>NW_026622919.1:40262546-41576046 GCF_023065955.2 Ursus arctos | reverse complement strand
ATGCGAGTGTAGGTCAGCATCTGAGAGTGAGCGCCTCCTTAAATGGCACCCCAGGCACCTCACGTGCTTCATCCTGATCGGAGCCCTGAATTCCAGACTCGACCTACAGATGGGTGGGTTTGGGATTCCTAAAGTAATACCAGGCTTAGTCTAGACAACCCAGCACAGGGAGGGGAGAAGTGGTGGGGGGCGGTGTGTGGCTGAAACTGAAAAATGAAATTGGATTTTCTGAACTGACCTCAGATCCTTCAATTTGTGAGTTAGAAGCCATCCACTGGGAAAAAGCCCCATTCAAAATGAAGAAATGCTTTCGTGGGGGTGGATTTCATGATTGTATTTTTCTTAAAATTGTCCGACTTTGAGCACCTTCCATGCCTGCGGGTATAGCCCTGAAATTTGATGTCAGAGCTTGAAGGGAAAATACAGAGCACACGTCTGAACTCACATCTGAGTCACTGTGCACGTAATCTAAATGAAAGCCTGTGGTGCCGTAAACAAGATGAAAATGTCCTAGTCATTGGGGATCATCTAAGCTCACGGAGACACACGCCTGCACCAACCTAAGGACTCCAGAATTTTGCATCTAAGTGATGGGTAGGAGGTTAATCTTACCTTCCTTTTGAGACTGTTTTGATTATGGCGGATCATTCTCTGAATCCCTATCATTCCGGCACATAACCTTATGCCTTCCTTGCATTGTACTTAACTCTTTCATGCGTGTCTATCTCCAGCAGAAGAGTTATAAGCCCCTGGAAGGAAGCTTGTTTACTGTAATACAGTGAGTGAGTAAATGAGTAGATTCCCCCTACTAGGCTGATGTACATTTTTTTTTTACTTATTGGAATAGCCACATAGGAAATATTTTTAGCCCATGTACACTAGTGAAAAGAGTAACCATTCTTTTTTCCAGATTTTAAAATATTTCTACTTAGAGCTGACAGATGTAACAGCAGATCCATAAGTTCGTTCATACATTTAGTAAGTATTTTCAGGCTTCCTCTGTGCCAGACACTGTGTTACTAGCAGAATTAGCATAGCATAGTGGAGTACTCTTCGTATCTGAAGTAATGAGCTCTGGCATCTTGAGACCACAGGGTTTTGTTTGTTTCTTACAGTCACTTTATGGTAACTTTGCTTTCTCTTTTTTCCACCCCATTAAAACAACAACAGGTAGTTTTTCATTCCACCCTCCACACTGAGAAAGCCATGTGGTGCATCACATGGTCCCATCCAGCTCCACGGATTGTCTAGCCAGTCCCTAGACAGAACATGGTGGTGGTGTTGTGAAAAGTGATATCTAGGGCTACATCTGAGTAAAGAGGAGGGTTAGTTTCATTTGGTTGGTACTTTCCTCCAGGGACAGAACCCTTACTGGAACTTGAACTGGAAGCAACTCAGAACATTTGGATAAGTTAGATGAATCACTGTCACACTTGTGACTCAAGAGTGTGCCAGCCTTGAAACATGCCCCTGGGACTGCGAGGGTACTGGCCTCCAGACAGGCAAAATGGGCCCAGTCTCTAAATTGAAAATTCTCCCTTCACACTCATTGTAATTTCCATTTTGCGTTTTAATTATCTCTTTCCCCCATTGAACCCTACCATTTAGGGAAGATTTACTTTTCTTTGCCTCCCAGTAGTTTGCACGTTGTCTTACATACAGTGATTGCCTGGTAAATATTCGCTGAATGAATTTAAAAGGATTAATATTAACACTGAATATTGTTTGAGTACACTAGAATTGCCTACCTCCCTCCACATTTGACTATAGATGTATACAAGTACACTGAAGTGGGATGGATTGAAAGAAAATGGAAGGGTGACAGGAGACTTGGAAACATTTCGAACCTAGCTTTTAAAATGTACTCACTAATTACATCCCCAAAGGCAAGAGAAACAAAAGATAAAATGAATTTATGGGACTTCATCAAGATTAAAAGTTTCTGCACAGCCAAGGAAACAGTCAGAAAAACTAAGAGGCAGCCCACGGAATGGGAGAATATATTTGCAAATGACACTACAGATAAAGGACTGGTATCCAAGATCTACAAAGAACTTCTCAAACTCAATACACGAGAAACAAATAAACAAATCAAAAAATGGGCAGAAGATATGAACAGACATTTTTCCAATGAAGACATACAAATGGCTAACAGACACATGAAAAAATGTTCAAAATCATTAGCCATCAAGGAAATTCAAATCAAAACCACACTGAGATACCACCTTACGCCAGTTAGAATGGCAAAAATAGACAAGGCAAGAAACAACAATTGTTGGAGAGGATGTGGAGAAAGGGGATCCCTCCTACATTGTTGGTGGGAATGCAAGTTGGTACAGCCACTCTGGAAAACAGTGTGGAGGTCCCTTAAAAAGTTAAAAATTGAGCTACCCTATGATCCAGCCATTGTACTACTGGGTGTTTACCCCAAAGATACAGACGTAGTGAAGAGAAGGGCCATATGCACCCCAATGTTCATAGCAGCAATGTCCACAATAGCTAAATCGTGGAAGGAGCCGGGATGCCCTTCAACAGATGACTGGATTAAGAAGTTGTGGTCCATATATACAATGGAATATTACTCAGCAATCAGAAAGAACGAGTTCTCAACATTTGCTACAACATGGACGGCACTGGAGGAGATAATGCTAAGTGAAATAAGTCAAGCAGAGAAAGACAACTATCATATGATTTCTCTCATCTATGGAACATAAGAACTAGAATGATCAGTAGGGGAAGAAAGGGATAAAGAAAGGGGGGGTAATCAGAAGGGGGAATGAAACATGAGAGACTATGGACTATGAGAAACAAACTGAGGGCCTCAGAGCGGAGGGGGTGGGGGAATGGGATAGACCGGTGATGGGTAGTAAGGAGGGCACGTATTTCATGGTGCACTGGGTGTTATACGCAACTAATGAATCATCGAGCCTTACATCGAAAACCGGGGATGTACTGTATGGTGACTAACATAATATAATAAAAAATCATTATTAAAAAAAAATAAAAAATAAAAAAAAATAAAATAAAATGTACTCACTATTGTGTTTTTCTCTTTACCTCAATCCCCCAACGTAGGAAACATGGATCTAAGTGCCTTGTGCACTGCAAAATGGGGGTGAGTCGCTCAGCCTCCACTGTGATTGCCTATGCAATGAAGGAGTATGGCTGGAATCTGGACCGGGCCTATGACTACGTGAAGGAAAGGAGAACAGTGACCAAGCCCAACCCCAGCTTCATGAGACAACTGGAAGAGTACCAGGGGATCTTGCTGGCAAGGTGAGTCCTTCAGTGACTTTCTCAGATTTTCCCTCTGTTATGCTCCCCGGGGCAAGATAAAATGTCCTTCCCTGCAGTTAGTTCTCAGCCTAATTTGGATGTGTGATACATTTTGAAAATTGAAACCTCTGTCAATCTAGTTTTTAAAAAATAAGTACGAGCATTTAAGAATAGTATGGAAGATCAGGCGTTTAAACTAAAAGGTGGAAATACTGTTCTCTTAATTTAATTCTCAAGGAGGTCCTGATTATCATAAACATTTCTCAACATATTCTAAGGCCAGATACAGCTGCCTTATCAAAATGGATACTTATTGCTCCCAAAGTAATGCTAAGCATTGATGAAGTTCTTAGAAATTTTTTTGGCCCATTCTTTAAAAGAACAAAAAATTTTTTAAAGTATGTGGTGCTGTTTTCGGCATCATTGTTTATCAGTGCTTGGTTTCATTGAGCCTTCTCGAAAATTTTGGTCATGTGACAAATCAGATTTGGGGTATGAAGGCACTTCCCAGAAATAATTCTCTTCTTTTCCTTTTAAAAATCTTTTAATCTGTATGTGTGTGTGTATATATGTATGTGTGTGTGTGTGTGTGTGTGTGTGTGTGTGTGTATGCTTTGCAGAGATGTAGAAAACACAGAAAAAGCATTTATAAATACAGTACCCACAGACAGCAATTGACTTATCTTGCATGTTTCTCCAGGTGTGACTTTTACCACATATATTGATGGATATTTTCTCAGAAAAGCTATTCTTCAGCCTACGTCTTCACCCAATAACTGGTCTTCCTTTCTTTTTCTTTGTTAAACGGTAGCAATGTATATTGAACAGTTACAGTGCAGTTAGCCCTCACTTAACCATCCTCCCCCCCAGCTTTATCAAAATAGAATTGATGTATAACATTGTGTAAATTTAAGGTGTCCAGTGTGTTGATTTGATGCATTTATATATTGCAAACTGATTATCACCACAGCATTAGCTAACCCCTCCATTCCTTCACATACTGTTTGTTTTTCGTGGTGGAAATATTTAGTATCTCTCTTAGCAACATTCAGAAGTATATGATACAGTATTATGAACTATAATCTCCATCTTACATTAGATCCCCAGAACTTATTAATCTTCTAACTAGAAGTTTATAGCCTTTGACCAACATCTCCCCATTTCCCCCATCCTCCATCCCCTAGTAACTACCACTTTATTCTCTATTTCGGCTTTTTTAGATAACACATGTAAGTGATACCGTTCAGTATTTGTCTCTCTGCCTACCCAGTACTAGATCTTGAACATCTTCCTGTATCAATGAGACCTACTCTTTTCAGCAATAATTTGGTAATTGGTTATAAAATAACTATTTATTATTTTACCTCATTAGTGGTGAAAGCCACTTTCAGCTGCTCTCAAGGAAAGAGATGCGCATGTTAAACTGGGTTTAAGGGTCAGTTTCCTGGGATGCCACATGCTGAAGTTCTGTGGAATGCTGGATTTTGCTTTGATTTTTTCATGTGTGCATGTTCTAGGTGGTTTTGTTCAGATGAAGGCACAGCTGCCTAGAAGCAGCTGGGGCTGGTGCCAGAGTCTGACTCCAGTGAGTCTCATGACTTGGTCTTGACTCTTGAATCTGGGCTGTGTTTCCCCTGAACAAAATGTTAAATAGCCTTCCAGCCTATCCATGCAGAGGGACCACCCTCCCACCCCTGAAGTCTTGTGAAAATGCAGCCACAGCATAGCATTATGGTTTCCAGTAAAAAAAAAACCCCTCCCGTTTACTCAGTATTTGGCATGACTTCATCTGAGCCATTCTTTTAGGAGGCAGGGAGGATACTCAAGTCTCCTCCACTTAAAAGGAGTTTAGAGGTCTTTGGGGCCAGATTTTGATGACATTTTTAGATTAGATCAGAAGGTAGGACACAGCGGTTCTTTTTGGCGCAAGAAAGAGGCATCTGAGGGTTGGATGAGACATAAATATTGTATGTTCCCAGACACACACATGACGGATGTTAGGCAGTGTCCTCACGTGACCTGTTGAGAGCAAGGATACTATGTGTCCTGCCAATTTCAGTATTTATTCTGGAATCTCAGGCTACTGCAAGCTGTTGGGTTGGGTTTTTTTAGAGTATGTGGTTTTTCTTAGATGTTAAAGGAACTTAAGAAAAATCTTAGATGTGGATAAGAAGGGCAGCATAACCCACAAATCACACTGCCTTTTCCTTTCCCTTTCGGTTCTATCCTGCCTTCCTGGGCTCGATTCGTGGAGGGAGGAGCAAGCCTGGGGAATGAGAAAACCACGGAATTTGAGTCAGTAGATCTGGTTTCCATCTTTGGTTCATCCTCTTGCTGCAACTTTGAGGAGTTACTTCACAGTTCCAATCCTCACCTGACCCCATCTGTAATATGAAAGTTAAGAGCTCTATGTCACACTGAAACTAATAGTACACTATATGTTAACTAAGTTGAATTTAAGTTTAAAAAAAATTTTTTTTTTAGATTTTTATTTATTTGACAGAGACACAGCGAGAGAGGCAACACAAGGAGGGGGAGTGGGAGAGGTTCGAGAAGCAGGCTAGCAGGCTTCCCGCTGAGCAGGGAGCCTGATGCGGGGCTCGATCCTAGGACTCAGGGATCATGACCTGAGCCGAAGGCAGACGCTTAACGACTGAGCCACCCAGGCGCCCCTAAATAAAAGAAAATTTTTAAAGAACCATATGTCGTAAGGTTATTGTAAATAAAAAGGTGTATAAAATGTATACTACAAGGGCGCCTGGCTGGCTCAGTCAGAGGAGCCTGTATGTGCCTCTTGATCCTCAGGGTTGTGAGTTCAAGCCCCACGATGGGGGTAGAGATTACTTAAAAATAAAACCTTGAAAAACAATGCACACTATATACTGGTAAGGGTTATTCTGATGTGGTTCTCATCATCTTGTTTCTCCAAGGCTAGCCAGAAACACATACATGCGTGTACCATTTTTATCCCTCCTCCTTCCTCCAGCCACTGCCTTCCACCACCCACAGGCACACTAACTCCATTAGAAACTAGAATAGAAAGTGTTCCTGGAATTTCCTGTACTGTGATGTTTCCTGGATTTTAAGAACTAGACTCTAGTGCTTGGGGTATCACTTAGGCTGCTTTCACCTGCAAGTAATAGAATACCTCCATCAGTCGGCATCTCAACAAGAAACAGCATACTCGGATTAGGATTATTTGAGGAGAGTTTTATAAAGCGACTTTTTACGAAGATATGGGATTGTAGTAGAATCAAGGGACTTACATCAGCAGAGCTGTTCGGTTATAGCTGTGAGGCCCAAAGAGGGGAGGGAGCAGTTACTAGAACCTGGAAGGAGACTCCTGGATAAAGAGACACCTTCAGATAGGAGAAATAACCTTCAGTCAAGGGACACAGCGAGCCCGAAGTGACCCTATGGGGAGAAAGCTAGGGGAGTAAGTGGCCTGCCTTTACGCTCCTCCCTCCAGACTATCTCCTGCCAGGGCTCTAATGAAACACTGAAAACCCAAACCAAATCAAGCCTCTGCCAGTTAGGAAAAAGAGTAGGAGTGCCTGCTGGGTATACAATCATTAGGGTCTGCAATCTCTGATTTTTTTTTTTAAGAAACAGCACTTGTAGGCTATTGCCAAGCTAGTTGCCAAGTGAATTGGGCCCAGCAGATTCTTGCCCAGCCCTAGAGTGCTACACCAAGGTCTGCCTGCTTAGAAGAGCAAAAACAGAAGCCCCAGACTCCAGGAACTGTCTGAAGCTCTACAGCTTAGGTAACCAGGAGAAGAAAGTCCTTAGAAAAATCCCACTCACTCTGTTTGCAGAGAAATCCATTTCCTGTGAAAGTACTTAAAGCTTGTATTCCACATCTTCTTCCAGGAAGCATGTGGTGGTTTTCCCAAAAAGATAGAGCCCTGATCCTAGCATTCTTTAGCCCCCATGGTTGTCTAGAGTGGCACTGGGTACTTAACTTGAGGTGTCATCCCTCTGTTTGAGGGTATTAGATTGGTGCTTTGATGTCTTGGTAGAAGAGGAGTTTACCAAAGTGAGACCAGGACTCTGTAAGTGATTTATGAATTGGTTACAGTCCCTTTTTTTTTTTAAGATTTTATTTATTTGTCAGAGAGAGAGAGAGCACAGCAGGGGGAGCGACAGGCAGAGGGAGAAGCAGGCTCCCTGCTTAGCAAGGAGCCAGATGTGGGACTCGATCCCAGGATCCCAGGATCATGGCCTGAGCCGGAGGCAGACGCCCAACCAACTGAGCCACCCAGGCACCCCTGGTTACAGTCTCTTATGGGCCAAACAGTGACCACCTATCTGAAATGCAAGGGACTTTTTGCATAGTTCAGTATTTCTTTAAGAGCCCGGGGAGGGCTAATATTTAATATAATCCTTTGGACCTAAAAGGGAGGATATCATAAAGCCATTGATACTGTTCATATCTAATTTTATTTTTTATGTTTTTATAGCTGGGGGATGGGAGTAAGACAGGAAGAGGGTGTGTGTGTGTGTGTGTGTGTGTGTGTGTGTGTGTGTGTGTTGAAACCCTCCATTAAACTGCCAACAGGCGTGTTTGTTATTCTGTACTCTGATCATGTAGGTATCTGGCAGATTTTTGTTCCATTAGACAAGTTCATATTTCAGGCATTTGCAGGCTGGACCATGTGTCTGTGATATTAAGTTCCAGTGTAAAGGGGCAGAGAAGAAACATTGGGTGGTAGCCAGGGAGAGTTCGTGCCACATGTCTTCATAGATGTCAGTTTTGATTCTTTGAACACCCCTGTCACCAGGGCCAGAGGAGGCCGAGGTGTCTGTCACACTCCCCTGCTTTGCTGGTGGGGAGACATTGAAGTCTAGTTAGCTGGTGCACAGTGGTCAGCCAGCAGGAGGGAACCTGAGAATGAACCCACATCCGAATTGAGATTTAAAGGATTTTCTTAATAGCTTTTCAGTGAAATAATTTTAAAGCATTTAGGGACCACGGACAACACATAGAATATGCTCAATTGTTGCTTTTTCTTTCTTCTCCTTTCTACAGGCTGCCTAATGTCCTAAGAGGTAACCACAGACAGTCTAATTTTACTATAAATGATACTCCATTTTTACCAGTACTTTCCTCCCAGTAACTTTCTCAAAGTTGGTGCTTTACCAAACATGTAACAAGAAGAAAGAAAGCAAATTGGAGGCAAGAGAATGGGATATCATGTGTATCCTGTCACTTAGATTTCCTTATTGTTCATTTATGAAGTAAAAGGCCAAATATAGGTCTGAGATCACTCGAGGGAGAAAAGAACCTGAGACTTCTTTGCGTCATCCAGGCCATAAACCAACTCTGAAATTCTCTTTGGCAACTTGTTTACTTGATGCCTACCTGAAATAGGTGGAGGAAGTCAGTTGAATTTAAACATTAACAGTTTAAAATAATAAGTATGATCCAGTGTCTTACATCTGTCCCTACTAGTGATAGAGCATCAGAATAAACTGACTTGGGAAAAAGCTGCACTGGAAGACAGTTTGGTGTCACTGAGTAAAACTGACGGTGTACGTATACCCTGTGACCCCCGCTTCCGCTCCTGTATAGAACGTCTTTTAGAAACCAAAGTATGCACCGAGTGCAAGAGTGTCCATGGCAGTGCTGTTCAGAGTAGCCAACCTGTCCATCAACAGGACGGGTAAATAAACTGTGGTATATTCATCACACTCTCTGAAATTACAGCTGCACACGTTGATGAATCTTAAAAACAGTGTAGGCAAAAGGCAGCTGTGGAAGAATATATACAAAGAGTATGACTTCATTTATATAAGTTCACAACATGTAAAACGAAGCAGTATATTGAGAACAAAGCATGATGACATTATAAAGAAAGAGGATGATAAGCACAAAATTCAGGACAGAGTTTACTAAAACCTCTGAGGTGGGAGGAGGAAGGGAGGGAGCAGCAAGGGGTACCTGGCATAGTAGTGCTTCAAAGGCCATGCTGATGAGTATCTTGATTCTATCAAAGAGCTGTCTACCACTCTCAACCACTGCAGGTCCTACTGCAAAAATGAAAAAGCCAGCAGAATCAGACCTATCTTTGGATTGGGATTTTTCTTTCTCCTTTACAAGTAGGTGTCAGTTTAATTCCAGACCCCTGACCTAATATTTTCTGATGATTATCTCCCCCAGGAAGAGAAGGAAATCCCTGCTGGGCAAAGCAGCTGTAATGTCAGCCACTTCCTCTGAAACATACATTGTTGGTACCTATTGGCATAATTTCAGTCTCATTCCCTCCTGATTGATTAGTGATTTGCAGGCAGTTTTAAAAAATCATACTTTGGAAGGTTCTTGGGATCGTGAAAAATCCCATTTGCCTGTTGACTGGTAAGATAAGCTGTTCTTTTATATTCTTAGAAAGGTGAGAACAGCTACTCCCTGAGATAGATGTCTTCCCAGTCATTTGTATCAACAGGAATTGTCCTGCCATGGTGGCTAAGAGGAATTGGTACAGGTTTGAACATCCTCGTGATAGCTGAGGGATAGAAACTGGAGAACACAGCCATATGTAGGTCAGGAAACAAGAGTATCTAGATATGAAAGAAACTTTAAAGGGAAGCACAGGGCATTCATGGATGGATCACTGTGTACAGTTCAGGCCCCACCTCTCCAACCATTAAGTTTGCCCCTCCCCACAGCCACTCACTTGTTTGGGATGTGTGATATGTTGTCTCCTCCTAGGGGTGGCTGGAGGTCATGCAGCTTGGAAAGGGTAAAAACCCTACCTTCCTCCCAGCTATTGATTATAGCTTGTCTTCATAAACAGAATGACCTGTTCCCTACCAGGAAAAGCACCCTTCTGCTGTGCAGGCCTGAGTCAGAGAGAGCCCCACCCAAGCAGCAGACAGATGGGGGGAGCTGAGAGCAGGTGCAGAGTTGAGAACAAACAGGGGTTCACATTAGTGCAGGCGCATGACTCGGCAGAGATTCACAGGCAGGCGTGGCCCTGAGCCCGCGGTAAATTGTTTGGGGCTATTTCCCATTACACTCTGCAGTTAGGTAACTCTTCATCAACTTGTAAGTCATGGAAACCACACCCCTACATGCCACATCTAGGGACCTGTTTCCTGGGCAGGTGATCCTGACCAGCCACAGGGCCACCTTTTTCTTTTCGGCTAGGGCTTTGGCAACTGTGCTCCCTTGTTAGTATGGTTTGAAATGAAATTTCATCCCATCAGAACTTCTCTCCAGGGGTGCCTGGGTGGCTCAGTTGGTTGAGTGTCTGCCTTCGGCTCAGGTCATGATTCTTGGGTCCTGGGATCAAGCCCCACATCAGGCTCCCTGCTCAGCGGAGGAGTCTGATTCCTCTCTTCCTTTGCCTCTGCTCATGTACTCTCTCTCTTGCTCACTGTCTCTCTCTCTCAAATAAATAAATAAAATTTAAAAAAAGAAGAAGAAGAACTTCCGTGCATTAAATAAGCCAAAGGATGGTTATGTGTGTGTGATCTTCTTTGGGCCCCCTGCTTTTCCAGGTGTCCCCTTAGCTTGATGGTCTTTATCCAGAGATCCTTATGAAATGACCCTATGCTTTAGGCATATCCTCCTCCATTCCATACCAACCTTTTTCTGTGGATTTACCAGCCTCATCTTTGCTTTCTAATTCAAGAAAGATTACCACCCTTCTCACATTTCTACTTCAGTGATTAATCCTGTATCAGCTCTTTATCCCAAGTGTAAGAACTGGTAATGGGCTCCAATAGAGTATTTCTCTTTGTATTGCCTAGATGCTGTTTTGTTTTAGTTTCCCCCCCCCCCCGGTTATTAATGTTAAATATGCTCATTATTTTTAAATTTTAAAACTTATAGAAATATAGAGTATAGGAAGTAACGCCCTCCCCGAAAGTATTCTGCCTTTCTTGAAGGGACCCCTGTTACCTGTTTGATGATGTTCCTCCAGGTGTTTTCCTGTAGTTATTATTGTAACATGGAAACTGACCATTCCAGATGTGGTCATCATGCTTTTTCACTTAATAGTATACCTTGGACAACACTCCACTAAAATGCTTGTTTTTAATAGCTTCATGCATGGCATGTAGTATATGGCCTGTAATTTAAATAGATCCTTTTTTTTTTTTTTTTGGTGTCTGATCCTTTAGTACCACTGTATTACATAGTAAACATCCTTATATCTATATCTTTGTGTACTTATAGTATTTCTCTAGAATTGTTTGTTAAAGTGTTAAATTTCGAGAGCTGTTGTCAGATTTCACTCTGATAATTTCTACCACTACAGGGGCGCCTGGGTGGCTCAGTCAGTTAAGCGTTTGCCTTCGGCTCAGGTCATGATCCCAGGGTCCTGGGATCCAGCCCCAGGTTGGGCTCACTGCTCAGTGGGGAGCCTGCTTCTCCCTCTCTCCCCTCCTTGTGCTCTATCTCTCACTATCTCTCTCTCAAATAAATGAATAAAATAATTAAAAAAGAAAAAATTTCTACAATTCACATTCCTGCCAACTACATATGAGAGGACATGTTTGGCCATGCCATCATCAATACTAGCCGCTAGCAACCATTTTAAGCTCTTGTCAGTCTGATAGGTAGAAAAATCAGATCTCATATTTGTTTTTATTGTTGTCATTTTGCTTTGTTTTTGTTTTTTTGCTATTAGTTAAATTGAGCATCTTTACAAATGTTTATTACCTACTTCTTCCATTGGGTATTAACAAAGCATTTTGCAGGTTAAGATTTACATTTATCTGGGAGCGGTTTTCTGGGACGGTGTTGACTGATTTCATAGACCAGAGTAAGGCATTTCCTTTGTGTGTCCTCCACAGCAAACAGCGCCATAACAAGCTCTGGAGATCTCATTCAGACAGCGACCTCTCAGACCACCACGAACCCATCTGCAAACCAGGGCTAGAGCTCAACAAGAAGGAGATCACCACCTCAGCAGACCAGATTGCCGAGGTGAAGACCCTGGAGAACCACCCACCCATACCTCCTGTCTTTGTGGAACATGTCGTCCCACAAGATGAAAATCAGAAGGGCCTGCGTACCAAAGAAAGAATGATCTGCTTGGAGTTTACTTCTAGGGAATTTCATGCTGGACAGATTGAAGATGAATTAAACCTAAATGACATCAATGGATGCTCATCAGGGTGTTGTCTCAATGAATCAAAATTCCCTCTTGACAACTGCCATGCATCCAAAGCCTTAATCCAACCTGGACAGGCCCCAGAAATTGCCAGCAAGTTCCCAGACTTAACAGTGGAAGATTTGGAGACAGATGCCCTGAAAGCAGATGTGAACGTCCACTTACTGCCTCTGGAAGAATTAACATCTCGCCTGAAAGACCTCCCCATGTCCCCTGATCCTGAATCACCAAGCCCCCAACCCAGTTGCCAGGCTGAAGTCTCAGATTTCAGTACAGATCGCATTGATTTTTTTAGCGCCCTAGAAAAGTTTGTAGAGCTTTCCCAAGAAACCCGGGCCCGGTCTTTTTCCCACTCAAGGATGGAAGAACTGGGTGGAGGAAGGAGTGAGAGCGGTCGACTCTCAGTGGTAGAAGTAGCCCCTTCCGAAGGGACAGCTGATGACCAGAGAAGCAGCTCTTTGAGTAATACTCCCCATGCATCGGAAGAATCTTCAATAGATGAGGAACAGTCAAAGGTAAAAACTGTCTCTACCTAATGAAGTTCTTTTGGAAGGCAAAATATTTGGGACTCTGCTGTGTTTTATTTTTGATGTTGCTAAAGATTTAGGAAGGCAGTATGGGAGAGACAGTGTGGCTGACACTTTCCTTGAAAACTTAAGGTTTAAACATTTTTTAAATCCACTGCCTTTTGAGGAATTTATCTTTCCAAGCTTTTGGTGTCTTTGGAAGAACTTCTGAGAGGGCATGCTTGGGTGGAGGGGAGAGGGGGATTAGCCAAAACAAATGTCCTGCCTGAACAAGGAGAGGTCCCCTCCCTGGCCCTCTGTGGTTCAAATCGGATCTCACCAATATGAAGTGCCTGGGACTGACATGCTGCCTGAGGAAGTCCTGAGTCTCTCTGAGGAGGTGGCTTTGTTCGGGAAATTCTGTCTCAGAAAGTTCAGACTAGACAGGTGTAAATACTTGTTAGAGTAGCAACCCATGCTGAGTTCTTGCTATTAATAATGCTTCTGGTTTGGTCCTCATTTCAGACCCTGTGGTATCCAAGACTTGAGGGATAGTTTTGGGAAATGATTGAGAACAGACAGACTCTGAAGATTCTTCTCTGTGGCGTATGAGCCATTTCAGACCAGGGAAGGAACTACTGTGTATCATCAATTCTAAGACTCACTCTTATTCTCATTTTGACACTTCTGAAATTGGGATGCATCTTAAAAACAATGGTATCTTATATCAGTGTAATACAGTAGTTGGGAAGTAAATGGTGACAGTAAATGGATACCAAACTTCACTTAATGATTTCAGTGGCGGTGACAACATTTTTGACATTTCGTGATATCTGTCTGCTTAAACATACCACCTTGTCCATGACTTACCTTGTCTCTCTCTTTACCCCAGGGCAGTCATTGCCTCTGCTTCTGTCTTCTCTCCCCAAAGGTTATGCCTCTGCTTCATTTTTACTGGGAAATCAGAGTGCTTGAGCTCACCTTTGGACCAGTGGGTATAGCAGCTCTGACAGAAATAGCTTTTCTGCAAAGTCCCTTGTCATATGAGCATTCTCTCCACAGCCTGTGCACACACTGGGCCTGCTGTGGCTTCTCTCCCAGTCTTGGCTCGTTTACCTCTGCCTGATGTCCCAGCAGATTTCTCCCAAAGGTGTAACTGACCTTGTTGGCTTGTACTACCTCTGACTTTCTTTTGAAGGAGAAAGACCAGAACAATTCCTAGGGAGATATTATATTTTGAAGGCTTACAAAAATGTTAAAGTAGGGAAACCTGGGTGACTCAGTGCATTAAGTGTCTGCCTTCCACTCAGGTCATAATCCCAGGGTCCTGGGATCAAGTCCCTCATCGGGCTCCCTGCTCATCGGGGATTTTGCTTCTCCGTCTTCCTCTGCCCCTCCCCTCTGCTCGTGCTCTCTCTCTCTCTCAAAATAAATAAAATATAAATAAAAAATAAAATATTAAAGTAGATTGATGGTTATCACAATGCCACTTTAAGAGATGTGCAACAGCCATTTTCAGATTTTGAAATCCTTATCTTTTTTTTTTTAACAATAGGACTTGATTTTATATTGGCTAATTTTCTTTTGCCTCGTTGTAAATCCATCTAGGAATTTGTAACTGGTAGAACAGTAATATGTCAGAAAGTCGCAGTTTCTAAGTTTGCTTAGGCATGTGGCTCCGTAAGCCAAGTAAACCTTTCCCAGAAGGAGCCATGTGAAACTTGGAAATTGTGTGATCAGGTACAGAGTGCCCTCACATGCTGGAATGCTACTGCCAAGAGATGCCAAGAGTGGGAGGGTAAGGATGAAAGTTGGCAGACAGAGGAGAGAAGAGAGTAGTGAGTCTCCAAATCAGACATCAGATGATAACCTCATTCATCTTGCCCTAACACTGGGCATAGATAAGGTGGCCACGGAGCCTTGAATGGAACTCTTCCCCTTGAACTAGGTTAGAATCAAACTGGAAGTTGATAGGCCAGAGAAGAAAAATCTCATCTACCCCAGTATGGCCTAAATCCTGAAGGCTGGTGGTCTTAGGAAAGTAAGGATTGGGGCACCTGGGTGGGTCAGTCGGTTAAGTGTCTGCCTTTGGCTCAGGGCATGACCTCAGGGTCCTGGGATCAAGCCCCGCATCAGGCTCCCTGCTCAGCTAGAAGTCTGCTTCTCCCTTTGCCCCTCCCCCTCCCCCTGCTCCTGTGCTCGCTCGTGCTCTCTCTCTCAAATAAAATCTTCAAAAAAAATGAAAGGATTATAGGCACCTCCTCCAAGGCTATCCGCTATTCATTTTTGGAGCAAGATACTGGGTTAGAATTCTGTTTGAGTAAACACAACAAAAGTTTAGTAGACAATGATATAAGCTGTAACAAATTTTGTATCTCTTCCTTTGATGAATCTGTTTTTTTTTTTCTCCTTGTATGACAAAACAGATGGCCAAAGGACAGTCCCATGCAGAGGACAGTCCCAGGCACTCCATGATTTGTGTCCTCATTGCCGAAAGGTTCTCCCGGATTAGAAGATTAGTAAGCAAAACATCTGGCATTTTTAATTAGACTGTGGTTTGCCATAACCATCTCACTATTTTCTCCCTAGGCAATCTCAGAACTGGTCAGCCCAGACATCTTCGTGCAGTCTCACTCAGAAAATGCAGTTTCAGTCAAAGAAATCGTTACTGAGATTGAATCCATCAGTCAAGGAGTCGGACAGATTCAACTGAAAGGAGACGTCCTATCGAACCCATGCCATACACCAAAGAAGCACACCATCCATGAGCTACCCCTTGAGAGGGCCCAGGCCCTGGAGAACAAACCTGGAAATCTGGAGCAGAACGAGGGTTCCTACACAGCCCAGCCTGAACTAGCCAAAGACTCAGGGAAGTGGGACCTAGAAGGCTGCCTAACTACACACTCATCCACCACAGAGTTGGAAGAAGAGGAACCAGCTGAGGAGGAACAAGAGCTCTGGGGCCCAGGAATGCACCCAGGTGCCAAGTGGTGCCCTGGGTCCGTGAGGCGAGCCACCTTGGAGTTTGAAGAGCGCTTGCGACAGGAGCAAGAGCACCATGGTGCTGCCCCTGGTTGTACCTCATTGTCCGTTCGTAAGAATTCCAAGAATGATTCTTCTGTGGCAGACCTAGCACCAAAAGGGAAGAGTGATGAAGCTACCCTTGAACATTCTTTTGTCCCCAAGGAACCAGAGATTAATAAGAGCAAAGGGAAGTGCAGTGGGTCTGAAGCTGGCTCACTACTCCATTCTGAGCAAGATGCCATTGTTCCAGCACGTGAGCTGCTGGAGTCTCAAGAGCACCCAGGGTCAGATACTAGAACAAAGCAGGAAGGAGTTCTGAAGGAGCAGAGGACTGTGGTTTCATGCCAGGGATCTGAGACACAGGCAGTCGCTCTTTCCCTTCCGAAGAAGGTAGAAATCATTGAGTATACCCACACAGTTACAACCCCTGATCACCCTGGGCCAGGGGGTGAAAGAGCCACCAGCAAAAAGATTGGGGAGCAAGGACTAAGAAAAGTGAAAGTGGAGGACTCCATCACTGTCCTCTGTGCACTGGATGAAAATCTGAACAGGACTCTGGGCCCCACCCAGGCTCCTCTGCACCCCAACGTGCTACCTCTGCCTCGTTCTTCCCCGCCTGAGCACGACAGTCCCACCGACCTGACCTCCACCCTGAGCAGCCCTGAAGCCTGGGACGACAGCCTGTCGACAGCCCTGGAGACAGGAGCGCCTTTTGTCAGTCACACAACCCATGTACCATCTGCCAACTTGGATTGCGCACATCCCCAGACCGTAGTTCACCTGGAAGGCGTCACAGAGCAAAGCAGCACCGCAGACAACAAGCCGTCCTCAGAGCAGGGCAGCTGGGAAGGAGGTCGTGAGGGCCCCCTTTCCAGCGGCAATGAAGTGCCATACAAGGACTCCCAGTTAACTAGTGAAGACCTAAGCCAACTCGGTGACAATATTGGGGAGTTACAAGAAAAACTGGACCCATTACCTGTAGCATGTCAACTTCCACATAGCTCTGGTAGTGACAGTATAAAGGGTCTCAGCCATAGCCCCAGTGTGGTGAAGGAGCGCACTAAAGAAATCGAGTCCCGAGCGATTTGCCAGGGAGGGCTCACCAAACCATCCCAAATGAGGCATTCAGCTTCCCTCGCCAAGTTAGGTTACTTGGACCTCTGTAAAGACTGTTTATCGGAGAGAGAGCCTGTCTCCTCTGATCCCCCTCATCTCAAACTGCTTCAGCCCTTCATCAGAACGGACTCAGGCATGCATGCCATGGAGGCCCAGGAGCCCTCAGAAAACCCAGATGCCCCCCAGAACCTAGAGCCCACCAAGTATTTTATAGAGCAACTGAAAACAACAGAGTGTATCGCGCAGAGCAAGCCAGTGGAGAAGCCCATCGTACAGTATGCCAAAGAATTTGGTCACAGTCCGCAGTGTTTGCTCCCCAGGGCAGGACCCGAATTGACTAGTTCTGAAGGAGGCCTTCCTTTGCTACAACCCCAGGGAGCGCAGTGTGCAGGCCCAGCTCCAGGGCTGGCTGTGGCGCCCCGTCAGCAGCACGGCAGAACTCACCCCCTTAGGAGACTGAAAAAAGCAAATGATAAAAAACGGACAACCAACCCCTTCTATAATACCATGTGATTCTGAGCCCACACATGTGACTTTCTAAAAGAAATGTTTGTAAAAGGGGGCGGGTGTAATATGTAAGGAACATGCACTTTATGGGTTAATTTTATAATATTTTGGTCATTTTACTGTTCCTGGCGCATGCAGGGTTTGGGTTTTGTTTTGTTTTGTTTTTCTCTGTGTATGTGTGTGAGAGAGAGAGGGATTGACTTGGCCAGCAAGACCATTTTAGCATTTTTTATTTTTAGAAAATTCAAACCTCAAAAAATAATCATTTTCAAAGAGCACCTTTATCAAAGGCAAATTGCTGTTTTTCAATCAGCTCCCACCTGCTCCTCGTTTTGCCCTCTGAGAAAAAGCGTGCTTGCTTGAGGAAGGAAGCAGATGGGGAGGGTGGGGGTGAAGCTAGAGATCGGAAGCGCTCCCCTGGGCCTGTGTGATGATGGTTTGGGCTTCAGACCTGATGCATGGGATTGCGTGTTCTCAGCCTCGGGCCCCAGCCCACTGCGAGTTCCCCAAGTGGGCAGTTCTGCTTTGCTTTCAAGGGGGGGGGGGTCTTCCAGAAGCCACTTCTTCTGGATTCCTGAATATATCATTACCGAAAGGCATGATAATGGCTGGCTTTGTAAACTTACCAAGCAAATATTTTTCCCCCCAGGCACATAATTTTTCAATTAAAAGTGGACCCCAAATGGAATCTGAGGGATCCTGTGTAGAGGAACGCATCGGAGGCGGCGGCGGCTGCAATGACCCGGTCTCTTCCGGGTCAGCGGGCTCCGCATAGGCGGTCGCCTGGCCCTGCCTGCCGGGCAGTGTGCTCCGCAGCATCCTTTCAACTAAGCAGAGTAGGGACACGTTTGAAAAACAGCAATTGAAAGTCAGTGTGTTCTTGTAAAATGAAGCCGTACGTAGGGTTTTAACACTTCCATTACTTGAATAATTCTGTGGGCCTTCTGAGTTTAATGGCCATATTTTTTTCCAATTTACTTTCCTCCCTCATGCTGTTTCTCCCAGTGCTGCCCTTTTATTAAAATTTCATAGGTGATATTTGAATTGTTACATGACCTACGTATAACCTCCATTGAACGCAGAGTTTTCTTATCGATGTTATCACTGTTAACACTTGACATGTTTTTTTTTTCTTTTCCTGGAAGATTTGTCACTTCTCTAGTTTATACACAGTATTTATGTACATAATGTCACTTTCTTACAGTGTTTTGTTGATGTCGTAGGATCTTTTTTATTTAATCTTTTTAAGAAGGAGTAAAGCTGCAACTGGAGAAAACACACAGACGCCACAGAAACAAAACTGATGGGTGTTGGTAGGAATCTGTGGAGTATATTGATGGTGGTTTTAATTGTTTAAATGGAGACTTCTGATTGCCAGCTCCTGCCAAATTATGTGTTAGTAACTTCCTCCTCAGAGAAACCCCTGAAGGCTCCCATTAGATCCCAGTTTGACTGAAAGCCGATTTCTCTTTGAGACTGAAATCCCAGAGCGTGTTGTTTGCCAGGAGCTGAGCCACCGCCAGGGAGTGTATGTGAGCTTTACTGCCGCCCAGGGTGCAAGCTTCTAATGGATTGGGCTGAAAGGGTGTGGGGAGGCCCCGGCCAAGGGGGCACCCACTATGACTCCATTTAGGGTGCTGCTGCTTTGCTGCTATTGTGGAGATCCTTAACCCGGGAGCATTTGCCATAAACAAGCCTATTTGGCTGCTTACAGAAAACATTTAGCCTGGAATGAAACACCTTCTGCGGCTCATCAAAACTGAAGAGGTTTGCAGATGCGCTTCCTGTTTGCTTTGGTTGATGCCCACATTGCTGAGACATTGACCAAGTGCAGACCTGGGCTTTGCTTTTTGGCTCATCACAGCACTGAGAGGAAAAGACAGAAGCCCAGACTGTCGAGGGGATGTCAGAGGCCAGCGTTGGGTGGGGGCAGATGGTGGGGTGACCCCAGGAGAGAGAAAAGGTGGACCGAGGCCATTCATAGGTGCTCCAGGGGAGCTGTGAGTCCAGTTGCTGTGTGGCCGCTGTGATTGGGTCTCAGATCGCTGCCAGGAGGTGGACTGGACAGAAACCTCCTGCTCTAAGTGGCTCTGTGATGTAGTAATTATATGTCCCTGTGCTGTCCTGGAACAGTTTCTTTAAATGTTCAGATGTGTCCTCCACACGGCTCTGTGGCTCCCGGGTGTTGAACGTGTTGTCAAGTGTTTTTGTTAGGTGGTGTGTACCAGCGTGAGGAGGCTTGCAGGACAGGGTTAAGAATTTCCAGGGCTCGTCCATCTCAGCCGCCCTGTCTTGCCGAGGTCGTTCCGCCACCACCCATATGATAGGGAAAGGACAGGAAGTTGTGGCAGGGTGGGGAGAGAAGGATTTGCAGGAGGTGAAGAGAATGGTGTCCCCTCATTAACCCTTTGAAATGGTGGCATCCCTCACATTAAGAAGGACAAGCAGCATCGACAGTATGGCACTGTTCTCTCTTCTCCCTGCAGCTGTGGCTAATGCTCACTATCCCTGCATTAAGTAGCAACGGAGATGGGGAGGAGATTCCTCTAATGCTGTGAAGAAAACTTTTTTTTTAAAGGAAAAAGAAATAGTCTTGCTCTGCCTTCCCTTTTTTAAATTACATTCTTGGTTATCATTTAATTTACCTGCCTCAGTGAACATCCTCCGTTCGGGGTCTTGTAATTCCTGCCACGGGGTTGTGCCAGCCCTCTCAGACCCCCACAACTGAGTGTTCTTGTGTTATTTGCATAGCTGAGCGATGTCCAGGGGAAGTACATGATGAGCCATCAAGAACTCCTCAGACTTTGTTGTCCTCAGACTTTTTGATAATCTCGGATGGCCTGTTTCCCTTTTCTGTTCATGGAAAACTCAGACCCGGAACAGCAGGTCTGGTACGTTGGCAGAGATGAGTAGGAAAAGTCTTAACATCTTGCTCAGTGCCTCTCTTTATTTTGAAAATCACCATAGTCTGACTCTCAGTTACTCTGGAGGGGAGAGAGAGAGAGAGAGAGAGAGAAAGAGCGAGTGTGTGTGTGTGTGTGTGTGTGTGTGCGCGTGTGTGCGCATGTGCAAAAATATTTTGAAAAGTAACATTTTGGTGCATGGGGTAGAAGCCCCAGGAGCACGCACCTTTTGAGCTGTAATCTGGAGGGTTACCTGGTCAGTAGGAAGGAGAGAAACTTCAACCTTTCCTTGATTTTAGAAACACTTAGGGGGGCATATACGATAGTAGACCCGTAGTACTGTGCGGTTATAACAGTCATCTCTCCTCATTTTGGTTGCCTTTTAGAGTCTTAATGTTTGGGATCATTCTTAGCACCCCCGGCTCTTTATCTAGCATTTTCCTGGTTCTGTATGTTTATCCCAACTCGTCCTCATTTGGGGAACCACTAGAGCCCCAAGGACAGCCGTCTTGCTCAAGGGCCCCAGACAGATACTTTTGGATAGACCTGAAGTTTCTCAAACATCGCAGCTCACAAAAATCTTCACCTGTTCCATCTGAGGATTTCAGTTCTAAAGTGATCTAGGCATGTTTGGTAGAGATGTTTTTGTGGGAGTTTTCTTTTAAGAAAGAAAGCATCATGCAAAGAGGGTCACTTTTAAGGGCATTTAAAAATTTTTAAAGCCATTCTTTGGCTCTCTTTGACAACTACTTGTGGATACTTTGTTTACATTGTGATAATTAAAATATGCATCCTCTTGACAGCCACTCAGTCCCCTCCTCCAGGCGCCCAGCCCCGGCTGTCCTGTGAGTCCTCACGCAGAGCAAGGCCATGGTGGTCAGGCCTTACTCACGGGGAACTGGGGAGGACCGGAGCTGACTTCCACCTGTGCGCTGCACTCCCGCTCAACACTCTGTGTGGAAATAGCCCTTTCCTCAGTCAGTGATGGTGTGTCTTACAGTGATGGTTATAATGGTGAATGGCTAGTGTCATTTTTGTCTAAGTTTGTTTTGCTTTTTGATGGTAGATGAAATGTTAGCTCTTTCAGCACCAATCCAACTTGAAGGTATCTTGGACTTTGTTTTCCCTTCCAAACTAAAAGATCAAGGCATGTATTAGGCATAAATGTATTTGCTGCCTCAACTCATCTGACACCCATGTTAGGAAAAAACCTGCCACCAAAGCGGGAAGCTGCACACTCCTAACCCCTGTCCCAGGGCTTTGGGGTCCCTTGCTGCCATGGAGAGCTATTGCAAGGTGCTTGTGTACTTTTCCAGCCTGGAAGTGGAGGCTGACTGGGCCTGGCTCCTGCTATGAAGAGAAAACCAGCCTCATTTTCTCAGTGCCCCGGAGATCTAGGACAGGACTTCTAAACTGGAATCATCCCTCATTGGCTTGAAGATGCCTCAAAGGGTATATGACTAGTGCTGCCATCTGGGTCCTCACAGCGACACTGGTGGTAGTATCCTCTGTGCACATGCAGAACTAATACCCAGGGCTTAATTCAAGCTGATGACCCAATCTGGAAACTGGGTAACTGGCCCTGAAATGATTCTCAGTCAACAGGCCCACAGGGAATTGTTTGGTTTTGGGGGGGATTTTTTTTTTAGGGGGGGTTGCCTGGCATAGCTTAAGGTGCCTTTTTTTTCTTTCTACTTTATTTTGTAGGACTTGTTCTAAATGTAGAAAACAAGTCCAAAAGACTCTCCCACTGACTGTTACCTTTGCCCCAGGCCAGTCCAAACTTTTATGCTCACATTTTATTAAATAAAGCAGGTGCTCCCTGGAATCTCTGGGACCTTTTTGAGGCATTTGAAGCAGAATATAAAGAGTGGTCTCATCTCCTTCCTTAATCTTCCTGGTGGTTGGGATGTTCCACTTGTATCATAGATTTTTTTTATTACTGATGTGCTCTGCTGTTTTTAAATGTGAACTTGTGCGAAAATGTGCAGATTCAATGTTCTTGTTACAGATTAAATAAATTTTTATTTTGAAGATGAAACGTGTATTTGATCAAGTCCAAAAAGGGGGGGGGGAGGCGGTGCTAGAGAAGGTGGAGGGATTGGAAGAGATCACTGGTGAGCAGCGGGGAACATGGAGCAGTTCTCCTTGATCTCCATCACGCACATCCTTAAGAGCTGAGCTGGGTGGGGGGGGGAGATATAGCTTTCTACCTCCCAAAAAATAAAGACTGGATGGGAAATAGAATCACCAAAGATTATTTCAGACTTTGTGGCTCCAATCAAGTGACCAAGCTGGGAACTTGCCTGGTCAAAGAGGCTCTTGCCAAAGCCACCACCTGAATGTTAGGAGAATGAATAAGCAAAGGGACCAAAATTCCTCTGCCACTTGCAGTACACAGTGACTGCTCTGGGACAGCTGCTGTGACCCGCCCCGGCAGGGACTAGATTTCTTGGGTGGCTGACCTCTCTGGACATTAGTGAGATAGAGCTCACAGACTTTCAGCACAAGCCACCTCAGCTCACAGAGTGATTTCTAGAAATGGGGCATGACTTTCTAAAGAAGTAAAAGCTTTTCACCCTCTCCTGCCATTAGAAGAGAAGAACTGGATAATGATGGAAGAAGGGAGATGGGTCAACAGGCAGTTCTCCAAAACAGGCCGGGTGTGGGAGGGAGCGGTTCTCCACTTCTCCCACTCCTCCACAGACACATCACGAGCTATGTAGCGGTACCATTCATACAAGGCATCACTATTATCTAGGGAAACCTCAGTTTCCAAGAGCTGACAAACGTACTGACGTTACTAGAGAAAATAATACTGCCTTGAACTAAAGTCGGCATTCTGAATTGTCCAAACCAAGTAGGAGGGGCACATCACTGGTCTCTAGCCAGAGTGCCAGAGTGCGTGACGGTGAAAGCAAGGTCATTCCACAAAGTTTTCTAGGGGTGCCTGGAGTCACTGACCTGTCTAGATAAGCTCAGTCTTTATAGCCAAAGCAAATCATGTCTAAGTTGCCAGACCACCTCTTCCAGAAAATGACTTTATGAAAGATGAAATCCATGCCTGTCTTCTACAGATTGTAGTTTAGAGCCCAGCTAATAGTTCAAATGGTTAACCACAGAGGAAAGCACCAAGCCCAAGTGGCTTCTTCCCCTGATTAGTTCTTTATGCCTTGCCTCTGCCCGCCCACTCTCTGCCAAGCTTTGGCAGCCAGAAGAAAGCCCAGAGGGCAGGGCTGAGGCACGCCTGGTCCAAGTGATACCTGCGAGTCCCTGCTCCTGTACCTGGAGAGCACCCCTCTTTTCAGGTGATAGAACTGAAGGCGGGGTGGATTAGAGGATTCCACTTCCTAGTCTCAGAATCTTGCCTCTAGAACGGAGTGCTCTTTAAAGAGGAGGAAAGGAAAGGGGAAAGAAAAGGTCATTTCAAGGTAGGAGGTGGCCTGGTGGTGCAGGGTTGGAAAGAACCTGACCCAGCCTTCTTCATTGTACAGCTCTGAGAACTGCAAAACTGGGGTGATTGAGCCAGGGCTGGAACTCCAATTTTCTAATTAATCCAAGCATCCTTTTCTTTGTGCCGCAAGAAGTAACTCTAGTATCAGCATTTATGAGATAAGGTGGCACTATCCTTCAAGAGGAAGCAGAAATGCATGGTCCCGAAAAGCATGGACCCAGATGTCAGACCACTGGATAAAAGTCTCAGCTCCACCAACTACCAGTTGAGTGATGGGTAAGCTACTTAATCTCTTTGTACCTTAGTCTCCTCACCTATAAAATAGGAATAATAAGAGTAGCTATCACAGAAGGCTGTTTCAGCATGGAATTAATATCTAAAGCCCTTAGAACGGTGTCTGGCACACAATAACTGTGACCTATTGTTATTAAGGAGCAACTGAGTCACCCAGGTCTTTCCCTCCTAATCATGTGCCTGGAATCTTTAGGTAAAAGGAAGACTCATCTACCCTTATGGCTCTCCTTGCCATGAAGTATTTCCGGAGCACCTACAAGTTTCTGATTCTGTTCTCCCACAAGCCAATGGATACTTGGACTCTTCCTGAGAAGGAGCCTTGGGTGGGCCTTTGGGGTTCCCCACCACCTTCCCTCCTCTGTACTCCCAGTGCTAATCTCTGCCCTCCGGAAGGCTGTTCCATCGATTCCCAGGTGTTCCCTGAAGAATAGGAGGTAATAGCTGGCTTCATGCTGCCTCCAGGGCCTTATGATCCAAAGCAAGAAATCCAGGCAGTGGGTGGGAGCTGGATGTCCAACAGCTTCAGGGACTAGTTGTTCTTCACGGGCTGTATTTTGATCGCGTTTGTTTTTATTTCCTCCTTAACCTTGATCAATACTCAGATCCGTGTTTGGGGGGGGGGGAGGTGCTGGAACTTCCCTGGAACACAGTTGAGCACCATTAAGCAAGTCCCAGAAGAATTAGGAGTTAGGCTGGGCATCTAAAATTTGATTGCTGGGGCACCTGGATGGCTCAGTTGGTTAAGCATCTGACTTCAGCTCAGGTCATGATCTCCGGGTCCTGGGATGGAGCCCTGCAACCGCTCTCGACGGGGAGTCGGCTTGTCCCTCTCCCTCTCTGTCTCTTCCTGCCCCATGCTTGCGTTCTCTCTCAAATAAATACTTTTTTAAAAATAAATTTAAAAAATAAAATTTGATTGCCAAAGGCCTGTGGCGGCAGCTTCTCCTTGAACCTCGTGTTCCCACGGGGTCAGGGTGGATTCACTTCCCCACCGAGTCTTTAGGCTACTTTCTGCCCTGCTCCATGGAATCCGCTCTACCGGGTGAAACGCCTAGTTACAAGTGCCGTTTTAGGTTCTCAAGTGGTCGTAGAGCTATTAATAACAATAACAGTGACATTCACAGCCCTTGTCGGGTACCCTCGAGCTGCGTTGGGCGAGCCCAGGCCCTCATCCAAGGGCTGGGAAGACTCCCTCAAAGCATCTTCAGGGACCTCTCCCCAGGAGGGTCTGGACGTGCAGTCCCACAGCCACAGCCGGGGCCCGCCAGCCGGGACAGGCTAAATTGGGAGTGCGATTGCAGCAGGAATGTGGCGCGAAGGCACCTGATCTTGCGCGGCTGCCGGCTCTCCCGGCCCGCGCCCAGCCCCGTCTGGGAACCTGGGTCTGCCCAGCCCACCCGGGAGGCACGGAGGGCGGGTACACACTCAATTACTTTTGACAGTTCTCTGAGCCCTGCAGGCTGGCGACGCGGAGTCCGCGGCGCTCGACTTTCCCGCCGCTGGAGGGGCGGGGCAGTTGCGGCCCCGCCCCCGCCATAGGCCCCGCCTCCGCAGGTTGATGGCAGCGGCAGCTGGGACTGCAGCGACGCCGGGCCCCGGAGAGCCGCAAGCAGCGGCCCGACGCGCAGAGGAACACCCGGGCCCCAGACGCCGCGGACACCCGGAGAGGCAGTTCCGGCACCCTGACTCCCTCGGCCCCCAGCGCACCCCTAGCCCCCTCTGCAGAGGAGTCGCAGCGTGAGCGCCCCTCGGCCCACTCAGGACCAGGTACCCCCCCATCCCACGCCGCCACCGCAGCCACCGCAGCGGGCGGGGTCACTAGAGGGGGCAGAGATCTGCACCCCCTCCCCCGCGCCGCCAAATTCGGTCCCGGGCGGGGCTGGCTTGGTGTCTATATTTGGCCGGACAGCGGCCAGCGCGCCTGCACGGCACCGACACCTCGCCTCCTACGAACGCAGAGTCGGGGCAGGAGGCCGGAGGAGGGTGCGGGGAGGCCCGGGCCTCAGGCCTGGGGCCGCAGAAGCGGCGTGAAGGGCACAGGGATGCCCGGAGCTGGGGAGGGGCAGGAGTCAGCGGATGGGGCTTTGGAAAAGCTCGGTGAGTCCCTTGGGGAAGAGCATAGCACAGACCCTGGCTAAGAAAAGGCACTTCACCCTCCCCACTCCTGCAAATCTGGCACTGGCACGGAGGTTGAGGACTCCACCCGAGGAGAGTTCAGCAAGAGAGAGGACCCAAAGGAGAAGCGGGGCGGAAGTATGGTAGGCAAAAGCCAGACCACGGTTAGGACCTCTTGGAGAAGCCAGCGAAGAGAGGAGTGGAAAAAGGAGAGATCCACCTTACACTGTGTCCCCCAACAGGATGGGAGGAAATTGATGAAAACAGTAGCAGGAAAGACTGGGGTTAGCTGTCAGGAAGAATTCCCCCTTGGCAAAATTTTAGAAAAAAGACAAAAGTCCATCTGTCCGAACTATGTTAGAGATGCAGAGTTCAGGATCTTGGGGGGCTGCAGTCTTAGCCCCATAGCCGGCCTTGAGCCAAGATCCCAGGAGGCCTCTGATTCTGGACAAGGTGCCGCCGGGAGATAAACCGTTTCCTGAAGAGATGCTCATCCAAGGCTGGCAGCAGGAGGGCTGTCTGGCATGGAGGCTCCTCCCAGAACCACTTCAACTTCCAGGAAGCTTTCAGGCCCAAAGTCCACTGTCCCCTGCCTGGGTCTCAAAGGAGAAATCAGGCCCCAAATCCTAACCCCTTGAATTAAGCAGCACTTTATAGGTGGCAAAGACCTGGAAGAAAGCTCCATGTTCTAGGACCTGACTCGTAGCCAGATAACCCATCTCACTTGCCGCCCCCTCCCTGCTCTTCCTCCCTCCCACAGCTCACAGGACTAAGGACCAAAGGCGTTCCCTGGCCCTGAGATCCTCCATTTCTACCCACAGCCATGAGCCGGCGTGTGGTCCGGCAGAGCAAGTTCCGCCATGTGTTTGGGCAGGCGGCAAAGGCTGACCAGTCCTACGAGGACATCCGTGTGTCCAAGGTCACATGGGACAGCTCCTTCTGTGCCGTCAACCCCAAATTCCTGGCCATTATCGTGGAGGCTGGAGGTGGAGGTGCCTTCATTGTCCTGCCTCTGGCCAAGGTGAGGGATGAGGGGAAGAAAGCAGGTGGGAAGACACTGGCTGTGGCCCCTGGGGTCCCCTCCTTCAGTCAGGAGGGCAGTTTCTGTTCACTGGCTGCTCCCTGTTCCCCAAGCCCTTGGGGACCAACTCGAGGCTCCCTCACCCTGTCCAGAACAGCAGCAGCACAGAGATCTGCACCCACACATAGCCCGTCCCCTCCTCCAAGCAGCACCCTGTCTCCAGCAGGGACCAGAAGGATGTTATGGAGATAGTTGGGAAGCAGTGGAGCCAGGGCCTGACTCAGATTCTGTTCCTAGCTCTCTTAATGCCACACCCCTCATGATCTTTCTCCCCCAGTGCACAGTGACCATTTGATTAAATCACACCCCAGAGCAGCACACTGAGGACAGAGTCAAGCTCTTTCCAGAGTCCTGGTCACCTCCCCACTATGGTTCTTACAGGAGCTAGAATGAGAACAAAGGGCAGGGGGACATCACACATAAGGCCAGAGCCCTCCCTACCCCAGGGATGGGGGCAGGCAATTACCACCCCCTTTGCTGAGTAACCTCAAGCCCCTTGGAAATCTCCACCCCCAGGATGGCCACCCCAAGTCATGACCTTGATCTGGCCCCTACACCTTGTTAAGGGAGACCCCACAGGTGGCAGGGTCAGGAAGAGGCCTGACAATAGCCAGTGACTCATTCCGGGACAATGCAGACATCATCCAAGGACACCATCCCCGGGGCTCAGATTTCAGCCGGAGCCACCTCCTTCACCCAGTACTGCCATTCCAGTGCCACACGGCCACCCCTCTCCCCTACTGCCCAGTCTAGGCTGATGCCAGCCCCTGCAAAGGTCTCAGAGCCCCCATAAAAAGCCCATAAAGACCAAAAGTAGATGAGGCCCAGCTCAGGTTGGGGGACAGCAGGCACCAGGAGAGTCTGCCGCTGGTGGCTCCAAGGTCAAGCCAGTGACAAGGGGGGTGATCTACCAAGGGTGGCTAGGAAAGGGCTGTTGGCCTCTGCATTGCATGTCATCTCACCTTGACCTCTTCTACCAGCGGCTTCCTACAGACATTCTAGCTGGGGGGACAGGACCAACAACAACCCCTCCAAGCAGGTGTTTTTGCAAGAGCGCTGGGCTGAGAGTCCAGGTCTTGGCTCCACCGCTATCTTGCTGTGTGTCCTTGGCTATGTCACTACCTCTCTGTGTCTGATTCCCTGATATGAAATGGCTTCACCTCCGTCCGCCTCCAGTGGAGTACAGGAATAGTTGGATGGGGTTGGAGGTGCAGAAAGGGGTTTAAAAAGAGAAAACAGGTGATAGAGTATTGAGATGTAAACGGGTCCACGGCCCACCCCCAAAAAGCACACAGGAAAGTGACCCCAGAGCTCCCTCTCTGACCCCTCCAGACAGGACGAGTGGATAAGAACTACCCACTGGTCACTGGGCACACTGCTCCTGTGCTGGACATCGACTGGTGCCCACACAATGACAACGTCATTGCCAGTGCCTCAGACGACACCACGGTCATGGTAGGAACCAGGTGGATGCTGTGGGGCAGCGGGGCAGGGGAAGTTGGGGGGGGCTGCCTCACCTGCGCTAGGGAAGGTGGTAAAAGAGGGCCCTGCCCTGCCCAGCCCAGCTCCCCGGCTATATTTAGCCACATGCCCACCCCCTCCCAGGATGCACTTCTTAGGACTAATTATAGCCATGGCCAACTTGAGGCCTGAAGAGCAAGGGGCAGTGCTCTGAAGTCTCCGGGCTGGGGTGTATAGAGAGGTCCCTGGAGAGCTGACAGTGCCCCCTCCTGGCTCCCAGCTGCTTCTGTCCTGGGCAGGCATCATTACATCTTGCCCTGCATTTGACCCTTACCACTCAAGAGAGCCAGTAGGGGTGGAGGTGGGGGGTGGGGGGAGGGCAAAGTTGGGGAGGAGTAGAGGGAGGAAGCCGACTCCTCATCCCAATCACCCTATGCCTTTGCCTCCCTCCCAGGTATGGCAGATTCCAGACTATACCCCTATGCGCAACATTACGGAACCCATCATTACACTTGAGGGCCACTCCAAACGTGTGGGCATCCTCTCCTGGCACCCCACTGCCCGGAATGTCCTGCTCAGTGCAGGTCTGGGGGCCTAGGGAGGGGTCCCTACTGTAGATGGGGTGGGGGGCTGGCAAAGGCAGGACCCAAGTGACGGTGACTGGCTGCTCTGGGCAGGTGGTGACAATGTGATCATCATCTGGAACGTGGGCACTGGGGAGGTGCTCCTGAGTCTAGACGACGTGCACCCAGACGTCATCCACAGCGTGTGCTGGAACAGCAACGGCAGCCTGCTAGCCACCACCTGCAAGGACAAGACCCTGCGCATTATCGACCCCCGCAAGGGCCAGGTGGTGGCGGTGAGTGCTTGGCTTGGCCATTCCCCAGCCCCTACCCCAGGGACCAACCGTCAGGCCCCTGTACCCTTAATCCTCCGAGTCCCTAGCCCCAGCTCTCGCTCCTCCACCCCCACCCGAGGCAATCCCCCCTCCCAGTGTCTGCAACCACGGCTCCCAGCCCGAATTAAGGCCACAACCCACAGTCTTCTGCCCCGCTCCTGTTCCGTCCGTTCCCCGCATCTCAGAAGCTCAGAGCCGTGCTCTTCGAGTTGTAATTGAGCAGGGGAGACGCTGCAAGCTCTGTCCTTCCACCAGAACCTGCATGACACCTCCCGGACCCCTCTCCTCTCGGCCGGCACCCAACGCCATCTTCCAGGGTCTGGGGCCCGACCCGGGCTCTCCGGCAGGCCCCTTTCTGCCCGAGTCGACCCGCTGGGCGAGGGGGACAGGCGGCAAGCCTCGCGCCTCGCGCCTCGTTAGCCCTAGCTCGGTGCGCTGGGAGGGCGGCGGCACCGGCCTCAGCAGCCTCCCTCTGACGCGGGGCGCGGAGGCGCGGGCACGTGCATGTAGGCGCCGAGTGCGCGCGGCGGGCGCGGCCCGGGCGGGGGGGGGCCGGCGGGCGCTCTAACCCACTAACCCCGCGAGCAGGAGCGAGCCCGGCCTCACGAGGGCGCCCGCCCGCTGCGGGCCGTCTTCACTGCGGACGGGAAGCTGCTCAGCACCGGCTTCAGCAGGATGAGTGAGCGGCAACTCGCGCTCTGGGACCCGGTAGGCCAGGCCGCGCGGGGTGCGCGCGCTCGCTCGTTCGCTGGGCCCGCCCAGAGCGCCCTCCTAGGCCGTGGCCGGCGCCCGAGAAGGCGGAAGCGGAGCGGGGAGCTCCTGGCTGGGAGAAGCCTCGCTGCGACCCCGGGCAGCCGGCCGACTTCGCCTGCTCTGGGGATCAGCCTCTGAGGGCGCTTAAGGGCCCGGGACCCGCCGAGAGGCGCGCGCCTCCCGCTCTCTCCGGGCCCAGACGCTCTCCAGGCCGGGGGCCAGCCGGGGCCCCCCAGGAAGCTGAGTAGTTAGGCCCTCTTTTGTCTCCGACCCCCCGCCCCTCTCCCCGCCTCTCCCCCGCCAGTCAGCAAGCTGGTTGCTCGTCCCTCCAGGCTCCCTAGGGCAGGCAGCCGGGTGACGCCTTTCCCTGTCTCCCCCTCCCCCCAGGAGAGGTTTGCGGCCCACGAGGGAATGAGGCCCATGCGGGCGGTCTTCACGCGCCAGGGTCATATCTTCACCACGGGCTTCACCCGCATGAGCCAGCGAGAGCTGGGCCTGTGGGACCCGGTAACGCAGCTGGAAGCTTGGGGTGTGTGCCCCGGGGACTGGCATCACGGGAGAGGGGCCAGACGCCCCCCACCCGCAGGGCATGCCCACCTGGACTGGGCTGGAGGCTGCTGCCCCCTTTGCAGCGCCTGCCATCCCCACACCCACCCCTCTGCCCAGTTTTGCTGCGTCGCCTGAAGGAGCCCACGCGGGCACCCCCGCCTGGTGATGCCGAGTCCCTGGGGGTGGTTTGCGGTGACTGCATGCGGCGGCGCAGGGGCTATACGTGCGGGGCACTGGGAGTGAGTGATGTGTCCACGGGCGGGACCCGCAGCTCGGTTCCCCAGAGTTGCCTTGGGAAGCACGGGGTTTGGAGCGGGTAGGAAGTGTAAAGGGGCTTCAGGGGATCCAGCAGTGGCACGGTGGCCAGGACAGGGCTGGTCACGCCTCCTGTGCTCGGGCAGAACAACTTCGAGGAGCCAGTGGCACTGCAGGAGATGGACACAAGCAACGGGGTCCTTCTGCCCTTCTACGATCGCGACTCCAGCATCGTCTACCTATGCGGCAAGGTGCCTGGGGCCGGCAGGGGAGTACAGGCGCTGGAGAGAGATGTTGAGGGCCCTGCCTGGGAGCGTCTCTGAACCGATTGGTTTTGCAGGGCGACAGCAGCATTCGGTACTTTGAGATTACCGACGAACCACCTTTCGTGCATTACCTGAACACGTTCAGCAGCAAGGAGCCACAGAGGGGCATGGGTTTCATGCCCAAGCGGGGGCTGGACGTCAGCAAGTGTGAGATCGCCCGGTCAGCAGCCTTCACCCTTCTCGCTTGCACGTCTGTCCCCACTTGCCATCGGGAAAGACGCAGGGGCTTCTCCAATAGTGTCATCTTTGGGAAAGAGGGGGGGTATTTTGCCGGGGGGGGGGTGGAGGGTGTCAAACAGGCTTGTTTCGGTGACAGCCCCAGCGTTAACATTCTCTAAACTTCAGTTTCCTTATGTGTAAAATGATGACAGACACCCCATCAGAGATGTTTTATCAGCTGGACCAATAATGTGTTTTGAAGTGCAGTGCATGGTAGGCGGTCAGCAAGTGTTGGTCTCCAACCCATTGGTCCCTGGCAGAAAAGGGGGCGGGAGCCGGCCGGGGTGCTGACCCCCGCTCCCTTACAGGTTCTACAAGTTGCACGAAAGAAAATGTGAGCCGATCGTCATGACTGTGCCCCGCAAGGTGAGGGGGCGCGGAGAGGGGTTGGGCAGAGAGGGCTCCGAGGCGGAAGGGAACGGAGCAGGCCCGGCCCTCTGCTAACACTAGTCCTCCTGTCCCCCCACCCCCGCAGTCAGACCTGTTCCAGGACGACCTATACCCAGATACTCCCGGCCCCGAGCCGGCCCTAGAAGCGGACGAATGGCTATCTGGCCAGGACGCCGAACCCGTGCTCATCTCGCTGAGGGACGGTTACGTGCCTCCCAAGCACCGCGAGCTCCGGGTCACCAAGCGCAATATTCTGGACGTGCGCCCTCCAGCCGGCCCCCGCCGCAGCCAGTCGGCCAGCGACGCCCCCTTATCGGTAAGATCCGGCTCCGCTCCACCCCGGCCCAGTCTACCCATTCCCCTCCCGCCCCTTCCTGACACAGCCTCGTCTGTCCTCCGCGCCCCCGCAGCAGCGCACTCTGGAGACGCTGCTGGAGGAGATCAAGGCCCTCCGCGAGCAGGTGCAGGCCCAGGAGCAGCGCATCACGGCTCTGGAGAACATGCTGTGCGAGCTGGTGGACGGCACGGACTAGTGCGGCGCGCGGGGGGCAGCTCCGAGCCTGGGGGGCGAAGCCGGGCGGGGAGCAGGACTCGGCCCCGCCCCGGCTTTTGGTCCGGAACTCCGGACCCCGCCTCTCCGGGCTGGGGCTGGGGCCAGGGGCGGGACTGGGAAGGGAACTCCATCCCCTCGCGCGAGTCCTGGACAAACGGAGCGTCGCGGAGACTCGCGTCTGTCTGGCACCCGCCTGGCTACGTGCCTCGTCAGGGACTCAGCAGGAGCTGGCCTTGGGAGGCCCGGGGTGACGGGGACCTCAGCAATGGTGCTGCACGGCGAGGCGGCGTCCCTTCTGTCTCCCGCCCAGGGCAGGGGAAGTGCTTAGTATTAGCGCTATTCTTGGGGATAGCGGGGAGCTTGGGCTTTGACCTCAAAGGGGTGGCGATTCGACGGGGCTCGCCAGACCGATTGGGGAAAGTTGCAACGCTTCTCCCTCTAATCGGCTCACTTGATTCCACTACCCTAAGTGGTAAAACGGATGGGCGTCACCCCAATTCTACAGACATACACAACCCGTTGGCCGTAGAGCCGAACCCACCGGTTACACCCAGCAGTCTATGGCAGAGGGCTGTCTTCCTTCTTTTCACCCGCAGGGGAGAGGGCGGCTTCCTCACTGCACCCCCGCCGGAGAACTAATCAGAAAACTGGCATGGAAGCAGGTTCACACCCCTCTCCCCCCCGCAACTGCCCCCAGCCCTCTGCTGTGGCCTTGACTCTAGGCAGAAAACAAGACTTACCGAATGAAATATTTTACTAATGCTCATTCTGTGCCTCCTGCATGCGTGGGGGTGAGGGGCCAAGACCCCCGCCTCTGCAAATGCTGTACCCCTAGGCTTGCAGGGGTGCTGACAAATGCTCAGGACCCACCAGGCATTCTTTTACCTCAGAGCCCTCCCCACAATGAGGTTCACAAGGAGCCCCCAAACCCTCAGGTGGGCGTTCTTCCCCCAGTAAAGCCGGCTAGGAAAAGCGTCGGGTTCGAAGCCTCTTTTATTTGTGCCTCAGAGTCAGTCTGGTGCCCCTGGCATCAGGGAAGGAGGTGAGAGGAACAGTTTCTCTTTGTTCTTTTCTTCCATCCCTTTGTGTCCCTACTGAGCCTCACCGGCTAAGCCAGGAAGGCCAGCCTGAGAGAAGGCGGACAAGGGTGTGCGCTGGGCCCCTGCCCCTAGCGGGGTCTGTGCTTCTCTGGGTGGGTGGGGTGGGGCAGGGGAGAGCCGGGGGTTAGCACCATTGGATGAAGGGTTTTAGAGTCAGCCCCTGGCTGGGGGCAGGTGGGACACACGACCACAGAGGGCTAGCAGCAGCTGGTGGGAAGGGGTGGGTGGTGGTGCCAGGGCCCTAAGCCGGTGAGAGGGCTCCAGGGTGCACCTGCCCATAAGCGGGGCCAGGGGACAGGGTCTAGTGCTCACCCCCAGCCCAAATATTGTCCCCCATTTGCCAAGACATCATGAAGGAACCAGGCCTTGCCCAGGCCAGGGGGCCACCTTGGGCACCCTCCCTGATCACAAAAGCGTGCCCTGGGGATGGGGACTCCAACCTCTGGCCGCCCAAGGAGAAACTGGGACCACCCTGAGACCCGGGAGGGGTGTGGGGGGGCTGGGGAAGCCGGGCACCCCGCTAAGTGCACTTGACGCTGAAATGCCGGGGTGAAGGAGGAGTTGGGCCCTTGACGTGCTGGTTTGTGTCCGGGACAAAGCAGCAACACAGCACGTGGGGAGCTCAGCTGCCCCCCTGGGGTGAAGAGCGGAGATGCAAAGGCTTCACGGACAGTGTCCTACAGTGGGTTCTGTGAGCAGAAAAGGAGGACCGGCCGGAAGGAGCGAGGGATGGGGGACACTGCTCCTCTAAGGACCCGGCTCCCCCTCAGGACGGCCTGGCCCTCTCGGACAAGTCTGAGCCCAGGATAGAGTGCTGGGCGTCCGGACACGGCAAAGCAGGGGGACCGGGCCGTGCGAGCTGCCTCCAGGGCCCTGGCCGGGACAGGTACCCCGCGGCCGCGCCGAACCCCTCCCCGTCCGGCGCCAGGGGCGCCTCTTCGCCCCCGAGGCTGCGGCTCCAGTCTCCGGCCGCAGCCCGGCGGGCACGCGGGCCCGAGCGAGTGTCGCTCCGGGGCGGGTCACGCGGGGCGGGCGCTACTGCTCGGTCAGCGAGAGCCGCAGGATGCGCTCCAGCTCCTCCTCCTCCTGGCGCGCGCGCCGCCGCCGCTCCTCCTGCTCCCGCGCCGACAGCTCCATGGCCAGGCGCAGCTGCTCGTCGTAGCTCCGGAACACGTGGCCGCCGGAGCCCGGGCGCGGGCTCGGCCGCGGGCTGGGCACCGACGCCAGGGCGGCGGGGGGCGCGGGCTGGCGCTGCGGCGTGGGCGGGGCGCTCCTGGGGGCGGGTAAGATACGTCGAGGGTTCCGGGGCGCACCTGCCCATAAGCGGGGCCGGGAGACAGCGTGGAGGCCCCAGGACAGAGGAGGCCTCGCCACCCTCCGGCGGAGGCGAAGAGCCCTGCATCACCTCCCTGGCTCCCACCCCGTTGTGACAGATCTCAGCCCCTACAGAGCCTATCCTCGCAGTTGACGGTGGACCGGCACACGTGGGCATCTTCTAGAACCCCAGCCCTAACATCTGAAGGCCTTGAGGCTGCTTTTGGAGTACTGCCCAGGGTGAGGAAAGGGTGGGGGCAGAAGCCTTCAGCAAACCAGTGGGGGCCCTACAGAGGGTACCAGGGTTTCTCGGGGCCACGAGGGGCCGCCCAGCCATGGGTATCCTCACCCACGGCGACAGGGTCCCCAGGGGCTCCGTGCGTGCGTTATTTCGGGGAAGGGATGCTAGGTCAGGACTGGCAGGCACTGACCTGTCCTGTCGGCGAGCCTCGTAGGACATGGGGTGAGTGCCCGGCTTGCTGTTGGTTAGCGCCTCCCAGATGGTGACCTGGAGGGAGGGACGTGGACCGGTTGGCTAGGGTGGCACCGCAGCTCCCGGTGCAGCAGCGCGGCGCGGCGGCGGGACGCACCTGGTCATACTCACTGCCCGCCTCAAGCAGGCTCTGCTGGATGGCGAACTGCAGCAGGTCATCGTCGTCATCGCGGGTCGCCGCCTCGCGCTGGCCGCCCAGCACACTGTAGCCGCGCGGGGCCTCGAACAACGCCGGGGAGATCTCGCAGCCGCGGCACGAGGCTGAGGGCGCCAGGCTGGGGGTCAGAGCGCGGCCGCACCCACCCTCCGGCCTACCCCCGGGCAGGGAGCCGGCCAGGGCTCGGCGGGCAGGGCCGTGAGGGCGGACGCGCAGATGGGGAGGGGCTCACTGGTGGAACTGGAGCTGCTGACGCTGGAGGAGTCGCTGCCCGGGGAAGGGGTCTCACTGCTGGGGCTGCCTCGCACCGACGGCACCGGCTCATCGCAGCCGTTGAGGTTCCCGAAGGTGATGCGGGCGTTGAGGATGTGGAAGATGGGGATTTCTGAGGATGAAGAAACAGCCGGGGGCCACCACCCACCTTCTCACACCTTAGGCACCCCGATCCTTACCCGATCTAAGCCCCACCCGCCCCGAACACACACACACACACACACACACACACACACACACACACACACGGCTGACAGGAAATGGGGGTGGGCTCTCACCAATCTTGACCGGGAAACCAGGTGGCAGACGAAGGGTTATGAAATCCCGGAGCTTGGCGAAAAGCGCATTGCTGACAGCCATGAGGTCAATGATGGGGGCCACCTGCTCACACAGGGACAGGGGATGCTCCTCACACAGCCACAGCTTGGCCTTGAACCTGCCCCCCCAAATCCCAAGGGGTGAGGGGCAGAGTAGAAGCCATGGCCTCCCAGTACCTTCTGAAGACCCCGCCCAGCCCTGCCCAGCCCACCCCCCCAGCACCCTCAGGGGGCCTCACTTCTGTGTCTTGGTGGTCAGTTCCATGGGGCGGCCCATGTCCCGGTTGCCAAGCTCGAAGTTGGGGTTGAAGTACTCTTCTGCGGTGATGGCAGTGGGGTTGGCTTGGCTCAGAGTCTGAGTGATCAGGGTCTGTACATGAGGAGGTGCCCATGAGCCCCTCTCAGTCTCTGCTGCCAGGCCAACCATTTGGTATCACGGCCCCGGCGCTATCCCCCGGGGCACCGTGGAGCTGACATGGCCCTGGGCAGTGTGGAAAGTGGTTCCACACGGGCCGTGCCAGGTAGGATGCCTCCCAGGCCTCCTCCTGAGCCACATCCATACCCTTCCACACAAGGGCACCCCTGGCATGCACTCACCCCATTTTGGGGGCCCCCATGCTGCTCAGCAATTCCCAGGAAGGACTGCAGAGGTGTCTTGCAGCCTACAAGAAATGTGGCATCTCAGAGGACACTGCCACCCTCAGAAGTGCCAGCCCCCGAGACCTAGGGAGGAGGCTGGTTCCTGGCAGGCGGGGAGGACCGCTCACCCACACCAAACACTCGGGCACCTGCATCTGAAGGGGACTGAGGACTCCAAGGGACAGGGACCAGGACGGCAACAAGCACAGCAGGAATAAAATTAGGCCTGGGGCTCTGGAGAAACTTCCAAAAATGTCCAGGTTGGTGACACTGGACAAGAAATACCTGCCCTTGGAGAACAGTGCTGGGTACGCACTTGTCAGTGTGTGTTTTCCTTCAGGCACTTCCGTCTTAATTCCCTCATGTTGTTCCCCTGTGAGGTAGGACCCGTCTCTCTACTCTAGACAGACTCCCTGACGCCCAAGAGTCTGGTGTGGCGGCAAGAGGCACAGAGGGTCAGTGGCAGGCCCCCTGACTTACTGCTTAGGATACGTCCCACCAGACTGGGCCAGCCAATAAACACGTGACACGTCGACCCCAAATCCAACGCAGACATCAGTTACCAGTTGTAGCGTTCCCTCCCAGTGAGCCCAAATGTTGCCTAGAATCTTCCTAGCTGCATTCCAGGCACTCTCAATTATTAGCACTTGGCACTTGAACTGAAACATGTTTGCGTGAATAAACTATCCTGGCTTTTGCTGGGATGTCGCAGGGAACATGGATGGAAGGACTGGAGTGGGCGCTGCTCCCTCACACCTCCCCCCATCCACCCCTGCTTCATTACCTTTGACCTTGCCCTTGTGCTGTTCTGACAGATGCTCTGTCCGTGTCCGGGTGATGAGCTCCACATTGGATGCCCCATATACCTGGGGACAGATGAGGAAAGGGCTCAAAGACAATTCTGGTACCCCACCCCCTGCCACCAAGGGCATCATGAACACTTGCTGCAAGGGAGGGTCCACTGGGGGATGGGGGAGCTGTCTGCTCCAATCTCCCAGCCTCTGGCCAAGTAAATATATGAAGTCATTCATCCATTCTCTTATTCATTCAACAAACATTTTGTGAGGAGCCTTTATGTGCCGGGCACTGAGGCAGGCATCAGGGGTACAGTGGTGAAGGAGCATGCCTAGAATCCCCCCACCCATTTGAGGTTCACACACAAGTTGAAGAGACAAGAAAAGGGACAGTTATAACACAGTGTGACACCCACTCTGGTGGGGGGAGCACAGGGCTGTGGGAACCAAAAGCAGAGGCCTTAGCCCATCTAGCAGGCCAGGGAAGCCTTCCAGGAGGAAACCCCGCAGAGCCACGCCGCTGGCATTAGCTCCTGCCTTCACTGGCACCACCCCGAGGCCCCATGGGGGTGCCAGGGGTCCCAGAGAGACCAACACAGTATCCTCAGGGGTAAAGGCCTGGCTTTGGACTCAGACAGCCCAGGTCGGAGCCTCAGCTCTGCCCCTGATAGCTATGCGACCCTGTACAGGTCATGTGACCGCTCCAAGCCTGTTTCCTCATCGGACGACGGGCCAGCACCCTCCTCCACGGAGCCCTGGCGAAGAGTCAGTGGGATACTGTGGGAAAGGCTCAGTAAACATCTGCATAACAGGAATAAGCGTTGTTGGGATTCAACGGTGTGTGTGTGCGTGTGTGAGTGTGCGCATGCGCCTGCCACATAGTCATACATACATACAAATAAAAAGCGGGGACAGTGCCTTGAGCACGACTACAGTAAGTGCTCAATAAACTCTGGCCGTCCGCATCGGTTGCCTATAGTCTAGCGCCCTTCCCCCCACACGCTGCATCGCCTCTGCACCTGGGCGGGGGGCAGGAAGGCCCGCCCAGCTGGCGGCAGGCCAGAGCTTGGCCTCTCCGGGACCAAGCCTCACCTTGGCTTCATAGCCGTTCACCATCTCGGTCTTCTCGCTGCGCCAGCCCAGGATGCCGGTCTTGTTCCTGGGGAAGCAGAGGGGTCCAGGTGAGGGGCGCCCCAGCAGGCTGGCTTGAGGCTACGGAGGCTGTGCCCACTCACCTCTCAAAGGAGATGTTCTTGGTGTCGAGCTGTGTGGTGACGACGGGAGCGGTGAGCCGACTTAGCACCTGCTCCTCGGTGGGCTGGGCGGCGGCCAGCAGCAGCTCGCGGTCCTGCCCGGCCAGCGCCAGAGTCTCCGTGTGCACCACCCGGCGGTCGTGGTCGATCTCCATGACCACGGCGCTCGTGTCTGCCGGCCGCAGAACAGCACAGGGGTGTCAGAGGTGGCAGGGGGGTGTCCCCAGCCTTCCCACCTTGCCCCACCGCCTGCCTGCCTGACCTTGGCCCCTGAAGACGAAGCTGCGGTTCCCTCGCTGCCACGTCATGTGGTCAAAGCCCAAGAGCGTGGTATCTACCCGTAGGTTTTGCCCACTCTTCCATACTTTGTAGGTGTCGCTAGGGCAGATCTTGGACACCAAGGGCACTGAGTGGAAGGGAAGGTCAGAGGTGGCTTCAGTTTGCCTGGCCCACCCAACCTGGGCCACCTCAGGCCACGGGGGTCAGCGTCAGCGGTGTGGCTCGGAAAGGACAGGAGAACTCCCCAGCTCCCCCCACGTGAAAGCAGACCTGAAGCCGGGGACGGGTGCGTCCCAGCCGCTAGCAAGTCCCTAGGGGCCGCCACGTGTTAATTCACTCACTCAGTCTTTCATCCCATCTTCCAACAAATATTTATTAAACACCTACTGTGTACCAGGCACTGTTCTAGTCACTGAGGATACAACACTGAACAACACAGGACCCTCTGGGAGCTTACCTTCCAGCAAGGAGTGACAATAACAAACAAATGAGCGACTCATTACAAAGCGAAGGAAGTAATAATGATGGAACCCAGACGGCGTCTGAGGCAGCGTGGAAAAGCCTCGCTAAGGAGGTGGCACAGAGCTGGGAACTAAACGATGAGAAGGAGCCCCGGGAGGAGCTATGGCCACAGAGCTCCACGCCGGCAGAGCCGCAGGTACAAAAGCCCTGAGCGGGGAGAAAGCCCGGAGAGGCCCCCTCGGCCCCCTTACCCCAGCTAGTGAACTCCCATTTCATCTCCACGTAGAAGTCCTGGGCCTGGAGAGGGAGAAGGAGAGCGCCTAAGCCCGTGCTCGACAGGGTCCGAGGGCTCGGCGGGGAGGCGGCCCTCACCTTGCGCAGCTTCTCCAGCAGCACGGGGATGCCCGCCAGGCGCTTCACCACCCGCTGGTAGTCCCGGTACCGCAGCACCAGCTGCACCAGCTCCAGGTCCCGGGTACTCACAGCCTCCTGAAGGACTGGGGGGGGAGCACCGTCACAGGGCACAACCCTGCCCGGGCCCCCCTCTGTGAACCGAGGGGCAGGCTATGAAGTTGGGAGACCCTGGCTGAGGGGCTGGGGTGAGCAGGGGCGCCCACCTGTCCAGCCGCTGCGATTCTCCCTGCCCACGTCGGCGCCGTGCGCTAGGAGCACGCGGGCACACTCGAGGTGTCCCAGTGTGGTGGCCAGGTGCAGGGGAGTCCGCCCGCGGGGATCCAGCTGCTCGATGTCCACCTGGAGAAGGAGGTGAAGATGTATCCCCGGTCACTTCGGAGGCAGCCCGTCCGAACCCAACCGCCTCTAGGCTGCCAGCAACCGCGCGGCTGCCCTGCCTTGCCCACCCCGCAGACAGACAGACACGATGCGCAGGGGCCGGGGTGCAAAGAGGCCTGCAGGACAGGGCAGGAAGCAGCTCTGAGAGAGGAAGGACCTTCCTCCTTTCCCGTCCGCCTAGGTCCCCTGACTGGGTTCACTCCTCCGAGGCTCCAAAGCGGGCTGCCCGTAAAGAGTAAGCCTAGGGTTGAAGGCGCTCTAGAAAGGCTGTTGGCCAAGGAGGGCACCTGCGGCAGGACGAGCCTGCAGGTCCAAGATCACACCTTCAGGAAGGGCTATCGATTGAGGTCATTGACATTCTACTCTCACTATGAGTGAGGTTTAACAAACAGCTGCTGTAACACATTGACAGCAGTGAACGACTATGTTCATGGCACCACTTCAAACCCACGTCCTTTGCCTGTGCGACACCATGTATTAACTGTTTTTTTGTTTTGTTTTTTGTTTTTGTTTTACAAATCCTATTACTGTTTTGTGAATAGCATGATTAATTGAATGAGATTTTTGTTGGGTGATAAAGACATGTTTGTTAAACATACATATTTAAATATATTTCGGGAGTCTAAAGCCTCTAGCTAAATACAGTGAATTGACCGCATGCACGCTACTCCTCTCCTTCCCCAAACTGAACTAAAATGCCAGTCAAAAGACTTCTACTGCAGCCATGATGAGATAAGCTGAAATCATCCTCCCATAAACAGAGAAAACCACTGCTTTAAAATACATGAAATAATTCTTTCCAGACAGTAGGCAACAAGTAGTCCAGGACTGTGATCCCTGAAGCAAGAGAAACTAACAACGTAGGCCTTATGACTGCTTAGATGTCTACCTGGAGGAACATTCTGGACAGCAATTCGGGGAGGGGAATCTCTAGCAGAGCACGGTAGTCTTGCTGAGGAGTTGAGGAGACAGAGACAGGAGTTCAGGGAGGCTGAAGTAGCAAGAAGTTGCAGGACAGAGTTCTAGGGAGGAGTGAGCTGTGCAAACAAAGAGCCCCAGGAATCTGCACGGGGTTCGTCCGAGTCTTTGCTGAACATTAAACTTGGCCTGTGTGGAGGGGAACTCAGCAACACTAGACGGAAAAGGAGCAATAAGCCGGCAAATTCTCAGCAGTTCTCCTGTCTCAGGGCAAGGAGACATTCACACCCCCACCTGCTAGAGTGGAGAGTCCTCGCTGTTTGCCCAGGGTATTCCACACAGACCCAGGAATGGGGATGGCTTAGCAGTAGGGCTGCACCAGCCGGAGAGAAGAGGCCCATCTAAATCCAGTGTAACCAAGATGAAAAGTAATCTCACAAGGGTCAAACTGATGTGCAAGTAACTCAGCCTCGCTGGTCAGAACAAAGCCTGACGCTCTTTAAAGGAAGACCGTAGGGGGCGCCTGGGTGGCACAGCAGTTAAGCGTCTGCCTTCGGCTCAGGGCGTGACCCCGGCGTTATGGGATCGAGCCCCACATCAGGCTCCTCCGCTATGAGCCTGCTTCTTCCTCTCCCACTCCCCCTGCTTGTGTTCCCTCTCTCGCTGGCTGTCTCTATCTCTGTCGAATAAATAAATAAATAAAATCTTAAAAATAAATAAATAAATAAAGGAAGACCGTAAAATCCAGACGCTTAACATGACAACGTTCGCAATATCTAATACCCGGTTACAAAACTACTAGAGAAAAACTACTAGGCATGCCAGGAAGTAGGAAAATATGACCCATAATCGGGAGATATTCAGAACTGATAAAGACGGGGCACCTTAGTGGCACAGTTAAGTGTCAGACTCTTGGTTTTGGCTGTGGTCATGATCTCAGGGTCGTGAGCTCCCTGCTCAGCGTGGAGTCTGCCTGAGACTCTCACTCCCTCTCCCTCTGCCCCTCCCACCCGTGCGCTCTCTCTCTCAAATAAATAAATAGATCTTTAAAAAAAGACACGATAAAGATGATGAATGGCTCAATGTGCTTGTGAATTTACAGAAACACATGAACACAATGTTCATGGGGAGAGAATAAGAGGTATGTATAACAGCTGAAATGAAAAATTCATTGGATGGAACTAACATTCGATTAGATACTATAGAATTTAAAAAAAATCAGTTAACTTGAAGACACAACAACAGAACTATAGCACATAGAATAGAAATGGAGCACAGAGGAGGACAAAAGTACTGAAAAACATTCAGAAAGCCTCAACAATCTGTGAGACATTGTAAAGCGTCCTAACATACGTGTAATTGGAGTCCCCAAAGGATAGGATAAGGAAGTAGGAGAAATAAGAAATTTAAAGAGATAACATTATCTCTTTAAAACTTAAATTTAGCAGTGCCTGGGTGGCTTAGTCAGTTAAGCGTCTGCCTTCAGTTCAGGTCATGATCCCGGGGTCCTGGGATCGAGCCCTGCAGGCTCCCTGATCACTGGGGAGTCTGCTTTTCCCTCTGCCCCTTCCCCCTGCTCACACACTCTCTCAAATCAATAAAATCTTAAAAAAAATAAATAAAATTTAAATTTAAAGGGATGTTATCTTTTTAAAATTTAAAGAGATAAATTTAAAGAGAAATTTAAATTTAAAGAGGTAACAGTAAACATTTTTCCAAAAGTTTTTTAAAAATTACTATAAAGGGTTGAATGGTGGTGTCCCCCTGAAATATATGTCTATACCTTAGCCCCCAGAACCTGTGAATGTGATCTTCTTTGGAACATGGGTTTGTTTGTTTTTTTAAGATTTTATTTATTTATTTGAGAGTGAGAGAGCCTGTGAGCACATGTGCGTGTGGGGTGGGGTGGAAGGGCAGAGGGGGAGGGAGAGGGACAAGCAGACTCTCCACTGGGTGTGGAGCCTGATGGAGGGCTCAATCTCATGACCCTGAAATCATGACTTGCGCAGAAACCAAGAGCCGGATGCTTAACTGACTGAGCAACCCAGGCGCCCTGGAACTTGGGTTTTTGCAGGTGAAATTAAGTTAAGGATCTCAAGACGAGATTAGCCTGGATTTTTTTTTTAAGATTTTATTTATTTATTTGAGAGACAGAGAGATAGAGAACACAAATGGGGGGAGGGACAGAGGGAGAGGGAGAAGCGATGTGGGACTCGATCCCAGAACTCTGGGATCATGACCTGGACGAAGGCAGATGATTAACCGGCTGAGCCACCCAGGCACCCCAAGAGCAGCCCGGATTATCCAGGTGGGCCCTAAATCCAATGAGATGTCTTTATAAGACCTACAAAAGAGAGATCCATGAAGAGAGGAGAAGTTCCATGTAAAGAGGAGGCAGAGAATGAAGTCATGCAGCCACAAGCCAAGGAATGCTTGGAGACACCAGAAGCTGGAAGAGGCAAGGAAGGATTCTCCCCTGGACCTCTGGAAGCAGTGGGGCCCTGCTGACTCCTTGAGTTTGGACTTTCAACCACCAAAACAATGAGAGAATAAAATTTTGTTGTTTTAACCCAGTCTGTGGTAATTTTTTGCACAAACTAACATAATGATAAACTCACAGAACCAAGAAACTCAACGAATCCCAAGCAAGGTAAACACCGAGAAAACAACACCAAGCCCATCACAATCAAGTGCTGAAAACTAATGATAAAAAGAACATCTTAAAATCGTTTTGAGAAATAAGACACACACTATACCGAACACTTCTCAAGGGAAACCATGCAAGCTAGAAAACAATAGAACGAAATGTTTAAAGTGCTGGGGGAACAATGTTGGCCTAGAATTCTATATCCTGTGAAAAATACCCTTCAAAAATGAAGGGGAAATGAAGACTTTTGTGGACAAACAAAAAAAGCTAAGAGAATTTATCTCCAGAAGACACGCAAGAAACGTTAAAGGAAGTTATTCAAGTGGAAGGAAAATGTTAACAGATGGAAACTTAGATCCGTACAAAGGAATGAAGAGTGCCCCAAAAGGAAAATTTGTGAGTAACTATAAGAATGTCAATAAAATATTTAAAACCCACAAGAGTAAAGAGAAGAGATGTTAGCAGATGAGAAATGTTAATACATCTTAGGACGTGGCAAGTGGCCGGGGCATTACAACTGACTTAGGCGAGCCGAGGGTACTAGAACCCAAGCATCCACATAGGGGAGCCCCCAGTGAGTGTCAGGCCAGATCACCCTTAAAATGTCTAGAGCATGCAGACCGCGGGGATGGCAGAGGTGTGGGTGAGGCTCAGAGCTAAATACAGGGGAGCTGGTTAAAATTCAGAACCTTGTAAAGCTGGGAGATGCCCCCCCTTCCCCTCCACAGGATGCCAGGAATTTATTATTTATTCTCAGTCGAAACTCAGCCTGAGATGCACTGGATGTGGGGACACTGGCCTGAGGATGAGGTCACAGGGCTAAAAAGTAGTGAACGGTTTTTCCCTGCCTCAGGTCCTGAACTACTGACAGCCCGACAGTACACACCACGGCCCCATCCCACCCCTGGCAGGAGACTGGAGGATTCTTCTCTGGAGACGTCAGAGGCACCAAAGACCTCTGGGTACAGACATGTGAGGACCCTACAATAAGCAGGCCAGCTTGCCAACCAATCATTACATAGTAGTGACATCAACAAATTCCACACCCCCATTCTTTTTTTTTTTTTTTTTTAGGATTTATTTATTTGAGAGAGAGAGAGCGAGCATGCGCATGAGTGGGAGGGTCAGAGGGAGCAGGGGAGAGAATCCCAGGCAGGCTCTGCACTGAGCGCAGAGCCTAACACAGGGCTCGATCTCACGACCCCAAGATCGTGACCTGAGCTGAAACCGGTCAGACGCTGTGCCACCCAGGCGCCCCTCCACACCCCCATTCTTAAGTACGCCCCAACAGTCAAAGGTGGTTGGACATTTGAGGAAAGCCACCAACATGAGAGATATCAAAACATGCAAATAGATGCTAAAAACCCAAAGAAAACACTGTCAATGCAGGAGACAGAAAACTTTCTGGAGGGAAAACAGTAATTGACGTCCTCAGAAATACATGAAAAGATAAGAGAACTCATGAGACAAAATGGGACACCCCGACTTCCCGCGACTTCTCATCTTTCCCTTGCCCTCTTCGCTCCAGTCATTCCTGGACAGCTGTACCTGCCCCAATTCTCCCGTCTAGGATACATTACCTCAGTTCACTCCCTTTTTTGGCAAAAACAAACAAACAAAACCTTTGTAACGGTCTTCCTCTCTTCCTTTTCTCTCACCTTCCACGTCTAATCCATCAGCATAGACCTGACCTATGGGCTCTACCTTCAAAACAGATCCAGACTCTTCTCAGCTTTCATCACCTTGAGCCTACCATCCTGGTGGCAGCCACCCTGTCTCTCACTTGGTGGCCTGGTAGCCTCCTCACTGGTCTCTTCACTCCTGTTTTGGCCTCTGAGGTCCGTTCTCCACATGACCCATCACAGTCCCCATCATCCTGTGAAATGTACCTCGGGTCCTGACACCCTTCAGCTCAAAACCTTGCCGAGGCTTCCCATCTGTTTGGAATAGAATCCAACAGCCCCGGACGTCTCTTTAAACCCATGTGCTCTCCCACCCCTCCTCCAAACTCCACTCTGCTCCATACCCTAGGAGGCCTCAGCGTTGCCTCCCTCACTTCATTCAGGTAGCCCCTCAAATGTCACCTCCTCAGGCCTGCCCTTAACAACCGTCTTAAATGACACTTGCTGTGTATCTATCTGTCGCCACTGATCCTGATTTAGTCCTCTTCCCACGTGAGATTGCTTGTTCATTTTTTCGTCGTCTCCCTCACCTAGACTGTAAGCCCCACAGAGGGAGGGTCCCTGTGTGTTCTGTTCAACGCTACATCCCCAGTCCCTAGACAGTGCCTGGCACACAACTGGTACTTAATAAATATCTGTTCAACAAATGCACAAATGATTATATTTAAGGGACATGGGGACGGGAAGGCAATAACATGTAAAACTGACAAACTACGACAAATAGTCGTAGACGTATATTGTGTATAACTATGGAGGTAAAAAACAGAACAGCCTAGAGTTCCAAGTGGTCGCTTCCAGGGAATGAGAGAGGTGGGGAGGGCTGGAGTGAGGACTGCTGCTTTTTAATGACAAGCCTCTAACAGCAGCTAAATATGTTTTAAAACTTGAAAATGAACTCCTTTGTCAAAAACAAAACATTTTAGGGCACTTGGGTAGCTGAGTTGGTTAAGCAACTGCCTTCGGCTCAGGTCATGATCCTGGAGTCTGCTTCTCCCTCTGACCTTCCCCCCTCTCGTGCTCTCTATCTCTCTCTCTCATGCTCTCTCTCTCTCAAATAAAAAAATAAAATCTTAAAAATTTTTTTAAATAATTTAAGTAATTTATATAATTTTTATAACCCCGTGTTGGCATTTCTTCATTGTTTATTTTTAATTTCTTAAGGAGGCTCCACGCCCAATGTGAGGCTTGAACACATGACCTTAAGATGAAGCGTCACAAGTTCTACTGATTGAGCCAGCCAGACGCCCTCATTTCTTCCTTTTTAAAGATATTGGGAACCTCAAAAAAAAAAAAAGTGTGCCTGGCCCACGTGGCCCTGTGAGCTGTGGCTTAGAGATCTGAGCACCCCCCACCCCACGCTCCTCTACACCAGCTCCCCACAGAGGAGGGAGAGCACCGTTTACTCTTCACCTGTTACGGGATGGGCTGAGCCCCTGGGCGTCCGAACTGGGGGGGCCCTGAGTCCTGGGGTGGGAGTAGAGGATCCACAGCTCCTGAGCTGGGAAAGTCAGGAGGAGTCTTCCCATGGGGCTGCAGCTGAGCCACTGAGGCGTCCCCCCAGCCCTGCCCCAGACGCTGCCGCCGCTGCTAACAAGGCCCCAGGGAGCGGACAGGGCACCCCGCCCAGCCCCGGAGTTCCAGATGCTGCCTGCCACCGTCCCCCTCCGGTGCCTCACCTCGAGGCCCTGGAGAGAGGCTGGCACTGCTAGCTGGGCACGGCTGCCCCTCCCTCCCCCCACCCCTCAGGGGCCCTGCCCAGGGTCTCCAGGGCCCTGCTGTTTGCCAGGGCCGACGTGGGCCCCGAATACACCCAGCCAACCCCCAAAGAAGCTCCTCCAACCCGCCCAGAGCAGGGCCTGCGGTGGAAATGGCACCTTGCCGCCGGGCCCAGGTGGGAGAATTCATTAATTTCCTCAGCAAAGGCCTGCAGCTCTGTCATTGCTGGAATGAAAAGGTTTCCCATGAAACCTCACACCCAGGCCTCCCCAGCAAGAGAATGAAACTCTGCACCGTAGCAGGCCTCCGCTGGACAAAAGCGGGGTTCTACTGAGCTTAGGGGCTGGGGCCCCCTAGGCAGAGGGACTCCCTGCTTCCGCTCGGGCACACACCTGGACAGGCACACCCGTGAACAGGTGCCATAGGAATACCCAGTGCTACTCCTTTTGCCGCCAGGCTCAGGGTCCATGCGCCCCCCAGGTGTACCAGCACCTGCGTGCTCAGCCGCCCTCCGGATCCGCAGGCATCTCCTGCCCAGGAACACGCACGGTCATGGCCAGCGTATCTGCGCTCCGCGTACCCTTGAGCCCACGGGCACTAGCAAGGTATATTGCAAACTTGTTTAGCATTAGCAGAACCCTTTTGTTAAATGAAATCTTACAAGGACACACCAAATGTATACAGCTGGAAAGGAAAGGTGAAGGGCCAGAGCACAGAGCCTTGCATGCTCAGCCTTGGTCTCCTCTCCCTGCCCCTTTGCCTCCCCCAGCCCCAAGGAGGAACACCGGAGGCTGGGCTGGTCACTGCTTCCCAGCCTTCCCTGGCTCACTCAGGGTCAGGGAGGCGGGATGCCTCCTTGAGCTGAGCTGGGTGGCCGAGGGTGGCCCCTGCTGCCTCTCCTCCCACGCAGCCCCTCCCCTGCTTCCCAGACGCACTGATGTTGGGTTTCGGGGCTTCCGGGTCCCTCTCTGAGCTTCCCAGCTCGTCAGCTGCGGGAATGCCTACTTTAGGGGGAGAGGGGGTCCCAGGTGCTCTGGGACATAGCAGGTACCCCCGGTGCGGTAGCCTCTGTCTGAGCATCTAGGGCCCCCACAATCCCATCTCACCTGCCTCTAGGTCAGGAGGATGAACTGAGGAAACCAGGGAGGAGGACCATGATGGAGGCAGCCCCAGGAAGAAAGAAAATGTTTCCTTGGGAACACAGTCTGGCCCCCTCCAGAGTGCCTGTTGCCAGGGGAAGAACCCTGCTCCCCTCGGCCCTCCCACCGGGAGCTTTAGAGCCTAACCTCCACCTCCCGCCCCCCAGGGAACACCAGGGGCTTGTGACTCAAGAACACAGCCAGCTGAGCCAACCTCAAGGCCTCGCCAGCCAAGGGGAAACTGGCACATGCACTGGCCTACAGCCCCTGCCCCTTCCCGACCTGGCAGGGCGCGTTATGACAGGAAGCAGGGTACCCAGCAACCATCATCCTGCTGGGTGCCAGCCAGGGGTGGTCATGGACCCTTCCCTTCACCAAAACACCTGATGAGCACCTCCCATCTCCCCACCACTCCCGGCTTCCAGCCCCGAAGAAGAGCTATGGGGGTGGGGGCGCTGAGCAAAGCCACCCAACCCGCTCTGAAGCCTGCCATGCCACCCCCCTCCCCAGCCTGCCAGTGTTGCCGAGCCTGCCCATGGGAGGGCCTCTGCGGGGCTTTCTTGGAGCGCAGAAGAGGCAGCTATGCCAGGTGAAGACCAGGGAAACCCAGCTGCTGTGTGCTTGAGGAAAGCCTGGATGTTTTCTGGCACAGTGAGTGCTAGGGGGACCAGAGGTCAGGGAACCCCTGCTGGGATGCCTAGGGTCTATGGGGTTTCACTATGATGATAGGTGGCTGCCCCCAGGCCCATCCCTGGGGCAACGAAAGGGCTGGGTGGGGCACCCTCAGCTCTCCCTGGGGCCCTGATACCCTGAGGACTGAATAGTGCACACTTTGGATGCAAGGGCCCCTCTGGGTCAGTCCTAGAGTAGAGATACATCCAGAAGCCTCTCTCACCCAGACTGATTGGCATTCCCCTTCTTGGCACCCCTGGAGCAAAGGAGAGGACTGGCCTGACTCCTTTGTGGCTGAACAAGGGTTAACTTCAACCAGTGCCCTATATTACACCCCCCCCCCCCTATCCTGGATCAGGGAAGGCGGTGTCCCTCCTTGTCCCTCAGTTTCAAGGAAACATTAACACACCAGGGAACTGGGAGGGATGGGAGGGTGAAGATAGGGCTGAACCTAGTGCCTAGTTTCTGTGGTAGCTGGAGGGGAGAGAGGAACACACTTAGCAGCCCAAAGCACCCCCACATACAGCGGGTTCCCGGGCTCCCCACCCCAGTCTCACTCCAGCAAGATGGCTGACTTGAGTACTACCAGAGAGGCCGAGGTGAGAGTCTTTTCTTCTAGGGCATTTTGCCTCCCTCCAATCTCAGCAAGAAAAGAACCACCCAGCCCTCAGACAAGGCAGTGTAACTGAGACCTTCTGGAGATTCAGCCACTCGCCTTCTGCCTAACAGTCCTTGGACCAATCATCAATCACCCCATCAGGAAGTTCCTCTCCGATCAGATTTAAATCCCTCCAGCTGTAACCAGATTTAAATCCCTCCAGCTGTAACCTGTATCCATAGCCTGTCTTTTGCCCTCAGGGAAGGAAAACAGGAAAGAGTCAGAAGAGACCGGATTGTCTTAGCGCCCCGCACATCCTACTATGTATCCCTGTTCACGCTCACATCACCAGAACAGGGTCTCCTTGAGAGCAGGGGATGTGTCTGGTTTGTTCATCTTCGTCCCCCAGGACCTACCACTCAGGCCTCGCTTCCTTCATTAGGGCTCTATGGTTGCAAACCACTTCCTTTATGATGGATAAACAGAGGCATGGTCCGAGGAGCAATGTGGAGTGCCCTTGTTTAAGCAGAGGTAGAATGTAAGTGGACACCCCAACCAGCCCAGAGGCTTGCAGGCTCAGGTCACCCCAGCACTTCCCAGGACTGCTCTGCAGAAGCGGACGCTTTCCCGCTCTGAGGGCTCGGCGGTGGACTTCAGACACTCTCTGACCCTCACCTTGCTCTCCACCTCACTCCTCCTTTGGGAAGCAGACAGCTCCTCAAACTGAACTTCCTGTGACTCAGGAAGTGGCCCTCAAAAGGCATATTCCCCAAGGGGACAACTGCTGAATGAACCACTCCCATGCCCCCAGGGTCTCAGATCTGGAGCAAGTCTGCTGGCCTGAGGCAAACCAGGGCAGGCTGGGCCCAGCTCCAGCTCCAGCTCCCCCACCCTGGAGGGTGAGTTGTCCACACCCCAAATGCCCATCTGTGGCCTGGAGAACCAAAGGCAAAGTCGGGAGCTACCTGTGAACCGTGCCTGCCTTGGTCCTGAAGAGTGACCAGGAGACCCCATCCCTTACCCGGTCCTCTGGGAAGCCACTGCCCAGCCAAAGCTGGCTGACCCACCCGTTCTCACTGACTGGCAGGAACCAAGGAGCCCGCCCTGTGCACAGAACCTCAAAGCCTTCCTGTGGCCAGTGGCCCCTAGCTTCCTCAGCGCCAGGCCCCAGCACCAGACGGCAGGCGAGCTCCTTTCAGCACCTGGACAAGGCCCTTCAGGGCTTCCCCAAGAAGCGCGCGGGGGGGGGGGGGGGTGTCTCTCTTTCTCCACTCCCCATTCCAGAGCCGGCGCTGGGCTCTGAGGGATCCAGGGGCTCTGCCCAATCTGAGCAAACAGATGTAGCGCTCGCCCCTGGGGGTAGAGGGCACTGGGTGGGGCTGGGATGCCTGGGAGTGTCACAGCCTATTCTCTGATCCTTGACCTGTGACCCCCTCCCGACGCAGGCCTTGCCCACCTCCGCACACTCACGCGGGATGTGTCGCCACTCGGCTGCTCCGCGGACTCTGCCACCACATGGGGCACAGACCCGAGCCGGCAGCCCCTCCCCGCAGCCCTCGGCCTCGGCCGAGGAGGGGCACAGTGTCCCCGACCCCCAACCTGGGAGGGTCCGGCGCACGAGTGGGCCGTCCGTCCGAGCCGGAGGGGAGCGGGCGGGGGCCGCTCCCATCACCCTCTCCCGGTCAACAAGCACAAAAGCCGCGGCTGCGAACAAAGAAGCGCTGCAAACTCGCCGGGGAGGCGGGACAGCCCGTGCCGCGCCCCCTCCCCACACCCGGCGGGCGTGCCCGGCCGTGGGGGGTCCCCGCGGCGCCCCGACGGCGCTCGTACCTGGCCGGCGCGGACCTCTTTCTCCAGCTCGCGGTGGCGGTTGTGCCACACGAGGTAGTGCAGCGGGTACTTGCCCTCGGGCCCCTTCCTGGCGGAGGCGTTGGCCGGGATCATCGCCCGCTCCTCATGCCAGGGCCGCGGCGCCCGGCCGGGGAGGGGGGACGGCGCCGGAGCCGGGGCCCGGGGCCGCGGGGCGGGGGGCCGGCGCTGCCTGCTCGCAGGGCTGCGGCTCGGGCATGTGCGAGCGGCGCCGGCGGGCGGGGGCGGCGCGCCCGGCGCTGTGCGGGCGGCGCGGGCCGCGGGCGTCCTCGCGAGGCGGTGGCGGGCGGCGCGGAGAGGCCCCCACCCGCCCGGGGAGGGAGCGGGCGCTCGGCAGCGCGGCGCGGACTCGCGCCTCACCTCCCACACCCCCGCACACAAAGACGCCGCTCGGCGGAGGGAGCAGGCGCCCGCAGCGGGCGCGGGGGCGCACGGGGCGCGAACCCCGGGGACGCCGCCGCAGGGACGCGCGCCCGCCGCCCCCGGCTCCCCGCAGCTGCATTGCCGGGCCCTCAGCCCGAGCGGCCGGCGAGAGATGCGGGGATGCGGGGGAGAGAGGAGGGAGACCCGGGTGCCCGGGGCAGAGCTTGTTGTAGCTCGGCCCCGTGGCATCATGGGGCATGTAGTTCGCCTCGTGGAACTGCGGGTGGCGGGTGGCCGGTGGCGGGAGAGGGTCCCGCACTGACCCCCTGCTCCCATGAGCGTGTGGGGAGGGAGTCAGGCCTGGCGGGAACGGAGACAGTGTCTTGACGCCGGGTGGGCCGGGGCGCACCCCCACCCACGGGCCATTTTCCTTTTTAGGGAGAGGGAAGGGGCTACAGGCCTTGCTCAAGCCTTAGAGGGCGCGGCAAGGTGTGGCCTTCAGGATGGAGTTTGGGTCCCAGTGGAACCTGAGGGATCCAGATTCCAAGGAGAGTGATGGGGGGACTCCTGAGAAAGATGCGGGACATTAGTACCAAAGGTTGCTCCAAAACCAGGGATCTGGCGCGTGAAATATTACGTAGGGGTCTTCCCTGCCCTCTTAGAAAATTAAATTCCATCTTTCACACTTGACATTCGAAGGGGAATGACCACTAAGGCTGGAAGGGCAGTCCCCTCCCCCCATTTGCTGTCCTCTGCAAGGACCAGAGTGGGGCTGGGCAGAGAAAGCAGCAGGTGGCAGCTTCCCACCTCCACTCAGTGTGGTTCCCCTCAGGAGAGGAAGTGGCTGATTCCAGAGACTGCCTCCTTCCTGAATAACCCCGGGACAGAGAGGTCCTTCCAGAAGGGGCCCGGCAGACGCCGTGGTAAAAGTGTAATTGACCTCTGGGGCTGCCTACTGCAGGGGCTGGAAGGACCTAGAGGCGTGGCCCAGTCCCTGGAGGGAGGAGGGATTGGGATCTTAAACCAGAGTTCGAATTCCTCCTCACTAACCGCCTGACCGTAAGCAAATTGCTTAAATTTTCTTTCTCAGACAACTCACCTCTAAATGAGACTCTAAATACTACCTACTGGGGTGAGCTAAGGATAGTAACTGCCCTGGGAAACGGCGCATCCAGCCCGCAACCGGGCGGGTAGAGACAGGTGGCGGGACCGGGCACAGTGCCTTCTTGAGTCCACCTTAGAACAGGACAGGAATTAGGGATTCCATACCAGCCCTACTTCGAACAATCCAAGAAGTGTTTGTGTGGGAGGTGCTAGCAAAAGCTTGCAAACTCTCTGCGCCTCTCTCAGGTTTCTTTGTGTGGTCTTCTCTCCTTCCTCCTCCACACCCTGCGGTGCCAGGCCCAGGCGGGAAAGGATAAGGGAGGAGTGGACTGCCTCGCCCCTTTCTCCAGCCTGGGAGGAGCCAGCTGGCGTCTTCGGCAACCGGGGACCGCTGCCCACCTCTACCACGAGGGGTCAGCAGAGTGTTGTGGCTGCAGCCGGAGTTGGGGAGGGGGCTGGAACCGGGGGAGGGACGGCTAGGAGTGGCCGGGAGAATGCCTGTACATTTCCTCATTAAATTGTTTTTAGAACCTTGTCTGAGATTTCTCTTTTACTGTCCCGCTTCCTGAGGTGGCGACATCTCCAAAGGGAAATCCCGAAGCCCTTTTATCCCTAGTCCCAGGCCCAGAAACTGCAGTGGCGGGGCTGGGGGCTTCCGGAACAAAGTTTGGGGAGTGTGGCTCTTTTCCTGGGCCACTCCCAGGTAGTCCCCAGGCCAGCCAGGAGGTGGAGCTGGCGGGCGGGAGGGGGCAACGGGGTGAATCATCCTGCTGAAGTGTTGGAGCTCTGGGAGGGGGGGAGCTCAGCCTGGATGGGGGGACCTGTGCCCTTAGCAGCCGGGCCTCTTTGCCAGCCGGCCCTAGACCAAACCCAGGTCGCTTTTCCTCCGGTCTGCGCGCTCCAGCTGCCACGTGCTCGAGACGCGCCCACACAGCCGAGAAACAAAGACAGCCAAGCGATGGGGCTGCCAGTAGCCGCCTCGACATTTAATAAATGAAATTCCATAGCTGGGGGTCGATCGGGGGTGAACGGGCGGCCCCCGCTGGTGGGCTGTGCCCCCGGAAGAGCGGCCAGGCCGCTCCTTTTCGTTGCCCAGCCTGGGGCCACCAAGCCCACAGAGTAACTCCTTGGTGCGGGTGCAGCACGGTGCGGCAGGTGGTGCTCCCCCCGCCGCCGCCGCCCCCCACCCCCATCGCGAGGTATCTTTGCTCGCAGAAGCCCCGCCAGCCGAGAGGCTGGCTGTGGGGGGAGGGGAGGCCTGCAAAAAGATTTTTCTTAAAGGTGCGATTATAAATATACCCCGTGGATCGCGATTTCAAACAAACTTGTCAATCTGGGCTGCAGCAAAAGGCGATGGAGGCAGCTTTGCTTGTATTTCGGGCGGTGTGACTCATGAGCACTACTTGTCTCCCCCAGGGAAGCAGCCTGCCCACCCACAAGTCACTGCTGCTCTGGCACCGCTGGGATAAAATCGACCAACTCCCAAACCCCTGCCCAAGGAGTCCCCTCCGCCCCCCTTGCTACTGAGGACTCCCTGCCCCTTGGGAATCTTTCCTTAATTCTGTCACCAATGACCTGGCCCCCAGGCCTGGTCCTGGCCACCCCTGCCCTCTCCCCACAAGCAAAGTGCTCTGGCATTTTGCTGCTGCAGGGATGGGGGCTGGGTGCACGCGGGGCACACGTGTATGTGGGAGCATGCTCAGTGCAGGGGTGCACCCACGTGCGGCCTGCGCCTCCGCTTCCTGTCCCCCCACCTACGCCGTCTCCGTGTGAAGTCTAGGAAGAAAGGCCACCACAAGAAAAGGTCCCTGTATGCTCTATGGACACACAACCCTGCGGTGGCCCAGAAACCCCGTGGAAGTGTACAAGACGAGTGCAGAGTGGGTGTTACTGCACACAGGCGCAGTGGTCACTCCTCGGGAGGTCTTTAAAAACTGCCCAGATTCCTTCCCCTCGGGATGGAAGCACGGATGAGGTATAGATGTATTTTTAGCTGGGAGGCAGGGGAACACCTGGGCGTCCATATTGTTGGCGTTGTGCGGGATCAGCAAGGGTGTGACCGCACGCACACCTGGACACACAGATGTGGATACACTGGGGACCAGGTCGCACACCTCACCTCAGCCAGACATAGCCGGGTACCCCAAACCACAGCCCTTTGACGAGGAAGGGGGCCTGGGCTTCCAGCTCCTTACTCTCTTCCCTGTTCCCCAAGGGTCACTGTCCCCAGACCTGAGGCCCCTGGGCTACCCTCCACCTGGAAAGCGAAGGGGATGGAGCTGTGAGGGTAACTCACACTGCCGCGGGGCCGGGGAGTGCGGGAGCGGAGGCCAGGGCCGCAGGCGACGCCGCCCTCTCGGGCCTGCCTAGCTGCGGCCGCGGCCCCTTTAAGCGTCCCCGCCCCCTCCCGCCCGCGCTCCCGGCTTCCTTTCTCCGGGAGGCGCGGCCCGCAGGGCCGGGCGGCTGGGCGGGTGTGCAGGCTGCCCCTCCCCCGGTGGGCAGGGCCTGCGCCGCTTCCTGCAGGAGCGGCCCGGAGCCGCGCAGGGGGCGGAGAGAGCGAGCGGCGAGCGGCGGCGGGGCGGCGCGGGGCGGCGCGGGGCGGAGGGCGCCGGAGGGCGAGCGGGCAGGCGGGCACGGCAGGTTCCGGGCCAGCCCCGGGGGCGGACGGTTGGCCGGGCGCGCGGAGCCTAGCCGGGGCCTTGCCGGAGCCGGGCCGGGCAGCAGGGGCCGCCGCCGCCCGGGCCCGCCGCCCGCGCCCCCCACGCTGGCCCAGAGGGCTGCGGCCGCGTCGCCGCTGAGGATGTCCCGGAAGGGGCCGCGGGCGGAGGTGTGTGCGGACTGCAGCGCCCCGGGTAAGCGGGGCCTGGCCGGGGGCGGGACCGCGCAGCGAGGCCGCCGGGCGGGCGCCGGGGCCTGGCGGGAGCGCCGTGCGGGGCCGGAGGGCGGGGCGGGGCTGGGGGCTGCGGCCTCCGGCCTCGGCCCCCGCCCGGGCCACTGCGGAGCCGCGTCCTTGGCGGGAGGGCCGGCTGGGGGGCCCCGGTTCCCTCGCGTCCGTGGACGAGCGAGGAAGGACATTCCCGGCGCCACCTCCCACCCCTCAGTCTGAGGGAGGCAGGCAGCTAGCTGCCCCCCCCCTTCTTTCTATCTCTGTATCCCAGCGGAAGCGCCAGCCTGGGGTGGCAGCAGGGCTGTGGCGGAGGCCAGCAAGGTTTAGGAGGTGGGGGCGAATGTGGTTTTGTGTCATCTCAGTGCCACCCCCGCGTCTTGCACCTGCTGCTCGCATGGTCTGCGCGCCCGCTGAGGTGGCGGAGGTCAAGGGGCAGAGAGCTGGGCAGATGGGCCAGGGGAGGCCTGGATAGCGTTTTCTTGTGAGCAGATGAAGGGGTAGCTGCTCCTACGTCTCGCTACCCCTGGTTCCCAAGGCCGGGGCTCCTTGCGGGGCCTAGTGTTGAGGGCCAGTTCAGCTTGGGCATCTTCCTCTGAGGCATCCCCAGGCTGCCTGGTGATTGGGAGCAACTAGACTCAGTTATTGCTGTGCCCCAGGAAGGCCTGTTTGGGAAGCTGGGCTGAGCTTTGTCCCAGCTTGGGCACAGACCCCTCCTAGCCCCATAGCCCAGCCTGGCCAGAAATGGGTAGGGAGCAGTACCCTGGGGTGCCTAGATTCCCAGGATCGGGCTGGCTTCCCGGCCTGCCTCCTGGCTGTATTTACTGTGGTGTTTGCCTTCTTCCCAGCACAGTCAGGTCCAGGCTGATGTGAACCCCCCTGAACTGCTGAGGAAGTGAGGAGCAGTGACCTGGGAGGCTGCTACCTTCTGATGTGGGAGGACACTGCCAGTGAGGGGCTCAGCAGCTGGCCTAGGGAAGGAAGCCCTGGCTCTTGTCCGTTCTCTTTTTTAAAAAGGAGCTATCTCCCTGGGAGACCTCTGGGCAGGCTCAGGGTGTCTGTGAACTCCAGGGGGACTGAAGGCTCAATTAAGTGTGAGAGTGTGAAGTGCTGTTCCGTGGGCCCATAACTTCCAGCCACCCTTTGGACGGGCCCAAGACCCCAACAGTTTGAGAACCACAGATACTCTGGTGGTTCTGATGGCTCCAAGCTAGTGTTGGGTAACTGTGGATGCCTGGCACAGGCAGGGTACTCTGTGAGTGGTTGTGACCCTGGGACTCCTCTCAGGGCGTGTCATGGTCTGGAAGGGCCCTGAAGAAGATATCAGGGCTGATGTATCCTTACCCTAATGAGCCAGAAATTATGATCCCCCCCCCACATGCAGGTCTGGGGGTGGAAGGGCTAAGAGCTTGCCTTCTCTGTCTGTCCCAGGCTGTTCTGTACCTCTGGGGCAGGCGTAGCATGGGGGGGAGGGGGAGGGTCCGGAAGGACTGGGAAGAAGGGTGCTTAGCAGACACTCATGCTATCCACTCAGTCTGACCCATGGCAAGACTTTCCTTACTTTGGGCCTCAGTTTCCTCGATTGTGAGGCAAAGAAGTTGGAGTAGAAATGGTTTTTGAAGACCATCCCGTCTTCAAGTCTGTGCTTCTGATTCTCAGCTAAAGGGGCATGGAGCAGAATCAGCAAGGCAGTTGCGCGCTCTCCACTGCATTGGACTATTTGAAGCCTCTGGATGCTGAATGGGTTCAGGGAGGAGTGGTGTATATCTGATGTCTGGACTGCTCGGTTCCTGTCTGCAGTCATTGTCCCGTGGAGGCATTTGTGCGCCGGGTACCTGCTTTGCCCCTGATCCAGGACACGGGTCAGGAAGAGGCAGGGGTGAGGGTGGTGAGGTAGGCAGGGTGCTGACAGAGTCTTACACGTCACCCTGCCCCAGCATCTGGCATGGTGTCTGGCACGTGGCAGGCACTCCCTGAGTGTTTGGATGCTTGTCAGGACCCCAGCTGGCTACTTGGGGCTACCCCATTCCCCCACCGTGTGATGCGAGAAGTGGCATTCTCGGCGTGGGAACTGGAGCAGCCCAGGGACGAGGCCTGAGGATTGTCAACAGTTGGGACCGCATGGGCATATGCCTCCTATGCAGTCATAGGCTTCTCTCTCTGAAGGGGCTTCCAGCCCTAGGAGTGGCGGTTTGTGGTTGGTTAAGTTGGGGAGGCCATAAAGGTGAAAGTCGAGGTACAGGCTGATGCCGGAGGTCCTCGTCCTCCCTCTGTTTCCAGGCCTGGGCATACAGGTGACAGGTGTGTTTCGTTAGGTGGCTGGACGTGCCGTGGCTGCAGTGGCAGCAGGGCCTCCTCGTCAGGCGCCGTACACGGAGTCCAAGGGAGGGGCAGGAGTCAAGGAACCCTGGAGAATGTGTTCTCCCCCCGTCCTTCCCCCTCCACTCGCTCTGCCGCACAGTCCTGGCTCAGCCCAAGGGCCTGCTCCCGTGGGTCTCCATCTCAACCTTTGCACTGCAGCGCAGGTCCTGGGAGTGAAGACCTCAGGGTGCCTCTCCTATAGTGAGCAAGGATGGCTGCTGGCTAGGAACATTTGGAAACCTGCAGGCCCTTTTGTCTCTTTGTAATGCAGATTGTGGGGTGGGGTGAATGGGGGGCTTTCTTCCTCTTTTATTGGGTTTAACTTACATACCGCAAAGTTCCTGCACCTCACTGTTTAGCCTGATGAGTTTGACGGTCTGTATACCCGTGTAACCACCACTCCAGTCAAGAGGTAGAGCGTTTCTATCGCTCTGTGGGCCTTTCTTCTCCCTCCCAGTCAACAGCCCCCAAAGGTAACCACCATCCTGACCTTTATCCCCATGGATTATTCTTGCCTGCTTTCAAGATGGTGGGCTTCTCCCTCTTCTCTAGTGAGGCTCTGCTCAGGAGACCCCGGCCTTTATAGCAGGCTTACTGCCCCTAGAGGCCGGTAATGGCTTTGGATGGTGACATGAATTCACTTTAGGCGAGGCCTCCATGGTTGACGTTACCCCAGGATCCCTTCTACCACTTGCCCACGTATACCAGACCCCCAGCCCGAGGCAGAAGCCCAGGGGCAAGGTTGGCAGGGTGCAGAGAAGGTCAGCACATCTCCTAAACCTTCTGTTCTCCAGGGGCGCCTGGCTAGCTCCATCCGTAGAACTTACGACACTTGCTGTCGAGAGTTCAAGCCCCACACTGGGCCGTTGGGCATGAAGTGTACTCAAAACAAAACAAAACACCTTATGTCCCTGTCCTCTCTATCCCAGCTTTGATCTAGGGAGCTCTTGGGGGCAAGGGTCCCTTAACCTTAAACTACAGTAGTCATTTGACTTACAGAAACCCTTCCGGCCTGAGGAACTGGCCTCAGTGGGGCTTAGGGCCTCCGTCCTGGGTGGGCCCAAGGCCCCTGGGTGTATAAGAAGTAGGTAGCGGGGTTAGGGTGGACTTTTCATCTGTGTAATCAAGAACCAAGCTGGCACGGTGTGCCCCAGGCCAGGACAGTGTCTCCTGCTCAACCTTCCTATTTCAGGTCACCGTTGAGGCGAGGTAGGACCCCTCCCCCAGGCTGGGAGAATACCGAGCAAAGCCTGGGACCCTAATCCCCAAATCCTGATCTCTTGGTCACTGCCATATTCAGAGGCTCACCATGTCTGGCCCGCTCTGGATATCTGTGCAGTCCTCTCAGGCCTGGCTTCTCCGGTAGGACCGTGGGCCTGGGGTGGAGGCCTCAGAGCGGCCCATTTATGATCCCGGCCTGGGCGGCTCCCCACTTACAGGAAACCCCACCGTTTCAACAAGAGGAATTTAGGCTGCGTCATTTCCAGCTTCCTGCTTGAGCTGCCAGAGGTGGTGCGGGCAGACCCCTCAACCAGTGGTGCTTGGGAGTGGGGGGAGGGAGCTTTCCATGTGCCTCACTGGGGTCCCTCCCTGTTTGAGTAAAGCCAATAGAATGTCCTAGGGCTCCCCCTCTTGGCACAGGCAGTGGGTCTCTTCCTCATGGGCCCCTGGAATCAAGTCCCAGCAAGGTGTATGGCAGGCAGCTCATTGCCCTGTTTTTTGGGGGGGGAATGCCTAAAGAAGCCCAGACCCAAAGAACTGAACCCCCTCCTTCGCTTCTTGTTTCTTCCTGTTCCCACAGAGGGGATACTTGCTGTAGGCAGAACTCAGGCTGCACCCTGACTCAGTCTCCTTACAATTCTGGGAACTTCTATGGAAGTCCTTGAAGGAAAGAGTCTGAGAATCGCCTTCTGGTTGGAGAGGCTCTCATTACCCCAAGCCTGTCCCTCCCTTGGGGGGCCCACTTCTGGACTCCCTGAGCACTGCCAGGCAAGGCAGAGAGCCAGTCCCCCACTCATCACTCCCCTCCCCCAAGACAGGGCTTCCTGAGACTGGGGCGGGGGGCCTGGGAAGAGCACAGTGTCCTGGGAGAGAGGCTCCCTGCCCCCACTCTCTGGAGGCACACAATGGCTGCTTTCTCCCCCATGACCTTTCCAGAGCCTGAGCTGTATACAGCTGTCTCCTCCCCCTCTCCCAAGGGGCCCTGGATGGGTGAATCTCCCCTGCCCTTGAGAAGGATCCCAGGAGCTCCCACCCTGTCCCGGCCCCTCCTTCTTGTCTCCAAAGTTTGCTTCTCCCCAGGGGTGGAGAGTGGCTTCCAGGGCCCTTGCCCACGTGGGGCTTCCCCCTTAGGGGCAAGAGCAGAGGGAGAGCAGTGGGTATGAACATGGCCTGTGTCCGGCATCTCATTGCCTGGGTGTGCGTCCCAGCATTCCCGCTCCTTAGCTGTGCGACCTTGAGCAAGCCCTCTAACCCATCTGAGCCACTGTTGCTCATTGGTAAAGCAAGGAGAGCGTTTCCTGCCTTGCCTGACACGTGCGAGAGACGTCGTGCGTGCGGGTCCAGCTTGTACACAGCGGGTATCCAGCGTTAGTTCCTTTGCCCTCTCCAGCCCTATTTAAGAGGGGCTTCAGCTCAGCCCATCAGTGATGATGGCAGGAGGCTCAGCATGAAAAGGCCTCTTCCCTGCCAAGATGAGGGCAGAGGCAGGACCCCGTGGAAGGGTGCGATGGGTCAGGCCGGTGGGCCCTTGGGTCCCACAGAAGCCTGGGAGCAGGAGGGATGTGGCACTGCCCCGATGCAGGAAGAGTGCGAGGGCTGTCTGGCAGGTAACAGCAGTGTCATATCCCCGTGGGGACTCCTGCCTCCTTGGGGAAGGGCTGGGCTGGCTGTCTTGTTCCCTGGGAAAGGCTGCAGGACAGGAAGATGTGCCCACTGAGTCGGCCCTGGGGACCACCCTCCCACCCCCCAGACAGGCAGAGATGCGTAGGAAGAGGCACAGCTGTCAGTCACCTGCTGTGTGCCTTTGGGGAAATCCCTCCTACCCCGTGGCTCAGCTTCCTCATCGGTACCTGTGTGTCTCTTCCCAGCTCCTGGGGCTTCGGGCGGCTGAGGGAGGGAAGGGGGCAGCATAGCGCGGGCCCAGAGCAGGTGCCCGGGAGACTCTGCCCCTGCTCTGGCCTCGGCCGACCCTCGCTCCCTCCCGGCAGACCCCGGCTGGGCCTCCATCAGCAGGGGCGTGCTGGTGTGTGACGAGTGCTGCAGCGTGCACCGGAGCCTGGGCCGCCACATCTCCATCGTCAAGCACCTGCGCCACAGCGCCTGGCCTCCCACGCTGCTGCAGGTACGGCCGGCGCGGGTCCTGCACACTGCCCCCTCCCCCGCACGCATACCGCTCTGGATCTGGCAGCTTCCAGGGGCAGCACCCCGCCCTGACCCTTTCCACCCGTTCTGCTTGCCGTGCAGACAGGAGGCTTCTAAGACTGGGGTCTTCCAGACCTGGGCCCTCTCCCCAGCTTGGCCACTTACTAGCTTGGCCACATAGCATCAAGCAGGCCGCTTAACTTCTCTGAGCCTTGGCACACTTGCCGTGCGGCCTGAAGTACCACACGGGACCCGTGTGCTCGGGCGGCCCGACTGGGTGGCGGTGTGATGGCGGCAGGGACACGGCAGGCCCCACGGTCCTGTTTCCAGCCACGCCGGCTGTGGCCAGCGCGTGGAGGTGTTCCCCCCATAGCCAGTGCGCAGCGGGCCCTCGGACTTGGCACCTCTTCCTGCAGATGGTGCACACACTCGCCAGCAACGGGGCCAACTCCATCTGGGAGCACTCCCTGCTGGACCCCGCGCAAGTGCAGAGCGGCCGGCGCAAGGCCAGCCCCCAAGACAAAGTCCAGTGAGTTGGGCTGGAGGGGTGGTGGCAGGGACGGCATGGCCTGGGACGCGGATCCGAGAGGTGGCCGGGTGACCGGCCTCTCCCACTCTCCTCCCCACTGCCCTACCCAGCCCCATCAAGTCAGAGTTCATCAGGGCCAAGTACCAGATGCTGGCGTTTGTGCACAAGCTTCCTTGCCGGGACGATGACGGGGTCACTGCCAAAGACCTCAGCAAGGTTGGAGGGGCCCCGTGGGGGATGGGTGGGCCTCCTCTCTTGTCACCCACGACACCCTGAGGGCCTCTCCTTCGTCACCACCGAGCCCTAGGCGCCAGAGGCGTTCAGGTCAGGCAAGAGTAGTGGGCACAGCAGGGGAACGAGATTGCGTGGTCAGGCAGCACGTGGCCACGGCCCCTCAGCTCCTCCGTGGACACCGCGGGGCTAAAATCCCCCAGCTGCCATTCAAAAGCTGGGAGAACTTGGGGCTGTTTCTTAGCCACTCAGAGCCTCAGTTTCCTGCTCTGTAAAATGGGAAAGAAATAACAGCATCTCCCTCATAGACAACCTCTGTCTCAAGCAGAGGTCACGGCACAGGTGGATGGTGACTGATAGCAGGAAGTCCTCTGTCCTTCCTGACAGCCCTACTCCAGCTGGGCCCCTGGAGCTGGTAGGGGCCCCAGCAGCTGCCTAACTCGGTGCAGCTTGAGGGGGGGGGGCTCACACACACAGTTGTCGCCCACTCTGCTCCTTGCAGCAATTGCACTCGAGCGTGCGGACGGGCAACTTGGAGACGTGTCTGCGCCTGCTGTCCCTGGGTGCCCAGGCCAACTTCTTCCATCCAGAGAAGGGCACCACACCTCTGCATGTGGCTGCCAAGGCGGGGCAGACACTGCAGGCTGAGCTGCTTGTAGTGTATGGGGCTGACCCTGGCTCCCCTGATGTCAATGGCCGCACACCCATTGACTACGCCAGGTGAGGGTCGGATGATGGGTGAGGCTTGGACGGGTGGGGGTGGTAGACTGCTGCTGCAGGGCTGAGGCATGCCCCCTCCCCACAGGCAGGCGGGGCACCATGAGCTGGCGGAAAGGCTAGTCGAGTGCCAGTATGAGCTCACTGACCGGTTGGCCTTCTATCTCTGTGGACGCAAGCCGGGTGAGCGGAGCTCGGGGCAGGTCTGGCTGGGCCAGGCAGGTGGGACCCAGACACACCCCAGCAGCAGGTGCCATGGTGACAAAGCCGGCTGGGGAACAGTGTTGCTAGGCAACTGGCTCCTGTGAAATTGATGCAGGCTCTTGGCTACAGCACACTGGGATAGGGAGTGGGGGTGGGCCTAACTTCAGTCAGCGACCAGGGCTCTTGGGGGTGGCCTGCCCTCCTCCCTGTCCCCTGACACTTCTGGGTGCCAAGCCCTGCTCATGGCAGTGAGGTGGGCTCCCAGCTGCTAAGGCCACCCCGCACCAGTGACTTGGCATTTTTATTTTTGTTCAGATCACAAGAATGGGCATTACATCATCCCACAGATGGCTGACAGGTGAGTGCCCACCTGATGCCCCTTCCCAGAGGCTGTCGGATGTCATGTGGGTGCCTGAGCCCCAGAGCCTCCACCCGTCCCTCTCCCCAGGCTTTTAGGGTCCCTCACCCTCGGGGGGGCTGGCAGTACAAGCATTTCTGTCCCGTCCTCACTCCCCGATGCCGGGCCCCAGGGCGGGTGAGAATGTCAGCTCAGCACGTGGCCTGAGCCCCATGGCTCCCCCACGCAGGCTTGAGTACCAGAAGCACCTGCCCTGGGAGTGTGGGTTGCTGGCTTCTGTTTCCAGTGGCACTCACCCCACTGTAAAATCTTTAGACAAACCTCCGCTCTTCCGTGAAAAGATGGTGGGCTCCAGGGATTTGGCTAACTTCGGGCCTACTGACCAGGCCTCTGTGGTGTGCTCAGAAGTTGTGCCGTGGCGGGGGGGCAGGGCACAGCACAATGGAGGCGGTTCCGCCTCTGATCTGAAAAGCCTCGGGCGCCTAGGCTGTGGCTGGCACTCGCTCAGCTCACAAGATGGATGCTGGCGCCACCTGGCGGCCGCCTTGGATGGCCAAGCCTTGCCAAGCTTTGCCTGCTGGCCTGGATCTCCGAGAGAGGAGGCTCCCTCCCTCTCCAGTGGCCAGTGTGGGCAGACAGGGATGGCCCCTTGGATCCTTGAACCCAGACCTACTCTGTTCTGAGACGCCGAGACTCCCTCCTACTTCTCTGGTCTTATTCTGCCTGGCGTGTGTACCTGCGTGCATGGCTGGTGTGTGTGTTCCAAACACGTCTGGGCGTGTACTCAGTGAGATGGTAACTGAGCACCTTCCCTGCGCCAGCGACTGTTCTCGGCCCCGAGGCACAGGTGACTGAGGCACAGGTGACTCAGACACGATCTCTGCCCTGAAGGAGCCTGCAGTCTAGAGAGGGACGCAGCCTAGTCAGACAGCTGTAGTTCGGTGTGGGGAGGGGGCGCTGCGCGAGAGATGGTAGAAAGGGGTAGAAAGGAGCAGTGCCATGCGGGAGCTGCAGGCAGCCTTTGCAGCCGGAGCACAGAGAAAAGAGCAGGGAGTCCCAGGAGCAGGACCGGAATAGAAACAGGCGAGAGAATGGCCAATCCTGTGAGCCCCGCAAGGGTAGAGGGGTTCCAAGCACTGATGTGTGGAGTCAGCCGTGCCACTTACTGGCTGTTTGAGTTCCTGCAGGCTGCTTAACCGCTCTGAGTCTGAGTTACCTCGTGGAAACGAGGGCAACAGTGCCTACCTTTTCTGGGCTGTTGAGAGGATTAAGTAAGATAACGCATGCCAAGCACGTAGCGTATTTTTTAAGTGAGCTTGTTGTTGGAGTACAGCTGAAGTATGCCATACGTCTCTTTTGTCACTGAGTTGGTTTTGAGGCCGGGGGTGGTGTGGCCCGATGTGTCGGAAAGATCGCCTGGGCCGTTCGCTGGGAACAGGGATTGTAGGGGCGAGCCCAGAAGCGGGAAGATGGACGAAGAAACTGATGCAAAGGCCCCGGGGAAGAGGGACTGATGGCAGAACCTGGGGAAAGCTCCCCCGGGGCTTGAGGGTGAGGGCATTTCTGGGGACCCCCGAGAGCAGACGCTGGTGCTGGGTGAGTGGGGCTCAGAGGGAGAGAGCAAGCTGGTGTAGGAGCAGGGTGGGAGGGAGATGAGTTCCGTCGTGTGCGCGGAGCCGGGTGTGGGCTTGCCATGGGCAGACGTGCGCTGCCCTGCTCCTGGGTAATCGCTGCCTCTGTCCTGTTCTTTCCTCTGCTGCCTCTCTCTGGACTTAGATCTCGGCAAAAGTGCATGTCTCAGAGGTATATGGTGCCTGCCCTGGGAGCAGGCTCTGGAGGTTGGGGCAGGGGGCCGGGGGAAGGCTTGGTGTGCGGCATCTGGGATGTTGTCTTCCCGGGATCCCTGCATGTTCGGGATCACAGGCGGGGGCCTGGCCACCTCTCATGTCTGCCCATTCCCGTCTCCCTCCTCCGTCCACAGCCTAGACCTGTCCGAGTTGGCCAAAGCCGCCAAGAAGAAGCTGCAGGCGGTGAGTCCGCTTGGACAGGCTCTAATACTTGGAGCTGTCCCCATCTCTGACCCTCAACCCCTGCCATCGCTCCCCCTTCCTCTGACCTGGTACCCTTTTCTAAGTCTTGGACCTGCCCCTCACTGTAGCCTTCCTGGCTCCCTTCCCCCACTTCCCTGCCTTTTGTCTCTGACTCTGACTCTGCAGGCCCCGGAGCCCTAGCTCCGCCTCTGACCTACCAGGGCACTAACTGTCTGCTCTGGCCTCCCTCTGTCCTCTCCCACTGTGGCGCTGGACAGAGAGACCTCTGCCCCAGTTTCCAGGGCTGAGACTGGGGGCTGGGCAGCGCACGGGACACAAGCCATTTCCCACCTCTTATGGCTTCCTGCTTGAGCTGGCCTTGTCAGCACTGGGGACCAATGGATCTGACAAAGCCTGGCTCCCCCTCTTTGCCTCTAGCTCAGCAACCGGCTTTTTGAGGAACTTGCCATGGATGTGTATGACGAGGTGGATAGAAGAGAGAATGACGCCGGTGAGCCCGGAGGGCATCTGAGGTCATGGGCGGATGCGATGAGGGTACCTGCCCACCTGCCGGGGAAGGTCTGGGACCTGCTGTGGCTCTCCGGTCCTTTGGCGGGGACCGAGAGGGGGTGCCTGGGGTTGGTCCGCTCAGCAGGTCTGCGGACCAGCCCCTGCTGGCTGTGAGCGGCCTGGGCAGTGTCCCCGGCAAGGCGGAGCGTGCTGAGCTGGAGGCAGCCAGCCTGTTCCTCCGCCCCACCCCTGCGCTGGTGCTCATCTCTGCTCTGGCTGCCTCCCACTTTGGCTCACTCCCCAGTCCCACTCCGCCCCCCTACATCACTCCTTCCTGGCCACAGCCAGATTCCAGCCCAAACTCTGGGCTGGGCCTGGCAAGGAGTCGCCTCGTTCTGTTCGTCATCGGCCTAGACGGCCTAGCCGGGCTCGCCCAGCCCTGCCCTGCCCTGCCCCAGCCTTGCTTCCGTTGTCTGAAGACCACCCCTGTTTGGAACACCAGCCCTTGGTGGGCGTGGGGAGGAGCGAGGAAGGCTGCGCTCAGCACCTCCCCACCTCCGCCCGGTGGGCCCCGGCCACCGGGACGATTGCTCCCTTCCCCTCCCCCACAGTGTGGCTGGCTACCCAGAACCACAGCACCCTGGTTACGGAGCGCAGTGCTGTGCCCTTCCTGCCTGTGAACCCCGAGTACTCAGCCACACGGAATCAGGTGAGGGGGCTGGATGGGGGGCCTGGGGCGGTCTCCTGCCCTCCAGGGGTCGCCAGCTCTGTGAGCGCTGCCCTTCCTCCACGGCTGCCGTCTGGCCTGCTCTTCTCCCCCGGCCCCGGCCTCCCCCAGGGCTGTGCTGGCGCTGGGATGTGGGACTGGGGAAGAGGCTGGGTTTTTTGAGGACTTGCTGAGCAGCGTCTGGGGGATCCCAGCCTCTTCTCGAGAGCTCCCCTAGGCACCCAGAATCTGTCACCCCTGACCCCCTGCTCTGGCCATGAGCCGGGTAACATGGGCGTCCCTCGCAGCTTTGTTCCCACCACCCGTCTCTCAGCTGTAACGGGGCCCATCATGCCAGCCCGGTTCTTTCTGCCTTGTAGGGGCGGCAGAAGTTGGCCCGCTTTAATGCCCGAGAGTTTGCCACCCTGATCATAGACATTCTCAGCGAGGCCAAGCGGAGGCAGCAGGGCAAGAGCCTGAGCAGCCCCACAGGTGGGAAGGGCGTGGAGAGGGCTGCGGGCAGTGGGCACTTCTCTGGAATATTCTCTTTCATGGCTCCTTTCTGGGGTGGCATGATAGAAGGGTTGTGTGGCTGAATCCTAAGTGGCAGGACTGTGTCCTCAGACAACCTCGAGCTCTCTGCGCGGAGCCAGAGTGACCTCGACGACCAACACGACTACGACAGTGTGGCCTCGGACGAGGACACGGACCAGGAACCCCTGCGCAGCGCTGGTGCCACTAGGAACAACCGTGCCCGGGTCTGAGCACTGCCCCAGCCCGGGCCTCCGGCTCTATCCCCTCATAGCCCGGGGCTCCGGGGACAAGTGGGCTGGTTACGGTCTTGGGAAGAGCCTTCTGTGGGCGTTCCCCCCTGCCCCTGATGGCTGACTGGCCTCTGCCTCACTCTGCAGAGCATGGACTCCTCAGACCTGTCCGACGGGGCCGTGACCCTGCAGGAGTACCTGGAACTGAAGAAGGCTCTGGCCGCCTCCGAGGCAAAGGTGCAGCAGCTCCTGAAGGTCAACAGCAGCCTGAGCGACGAGCTCCGGAGGCTGCAGAGGGAGGTAAGGGCGGCAGCGCTGGCGCGAGCGGGGGCTTCCAGCATCCGGGCCGGGGAGGGTCCCCTGCTCCCGGAGGTGGGGGTGCTGCCCGGAGCCTCTGGAGGTTCTGAGACCTCCGTGCGCTCTCAGATCCACAAGCTGCAGGCAGAGAACTTGCAGATCCGGCAGCCTCCGGGGCCAGTGCCCACAGCCCCGCCGCCCAGCGAGCGGGCGGAGCCTACGTCGATGGGGCCCGGCGGGAGTGCCCACCGCAGGGACCGCCAGGCCTTCTCCATGTATGAGCCAGGCTCCGCCCTGAAGCCCTTTGGGGGCCCACCTGGGGACGAGCTCACCACCCGGCTCCAGCCTTTCCACAGCACTGTGAGTTGCCCGTGGGTGTCAAGGACTGGGGGAGACCAAGGGTTGGAGCTGCTGTGGGCCCTCCCTGATGCCTGCTGTGCCATCCCCCAGGAGCTGGAGGACGACGCCATCTATTCCGTACATGTCCCTGCTGGCCTTTACCGGGTAAGCAGGGCCTGGGGAAAGTGGGCCCATGTCTGTACATCGGTTCTGAGCCCCAGTGGGTGCCAGCTTTTGTGCTGGCTGCTGGGCACGGAGATGACCCTCGCTGCCGGGAAGCTGGAAGGCGGGTGGCAGGGAGGAAAAACTGACTCCAGCCCTCCTGGGTTTCAGATCCGGAAGGGGGTGTCGGCCTCCGCCGTGCCCTTCACTCCCTCCTCCCCACTCCTGTCCTGCTCCCAGGAAGGAAGCCGCCACACGGTAACGTTCCCATCCCCAGTGTCCAAGGGACATGCCGAACGAGATGTGTGCGTGGAAAGCGATGGGCTGTGTGGGTCTGTGGACGTGCACGTCACCTACTGCCCCTTCCCTGTTCCTCCAGAGCAAGCTTTCCCGCCACGGTAGCGGTGCCGACAGTGACTATGAGAACACGCAAAGTGGGGACCCACTGCTTGGGTGAGGCACCCCAGGGAAAAAGGCAGAGTGGGCTCTGGAGTGTCTGTGAGGGTGCAGGCAAGCGGTCTCACCACTGGAATGTCTCTTTCTAACCCCCACCCCAGACTGGAAGGGAAGAGGTTTCTTGAGCTGGGCAAGGAAGAAGACTTCCACCCAGAGTTGGAAAGCCTGGATGGAGACCTCGACCCTGGGCTTCCCAGCACGGAGGATGTCATCCTGAAGACGGAACAGGTCACCAAGAACATTCAGGAATTGTTGCGGGCTGCCCAAGAATTCAAGCATGACAGGTATGGGGGTGGGACACGAGGCTCATAGCAGCCCCTGGGTGTTGCGGAGGGGAAGCGGGGGAGGGGGCAGTGTTCCACTGTCCCTGCAAACCCTCCTAATTTTTACCCTCCCTTCCCCCCAAAGCTTTGTGCCCTGCTCAGAGAAGATCCATTTGGCTGTGACTGAGATGGCCTCTCTATTCCCAAAGGTACAGGGCTGGAAAGAAGAGCAGGACTGGGAGGGTCTCCGGGTGGGGCAGGTACAGGGAACGTGACCACTACCTGGGTGGAGAGGAGGACACACTGAGCCATGTTCGTGGCTCATGGTTTGAAGTCCAAGGCCCAACTCCCTCCCCCCTTCCAGAGGCCAGCCCTGGAGCCTGTGCGCAGCTCACTGCGGCTGCTCAATGCCAGCGCCTACCGGCTGCAGAGTGAATGCCGGAAGACCGTGCCCCCGGAGCCGGGTGCCCCTGTGGACTTCCAGCTGCTGACTCAGCAGGTGATCCAGTGCGCCTATGACATCGCCAAGGCTGCCAAGCAGCTGGTCACCATCACCACCCGAGAAAAGAAGCAGTGACCACTCTCCCTGCACCCTGACCTGCACCCTGGGACCTCACTGGCCACGGGAGCTGGGCCACTCCAGACACTAATCCCCACCCCAACAGATCCCCTGGCGCAAGTGCCCTTAGTGCTGCCACACTCCCCTGGCAGCCAGGCGCCCTGGTGCCCGCCCCCCTCAAGCCCCCAAGGATGGGGAGGTGGGGTGGCAGGAGCTTCTGTCCCCCACATTCCATGCACCTCCCCCTGTACATAGCATTCCCCTCCCCCAACCCTCCTTCTAGCGTGCAGGGGCCTGTAAGGCATCACTCCCAGCCCCTTGCCCTCTGGGGCACCCTTGACAAAGGGTCGGGTGGGGACACTCCAAGTGGGGCCATTTCCCCTACAGGCACCCCACCCCCATGAGCCAGTTCAGCCCTATTGGGGGCTGAGCGGGGGCATCCCCTCCTTTGTACATAATCTCTGGATGTCCCTGCCCTGTAGCCACCAGCCCCCCTGCTGCTCTCCTTTAATGCCAAACGGCCCTTGCCTAGAGCACAGGCCCCAACCTGTGTTCCCAGGGTCCCTAGCAGCAAACACTGGAATATGTCTTTTTTTTTTTTTTTTCTTCTCTCTCTTCTCTTCCACTCCTTAATTTTAACATTGTGGTAACTGAGTGTCCCTGCGTGCCTGCGTGTGAGTGTGCGGGGCGGCAGTGCCGTTCCGGAGGCCTGGCCCATCTGGAGTTTTGTGAAGGGTGAGGGGACCAGAGCAGCAGGACCAGTGTTGGGGGTCAGCCCTCCTTCCCCATTCTTGGGGCCAGGGACTGCTGGTAACCAGCTGGGGTCCAACCTGTTGCCTCCTCTCATCTGTCCCCCCACTCATACCCCTTTCTCTAGGAACTTAACAACAAAAACCACTTCCCTGCATCTCTCCTCCCCCTCCCTTGTGGAGGGGGATATGCTGGCTGGGGCAGAGAACTGAGCACCTGAGCCTGGGGCTGGCTCCCCGGGGTCCCTGACTCAGCTGAGAGCCCCCTCCCCATAACCTCTGAGAGGCCAGCACCTGCCCTGCGGTATCTGGGTATCTGGAATCTGGGCTGCAGCCTGGGAAGGCTGGAGAGGCAGATGGCAGTGCCTACCAGCTCTCCTCCCTGTCCTGCCTCTGTCCCAGGGGCCAGGCTCTACCTGTGTGGTGGTGGGTGGGCTGTCAAGACGTGTGTCATGTACATTTGTATCAAAAATAAATAAGTGACCATGTGCTGTTGCTGATGTTTAGAGAATTTAGGGGGTTGGGGGGCACTGGGGACGTGGCAGAGAGACCAACCTGGCAAGAACATGAAGCAAATGAAGTCTCCAACTGCTCCGGACCTGGAACTCAGAATGAAAGCCCTTGTGTTCTAGAAAAGGAGCTGGGAAAGAAGGTTTCTGTAGCTACCACCGCCTCCCCCTCTCCCCACCATGGTAGCAGGCAGGGTTCTATCACGCTCCTAAAGCTTCCCGCTAAGGCCAGGTGGGCGGGTGGGTGCCTAACTTGATTTTGTAAAGGTCCACTTCAAACAAAACCTAAATGGCCTAGGACGGTGTCCTGGGTGGAAGTGTCTGTGTGGTCGATGCGCAGGTTCAACCCCAGACTCTACCAAAATAATTTAATTAGAAATACAGGCAAGGGAGGCTGAAAGGGCCCCTTTCCCCACGGCTAGAAGCAAACCACACCACAGGGGCAGGGCCCCTCGCAATGGTTAGGCGGACTGCTCCGTCTGGCCACCAGGGGGCGGCCCTGCACATGGTCCACGTGGCAGAGGTCGCGGCCTCCCAGCAGACAAAGCAAGCCGGCCACCCCGGCAGGGCTGGGGCAGGTCAGTCCGAGCTGTCCCCATCCGGGCCGCTGTCCGGCGTGGGCGGAAGCAGGGGTCTCCGGCGGGACCGCTTGACCCGGCGCGGGGGCATCAGCAGCCTCCGCTTCAGCACAGCTACGGGCACGGTGGGACCGGTCAGAGAATGGCAGCGATGCCAGGGAGGTCCAGGGCCGGGTTGGGTGTAAGGAGGGTAACTGCTCACCAGCCACCGTGTCCTGACTGTCCGCTGTGGGCTCCCAGTAGATGCTCTCCCCGCGCCGGAAGTTCCGGTGCAGCCGAGTGCAGAGCGTGGCCAGAGCAAGCAGCACCAACAGGAAGGTCAGGGCCATGGCAGCCCAAGCGGCCTCCTCCGTGCGCGGGGTGGGGCCCCGGGCCACCCGTGGAGGAGGTGCCGCTGCCCGAGGGGCTGGGGAAGCCTCCCCGGGACAGGTGCAGCCCCCTGGGCTGCTTTGCCCTTTGGGCACTTGAGCCCCTATCCTGGAGCTGGCGTTGCCTCCGAGCCCCTCAGGCAGCAAGGGGAGAGTGGGAACAGACGGCGCATCACCCCTCTCACCCCGGGCTGCCAACATGGGCTGCTTGGCCTCCAGGCTCCTGGGGGAAGCAGAGGGGAACCTCAGGCCTGAGGGGGTGGGCTGGAGACCGAGGGCAGCCCGCAGCCCACGCCTCTTGGCACCGCCAGGAGAGAGGTGCCTGGGCCCTCTAGTTGCCTCCTCTGCACCAGGGGGCCGCCAGCTCCGAAGAGGAAAGGCCAAAGCTGGAGCCTTTGGGGAGAGAGACAGCAGTCACCCTTTTCCTGCCCCCAAAACCAATGACCCCACCCCCAACCAAGCCCAGCACCCCTCACCTGCACACACCCTCTCCAGCACAGCCTCCCTCTACCTGGCCTTGGCACCAAGGACCCAGAAAGCCCATCAGAGCAGAGCCATGCCTTCTCCTTCCTCTGTCTCCGCCGTCTCCTCCTCTTCAGCAGGTGGGCAGCCCGGGCCGGCTCTACCCACGCCATCTCCAGCGCCACCCCCCACGCTGCCAGCGCCAGGGGCTAGGAAAGGAGAGCTGAGATGAAGGTGGGGACAAGCAAGAGGAAGTCCCTGAATTTTCCTTCCCCTGCACATGGGGCTATAGCCTCTGCCAGAGCCAGACAACCACCTTTCATCAACCACTTACCCGCTCCCGAGTAAGGCTAGAGTCAGGGGCCAGTGAGGGTTGGGCCACACAAACATGGGCCAGGAGGGCAAGCTGGAGCTTCAGCCAAGGGTGCGCGCAGGGGTGGTAGAGGAAGCCGACATCCTCAGCCTAGAGAAAAAAGCATGGAGACATCACACCAGGCCCAGGGCACTCTCGGAGAATCCCAAGGTCTCCCATCCTGGGGGCCAGCTTCAAGGGATTCCCGGGGTGGCCCAGATGACCCACCTTCAGGGCTCAGGAAAGGACAAAGAGCATTCCCGCCTGCCTCCGAGTGTTCCTCTCACCCCTCCTCTCCACCAGGTGCCACCCCTCAAAGCTCAGTTTCCATGACTGCAGGCCTGGTTATTGCTGTCAGACCCCACTCTGCAGCTATATTTCTCTGCACCTGCAACAATGGCTCCACAGGTCCCCAGTCTAGACTGTACGCATCCCCCACATGGAGACCAGGTCTTCTATTTATTGACTCTATCTATATATTCAGTCTCTCCCAAACATCCAAATACAGGGCACTCAGGCAGCAGGTGCACAATCCCATGATGGAAACACGTCATCAATTATTAATTATTCTTTGATTGAGCTGACCTGACGCTCAGCACTGTGCCGGATGCTACAGGAGATGCCAAGAGACAACTCCTGGACTCTGCTTGCAGGGAATGTAAAGGAAACTCAGGGCCACAGAACTAATGCAAATGAAAGAGCAAACTAATAAAACTCAAAGTGATTAGTTGCTCAATTATAAGAGCTAAGTTGTAAGCATCACATGAATTTGGAGCAGGTGATGAGCAAGGGCTGGCATGATTAGGCAAGTTCTCAAGAAAGCTGACTCTTGCACTGGGCTGTGGAGGTGGATGGGCTGGACGCAGGAGGGCGGGGAGCCGCCCACTTCAGCTTCAGGTCAGGATAGGCCGGGTGTGGAGAGTCAGCAGCAGCAACGTTACAGCAGTGGGAATGAGGCTGGAACTCACATGTATGGTGAGCAGACCAACACAAGTGGAGAGGAACCAAAGATTTGGGGAGGTCAGATGAGGTTTATTTAAGCAGGACCTGAAAACCTGGGAGTGGGGGTGGGGAGAGGCCATGATAAGATGAGAAATAAAGAGCCATTGGAGGTTTCTGAACAGTGGAATGATTTAATGAAAGGGTGTTTGAGGGAAGGAATCAAGTAGGTGGCATGAGGTTTCTTGGCCTGGAGCTATTAACAAGGTTCAAAAAAAAGTTAGATGTTTCGTGGCGCCTGGGTGGCTCAGTTGGTTAAGCGTCTGCCTTCAGCTCAGGTCATCAGCTCAGGTCACAATCCTAAGGTCCTGGGATAGAGCCCCACACCCGTGCTCCCTGCTCCGAGGGGAGCCTGCTTCTCCCTCTCCCTCTCCCCCCGCCCCACGCTCCTGCTCCCACCCTCCCCCCTCAAATAAATAAATAAAATCTTAAAAAAAAAAGTTAGATGTTTCAAAAGGAAAAACCAAAGGGACAGGGAATGAAAACAGAGGCGGCCATGCAAGGTGAACCCACGGTTTGGTGCCTGTTAACCTCGGACACACTCTTTACCTCATACAGCTTCCGACTTCCCCCCAGAACTAACACACACAATTCCTTTAGTCCTCGGGAGTAGGGAGTTACTAGTATCTCTCAAGAAAACCGGGGCCCAGAGAAGTCAGGAGACTTCCCACAGTCACACAGCAGCGCTGGGGCATGGGTTGTTCCTTTTGGTCAGAGTTCCCCTTGCAGCCTCCTGCCCACGGGCAGAGAGCGACTCGACAGCGTTCCTGACACGGCCGCACGGCGCGGAGGCCCGCGGCTCCCTGTGCTGGGGCTGAGCACACCGTCTCTTCCGGAGGGAAGTGGTGGGGAATGGAGCTGGAGAGCAGAGAACGAGGGGAAAGCCTGCAAGGAGCTCGCGTTTCCCGAGGATGGCTCCCGCCTTGTACTTACCTGCCATCGGCTCCTCCGCGCGTAAGTCACTCTCGGTGACACCTATGCATGGGGGGGGGGGAGGAGAGCGCTTAGAGAGCTGGGGGCCTCCGTGCGGGGGAGGGGAGGGGACAGCAGGCCCCACACCGCCGGCTGGGAGGGAGACGCCGACGAGTGACGGCCAGAGGAACCGGCAGAGGTCCTCAGAGGGTGACTGCGGAGGGCGCAGCGAGGCCAGAGCGGAGCTGGGCTGCAACTTCACACCCCTCTCTCCCACCCCCCGCCAGGCTCCTACCTGGGGGGGCAGAGGCCACAGGCCTTCGGGACAACGGGCTCCCGCTTCCTCCTCCGGCTCAGCCACCACCTGTGGGTACAAGGCACAGGAGCTGGGGCACCCGGCTCGGCGTGGGCCCTGCCCTCTCCCTCCCAGGCCCAGCCCGCCAGGGGAGGACTCCTAGTCCTCTCTCCACGAGCCACTCCTTCCAGGACGAACTTTCGGCAAAGCGCTTTGAGATCTCAGGCCTAAGCCTGCTTGGGAGCGGGTCGCCTTACCTCACTGGGACCTAGGAGCCCCGCAAGGGCTGCCAGGAGAAGCAGCTGGGGCGAAGGCGGAGGAGGCGCCATCCCGGCCCTCGCGGGGAATCTGCCCGCCGCGCGGCAAGCCAGGGAGCGCGCGCCCCCGCGTCGCCCCCCGAGCAGTCCGTGTGCCCACGTAGACCCCGGGCGCGCGCGCGCGTGCCGTTCCTCCCCGACCCCCAGACCGCGCGCCCCGTCGCCCCAGGATCGCGCGCCCCCCGCCTCGCCCCGCCCCCGCAGCTGCGTGCTACTCTCGCCCCGCCTCCGCCCCGCCCTAATGCCCGCCCACAACCGCGGACCTTGCGCGCACGCGTCCTAAAGTCGAAGCCGGAAAAGTTTTGCGCAGGATCCCGGCCCCAGTGCACCGCGCTGCGAGACCGGAGGGGACCCTTCCTTCGCCCGCGCTTTCGTCCCAGCGCGTCTCCGCGGCCTGCAGAGCGCAGCTGCAGTGCCTGGGTGGGATCATGAAGCGGGGCGAAGGGCGGGAAATGGGATCCCAGTGGACCGAGTGGCCCCGGAGGGGAGACCGGTACGCTCCTCCGGCAACCCGCTTCAGACACGTCAGTGTGACCTGCAACTAGAAGAGGGGCAGAATCAAGAGGTCCGAGCTGCGGAAGAAAGAGGGTCTCCGCTCTAGAGCTTTTCCTTCAGTCCGTCCCACCCGTGCCCTCGCAAATAGTGCCGGAACCCAGAGGAGCTTCGGAGGGTCTCAGGCTTCCACCCTCCCCAGGCCCAGAAGTCGGAGGAGGCCGAAGCCGGGCCTGGAGGTGCTTTTGGCTCCCCCACGCGCGCCTCCGCTCTTGTCCTCGTTTGTTCAACGATGGCCGGAGTGTGCCCAGGGAGACGTTTGTCACCGTGAGGTGGAGGAATCACAGGCTTCGCCCCCAGCAGGGAGCGCTGGCCAGACCTCCCCTGCAGGGGGGGCGCCGGCTCCGGGCCCCCTTTCCAGTGTCCTTCTCCTTGGCCCGGCTCAGGATTTTGAGGAAAGACGGGAACGTGGGTGGAGGGCGAAGGTTGAGGTGCCCAACCTCAAACTTCTAAATAGAGCGAAAACGGGTTATTTCGAAATAGAGCAAGAACGTGACTTACAAGGGGGTTACTTACTCATCCCTCCCTCGTTCCCCTGTAATTGTCGACTACTGAAGTGATGAAGCGACTGCAACCTACTCCCTGCCACGGCCCCATCGCAGGGTGACAGGCACCCCCCCCCCCCCGGCAGGGCGCCTGAGTGCATCTTTTCCCCCAGTTTGGGGCTGTTGCTTCTGGGGAAGTCTTTCTCAGGGAGCGGTGTTGAGGATTTCCATTAGCTGAAGCCAGGCTCCTGGGAGCCCCATGCTCCCGGGGGGATCCGGACGGCGCGCTGATGCAGGCCAGGGAACGAGCAGCCCTCGGCAGCAAACCCGCTGTCGGGCGGGACGCCGGCCCAGCCCCCGCTGGCCCGGAGCCGGACCCCCCGCCTGGCGGGGCTCTAGCGCAGTTGAGGGTGCCCGCAGGGCCGAGACAAACACCGAGGTCAGAGAGCGCGGCCGAGCCTGGGGAGGGAGGAGCGGCTGGTAGCTCCCGCTGCAGCTGCAGCGGCCCCGCGGGAGCCCGGGAGCCCGCGCCCGGAGCTGGGGTTTATTCACTTCTTCCTTTTGCTGCTTCTCAGCTGCGGCCCCTGACGGCGCAGCGACTCGGGGTCTCTCCCCGCAGCTACACGTCAAGCGGGGCTGAGGGGAGGGGTCGGCGGGGACTCTGATGCTTATCCCCGTGCCCAGTTCCTCGGTCTCCTAGTCTCCCCACTCTCTGCCGCCAACACCCCACTCGGCTTGCTGCCCTCCCCACTCCCTTCCGGCTCGCTGGCGCGTCCTCGCTCCCTTTTTGTGGCCTAGGCGCCTTTCACCTTCTGCTCCAGCTTGTCGCAATCGCTGTACAAAGGGCCTGGGGCGGGATTGGGGGGGGGGGGGCGGCGAGGGGAGCCGGGCCCGAACTGGCTGCCTCTGCCGGGCCACGGCCAATCCGGAGCGCCCACCGCCCACTCCCACCCCCCCACCCCCGCGCAGAAGAGCCCTGGGCAGCCGCCCGCGGCCGGGCGGAGCCGCCGGCAGAGCCGGGAGCTCGCCGAGGGGACGGCCCCGCCGCCTGCCGCCTGCCGCCTGCCACCCTCCACCCGCCGGGGGCTCTCCTACCTCGCCATGCCGCCGTGGGGCGCCGCCCTCGCCCTGTTCCTGGCCGCACTCGCCCTGTTCGGCCTACTGGCCCCGCGGGTCCTGCGCGCCGTCGGAGCGAGGACTCTGCCGGGGGCCCGCGGCCAGGACCACGAGGAGGAGGCGGACGGCGAAGGCGCCGCGGACCAGTTCAGCGACCGGCGGGAGGCGCTGCCCGGCGGGTGCAGGCTCATCTGTAAACCGTCGGCGCTGGCCCAGTGCCTGCTGAGCGCCTTGCGACGCTCGGCCGCCCTAGAGCCGCGCCCGCGCTCCTGGCTCTCCGGGCCCCACCTGCAGACCCTCTGCCACTTCGTGCTGCCGGTGGGGCCGGGGCCTGAGCTGGCCCGGGAGTACCTGCAGTTAGCGGACGACGGGCTGGTGGCCCTGGATTGGGTCGTGGGACCTTGTCCCCGGGGCCGGCGGGTCACCAACGCCGGGGGCCTTCCCGCGGTGCTGCTGGTGATCCCCAATGCGTGGGGGCGCCTGACTCGCAACGTGCTCGGCCTCTGCCTGCTCGCCCTGGAGCGCGGCTACTACCCGGTCATCTTCCACCGCCGTGGCCACCACGGCTGCCCGCTGGTCAGCCCCCGGCTGCAGGCTTTCGGGGACCCGTCCGACCTCAAGGAGGCGGTCACTTATATCCGCTTCCGACACCCGGCGGCCCCTCTGTTCGCGGTGAGCGAGGGCTCGGGCTCAGCGCTTCTGCTGTCCTACCTGGGTGAGTGTGGCTCCTCCAGCTATGTGACCGGCGCCGCCTGCATCTCGCCCGTGCTGCGCTGCCGCGAGTGGTTTGAGGCCGGCCTGCCCTGGCCCTATGAGCGGGGCTTTCTGCTGCAGCAGAAGATGGCCCTCAGCAGGTGGGTAACGGAGGCCAGCAAGGGGGTCTTGGGCGGACGAAGAAACGGCCCTGCCTGTATCCAATCACATAGGCTTAGGGCAATTTGGGCAAAGTTCTCCTCGCCCACTTTCCAAAGCTGTCCAAACCCTCTAGTCTAGACAGAAACAGGGAAACAGGTTTAAAAGCCATGGACGGACTCAGCATCATTATGCTAGAACAGGGACTCCTGCCCTGGGGCCCCATGGCCTCAGGTCAGCCCCAGGGTGTCCTAGCAACCTGAGCACCTGCCCCACCTGCAGCAGAGGCAGCGACAGACGTTTACCACTTAACCCACAGCTTGTCAAATCAGCAAAGAGGGTTCTGGAAGCAATTACAACTGAATATCTGTGCAGAATGTTTCCTTATTAGTGTCTGAGCTTGGAGGTGACAGGAATCAGAAATTTGGTGGTATGTAGTTTACCAACATTCTCTGGATCTGACAAAGGTTTTGCATATTCCTCCATATTGATCCAAAAAATGTAAAGAATATGTCAACATACTTTAAAAAAAATTTCCAAAAGGAGAGCAATCCACCACTAGGGTGACAGGTGAGGCTTTGGCACTGAAGAGGCCTGAGTGACATTCCCACAGCAAATGACTAGGCCTCAGCTTGCACTGTTGGCTTCCTAGGAGGTGGCAAAATGAGGTCCAAGACATTCAAGCAGAAAGTGTGGTGTGGCAGAAAGACCTGGAACATGCAGTCAGACCCACTTCGGCTCAAATCCTAGCACTGGATAGGTGCTCAAAAAGTGGTAGCAATTGTGATTTCTCTTTCTTTCCTTGGCCCATTTTGTTCTGAGAAGGCCAAACCCTGAGCTCAACAATGGCCCAAAGTGCTGTCATGGCAGCCCAGGCATCTGAGCCGTCCAAGGCAGGGTGTTCTCATATGGTTTAATTGCCAGTTTCCATCCCCAAGTGATCCCTCCCCCTCAGTGCTGACTCGAGGCACCAGCTGGAGGATAAGGTGAGGGAAGTGGAAAGGAAATCTGGGCCTTTAGGGTCTGCCCTGCCCATGGAAGTTCGGGACGGAAAACTCGGGGCAAGCCTCTTTGAATGTTTCCCAGAGACACACATCCAAATTCAGCTGGCTAAGTCTTGACTGATCCACCCAAAGCACTGAGCTGCCCATCCCGGCCTCTGTGTCAGGGTGCCAGGCTCTCTCCGTGGAGGTGGAAACAGCAAAAATGTCCCTCTTCCCCAGAGCACTGGCTCTCAGGCTTCCCTGTGGGAAATTACCCTGTAAAGTAATTATACTCCTGGACACTTCCTCTGCTGCTCAGCCCTCTCTAGGAATACCTGTACCACTGCTCAAGGTTTGCCATTATCTGGACAGCACGTTAGCTTTTAAAAAATAGACTAATGGGGCACCTGCGTGGCTCTGTCATTAAGCGTTTGCCTTCGGCTCAGGTCATTATCCCAGGGTCCTGGGATCGAGCTCCACATTGGGCTCCCTGCTCTGTGGAGAGCCTGCTTCTCCCTCTCCCACTCCCCCTGCTTGTGTTCCCTGTCTCGCTGGCTCTCTGTCAAATAAATACATAAAATCTTTAATAAAAAAATGGATTATTATAACCTGAAGTAAAATGTTAATAATGGTGGTGGGGGGGGGGAATGTCACCTGCTGGTTTGGATAGTCTGAGCCAGGGGGTTCTAGGAGGGGTTCAGGAGGTGGCAGGTCAAAGCAGGTTGCCTACAGAGGGTCGGGAGTTGAGGTCAGGAGAGCTGTCACTGTGGCTCAGCAGCTGTGAAGTCATTTGCTGCCCCAGGGCTAGGCAGGTTAGCCATGAATGCAGGCCTGCTAAGAGCTGTGACACAGGAATGGGGCGGGGCAGGGGGGGATGCCCTGAATGCCAGCCCATGTTGCCAGACCTTTCCATTTCCCTAGAGAACCCAAATACCTGCATTTTATGTGAAATCTCCTGGTTTTAAATGATGACGATGAGACACCCTGGCCTGCTCTGTTGGTAGAGCATGTGACTCTTGATCTCGGGGTTGTGAGTTCGAGCCTTCCTTCGGGCACAGAGTTCACTTAAAAAAAATCTTTAAATGATGACAATGAAATGGAAGTTAAAAAAATATTTATGGCCAAAGGATGCTTCTGTGGGCAGAATCTGGCCTGCAGCCTGCCCCTCTGGAACTCCTGCAGTCAATTCGTTTTCTCATTCTTCCCTCTCTTTCCTACCTTCCCTGTTCTGCTTCATGCTGCCAGGTACGCCTCAGCCCTGCAGGACACAGTGGACACCCACAAACTGTTCAGGAGCCGCTCCCTGCGAGAGTTTGAGGAGACCCTCTTCTGCCACACCAAGAGTTTCCCCATCAGCTGGGACACCTACTGGGACCACAACGACCCCCTCCGGGATGTGGACGAGGCCGCTGTGCCTGTGTTGTGTATCTGTAGCGCCGACGACCCCGTGTGTGGGCCCCCGGACCACTTTCTGCCCACGGAACTCTTTCACAGCAACCCCTACTTCTTCCTCCTGCTCAGTCACCATGGAGGCCATTGCGGCTTCCTGCGCCAGGAGCCCTTGCCAGCCTGGAGCCATGAGGTCATCTTGGAGTACTTCCGGGCCTTGACTGAGTTCTTCCGAACGGAAGAGAGGATGAAAGGGCTGAGCAGGCACCGGGCCTCGTTCCTAGGGGGTCGGCGTCGCTGGGGAACCCTGCAGAAGAGGGAGGTCTCTCCCTCTTCCAATCTGGAGGAGATCTTTAGCTGGAAGCGATCGTATACGAGGTGAGGCCTGGCCCAAGAGCAGAGCTGAGCAGGCCAGAGTCCTGAAACGGCCGTGAGGACAGAAGTGGGCCTGCAGTCCGAGCCCTTTGCTGCTCATTCAGCCCCTTCTCTCTTAGACTGGTCTGTGGAAAGAGATGGAACTTCCAGCAAGCTGGTGCTCACTTTACCCTGAGAACACTCCTGCCCTAGGCTTTGCTCAACACATTCCAGCTCTTCCTGGTCAGCAGCTGGGCTGTCACTGTCACGCTCTCCTGTCACTGAGCTCATAAGCCAAAGAATAGCACCCTTACAGTCTATGGACTCAGGAGAAAATGCTCTGTCACTAGCAAGGACTATAGAGAAAATGGGTGTATGTGCGTCATTGGGAAGCTCTGTCCCACATAAATAATCAGCTCTCTGACCCTGATTCTCGAGCTGGAGCCACTCAATGTCGTGAGGACAGGATGTTTGTGTCTCAGTCCCACTTCCCTCACTCGGTTCTGTGGTTGTGGCACTCTGCTGACTTCATGCCGCGGCCGCTGTGGAATCAGCCTCCTAGAGCCGCGGGGCTGCGTCAGTCTTGCGTGAGTGTGGGAAAGGCGGCCGAGGCATAAGTGCTGTGCTGAGACTGGGTTGGTGAGGACAACAAGGTATAAAGAGTGTGTGTCGGTCTTCCGGAAGGCTGAGGTCCTGCAGGTCTCAGTTGGGCTAATCTGGGGCTTCAGGCTAGGACTTCAAGCCTAGAAAGAACTTCAGGATGATTTTTAGGAAGAGGGAGTCCTCGCACACAGGGTCTGCTGGCCTCTCAGGCACTCTGGCTGCTCCCTCCAGTACCATTCCTGAGATTAATCCAGAAAGTCCTACCCAGAGCTGTTTTTCTTCTGCCAAGCGGGCTTCTTCTAAGTGGTAAAGAGTATAAATCTGCTATCCTCGGTGTTTTCTGGTTCGTTGCCCTTTTTTCCGACACTACTACTGGCCTCTTCCTTTCCAGAGCCTGGAGAGACATCTGGGACCAGAGAAAACAAAAGTTCCAAGAGGTTGGCCAGTGCTTGCTCAGTGATTTATGAATATTTCACATTACCACGCTTTTTCTGCTCAATTTATTCAAAAGGCCATCCGTGTTGATGTAGAAAAAGCTTCTTCCTGGATCTGGCCACTCACTGGCTGGTTTTATGGTGTTTGGTTTTATGAGGAATAATGCTGAAGATCAGAGTAAAACAAAGCATGGTACAGAATGATCCCACATCCTGGTTTGAACGAGGCCATTAAACGATATCGTAGGACATCTAGTTCTATGTGTTGCTACGAGCTTTTCCCTAAAGTTTTGTTTTAATTTGTCATCAAGAAAGAAGACACCTGTTTTGACAGGAAGGTCCCTCCTGCCCTCACAAACAGCAAACCAATTTTAAAAAGGAGAGACGTTTATCAAAAGCCACGTCCTATGGCTCGGTATGAGGAATTCCCGGGGCCAGAATTTCAGGTTTGGATAATCTTAGTCTAGCCATGTTCTAGATCAAATAGGAAGAAACTCTGAACTATCCCAGAATGCAGACAACACTCTATTATATCTAAGGCACATTATCCTGTCATGAAAAAAATCACTTCCCTCCTTCCTCATTTCTTGCTCCCCCTCCTCCACATTCATCATCTGACATTCTTTCACCCTTTCTGAGCAGGGGAAATAACAAGGAACTGAAATCTAAAGAAGCCGTTCTACTGCTGGTTTATAGCCCCCATATAGGGCTTGCTGAGGAGGAATTACTGATGTCTGGCCACCTCCATTTCCCCAGCATCTGGTACCGTAGGGATTTCAGTTAATTAGGGTGCTGCAGTCCCCACCCCCATGCAGGACCCCAGGATCATTCAGAAGTGACTGCAAAATGGGAAGCAGCCCAGTGGGTTTTAACCTGTGGGGCTTACGGGGCCCCAAGGGCTGAGCTCTGGATTGTTTCTCTAGGCCAGATACTATGGGACTCTGGTTCTTTAAGGTAATAGCTTTTGGAGAAATTGTGGTTGGTTTTCTTTCCCTTTTTTATAAGAAAGTAAGCTTGCAGGGGTGGCGCATCGGTATATACATAGAACATTTTTCTTTTGGTTACAGCCCAGGCTTCATTCATTCCCTTGGACCCATGGCCCTAATACCTAGACCCTAAGGTATTTCTCCTCTGTGTCCCCTGTGCCACGTGTGCTTATAACCTATCTTAGGAACCTGCTTCTCTCTCATCATCCCATTAGCGCTTTTTCAGCAAATTTTGCCAAGAATGTGCAGTTCTTGTTCAAGCAGGTTTGGGTGACCCTGACCTTCAGTCTAACACTGAAGGGATCGCCCATATTGGCTCTGCTTTGGTGAACAGCTAATCATATGAAACCAGCTGGAAGAACCCCAGGCACACGATTTTTTTAAAGATTTTTATCTATTTATTTGACAGAGAGAGAGACAGCCAGAGAGAGAGGGAACACAAGCAGTGGGAGTGGGAGAGGAAGAAGCAGGCTCCCAGCGGAGAAGCCTGATGTGGGGCTCGATCCCATAACACCAGGATCACGCCCTGAGCCGAAGGCAGACGCTTAACCGCTATGCCACCCAGGCGCCCCAGCCCGGGCACACGATTCTAAGACAATATGTGACCCTTGAACAAAATCCCGTTATGAGTTTGAGGAAACAAGAAACAACAAAATAAAACTAAGACAACCCAAAGCAGTACCACTGAATTGGTTTTCCAGGTCTCGAGTCTTAAGTGATCCTTGCGGGCTTCATTCACTTGCTTGCCTTCCTTTTGGTCTCATTATTTATAACCACCTTCAAGTGGTAAGAGAAAACAACAACACCCCCCAAAACACAATGGCTTAGAGGAGGTATGGTCTCAGATGTAGATGGAGTCCTCTGTCTCCTCTCATTGGTTCAGAATGCAGGAAGCAAAGGACTGCCTCTGAAGGCTTCGGATCTCTGAGACCTAAGACTGTGCTTGCTATAACTTAATTCTCTTGAGAGAGTTAGTATTTTATGTTCTTTATACGTAGGTTTCCAGGGTGACTTGGCCAGAGATGACAGTATGCCGAACGAAGCACCAAATCCTTTCTTGAGGAGATATCATCTCTGTTTTGAGTGAAGGTATCCTTTCTAAGACCTGAGTACTGTTAAAGAGGCCTTGACACAGGAAGTATCAGCTTGACTTTATAGACAACCTCAAAATTACCCCAGAGTCAGAAGCTCCTCTCTACTTATCTCCCATCCAGACCACAGATCTTTCGTCAGTCAGCCACGCTTGGTAATGCCAAGGTGTCTTCCTTCAGAAATGAACTTGAGCATGAATTCCTCTCCCTGCTTAAACAAGCAGATACAATTGGCCACTTGGGTAGAATTTGGTAACAACGCCAATGAGTATTTGTGATTCTCTAAGCCACAAAGGATGAAGAAATCTTCCCTAGTTATCACCACTGGCAGAGACAAGATTGAGAAGTCATACACAGGGAGTGCCCGGAGACAGAATGAATGCCTCAGGAAGCAGGAATTCCCACATCACTGGTGGGACATGCAAGCTAGACTGCTGTTCGGCACACATCATGGTGGGACATATGCCAAGAAATAAGTGTCCTCAATGAGCTTTCTTTCTTTTCTTTTTTTTTAAAGTAAGCTCTATGCCCAACATGGGGCTTGAACTCACAGCCCCAAGATCAAGAGTCGCATGCTCTACCGACTGAGCCAGCCAGGCGCCCCCAGGGTGGCCTAGATTAGGTAGAAGGTCTCTTCTCATCTGGGAGTCCGTGAACCGAAATAATGTGAATGAGCTCGGTGGGTCGTAAAGACTTTTGGTTGGCTTGAGAATCAAGGAGATCACAGACCTGATCCAGATTCCGGGAGTTGGGAGAGACATAAAGATTTTAATGAAAATAACCTTGCCAAAGTGACCAGAGGATGTTTTAAAGTGTCCAGGAAGAACTAAGAGTTTGAGGAAAAGTGGAATTTCATTAAAACAAACAAAAGACACTAACACATCAAAAATAAATGTCTCTAGCCCCTCTGCCTCCAGCCTTCCTGTGTAATGAGGTAATACCCTAGTACTTATCACTAGTGTGGCTGAACAAAAACTTCTCCAACTTGTTTGCTTCTGAATAATAAATTGCAGTCTCCCTGCAACAATGGAATGTCATTATTTTTTAAATCTCCGGAAACAAAGGCACTGTTTGTCTTCTGAAGTCCTATGTGTACTGAGCCATACATGCTTACCTACCTGCAGTTAACAGAGCCTCCCTGCACATTCTCTGTTCACTGGCTGTTGCTTCACTTGGCTACATCTAGCTTTGTGTCTCCTGACACTCACCAGTGGCAGCTCTGTTTAATCAACAACCAGGCCTCCTGCTCTGGGCTAATAATTTCCCAGCAAGCTCAAAATTCCCTGATCATCAATGGTACCTACATAGAGATATTTCCCACTGAGCAGTTAGTGATTTGGGCATTGAATACAGAGTACTGAAGCAGCTTGGAGATGTGGGTTCTAGTTCCTACTTTATCTGTGACTTGTGTGACTTTGGGAAAGTTATTTGACAAGTTCCATATGAAAAGACTGAGACTGTAAATAAGCCCTAATTTTTTTTTTTTTTTTTAAAGATTTACTTTAGAGAGTGGGAGTATGAGCAGGGGGAGGTGCAGAGGGAGGAGAGAAGCAGACTCCCTGCTGAGTGGAGAGCCGAAAGCAGGACTCAATCTCAGGGCCTTGAGATCATGAGGCGAGCTGTAATCAAGAGGACGACGCTTGACTGACTGAGCCACCCAGGCGCCCCCAATAGGCCTTAATTTAGGACAGTCCATCAACTGGAGCTCAAAGACCTCTATGATGAGGTGGCATCTGCTTTCAGATCTGAATGTATTCTCCAATTCTTATAAGGCCAAGAAGTTCCAGTTATTCCACTGCAAAGTTGGGAAGGGCCTACATGAGCTGGGTCCTGGGTTGCCCAGTTGAGGCCAAACTCTCCCCACCTCCTTCCCAAGCACGTGTGCACATACACAATTTGATAACCTTGTTATAGCTAATTGGTTTCACGCTGGTTCATTTGTTCCACTGACCAAAATCCATCTGTGTTCCTAGTTCTTAAAAATGCTGGTCAGAGAAGACCTTGTGCCTTTAAGATCTCACCATTTTAGTGATGGAGCTAAACACCAGAGCCCAAATCAGCGCTGTTTATCAATACTTTGCCTTCTCCTAGTCCATCACTGGCTGAGATGACAGTATCAATAATGCTCATTTCAGACTTCATAATGTAAAGGATGGTAACAAAAGGGGAAAGAATTCATCCTCAGAGCAGCTCCCCAATACGCAACTCTGTGGGGAAGCCATGCACATTCATCTATAAATGGCACCCTTAAAGTTGTTTATTGCATAGCCTCAACACCGTCCGCAACTCTCTCTCCCTCTACCATTAAGAACAAGTATCTGCAGACATAGTAGCAATTAAAGTCACTAATTGACCACAACACATACAGGAAAGCCCTTGTTCTGCTGCTGGCATCTCTGAGATGGAAGTGACAGCGCTGGCTTATCACCACTGGGGCTGTGGAGCTAGCCAAATGCTGTGGTAAATTTTTATTTATGTTCAAATTTCTTTTACTGTCAGGTAGGACGGGCTTTGACTCCTAACTCGGAGCATCTTTGATGCATTTAGACAATGACAAATTAGACGTTTTGAGTTGTTGATAGGGGATACAGGCTACAAGTTTTACAATACTCTCCTTCCATGATAGCCCAAAGAGCCCAAATGTGGGGACAAAGCAGAAAGAAATCTTGTTTCTTAACCCTTTTTTGAGTTCCTCCAAATTCAAGGTAGGATGTTGGAAATGCTGGCGATAGGGGATCTGGGATCTAATCTTGGCTCTCCCACCTAGTTGCTTAACCCAGGCAAATTACACCACATAAAACGTTAATCTCAAAATAGCTCAGTATCAACATACTAGGAGTTAAAAAGCTGTGTTAAAAGTTGGAAGTGCTTTTCCAGACAATATTCTATTCAATAAAATAGGCAATACTTTTAAAAACGACACTTACAACTTTCCTAATTAAAAAACATGAAACTCTTTCTCCCCAAATTAGCCTTCTTACAAAAATGGTCACTTTAACAATGTTTTAAGCAACGGGCCTAGATTAGATATTTGTCCCATACAGGGGCAAAAAATATGATTTTCAAATCATCAAAAGGTGAGACCACCTTTTGAAGTTTTTACAAGGTTCAAGAACTGCATGCTCTCACGTGTCCATGTGTGTGGGAGGCAGTGGAATCCTACAGACTGGAACACGGGTCGGCACAAAACGGAAGAACCTGCATCAGACCATCAGAACCTAAAGTAGAGTCACCCCACACCCACAGCACAACAGGCCACTTCATTCTCTGGGCCAAGAGAATCGGAGGCAGTTAGACCAGAGGGTTTACGTCCACATCAGGGAGTTCACTCCTACCCACCTCCTCCACATTTTTGTAATAACACCAACATCCAGCACAGTGTCTGAGATTATCCAATAGTCACTTAATTGAAATATACTTTATCTTTGGAAATAAAATTACTTAAAAAAGCTAAGCAGACACTCTGTGTACTAAAATTACTTTATTACAGTTGATTTTTTTAAACATTTCCTTTGCTATGATACAAAGGATACTTACAAACAAAATATTACATATGACCTTGTTTTCGCTCTTATGTTCTGACAACTTGGTAACAGCTTTAAATGCACAATCTATACAATTAATACAGGTTATATATGAACTATAAGGTATGTTGAACCAGAAGAATACTGACAATATACTGTACAATAAGCCTTACCAGTTAGTGCTGCGGACCATTTCTACCAAAAGGAAAATGCACATCTGTACAGTCACCTTTACCAGCTGGTGCTGACAGTGAGGGAGAGGCTTCCTCCCCATTGCAACCCTTGATAATAAGCCTCCACTGTGGGCGTCTGTTTGGTCCGAAAATTGAGAGGACTGTGTATATTTAAAATTAGTCATTGGTAAAGTGGCAGAACATCACTTAGTCAACACAATAATCTCTCACCAAAATATCAGTCCTAGTTTTAAAAGACCACAAGTCCTTTGTCTACCACGAAAACCCTACAGGCTCAAGGGCTTTGGGAGATGAGAAGATGAAGGCTGCCAAAAAAGGAGGCAAGAAACCAAGCCAAAATCTAGGTCTTGCAAAATCATCATTTTTCCCTTCACCAAAGGGAACTAGAAATGTACAAATTCATTGATGAACCTCAATGATAACGTATCAGTTAGCTGATAACCCTCATTTTATCTGGACCCCTGACTTGTGGGAATAACTGAAAGAGATTGTGAATAATACATACCACTTTTAGAAAAGAACTTCTTGCTTAGTTAAAATATTCCCTTTAGCCACCAAAGCTGGTCCTGGCTACTGCAGGTGTGCATTCATCTCTCAATGGTCTACTCAGAAATGATAAGGTTACAGCTTTTTTTCTTTTCTTTTTTCTTTTTTAAATAAAAAAGCAATTGACTGAAGCATTTTTCTTTTTTTTTTTTTAGGTAAATAGCAAAAATAAAAATAAAAACCAACCCTGGCATTTGCACAAATAATGCAAATGGAGCGATATGGCCTTCAAGGTAAGGAGTTAGTAGAAAGGAAGAGAGAAGTGAAGAAAATTCAGAGAAAACGATGTATTAACTTTTCTTTTTAAAAATTTCTACAATACATGTGCAAAAAAATCATGCTGGTTGAGGAAAACAAAGGGAAATGAGTATATAAAACTAAAAACATAAATAATATGTTTGGATGACTGGTGAAAGCAGAAACCAACCTGGGTTACAAAAAGGATTATACATTCAAGATGCTCTTAAACCCAGTGGGATAACTTATGTTAAAACTGTGTTAATAGTTACATTAAAAATCTCAAGTTTGTTTTTAAATCTTCACAATACAAGCAAAGCTGTTTTAAAATATACACTATACATATTTCTCAAAGTCTCTCCAACCTCATTAATGCGCATTAGGCTATCTTTTTCATATACTAAAACAAGGGGGTTCTGAAAGCTAGATTGCTCCGAGTAACCCATCCATTATTTAAATGTCTGTCTTAAGTTTTAAATGGGTTAAAAATTTTAGCAGACTTACATAAATAGGATTTAGCAACACAAGTGTTAATTTAAAAAACTCTAAAGCATTTACAAATTATCTGGTTGGAATAGTCTGGGAAAGTTATGTGCACTATTACTTTAAAATGTTATTTACATCAGACCATTGCTTTTGTAAAAATTTCTCTAAGAGATAAAAAACAAAACTAAATAAATTTGGAGGATTAACCTATTCTAAACTAGCAGAGAAGAATCGTAAAAGGAAAGGTAAAATAAGAACAAAACTGTCTTCTAATAGAAACCCCACATATCCTCTCCACTTGGATTTTGCCCTATAAAACTACCTGCAACTTCCATATATCAAGTGTCAAGATAATGTGGTAAAATATCTTGTCAGATAAATTACTGGCCTCAAGAGGAACTTTATTATTATTTTTTTTTTTAATTTTTCCACCTTTTGTCTCTGGCTTGGGTTACTTTAGAACACCTGTACGTAACTAATTGATGGGGCACTCTAAGTAGGCACGATTCCCATTTAATGTGGAATAAAAGGTGTAACACGTAAAATGTTGGGGAGAAGGGGTGGTGGTTTCTTTGATATTACAAAATGCAAGGAAGCACATTTGGAATGGGCACCAAAAAAGAGCTATCTGGCAACACACCAGGGGCAGCCAACATCTTAATAAACTAAACACAGTTGTCTATGACAAAAAGAGGGTTAGAAGGGTTCCAGGACCCCCAACCTCTCACTGTTTGATATGTGCCAAATAGTCACACGGACCAGCCAGAATCTGAAAACATTAAGCAGTTACATCTTTAAATCACATAATTCACTCCATGACCATGTGCAATGTATAATAATAATGTTCATGCTGAGGCAATGTATTTGAGGGCTCAGAAGAAGCAAAATGTGCCACTGAGAGAAACCTGTTCCCACATGACTGGTCTTCATGCTTTCAAGTGGCCCTAATACATCTTTGAAGCTAAGCCACGCCATGCAAAAGCAGAGAGTACACACTTTTCATTAACAGTGGTATCTCATTTCTAAACTCTACTGACCTCAGAGTCGCCACTGAAACATAGGAGTACTGAAAGCACACAAATAAGGGCTCATGGATTTTTAAAAATGCATTTCCCTCGTCTGTGTTTACCAGCCTTTCATACTTTAGGCTACAAGGCATTTCAGAGAAAGGTTTAGTGGGGATAATGACAAAGCAACATATGTAATTCTGGAAATAGGAAAAATGCTCCAGAAATGGGATCAATGTGCCAGCAGTTAGCATAGTTCATTTCATTTGAAAATTCAGCTACAGAGCCCAATAAACAGTTCCAAGCCATAATGTTATCACCTGCATAATTTACATAAACATTAAAACTCTTGCACTTTATAGACAAAACACACTTCTGTAAACATGGCCACTGGGGGAGGGAGGCTCCCTACCTCATTCATGATTGAAAACATGTAATCATTATATTAAATAAAATGACTTTGCTTCAAAAGATGTAAAACCTGACCAATGATTAAGCTTCATTTTCCCCTGTTTAACAACATTTAAGCATTAATTCTAAAAATGTTACCTAGGATGGTTTCAGGATTAGATGCTAGGACCACAACTGGCAATGACAGCAACTCCTCTCTAGCTGGCACACAGACTTATAAACTTTAGTACAAAAACAAAAAAATACAGAAACTAGGTCAATTTGTTAGCTACATATTTACAGATAATTACATGATTTTTCACTCATAATTGCTAAAAACTATGAGCGAAAAGGAAACTGTGCAGGCTGAATTACCCGTACTTTGGGGGGAATCCTTGGGCGTCAAGATACCCTTTTCATTCATTCAGAAGTCTCATCTTCTCTCCACTTTTTCATGGCAAACTACCTACAGATGTCCAGGTTGGTATATCCAGTGGGCATCCTGTTTCAGAGAGGATTAACTTTTTTCTCTATTAAAGAAGAATCTCTTGTATATTTAAAAAATAAAAAAATAAACCCGACATAATCAAACAGACACATACATACATGCAAAAAAAAATCTCCGAAACTTCAAAAAGGATTTGCTGGGAAACAGTTAACAGTGATGGTGACATAGTAAGTGGCTCCCCAGTTTTAATTCTCTGCCTTTATTTTCTTTAAAGGATATCTATTTTTGGGTGGGTGGGAGGGAAGTGCAAATTTAAGAAACCCACAACAGGCAGATAAGGTGCATACTAATTTCTATTTCTTATAATCTGAAAACTATCATTAGGCCAAATGGGCTCTCTTCCCTTGCGTGAGTGAAATTTTGGAAATTTGAATATAAACGAGGGAAAATTAGTCAACGTGACTTGAAAGGGGGCTACCAGAATTCAGTAGAAAATATAAATGTACATTAACGGAAGAGTTCTCAGCTTCACTTTCTTGCTCTACAGTGTTTAAATAAAACTTACGTCCTTACAAATTAATAGTCATTTCCAATGTAGACCTATTGTGGTGATTTCATAAAAGTGCAGACAACATGACCACACACACAGCAAAATAGACTTCAATCAGTAGTCCTTGCATACAAGAGGCAAGTCTGCTAAGTGTACAGCACACACTTCATCCTTTAAGGAATCTGAGGATGGGAGATTTCCAGTTCTTAACTAGGAGTGAGGGAGTGCCTTCTCAAAGGCAATGCTACAACCTGGTTGGGGGCACTATCACGTTGATGAGGGAAAAACAAAATAGAATTCATTTCTCTTTAATAATGATCTGTATTTTGGTAAGCAGCTCAAAGATGACAGCCCACGTTTTGTCTTTGTTCCTTAGAGAAGGTAGTTTTCTATCTAAGAAACAAGAATCTCTTCTTCCATCATTATAGGAGATTCACACTTATACACCTTGATATATTATTTTCTGACTTGAATACACACTAAACACTTCACATTGTGAGCATGGGACAGAATGCAGGACCATATAAACCTCCCAGGAAAGGGTTGCTGTGTTGGGCCAAATCTGTGCTTGAATAGTAGTGGCTCAGAAGGGCTGGAAGGTGCACGAAGAACTTACTAACAGCAAGCAAGAAGAGGCAGCTCAAGGGAGAAAGCCCCACACCAATACCATATCCTTCTCTCCCAGTGGCCATTTCCCGTTGATCTCATAGTTTAGGAGAACCTTAGATGCTTTAGCAGTAATTCCTTTCTTGGTGGCTGTTTCAGCCCAGCAAAATTTGTAAGTATTAGTATTAATGGAGTAAAAAAGAGTAAGAGGATCAATGGAATCACTCCTGAGATGCACGTTTAGATTGCGCACAAGGAGACTGTGACTTCCTGGTTCTTGTCATCATCTTTGCAGAGGAATCACCACCAGGGTTTTGAATTTCCACGGTTCATTTCTCTCTGCATCACTTATCTTTTATGGCATCACAACACAAACTCACAGAAACACTGACTGGCTCCTCCCCCAGCAATATTTTACTGCATTGCAACTTATGGTTCCACATTTACTTAACTTTCTTTCCACCCACATAAGTGCTAAGAAGGGAGTAAAAAGAAAAGATTGCATCTAATGACCACCTTCTCATAATATCAACCCAGAATACTCATTCTTAAGAAACACTTGCATTCTTGCCCTAACTGAGGACTGAAATAACAAACAAAATAACAGAACCTTAAGCGCCCTGATGGAAATGTACAGTATGAGTTACATCCACCTACCTATACACACATATAGACACTCATATGTATATACAATATATACATACAAATGATAATAGCTATACCAAAATGTGCATATTTAACACAGTTTTAAAAAGCCAGTAGATCATGGTATAATACAATTTATTTCCACTAGTGAATGGCACACATGGAGAAATGCAAAGGAGGTGTTTCAAGTACAATATTTTTCACAGGTGAAAATAAACAGTATTATTCCAGTGTCCAACACAATGTATTCTATAAAAGTTTAAAATGCCAGACATTTAGTACTTAAAGAAGTAGAAAGTTACTAAAGTCTGCCTTATGGTCTGAAAAAGATACTCATAGAGTTTTCAATTTTTGGATAGAGGGTGAAGAAAAACAGGAGGGAGTGTCAAGGACAGTTTTAGTGTACTCAATGGTCTTGACTTGATGTCTAGGCAGCTGAAAATCATGACTATGCTAAAAAGTTCAATTCACCAATAAATCCTTGGCCTTGGGTGCCAAGCATATTATACCTGTGGGGGTGGTTCAAAGGCAGGACTATTCATCTCTAGGCATAGAAATGAATAAAGGGAATGGCAGCTCTAAATAAAAATAATATAAACACATTTTCCAGCTAACATTATCTGTATCAACAAAAATACTTTCAGATACTATAATTTGGGGTTAGAGTGAAGTTTAATAAAGGAGAAAACATATGTGCAAAAGGAAGGGAACCCAATTAGGAGTAATATATTTCAAGGTATGAGGTTTTGCATTTTTAAAATGCTAACTTAAAAAAGGGAGAGACAGTGAACACAAGAAACTTTTTACTGCCAAGCTCTGGATACCAGATATAGCATTGCAACTTTCTGATATGCTGGACAAATTTCCCATACTTTTTATTTTCTTAAATACATATATACCAAGTGAACACCAACACTGGGGAGGAGGTAGTATTAATTTGCAAATGTTGACATTTGTACACCGATTCAGAAAGTGCCTGCTTCTTTCTTTAGGATCTCTCAAAACCTTTCAAATTGCCCTGCTACAAGTTTTACTCTTTGATGATTCCTACCACGTATGAGATTCCTCAGACGTTAGATCTTACAAACACACACAAACCAATTAACTGGAATTATTTTTGCAAACTATAAATATTTTAATTAAAATTAACTTAATGGAATAATCCAGGTATAGTCATGACCTACATGTAAAACTGGTTGCCACACAATTAAATCAGATACAAAGCCCTACTGGATAGACATCTGGAGTCAGTGTTCAATCACAATTTTACAAGTATATATGAACTCAGTAACTCAATTTGACTAATTTAAGTCCACAAGTAGACTTTAACATGTATCACTGGTAGTGTTTTGGATTTTAAAGAGTTTTGTATGTGAAACTAATCTGCTCCCCTATTCCACCCCTCCGGTAGTACAGATGGGCCAGACTGAATAATAGTTTTTTAAAAGGTATCAAATTCCATTACATTTTTGGACATTTAATTAATTCTAAAGACCTCTCCTATGATTTTCTTCCAAACAGGTACACATTTCTCAATTTTTTTTTGAAATACTATATATTTTAATGCAAAAAAAGTTATTGAGAAAATTAAAAGCCCCCTTCATTAGACAGGACAAGTGCATGTTATGTTCACCTAAAAACTGGTAATCTTGAGCATGGCCAAAAGGACAATGTATCTGAGTGCTACCTGAAACACTGCCTAAAATTGAGCGTGAATTCTACTGTTATCTTGGTTTTAAAAAGATTTACATTAAAATATTAATTTTTCTTCCAGTTACCTTTAAATGAATGCCAGAAACTCCTAAAGGGGAGGATTCATGGGGACTGGGCTGACATACCTGGGGAAGACTTAAATTTGGATGACAAAACCAAGATTTCAACAGTGATGGATTACTGTTTGGTCATTAGTCAGGTCTAGGTGAAGAGTATCACTGAGATGGACTTAGAGAATTCTAACTTGACCACATGAAAAGTAGGACCCAGAGTTAGCAGCAAGGGTTCTTCAAGACAACTGGGGAGGGGGCAGGAGAAGTAACTTGTAAGAAACTCTAATCTCACTGGAAAGGACATTTTTTTCCTTCAAGTCTACTCATAGCTCCTTTCCCACCTTCAACTCAACTTCCACACTGGCTGTGGAATACCAACTAACATCTGACTTCTAGCATTGGGTTGATCCTTCATTGCAAAACAACACAAAACAAAACAAAATACGCCCCTCTCTGGAAAAAAGGTTAGCTTTCGTTAATAGATTCCCTGACCACTATAACTTACTTTTTTTTTTTTTTTAATTAATTTGCCAAACTTGCTAGCTCCTTTTCAGTAGTACTTTAGCACTGAGGCTAGAGACTTCTGGAAGTGGTGTTTCCTATTGTGTGATGTTAACATGATGCCAAAAGGTCACTAAGTCTCAAGGAACTAGAAGTTTGTGAAGTATTGCAGCAACAAAAACAGCCAGGAAAAAAAAAAAAAAAAAAAAGGACCTGCACATGCAGCAAAATCTACAGTGGTGATGAGGTTTAGTCAGCAGCTGGTAAAGTCATTGGCTCAGTGACTCCTGGTTCACTATGGCAACTACACATTTAAATAAATGGCTATTCTACTTGTAAACAGGAAATCCCATAAGCCAAAGGGGGGTAATCAAATTATGTCTTTGTAGTGTGATGAGAATTCCAATGGATGGCAGTTTGCAAATATGGCATCATTCAAATGCCTCTGGCATTTGACTTGTATTGGCTATATGTCTTTGTTTTTGTACAAAGTAAAAGTACTGTTTGGGGTCTTGGGAGTTACAGAGCTTAGCTAGGATGAGAATATCACAGTATAAGCAACAAAACGTTAGGATATATAGGCTTCATCTCCTCACTCTGCTGCTGAACATACCCACCACATGAACTTTCAGGGGCCTCTCTCACCCTCTGCTCTCCCCTTTGAAGGCTCACAGGTTTGTTGATACAATTTCCACACAACTCAGTGATCTCCAGAAGCACCTCCATCTCACCATGCCACAAAGAAGGCACAATTGAACGGACAAAACAAAAAACAAAAACAAAAACTGACAAACCTATGCAGCACTCAGAAAAAGAACTAAGTTGTTTTCTACTCTCTGAAAAAGTCAATGCAACCCTTTAGTGTTCATGGATTTCCACTTTTTTACTCCAAATGAGGCTGAGAAGTCAGACCAATTTAATAAAGAAAATACACTGATGAGGGGATACAGGTGTGTTTCCATAATCACTTGTTTCAGCATATGCTGCCTGCCGTGAATGGCTCATGAGAATCTGGGGTATGGAGAAAGGCTTTAGATCTTCTCACAAATTTCTTAGGATACAGTTGCCCCAAAGTGATGACTCAAGCCACTGTGCTGCATTCTATTTTTTCAGCGTTCAGTAAATACCCCCAATCTAGCTGGTTTCTTTTTATATACACACATCAATTCCCCTTTTCAAAATTTTTCCAAAAGTTAAAAAACAAAACAAAACCCGGCAGCCAAATACTATGACATCCCAATTAGTAAACACAAACCAGAATGCTTTACAAAAATGAATGAAATATACCATATGCACTCAGCTCCCACACTGTAGTACCCAAGTGAGGAGGCTGCTGTGATGATGTCTGTAGGCAGTTTCTTTTGGCAGACAGCTCCAGCGGAATTGCCACTCTCAATTATTAAGTTATGTATAAGACATGTGTGACCCATTGGATATTTGTGAAGTGACACTCGTGCTTCTGCTCATGCCCTGCTCTGTCCGTCCCCCAGAAGCTGTCCGCCTCAGAGCCTGAGGGCTATTGCGGACTCCCATACTGCTACCTCGGGGTACCCCTTGCATTGGCCCTGAAGGGTGACCCCATGGCTGGGGTCCACCTTGCATTGGATGGCCCCAAGCTTGTGGTGGGCCACCCATGGGATGACCCCAGTGAGGTCCTGGACCCCCAGTAGGATTGTGAGACCAACCAGAAGCTCCCGGGTAGCTGTGGCTAAATGCCTCTGGGGAGAGATTGGAAAGGACCATGTTACTAAAACCTAGTCTCATGCTTTCAGAGTCAAAAGCTTCAATTTCTCTGGCTTGACGCTCCAGCAGGCTTCGTATTCGTTCTGTGCGTTCATTCTGCAAAGCCAACATCTCTTCTTCAATCTGTTCGGGGTTGGGGGAAAGAAGCAAAAAGAAAGATGATTTATTTTAAAAATCTATAAACTAAGGAAGCAATAATTACACAGCTTTGAAGTGAATCATAAAAAAGTTCACACTGGCTACTTTATGGATGTACATTTAAAATTGAAGTGGGGCACCTGGCTGGCTCAGTCTGAAGAGCATGCAACTCTTTTTTTTTTTTTTTTTTAAGAGAGGGAGAGAAAGAGAAAGAGAGGGGCAGAGAGAGAATCTTAAGTAGGCTCTTATGCCCAGCACGGGGTTTGATCTCACACCCTGAGATTATGACCTGAACTGAAATCAGAAGTTCTAGCCCCATGTTGGGTATAGAGTTTACTTAAAAATAAATAAATAAAAACTTTAAAAAAATTCTATAATAAAACTTAAAGAGATGTACTGTAGGAATTGTACATAATTTATATTTTTAAAATGTGTAAGATCAGGGGTGCCTGTGTGGCTCAGCTGGTTAAATGTCTGCCTTTGGTTCAGATCATGATCCCAGCGTCCTTGGAAATAGCCCCGTATCCGGCTCCCTGCTCAGCGGGGCATCTGCTTCTCCCTCCGCCGCTCCCCTCTGCTCATACTCTCTCTCACGCTCTCTCTTAAAATACATAAACAAAATGTTTTTTAAAAAAAGTGTAAGATCAAGTTCTTTTTAAAAATTAAATCGGATGTTTTTATATTTATTTATTTTTCATTTGAATATAGCTGATGTTACATTAGTTTCAGGTAAAAATTAAGTTCTTTTTTTTTTTTTTTTTTTTTTTTTAAAAGTGGGTTCCAAGCCCAACATGGGGCTTGAATTCACGACCCTGAGATTAAGGGTCATGTGCCGTACCGACTGTCAAGTTTCTAAAAGCAAAGGCAGGGGCGCCTGGGTGGCTCACTTGGTAGAGCATGTGACTCTTGATCTCAGGGTCATGAGTTCAAGCCCCATGCTGGGTGCACGGTCTACTTAAAAAAAAAAAAAAGGCAAAGGTAATATAATCTCTATTGAAAGAATAAATCCAGGCAATTATGATCAATGGCTACTAAATCTATTAGGTAAAAAGTTGAATGAAAAAGAAAATGAGTAAGGGGAAACTAGCCTTATCAGACATCCCATAATGTCACTCTAATAAAATAAATATGAGGGGTGCCTGGGTGGCACAACCGGTTGAGCATTTGACTCTTTCATTTTGGCTTAGGTCATGGTCTCAGGGTTGTGAGATCCAGCCCCACGGTGGGCTCTGCGCTCAGTGCAGTCTGCTTGGGATTCTCTCTCTCCCTCTGTCCCTTCTGCTCGTGCTCTCTCTCTCTAAAAAGTAAATAAATCAATCTTAAAATAACTATGGTACTGGTGTGAAACAGACAATTAGTAAAAGAGAAACAGAATGAGATCTCAGTTTATAGGAATTTATTTATTTATTTGACAGAGAGAGCATGAGCCGGGGGGGGGGGGCAGAGGGACACGGAGAAGCAGACTCCCCACTGAGCAGGGAGCCCAACACAGGGCTCTATCCCAGGACCCTGAGATCATGACCTGAGCTGAAGGCAGACACTCAACTGACGGAGCCAGCCAGGAGCCCCAGTTTGTAGGCTTTTAATGCAAGACAAAAGCAATAATTATTTTAATGGGAGAAACAAATAGTGCAAGCACATTTGGCCAACATCTAGAAGAAAATGGGAATGGAACCCCATCTTACACCACATTCCAGATTGAACAAAACCTTAAGTAAAAACAAACAAACAAAAAAGTTTTCATTGAAGTTAGGAGATTCTGTGTAGCTACAAATTCATAGTTGGGTAGCCATCATAATCAGTTCTGGAAAACTGGAAGTACTACAAACAAATATAGTTGACTGTATATAAATTTTTTAAATATTAAAAAAATACATAATAAAGTCAATAGACAATGAAAAAAAAGTTGGAGAACTTTATGAATGATCAGACTGACAAAACCCGAATCCACTGATCAGTATTAATAGCACTTAAAAGTGGGACAGTTACACATTATGTATCCCTTGATGTGATGCAAAAGTACACTATAACCCTTACGAAAATTCCCTGCAAAATTTTTTGAAAGAAAACAAAAAGCTTAATCTAAATATAATCATGCCTCTAGACTTAATTACCAGTTTACAGGAAATATGAAGTAAAGAAGAGAGGAATCCATTAAATGACACTACGAGGATGAAATAAGCCAAATCCATATGTGAGAATTCCTACAGAGCAAATGATCCAATTCTCAATAAAAAAAGGGGGGGAGTGGTTATAAACTAAAAGACTTAAAAGATAATTAACCAAATGCAATGTCTGGACTTTGGGCCCCAATCCAAATAAACCAACTTCAGACATTTTTGAGATAAAAGGGGAAACTTCAACATAGACTGAGTATTAGATAATGTTAAAAATTCACTATTGATTTTGTTAGATATCACAATGGAATTATGGTTATATTAAAGTCAGAAAGTCCTTATCTCCATTTTGGAGTCAAATAAGGGTATGCTGAAATTTCTTCCCCACCTCCTGTCTCCACCACAAAGTTGTGTGTGGGGAGCAGGGAGACAGATAAGAAAAACGTTAGCAAAATATTGGTAACTGTTGAAGCTGGGTGGTGAGTACTTGGGGATTTCATTGTACTAATTCCTCCTACTTCTGTGTATGTTTGAAAATTTCCATGATAGGGACGCCTGGATGGCTCAGTCGTTAAGTGTCTGCCTTAGGCTCAGGGCGTGATCCCGGAGCTCTGGGATCGAGCCCCACATCAGGCTCCTCCGCTGGGAGCCTGCTTCTTCCTCTCCCACTCCCCCTGCTTGTGCTCCCTCTCTTGCTGGCTGGCTCTCTGTCAAATAAATAAATAAAACCTTTAAAAAAAAAAAAAAAGAAAAAAATTTCTATGATAAAAAGTTTTTAAAAATAAGAAATAAAGAGAATTTTTAAAGGAGCATTAAATCAGTTATCAAGGTATTTGAGGATTTAAACCAATACTCATTGTTTTCTGAAGAAATCTAACTCAACAAATATGTTTAGTTCTTATGCATCAGGTTTTCAGGAGTGTCCTTTTTAAAAAACATGAAGTTTAGCATGGGAGACACATGCAAATAAAAAGTCACAACAGAATGTGATAAAGCATAATAACAGATCTACAAGGTATAGCAGAAATAAAAAGGGATGGAGTGATTCATTCTATAAGGGAGAAAGATGGGGGCAAAGTATTCCCAGAGGAGGTGGTAGAGACTGGACCGTGAAGGAAGAATACAAGTTTCCCAGGAAAAGAAAGGGGAGGAAAAGGTATTTTCAGCCAAAGGAACATGTGCAAAGGCATGGGAAAATGATAAAATAAGAAGTCTTTGGGCCAGAATGGATTCTAGTAAGAAGCGTTTGAAAATTATTGAACGTTCTACATACTAAAGCGTTACAAAGTTCTGGAGTGAGCACTTCATATGAAGGCTGAAGGAGAAGATTAGACATGAATGCTTCTGAGAGAAAGACAACAAATTGTTAACTGTGGTGATTTCTGAGTGGTGGGACTACAGACATTTTAATTTCTATTTATGTTTTCCTAACCTTGTCAAGTTTTTTTGTTGTTGCTGTTATTTTTTCAGTAATCTCTACACCCAATGTGGAGCTCAAACTCACAACCCTGAGATCAAGAGTTATAGGCTCTAATGACTGAGTCAGCCAAGTGCCCCTAAACTTGTCAAGTTTTAAGAAAAATGACTGTGTATTTATAAAATAATTTTCCACTTTTAATAGCTACATATAAAACACCCAATTCATACAGAATTTACGTATCTCTATGGATTCAAAGAAATTCAAATTTATCTTTGAACTATTTTTAATGTAAAACTTCCAAAAACCCATTTACTAAAAGCATTTATTTTAATTCAAGAGATCTAATAAACGATGGGACTATGCTGAGTATATAACTGATGTGAATGTTTTGCATATTATCTTAAAGGAAACTCATGACAAAAATACTAAACACATTAATGCTTATCAACCTTTAATCTAGTAAGCACTGCTTCAATTTTGTTTGCTGATTAGTTTTGTCATTTAAGAATCTCAGAACATTTTTCATAACAAAAATGAAACTAAGATTTGTGATAGGCTACATTAATTCCCATTTCTTTTAAAACATGTTACTTATTTTTGCAAGCAAGGTGGCTTCACTGGGTAGATAAGAGTTACCACAGTTAAGACTTTTGAGAGGCTCTTTCTTTTTTTTTTTTTTTTTTTTTTAAAGATTTTATTTATTTATTTGACAGAGAGACAGCCAGCGAGAGGGGGAACACAAGCAGGGGGAGTGGGAGAGGAAGAAGCAGGCTCATAGCGGAGGAGCCTGATGTGGGGCTCGATCCCACAACACCGGGATCACGCCCTGAGCCGAAGGCAGACGCTTAACCGCTGTGCCACCCAGGCGCCCCTTGAGAGGCTCTTTCAACCTATCTCCTTTGAAATCAAATGTGGTATTTTTGTGTGAATATTTTTAGTTCAACAAATCCTATAAAATGTTCCAACTGTCAATTCTTATTTTAAAAGTACCAACCATGTTGTTGATGCTGTGAAATACTGAGAGAAAATTAAAGGAAATAATAAAACAAACAAAAAAGCCATTTATACTTTGGAGATACTGACACTTTTCATGCATGTATAAAATTCATATGGGATTTAACATTTCTAGTATATCGATGTTATTTTGCTGAAATTTTACCGTAAATGAAAAATGAGAAAAGTTGTACTTATTACAACCTCATGTGAGTCAAGTGAGGCTTACTTTGTTGGTGTCTCAACCTAAAGGAATAGTTTTTGGTTCATTTGGTGGCTGAAAACAATCCTCAAACAGAATTATTATTCATCTATAAACAACTAACGTTCACTCGGATTCCACCTCTATTTATTTTCAGATGACTGTTTCTTTTCTGTACAACCAGTAAGTACAAAATGCAGAAAAACAGCTGTTAAAAATTTTCAAAGTTCTTACAGGGAGGGTACATGGATTTGGTAGTTGCCAACTGACCCAAACTGCTTTACAATCCTGCACTTCACTTGAAATGTAAACATTAGCCCTAAAAATCAAGCAGCAACCCACGGCACTAAAGATTTATCATCCTGTTGTTCTTTTATTATTTTTAATACTAAATAATCGCAAGCATTTTCTATTATCAAAGCAATATTTAAAAAGGTAGAACTATGCACAGACCAAATCCACTGTATTAACACAGCCACTACTAGCATCCTTTTAATTCACTGTAATTTGTCTTTTTTCATTCAACACATCATAAGCATTTTCCCATATTAATACTGTGTTTGTAGCCATCATTTAAATGACTAAGATTTCACTGGCTTGGCCACAATTACTTAATTATATCTCTATTTAGATGATTAGGTGTTTCCCCGCCCCCCAAGTTTTTATTTAAATTTCAGTTAGTTACCACAGAGTGTAGTATTACACTACAATTGTCATTAGTATGTAATTAGTATTAGTTTTAGGTGTAGGATTTAGTGATTCATCACTTATATATACAACACCTGGTGCCCATCACAACAAGTGCGCTTAATCCCTATCACCCATTTAACCCATCCCCCCACCCACCTACCCGCCCACCTCCTCTTCAGCAACCTAGATGGTTAGATCTTTCAAATCATTGTAAAATATGTTATTATGGGGGCGTCTGGGTGGCTCAGTTGGTTTGGCTCAGGACAGGACCCCAGGGTCCTGGGATCGAGCCCCGCATCAGGCTCCCTGCTCAGTGGGGAGCCTGCTTCTCCAGCTCCTCCACACTCAGGTTCTCTGTCACTGTTTCTGTCTCTCAAATAAATAAATAAAATCTTAAATATGTTATAATGACCATTTATATGCATAATTTCCCCTATATTTTGGATTTCTTTTCCTTAGACTAAATTCTCAAAGTCTCAAATGCTTAGCAATTCCAAAACTCAATATATACATCCAAATTGCTTTTCAAAATGCATTTACAGTGTATGAGAGTACTACTGCCCCTTCACCGATGGGTGTCAATTTTATTTTATTTATTTATTTTTTTAAAGATTTCATTTATTTATTTGACAGAGAGAGAGAGAGAGCCAGTGAGAGAGGAACACAAGCAGGGGGAGTGGGAGAGGAAGAAGCAGGCTCCCAGCGGAGGAGCCTGATGTGGGACTCGATCCCAGAGCTCCCGGATCACGCCCTGAGCCAAAGGCAGACGCTTAACGACTGAGCCATCCAGGCTCCCCTGGTTGTCAGTTTTAAACCAGGCTTTGTAGAACGTGTAGACTTTGGTTCATGTATTGAAGTAAGACTGTACCAAAGTTACTAATTAGCACTGTTTAACTCTGAACCACTAGGTGGAGCTAAAAATACAAACATATTTTAATAGTACCAATATTTCTTTCATGACACTATTTCTAAAATACCAAAGAGGTTTTCCCTTTAGTGATAATTTCGAAGTGTAAGCGACAGAACTTCAGAATGAATTTTAAGTGTTCAAATTGGAATCAGATTTATAAATCTAACAAACTATAGATTTTTCTCAAAATTTGTATGTGTTTTCTCATTCCAAGATAATTTTTAGAGCCAAGTACCTCTCAAAGAAGCTAGTAATAAAGACAGCTGTCCCAGAGAAATAGTAACATCTTGGTTAAGTGGATTTTTTAAGACTATTTTTTAAATATAAGAAGGCATTGTATTTTTATCCAGAAACAATAACAACTTTCATTAAGCAAGACCATTAGGCAAGTATTCACTTACAATGGACCTAAGACTATACCAGCTGATGGGAACTTATGGCTCAGGAACTCTTAAACACAGCTTCGAATCCTGGATACAACTGATATTTTACTACAGTCGACCATTGAACAACACGAGTTTGAACTACATGGGTCTCCTTACATGTGGATTTTTTTCTAATAAATACAGTATAGTGCTGTAAATATATTTTCACTTCTCTAGCTTACTTTAAGAATACAGTATATAATACACGTAACATACAAAATATGTGTTAATCGACTATTTATATTATCGGTAAGGCTTCCAGTCACTTTTATACGTGTAAGAAAAGTTATATGCAAATTTTCAACTGGACAGGTTGTCGCAGCCCCTAACCCCCACGTTGTTCAAGGGTCAACTACACTTTTTTTTTTTTTAAAGATTTTATTTATTTATTTGACAGAGATAGAGACAGCCAGCGAGAGAGGGAACACAAGCAGGGGGAGTGGGAGAGGAAGAAGCAGGCTCATAGCAGAGGAGCCTGACGTGGGGCTCGATCCCACAACGGCGGGATCACGCCCTGAGCCGAAGGCAGGCGCTTAACCGCTGTGCCACCCAGGCGCCCCTCAACTACACTTTCTAACAACAAATGCTTTCCTCTTTATCTCTCAAAAATCTGCCCGTCATCCTTTCCCCCAAAACACACACATTCTCACACACACAGCTTTACTACTGTAAAGGATGAAATGAATTTGGGGATTCTAGTTCTATTCCTTAATATATCTGACAAAGAATAAAAAAGAAATAAATAGGGGCGCCTGGGTGGCACAGCGGTTAAGCGTCTGCCTTCGGCTCAGGGCGTGATCCCGGTGTTATGGGATCGAGCCCCACATCAGGCTCCTCCACTATGAGCCTGCTTCTTCCTCTCCCACTCCCCCTGCTTGTGTTCCCTCTCTCGCTGGCTGTCTCTATCTCTGTCGAGTAAATAAATAAAATCTTTAAAAAAAAAAAAAATAAATAAATAAATAAAGATACATCTAGAAGTAACATTTTCAGCCTCATTTTTCACCTGCGTGGCAATAATTTTCTGTCCTCTATCTTCCATCAGTCTGTAGAGTTGCAGGTCCACATGTACAAGTAAAGTAGATATTCCTGATCCTTTGTCCCTGCTTCTCCCAGACAACTACTAACATTCTTTTTCTTCACTATCCAAGTTTTTCTCCAATCTCCTTAGGTAGAGCTAGGCGCATAAAAGAAGTGAGGAACACAGAGCCAGAGCTACTCTCTCCCAATTCAACTGTCTTCACATAACCTCATATTCCTTCCTCTAGCAATTACTACTTAATTATATTCCCTTGATGATTAGTACTCAATAATTGTAAGGTTCATTACCGAATCAATAATTTTAAAGAAAAACACTACCAAAACCAGAATTAAGGTGATACGATACTGTGAAAACAATTCAATTCAATGCCACCTGTCAATATGAAGAAAGATTTATAAAATGCTTCTGCTGAAAGCAAACACTAGCACAATTACCTTCCTCATATTACTTATACCTTTTGTTCTAAGAGTGCCCTGCGGAGGGAGACCCTCTGTTCAAGCTCTCGAAGTTCCCGATCATGTTGTGCCTCGGCCTGCATCTTGATTTTGCTCTGATATGCATTCAACAGCTCCAGTTCCTGCTGCAGCTGCATCTTCAAAACCTGGCACTCTGCTTCCTGTGCTTCATCCAAACGTAGCTGAAAAAGAAAAAGAAAATATCCTACTGTGAGTTATCTATTCCTCACCTATGGAAAAGAGGAGGTATGAGAGAAGACAGAGTACTCTTTTGTAGGATGCACAATTGTTCTCTCTCATGCCTTGGAGTAAACATCTCTGAAAAAGGAAGGCCTAGTAACCATTAATGGCATTAGGAAGATAAAGCTATCAGGAGCTCTTTGGAGGAGGCCTAAATAACCACATTTTTCTTAAGAAAAATCAAGAATATGATCAGATGATATAAGTAAGACTTTGAATGTTTTCTCTCCAATGGAAATAACTATAGCATAAGGATGATCAAACAGCCTACTGGCCAAATCTGGGCAGCTGCCTGGGTTTTGTTTTGTTTTGTTCTTTAAAGATTTATTTATTTATACTAGAAAGAGAGCGCGAGAGAGCACGAGTGGGAGGGGCAAAGGGAGAGGGAGAGAGAATCCCAAGCTGACTCCTTATTGAGTGCGGAGCCCAACATGGAACTCGATCTCCCAACCCCAAGATCACAATCTGAGCTGAAACCAAGAGTTGGAGATTAACCAACTGTACCACCCAGAAGCCCCAGGAATGGTTTTTACATTGGAAATAGTTACATTTTAAATAGCTATATAAGTACCCACATAGTATCTTCAATTTTGCCTCCTGGCCTACAAACTCTAAAATATTTACTATCTGGCCCTTTAAGAAAATGTTTACAAAACTTATATAGAAAATATTTTGAGGTCCTGGGTGGCTCAGTTGGTTGTGTCCGACTCTTGGTTTTGGCTCTGGTCATGATCTCAGGGTCATGAGATCGAGCGGAGAGTTTGCTGCTTTCCCCCTTTCTCTGCCCACCCCCCAAACCCCGCACTCTCTCTCTAAAATAAGAAAATAAATCTTTAAAGAAAGAAAGACTTTTATATTTGTACTCAAATGTGACCATTTGGATTCCAAATACAGTACTACTTTTTGCACACTACCTAACAGAGCTACTACTCCAATCTTGATATGCTATTGGGATATGTGCTAAACACCTGAGAGGCACTGGCAGAGAGCCTGTTTAAAACTTCAAGTCTAAATATATCAATGAGAATTCTATATACATCATGCATGCTTCCAAGCAATGCTCAGAGAAGGAAGAATATGGACCATCACTACTATTTCCCAAGCTGCAGGAGAACTATCATTTCTAACTAGTATTTTAATTGCTGCGTGGAAGGAAAGGAGCACTAATCAAATCTATTTTGCCTAAATAAAACAAACTCACAGCTTGTGTGGAGAGCATTTCATTAATGCTGTGGTCATACTGCTCAGCCAAGATGGCTAACTTCCGGGTCTGCTCCTCCTTGAGCCGTTTCAGAACAGCCTTGTGCTCACTCTTTGGTGTCGTCTCCAACAGGTGATTTCTTAATGCTTTATACTGTCTGGTTTGGATTTTGCAGGTGTCTTGAAACTGCTTTTTTATTTGGAGTTCTTTAGACTGGGAAGAAAAAAATAGATGCATGTAAGTTTTAATATATGGTATTTGGTATACTTTAGGCTTACATTAAAATAAAGGCTACAGGAGAAAGGGAGATGAAAAACAAAAAGGTCAGATCATAAGGCTACAGGTACTTTTGGAATTGGTTCTTGGGTCAAACCACTGGATTCTATGCATTTTTATAACAAAAGCTTTAATATAAAACATTAAAATATCCAGAACCTCATTTATCACAGGACTTCAAGCAGTACTTGTTATTTTGTTAGTAAATTTGGTGACCTGAGTAAATATAAAAATTAGCTTTGACTACCGTGTATACTGATGACAGAAAATTAAATTTCTTCTCATGCATTAAACAGTAGATATAAAAGTATCTTACTGGCCAGACAACATTTTATCAGATCTCTGAGGGAGAAAATAAGCGTATTTACTCTGTTCCTTATCTGAGACACTTCGCTCCAATTTCTCTTAAAAACAATTTCAACTCTAACTACATACTGTGTAACAGACCCCACAAAAGCAGGGTATTAGTAACTAATATTATTTACAAGTAATTATCTTTTCCTTAAGGGAATAGACTAGATAGAAACATACTTAGTAATGGTTTACTCTTTAATACCATAAGCTAAAACTTGAAAGTCAGTCAGGTTAACTCATCATTTAAAGGTCAAACAAAAGTTATGGGGCAAGGGAGAGGACAACTTTCTTGGGAGTGATAAGAGACATGAGCTACGTAAATATTTCTGAGATAAAATAAATGAGTTCAGAGACAGAAGAGTTTTAGCTTTGGTTTTTGTTAATCACAGGTTTTCCTAAGAACTCAGGTTTTAATAAAATTTAATAAGATGAGATATAATTCTATAAAGTATATTGAGTGAGCCTGTGAGAATATATTCATTTACTACACTAAGACAAAACCTATACTTGAAATTATTTTACCTTAATATAAATACTGCCAGATATTGATTGGTTGATTCAGTATGCAACAAATGCACATCTTACCAAAGTAAAACACCTGTCAAGGAACTAGTTATTCACCACCTCTTGTAATACTACAACATCAAATAGACCTTTTCCATATTTCACACCAACTGAGGCACTAGGTCATAGTCATAATACTTTATTTTGTGAAGGGTCAAGAATTATGTAACTAGAACGAGAAACTCTTGGTCTAATTATGCTCAGTAGCACCACACTTAAATACTGTCCTTGGTTAACAAAATTCTTCCAAGTTAGCTAGGAATGAAACAATGAAATTTAGACATTCTCTCCTGCCTCGGTATAACATTCAATCTTTTAAAAGTTATTATTTTTAAAATAGGATACCAAGAAAACTGTAATCATTCCATATCATTAGCTTAATGAGAAAAAAGAACTTGCAATTTTTTTTCAACAAGAAGAGTTAACATTTATAATCAAGAATAAATTATATCCCTTAATAGTTAACCCAAGTGAAAACAAGAACAAAGTTACAGTTGTTTCTACTCATTTATACTCATTTAACACGATTATATGTATGGCAGATGAAGAAAGAGCAGAGTAGGCAATATGTGTTTACTCAACCCATTCTACAGGAACCCCAAGTGCTCAAACTAAAGTCCCCCTACTCCCTATCAAAGTCTTGAAGGAAGTTGGAAGAAATAACTATTATGACTTAGGCATATAAAAATGGGATAACTTGGTGTTAAAATATAGTCTGTTTTGTTCAAATGGAGCAAGTAGATAGATATACATAACTAAGAGGAACACCATGATTTTCTTCCCTACTACAGTAACAAAACAATCTCCTTCATGGAAAATCTTGAGCTCACTGGTCATCAAAGGAGGCATTCTAAGTCATTCAAAGTCTGACTATGATTGTGAAATATTATTTTTCTCCTCACTTTTTATATAGTATCTGTAAAAATCAAATTTAGTGTTTACAAGCTTTCAAACTAAAAAGGCTCCAACAAGAGGAAACAGAAAGGAAGGTTTAAATATCAAACAACCACCAATTCTAAGTCTCAGAGAAATGCAATCATATCAGATTTATGTATGACTAGAGAAAGCTAAAGAGCTTTCAGTTTGGTTTACTTCTGGGTGCTACTGACTTTAAAACAATCATTTTACAGACCTATTGTTTTAAAAATCTTTTGGTGGAAAATTGTTCCGTAGCCAAAAGAGTATATACCCTCTTCATTACAAAGACAAAATAAATCTGAAAAATCATTATGAATTCCAATTTTTCTAAGTAATGACTAAGGAAGGTTATATGGGTAGTCAACACAAGCTACTCTGTAAATGATGTTAATTAGCTATTTTGAAGACACAAAAAAGTGAAATTTTATCCCAGTTCACAAGGAAAGCATAAACCATCTTAATTTTGCTTCTATATTTCATTCGAGTCAGTCTATTAGAATGGAGTTATGTGGGAATCAGAGTTACAATTAGATACAGCACAGATTACCTCTGTGAACGAATTTAACTTCACTCCAGGACAGTTAAAGACAAAGAACAGTTTTATACTTAAATTCTCAAATAAAAAGGGGTAGGGAAAAGTTTAAAAAGGAAATACTGTGGGATATGGGCCTTACTGGACGTAAATAAAAGTTTAAAATTTGCAGACCTATCCAAATTAATTGAGGTACTACTACAGACGACAGCCTATGCAGTGGATGGTTTTATTTTTGCTCATTAAGATTAATGTGATTATATTCCTTCAAATATTTATTACAAGTTATAAAATTTGAAAATGTCCTGGATTTGTTAACTCTGGTTGACTCTGGGCTAGACCAGCCGTCTGGAAAGACAAGGGGACAGAGGGAAATCTTTACAATACACTTTGGTATCCTTCACATTTCAGACTATGTGAATGAATTCCTGTATTCAAAGTAAATACAAAATTTCAAGTCCTTTGGTATTATATATCACAAACACGTGTCTTTATTTATTTTGGGGGGGAGGGCTATATAACAACTTGCTCAACTCTGATGTGGTAATTAAAAATATATTTATATACCCCAACTACCTATGCTATGCCATGGTCTTACCCATACTACCAAGCAAAGAAAGCAAGCAAGCAGACTGAAGTAACACTGTGATGATTCCCTTGTTCCTCTTAAGATAAGTATAGACAATGAAGGGAGAGAGAGTAAAAAGACATTTTCTATCATTGGCTTCTGTGCTGATTAAGAACTTAGTGTCTTTTTTGGAAACAAATAATATTTAGAGTAGACACAATTCCAAAATTACATTACTTCGAGCAACAGAGAGAAGAAAACAGGTTAGCATGTTCACATGCCGACTATAATATCAACATTGGACATTTGGGTACATTAAAAATCAGAATTTTGATTCTTATTTATGGCACGTCCTACAGTTAAAAGTTTTGGTACACTGCTGAGAAATACATAAGCAAAAAGTCTACAGCTACATTAAAACTATCCAAACATTCTTAAAATGAAAAGAAAAAAGTTTATTCAATTTCTTTATGCCAGACCTTAGACTTTTGCTGTTTACACAAATGCCTTTTATGTCTCTTCCGTTTTATCAAGAAGCTTTAAGTTAAAGGTACCTTTAGACTCTTAGGCTGTTGTCGAACCTCCATGACGTGCTTTCGCCTTAGTTCTCGTTCTCTTCGCTTGTTATATTCCAGCTGGTTTGTCAGCTCAGTTTGATGCTGCAATCTGATCAACTCACAGCGCATCTTCTGAATTGTGTTGAGGTGTCGGAACTCCAGTTCTTGCATGGATTCATGCTGTCGCAGCAGCATGGCATGCTCTAAGTCCTTCTGAGTCTGCCTTTTATTTAACTCCTAATCCGTAACACAAAAGACAAAGGTATAATACTGCTGTATGATGCCAGGAAAAAAAATCCTAAGAAACAGAACAACCAGGAAATAGATGTAATCCTGACTCAGTAATGGCTACATAGTAAGTATGGCAGTTTAATAATATTTACTGTAGTAAATGAACAATTAGCACACATTTTCTTACACTGCTCATTTACTACTCACTAACACTACTTTATGCAATAAGTTTAAAAGTTATCAAATCTGTCTCAAGAGGTTTACTGTCCTTTCCTCTTTCCTTCCTTTATTGTTTCCTAGTTTTATATTTGAAGAGGACTCCTAAGCCATCCTTTGAATTTTTTAGGAGTATACTGTTCAATTCTATTAGGAGCATACGCGGTATAATGTGTGGCTAAGAACATGAACTACAGAGCTAGGCTGCCTGTATTCTTTTTTTTTTTTTAATACTTATTTATTTGAGAGAGAGAGAGAACACGCCTGCAGTGGGGAGGGACAGAGGGAGGAGAGAGAGCCCCTAGCAGTGCTAAGCACAGAGCCCTACTCCGGGCTTGATCTCACGTCCCGGTAATCACGACCTGAGCTGAAACCAAGAGTCAGACGCTTAACTGCACCACCGAAGTGCCCCTGGATGGCTGTATTCTAAATCCTAGCTCTGTTATTTATGACCTGCAAATCCTTGGGTTAGTTATTTAAACTCTTTGCTTCAGCTTCATCACTTCTCAAATGGAGATAATATAGCTATTTCATAGATTCAATGTGAGGATGAAATACGTTCATCATGAATGAAAAGGTCTCAGAATAATACCTAGCACATCACGCTCGATAAATTTTTTTTGCAGATCAAAAAGAACAAGTGTTGGGCGCCTGGGTGGCTCAGTCAGTTGAGTATCTGCCTTCAGCTCAGGTCATGATCTCAGGGTCCTGGGATCGAGCCCCATGTTGGGCTCCCTGCTCAGCGGGAAGCCCACTCCTCCCTTTCCCGCTCTCCCTGCTTGGCTCTGTCAAATAAATAAATAAAATCTTTAAAAACAATTAAAAAAAAAGTGTAATACACACACACACACACACACACACTGTGGAAGTCAAACTTGCCCCCCCGCCTCTGCAAACCCTTTCTCCAGAGCTCAAGAACAGTCTGGTGCAAATGCTTCCCAAAATTCCCCTCATGCTTACTGTGATACATCTATTATACAAAACATACAGTTTTAAATTAAATACCAAAATACATTATAGGCATATAAAATGCTTTCTTCAACTAAAAATATAATAGACATAGATCCCAAATAGATCAGTACATAAAGATCTTTTTTTTAATGTTTCAATAGGAAGCTTCTGCTTTACGATTCCATAATTTTTCCATTCTTTTGCTTTAAACAAATTTTAAGTAAATATGCATGCATGATGCATCACATGTTATGATTTAACATATAGTTCCAGAAGTGGATTTGGTGGGTAAGAACATATGTGTATATTAAATTTGAAAAGCTATTGCTGGGGCACCTGGGTGGCTCAGCTAAGCATCCAACTTCTGATTTCAGCTGAGGTGATGATCTCAGGGTCGTGAGATCGAGCCCCAGGTTGGGTGTGAAGCCTGCTTGAGATTTTCTCTCTACCTCTCCCCGCCCCTCCACCCCTCACGCTCTCTCTCTCTGTAAAAATATAAGTAAAAAGCTATTGCTGTGGGGGGCACCTGAGTGGCTCAGTCAGTTAAGCATCTGCCTTCAGCTCAAGTCATGATCTCAGGGTCTTGGGATCGAGCCCCCCATCAGGCTCTCTGCTCAGCAAGGAGTCTGCTTCTGCCTTTCACTCTCCCTCTGTGCTCGTTCTCTCTCTCTCTCAAATAAATTAATAAAATCTTACAAAAAAGAAAGCTATTGCTGAATTATGTTCCAAAAAGGCAGTATCAGTTTATACTTCGTACTTAATAATACTGCCCATCTCTCCATGTTAACAGCCTTTTTAATTATTCTTATCTAATTGATACAACTTTTTTTGTTTTTTTTAAGATTTATTTATTTTAGAGAGACAGAATGAGAGAGAGACAGAGCATGTGCAACAGCAAGAGTGGGAGGGGTGGTGGTGGTGGTGGGGAATCTCAAGCAGACTCTGAGCCCAGCTGAGCAGAGAGCCTGGTGTACAGCCTGATGTGGGGCTCAATCCCATGACCCTGAGATCATGACCTGAGCCAAAACAGAATTGGGGGCTTAACCAACTGTGCCACCCAGGCGTCCCTCAACTGTTTTAATTTGAAATTCTTTAACTTTCATCACTGAATTTTAACAGTTATGCTATACTTGAAGCTTATTTTATGCCACCTTGGAAATAAATTTATCTATGCTCACAGGTGTCCCTGATGATAAAAACAATTGTTTTCATTGTGATAAGAGTTTCCACATTTGCCCAGTTAATAATTATGTAATTATAAAAATGTATTAAACGGTAACACACAATTCATGGCACTCACTTCAGATCAAAAGGCATAAATCATCCAATTAATTTTCTCATTTAAAAATTAATACTTTCTTCATAATTCATGGATTTAATATTTATTAAATAAATATTTAATACTGTATGCTTACTATGGGCCAGACACTAGGGATATAAAGACCTGAACAGAACCTGTGACTTCATATAATTTCCATTCTAGTTGGGGAGAGAGACTTCCCCCCAAAAGTGTATATGTGTAAGAGAAAGGAGAAAGAAGTGCAAAGAAGAACATTTAAAGGGAGAAAGCAAGCCCTGTGGATTAAATATCTGGGAAAGAAGGATTTAGGCCAGGGAATTATGAGTACAAAGGCCTTGCAGCTGAGATGTGACAGATTTATTTCTGATATCACATCATTCAAACACACCTCCCTGACAAGGTCCTGCTCCAAGTTATGGCGTCCAAGTAACATTCTTCTCTTGAAGCGACGGCATTCCAGCTCTAGGTATTGCCTCTGTCGTCGTAGAAGATTAGCCTCTTCCTCTGCTTGGAAATGTTGTATATTCTCCTTCTGCTTTGAAAGCCACTCTTGCTTTTCTTTTTTTGGGGTGCTCTGGTTTTCATTCAGTTCCTGGTAACATAAAAAACTCAGTTCAAAATCCATAAAAATTAACTACATGAATACAGTTAATGTAAAATTTGGTATCTGGTAAATTTAAATGAAAGTATTTAACTTCTGTCCCTCTCTAGTGCTCAGGCAGGGCAATGACATTAAGGAGGCAGGTAATAGTTTTCCTTTTTCTTAAGTGACCAGTGAAAAAAGAGAGAAGTACATTAAAAAATATGCATAACGTTTGGCTTTGCACAGCTACACTTATGATGATTCAAAAGCACAGAATGACTGGTAAATGAAATAAAACATATCTTTCTTTAAATCCTTCCCAATAGAGATAGAAGGTATTGCTTTCAGGTAAAAATCATATGTAAATTAAAATTAGGGCTAAAATACAGTTATGTCTCACTTGGTTTTTAACAATTTAAATATCAAGCTTCTGGCAAGATTATGGATGTACTCAATATAAAAAACTTGGAAATTAAATGGAAAATCAGCAAAACCATGGGAGAATGGAGACCTTTTTTATGAGTGGTATTTAATATTTAGCATTAATAACCACTGAACAAAACCAATGCTTTTCTACAGCATTTTAAATATCATCTCAAAAACTACCTACATGAAAAATGCATTTATACTGGGCAAGATGAGAACATTCATTATATACTCAATGAGGCAAACCCTAGGATGTTAATTAATACTAGTATATTTTCTTTCTCATTTTTTAAAAAATATTTTATTTATTGATTTGACAGAGAGAGACAGCGAGACAGGGAACACAAGCAGGGGAGATGGGAGAGGGAGAAGCAGGTTTCCTGCAGAGCAGGGAGCCCAATGTGGGGCTCGATCCCAGGACCCTGGGATCATGACCTGAGCCGAAGGCAGATGCTTAACGGCTGAGCCACCCAGGCGCCCCAATACTAGTGTATTTTCAACCTAAAAAGCCATAAATATTGCAGAGAATATAAATCAGCCATCTTTACTGAGTTGATTTTTCAGAGACTACTAACCTTACGGTCCTTCCCCTGTTATTAAAGAAAGTGACCAAGTCTTTATAACTTAAGTCATAAGATATTAAAACACATAAAAATAAAAAGCACATAAATTAGTAGCTCTCAAATGAGGGTGCAATGCACATACACTAAAGGAAGAGACAAGGATAATATAGGCGCAAACAGAGGGTCACATTGTATCTTTTTTTTTTACTTATTTTATTTAAATTCAATTAGTTAACATATAGTGTATCATTAGTTTCAGAAGTGGAGTTCAGTGATTCATCAGTTGCATATAACACCCAGTGCTCATGATACCACATGACCTCCTTAATCCCCAACATTCAGTTACTCCATTCCCCACCCACCTCCCTTCCACAACTCTAACCCTTAGTTTGTTTCCTATGATTAAGAGTCTTTTATGGTTTGTCTCCCTCTCTGATTTTGTTCATCTTATATTATTTTTCCCTCCCTTCCTGTATGATCATTTATTTTGTTTCTTGAGAATCGCCTGGTATCTTTCTCAAAATCTTCTGCCAGGAAATTTCCCCACCAAAAGTCTAGCATGTCCCTTCCTCTATACTGAGAATCATTATTTTGAATGAACACACACACGCATGCATACATGCGTTATACAACTAAAGGATTATTTAATGATTTATTTACTACAGAGAGAGAGAGAGAATGTGCACATGAACGGAGGAAGGGGCAGAGGGAGAGAATCTCAAGCAGACTCCCTGCTGTGCATGGAGCCTGGGGCGGGGTTCCATCTCAAGACCCCAGATTACCACCCCACCTGAAAGCAAGAGTCAGATACCCAACCGACTGAGCCACCCAGACACCCCAAGAATGGTTCGCTTCTATTTATTTTTTTAAAGATTTTATTTTATTTTATTTATCTGACAGAGGAAGAGAGAGAGAACACAAGCAAGGGAAGAAGCAGGCAGAGGGAGAGGGAGAAGCAGGTGCCCTGCTGAGAAGAGAGTCAGACCCAGAGCTCTATCCCAGGACCCCGGGATCACGACCTGAGCCAAAGACAGATGCTCAACTGACTGAACCACCTAGGTGCCCCAAAATGGCTTACTTTTAAAGAAAGCAATGTGTGGCTTTTTCCCCCACAGCTCACATATTTTTATTTCTTTTCTTTTTCTTTTTTTTAAGATTTTATTTATTTATTTGACACAGAGAGAGACAGCCAGTGAGAGAGGGAACACAAGCAAGGGGAGTGGGAGAGGAAGAAGCGGGCTCCCAGCAGAGGAGCCTGATGTGGGGCTCGATCCCAGGACTCCAGGATCACGCCCTGAGCCAAAGGCAGACGCCTAACGACTGAGCCACCCAGGCGCCCCATCACATATTTTTATTTCTAATCAGTCAGTTACTTAAGTAAGTGCTTAGGAAAGCTATTATAAATAAAATAACTTATGTTTTCAGGAGATAATTCTTTTTACAGCCTCCTCTATTGAGGATCTCAGTCATCAATGTCTTCATTCAAACTGATAGACATTTCATGGTGACAAACAACAAAAGAAAAACTTCTCTTCATGGTTCTATGCATTGATCAACATTACATACAATCAATAAGCAGATAACTGCCCTGAAAATGTTTATAAAATAAGTACCTCCTTAAGCTGTTCTTTTCGAAGTTTATATTCTCTTTTCTGTGACTCCAAAAAACTATTCAGCTCTTTCTTTTGTTGGGCCTGAATATGTTGCTGAAATTTTTTCTCCTCATTGGCCATCACTTTAGCCTATAGAAAATTTAAAAAATGGATCAAATTAGTTAAGTTGATAGATTCAAAGCAGCATCTGAATACACACTACCAAGGATACCACTTTTTCCCCATGCACAAAAAATCAGTATAAATATTACCAAAATGAGAATACTCAACAAATTATTAATACTTGTTACTCGGCATCCTTTTTTATTTTTATTTAAATTTCTGGCAGTTAACATATAGTGCAATATTGTTTCTGGAGTATTCAGCATCTTTATTTCAATGTCAGAGAACCAATAAAATGGAACTCTTCTTTAAAATGTTGATCTTGTACAGAGTCAGAATGTTTTTACCTTTTTTTCCTCCTTTAACAAGAGTATGTACTCCCCCCATAAAAAAACAAACACATTTATCTACAAATATAATTTAATCATGACTTCTTATCTTAGTTGACTTGTATATGAAATAATGTAATACATTTATCTTTAAAACTTGACCTTTTATTTATATATTAAATAATATGAAAATATTAAATATTAGACATATGTATCATACTTTTTTTTTTAAAGATTTTATTTTTCAGTAATCTCTATACCCAACATGGGGGTCAAATTTACAATCCGGAGATCAAGAGTCGCATATTACACCGACTCTTGAGAGCCAGGCACCCCTTATTTCTGATGATACATGCAATGCATAATCATTGCAGAACATTAAGGAAGTATAGAAAAACACAAAGAAGGAAAATATTACATGATTTTAGCACCCAGAGATAACCAATATAAACACGCTGGTGTATCACCTTCCTAATTTTCCTATGCACATCTATTTCTTTTTTTTTTTTTTTTTTTAATGATTTTTTTATTATATTATGTTAGTCACCATACAGTACATCCCCGGTTTCCGATGTAAGGCTTGATGATTCATTAGTTGTGTATAACACCCAGTGCACCATGCAATACGTGCCCTCCTTACTACCCATCACCGGTCTATCCCATTCCCCCAACCCCCTCCCCTCTGAAGTCCTCAGTTTGTTTCTCATAGTCCATAGTCTCTCATGCACATCTATTTCTTAAACAAATTTGTAATCATATTCTACATCCCGTTTCATGAACTGCTTTCCTAAATCTATTAGTATCTACCTCTTCCTAAGTTATTAAAAACACTACCCAATGACCAACAGGATAATTCTCTCACCAAATTATTTTAAAATCAAATGTTTATTTAAACCATCAATTATTTTGCTAAATTCTCTACTATTGTAATAGAGTGGTTCTTTTTTTTCAGGGGGAGGAAGGTTGAACAGGCTAGCTATAGATAAATAATGCCTTAATGTGGACTAGCCAGGCATATCTAAAGATATTCTGTGAATTTATTGTGAAGCTTACATTTTACTTGACAAACGTGACTATCAAAATAAGATGAAACCATGGGACATCAAAAATCTTTACAAGAAAAAGTTTCACATAACAAGAATCCTAAAAAATGTGCTTTTATCATATAGTAAAATGAGACTTATTTGTAAATAAACAAATGGGCTAAACCTTAATCTGAATCTCTTAATTTATAATCTTTAACATTCTCTCTCTCTATCTTCAATTATTCTGATATAAAAATACTGCTATAAATTTAAGGGCGGTTTCCAAAAAATACACAGAAAAGGGAATCATGAATGATTTTTTGAGACCTGAACCATGTTACTAATAGGTGATTTATCAAACTCTTCAGATAACCAGAGTACCTGAGGCCCAGAACAGATGAATGAATGACTTACCCACTGTGACACTACACATCTATCAAGTATCAGGCAATAATCCCATGTCTATTGGTTCCCAAACTCAGTACCTGGTATTATACATGTTATGTAAATGTCTCTCTCTCTAATCGATTTGCTTGGTTCCGGGGAAGAGATACTCTAACACCGAAATGTTATCTTGGCTAATTCTGGGACGATCACAAGCTAGAACAAATTAATAATACTGAATCAGCCACCTCTTTTTCCATAGCAGCCTGATGTTTCTTGATAAGCTTCTCCATTTCTGCAGCAAAATTGTTACGCTGAGTTTCAAGATCTTTGTCTAATCTGAGGCGATGTTCATCCATCTCAGCCTTTAGCTTATTTTCCAGAGTCATCAATTGCTTTTGATGTTGCCGCCTCATTCTCTTATAGCCAGACATCTGTTCTCTAAGCTCAGAGTCCTGCTCATGTTCTTGCATTTGCCTTGTAACCTAGACATACAAACAATGGACAGAAAAGAACAAAATAAAGCAAAACATTTCTTTCAAAGGCATTTTAGATCACTCTGCTATTAACTAAGCAGGCAATTAATTTAAGAGATTCCAGCTAGCAGTTTTCAATTAAATTTCCAGCAGGTCTTTTAAAGAAATAAACAAGTTGATTCTAAAATCTATATGGGAATGTAAAGGCCAAGAATATCCAAAACAATCTTGAGGGGGAAGAAAAAGTTGGAAGATGGACACTTCAGCAATCAAAACAATGTGGTATTGGTATTAGGACAGATCAAAGGAACAGAATAAAATCTAGAAATAGACCCAAACATACTCAGTCAATTGGATTTTCTACCAAAAATTCAGGTTAATTCAAAAAGGAAAGTGTTTTTTGTTGTTGCTGTTTTTTTAAAAAAATATTTTATTTATTTATTTGACACAGAGAGAGACACTGAGAGAGGGAACACAACCAGGAGGAGTGGAATAGGGAGAAGAAGGCTTCCTGCTGAGCAGGGAGCCTGACTCAGGGCTTCATCCCAGGACCCTGGGATCATGACCTGAGCTGAAGGCAGATGCCAAATGACTGAGCCACCCAGGCGCCCCAAGGAAAGTGTATTTTAATAAATCCTGCTGAAACAACTAGCTCCCTGTAACAAATAAATAAACCCTGACTCCTATATCACTGTATATTCAAAAATTAATTTGAAAAGAAACATTTGACCTAAACATAAAACTTAGAATCATAAAGCAAAAGAAGACATCGACTACTGTGTAAGCAAGTAGTTCTTGGACACAAAAGACACTGGCTATAAAGAAAAAAAATGTAATAGCCTAACTATGGAAAGACCCCAAATGTCCATCGACTGATGAATTGGTAAAGAAGATGTCTCTCTCTCTCTCTCTCTCTCACACACACACACACGCGCGTGCGCGCAGAGGAATATTATTCAGCCATCAAAATGAATGAAATCTTGCCATTTGCAACGATGTGGATGAAGCTAGAGTGTATTATGCTAAGCAAAATAAGTTAGAGAAAGACAAATACCATATGATTTCACTCATACATGGAATTTAGGAAACAAAACAGATGAACATATGGGAAGAGAAAGAAAGACAGAGAGGGAGACAAACCATAAGAGACTCTTAACAATAGAGAACAAACTGAGGTTTGATGGGAGGGACATGGGTGGGGGACAGTCTAAGTGGATGATGGAGATTAAGAAGGGCACTTGTTATGATGAGCACTGGGTGTTATATGTAAGTGATGAATCACTAAATTCTACTCCTGATATCAGTATCACACTATATGTTAACTAACTAGAATCTAAATAAAAATTTGGAAGAAAAAAATGTATAAACTGGATTTTTAAATTGAGGTGAAATTCACTCACAACCTGAAGATTGAGTCACATGCTCTTCCAACTGAGCCAGCCAGGCACCCTTAAAATTAATAATTTTTTTAAAAGATTGATTTATTTATTTTAGAGAGACAGTGCATGAGTGTGTTAGTGAGTGTGGGGAGGGGCAGAGGGAGAAGCAGAGAATCCTCAAGCAGACTCCCTGCTAAGTGCAGAGCCCGACATGGGGCTGGATCCCAGGACCCTGGGATCATGACCTGAGCTGAAACCAAGAGCCAGATGGTTAATCAACTGAGCCACGCAGGCATCCCAAATTAATCATTTCAGAGTGAACAACTCAATAGCATTTAGTATATTCACAATGTTATACAACTACCACCTTTATCTAATTACAAAACTTTTATCATCCCAGAAGAAATGCTGTTCCCCATTCTCTCCTGGTAACCACCAATTTATTTTCCATTTCTATGGATTCACATCTATTTTGGATATTTCACACAGTTATATAGTACGTGACCTTTTATGCCTGGCTTCCTTAATTTAGCCTGTTTTCACAGTTCGTCCATGTTGTAGCATGTATCAGTACTTCATTCTTTTTTACAGCTGAATAATATTCCATTGTATGCATATACCATAATTTATCAATTCATCTGCTGATGGATATGGCTACTGTGAATAGTGCTGTTATGAACATGTGTGTAAATGTACTTGTTTGAGTACTAGTTTTTGATTCTTTGGGTATATATATAGGAACAGAACTGCTGATTCATATGATAATTCTATGTTTAACTTTCTAAGGAACTGTCAACTGTTTCCCACAGAAGCTGAATCATATTACAATCATATAACATATACACAATTACAATATTATTACATACATATTACCAGAAACATACAGGAGTTCTAATTTCTCTGCATGTTCTCCAACAATTATTATTTTTCTTTTTTTTTAAAAGCCATCCTAGTGGGATGAGGTGGTTCCTCATTGTGGTTTTGATTTACATTTCCCTAATAACTAATGATATTGAGCATCTTTTCATGTGCTTGTTGGTCATTTGTATATCTGTTCTGGAGAAATGTCTATTCAAGACCTTTATCCATATTTTTAAGGGGGGGAGGGGCAGTGAGAGAATCTTAAGCCGGACTCACACCCAGTCCGAGCCTGACACCGGGCTTGATCTCACATCACAACCCTGAGATCATGACCTGAGCTGAAATCAAGAGTCGACACTTAACTGACTGAGCCACCCAGGAACCCCCCACTTTATGCATTTTTAAAAAAGCTTTATTTATTTTGAGAGAGAGAGAGGAAGACACACACAGAGAGAGAGAGAGAGAGACAGTGAGCAAGCGAGCATGCAGGAGGGAGGGGCAGAGGGAGAGGAAGAATCCCGCTGAGTAGGGAGCACAAGGCAGGGCTCAATCTCACCACCCTGAGATCACAACTTGAGCTGAAACCAAGAGTTGGTTGCCTTACCAACTGCACCACCCAGGCACACCCCCCATCCATTTTTTAAATTGGATTGTTATAATTCGATTTTAAAACTAAAAAATTTTAATTTTTCATCAAGCAGGAAAAAGAACAGGTAAATTACAGATGAAGAAAAAATATTTGCAAGATATATATGAGATATAATACTATAACCAAACTTTATAAAGAATACCTACAAATCAATATTAAAAAGATGAACATCTGAATAAGAAATAAGGCAAAAGATGGGGTGCCTGGGTGGCTCAGTCAGTTGGGCGCCTGCCTTCAGCTCAGGTCTTGATCCCAGGGCCCTGGGATAGAGTCCCGCATCAGGCTCCCTCCTCAGCAGGCTGTCTGCTTCTCCACCCACCCCCACCCAGTCCTCCCCCTAGCTCGTGCTCTCTCTCTCTCTAATAAATAAAATCCTAAAAAAAAAAAAAGGGAAGAAGGCAAAAGACTTGAAGAAACACTTCACTAAAGAAGATACAAGAATAGACAATAAGCATGTGAAAAGGGGCTTATAATGATTACCTCTTTAGTCACAGGGAAATGCAAAAATACTAAGAGATTCCATCTCATACCACTAGAGTGGCTAAAATAAAAAAAAACTTAACAACACCAAATGTTGGAGAGAATGTGAACCAATCAGAACCTATACATTGCTAATGGGCATATGAAATGGTACATCCATTTTGGAAAACTGATAAATTCTTACGAAGTTAAACATACACATACCCTACAACTCAGTTATTTTACCTTAAGTATTTACCCAAAAGAAATTAAAATATCATGTTCACATGAAGACTTTCATAAGAAAGTTTATAGCAATCTTACATGGAATGGCCCAAAGGGTAATCAAACCAAATGTTCATCAATAAAGAATGGGTAAAAAAATTACATATTCACACAATGGAAAATTACTTATAGTTATAAAAAAGAATGAACTTTTGGGGTGCCTGGGGGCTTAGTTGGTTAAGTGTATGGCTTAGGCTCAGGCCAGGATCAAGCCCCATATCGGGCTCCCTGCTCAGTGGGTAGTCTGCTTCTCTCTCTCCCTCACTCCTCCCCCAGCTCCTGCTCCCTCTCTCTCAGTCTCTAATAAATACATAAAATCTTAAAAAAAAAAAAAAGAACTTTAATGAACACAACACGGATGAATCTCAAAAACATTAAGTTGAGCAAAATAAGCTATATACAAAAGAGTACATTCTGTGATTCTCTTTATATGAAACCCAAACAGTTTAAACTAATAATAGTGAAAAGACAGAAAATGGTGTTCATGTGAGTGGAAAACTGACTAAGGAGGGGTATGAAGGGAACTTATTGCGATGACCAGAAATTTTATGTATCTTGTTTTTTTAGGTGATGGTTAACTTAGGCATGAACCATTGTAAAAAGTCTTCAAACTGAATATCTAATATCCATTTATTGTATGAAAACAACCCAAGGCAAAAGAATGAGTTATGGTACATGGTAGTTATATTGAATAATACAGCTATGGTTATCTTGTACATAAATCTACACACACTCTGAATGTTTTATTTGAAATAAACAGAATTACTAGGTTTAAGAATATGGATCTTAAGCTTTCTAAATCCATAATTTAAGAAGTGTCCTTAAGAGAAAGGAACCCCTGTGTACTGTTGGTAAGAATGCAAACTGGTGCAACCACTGTGGGAAATAGTATGGAGGTTCTTCAAAACATTAAAAATACAAACACTATATGATCTATTAATTCCACTGCTGGGTGTTTACCCAAAGAAACAGAAAACACTGGGGCACCGAAATGGCTCCGTTGGGTAAGTGTCCCACTCTTGATTTTGGCTCAGGTCATGATCTCAGGGTTGTGAGATCAAGCCCTGCATCAGGCTCTGTGCTGGGTGGAGGAGCCTGCTTAAGATTCTTTCTCCCCCTCTCCCTCTGCCACTCCCCTCACTCCATCTCTAAGGAAAAAAAAAAAAAAAAAAGGAAGGAAGGAAGGAAAGAAGGGAGGGAGGGAGGAAGGAAGGAAGGGAGTGAGAAAGAGAAAAAAGAAATAGAAAACACTACTTTGAAAAGATATATGCGCCCCTATGTTCACTGAAGTATTATTTACAATAGTCAAGAGATGGAAGCAACCCAAGGGTCCACCAATAAATGAATGGATAAAGCACATGTGGTATATATATACACACAACGGAATATTAGCCATAAAAAAGGAGATCTTGGCATCTGCAACAACATAGATAAACTTGGAGGGTATTATGCTAAGTGAAATAAGTCAGACAGAGAAAGACAAATACCATATGATTTCACTTACATATGGAATCCAGAAAACAAATGAACAAAACAAACAAAAATCAACATACTCTTAAAATACACAAAAAACAAACTGGTGGGTGGCAGGATGGATGAAATAGGTGATGGAGTTATGAAATAAATTATGGAGATGAAAAGTACAGCATAGGGAATATAGTCAATGTTGTATGGTGACACATGGTGACTACCTTTATTGTGGGAGCACTGATAATGCACAGAATTGTCAAATCACTATGTTGTATACCTGAAACTAATAAAACATTGTATGTCAATTATACTTCAATTAAAAAAAAAAAAGTGTGCCCTTAATTTATTTGAAGGAGCCAGAAACTGGGACAGAACTTGTTTGGGAAACATTTAATATATGCCAAGTCACAAAGTCACGTGAGTTGGCCTCTCTCTAGGTAATACCTCTCTAGGCATTTATTAAAACAATCATGAAAAAAAACCATTAAACAATCTTTGCCACTTGCTTTGTTCAAAAAGTTATCTGCATGTTGCAGAATAGCAGGAATGACCTGATTCCTCAGGATGGGGGATGGCATTCTTGACCCCCAATCATATTAGATTCATGGGCCATTGCATGGGATTTATAAAATATGCTTATGCAGCTGATAACTCAGATAACTTTTTTCCTCAGATATATCTTTTATACTTCCTGTCATATTTTCTATCAGCCTACTTTTCCTATGATATCGTAATTTCTTTTTATCCCTAGTATCCTTTATCACGTGTTGGTCCTACTTTTTTGACTGATCAGGGTAATATGTAGCCTGCTAAAACAACATCCTTATAATGGACACATAATCCATTTTTTCTGAAGTAATCTCTATACCCAATTGGGGCTCAAACTCACAACCCTACGATAGAGGGTCACATGTTCTACCGACTGAGCTAGTCAGGCACCCCCTATAATCCATTTTTATTGTTTTTTGGGAAATCAAAAGAACTACATTTTGAATACATCAAATTGAATTACTCGCTATTTCCCAAACATTTCCCCTCATTTTGGTTAGCTTCAGTATTTCATTACTGTTAATTCTTATGTAGAAATAACATTTTTCTTCCTCTCTGTGCCAAAAACCAACAAACTATTGAAAAAGCTCAATTTGTTTTATTTTTTATTATTTTTTAAAAGATTTTATTTATTTGAGAGAGAAAGAGAGAACATGAGCATGAGCAGAGGGAGGGAGAGGGAAGGGGAAAGAATCTCAGGCAGACTCCACGATGACTGCAGAGCCCCACTTGAGGCTTGATCTCACAACCCTGAGATCATGACCTGAGCCAAAACCAAGAGTGGGATGATTAACTGACTGAGCCATCCAGACATCCCTAAACAATTTGTTTTATAAATATTTCTTTTATGCCCCAAATCAAAAGTAATCTGAATTCCTATTTAGTACCTTCTAGCCCTCTTAAGCACTTAATATATTCTAACATATTAGTTATTTGTGTATATCTTGAAGACATTACTAGTTTAACATCTCTCAGAATATTCTGTATATCATTCTCATAAGAGGCACTTAAATGTTGAATGAGTGTTTTGCAAAATGAACCCCAAATAAAAAAAAGTAAGATACAGTTATACTTTAGTACAGGTGCCACAGTCCAATATGAAAAACGTATTTCTTTTCTTTTTTTTTTTTTTTAAAGATTTTATTTATTTATTTGGCAAAGAGAGACAGCCAGCGAGAGAGGGAACACAGGCAGGGGGAGTGGGAGAGGAAGAAGCAGGCTCCCAGCCGAGGAGCCTGATGTGGGGCTCGATCCCAGAATGCTGGGATCATGCCCTGAGCCGAAGGCAGATGCTTAATGACTGAGCCACCCAGGCACCCCGAAAAACGTATTCTAATTCAGGGGAAGAACATACCAGTGATGCCGTCCGTATAGTAGCAAAGTGTTCTCGATTACGATAGTGTGATTTATGACGAGACACTTGTGGTGGAGACTGTGGATCTGATGCTCTTGTTCTAGGATCTCCTTCTTCTCTGTAATTTTCTTCCTCCTAGGCAAAGAAAGAAACAATACTATTTCAGGTGAACAAATACAGTTCATTTGAACTTCCCAGAAAACTTAAAGATAATTTAACCAATTTAACTTAAAGACATAATTTTAAAAAGAACAAAAGTTGTGAATGCTGACACTTTATTTTCAACATAATTAGAATCAGGAAACATTATTCCCTCAGTGTATGAAACAGAACACAAATTTAGGATTAGGCAATGTATCAGGCAAAGTACTAAATACACAATGTATTATAATAGAAAACGGAAAAGCTTTAATAATTTTAAACAGCAGTAAAAAAATTAGTTACTCTAAGGCTCTTGGGTTTTCAAAGCAATAATATATCTTAAAAATATCTTTATAATACTTCTGCCATTCGTCCAAATAAGTAATCAAAAAATAACTGGAAAAATTGTAAGAATTGATGTCTTTCCTTATATATGCCTTAGTTTATTAACTGAAGAGGAAGTCAATTAAGTAGCAAACAACTAATTATGAGAATAATCTTTTTTACTGCTGATCTATTCCCTAAGTATATAAAAATTAAATATGAGTTTACCCGGAAGAACACTACTACACAACTAAATCATTCTTAAACACTTTTTGTGTGTGTGAGTGTAGTAAAACATATATAATATAAAATTTGCCACTTCAACTATTTTTAAATGTACAATTCTGTGGCATTAATTATATTCCCAATGTTGTACAACCACCACCATTTCCAAAACTTTTCCATCGCCAAAACAGAAATTGTATCTGCTAACAAAAATTCTCCGTTTTATCCTCTACTCAGTCCCTGGTAACCACTAATCGATTTTGCATCTCTATAAATTGCCTATTTTAGATATTTCATATAAGTGGAAATATGCAATATTTGTCCTTTTGCATCTGGCTTAATATCACTTAGCATAACATTTCTTTCTTTTTTAGCATAATATCTCAAGATTCACTCATGTTATAGCATGTACCAGAATTTCATTTTTTCATGGCTGAATAATATTCCCTTGTATGTATATACCATAGTTTATTTATCTATTCATCTGTTGAAGAATACTTGGGTTAGTTCTACCTTTTAGCTCTTGTGCCTAGTAAGTTTTTGGGCAATATTACAAGCTGTGAAGTTAAAAAGGAAGTATTCCTATTGGTTGCTAAAAAACGTTACCTAACTTTCAAAATATTTTCAATAAAATCAAAAAGTCTGCACTCAGAAATGTAAAGAATAATGTAGCAAAACCCTTATTTTCTAAACCCAGAATTTACAATTATTGGCAAATTACACTCAGTTTTATTTTAAAGATATAAACATTACAGAGAGTGCAAGTCACTTGTGATCATTACCCATCCTAACCCTTTCTCTTAAAAGAACCATTATCATGACTTTCATGTGTATACTTGCTATTTTTAAATACTTTATTTTTCATGAAACTAACTTCAAATTATATATTACAAAGTGTTTCTGTATTTCTTTCTTCTAAGATTTTAAAAATATTCTTTTTGTATTCTTAAAACATTAGTTTCCCAAATACAGACATTACACTGGGAAAATAAGCCTATTGCCATTTTAAAATAAATTACCTAAATATGTTCCAAACTTCTGAAACATCCAAGACAATCTCCTAATTTAACTAATAAGTTGAAAAAAATTATTTACCAAAGTTGAAATTTTTTTTCACTGTAATCCAGATACTCACAGGTTTTAAATGGATGACAGAACTATTAGACATCACTGTGTGGTCTCCCTCCATCATATCTAGCTCACTCTTGTCATCTGAGGCATCTGGAAGACTGTTGACACTACTACTTTGGCTACTGGCACTGATGGACATGCTGGGAATAGACTGATTACTTCCAACGCTATTCACTGTTCCTGTCCGGCCAACACCATGATCTTGTTCCTAAGGGAAAAGAGCAATAGATTCAAATATCTGTATCTCTTTTGACATTGCTAATTATAATCACCTATCACACTGCTTAGCACACAGTCTTTAGAAAGAAACTTAGAGGTCTACCATGAGAAATTTCCCGTATTTGCCAAAACCAGGAAGTCTACCAACTGAAAAGCAAACAAAAATAATCAACAAGTAAATAACAAAAAGCCCAACCATATAAAAAATTCAGTTAATCAGTTACGGGTATTTCCAAAGTGTAGAATTTTCTCTAAATTGTTTGACAGTTTTTGAAATCCATTTCTACCACACATCTCATGGGGTATATAGAGAGATTCTGGTCATTTCTCAATAATTCCCATGGTTAAAACCTCAACCTTTTTTTAATCCTATAAATAACCACTTTTAGTAGTTGTTGTTTTTACAGAGAGAGTGCTGGCGTGTGCACCCAAGTGGGGTGGAAGAGGCAGAACAAGAGAGAGGGAATCTCAAGCAGGTTCCACACGAGGGCTCGAGGCAGGGTCTTAATCTCATGACCTCAGCCAAAATCAAGAGTCTGAGGCTTAACTGAGCCACGAGGCGCCCTTTAGTCATTATTTTTTAAGGAAGACTTTTAAGTATATTTTCCTTCCTCAGAATATATTGTCTAGCCTATACTTCTTTCATCAATTTAACATTAATTCCCATCTATTTTTTGTAAATTAAAAAATATATATTAGCTGTACATTTAATCACATTCATAAAAATGTTTTTATGAAGTAACCAGGCAAGCCATGGTGTCTGGGCACCAACATTTTAGTAGTCTTACCATACCAAGATTCTATAAGATATGGAGAATTTCATACAGACATATATATATATACACACACACACACACACATAAAAGTTCGTGTGTGTGTGTGTGTATACACACACACACACATATATATATACACACATATATATATATATCTATATATATGAATGGACTTTTCTTACATCCCTAGCCTAAAAGAAAGAGATGCTGTTATAGATTTAACTACATTAGAATTTTTTAAATTTTGTTTTCCTGAAATATTTTATATATCAAAAAAAGCTCAAAATAACTTTTTTTTTTTTAAGATTTATTTACTTTAAACAGAGAGAGAACATGGGGTGGGGGTAGGGGAAGGCAGAGGGAGAGCGAATCCCAAGCCGACTCTGCACTAAGTGCAGATAGCTCCACAAATAAGTTCTATATATATATTTTCTTGTGAGGAAGTTCTGTAACATTTCTACTACAAATTTATATTTCCATACTCTCTAAAAGGCAATATGGCAACATGGAAAGAACCTAGCCTTGAGAGTGAGATACATGAATCCGAACCCATATTAACCTATGATGAGTTAACTACTCTGCGCTTTGCTTTACTCATCTGTAAAATGAGTATTTTAGAACTGTGCAGATGGAATGAAATCATACAGAACTGAAAAGAATCAAGTACCCTTAGAGCACAATGCTTGGTAATTCTAAAGACTTCTGAATGAGTACTGTCAACTTCCATAGTCTGTAATTTAAAATACTTCCAAAAGCATGTCCCATGGAATCAGACAATAAGGCAAAAGAGGGGTCAGTATCCAAAAAATTTGATGGGGACTGGATTAAAGTTGAATAGGGTTCTTTAATAAAATACTTTGCAGAGCTTTACTATATCAATGAGCACCACAAAGGGGCTGGGTTTAAAGAATGCAAAACCATTTTTCCCACCTGCGATCTTACAGGACCAGTGTTAAGAAAACACAATCTGGGAAGCACTAACATAAAACATTCATGGCAAGACAAGGTGCATAAGGGAAGAAGCCAATAAAGAAACAGAGCTCAATATCTGAGTCGTTTCTAAGTTATTACCTCCTCTTCTTCCTGTGCTTCTACTGCTGGTCCATTATGTGCCTCCTGGAAAAGGAGTTTCTTCATCTTTCGATACTGCAGATTGTCCAGCTCTCTTACTGCATCCTTTGTCCTTTGAATGAGATCTATTAACACTGTTTCAGGGCGCTCACGAAGAACAAACATGTGCTGGATAAGAACAGAAGGTAAAAGTCAAGTTGAAACCTGTATATTTTTTCAATTAGTACGAATGTACTCCTTTCTCAGACTGTAGTTACTGTCTTAAGTAATCACGATAGATAACACATATAACCTATAGCTATCTAATTCTATTACACTTTTGACTTTTTGTATTTACAAAACTGTCATCTACATATATACACTCTGGGCATACATAACTACCCCTGTACATCTTATGGAAACATGATACTTTTGTTGGCCAACTGAAAATGCAATGCTGAAATAATCAAATAGTCTAATTAAACACTAAGAATTAAGTCCAATTAGAGCCCTAAATAAGGGCTAAATAAAAGTTTACAAATTCTTAGAACGGATTTCGTAGAAAAGGTATGTTCACTTCTGAGTTATATTAGGTTTCAACAGGAATGTATTTATGGTGAATTATGTAACATAAACTTGGATATTATGAGTTCCTTTAGATGTTGCATGAACAGTACTCCATAAAACACTAGCAGTTATTTAAAAGCTATTATATTAGTGATTTTTACTACTAACATTTAATAAGCTTACTAACACAGAAAAACAGAAACAATTACACCATTAGAATTATCCCTGTTATATTGATTTATTTCTTTATAGAAATTTTCTATGTATAAATCTTGTTTTGTAGGTACATAGTTAGCATATAGATTGCAGAAAGACACCTTTTGCCTTGAGTTCTATAAAATGTACCTGAATTCTTATAATACTTTTACCTTTGTAGTTCAAATGTATTTCTCTCTAAAGAATTTTTTCTTTTGCCTTGTGATTTTTTAATTACTCAAAAAAGCTTCATTTTTTAATTTAGCCTTTTTTTTTTAAGTACAAGGCTTGAACTCATGACCCAGAAATCGAACACTGAGGTGAGATCAAGAGCCAGATTCTTGGGGCGCCTGGGTGGCGCAGTCGTTAAGCGTCTGCCTTCGGCTCAGGGCGTGATCCCAGCGTTCTGGGATCGAGCCCCACATCAGGCTTCTCCGCTAGGACCCTGCTTCTTCCTCTCCCACTCCCCCTGCTTGTGTTCCCTCTCTCACTGGCTGTCTCTATCTGTGTCAAATAAATAAATAAAATCTTTAAAAAAAAAAAAAAAGAGCCAGATTCTTAACCAACCGAGCCACCCAGGCACCTCTTTATTTAGCTTTCCGACGCTGTGCTTGTACCTTCAACACTTTCACAACAATTTCCTGCTCCTCAATAGGGAAAGCACACTTGATCCAGTCGTGAACACACTCAGTACACATGGAACCACCACAGGCTCTACTGACGTGTTTTTGTTTTAGACAATCTAGTAAGAACTGCAGATGTCATAACATGAACTCCTCAAAGTTGGCCTGGGTGCACAACACATGCGGATTTGGGTGCTTTTCCAGCTTTCTTGGTATAAAGGTAAATGACTCTATTACCAGGGGTTCAGGACAGCCTAGTTTTGTTAGACACTGTATTGCCTGATATTCAACAGTATGTCAAATGCTGGACCATTCTGAATGCCTATGGATGTCATCCCCCGAAGAGGAAAAAGCTTCTCTAAAGAATTTTAACTATACGATATTTTATTCTACTTTCATTGTCGTTTTGTTACTTCAAGTTCATAAACATATTGCCTATTGATTATTTCATCAAATGTTTATGCTAAAATCATTTAACCATTACCCTAATTCTAGACAGTTATTTCCAATTTTTAATTTTTTTTTAAGATTTTATTTATTTGAAAAAAAAGTAAGAGTGAGAAGCTGACTTCCTGCTGAGCAGGGAGCCTGATGCAGGGCTCGATCCCAGGACACTGGGATCAAGACCTGAGCTGAAGGCAGACACTTAACGACTGAGCCACCCAAGCTCCCCCAATTTTTAATTCTGAGATAGCTTCATACATTGAAAATTTTTTCTATTAACTCTTTCCATGATAAACTGCAACAGAAATATAATTAGGCCAAAGAGAAAGAAGTACTTGATAGATACTTCCTATCATTTTCAATTTCCTGCTATAAATCAGGAAAATGAATACTATATGCAGACTTGGGATCTCATCACCAAATATCTGGCCCTGGTGGGTTGGGTTATTACCAAAACAACTTCTTTTGCTTATATAAGGCAAGTGTAAGAAGCCAGTCAGATTTTTTTCTTTTTCCTGAGCCTTAGCTTGGTATGTATCACTATCTACGATACTCAATCTTCTTATCCAAAAATAATAAATCTTAAATTTCTAAGTTTGATAGTTTTCTACATACAGATCTTGCTTATTTATCACTAACATAATTCCTAGCTATACTAAGCTAGGTGAGTACCTATTGCAGCTATTGTGAGTACCTATTTATTCAGGCTTTCATTTCTGAGACTATGAGTGAGCTTACTGCCTAGAATCCCACAAGCATTACTGAAACTCTACTGTTCTTATATATACCGTGGTGGCAAATAATTCTCTCTCTATATATATATACAGACACACACACACACACATAAGATCTTTTCAATTTCTTTGTGTCTTTAACTGATGTGTGTTGGTGAAAATAAACTGAACCTCTCTGAAGTTCTAAAACATTCATGTAAAAATAGTCTGCTTAAATCTTATAGTGAAAAATCAACAATGTTCCTGAGGGACACAAGGAGAAAGAGTCAAATCCTACTTACTATTGTGTTATCTAGATGTTTTAAGAACCATATTACATTCAACAATATTATTATTGCTATTAATAAGATGGTCAAACTCCAAATGAAATAATAAATTTTTTAGAACCAATCACGTATTTAAATTAAGCTACCAAACCCACTGAAAACCGAACAGAATTTACATGATTCTTAAAATATTTTCATTGCCAAGTTAGAAAAATACATTTCTAAAAAGGAAACAGAAACATGATATCCATATTTAAGATTTTTTTGAAAGCTCTTTTCTCCCACAATATTTATGTAGATATACATTTCTTTTTCATATTATTTTAATATAGGACAGATGAATATATAAAATATGGCAGATATAAAAAGTAAATCCAAAGTTAAACTATGTTTTACTAACTTTAAAATATGACATTGTTTCACATGAATTAAAATGTGGAGTTATAACTCAGGAATACATTCTTACACATATAAACAGCCAATTGGTACTATTTGGTATATTTATATATTCTATTCAGACATGGTAAAGCACTTAATTAATTCTGAAAACACAAATGAAAAAACTTTGTACCTAAGAAAAGTTCCAAAAGAGAACAGTATATAAAATTAGTATTTTGGTAAAAATTAATAGAGCATATTTAATATTGATTCAAAATCAAAGAAGAATAAAATACATCTTTTAAAATAATTTCTTAGGGGTAGAAAACAGACTTAGTAAAACTGACCTTTAAAAGTTCCTCTGATGTAGGGCGATCTTGAGGGATTTTCTGGAGGCAAGAATCTACAAAGTTGCGAAAATAATCAGACCTATTGTAAAGGAAAGTATCAAGTGAACATATTGCTATTTCCTTTTAAAACACATTCATAAAAAATACAGAGAAGATTAGCATCCTGGGCAAGGATGACATGGAAATTGATGAAGTGTACATTTTTGAGCACAGGGTGTTGTATGTAAGTGTTGAATCACTAAATTCTATACCTGAAACCAATATTACACTGTATATTAACTAACTGGAATTTAAATAAAAACTTAATTTAAAAAATCCATAAATCAAGGCATGCACCTATTGGTGGGAGGGGGAGTAGAAAAGGAATAATAAATAAAGCAAATACAATATACTACAGATTTTATATACGTCTATGAAAAGCCATCTAAAGCAACCAATGAATCTGTACCATTTTCCAAAAATAAATTTGGACTATTTAAAAATCCCACTCCCACAATTCAAGAAACAAACAAGCAAAGGTAAAAAAAAAAAAAAAAAGAGAGAGAGAGAGAGAGAAAGAGAGAGGTAAACCAAGAAACAGACCCTTAGCTATAGAGAATAAACTGATGGTTACCAGAAGGGAGGTGGGTGGGGGGATGGTGGAAATAGGAGATGGGGACTAAGGAGTGCACTTGTCATGATGAGCATGGGGTGATGTACGAAAGTGCCGAATCACTATATTGTACACCTGAAACGAATAGTACACTACCTAACTGGAATTTAAATTAAAAACTTTAAAAAAATCCCACTCCCACATATTTAAATAGTGTAACTTGTTCTATATTTAGGCAAAATTAAGGAAGCCAATTTTTTCTTCTTTGCATTCAAATTTAAGATAACATTCAATTTTTTTTCTCTTCTTTAAGCCATCTCTCTTTCCTGTCTGCCCCTTGGGTCATCTTCTATGCAGCATTTTTAGAACATCAATCTATTTGCTTTGGAGGGAGCAGTTTTGTACCTATGTATTTCTAAGCAAATGGATAAATCTTCCATTAAGCCCACAAAATCAATTAGGATACCTTTTAAAACATTAGAAATCTGCAACATATTATTTTACACAGTGTTATTGATGAGAGTTCAGTGAGGAAGGTAGTAATATTTACTCTATCAGTGTTTGTCTTTCATATTCACGTAAGATTTTAAGTTCCACGTAGGCAAGAATTCTTTTTTGAATCCCCAAATATCAGATAGTGTAAAGACAGTCTGTATTTAATATATGTACTATTGATATGTACCATAACGCTAAACTCTGTGCCAAAAGGTTCCTTCTAAGTATCTCTAAACAGGTAGCAAAGATCTATGAATGCACCTTAAATATGTAATCTTTAAAAAAATCAAGTTTCACTAATTTATGCATCTACTTGTCAATTTAAAAATACTTATTTAGCATGCTTGATATCCCCCTAGAATTTTTCAAATGTTAGACACTCTTGAATACATTTAGATACATATACCAAAATTTTCTATCACTGATAAAAATCCTACTTTTCTAAAACTGTCGATCTGTTCTCCATTAACTTCTTTACATAAATGAATTTAATTTTATCAAATCAAGGAAGTACCAGGAGATGGAGTAACAGAGTATTCTGAATATAAATATCATAATAACAATTAGAACAATCCCAAAGTTATGAATTACCTGATAATTCTTATAAATCATTTTACCTATGTTTTATACTTGATAAATTATAAACCATTCCCCAATAAAATATCACTATAGGTTGTAGCAATCTATGTATTTTAGTTATATAATATTAATTTTAAATTATGCTATTATATCTATTATATCTATTATTTATTATATAATCAGGGCTATATGTGTTTCTAAAGTTCAAAGAAAAATAAAATATAAATTTCTGTAAAAAGCAATACTTTTTGCTTCCATGTGGCATCATCTATCCTTTATTTCTGAACTGAATTACATATATGTTATGAAAAGCAGATGTTAACAGAAGATAAACATGATGTAAGGGTAAGATAAACCAATTTAGTATCTCTTCAGGTAATACACTTCACCTAATTGAAATAAAATCATTTTCATAACATTATAAAAAAGTATCTAATTTATACAATGTTGAGTAATATATATCTCAGCAATACTCACCATTCATTAGACTGTAGTGTAGGGGATTCATTTTGGGCTATGTGATATAAGGCACTCATTGCATTCATATTAAATAAAGGAGGCTTCCTTTCCGCTGTAAAAGAAAGAAACTTTCCTGTTAAAATATGTGCCTGTTATATAAGGGCATGCAAACACTGATCAAAAAATTGGGGGGGCGGGCACCTGGGTGGCTCAGTCAGTTAAGCGCCCAATTCTTGATTTCAGCTCAAGTCATGATCTCAGGGTCGGGAGACTGAGTCTCAGTTGGGCTCTGCGCTTGGTGTGGAGGCTGCTAAAGACTTTTTTTGCTCCCTCTCCCTCCGCCCCTCGCCCCCTCTCTCTCAAAAAAATTAAATTACATTAAATTTAAAAAAATTTCAATGTTTTTTCTTTTCGTAAAGTCTCAAACTTAGCAAAAAAAATTACATGTAGAGCTAGGATCTTTTTCAAGTGAGTCAATTTACACTAAGTTGCTGGCCTAATGCCCTACCATCCCCAAATACTTTAGTGTATATTTCCTATAAATAAGAACCTTCCACTAAAGAACCATAATTAAATCAGGCCATTAATACTGATACATAACTATCATCTAATCCTCAACTCCCATTCAAACTTCAATCAAATGTTCCAATGATGTCCTTTGTAGCAACAGCAAGCCTTGATCATTTGCATCAAAGAAAGTGTGCATCTTATCTAAATTACTAAATTAACATAAAATTGTTCATAATATTTCCCTATAATCCTCTTAATACTTGTAAAATGTGTAGTGATGTCACTTCCCATTCCTGATACTGGTCACTTGTGTCTTCTTTTTTTCCTGATCAATCTGGCTAGAGGTTTATCAACTTTATTTTCTCAGAGAACAAGTTTTTCTTAAAGATTTACTTATTTATTTTAGTGAGAGAGAGGGAGGGAGCTCACGAGCATAGGGGAGGGGAGGAGGGGCAGAAGGGTTGGGAGAGAGAATCTCAAGCAGACTACCCGCTGAGTATGGAGCCAGCGCCGGGCTTGATCTCATGACTCTGAGATCATGACCTGAGCCGAAATCAAGAGTCCCGAGCTTAACGACTGAGCCACCCAGACGCACCTCAGAAAACCAGTTTTTTGTTTCACTGGTTTTCTCTATTGTTCTGTTTTTTATTTGATTCCTGCTTTGATTTTAATTTTTACTTCTTTATTTGAGAGACAGAAAGAGCATGAGCAAGCAGCCAAACACGGGGCTTAACCCCAGGACCCTGGGATCATGACCTGAGCAGAAGGCAGACGCTTAACTGACTGAGCCACCGGGCACCCCACCTGCTTTGATTTTTTCAAATTCTCTTTGTTCTACTTATTTTGGGTTGAATTTACTCCTCTTTTTTCTTTTCCTTTCTTTTTCTTAAGTAGACTCCATGCCTGATGTGGGGCTTGAACTCACAACCCCAAGATCTGAAGCCACGTGCCCTACCGACTGAGCCAGTCAACTGCACTTTGCTCCTCTTTTTCTAGTCTCTTAAGGTAACCGCTAAAGTTCATAACCTTGACAATTCTGAAGTATGCAAGACTCCTGAATGTCCCTCAATTTGGGTTTGTCCTATGATTACATTTGGGTTATACATCTTGGGCAGGAGCATCACAGAAGTGTTCTAGTTTTCTCACTGTATTCTGTGAGATGATGCATGATTTTGAATGCTTCCATTATTGATGGTGTTCACACTGGACCAATTAAAGCTGTCTGTCAGTCTTCATGGTAAGTTTGTTTCCTTTGTAATTAATAAGTATTTTTTGAGAGGGTACTTTGAATCTATGTAAACATCCTGTTTTTTTCATAAAACTTTCATTTTCCTCTCTATTTATTTATAATAAATAAGTTCGTTATTGTTGTTTTTCCTTGCACAAGTTTTGAAACCCCATTCCAACCCCATACAGTGTGAACATTTCTTTATCCACTCAGTTTCTTTTTTTTTTTTTTTTAAAGATTTTATTTATTTATGTGACAGAGAGACAGCCAGCGAGAGAGGGAACACAGCAGGGGGAGTGGGAGAGGAAGAAGCAGGCTCCCAGCCGAGGAGCCCAATGTGGGACTCGATCCCGCAACGCTGGGATCACGCCCTGAGCCGAAGGCAGACGCCTAACAACTGAGCTACCCAGGCGCCCCATCCACTCAGTTTCTAAAACCCAACCTAAACTGGGTCACTTCTCTGCAGTGTGGCCCTCCTCATCAGTCTTCATAAGGGAAGCTCTTTTCTTTTTGATCAGGGACAAACACTGTATCAGGCCACCCCAAATATAGATGTTCTCCTTAGACTCTGACCCTATAGGATAGGAAGTTTCCCCTATTGTCACTTCTTTACCCTACTTGGACTCTGACACCCCATGCTGAGCCACCTCCATGGCATATGAGGGGGTCATTGCCCCTAACTCCCATGTTGTTCAAGGGTCGACTGTATTGTTGAATTCAGTTTGCTAATATTTTGTTGAGGGTTTTCTGGATCAATGTTGATCAAGGATATTGGCCTGTAATTTTCTTTTCTTTCAGTGTCCTTTTCTTTTTAAAAAGAGACCTTTTGGTATCAGGGTAATGCTGGCCTCATAAAATGAGTTTGGAAGTGTTCCCACTTCTATTTTTTTGGAAGAGCTTGAGAATTAGTATTAATTCTTCTTGATATGTTAGAACTCACCAGAGAAACAACCTGGTTCTGAACTTCTGTTTGTTGGAATGTTTTTGATTACTAATTTGATCTCCTTACTAGTAATCAGTCTGGTTAGATTTTCTATTTCTTCATGATCCAGTCTTGGTAGGTTGTAAGTTTCTAGGAATTTATCCATTTCTTCTATGGTTGTCCAATTTGTTGGCGTCTAATTATTCATAGTAGTCTCTTGCGGTAATTTGTATTTCTGTGGTATCAGTTGTAACATCTCCTCTTTCATTTCTGAATTTGAGTCCTCTTCTTTTCATGTAAATCTAGACAAAGGTTTGTCTGTTTTGTTTATCTTTTCAAAAACCAGCTCTTAGTTTCATTGATCTTTTCTATTGGCTTTTTAGTCTCATTTATTTATGCTCTGATCTTTGTTATTTCCTTCCTTTTATTAACTTTAGGCTTAGTTTGTTCTTTTTCTAGTTCCTTGAAGTGTAAAGTTAGGTTATTTGAGATCTTTGTTTCTCAATGTAAGCATTTATCCTATGAACTGCCCTCTTAGAACCACTTTTGCTGCCTCCCATACATTTCAGTATGCTGTATTTCCATTTTCATTTATCTCAGACATCTTTATTTCTCTTTTGATTTCTTTGACCCATTGGTTGTTCAGTAGCATGTTGTTTAATCCCCATATATTCGTGGAGTTTCTGGTTTTTATTCTTATAATTGGTTTTAAGCTTAATACCATTTTGTCGGAAAAGAAGGTTAATATGATTCTAATCTTTATTAAGACTTACTTTGTGGTCTAACATATGATCTATCTTGGAGAATGCTCCATGTGTACTTGAAAAAAAATATGTATTGTGCCGCTTTTGGATGAAATGTTCTGTATATGTATGTCTGTTAAGTCCATCTGCTTCAACATGTTAAGGCCAATGTTTCCACATTGATTTTTTTGTCTGGATGATCTACCCATTGATAAAAGTGGGGTATTACAGTCCTCTACTATTATTGTATTGCTGTTTATTTCTCCCTTTAGGTGTGTCAAAACTGGTTTACATATTTAGGTGCTCCTGTGTTGGGTGCATAAATATTTACAAATGTTGTCTCTTCTTGCTGGATTCACCTCTACACCATTATGTAATGCCCTTCTTTGTCTCTCACCACAGTCATTGTTTTATTTTTTTAAATCTTTTTAAAAAAGATTTATTTATATATTTGAGAGAGACTGTGCATGAGCACACGGTGGGGGGAGGAGGGGAGCAGAAGGAGAGGGAGAGAGACACTTAAGCAGACTCTGGGGTGAACATGGAGCCCGATGTGGGGCTCGATCTCACAATCCTGAGATCACAACCTGAGCTAAAACCAAGAGTCAGAGGCTTAACCAACTGTGCCACCCAGGTGCCCCTTTACTTTTTTAATTTTTAGGAGGCTCCACGCCCAGCTCAAAGGGGCTTGAACTCATGACCTACCAACTGAGCCAGCCAGGCGTCCGTACAGTCTTTATTTTAAAGTCTATTTTGTCTGATGTAAATATAGCTACTGCACCTTCTTTTGGTTTACATTTACATGGAATATCTTTAGTCTGTTTGTGTCCTTATCATCTGAAATGAGTCTGTTGTAGGCATTACATAGATGGGTCCTGTTCAGCCACCCTATGTTTGGAGAATTTAGTCCATTTATAATTAATATTGATAGGTATGTACTTACTGTCATTTTGTTCATTGTTTTCTGATTGTTTGTAATTCCTCTGTTCCCTTCCTCTTCTCTTAATCTTTTCTTTTATGATTTGATGATTTTTTTGTATTAGTATGCTTAGATTCCTTTCTTTTGATCTTATATCTACTATAGGTTTTTGCTTTGTAGTTACCATGAGGCTTACATAAAACAACTTATATTTTGGTAGTGTATTTTAAGTTGGTAACAACTTAAGTATGAATACATTCTGAAGTTCTACATTTTTACTCTCCAAACTCCATGTTTTATGTTTCTAATGCCACAACTAACATTTTTTTATCTTGCATATCTGTTAACAAATCACTGTAGTTATTGTTATTTTGATTTATTTTCTTTTTGCTGCTTTCACTTTCTGAAATTTTATGTCCTCGACATACACTTTATAATCAGAAAAAAAATGGAAGGGCGCCTGGGTGGCTCAGGCATCTGCCTTCGGCTCAGGTCATGATCCCAGGGTCCTGGGATGGAGTCCCGCATTAGGCTCCCTGCTTGGTGGGGAGCCTGCTTCTCCCTCTCCCTCTGCAGTTCCCCCTGCTTGGGTTCTCTTGCTCTCTGCCAAATAAATAAATAAAATCTTTAAAAAAAAAAAAGTAAATTTTACTTTTATAGACACAATTGTACAATTAGGCACAAAGCCTGAAAAACAACAAACTAGGGAACTTTTTCATAGGATTAATTGTAAACAAAGATATAAACTCACCTATGAAAAATCCTGTACTTTAAGATTTCTTGGTCACAAGACATAAATAACCAAGTTACTTCAATCTTTATGATAATGAAGTATGAAAGTATTTATTAGTAACTATATTTATCAAGACCAGGGTCAGTATAATTGACTTACATTTGTTCTCCTACCTGCACTAAAAAGAACAGTTTGCTTTAACTCATTATCCTTAACTATTTAATTAATTTATTTAAAGATTTTACTTATCCTTAACTATTTTAAAGTTGAAAAGCATATAAAAGATATTATTTCTGAAGACTGCAAAGATCTAATTTGCATTGAAAATCATGCCTCTTGAGCTGTACTGTCTAGCAGGGTGGCCATTAGCCACATGTGACTATTTAAATGTAAATTTATTTAAATGGTACAAAATTCAATATTCACTTACTCAATTGCAACAGCCACATTTCAAGTGCTCAAAAGCCATGCAGATACAGAACACTTCTTTCACTGCAGAAAATTTTATTGGCCTGTGCTACTGTAGACCTTTTCTCTGGAACCAGAAGCAGGCTTAAAATGTGGTTCCTAAGTTAGCACTTCATAATTTAAAATACTTGTAAGTAAAATTTTAAAAAGTGATTATAAAATAAGATTATAAAAGCTCAAGATGCCAAAAGTATGCCTAAAACTCAAAAAATCTCTTTAAATGTCTTACTCATTTAAAATTATCTAAAGGCAGTTTCATCTTCTGATATTGCTTTATTTTAAGTGTAAAGACTCTCATTGTGAAGGAATTCTATTTTATTAGCTATAATAAAAAGAAGCTAGAGGGGTGCCTGGGTGTAGTTGGTTAAGCCTCTGAGTCTTGGTTTTGGCTCAGGTTGTGCTTTCAGGGTCATGAAATTGATCCCCAAGTCAGGCTCCATGCTCAGCCTCACCCTCTGCCCCTCCCTCTCATGCTCTCTCTCTCTTAAATAAGTAAATCTTAAAAAAAAAAAAAAAAAAAAAAAAAAAAAAAAAAAAAAAAGAAGCTAGAAAGTCTGGAAGAATAAGCCATTTCACAGAAACTGGAGTTTAGACAGATTTCTTTCTGGGCAGTACAACTGGTCAATGAATACTTTCTAATCAAATAAATATTAACATATATCAATAATATCTAACACCACCATTAAAGCAATTTCACTATCACCAAGAGGCATATGTATGTATCAACCAGCACAAGTATGTAAAAATACCCCATGGGCAGAGTATACTAACCAGCTTCTCTACATTTATACCCAGGTTTCTTAAGAAATTAATTAGGATCTACCTGCAGGAAGAACTGAGGTTAAAAGAACTGAGGTTAAAACACTTTCAGATGGAAAAAACATTCTGCAAATCTCAAAGGAAGACCAAGTGACCAGAAGAGAATGACATTATGGTAATCTCCAAATCTGTTTGCTGATGCTGTCACACTTTAAAATAAAACAAATAAAATAATATAGAGGTTGAAAGGAATGGTTAATGTAGGAATTAAAATAAAAGCAAAAATATCTAAAGAATATATAACTTTGGAAAAATATTAGACTGTAAGATAGCAAGAAATTGGTTTATAATGGAAATAATAATTTTCATCCACTATATAATAAGCTTTTGATTTTATTTTACCTCAATTTCCCTACCTACTTATTTTACAAAACTGATAAACTCAATTTGAAAATCATTTAACCAAATTACAACATGGATTTTACTTTTTTTTTAAAGATTTTATTTATTTATTTGAGAGAGAGCGTGTGCCTGCGCAAGCAGGAGGAGGAGCAGAGGGAGAAGGACAAGCAGACTCCACACTGAGCTTGGAGCCCGAGGTAGGGCTCGAACCCACAGCCTTGAGATCACGACCTGAGCCAAAATCAAGAGTGGGACGCTCAACCAACTGAGCCACCCAGGTGCCCCTCACATGGATTCTATTTTTAATGTGTTATTTTTGATCTGTGGTCACTTCTAGAATGGTTCAATTAAATATTCCCAATATTTCCCACTTTTAAATAAAGTTTAAAGGAATATTCTTTTTTTTTCTTTTTAAGATTTTATTTGTAAGTAATCTCTACACCCATCATGGGGCTCAAACCTACAACCCCTGGATCAAGAGTTGCATGCTCTACCAACTGAGGCAGCCAGGTACTCCTGGAATATTTTTATAAGAAGAAAAAAAAGAAAGGATATAGGACTGGAGGGGGTAAGCTTGGAGAATCAAGAGCAAGAAGATGGACATCATCTTCAATTATAGTGACAATTCAATTACCTACCTGGCTCACAACTGGGAATGTTAGTAAAGTTATGATGGTCCAATGACTTAAGCATAGTTCCCTTTATGGGCAACAGAATAAAATGTGTGCATAAAATCAAATTGTTAACAATATGGCATGCAGCCTGACATCTAATTCTCAGACCTAATTCAAAGTAATAAGTATCCTAGGTAGAGGTAAGTAATTCATCAATGCCGTAAAGACTTTCTACAGATGGTAAGTCTAGTAATCACAGACATATTTTAGATGTTGAACAAATAGCCATTAAATATTAGACATAAATACCTCAAACTTAATTAATACCACAGTGGAAAATTATTTTAGAGCTAATTTAACACAGCAAATATAATATACCTCACCTTATATATATAAAAATTATAAGATAACCAAAGTGATTTATTGCTCCCTTTAGTAACTGACATAAAAACAAAAAGCTGTGATTTGGTACAGAAAATGAGGTAAAACACTGATCACAACTCACTACATTGTATAATAAAGAACAATGCTTACCTAGTTCAATACATGTTATTCCAAGAGACCATACATCTACTTTGCCATCATACTGTCCTTCATCCATGGCTAAAATTACTTCTGGGGCCATCCTAAAACATAAAATGTCATTTAAGTAAAAGAAATGTATACTATTCTTTAAAAATGTAATGACCATCTATAGAGAGAACACCTGCGTGAATTCTAGACATCATGTCTAGATAAGAATTTTTATAATGAGAAATAAATGCACTACAAGTCATCAGGTAAATATTTACCATTGCATATATACTGTGAGACTCATTCTCACCATCTGTCATGATCATGTAACAGCATCCTAAAAAAAGGATGCCCCAGAGCAGGGCTGCATAGTCTAATATTGTATAACCCTTAGGCTAATGATTCTTTTTTTTTTTTTTTTTAACTCAGTGGAGGTTTTTTGTTATTTTTTTATAGTTTTTGTTGTTGTTGTTGTTGTTGAAGAGAAAGAGAGAGAGTAGGGAAGGAGCAGAGGGGGAGAGAGAGAGAATCCTAAGCAGGCTCCAGGCCCAGCACGGAGCCCAACTTGGGGCTCAATCTCAGGACCCTGAGATCATGAGCTGAACTGAAATCAAAAGTCGGACACTTAACTGACTGAAGCACCCAGGCACTCCCCCTTAGGCTAGTGATTCTTAAATATTTTGGTCTCAGGATCCTACTATGAAAGTCTGAATTACGCTTGAAAGATGGAATTTTTATCATTGGCACTGAATACTGTCAATTGTTTTCCTTGAAGTGACAAGCTCACTCCATTTATTTGAGAAAATATCTGCCACAATAACCAATGCTGAATAACCATACTTTGTCACTCTACCTTTTAAACAGTAACAGTGTTCCATGATAAAAGTGGCTAGAGCAGCTCACAACAAAGACAATTACACAATTATTAACCTTACAGGTGTCTTGGTTATAAAATGGAACATTAATTCATGTCTTCAATTACAGTCTAACATTTTTGATGGTACTTTAATGTATACTTCACTTGTATTTGTTTTTAAGCACAGACACTTAGAACAGTTGCTGATGCTTACGTAGGATTATCACCATATACCCCAGTGTGTGTGAGTGTGAGAGTGTGTGTGTGTAAGCATAAGTATAAAGACATCTAAATTATGTACCTAGCTCCTACATTCCAAATAAACTATATACAAATTAATGAATATGTAAACAAAGTAAATTTTCAATTGTCAATACCAGAGTGGTTCTAAGATTTTTTTTTTAATAGAGGGGGGGGAGGAGGGAGGGGCAGAGGGAGAAGGACAGAGAGAATCTTAAGAAGGCTCCATGCTAGGCGTGGAGCCTGACGTGGGGCTCAATACCTGAGCCGAAATAAAAAAAGTTGGACACTTAACCAACGAAGCCACCCAGGTGCCCCCCAAGGTTCTTTAAGATGTTGAAGTTAAGTTTGGGAAATTACTAATTTAGGCAGAGTTAAACAGTAATTTTATTTTTTATTGCAGAACTTTTCAGGACATTTTAAATATCTAATTTTCATCATTAATTTATATAGGAGAACCATTAAGAAATACTTGTTCACAGAATCCTTTTAACAGAAGGGAAAGGGAGTCTAACTAGAGTACGGTTCTACATACATAAGAAATTTCTGGTCATCTAGAGCAGTGGAAGAGCAGAAATTCTTCAAGTTTTTAAATTTGTTTGCCTCTAATGAAAATTATTTATCCCCTTGCACATTTCTGAGTTACCTAAATTTTATAAACTTAATAGCTGTAAAGGATATAATGTATAGCATATATGTGTGTATATATATATGTATACTATATATGTGATTTAAAGATATTTAAAACACAGAGCTGCACAGTCAGCTCATTTGATTTACTAAAAAAGAACACATTGCTGTATAACCCAATTAGCAAAGCCAGTCTTCACTGTCATATCAGTCAGTCAAATCAGAATCATTTTCTGTCAAAAAAGTCTGACTTCATTTTCAATGCAAATAACATGTTAATGTGTCCCCATGACAACCGTCTCAGTTATGAATTTTACACTAGAAAAAAAGAAGGGGGGAAACAACTGAGGAGAGAGAAAAAGCAAGGAGTAAAAGGAAGGGAAGGGAGGTGACTGAAAAGGCACAAGGCCTTGCCAAGAGTTTGTGTCCTGACTCTTCAATATTTCTGATGGTCACTGTGTATTCTCAAATTGTTCTTCTGGTGTTGCTTTGAGACTTTTACATCCTAGACCAATGCATCATTGTAATATTCAGGATGGGTAAGGAATCCTATTTTTTATCAAGCAGGAGAGGGAGATTTGAAAGGCACGTGGGAAAGAAGATGCAGTGGACCTAAGACACCACTCTCATCATATGGAAGAACACATGGAAGTTGAAGAGCTGGACAATTATTCCCTTCAAACTTGCTGACATTAATACTGCATTATTTATGGATAAAACAGAGGATGCCTAGAATCTGCTTCACAATAATGGCAGGGGCGGGGAGGAGAAAAATGAGTACATACAGCAGGAGTGCCCATGGGATATTGTTATTGGGCTGGGTGACTATTATGTGAGGCTTCACTATACTTTTGTCTACTTTTATGTTTATTTGAAATTCTCCATAATAAAAAATCAAACCAAAAAACTCCAAATCAGCTATCAGTCTTCAGGTACTCTCAGTCTGAAGATACTGATATATAGTAAATATAAACCTAAGGAAAACACACAAATTTCCACTTAGCATTTCTATTTTCTCCTTCCTTGGATTTTCACTGAATTTTTTTACTCTCACACCCAAAATATGATGCAGGTTATAATACAGAAGAAAATGTCAAGGGGACAATGAAAAAATAGGAGATGTAAGGGCAACACTCCTAATCTATATTTGAAACTAACTACGCTTAAAAGTTAAAATGTTCAAAATAGCATTATATTACCAGGAAAAAGACATCTGAGAAAGTATAATCACACATTTCCTATTTTAATCATGAGGATCAACAGCAAATAGGATTATTCTTACCAATATGGCGTTCCCACAAAAGAATTGGCAGGAGATGCCATGGAAGCTGATCCAAAGTCAGCAAGTTTCACCTGGCCTGGTTCTGTCAGAAGGATATTTCCTGCTTTGATATCTCTGGGTTTAAGGAACACAGAAAATTATTTCTCTTTTTGTCATTAGATTGTGTTGAAAATGATACAAATCAAATAAAAAATTTTAAAATAGGGAAGGAGAAATCAAAATAATTAAGTCCTAGGATAATTTCTCAATGAGGAGAATGAGAATTAAGATCCAAAAGTAAAAATTCAGAAGTGATATAAATATACAATGATAATTTTCTTCTCTAAAAGAGAAGACAAAATAGCAGTAAAGACAAAAGACAGAAAACCAAGTAATTAGAGCATAGTCTATATTTGAGGTTCCTGTTTATTGATACAAATAATAGTTTTTAAAATAGAATTTAATTAGCTGACTATTCCTTCATAATTTTAAGATTTCTGAGTATACCACTTAAAGTTAAAAAAGAAAGATCTCATACCCCAAATTTGTTTTTTTTTTAAAGGTTATTCTTATCATTTCCAAACCTTAGCATAGTTCTCCTAACTAAACGTGAAACGAAAACTGAAACACATGGATAATGTAGTATCTAATGATCCAAATTTACTTCCAAGCTTACTTTTTAAAATCAGCAAACATATTATCCATGCAAAATAAGATTATGGGTATTTATATATAATACGACTGTATGTCCAACTGGCACCATAATATACATTTAACCTTTCCAAAAAACAAAACAAAACTAAAAAAAAACAAAAAAGCCAACCAAACAAACAAACAAAAAAAAACCCAACCAAATTTCCAAGCACTTGTCAATTCTAACTAGAGTACTTGTAATGGATATAATATTAAATAAAGCTTTTTCCTTCCATTTGCTTTTTAAATGAGGAGAGATATTTTGAGGTTGGTAAGACCTTAGGTTCTAATTCCAACTCTTCCATTCACTTATTTGTTAGCATGTAGCTTTCTCTTGGATCTTACTATCCTCATCTCAAAAAAAATGGTAAGCCATTTAGCTCACAATGACTCTACTATATAGTTGAATATGTATTGTCTGGTCCACATATATGATTAAAAAAATGCTACTTTCCTTTTAAAATAGTCAAAACCTACATCAATGCTAAAAATGCATTATAAAATAGTTCAACCTTAAGATTACTATCCATTATTAAGGATCATCAAGGATTCATACTCAAAAGAGTATTAAGAGAGTGTTAAGTCCATGTCATGGGATCAATGGACAAATCTGGTATCATCAGTTACCAGAAAGACAAAAGACCTAAGTTTGTTTCTAGTCTAATCTGGCTTTGTAAACTTCAGAAAAATTAGTCACAAACTGGGGCATCACTTGATCTGTAAAATGAAAAAAGTAAGACTACATAATCCCTAATGTCTTTTCCATCTTACAAATTTAAAGATTCTACAATTAAATTCCTACCACAAATCTATAAAGTGCACATATGTCAGAAAGCCCAGCAGCACGTGTAGACAAAGATAAAACTGATCCTAAAAGGAAAATTCTTTAATTTTGAATTAAATCTTTTATCATTACGGGGAAACAAAAAAAACTGATCCTAAAAGGAGATCAAATGTACTGGCATGTTTGTAGGACAACCAAAAAAGTGAGTTTATAAGACTCTGAAATGCTTTTATTTGGCTATAACCAACAAAACTTACAGGATTAATAAGTTCCACAGTTGATAAGTCCAATAAACCATTTGCTGTTATACATGATAATTGTCAAAGTGCTTACCTATGGATCATGGTATGAGAATGTAAGTAGGCTAATCCCTGGAGAGCACCATGTGTAATTGCTGCTATTTCCACTTCCTGTAATGGCTTTTTGTGAACTTAAAATAAGAATTGGAAAATAATTACTATACAGAATATTTTTGCTTAATAAATAAACATATCTAATATTTGAGGCAATTTAAAAAAACTAACATTTAGTGAAAAGATTTGCTCCCCAAAACAAAAAACAAGGCTACTGAACTTTATAACTGGAATTACAGTTGTACCTAGCTGTTATATAGCTCACAGCCAATTTTCCTCTAAGCTAACAACATTTAACAATTAGTTGATTATAAAAACAAAAGTAACAAAAGAGAAGTTCTCCCTTTATTCTCACACGTCTTCATTCTGAACAGAAGGAATAGGTTAAGCTAAATGACAAAGAATGAAAAAAAATGCTTGGTAAGTCATAGTATAAGAAAATTCACCTATTTTATGCTACTACAGGACAGTACATACCATGATGAGAATCTAGAAAAGGTGAAGGTTTTTACTCTTTCTTGGAAAGTTTTTACATTACTTAAGAAAATCATACAGAATTCTCATTATATTTTTGCTAATACATTTTTTCCCTGAATAATTAAAGGAAACCTACCTTCCAGTAAATCTGAAGCAGATCCTAAACAATATTCCATTACCAGCTAAACAGGAAGAAAAATTATAAAAGCACTGAATTAGTAAAAAGGTTCTACGTGAGATAAAATAAATTCACCAAGAAGATCAAGAAGATAGTTTGAAGTAAAATAAAGCTAGTCATCATTTACCTTAAAAACCAAATATTTATATATTTAGCAATTTCTTAAATGACAAAGTTAAGCCAATGATACCTTAATCTTTTATGCTGACACGTAGTTACTTGTACAAAACGTTTATTTCATCTATAGTTACTAACTAAAACTATAAAGGAATACAGTTCCATCATTACAACTGTTAGGAAATGGAAAGCTGTCTTCTGGATCTATTGTACAAAGGTTAGGTTATAGTTTAAATGCTTCCTTAAAGCAAACACAGAGCACCTCCTGTGTGCCAGATATTTTATATATATTAACTAATTTAATCCTCACAACCACCTTATAAGGTAGGCCCTATTATTATCCTCGGGGATCAATTCTGTTAAAATTTACTTTTTTTTTTTTTTTTAAGATTTTATTTACTTATTTGAGAAGAGAGACAGAGGGACAAAGAGGGAGCTAGAGGGAGGAGCAGAGGGAGGCAGAGTGGAGGCAGAAGCAGGTTCCCCACTGAGCAAGGAGCCTGATGTGGGGCTCGATCCCAGGACCCTGGGATCATGACCTGAGCTGAAGGCAGATGCTTAACTGCTGAGCCACCCAGGCACCCTGAAAATTTACTCCTTAAAGATACAGTTATTACGCCTATACCACTGTTGGAATACTACCTTGTCACCTCAATGGTAAAAAGAGAAAATTAATCTCCACTTCTTGGAAGAAAGTGTCTCAATTTTCTACCATTAGTATTATTCAGCCAAGGAATTACAATCAGTTCATATTTCACCAAAATTCACCAAGACTTTACCAAAATCTTTGTGGTTAAACAGATTACCATATATTTACATCAAAAAGATATGCTAACTTTATACTCGAATAATAGGATTATTGTACAATGCTTGATAAGCCATTTGAAAAATGATGACACTAAAAAATGTCAGAGAACATTTTACCACGCACATAAAGGTCAGCCAAATTTTTTTTGCAGTAAACTTGCAAAAGTTCTATTATTCCTTATTGCCAAAGAGTTCTAAGAAAAGCTGCTCTTCCTCTCTCAGTATGAACTAACATTTCAAGGTGTTTTTGCATGGCTTTACAAAACCATTTTGAGACATTCTTGAATTAATTAATTCTAAACCAATACCAACTAAATTATAGCAAGGAGAGGGCAAACACCTACCCATGCTGTGTGCTCACGTAAATAGCAGCCTTTGTATTCTATACTGTTGGGATGTTTTATTCTTTGTAGAAACTTGACTTCCTTAATAATATCCTGCCATTTCTGTGGGGAAGAAAAGGAATAAAGGAAAGAATTATGAACAGTTGCTTTTCCTTAGAAAGTTATATAAGAAAAAAGTAATTACTAGCTTAAGCAGGGTTAATGAGAACATAGAACTTTGCTTTATTTGTAATATTAAAATAGAAAACATAAAAGAAATTATATTTATACAGTTTAAACTCAATTCATAATTTATAAAGTTATTTTATTCAAGGTAGAACAAATTTTAGTTTGATAAAATTTATCATCAATGAGTCTCATTAAAATTTTATAATGACACACCAAGCACGTTGATGAAAACTATATACCATATTTAGTGATTTTTCTACATCAGTTCAAATCCCCCCCTGTTTTTTAGATTTTATTTACTTATTTGAGAGGGGGAGAGAGAGAGAGAGCAAGAGTAGGGGGAGGGAGAAGCAGACTCGTTGTTGAGCAGGGAGCCTGACATGGGGCTCAATCCCAGGATGCTGGGATCATGACCTGAGCCAAAGGCAGATGGTTAACTGACTGAGCCACCCAAGCATCCCCCCTCCTTTTCTTTAAAGATTTTACTCAAAATGGATGAAAGACCTAAACATGAGACACGAATCCATCGAAATCCTAGAACAAACACAGGCAGCAACCTCTCTGACCTTGGCCCCAGCAACTTCTGGCTAGATACGTCTCCAAAAGCAAGGGAAACAAAGGTAAAAATGAACTATTGGGACTTCATAAAGATAAAAAGCTTTTGCACAGCAAAGGAAACAGTCGACAAAACAAAGAGAACCTACAGAATGGGAGAAGATATTTGCAAATGTCTTATCAGATAAAGGGTTCATATCCAAAATCTATAAAGAATTTACCAAACTTAAAACCCAAAGAATAAAAAATCTAATCAAGAAATGGGGAGACGACATGAACAGACATTTCTCCAAAGAAGACATACACATGGCCAACAGACACATGAAAAAATGCTCAACATCACTTGGCATCAGGGAAATACAAATCAAAACCACAATGCGATACCACTTCATACCAGTCAGAATCACTAAAATTAACAAGTCAGGAAACGACAGATGTTGGCAAGGATGGGAAGAAAGGGGAACCCTCCTACACTGTTGGTGGGAAAGCAAGCTGGTGCTACCACTCTGGAAAACAGTATGGAGGTTCCTCAAAGAGTGGAAAGTAGAGCTACCCTATGACCCAGCAATTGCACTACTGGGTATTTACCCCAAAGATACAAATGTAGTGGTCCAAAGGGGCACCTGCATCCCAATGTTTATAGCAGCCATGTCCACAATAGCCAAACTATGGAAAGAGCCCAGATGTCCATCAACAGATGAATGGTTAAAGAAGATGTGGTGTGTGTACGTACGTACGTATACACACACACACACACACACACACACACACACACACACACACGATGGAATATTATGCAGCCATCAAAAGAAATCTTACCATTTGCAATGATGCGGATGGAACTAGAGGATACTATGTTAAGCGAAATAAGTCAATCAGAGAAAGGTAATTATCATATGATCTCACCAATATGTGGAATTTAAGAAACAAAACAGAGTATCACAGGGGAAGAGAGGAAAAAATAAAACAAGACGAAACCAGAGAGGGAGACAAAGCATAAGAAACTCTTAATCACAGGAAACAAACTGAGGGTTGCTGGAGGGGAGGGGGGTGAAGGGATGGGGTAACTGGGTGACAGACATTAAGGAGGGCATGTGATGTAATGAGCACTGGGTTTTATATAAGACTGATGAATCACAGGCCTGTACCTCTGAAACCAAAAATACATTATATGTTAGTTAACTGAATTTAAATAAAAGAATGTTTTAAAAAAATAAAGATCTTCACAAAAATAAGGTTTACCATAAAATAGAAATTCCAAAAAAGTAGGAAACCAAAATCTTTAAAAAGTAAAGACTAACCCAGCAATTCCACCTCTAGCCATGTACCTGAAATTACTGAAAGCAGAGATTCAAAGAAATATTTACATAGCTAGACCACAGCAGCACAATAACCAAGTGGTGGAAGCAACCTAAATGTCCACTGACAAATGGATGGATAAACAAAATGTGATGGTTTACACACACACACACACACACACACACACACTATTCATCCTTAAAAAGGAAATTCTAACACATACCATAATATGGATGAACTCTGAGGACATTATGCTAAGTAAAATAAGCCAGTCACAAAGGTCAAATACTGCATGATTTCACTTACATGAGACACCTAAAGTAGTCAAATTCATAGCAATAGAAATGAGAACGGTGATTTCCGGGGTGGGGGGGATGGAGAGAATGGGGAATTAATTGTTTAACAGAGAATTTCAGTTCTGCAAGATGAAAGGGTTCGGGAGAAGAATGGTGGTGACGACTGCATGACAATGTGAATGTCTTCAATGCCACTCAACTGTACATTTAAAAATGGCTAAGATGGTGAACTCTGTTGTGTGCATTTTACAATTAAAATAGTTAACTTTAAAAATTAAAGCCTAAAGATCCTAGATTTAGAAAGTAGAATACATGTTAAAAAATAAATTTATACAACTAGATAGAATAAATATAATCTGAAGAGAACTAATCAGAATATTAGCAAACTAAAGCAGTATCAATATAGTATCAATAATTTTTTCAAATTATTATACACTGCCTATTTTTCAGACTAGATATAACTGCCTGTTGATTATTAAAGTTTGTTTAAAACAAGCCTTAACAATCTCTAAACCATTAAAAAACAATACACAATATAATTTGTCAAATATATCTGATTCTAATTTACTTTTTAAAAAACTGGTGATTCCTCTACAATACAGATAAAGTAATATATTAAACCAGAGTTTTAAAAAGTAAGCTCACTTCAGCAGCACATATACTAAAAAATTAAAAGCAAGAGGCACAAGTTGGGAGGCCATTAACGTTCTGTTTATGGCTTTAGGTACAACTTTAATGGGTATATTTAGTTTCTGAAAGAAAATTCACTGAGATATACCCTTAATATTTGTATACTTTTCTTTATGTATGAATACTTTTTGAAAGAATTCCCATCTACCCCCATTAAAAACAGCATGTCTAATATGCGACTAAGAATGTATATATTTCACCTACCTCAGTAGACTGCTTTCCACTATAAGACATTTTCTTGATAGCCACCACTTCATTGGTGCGCACATCTCGTGCCTAAAAAAAAAAGCAAGGACCACTGTAAAAATGAACAGATTAAATCTGGGCAATTATTTCTTTGAGAATTACAGCATTTATAAGCTATCATATCAAAAAGGACATCAAAAGTGCTATTAAAGCACATTTAAAAAATAACAATCAATATATAATTAAACTTATCAAATTATCCAGAAGCTCATACATTGGAGAGAAAACTAAAGCAGGTTTATCTTTCAGTGATTTAGTTGAGAGAAAAAATATAGAAATGTTAATAGTTCTATAAACAGAGACAAAACAAGACTAGTATATATAAATAGGTCTTGGTAATAAATTTTGAAATCTCAATGAAATGGACACTTTTCTAGTTAAAATTACTAAAACTGATCCAAAGAAAAAATGTGAGGAAAACAACAGTGGCAGATTGAAAAGAATACCAATTAATTATCTTTAAAACAATCCTAAGTGGAAAATAGTTTTACCAGGGGAACTTTCCAAGATGTAAGTTGTAACAAAAAGTTATCCCATTAATTTTACGAAGGCAGTATAACCCAATAACTAAAACCTCATAAACAGTACAAAATAGACAGTACCAGTTTCATTTGAAAATATAGACAAAAGAATTCTAAATAAAATTTAAAAACCAAATATTACAAAGGGTTTTAAATTTTCACTTGGACAAAATATACTATAATCACAGAAATGCAAAAGATTTTGATAGAAGGAAAACATTTCACCATTTACCACATTTTTACAAAGATTTTATTTATTTATTTAAGAGGGAGAAAGGGGGAGACAGCGAGCGAGCTCACATGCTGAGCAGGGGGAGGGGCAAAGGGAAAGGGAGAAGCAGACTCCCTGGTGAGCGGGAAGCCCAACAGGGTTGGACCCCAGGACCCTGGGATCACAACCTGACCTGAGCTCAAGGCAGATGCTTGGTAGACTGAGCCACCCAGGTGCCCCTCATTTACCATGTTTTTATTAATAGTCAAAGGGGAAAAAATATGTATCAGTGCTCAATAAATGCTGAAAATGCAGAAAGGGCCCAATGTTAATTACACGGAACGTCAAACTCTTAGAAAACCTAAATTAGAAAGGTAATTTCTCAACATGACAAATCATATCTATTGTAAACAACGGTTAATCAGAATTAATACTGCTACAATGATATCATAATTATTTACCACTCTTGTGGAAATTCTGAAAACAAAGTGATAAAAATTTAACAGAAATACGATCATTAACTCTTTGGAAGGGGCACCTGCCTGGCTCAGTTGGTTGAGCAAACAACTCTTGGTTTTGGCTCAGGTCATGATCTCAGGGTTGTGGTATCCAGCCCCGCGTGCACACTCAGCAGGGAGTCTGCTTGGGATTCTCTCTCTCTCTCTCCCTGCTGCTGTCTCTGTCTCTAAAATAAGTAAATAAATCCTCAAAAAAAAAAAAACTCTTTGGAAAAGAAGAGCCAAATTCTTACTATACACACACACACGTGCATGCACCCATGCACACAAGAATAGCTGTAAATACTTAAAATGAGTTAGTAAAAGGGTCAGAACCACCTCAAATCACCTGTGGAAGAAATGATCTTCAGTTTAGACTTGAATGACTTCCCAAAGTTAAAATGTTCTAAAATTAGATTATGGTGATGACTATAAATCATATTTACTAAAAATCATTGAAATGTACAAAGTTGGTGAACTTATGGCATGTAACTCATACCTCAATAAACTTGCTAAAAAAATACATAGTACATACATAAGTTATACCTGTAAAAGTTGCTTTAAAAAAAAACTTTTTTTAGGGCATCTGGGTTAAGCTTCAGACTCTTGATTTTGGCTCAGGTCATGATCTCAGGGTGGTGAGATTGAGCCAAACTGTGTTGGGCACTGTGCTGGGCATGGAGCCTCTTTGGGATTCTCTCTCTCCCTCTTCCCCTCCACGCCACCTCCCCCAAAGCTCTCTCTCTCAAAACAAAACTTTTTAAAAAAAGACACTGTGATTGGGAACAACTAATGACATTTTATTTCAATTAGTAGTGGCCTGGTTAATGGAAACTTGTACCACTTGTTGTAATGTGTAAAGTGGATCTAGCCACAGAAGTCCTGCTTGAGTATTTTTCAACAAATTTATTTTTCCAAAATGTTCTCTGCGATGAGCCCCTTGATTTTAATCAACAGGTGTTAACAGCAATATTTTCTTTTGTAACAGCTTTATTGAGATAGTATACATTCCATACAATTCACACGTGAATGTGTACAGTTCAATGGCTTTTAGTACAAAGATATATGCAACCATCACTACAATTTTAGAACTTCCATCACCTCAAAAAGAAAACTCCAAATTGTTCATTTAAAAAATGGTTAAAATTTTTAATTTTATGTGTATTTACATAAATTAAATTTTATGTGTATTTTACATTAAAATTTTTTCTTTATTAAAAAAAAAAGAAACACCTTATCTGTTAGCAATCGCCCTCTTATTCCTTTTCCCCACCACTTCAGCCCTAAGCAACAATTTATCTCTCTGTCCCTCTAGAGATTTGCCCATTCTGGACACTTCATATAAATGGAACCACATAACATGTGGTCTTGTGTTTGCTTCTTTCATTTAGCATAATGTTTTTAAGATTCATGACTCATGATGTTAAGCATCTTTTCTTGTGCTTCCTGGCCATTTGTACTTCTTTGGAGAAATGTCAATTCAGATCCTTTGCCCATTTTTAAATTGTCTTTTCTTTATTGAGTTGTAAGAGGTCCTTATATATTCTAGACAAATCCATTATCAGATATGTAATTTAAAAATATTTTCTCCTATTCTATAGGTTGTCTTTCAATGTTCTGAAACACAGAAGTTTTTTATTTTGATGAAGTCCAATTTATCTACTTTTTCTCTTGTTGTTCATATTTTTGGTGTCATATCTAAGAATCCTTGCCATAAACCAAGGTTATGCAGATTTACCCCTATGTTAACATTCTTCTAAAAGTTCTATAGATTCGACAGTTACATTTAGATCTGGATTTTGAATTTTTATATATGGTATCAGATAAGGGTCCAATTTTATTGTTTTGCATTAAACAGATGCACTTTAAAAAGATTTACTTATTTATTTGACCGAGAGAGAGCATACGAGCATGGTTGGGGGCAGGGGCGGAAGGGCAAAGGGAGAGGGAGAGAGAATCCCAAGCAGCTCTTCTTTCTTTCTTTTTTTTTTTTTTTAAGATTTATTTATTTTGAGAGAGAGAGAACATGAGTGGGGGGGGGGGGAGGCAGGGCAGAGGGCAGAGGGAGAGGAAGAGAGAGAATCCAAGCAGAAGCCCTGCTGAGGGTGAAGCTCCACATTGGAGCTAAATCCCACAACCCCAAGATCATGACCTGAGATGAAACCAAAAGTCGACCGCCTAACCAACTGAGCCACCCAGGCACATCACCAGGCGCACTTTTAATTAGCCTAAGACAAAGCCTGATTTAAAAGTGGCTATATTGGAGGTGCCTAGTTTATGTCCTCTGGCTCTCCCCCACTTTTCTCTCTCTCAAATTAAATAAATAAATAAAATAAATAAAAGTGGGTATGCTAAATGCAATGCAATTTTCTGGATTAGATTCTAGAACAGAAAAGAAACAGTGGAAAAACGGAAAATCTGAGCAAAGTGTGTAAGTTTAGAGTATCATTTGATCAATGTTGATTTCTTAGTTTTGATAAATGTAATGATAAATAAAATGTTGACAAAACCATGTTACATGGTTATGTAACATGTTAACATTAGGGGAACCAGGTGATAATTACAGAGGAAACTCTTTATTACTACAAAATCTGTAATGTTATTTTATTTTTTAAAAGATTGTATTTATTTGACAAAGAGAATGAGAGAGAGCACAAGCAGGGGGAGGGGCAGGCAGAGGGAGAGGGAGAAGCAGGCTTCCTGCTGAGCAGCATTACCCCTGTAATGTTATTTTAAAATAGTAAATTAGGGGTGCCTGGATGGCTCAGTGGGTTAAACGTCTGCCTTCAGCTCAGGTCATGATCCCAGGGTCCTGGGATCGAGCTCCGCATCAGTCTCCCACTGAACAGGAAGCATGCTTCTCCCTCTCCCTGCCACTCCCTCCTGCTTGTGTTCTCTTACTCTTTGTCAAATAAATACAATCTTATATAAATAAAATAAAATAGTAAGTTAAACTAGAAAATGATTATAATTTATTAAAATCCAAACTTATTAGTAATGTTACATTAAAATTTAAGGACAAAATTAAAATGAGATACCTCTGGGGACTACATCTAAAAAGAATAAATAAACATATATAATGTCTACAAACATGTTTTTCCCCTCCCTTCAGGATCACATGTTGTACTTCATTATCATGTCTTGTTAGTCTCCTCTAATCTAGAACAATTCCTTAACCTTTCTTTGTCTTTCATGACAGTGGCATTTTTGAAGAATATACAGTGGAACGTTACTAAATTTGTGCTTGTCTAGCACTTCTTCAAGATTAGATTCTGGTTATACATCCTTGGCCAAAATACTACAAGAGTAATACTGTCTTTTTCAGGGTATCATATCTGTAGGTATACAATGTCTGTCTGTTCCACCTTGATGTTACTAATTTTCATCATGTACTCAAGGCATTGTCTGTTCTTTTCCAATGTATATAGTTATAGTTACTGTTTTCTACCTTCTATCTAACAAGTAATCTGTGAAGAGATACTTTTAAATCATGTAAACATCCTGCTCATCAAACTTTCCCTCTAGATTTAGCAACCACTGAATGTTCTAGCCCCAATCTTCACTATGATGATAATAAAATGCTGATTTTTTTTTTCAACTCTACCATTCCCTTCCTTCACATTTAACAGTCAGCATTCTATCATGAGGAAAAGCCCTCTCTTTTAATCCATCCATTCATCCATCATCTGTCATGCAAATAACGGATTCCTATTTTATTGAACAGGCTATATTAATCCATTATCATTTTTATACTGATGCTTATATTCCAGGATTTGGCCAGTGGCAGCCCCCTCAACCTGGCTCTCGTGTCCTTTTGAAAGGCCCCAACGTTTTTTCTCTCTTTTTCTCTTTCTTTCTTTTTTTCCCCTAAAGCACTTTTTAACTTTCTGGCACAAGATGTTCTAAGGCTTATCTTTTAATGTTCCCTGTCCCTGAAATAGAATGAGCCATCACTCCAAGGAGCTCTTGTTCCCTTTAGCGAGGAATTCAAAATCTATGTGCTCACTGATACTGAGGTGTCATTGCAATGACAATCTTGTGGCAGACAGAGATAGGAGATATACTGGGGGGGGGGGCAGATATAACCATATATATATACAAGGGGGGAGATATAACCTATCGAATCCCACAGGGTTCTTCCTTACTTTCCCTGAATCCATATTTCTCTTCTTTCATAGTCAGGATCCTAACTCTAAATAATATCAATATTATTCATTGCTCAATCCTTTAACACATAGTTTCAGAACTGTCACACCATACCAATATGAAACAAATGTATTAAGAGTTGAAGACTTGGGGCGCCTGGGTGGCACAGCGGTTAAGCGTCTGCCTTCGGCTCAGGGCGTGATCCCGGCGTTATGGGATCGAGCCCCACATCAGGCTCCTCCGCTATGAGCCTGCTTCTTCCTCTCCCACTCCCCCTGCTTGTGTTCCCTCTCTCGCTGGCTGTCTCTATCTCTGTCAAATAAATAAATAAAATCTTTAAAAAAAAAAAAAGTTGAAGAATTGTCTGCAGTTTACTTTTCTGCATACAGTTAAAATATTACGTACAAAAGTTACATACTTGTATTAGTTCTATTCTTTCCTCCAATGTGGTTATATCTGAAATACTGTTGGAGTCACTGTTGCTGTTTGCCTTTGATATGCCCCCCATATATACTGATTAAATTTTAATTTTTAAATATATAGAATATCTATTACCCAAAAGGTAAATTCAAACAAGTATCATTCCATCCTCTATCTCTTCCCTTCCATTCCCCACTACAACTACCATCATTCTGTATCTTGATTTGTTGATTGTATAGGGGCATAATTTATCTGATTTCATTAAACTATACATTTAGTGTCTGTACATTTACTGTACATAAATTGCATTCAGTAAAATCAGTCAATTTAAAAAATACTACCAGCACAATGAATGGGCTACATGTCAGGATTTTCTCAGTGTGGTTCTTTTATTGGGCCCAATTCTAAGATTCTATGTATATTTTCCCTCTGTTCTATATTTCTCCACACTAGTGTAAATGGAGAAGAGACAAACATAAACTCAGACAAATCTGTAATAACAAAAAAAAGGTTATTTTTGAAATGTTTTCTAGGTCCCTCTTCCCTCATTTTGTGTCCAATCTGGAAATTAAACAAATGTGAACAACAAATGCACACATACAGCATGTGTACATAACAAGATTCTTTAAGGATATATACCTAAATGTTAATAATAGCTGTGGTTGGGTAGTGAAATTATAGATGGAGTTTTTACTATATTCTTTATTCTTTTTGTATCCAATTTACAAATGGGTTATAAACCAAAAGTTCAAATTGTTAAGAACTTGAAACACATTTTCTCTAGGGAAATAATATTTTAAATTGTGGTTTCATTCTGAAGATGCCCACTTAAAAAAAAAAAAACCTAAATCCATAATACTGCCAAAATATTAAACATCGTGTAATATTTGTTGCTTGGGGGGGAGCAATTTTAATAGGAAGAAGAAATAAGTGAGTGGAGTTTTTCCCTACAGATTAAGAAAGGAATTCTTAGAGATGTTTTATGGCTTTAGAGTAAATAGTTCATTGGCTCAATTTTAAAATTACAATCTTTAAAATAATAAACATGTTTCTTTAACTACCAATTTTATCTCCTGGAACCTTTTATTTATGAAGTATTTATTTCTCTAAAGGGAAAAAAGTCAACAGACACTTACTTCCCTTTTTTCTTTTTTGGAAAAAGCCTATTTCTGGTTACTAATGAGCTTTTTTTTTTTTTTTAACTTTGCAAAGTTAAAAAAGTGTTACAGAAGTGTTGCAAAACTAGTACAGTTACCATATACCCTTCACCCAGCTTCCTCTAATGTTAGTATCTTTCATAATGCAGTGGCATTATCAAAACTAACAAATTAACATTGGTAAAACTATTAACTAAACTAAGGCTTTATTTGAAGTTACCAATTTTTCCACTAATAACTTTTTTTCTGCTCCAGGATCCTACATTGCTTGGTTATCATGTTGCCTTAGTCTCTTCCAGCTTGTGACAATTCCTCAACCCTTCTTTTATGACTTTGACACTTCTGAAGAGTACTGGTTATTTTGTATAATGTTACCCAATTTGAGTTTATTTCCTCATGATTTAAATTCAGCATTTTAAAAATAAGAACAACACAAAAATGATGTGTCCTCAGTGTTATGTCAGAGAGGGGGTACATGATGTGGACACTGGTGATATTAACCTTGATCACTTGGTTAAGGTAGTCTGCCAGGTGTCTCCACTGATTTTCCCATCTCAATTAATAAATATCTTTGGGGCTATACTTCAGATTATGCATATATCCTCTTCCTCCTCAGACTTTAACCCACTAATTTTAGCATCTATCAGTGGATCTTGGTTGCAACAATTATTTCCCTTAGTCGTTCTACATTTAATAAAAGGAATTTGTATTCTTTATATATATATATATATTTTTTTTTTCTTTATATGTATCTGTGGTGTGTGAGAGAAATTAAGTTCCTACTAATACCTCCACAATTTTAATCCAAAACCACAGGGTTATTACCTAGCCTTCTCCTTTTCTTATTTGTAACTTCTTTCTTGGACAGTAAGAAAACTGGTTCTCATTATCTACAATACACTTACTTATTTATTCAAATCTACTATATAGCTTCAGAATTGCCAAACCATATCCCAGTGAATAACAAAGTAACTGGAGTTCCTTTTGTCTTTAACCTTATTCAGCCAAAATACGGTTTCCAAAATCATTTGAGATTAGTTCTTTTCTCCCTTACCCACTTCTGTGTTTGTTATTCGTTTACACGACACTTAGGCTCATTTGTTATAGTCGGTAGTCCGTCTGTATTTCCCTATCATAGTTTGCGTTTGCGTGTGTTTGATGAAAATTAATGAACAGGGGCACCTGGGTGGCTCAGTCGGTTAAGTGTCTGTCTTCGCCTCAGGTCATGATCCCAGGGTCCTGGGACTGAGCCCCACATCAGGCTCCCTGCTCAGCTGGGATTCTGCTTCTCCTTCTCCCTCTGCCCCTCCTCTGTGGTATGCTCTTGCTAGCTCTCTCTCAAATGAATAAATAATCTTTAAAAAATTTTTTTAAAACTTAATGAACATTTAGTAAACAGGTAAAATTCATTCTTTGTGGAATGTACAATGAAGTAGATTGCAATTTCTGGCAATTACAAATAAAACTACCATTAAACATTCATGTATAGTTTTTTGTGTGAACCTTAGTTTTCATTTCTCTTGGATTAATATTTAGAAGTGGGAATGCTGGGTCATATGATAACAGTACGTTTAACTTTACTTAAAAACTGCCAAACCATTTTCCACAGAGACAAGACCATTTTACATTCCTACCAGCAATTAATGCAATTTCCAATTGCTCCACATACTCATCAGTATTTGGCACTGTATTTCTTTCAGCTCATCTTTATTTCTAAGTCATTTTAATAGGCATACAGTGGTATCTCATTGTGGTCTTAATTTGTATTTCCCTAAAAACTAATGATGTTGAGCATCTTTTTACATGTTTAATAACCATCTGTATTTTGGGGGGATGTGTCTGTTTAGACCTTTTGCTCAATTTTTATTAGGTTATTTTCTTACTGTTGAGCAGTGAGAGTTCTTCATTTTTCTAATTTATTTTTATTTTAGAGATAGCACACGTAAGTGGGGGGAAGGGTAGAGGGAGAGAACAAGAGAGAATCCTCAGACTCCCTGCTGAGTGTGGAACCCAACACAGGGCTTGATCCCAGGACCCCAAGATCATGACCTGAGCCAAAATCAAGAGTTGGATGTTCAACCAACTGAGCCACACCCAGGTGCCCCCAAAGTTCTTTATATGTTCTGGATACAAATCCTTTGTCAGATATGTGACTTGAAAATATTTTCTGCCAGTCTGTGGCTTTCCTTTTCATCTCTTTACAGTAGCTTTTAGAAAACAGAAGTTTTTCATTTTAATACAATTCAATTTATAAATTTTGTCTTTTATGGATAATGCTTCTGTTGTTAAAAGATTTTCTCCTATATTTCATTCTAGAAGCTTTATAGTAGGCTTTAAATTTATCAATATGATCTTTTTTTTTTTTAGATTTTTTTTTATTTATTTATTCGACAGAGATAGAGACAGCCAGCGAGAGAGGGAACACAAGCAGGGGGAGTGGGAGAGGAAGAAGCAGGCTCATAGCAGAAGAGCCCAGTTGTGGGGCTCGATCCCATAACGCCAGGATCACGCCCTGAGCCGAAGGCAGACGCTTAACCGCTGTGCCACCCAGGCGCCCCCAATATGATCCATTTTGCATTCATTTTTATATAAGGTCTGAATCAAAGTCTATTTATTTATTTATTTATTTACTTACTTTATTTATTTAAAAGATTTTATCCATCCATTTGAGAGAGAGAAAGAGTGTGTGTGTGCACGACAGAGGGAGAGGGAAAAGCAGGCTCCCTGCAGAGTGGGAAGCCAGATCTGGGCCTCAATCCCTGGACCTCCAGACCATGACCCAAGCCAAAGGCAGACGCCTAACCAGCTGAGCCACCCAGGCACTCCTTTTTTTTATTTTTTAAAAATATTTTAAAGTAATCTCAGCACCCAACATGGGGCTCAAACTTACAACCCCGAAATCAAGAGTTGCATGCTCCACCAACTGAACAGCCGGGTGTCCCTCAAAGTTTATGCATATGGATGTTTAGTTGCTCTAGTACCATTTGTTGAAAAGACTATCCTTTCTTGATTGATTTGTCTTTGCACCTTTGCCAAGAATCTGTTGACTGTACTGTATGGGTCTGTGTCTGGACTCTCTGTCCTGTTTGGTGGGTTTATTATGTAATTATCTTTTCAACAATACCATACTATATTGATTACTGTAGGTTTTTGAAATCAAATGATGTGAGTTCGTGAATTTGTTTTCTTTTTAAAATTGCTTTGGCTATTCTAGTTCCTTCACTTTCTCTAAAATTTTTAGAATATGTTTGTCAATATTTATTTTAGAAGCCTGCTTGGGATTTTGATTGGGATTGCATTGAATCTATATCAATTTGGAGATAACATTATTTAGTCTTCCAATCCATCAACACAGTATACCTCCTTCAATTATTTAGGTCTCCTTTGATTTTTTTCAATGTTTAATAGTTTTCAGAATACAAATCATGCACATTTTTTGTTGGATTTAAACTCAAGTATTTCATTTTGTGGGTACTATAAATAGTAATTTTAGCATAAAACAAATTCCACTTGTTCACTGATGACATGTGGAAATACAATGGGTTTTTGTATATTGCTCTTGTATCCTGCAACTTTGCTACCTCACCTATTAGTCCTGGGAGTCCTTTTATAAACTGGGAATTTCCAAAGTAAACTATCATGTTGTATATATAACAAGGTAAATATGTGGATAAATCTTAAAACTATTTTTTCTCTTAGATTCTTTAAAATACAAATGACTGTTTAAAGCAAAAATTATGACACTGAATTCTTGATTTAGAATGTATGCAGATGTGGGGCACTGGCTGGCTTAAGTTAGTTGGTGGAGCCCACAACTCTTGATCTCAGGGCTGTGAGTTCAAGCCCTACACTAGGAGTAGAGATTACTTAAAAATAAAAAAATTTTTTTTTAATAAATCTAATGTATGCAGATATAATACATAAGACAAGAATAGCATAAATGATATAGAGAGGAGTACATGATTTCTACATTTTTCTTGAAGTGATTAATATTAACAAATGAACTGAAAAGAGGATGGGATATTCCTCTCATAGAGATTAAGATGATAATAGTCAGAAACTTTTTTTTCAAGTGTTTATATATATACATAACAAAATACTTGAGCTGTAAGTAATTAAAGAGCACAATACTACATGTCATCTATTCTCACTGCTTGAGAGTAAAGGTAAAGTCAAAATTGGCTATAGGTCTAAAGACAAACTGGATACTGTAGAGAGCAAAAAAGAGAAGGAAAAAGAAAATATATACAATTAATCATTCTGTTTCAAACCAGGAAACTGTGAAGATCCATTCAGGAGCTATTTTAATGAACGAATAAGAATGATCTGAAATCACCATCAATTAATTATATGTAAATGGTCTTTCTAGATCTTTTCATATATTTACATTTTCTCTCTCTTTTTTAAGATTTATTTATTTAGAGAGAGAGAAGGGGAGAGAGAGCAAGCGCGCGGAGGGGAGGGGCAGAGGGAGAGGGAGAGAGAGAATCTGAAGCAGACTCTCCACTGAATGCGGAGCCCAGTGCATAGCTCAATCTCACAACACTGAGACCATGACCTGAGCTGAAATCAAGAGTTGGATGCCCAACTGACTGAGCCACCCAGTCTCCCTATACCTTTTATTAACACTTAACAATTTGCTGTAACCATTGAAAATATAAAACTTGCCAAACCCCTTAAAGAATACATATTAGTAAATCTTACAGTAGAAAAAAGAGGTAAATATTACATCTCATTTTTTCAAACGAAGAAAAATAACTTAAGAAAATGAATTTGCCAGATCATAGTTTGTCATATTTGTTAGCAAGCTACCTGGCCTCCAAGCCTGTGCTCTGTAACCCATCTACTGACATGTTGGTTCTACTTAAGGTACTGGAAACTAAAAGAGAAATTTTTATCTCCTGGCAATCTAGAGACAGTTCTTTTTTTTTTTTTTTTTTAATTTATTTATTTGACAGAGAGAGAGAGGCAGCGAGAGAGGGAACACAAGCAGGGGGAGTGGGAGAGGGAGAAGCAGGCCTCCCGTTGAGCAGGGAGCCCGATGCAGGGCTCGATCCCAGAACGCTGGGATCATGACCTGAGCTGAAGGCAGACGCTTAACAACTGAGCCACCCAGGCGCCCCTAGACACAGTAGTTCTTTTGGACATCTGAGTCTTTGGTCTGCTTTCAAATACTTACAATACCAGCCCTTGCTTGATTAGCTTGCCTGATGAGACAGACAGCATAGCTGGCTCAACTGGAGTATTTTTAAACTTAAGGTCATCCTTACTGTCAATTAATGAAAATTCAGAAAGGTTATAAAACTACTTTTAGTCAACTAAAAAAATTCGATGAGAGGGTCCTTCCTTTGTATACCCTATAGGCAGACACCACACATTAAGCCCTGTCATGGGGTAGGGGTGAGAGGAAACAAAAACCAAAGCATTCATTCATGCATGCACCACCACACAAACACACACACACACACACACACACACACACACACACACACACACACACGTTTATTTAATACCACAAAAAACAAAGGTTAGTGACCTAGAAATGGAATTATGGCAAAAATATTCAATTTTGGGCTACATTCAAACATTCATTGCTCATCTACCTGGTGCATGTCTCCAAGACATCAAAACAATTAGCAGAAAACACCTGCTTTGAGCAGTTCCCCTTGATTCCTTGATGCTTTCATGCAATGGTTCCTGATGAGCGGTCCTAACCTGAACCTAGGTTTCCTGACTTCCTAAAATAGCATTTATCTTGTTTCTCTCACTCATTTTGTTATGAAAATATGTCAAACATACAGTAAAGTTGGTATAGCTCAGTAAACCTTTGTTATGCCTTCCACTAGGTCAGAAGTCAGCAAACTTTTTCTATAAAGGGCAAGATACTAAAAATTTTATGCTTTGTGGGCCAAATACATACTATCTTTCTTTTCCATTGTATTTTCTTCTTTTTTCTCTAAATGTAAAAACCATTTTTTAAAAGTTTTATTTTATTTTTTAAAAGATTTTATTTATTTATTTGACACAGAGAGAGAGACAGCCAGCAGAGAGGGAACACAAGCAGGGGGAGTGGGAGAGGAAGAAGCAGGCTCCCAGTGGAGCACGGAGCCCGACGTGGGGCTCAATCCCAGGACCCTGGGATCATGACCTGAGCCAAAGGCAGACGCTTAACGACTGAGCCACCCAGGTGCCCCATAAAGATTTTATTTTTAAGTAATCTCTACACCCAACATGGGGCTCAAGAGTCGCATGCTTTACCTGACTGAACCAACCAGGTGCCCTTATAAAAACCATTCTTAATTTGGAAGTAAAGCAAAAATAGTTCACAGGCTGGATTTGGCCCAAAGGCCATAATTTCCCAGGCCCTACTATAGATAAATCTTTGGTTAACATTTTGCCACATTTGCACTGAAACTTTCTAAGATACATGTTATCATCACATTGTCATTACTTATTATTAAAGAGGATTTGAGAATACACATTCTCACCCTTGATTCCAAAGTACTTCATTATTTCTCCTGATAAGAAAAACATTCTCTTGAATAACCACAGAACCCTATCAAATTTAGGAAATTTAGCACTGATATACTATTATTTAGAGCATATATAGTCCATCTTCAAATTCCACCAATTATCTTAATAGTGTCCTTTACAGGAATTTTTTCCAATCTAGGATCACACATTGTGTTTAACTGAGTCTCTTGTAAGCCAACTCCTGATATCTAGCTTAGACCAATTTGCTTTTGTTGCTCCTGTGAGATCCTTACTTCGGACACTATGAAATTTCTCTCCCAGCCAAGGATCTCTGAAATATTCCCGCCTGGGTAGGACAACTCCAGAAACTACTATATAAGGAAGTCTACACACTAGGGAATCACCCCCTACATACACAATAATTCTCTTCCATGGGCTAAGGCACTACAGTGTGCACCCTCTTATCAGAAAACAAGTTCTCTTATTGTATCAGTTCAAACTTTAATTCAAAAATGTGTATTCATGGGGTGCCTGGCTGGTTCAGTTGATAGAGCATGCGACTCTTGATCTCAGGGTGAGAAGAATGTTTTTCTTATCAGGAGAAATAATGAAGAAGTACTTTGGAATCAAGGGTGAGAATGTGTATTCTCAATGTGTATTCTCACACTGGGCACAGAGCTTATTTAATAAAAAAAGAAAAAAATGTGTATTCACCTCTCTACCCTCACCGCCAATATCTAGTTTAAACTCTCAGTATCTCTTTCTTCTTTTTAAAGAAAAGATTTATTTATTTATTTACTTTAGAGAGAGAGCGTGCATGCACGGAGAAGCAAAGGGAGAGGGAGGAAGAAACAGACACCCCGCTGACAGCAGAGTCCCACGCGGGGATCCATCCCACAATCCATGAGATCACAACGTGGGCAGAATCGAGAATCAGACACTAAACCAACTGAGCTACCCAGGCACCCCAAGCCCTCAGTATGTCTTCCCTAAATTATTAGAAAAGCTTCAAAATCAGCATCCCTTCTCTGATCTTTGACAACACCAATCTTCCCTCCACATTGCTGCAAGAATAAACTTCTATATCACAAACAGAAATACAATATTTCTCTTACACTTCAGTGGTTCCCTAAAGACTTCAGAATCAAATCTACATTTCTTACTATAGTGTAGGGGGCTGTCTTCAAGAGCCCTTGCTTACCTTTTCTTTTTACCTTTCTCTGATACATCCTCAGTCCCCACTACAACCTTAATTCAAAACCTACCTGCTTCAGTCACTTCAATAAAGACCACTGACAAGTTATGGATTTGGGGTAATATAATTTTATAGGTTTAAAATTTTTAAATCACTGATATTTTGCTAATATGTGATTTAACTCAGTACCTTAATGCAACGAAAAGGATCATAACATTAGTCTCTCCACCAGACAGATCATGTGGGCAGGTCTTAAGAAGAGAAAAAAATCTACAGAAATTCTGTACTTTTCATTATTAACAATGAAATACCAATTGCTCCAAAAACACATATTTACATAATAATATATGAAAAGTCCATGCAAGGGGCACCTGGGTGGCTCAGTCAGTTAAGCACCTGCCTTGGACATGGGTCATGATCTCGGGCTCCTGGGATTGAGGCCCATGTGGGGCTCTCTGCTCAGTGGGGAGCCTGCTACTCTCTTTCCTTCTCCCTCTGCCACTCCCCGTTTGTGCTCTCTCACTCTCTCACTCTATCTCTCAAATAAATAAAGTCTACAAAAAAAGGAAAGTCCATGCAAATCCACATAATATCAAACATTAACCTAGGAAAATCTCACTACTAATACTTGCCCAAAACAACCATAAAAGCAGGCAATATATAAAAACAGGGCATGACTGCATGAAACTACTGAAGAGCAACAAATGCAGGAAGGCTTTAGAGACCAGAATGCTTGAGAGAAGAAGAACAATATACAAGGTGAGTTGTAAATTTACTCCAGCTTCATCCCTGAGGTTATGGTAAAGAAAAATAGAATCCACGAAGAAAGCTAGGGTAAGGAGACAGAGGCCAGAGACAGGAGCTTCCAAAATGTCTGAGACTTAAAATGTATCATCTCAAAAAAGGGAGCCGAAAAAGCAGCAGCTCAAAAATTGGCAGGGGCTCCTGGGTGGCTCAACTGGTTGAGCATCCATCCACTCTTGGTTTCGGCTCAGGTCATGATCTCTCAGTCATGAGATCGAGCTCTGCGTCAGGCTCCCCACTGAGTACGGAGTCTGCTTCAGATTCTTTCTCCCTCTCCCTCTGCCCCTCCGTGATCTCACAGACGCTCGCTCCCCCCCCCCCCGCCCCTCTCTCAAATAAAATCTTTTCTTAAAAAAATGTAAATTAGGGGCACCTGGGTGGCTCAGCTGGTTAAGCATCCAACTCTTGATTTCAGCAGCTCAGGTCATGATCTCAGGGTCATGAGATCGAGCCCTGTGATGGTTTTATTTATTTAAAAATAAATAAAATGTTAAAAAAGAATCAAATGGGGGGCGCCTGGGTGGCACAGCGGTTAAGCGTCTGCCTTCGGCTCAGGGCGTGATCCCGGCATTATGGGATCGAGCCCCACATCAGGCTTCTCCGCTAGGAGCCTGCTTCTTCCTCTCCCACTCCCCCTGCTTGTGTTCCCTCTCTCGCTGGCTGTCTCTATCTCTGTCAAACAAATAAATAAAATCTTTAAAAAAAAAAAAAAAGAATCAAATGGATATTTTAGAAAAACTGCACAAAGAATAGGAAAAAGACAAAGTTGCACAAAGTACAGGAGAAAGACAGAATTGAAATAGTGTACGGTTTTCACACTGTTTGAGAAGTGGTATAAGTGCTAACTTAACTATAGTAAGTCAAGAATATGTAATTTCTGGGGCTCATGGGTGGCTCAGTCAGTTAAGCGTCTGCCTTCGGCTTAGGTCATGATCTCAGGGTCCTAGGATTGAGCCCTACATGGGGCTCCCTGCTCAGTGGGGACCCTGCTTCTCCCTCTCCCACTCCCCCTGCATGTGCATACACTCACTCTCTCTCCCAAATAAATAAATAAAATCTTTAAAAAAGAAAAGAATATATAATTTCTGGGGTGACGATTAAAAGAATAAAAGAATGGATAACCAAAAGGTTGATAAAGGGGAAAATGTATGCATGCGTGTGTATAAATATATGTATTTTTTTACGGTGGGAAAATGTATCTTATTCATGTCTTTTCTTTTTAAGTAGGATCCACACCTAATGTGGGGCTCAAACTCACAACTCCGAGATCAAGAGTTGATGCTCTACTGACTAAACCACCCAGGTGCCCCCATCATGCCTTTTATTTGCTGTAATGACACTTTGATGTCTGGGGCCTTGCTAACAGGAAGGGACTGCCACTTCCAGACTTAGCTAATTCCTAGAGAGAGCAAACAAGCATATCTTTCATATACAAATCACCAATCAGAGCCCTTACTTCCAACAACCTCACAGTCTAGGGCCTCTATTCTCTGACTGAATCACCACAGGGCCAGATACTAGACCACTATGGATGACTGTATCCTAGAGCCTGCTGAAAGCGCTTGAACTGAGTAATCCTAGGGGCACCTGGCTGGCTCAGCTGGTAAAGCATTTGACTCTTGATCTCGGGGTTGTGAACTGAGCCCCACACTGGGTGCAGAGATTATTTAAAAATAAAGTCTTTAAAACAAAACAAAACAAAACAAGGGGTGCCTGGGTGGCTCAGTCAGTTAAGCATCTGCCTTTGGCTCAGGTCATGATCGCAGGGTCCTAGGATTGAGCCTTATATCGGGCTCCCTGCTCAGTGGGGAGTCTGCTTCTCCCTCTCTCTCGGCCCCCTCCCCCTGCTGGCATGTGCTCTCTCTCTCTCTCAAATAAATAAATAAATAAATAATCTTTAAAAAACCAAAACCTTAGATAATCCTAAACTTGCCTACCCTGCCTCACTTATTTCTTCCTACAGAAACCACACTAAATGCTCTTACCCATGTTTTTCCCTTGCTTCCTCTGCTTCCTCACTGATACCAATGCTTCCCCAGATGGCCCCCTCTGGCGTGGCATGCCCCCTTCTCTTGGATCTGTTGAGTATAACATACCATCTTTCCGGCGGCTGTTGCTACCTGATCTGTTGGCATCCCCACACATGAATGAAACCTAAATTTATAATAATAACAGTAATAAACTCTTGATTAATTCAAAAGATGGCAAGAACAGGGGTGCCTGGATGGCTAAGTCAGTAGAGCATGTGACTTGATCTCAGAGTGGTGAGTTCAAGCCCCACACTGGGCAGAGAGCTCACTTAAAAAAAAAAAAGATGGCAGGAACAAAGAATAACAAAAAAACAGACAGAATAAACAGAAATCAAATAGAAAAAATAAGACTTATGCCCACCTATAATTAGTAATTACATAAAATATAAATGGGCAAAATAACAATTAAAACAAAGATGAAATAGAGAAAAAGCCCCTTTGTTCTTGGCAGCAATTTTCCCCAAAGCACAAGAAACAAAGGCAAAAATAAGTAAATGGGACTAAATTAAATTAAAAAGCTACACACAGCAAAACAATCAACAAAATGAAAAAGCAATCAATGGAATGGAAGAAAACATGATTACAGCTAATAATACTGTATTATATACTTGAAAGTTGCTATAAGAGAGTAGATCTTAAATGTTCTCTACAAAAAAGAAATGATAATTATGTGACAGGAAGGAGGTGTTAGCTAATGATATTATAGTGGTTATCATTCTGCAATATAGAAATGTATCAAATCAACACACTGTACACTTAAACTTACACAACATTATATATCAATCACATCACAATAAAGGTGGAAAAAATTCTGGGGGGAAAAAGACAACAAAGATGAGAAACACTTAATATTTTTCAAAATTTTTTTAGGAGGGGCAAAGAAAGAGGGGGAGAGAATCTTAATCAGGCTCCACGCCCAGGGCAGAGCCCCAAGCAGGGCTTGATCTCACAACCCTGAGATCATGACCTGAGTCAAAATCAAGAGTTCGGACACTTAGCTGACTGAGCCACCCAGGCACCCCAAGAAACACTTTAAATATAAGGATCCAGAAATAGTAAATGAAAAAAGATGGAAAAAGAAATACCAAGCAAGCATTTGCCAAAGAAAGATGTCTGATTAACATCAAAATAGATTTTAAAGCAAGAAATATTATGAAAGATAAAGACTGAAATTTTGTAATGACAATGGGACAATTCAACAAGAAGATACAATAATCCGAAATTTATATATTCCTCATAACACAGCTTAGAAATGCATAAAGTTAAACAAGAGAGAGCTATAAGGAAAAACAGATAAATACACAATCAGAAGAGATTTTAAAATACATCTCTGAGTTGCTGATAGAACATGCACACCAAAAACAAATGAAATCAGAAAGGACGCAAAAGATCTGAAGAATATAATCAATGTATGTTATCTACTTGACATGCAAAAATCATTACACCCAACAAACTGCAGAATATATGTAATTTTCCAGTTCTGGCAGAAAATATTCACAAAACACATAATATTGATAAGTACCCAGGATATTTAAAGAACTCATACAACTCAAAAAGAAAAACAACCCAATTTTTTAAAAATGTGCAAAACATTTCAACAAACACTTCCCAAAGATATGTGAATGACCATTAAGTCTATGAAAAAATACTCAATATCACCAATCATCAGGGAAATGTACATTAAAACCCTACTGAAATACTATTACACATCTACCAGAATGATTCAAATTAAAATGACTGTCAACACCTAATGTTGGAGAGAATATAAAGCAAACAGAATTCTCATATACTGTTGATGGGAGTGTAAAATTTTTACTTCTTAATGAAGAAGTCTGGCAATTGGTCATAAAACTCAACATGTACCTGCCCTATGATCCAACAATTCCATCCATACTTAAGGGAAATGAAAAATTTAGTCCACAAAAAGATTTATAAATCAAAAGACTTTTAAGTCAAAAAAGGTTATAAGAGACAAAGAAAGACATTATATACTAATAAAGGTTCAATACAGCAAGAAGATATAACAATTATAAACATTTACAATACCTAATAACAGGTCATTAAAATATATGAAGTAAAAACTGACAGAATTGAAAAGAGATATTAACAGTTCTGCAATAATAGTTGGAAACTTTAATACCCCACTCATAATAATGGAGAGAACAACCAGACAGAAGCAAGGAAACAGAGAACTTAACACAATAAACCAACTAGATTTAATATACATATACAGAACACTCTACTCAACAATACAATACACATTCTTCTCAAGGGTACACAGGACACTTTCTTAACATATGTCAGGTCACAAATCAAGTCTCGATAAATTTAAAAAGACAGATATCAAGCGAAGAATCTTCTCTGATTTCAATGCAATAAAGTTAGAAATTAGTAACAAAAAAGGAAAACTAAGGGCGCCTGGGCGGCTCAGTCGGTTAAGTACCCGACTACTGATTTCAGCTCCAGTCATGATCTCAGGGTTATAAAGTCGAGCTCCACATCTCCCCTCCCTCTGCCTCTCCCTCCCCACCCTCAAACAAACAACAACAAAAAACACAAAAAACAGAAAACTAGAAAATTCACAAAGTTGGGGAAATTAAACAACATACTTCTGAAACAATGGATCAAAGAAGAAATCACAAGGGAAATTAGAAATACCTAGAGTTGAATGAAAACAAAAATACAACATATCAAAACTTATGGGCCAAGTAAAAAAAATGCTCAGGAGGAAATCTGTAGCTATGAACACTTACATTTAAAAAAAAAAAAAAAAAGTTCTCAAATTAGCAACCTAACTGTAATTTACAACTTAAGGAACTAGAAAAAGAACAAACTAAACCCAAATTTAGCAGAAGGAAGGAAATAATAAAGACTAAAGCAGAGATAAGCAAAACAGAGAACAGAAAAATATAGGGAAAATCAATGAAATCAAAAGTTGGTTCTTCAAAAAGATCAACAAAATTGACAAATCTTTAAGCTAGATGGCCTGAGGAAAAAAGATTACTAAAATGAGAAATTAACAAGGGGACATTACTACTGATTCTACAGAAATAAAAAGGATTTTAAGAGAGTATTATGAACAACTATATGACGACAAATTAAGATAAAAAGTGCAAATTCTGAAAAATACAAAACCTACCAAGACTAAGCGATAAAGAAACAGAAAATCTGAATACTACTACATATTATAAGTAGACGGAATCAGTAATCAAAAATTTTCCAATAAAGCAAAGTCCTGGACTCAATGGGCTCTTAAAATTCAACAATAAGAAAACACACAACCCAATTTAAAAATGGGCCTAACACCCTGACACCTTACCAAAGAAAATATACAGATGGGAAATAAGCATATGTAAAGATGGTTCATAACATGTATTACAGGGAAATAGAAATTAAAACAATGAGATACTACTAGACACAATTAGCATGGCCAAAATCTGGAACACTGACAGTACCCTTTGGTACTGATGAGGATATGGAGCAACAAGAACTCTCATTCACTGCTGGTGGGAATGCAAAATGGTACAGTTCCTTTGTAAGATAGTTTGGTGGTTTCTTATCAAATTAAACATACTTCACCATACAATCCAGCAATGGCACTCCTTGGTATTTACTCAAAGGAGGTGAACACATATCCACACAAAAACCTGCACACAGAGGTATTTTTCAAGGTAGTGAAAATACTCTGTTTGATGATGGGTACTTATCATACATTTGACTATACCCACAGAATGTACAATATCAAGAGTGAACCCTAATGTAAACTACGGTTATTATGTTTTGTCAATGTAAGTTCATCAGTTGTATTCTGGTGCAGGATACTGATAATAGAGGAGGCTATGCATGTGTGAGGGAAAGGACTATATGAAATCTCTGTACCTTCCTTTCAATTTTGCTGTGATCCTAACTAAAACTGCTCTAGAAAAATAAAGTCTTTTTAAAAAATGTTTTTAAATATCTCTACTTGAGGTGTCTAGGTGGCTCAGTCGGTTAAGCACCTGCCTTTGGCTCAGGTCATGCTCTCAGGGTCCTGGGATCCAGCCCTGTGTTGGGCTCCTGCTCAGGTGGAAGTCCACTTCTCCCTCTCCTGCTCCTACCCCCAGTTCGTGCTCTCTCTCGTGAGCTCTCTCTCTCTAAAAAATAAATAAAATCTTCTAAAAAAATAAATAAAATAAATATCTCTACTTAATTTAAAATCTTCACCTCAATTTCCTTAAGATAAAACTGTTCAGGTTTATGAAGTATTGCAACTTCACTTCTCAACAGAAAATATATGTATATAAATATATTTTTAAAATTTTTATTTATTTACTTAAGTAATCTCCACACCCAACGTGGGGCTTGAACTCAGGACCCCCAGATCAAGAGCTGCATGCTCTTCTGACTGAACCAGCCACATACTCCTTTTTTTTTTTTTTTTTTAAGATTTTATTTATTCATTCGACAGAGATAGAGACAGCCAGCGAGAGAGGGAACACAAGCAGGGGGAGTGAGAGAGGAAGAAGCAGGCTCATAGAGGAGGAGCCTGATGTGGGGCTCGATCCCACAACGCCAGGATCACGCCCTGAGCCGAAGGCAGACGCTTAACCGCTGTGCCACCCAGGCGCCCCCAGCCACATACTCCTATATATAAATCTTTTACTTGCTTATGGCAGTGTATTTTTAAACAACGAAAAAAACAACTACTTTCTCCCATCAGTAAGTTTTATGCCAAAAGATGTCTTCTTTAATGTGTACGAGAAACTACCAAATAGATACACACCATAAAATATTTTCCCCAGGGGTGCCTGGGTGGCTCAGTCGGTTAAGCAACCGACTTGATTTTGGCTTAGGTCACTATCTCAGGGTTGTGAGATCAAGCCCTGCATCGGGCTCCATGCCGAGCGTGGAGCTCACTCCCCTTCTCCCTCTGCTTCTTCCCACTTGTGCTCTGCTCTCTCTTGAAAAAAAAAACAAAACAAACCCCCAAAAAACCAAAACAAAACAGGCTCTTTAAATTAATATCACTCTAGTTCTATTCTGTTTCTTCTCTTTGCCTCCTGGGGCACTAATGTCATATGGCTTTAATTATTGCGTTGTAGTATTTTTAAAATTTTTTTTATTAAATAAATACTACACTCAACATGGGGCTCAAACTCACAACCCTGAGATCAAGAGTTGCAAGCTCTACTGACTGAGCCAGCTGGGCGCCTCTACTGTGTCACAGTCTTTTAATAATTGATAATCCAGGGCTCCCTTCAACAGTCTATTTAATATTCTTCATTATTTTCTAGGCTATTCACATTGCTTTATTCTCCTTTTCTTCTTTTTCCCTCCAAACTAACAAACATATCCATTAAGAGGAAATACAATGATGTTCATTAGAGTATTATTATTATTATTTTTAAAGATTTTATTTATTTATTCGACAGAGATAGAGACAGCCAGCGAGAGAGGGAACACAAGCAGGGGGAGTGGGAGAGGAAGAAGCAGGCTCATAGCGGAGGAGCCTGATGTGGGGCTCGATCCCATAATGCTGGGATCACACCCTGAGCCGAAGGCAGACGCTTAACCGCTGTGCCACCCAGGCACCCCCTAGAGTATTATTTTTAACAGTAAAAACAGGAAGCAGGACTGAAAAACCTAAATAATCATGTGGAATGATTAAGCAAATTATGATATACTGAATGGACATATAAAATCTGATACATTATTATCATGTACACTTATTAATATGAAAAATAAGCAGCAATGCAAAATTTCTAAAAACAAATGATACCATTTTCATTTTAAAAATTAAATGGCAAAGAGAAACAAAAGATAAAATGAACTTATGGGACTTCATCAAGATTAAAAGTTTCTGCACAGCCAAGGAAACAGTTAGAAAAACTAAGAGGCAGCCCACGGAATGGGAGAATATATTTGCAAATGACACTACAGATAAAGGACTGGTATCCAAGATCTACAAAGAACTTCTCAAACTCAATACATGAGAAACAAATAAACAAATCAAAAAATGGGCAGAAGATATGAACAGACACTTTTCCAATGAAGACATACAAATGGCTAACAGACACATGAAAAAATGTTCAAAATCATTAGCCATCAGGGAAATTCAAATCAAAACCACACTGAGATACCACCTTACGCCAGTTAGAATGGCAAAAATAGACAAGGCAAAAAACAACAATTGTTGGAGAGGATGTGGAGAAAGGGGATCCCTCCTACATTGTTGGTGGGAATGCAAGTTGGTACAGCCACTCTGGAAAACAGTGTGGAGGTCCCTTAAAAAGTTAAAAATTGAGCTACCCTATGACCCAGCCATTGCACTACTGGGTGTTTACCCCAAAGATACAGACGTAGTAAAGAGAAGGGCCATATGCACCCCAATGTTCATAGCAGCAATGTCCACAATAGCTAAATTGTGGAAGGAGCCGAGATGCCCTTCAATAGATGACTGGATTAAGAAGTTGTGGTCCATATACACAATGGAATATTACTCAGCTATCAGAAAGAACGAGTTCTCAACATTTGCTGCAACATGGATGGCACTGGAGGAGATAATGCTAAGTGAAATAAGTCAAGCAGAGAAAGACAACTATCATATGATTTCTCTCATCTATGGAACATAAGAACTAGGATGATGGGTAGGGGAAGAAAGGGATAAAGAAAGGGGGGGTAATCAGAAGGGGGAATGAAACATGAGAGACTATGGACTATGAGAAACAAACTGAGGGCCACAGAGGGGAGGGGGGTGGGGGAATGGGATAGACCGGTGATGGGTAGTAAGGAGGGCACATATTGCATGGTGCACTGGGTGTTATACGCAACTAATGAATCATCGAGCCTTACATCGGAAACTGGGGATGTACTGTATGGTGACTAACATAATATAATAAAAAATCATTAAAAAAAATTAAATGGCAAATGAACATATATAAACACTACATGTTACAGATATATATAGGATAAATAATTATCTCATTTTGCCCTGGACTATGGGGTTTCTAGGACATGGGACTTTCACCACTAAAACTGGAAGTCTTGGTTAAATTGAGATAACAGTCATCCTAGACATATGTACATAACTGAAAGGCTGAAAAGATGTAAATGAAATATTATCAGAGGCTATCTGAAGGGAAAATAATTATAAGAAATGGTTTCTGTATGCTTTTCATTTTTCAGTTAAAGGTGATATAATACATCTTTATATGAAACAAGCAAAGTTTACTAAGGGTCTTTTACCCTTAGTAAAATCTCAAACTATATTCTAGCTAAAATTCAACAGAAAACAGACTTAGCTATACCAATAAAAAAGTAACGAGAGAAAAGCCAAATAACTAAAACCAGGAATGAGCGGGAACATTACAACCAACCTACAGAAATAAAAAGGGTTATATGAGAATACTATTTACAATTATACATCAATAAATTAGATAACCGAGATGAAACAAATTCCTAGAACCCACAAATAAAGTAACTTAAGAAAATGAAAAATAGCAACAGACATTTAACAAGTAAACACTGAAAAAGTAATCAGAAACAAAGTCTATAACCAGATACCTTCCCTGTGAATTCTACCAGTTAAAGAATTAACAGTTCTTCCCCAACTCTTTCAAAAAAAAGAAAAGAGAAACTTCCTAACTCAATGAGGCCAGTATTAGCCTGATACCAACACCAGACCAAGAACATCACAAGAAAATTACAGTGTCTCTCATGAATACAGATGTAAAAATCCTCAAAGTACTATCAAACCATATTAAATCATAAACCATGACAAAGTGGAATTTATCCCAGAAATGCAAGAGTGGTTCAATTTAACAAAATCAATAATGTAATATACTACATTAACAGAACAAAAGAGAAAAACCATATGATCATCTTAATTGATATCAAAAAGGTATATAACAGAGTGTAACAACCTTTCATGAAAAAAACACTCAAAAAATTAGAACTAGAAGGAACTTCCTCAATATGATAACGGGCACTTAAGAAAACCCCACAGCTAGTATCATCTTCAATAATGAAAACTGAAAAAAGCTTTCCCCCTAAAATCAGAAACAAGGGTGCTCACTTTTATCACCACCATCAAAGTTCCAATTAGAGCAAACAGATAAGAAAAACAATAAAAAGCATCCATATTGGAGAGGAAGAAGTAAAACAACCTTTACTTGTAAGTGACATGATCTTATATATGGAATTCCAAAGTATCCACATGAAAGATACTAGAGCTAATAAGTTTACCAAAATTTAGGGTAAAAATCGATGCACATAAATCAACTGTTTCTATATACCAGTAATGAGTAATCTGAAGAGGGAATTAAGAAAGTAATTCCATTGACAATAGCATCTAAAAGAGTCACATGCTGATGACTACACTAAAGCAATGAATTATAACACCTGTACACTGAAAACTATAAAACATTGCTGAACAAAACTGAAGACCTAAATATTTAGAAGGACATTTAGAAGGTAGTAAGACTTAATAATGGTAAGACACCAATACTACCAAACATGATCTACAGATTTAAACAATTACTAACAAATTCCAACAGCAGAAATGGAAAAGCCAATCCTCAAATTCATATGGAATTGCAAGGGGCCCCAAATAGCCAAAACTATCTTGAAAAAGAATAAAGTTATCCCTGATCTCAAACTTACTACAAAGCTACAGTCATCAGAACAGTATGATACTAGCATAAAGATGGCTATGTAGACAAATGGAAAAGAACTGAGAGTTCAGAAGTAAACTATACAATATGACCAACTGATTCCATAAAGATGCCAAGACAATTCAACAGAGAAAGAACAGTCTCTTTAATAGAGGGCACTGGAATAACTGGATTTCCACATACAAAAGAATGAGGATAGACCTTTATCTCACAACATATACAAAAATTAACTCAAAATGAATCAATGACCTGTAAGTAAGAGCTAAGACCATAAAACTCTTAGAAGAAAACATAAGGGTGAATCTTCATGACCTTGGATTTTGTACTGAATTCTTAGGGCACCAAAAGCATAAGTAACAATGACAAAAAACAGACCAACTGGACTTAATCCAAATTTAAAACTTCTGTACATCAGAGGACATTATCAAGAAAGTGAAAAAGATGAACTACAGAATGGGAGAAAATATCTGCAAATCCTGTATCTGATAAGGACTTAAGATTCAGAATACATAAAGAACCCTTACAACTCAGCAAGGAGACAAACAACCCAATTTTTAAAATGGGCAAAGGATCTGAATAGACATTTCTCCCAAGAAGATATACAAATGGCCAATAAGCACATGAAAAGATGCTCAACATTATTAGTCAATAGGGAAATACAAATCAAAACATCAACATACTACTTCACACCATGTAGGACAGCTATAATCAAAACAACAAAAAATAACAGGCATTTGCGAGGATGTGGGGTAACTGGACCTCTGGTAAACTGCTGGTGGGAATGGAAATAGTGTAGCCATTACAGTGCAGTTTGGTAGTTTCTCAAATTACCATGTGATCTAGTATGTTCACTCCTAGGTACACACCCAAATTTGAAAACAGTGACTCAAGCAGATATCTGTACACCAATGTTCATTATAGCATTTATTCACAATAACCAAAAGGCGGACATGATCTAGTGTCCATCAACAAATGAATGGATAAACAAACCGTGGTATATTCATACAATGGGATATTCAGCTATAAAAAGGAATGAAGTACTGATACATGCTACAACATGGCTGACCTGTAAAGTGTTATGCTACACATTATGCTAAGTGTTATAAGCTATACACAAAAGTACAAATATTGTATGATTCCACTCATATGAAATATCTAGAGTAGGCAAATTCATAGAAAAAAGTAGATTAGAGGTTAAGTAGAGGGAGAAGGAGGAGTTGTTGCTAATACAGAGCTTCTGTTTGGGGTGATGAAAAAGTTTTGGAAAAAATGGTAATGGTTGTACAACATTGTGAGCGTAATTAACACCACAAATTGTACACTTAAAAATGGTTAAAATGGCAAATTTGATGATTCTTTTAGCACAACACACACACATATACACACAAGAAAAAAGACTTTGGTACATAGCCTTCTGTCAAATAGTAATTCTAGATTTCCACAACACTAACATTGACTGTGTATGAGACTACAGAAGTCAGTGTTCTGCAATACTTAATTCTACAGTAATTCAAGACTTCTCAACCCACTGTGCTAAAATGCTAAACCATATGTAAGTTAAAGCAAAATAAAATTCGTTCCCATTTTTTCAACAATCCAAAAAGCTCAATAAATAAAACTATCTACTTTCATATTATACACATATATCTATGCAAGTGATTATAAAATGGACTATTGCTTATGTTTCTTTATATTATTGTTTCTTACCCTGCTGGGACTAAATACTAAGTAAATGCTGGTCACTGACATTAAGCCTTTAACACTTACAAAATACACTGCTCCAAAGCTTCCATGGCCAATTTCTCTGAGATCTGTGAAGAGCTTCTCTGGATCTTCTTTGAAGAAGAGCTCTGCAATTTCAGGGTCCTTCAGGCTGCCCGCTCGGTTAGTTGATGGCATCCTGCTGGGCAATCAGTTCTCTGATTCTAATTTTATACTGCTATCCCAATCCTTGGTTCATCTGTATGAATGAAGCCACGCTGGCATAAACTATTGTAGAGAAATAAGAAAAGAAAAAAGTCAGGAAAAGCAAAAGCTGCTAAGAATAATTAGTATAAGATCATTTTCTGACAGCATATACAAAATTATCTCAGGCCTAGATTTTCACTGAGAAGGAAATGTGGTCTACTAGCTCAACTTAGCTCATCATCACAATCACCTGTGGTCCTTTAAGAAAACCCAGATTCTTAATATCCATAGTATATAACTATATATTATATATACACTTTGAAAAATTAAACAAACCTTATGTCTTAGAAGCCTTTCTGTATCTGTACTTAAAGATTTGTCTAATCCAGATGCAGTGCACCCATCAGAAGAGATAACACATAAGCTATGAAAAACGTGCACAACAACTTAAGATGGACCAATACTATGTCTCTAACACCAGGAAGATTCCCAACTATTAATGATATTCAAATATAAGAAAATACACAAAAGATTTAATTCAGTAAGCTGTTTCTTTTCCTTTCAAATACCATTTGCTAGTATTTAATCAACTCTAATACAGACATTCCAAAGAAAACTACAATGGGAGAAAGTAATAAATTTCACACAGATAACCGTTTCCCCATAAACCTGATTCACATTAAAATATGGCCTTTATCAAATCTGCATCATTAGACAAGTAGATAGTACAGTTAAGCAGTAAATTTCCTGATGTTCTGTTATCAGTTCCTTTATATCTAATTACTCAATTTTAAAAATAGCTGTCATAATTGAGAGGCTTCAGAACCTGGGTTCTGGAATGACAATGCCTCGACATGAATCCTGGCAACACTATTTACAAACTGTGAGCTTGGGTAGCTTCATTTGCCTAATCTGTACACTGAATAGAACCTATTCCACAGAATGGGATAGCATCCTCCAGAAAATCAGAGAAATAAGAAATAATGAGGGTACTGACCATTTACTTTATCAAATACCAAAAAGTAACTATGGCATCTTTCAGAATACTAAAAATAGGACAAGCAAATCAATAATCTAAAAGACAGTCCAGAAACAAACCCGTGTACGTCTATCTTGGAATTTAGCATACAACTAAAGGAGAAGAAATAAATGTTGAGAAAACTGAGAACCCATTCAGAAAAAAATATATAAAAATTGTAATCCTATCATATATCTTATGTAAATATTACCACTAAGTGGATTAAGAGACATCCTGAATAAATGAGGAAAAAATGAATTTGAGACCTGTTCCTCAAACTGAATACCAGAACTTACATGTGGGTCAGAAAAACAATCATAAAAAATGAAACTGGGGTGTCTGGCTGGCTCAGTAAGAAGAACATGTGATTCCTGATCTTGGGGTCATGAGTTTGAGCCCCATGCTGAGTGGGGCTTATTATTCATTAAAATAAATAAATAAAATTAATAAAAATGAAACTATACATAAGTACTAGAAGTAAGTTCCTCTGTAATCAAGGATTGAGGAAACTTTCCTATGATCCAAATCCAAAACAACAATGACGAAGACTGATATATATTTAACAGTCTAAAGAAGAAAACCTGGGACAAGGGGCCATGGAAAAAAACACTCCAAACAAAAAGATAAAAGATAAACTTGGAAAAAGAGTTTGAAATTAATTTTTACAAAGGGTTCATATCCCTAATATGTAAAAAGTAAAAAAAAAACAAAAAATCTGATATCGTTAATACCTGAAAAGTTTCTGAAAACAGCAAAGAAAATATACAGCAGATACATGTAGTTCACAGGGAAAAAAATTAACTTTGATTAAATTAACAACTTTAAAAAATTAAATTGCTTAGGGGTGCCTAGGTGGCTCAGTCAGGTAGGCGTCTGCCTTCCCCTGGGGTCATGATCTCAGGGTCCCGGGATCAAGCCCCACATCAGGCTCCCTGCTCGGCAGGGAGTCTGCTTCTCCCTCTGCCTCCCCCCCTTGGCTTGTGTGTGCTCTCTCTCTCTCAAATAAATAAAATCTTTAAAAAAATAAATTGCTAAAATCTAACCAACCATCAAATACATGAAAATATGTTCAAAATCACACCAATTAAGAGAAATACAAATTAAAACTATACTAAGATTTCATTTTGTACCTATCAGAAAGACAAAAATTAACCACATGCTGATGGTGGGATGAAGGGAAATATGTATGCACTCATCCATTAATAGTGGTAATGAAAAAACAGTACAAACCCTATGGAGAAAAATCTAGCAAAAACATACAGGCACTTATCATTTCACATAAAAATACCACTTTAAGGAATTAATACCAAAGATACTTATAGAAAACATAAGAAAACATAAATGCACAAGGTCAGGAACTGGAAATCAATACATGGACTGTAAAATGATACAACCATTTTGGAAAACTGTTTAACGGATGCTTATCAAGAAAAATAAACATGTACTGTATGAAGGAGCAATTCCTGAACTAGTTGTCATTTATTCAAAGAAAAGAAAACACAGGCACACAAAAACTCACACATAGTAGCTTTATTCATAATAGTCCAAAACTGCAAATAATACAAATGTCTATCAACAAATAAATGTATAATAGAACTGTGGTATATTCACACAATGAAATACTATTCACAGCAATAAAAACAAATAAACTACTGATACATGAAGGAACACAAATGAATATCAAAAGCATTATGCCACTCAGTAAAAGAAGACAGAAACAAGAGTATGTACTTAATGATTCCCCTGATAAATTCTCAAACAGGCAAAACTGGTCTGAAGTAATAGATCCATGGTTACTTGGGATGGGTATGAAGGACAAAAGGGCCAAAGGAGCTTCTGGAGATGAGAGAATGTTCTATATCTTGAGGTAGTGAATTACGTAAATATATACACCTGTATCATGTATTATATTATGCAACTGGGTTCTAAAACTACACCTGAACACTTAAAATGGATACATTTCACTATATGTAAATTATACTTCAATGAAATTAACTTTAAAAAGTTAAATGGCTTAAATCTAAGTGCCAGATACACAGACATAAAATCTAAGTACTAGGGGCGCCGGGGTGGGTCAGTCGGGTTAAGCGTCTGCCTTCAGCTGAGGTCATGATCCCAGGATCCTGGGATAGAGCCCTCCATCAGGCTCCTTGCTCAGCAGGGAGCCTACTTCTCCCTCTCCCGGGGGCTCCCCCTGCTTGTGCGCGCATGTGTGTGTGCACGTGCGTGCGCTCTCTTTCTCTCTCTCTCACTGCCAAATAAATAAAATCTTTTTTTTTAAATCTAAGTACCATATATATATGCTCTCTTGCATGCACACTCTCTATATAGTACAAATTTATGAACAAGGTATAGAAGGATATGTATTGAAATGTTAATACTTTCTGTGATAAAGTAGAGCCATGAAAAGCATTATTTGTTAGCCTACGCATCTGTATTACCTGAATTTTTACAGCGACTGCTTTTATAATTTTAAGAAATTTACTTTACATTGTACTTTAAATTTGAGAAAAATAAAATAGAACATTTTAGAACTAGAAGAATACATACTCTGACTAGGGAGAACATCGAAAGGCTATCCACATTTTTTTTTTAATTCACAAAAGATTTATGCATTTTACAATTTTGTATGTCAAAAAAATTGAGTCAAACAGAAAAACTGAAACTTACAGAGCTAACACAATCAAGGATCAACATTCCTTAAATATATAAACATCATTCAAATCACTCAGAAAGTAGTTAATTCACCAACATATAAATAACGGTTCAAAAGATGTATGTCAGCATTCCATAAACATGTAATATAAATTACTGGGGAGAGAAGTTAAAACTTGATGGGTATGGCCATGAGTTTTGGATTCTATTTTCCTCCTTTAACTCCTGGTGGCTTTGACCTAAAAGTGCCCTGAATTACAGCAAGGAAACCCATGAAGAAATCCCCTCTTTCCGTCCAAAGGACCAGGAAAAGGAGATCTTGTGATCTAAAAGACTGGGCAGAGGGGAGCCATTATTTTCTCTTTTCTCTCCCCAGCCACAGAACTGCACTGCCCCAGGAACAGAAAAAAACTGTGAGAAAACCTCTCTTTGGAGAGAAAAATTGCAAAATACGGCCCTCTGTTGGTCCAAAAAGTATGAGGGGAATTCCCATTATTTTTTTAAACTCCTCTCTTCTTTCCCCATTTCACTTATGGGGACTCCCAGTTATGGAGAACTGTAAATGCTCAGAGAAAAACCTGTCTTTCTGATAAGAACCAGGGAAAAGTCCAGTGGAAATTGAAGAGTAAATGGAGGAAAATCATGGAGAAGAGAGAGCTGGAAAAGAGATCCCTAATTCTTTTATTTTGGTATAAGCCAAAACAAATACTGATTTGCACTTGTGTAAAGCAGACTCAAAGAAGTGTAGCAAAGGCTACATTAAAGACAACTAATCTATAATATAAACCACTGCCAGGTCTCATTCTATCACTGAGAGGCACAGCACAGGGCAAATCCAAAGACCACAGCAAAGGTTTTAGAAATAGAACTGATACTGGAACCACCACTCACAGAAAGTGAGACAGAACTTCCCATTTAAACCAGTTGGTGTCTACTGAAACAAAGAAAAATCAACATTCTCCAGAGCATATTAAAAGGACTCAAAAATGACAACATAATATTCACAATGTCCAAGATAAAATCCAAAGTTACTCTACATGCAAAACAGAACAAAACCACACACACACACACACACACACACACACACACACACAAACTGGTAAATGTGACGAATTATCAAGGGAAGAGAGGACCAACAGATGCCTGTTTTGAGATGATTCATGTTGGAATTATCACACAAAGACTTTAAAGCAGTTATTATAACCATAACAAATGAGGTAATGGTTAACACTCTGGAAACAAATGAAAAGATATAAGTTCTTAGTAGAGAAATAAAAAAGAAATTTTTTAAAAATCACATGAAGAATTTAGAACTGAAAAATACAGTATCATAAATGAGGAGCACCTGGCTGACAAGTCTGTAGAGCATGCAACTCTTGATCTTGGGGTCGTGAGTTCAAACCCCACGTTGGGCACATTACTTATTAAAAAAAAAAAAAATACAAAAAAACTCCCAAAACTCATTGCAGGGGCTCAACTGCACAACAGAGAAGACATGACAGAGGAAAGAGTCCGTAAACTTTAAGACACAGCAACAGAAATTAATGAAACTAAAGAACAGAGAGGAAAAAAAGATTGAAAAAACTGAACAGAGCCTTAGTGACTTGTTGAACAATATCAAATTGGCTATGTTTCAAACCACTGGTGTTATTAAGGAGAGGAAAAATAAATTGGTAGAGAAAAAAAATTTTCTTAGTAATGTCTGAATATTTCACAGATTTGACAAAAGACATAAATTTAGAGATTCAAGAAACTCAACAAACCCCAAACAGGACAAATTCAAAGAAAATCAGGCTAGACACATCTAATCAAAATGTTAGAAAAAGATAAACTAAAATTTAAATGACAAGAGACTTTGCTAAAAAACAGAGTCCACAGAAAGTGGAATAATATCTTTAAGGTGATAAAAGGAAAGAACTACCAACCCAGAACATAATTCTTTATCTAGCAGAAGTCTTCTACAGGAATGAAGGAGGGAGAGGCTCTTATATGATGCAAAATTAAGAGAACCTGTTGCCAACAGACCTACTTTAAAAGAAAAACAAAATATTAAACAAAAGAAAGCTAGAGTAGCTACATTAGTATCAGACAAAATAGACTTCAGAACTATGAAAATTGCAAGGGATAAAGAAGAACATTATATAATGATAAGATTCCATTCATCAAATCCCAAATTTGTCTTCACCTAACAAAAGAGCTTCTAACTCATGAAGCAAAAATTGATACAACAGAGAACAGAAATAAAACAAGTCTATAATTATACTGGGAAACTCCAACACTCCTCTCTCAGAAATTCAAAGAAAAAGTAGTCTGAATATATACAGAACAACACTATCAACCAAGTTTACCTAACGACATTTCCAGAATACTCTACTTGACAACAGAATATACATTCTTTTCAAGAGCGAATATGATATCCACACCAAGACAGATTACACTCTGGACCATAAAACAAATCTTAACAAGCATGAAAAAATTTCAATTCATACAAAATACGTTATCTGACCACAGTGTAATTAATTACCTTTAAAGTCAGTAACAAAAATATGACTTTTTTAAAAAAAGATTTTATTTATTTATTTGTCAGAGAGAGAGAGAGGACAAGCAGGGGTAGCAGCAGGCAGAGGAGAAGCAAGCTTCCCTGCAGAGCAAGGAGCCCGAGGCAGGACTCGATCCCAGCACCCTGGGATCATGACCTGAGCTGAAGGTAGACGCTTAACCCACTGAGCCACCCAGGCATCCCCCAAAATATTACTTTTTAAAAAAAAACCACCAAATTTGGAAATTAAACACACACTTCTATGTAATCCATGGGTCAGTAAATAAATTTCAAGGGAAATTAGAAAAGAATATAAATTGGGGCACCTGGCTGGCTCAGTCTAAAGAGCATGCAACTCTTGGTTTTGGGATTATGAGTTCAGACCCCACATTCAGGGTAGAGATTACTTAGAATTACAAAAAAGAATACAAATTAAATGAAAATAAAAATGCAACATAAAATTTGTAGGATACAACTAATACAGTGCTTACATAGAAATTTAAGGCACTAAATCTATATTAGGAAAAAAAAAAGAGAGATTTCAAATAAATAATCTACACTTCTATTTTAAGAATCTAGAGAGGGGCCCCTGGATGGCTCAGTCAGTTAAGTGTCCAACTCTCTTGATCTCAGCTCAGGTCTTGATCTCAGTGTTGTTAGTTCAAGCCCTACATTTGGCTCCACGCTGGGCATGGAGCTTACATTAAAAAAAAAAAAAAATCGAGTAAGAGAAAAGCAAATAACACCAAAAACAGGGGCACCTGGGTGGCGCAGTTGGTTAAGTGTCAGACTCTTGGTTTCGGCTCAGGTAGTGATCTCAGGATCGTTAAGAATGAGCCCCGTGTGGAGTTTCATGCTCGGTCCAGAGTCTGCTTGAGATTCTCTCTCCCTCTGCCTCTCCTCACCTCTCTAAAATAAATACATGAATAAATATTTTTAAAAGCAAAAACAAAAATAGGGGCACCTGGGTGGCTCAGTCAGTTAAGCGTCAGCTTTTGGCTCAGATCATAATCCCAGGGTCCCAAATGAGCCCCGCATGAGGCTCCTTGCTCAGCGGGGAGCCTGCTTCTCCCTCTCCCTCTGCTCCTTCCTGTCCCTCTGCTCCTCTCTGCCCTGCTCGTGGTCTCTCTTTCTCTCTTTCAAATAAATAAATAAAATCTTTTTAAAAACCCAAAATAAATATAAGAAAGGAGATATTAAAGAAACAGAATAGAAAACAATGAAATTAGAAAACAAAAAGCCAACATAGAAATGTCAAAAAAACCAAGAGATGGTTCCTTTGGGTAATAAAAAAACTCAACAAAACTGAAAGACCTCTGCCAAACTAACCAAGGAAAACAAGAACAGACACAAATTAGCAAAAACAGAAATCAAAGGGGAAATATCACTACATATTCTTAGAACACTGAAAGGAGAAGGAATAGCTCTAAATTCCTGATTTAATTCATCATTCTAAACAGACTAAAGAAAAAAAGAAACATATGATCATATCAACAGAGGCAGAAAAGGATTTGACAAATCCAACATTCATTTATGATAAAAATGTTTTTAAAAATTAGGACTAGAAGGGAACATCACTGGGATGCCTGGGTGGCTCAGTCGGTTAAGCGTCTGTCTTTGGCTCAGGTCCTGATCTCAGGGTCCTGGGATCAAGTCCCACACTGGGCTCCTTGGTCAGCAGGGAGCCTGCTTCTCCCTCGGCCTGTTGCTCCATTAACATCATTAACCTGGCTAAGGGTATCTACAAATAACCTACAGCTAACATCATAATGATTAAAGACAAAGACTTCCCTAATGATTATATACTAAGTAAGGATATCTATTCTAATCACTCCTCTTCAACATCATACTAGAAGTTCAGTCCATGCAATAAAGGAAAGAAAAAGAAAAGAAATATGTAATAGAAAGAAAGAAAGAAAACTCTCTCGTTGCTGACATTACTGTGTACATGAAAAATCCCAAGGAATATACAAAATAGTAAAATAAGAAATATTTAGATATGTCTAAAAATATCTGGATAGAATTTATATAGTAAGAACAATAAATGGGGTGCCTGGCTGGCTCAGAGCATGCAACTTTGATCTCAGGGTCATGAGTTAAAGCCCCACCCTGGGCGTAGAGCTTACTTTAAAAAAAAGAAAAAGAAAAAGAAAACAAAAGGAAGAAAAATTAAATGGAGAGATGTACCGCGTTAATGGACTAAATTACTCAATACTGTTATGAGGTCATTCCTCCCCAAATTGGTCCAAAAATTCATTGAGTCATCGATTCAATACAATCTTAAGCAAAATTCAACAGAATTTTTTTTGTAGATACCAACAAACAGATTCTAAAATGTACATGAAAAGGCAAAGAACCAAATTAGTCAAAACAATTTTTAAAAAGCAGAATAGAGTTGGGGGACTCACACACTGCCAGATTTCAAGACTTAATACCAAGCTACAATAATCAAGATGGTGTAGTAATGATGAAAGGATAGACACATAGTCCAATGAAACAAAACAGAAGTTCAGAAACAGACCCTCATGAATAATATGGTCAACTGATTTTTGACAAAGGTACAATAGAGAAAAGATCTCTTTTGAAAAATGGCACCACAGTAATTAGACATCCATATGCATGAAAATGAACTTTGCCTCATACCTTAAAATAAACTCAAAATGGTCTACTTACCTCAATGTAAAAGTTAATACTTTACATAAAACATTTAGAAGACGACACAGGAGAAAATCATTGTAACCCTAGGTTAGTCAAAGAGTTCTTAGATGTAACACCAAAAGTGTAATCCATAAAAAAGGAAAAATTGATGATGTGGACTTCACCGAAATTAAAAACCTTTACTCTTGCAAATGACACTTTTAAAAGAATAAAGTCAAACCAAAGGCTGCTAAAAAATTATTTTCCAATCATGTATCTGAAAAAGCATTTGTATCTGAAATCCATAAAGAACTCTCAAAACCCAATACTGGGGCACAGTAATGCACACTTAGATGATGAAACAATGAAGAAACTCCCAGAAGTTTTTACTGTAGTAAATGTCAGGATAGTAGTTAGTTTAGGAAAAAGAAAGGGTTGTGATTGGGCTGAGACATAAGGAGGAACATCTAGAATGGCTAGCAAAGTTCCATTTCTTGCCTTAGGTAGTGATTATTACAAAGGAATTTTATTTATAATTCATTAAGCTGTATGTTTGCCAAATTTCTGGATCTGTTTGATTTTACAATAAAAAGAATGAAAACAAAAATTATATATACCGTAGTTTTCACAAAGAAGGCAATACAACAAAGTGGTATAGATAGATTATATTTAGGTAGTTATGGCCAGTATTATGGACAACATTCATAAGTCTATACTTTCCTTATGTTCCAAATTTTCAACAATAATCACATGCTCAACTTCCACAACAAGAAAAAAAGATAAAGAAAAAATATCCGCCACGTGTGCACATTCTTTGGTCTGTTAGAAGACAGAAAAAAATTAAAAATAAAATGAACACAAATAAGAGAACTCCAATGTTAGAAATCCCTGAAATACTCCATTACACTGTTAGGCTAGAGTTTATAGTATCTATTGCATAACTGCTTTTCTGTACATCCTCAAATTCCCAAAAGTAAAGTACTTTATTATAAAATTTAGCACCATCTTGGTTGCCCCGCACCCATTCGGAATATTGCTAAACAGAGTCATCAATGTTAAAACTGACAAAGGCACTTGGATTTGAGTCTTGTCCATTTTAAAAATCTGTCATGAATAAATACAGGAAAAGAAACAGCACAGAGGAGCTTTCACAGCAACCCTAATCATAAACGCCATAATTTCTCCAGTATGCTAAAAATGAATATTAGGTACATGAATACCCGACACACAAGACTAATACAGCTGTATAAACTACAAGTCAGGTTTAAAAGATATAAATATTTATAATAAGTTCTTAAAGATATTATGAGACTATACATGCAATCTTCTTTAAAAAAACAAACAGGCTGTTAGGTCACATTGTTTAAATATCTCATCTCTTAGTAGGGAAAAAAATATTACAGTAACTTAAATCCTTCTTACTAAAAGAGAGCAGTAAAATGAAATTAACAATCCTATAAACAGCAAATGAGATCTTCTTTGTTTCTGGTTCCACAAAAAACAGACCAAAGAAGCCTATCATTTATTAGGTTATTTAGGGTTGAATGTAAAAGACATAAACAATTTTTATGGGTGGTACCATTTTGTTCAATCCTAAAACATTTATCTAAGAAAGCCCAATGAAAATCCAATATAATTTATTTTAAAATCTCAGGTCAAATTATGATTTTCAGAATAAAGTAACTATTCCACATTTGTAAAACACAGTCAAATAACTGACAATAACATCAGTCAAAGCAACAGAAAGATGATGGGGGAAGGGTACTGATAATCACAGCATATTCAGTATTATTTGAGGAATGCTCCTTGGATGAAGAGTGATGATGTCATGCTATTCCATCTTTTAAGAACCTTCAGATTTTCACAAAAAGGACATTGTTGGTCTTAAGCAACTGCTTCAATACCATAAAGCCCTTTTCGCTACATCTGTTAATCAGAGGGCTCAGGCTTAGAAAACAGCCAACTCAATCAAACATTCAATCTCTTTAGAGAAAGAAAAATTGTCCCTTTACAGAGTCTAATTGGAACAAGAATACATAGATAAAATGGTAACTGATAAGACTATATAATTAAGGACTTTCTTGAAAAGAATATTACCTTATCTCTCTTTAAAAATTAAAAAAAAAGTAATACACGTATTTGGGGAACAAAACTTTTGAAAGGTAGGAAGGATTCACAAGAAAAAAATAAGTCCCCCAAATACCCCTATTTCTGACATACCCTTGCACAGATTACCTGTGCGTGATGGTTATTAACCCTACAACGGTCTCCAAGTGTTCAAGTGAGAAAGTTACACATCTCTCATTTTAAATCAAAAGCTAGAAATGATTAAGCTAAATGAGGAAGGCACATTGAAAGCAAAGCTAAGAGCGAGAGCTCTTGTGCCAAAAAGCCAAGTTATGAATGCAAAGCAAAAGTTCTTGAAGGAAATTAACAGTGTTACTCCAGTGAACACATGAGCAGTAAGGAAGGAAAACCACTTTATTGCTGATATGAAGGTGTTTTGGGGTGGTGGTGGTTGTTTTGTGGTTTTTTGTTTTTGGGTATACTGTTCTTGTTGTTCCTCTTTTTTTTTAAAAGTATAGTTGACACACAATGTTACCTTAGTTTCAGGTGTACAACATAGTGATTCAACAAGTCTATACATTATTCTATGCTCACCACAAGTATAGCTACCATTTGTCACCACAGAAAACTATTACAATACCACTGACTATATTCCCTATGTTGTATCCTCTGTCCCTATGACTTATTCATTCCATAACTGGAAGCCTGTGTCTCCAACTCTGGTTCACCCATTTTGCCCATTCCACCACCCACTCCCCTCTGGCAACTGCCAATTTGTACTCTGTATTTATGGGTTTCTTTCTGCTTTTTGTCAGCTTATTTATTAATTTATCTTTATATGCCACATACAAGTGAAATCATGTTATTTGTCTTTCTCTGACTTATTTCAATTAGCATTATACCCTCTAGGTCCATCTATGATGTTGCAAATAACAAGATCTCGTTCTTTTCTATAGCTGAGTAATATACCATTGTATATGTATTGCCACATCTTTATCCATTCATCTGTCGATGGATACTTGGATTGCTTCCATAATCTTGGCTATTGTAAATAATGCTGCAGTAAGCATAGGGATGCACGTCTCTTTTCAAATTAAGTTTTCATTTTCTTTGGCTAAATACCCAGTAGTGGAATTACTGGATCATACGGTATTTCTAGTTTCAACTTTTTGAGGAATTTCCACAGTGGCTGCATCAGTTTTACATTCCCACCGACAGTGTACAAGGGTTCCTTTCTCTCCACATCCTCACCAACATATGTTATTTCTTGTCCTCTTCTTCTTCTTTTTTTTTTTTTTCAATATTTTTAAGTAATCTCTACACCCAATGTGGGGCTCGAACTCACAACCCCAAGATCGGGGCTCAAACTCATAACCCCAAGATCAAGAGTCACATGCTCCATCAACTGAGCCACCTAGGCACACCAATTTCTTGTCTTTTTAATGCTAGCCTTTCTGATAAGTGTGAGGTGATATCTCACTGTGGTTTTGATATGTATTTCCCTGATGATGAGTAATGTTGAGCATCTTTTCACATGTCTATTGGCCATCTGTATGTCTTCCTTGGAAAAATGTCTATTCAGTTTCTCTGTCTATTTTTAAATCAGATTATTTGAGGGTTTTTTTGTGTTGAATTATATAAGTTCTTTATATATTCTGGATACTAACGTGATATGGAGAATGTTTTAGTGGTTTGGATAGAAGATCAAAAAAGCCACAACATTCCCTTAAGCAAAGCCTAATCCAGAGCAAGGCCCTAACTCTTTTCAACTGTATGAAGTCTGACAGAGTTGGGGAGGCTGCAGAAGAAATGTCTGAAGCTACCAGAAGTTGGCTCATGTCTAAGAAGGGAAGGTGTCTCTATACCATAAAAGTGCAAGGTGAAGCAGCAAATGCTGATGTAGAAGCTGCAAGTTATTCAGAAGATCTAGCTAAGATAATTAATGAAGGTGGCTACAATAAAAACAACAGATTTTCAATGTTGATTAAACAGCCTTATATCAGAAGAAGATGCCTTCTAGGACTTTCATAGCTAGAGAGGAGAAGTCAATGACTGGATTCAAAGCTTCGAAAGGCTAACTCTCTTGCTAGGGGCGAATGCAGCTGGTGACTATAGGCTGAAGCCAATGCTTACTGACTGTTCTGAAAATCCTAATGCCTTTAAGAAGAATGCTAAATCTACTCTGCCTGTGGTCTATAAATGGAACAAAGCCTGGATGACAGCACATCTGCTTACAACATGGTTTACTGAGTATTTTTAGCCCATTGCTGAGACCTATGGCTCAGAAAAAAAATTCCTTTCAAAATATTACTGCTCATTGACAATGCATCTGGTCACCCAAGTACATGGAGATATACAATGAGATTAACGTTGTTTTCATATCTGCTAATACAACATCCATTCTGCAGCCATGGACCAAAGAGTAATTTCAACTTATGAGTCTTATGATTTGAAAATACAATTTGTAGGGGCGCCCCTGGGTGGCTCTGTCAGTTAAACATTTGACTCTTGGTTTCAGCTCAGGTCGTGATCCATGGTCTTGTGGGATCAAGCACTGCATCAGGCTCTGCACTCAGCGGGGAGTCTGCTTCAAGATTCTCTCCCTCTGCCCCTCCCCCCACTCACACACTCGCTCTAAAATAAATAAATCTTTAAAAAAATTCAAAACATTTCTAAAGCTATAACTGCCATAGACCCTGATTAGTCTGATGGACCTAGGTAAAGTAAACTGAAAACTTTCTGAAAAGGATTCATCATTGTAGATGCCCTTAAGAACAGCTGTGATGCATGGGAAGAGGTCAAAATACCAACATTAACAGGAGTTTGGAAGATGTAGATTTGAATCCTCATGAACGACTTTGGGGGGTTCAAGACTTCAGTGGAGGAAGTAATGGCAGATGTTATGAAAATAGCAAGAGAGTTAAAATTAGAAATGGAGCCTGAAGATATAATTAAGTTGCTATAATCACATGATAAAACTTCAACAGGTGAGGAGTTGCTTTTTTTTTTTAAGATTTTATTTATTTATTTATTAAATTTCATACATTAGAGAGAGAGCATGCATGAGCATGAGGTGGGGGGGGGCAGAGAGAGAGGGAACAGACTCCCCATTAAGCAAGGAGCCCAATGCAGGGCTCGATCCCAGGACCCTGAGATCATGACCTAAGCAGAAGGCAGACACCCAACCAACTAAGCCACCCAGGCACCCCTATTTGTTTATTTTGACAGACAGATAGTGAAAAAGAGAGCACAAGCAGGGGGAGCAGCAGGCAGAGGGAGAAGCACGCTCCCTGCAGAGCAAGGAGCCTGATGCGGGACTCAGTCCCAGGACCCTGGGATCATGACCTGAGCCAAAGGCAGAGGCTTAACCAACTGAGCCACTCAGGCATCCCGAGGATTTGCTTTCTTATGCCTGAACAAAGAAAGTGGTTTCTTGAGATGGAATCTACTCCCACTGATACTGAGAGAACTGTTGAAATGACAACAAAGGATTTAAAATATTTCACACAGAAATAGCTGATAAAGGAGCAGCAAGGTTTGGCAAAACTGACTCTAATTTTGAAAAATTTCTACTCTGGGTACAATGCTATCAAACAGCATTGCATATAACAGAGAAATCATTTGTGAAAGGAAGAGTCCATCAATGTGGCAAACTTCACTGCTGTCTTACTTTAGGAAAATGTCATAGCTCCCCCAAACCTTCAGCAACCCGTAGCCTGATCAGTTAGCAGCCATCAACATCGAGGCAAGTCCCTCCACCAGCAAAAAGATTATGATATACTGAAAGCTCAAATAATGGTTAGCATTTTTTAGCAATAAGGTATTTTTAAATTAAGGTATGTACATTTTTAGACATAATACTATTGCACACTTAATAGACTACAATATAGTGTAAACATAACTTGCATATGCACAGGGAAGCCAAAAATTTCATTTGACTCATTTTATTGCAATACTCACTTCACTGTGGGGATCTGGAACCAAGCCCACAATATCTCTAAGGTATGACTGAATAAATGTTAGTATTATTATAGGGAATCACACTAAAATAATCAGGTCATTTAAAAAGTATTTTGTGACATATACAAATTTTCCTGTACACATAAAAACTGTCTCTGGGAAGATGACTGGAAACTGATAGCACTGGTGGCCAGCATCTGAGGAAGGGACGCGAGAGCCTGAGACACAAAAATGACAGGGAGACTTTACACTATTTTGTATTTTTCGAATGGTGAATGTTTTTCCCATTTAAAAACAAATGTTAACTATTAGAATAAGAAAAATTCATTTTCTGGCCATAGCATTTACATGAAACTTACATGAAATCTCATAAAGATTATTTTCTGTCAAAATGGAAATAAATTGCAAAACAACTAACCTGAATTCTTCAAAATATCATGAAAGACAAAAAGACCAGGGAAATGTGCTAGAGGTTAAAGAAGACTAAAGACATACTGATGCAGGAAGCAAAGGCAAAAGAAAAATTAAATTTTGTTACTATAAGCCCACTGACAAGTCCTTGACCCAGGCAGAGTGACATTCCTCTAGAAGTTCAGCTGCCTCAATGTTAATACTTCCCTAAGGGCAAAAGGCAATCTTAGCCCAACCCCCAAGATCCTGTAAGTCTTCTTTAACATACAAAAATTCCTTTGGAAACTTCCTTTATCTCTACCCCCCACCCCAAGATATATGTTGGCAATCCTGTAAGTCTTCTTTAAAACATAAAAATTCCTTTGGAAACTTCCTTTATCTCTACCCCCCTCCCAAGATAAGTGTTGGCAATCATTCCCCAAGGATGTGGCCCACCAACATACATCTGAAGGGTTTCAAGACTAAGGTTTTATTAGACAGTAATAAACAGCCTTTGCCTAACAATAGGTAGCCATCTCAAGGTCCTAGAAACCCTGCTTCCAAAATTCCTGAGAGACTTATGCTATTCCTAACCCCCTCCCAAATTGAAAGCACATCATCGGCCAGTCCTCATGACCCCAGCTCAGCTCTTTCTGCCCACAGGTCCTGTTTTTGTGCTTTAATAAAACCACCTTTTTAGGGGCACCTAGGTGGCTCAGTCAGTTAAGCATCTGCCTTCAGCTCAGGTCATGATCTTGGGGGTCCTAGGATCGAGCCAAGCTTTGGGGTCCCTGCTCAGGGGGGATTCTGCTTCTCCCCCTCTCTCTGCCCCTCCCCCTGGCTCATGCTCTCTCTCAAATAAAAATCTTTAAAAAAAACAAAAATAAAAACACCTTTTTGCAACGAAGACATCTCAAGAATCCTTTCTTGGCCATCAGCTCCAAACCCCAACATTTCCTACCTTAATATGACAATTAAATGCCATGTGCGGTCCTGAACTGGGGGGAAAAAAATCCATCTTTAAAAGACATTATTGGGGCACCTGGGTGGCTCAGTCAGTTGAGCGTCTGACTCTTGATTCTGGCTCAGGTCATGATCTCAGTTGTGAAATCAAGCCCTGTGTCCCGCTCCACACTCAGCAGGGAGTCTGCTTGGGATTCTCTCGCCCTCTGCTCCTCCCCCACCCTCTGTACTCAAGCTTGCATCGCTCTCTCACTCTCTCTCTAATAAATAAATAAATCTTTAAAAAGACATTATTGTGACAATAAAACTGGAATAATCTGAATATACATTGTATATCTGATAAGAGTATTGTATTGTTAAATTTTCTAACTATGGCACTTTTATTGTGTTTAGTGAGACAATGTCCTTGTCTTCAGGCAATACTTGCTTCAGTACTTACAGTCATGTCGGCAATTAACTCAAACACTTCAGAGGATATCAAGTGAGTGTCTATATATTATAGCAATAGTTATATATGTTAACAATTGGTGAATCTTCATAAGGAATACAATGGGTATTCATCATACAAGTAGAGCAACTTTCCAATCAATTTTATATTTCTCAAAATAAAAAGTTAGGAGATAAGGGCAACAAGGCTGGGGTGCCTCCTATAGGTCAAGGCTACCACTATCATGCCAAAGCTGCCCACTCTGGAGGATCCAAAAGCACAGGAGGTAAAAGTTCTGTGCTTAAAGTTGCAGCCCATCACTATGGAGCTCAGTGTGAAAAACCCAACAACGAGTTCATGCTCCAGGAGCTCCTAGTGGCTCAGTCCGTGGAACATATGACTGTGGATCTCAGAGTTTAAGTTTGAACCTCACGTTTGGTGTAGAGATTACTTTAAAATCTTAAAAAAAAAAAAAAAAAACTCATGCTCTGCTGCTGAAAGAGATCTGTGGTGGTGTTTTAAAAAAGGCAAGCTTGTGAACAAGCGTGCTTTGGACTTCTTTGGACAGATGAGGCTTCCAATGTGGAGCCTTTATGGAATAATGGGCCTGCATTAATTATTCCAGCCTGAGATTATTTCTTCATTGTTGCAAACAGCAGGCAAAATCTGAGGACAATGTGTTGGACAAACTGGACTGGGTGCAACCTGACCTGGGAGAGCTGTCAGAGGTCACCAAGGGAAACAGATCGACGCTTACTAGAGTATCTCTGTCACTCAAGACCAAGATCAGAGGCCACTCCCTGAGACAGAAGACCTTAAGCATGCCAAACAGGGAAGCTGCCCTTTTCTCTGAACCACGGAAAGATGGGTCTACCAACCACACTCAGTCACAAACCCAGACAGTTACGTAAACTCCCACACAATTTAAACTGACCAATAAGAGTGTTCTTTCTGAGATCATAAACATTAACAAAAAAGTTAATTTATGTGACTTGGCAGTTATTCTATATCATTTCCTGCCATTAAAATGTTTAAAGGACAAAAATAATTAAATTTAAAAAATTTAAAGTTGGGGAAGGCGGAAAACTGGAAACAACCTAAAAGTCCAACAGTTTAATAACTAACGCTCACTGAAAGAATGAGAAAGTATTACTTCCAATTATAATGTAAAACGCAGCAATCTGGGGCACCTGGGTGGTTCAGTTGGTTAAGCATCTGCCTTTGGCTCAGGTCATGATCCCAGGGTACTGGGATCTAGCCCTGAGTCTGCCTCCCTGCTCAGCAAGGTGTCGTCTACTTCTCCCTCTGCCCTCCCCCGCCTCGCCCATGCTTGCACTCGCTCGCTCCCTCTCTGAAATAAAATCTTTAATAAATAAATAAATAAATAAATAAATAAATAAATCGTGGTAATTTTATTGATGATTACTTTCAAACTTTAAAGCAGAAAGGTAGGAAAACTTAAATTTGTTTTGACACTGGCAAAACCCTTATTAGGGGAAAACATCAAAACAAGAACGAACCAACCAATTTTACTTTGAATTCACATAAAGGTGGTGTTTCCTTTTTTTTTTTTTAATTTATTTGAGAGAGAGAGAGTGAGTGCACAAGAGAGGGTAGAGTCAGAGGGAGAAACAGACTCCCCACTGAGCAGGGAGCCCGATGAGGACTCGATCCAGGGACTCCAGGATCATGACCTGAGCCAAAGGCAGTTGCCCAACCAACTGAGCCACCCAAGCACCCCAAGGTGGTATTTCCAAGAGAATATTCAATGAGTACAACTGGAACAAATTTCAGATTGCAGATAGGAATGCCCTCACTATCCTCTCAGTACCCCTCCTCATGGGAAGACATTACTAATCCATCACAGCATTCTTCAAGGTCTAAGTACAGTTCCAGTCCTTATCAGCATTCCTTCATTTCATTAGAACTGAAGTAGAATGCAAAACCTATTTCCCATTTCCAAGTTTTCTACTCCAAAAAAGCTAAGTTAGATTCCCTATACCTTATACATCATATGCCAAAATTAACCAGAGGTAGACGGATGATTTAATCATAAATAAAAACTAGAAAAAATGACTTTAATATTTTCCTTATATCATAAGAACTAAAGATAAAGGGGCGCCTGGATAGCTCAGTCAGTTAATACCCAACTCTTGGTTTCAGCTGGGTTCATGATCTCAGGGTTGTGGGATCGAGCACCGCACGGGCTCAGTGCAGAGCCTGCTTGAGATCCTCTCCCTCTCCCACTGCCCCCACCCCAACTCATGCACTCTTTCTCTAAAATAAAATAAATAAAATCTTTAAAAAAAGAACTAAAGATAAAAATAAACCCCAACAAAAAAGAACAGTTAATACCTATGTAAATTTTAAAACATTAAGTTTTCTCAAAACACTGCTGAAAATTAATACAAACTTCAAACTGCTAAAAATATTTTCAAACAGTTTATATGAATATAAAGTCTATTTAAAAAGAGCTCATGCAAATTAAAAAAACCAACAACATAGGCAATTCTTAAGCAAGGTTACACTATACCAATAAAATCATACCAATACAAACAGATATGAAAACAAATGATTTTTTTTCAGAAATTGAAATTTCAAGGATTTAATAGCCAAACCTAGGACTCTCAAAGGTACATATGCAAAAATGTATGACAGGGATGCCCGGGTGGCTCAGTCAGTTGAGCATCTGACTCTTGGTTCCGGCTTAGGTCATGATCCCTGGGTTGTGGGAATGGAGTCCCAACTCGGGCTCTGTTCTCAGCCTGGAGTCTACTTGAGATTCTCTCCCTCTCCTGTGGCCCCCTCCCCCAGCTTGCACTCACTCTCCTGTGCTCCCTCTCTCAAACAAATAAAATCTTTTTTAAAAAAAAGAATGTATGAGAAATAAGAATGTATACTGATTCACATTTCTGGAAAGCAATGTAGGACTAGGCATCAATATAAAAACCCTCCAGTCCTTTGAGTCAACTCTTCCCCTAGGAACTAATAAATAATCATAATGAATATGTTCATAACAGCACTACTTATAAGAGCAAAATGGCTGGAAACAATCTAAAGGTCTATCACTACAGACGTGAGTAAATAAATCCATTTGATGAATTTCTGTAAGCCATTTTAAAAATTCCAGCTTGAAAGAACATTAATGGCATGGGAATGTGGCCACAATAGAAGCTTCAATAAATCGTACAAATGCAATTTTTAAAATATATATAAATAACATTTATTATATTCTAAGCACTATATTAAGTACATTATATCCACTATCTAATTTATTCTCTTTTTAAGACTTATTTGAGAGAGAGAGAGCAAGAATGAGAGGGGCAGAAGGAGAGGGAGAGAGAATCTCAAGCAGATTCCTCGCTGAGTGAGGAGCCTGATATGGGGCTTAATCTCACAACGCTGAAATCAGGACCTGAGCCAAAAACAAGAGTTTGTTGCCCAACTGACTGTACCACCCAGGTACCCCTTATTTATTTTTTTAAAAGATTTTATCAATTTGAGAGAGAGCACGAGCATAGGGAGGAGGAGAGAGAGGAACAAGCAGACTCCGTGCTGACCACAGAGCCCAAGGCAACTCTTGATCTCAGGACCCGAGATCATGACCTGAGTGGAAATCAAGAGCCAAATGCTCAACCGACTGAGCCACCCACGCACCCCCTTAATTTATTCTCTTAAAGGCACTATTAAGTAGCTCTTAAGTAGAGATGTTATGAGGAATCAGATTTTTCACTTAGTAAAGTACCTGGCACAGAGCAAACAGTAATATTTACTTTCACTATCCCCATATTACAGATTTTGAAACTCAAGATTCACAGAAATTAAGTGATTTGCTAAAATCACATAGCTAAGGGGCGCATGGGTGGCTCAATCTGTTATGCGTCTGCCTTCGGCTCAGGTCATGATCCCAGGGTCCTGGGATTGAGCCCCACATCAGGCTCCCTGCTCAGCAGGGAGTCTGCTTCTCCCTCTCCCTCCCTCTCTCACTTACTGACAAATAAAATCTTTTTTAAAAATCACATAGCTAATAAGTGGAACAAAAATCTGAACCTAGGGGATTTAATTCTAGAATCTCCATTCTTTTTTATTTTTTTTAAGGATTTTATTTATTAAAGAGAGAGCAGGTGGAAGGGCAGAGGGAGAGGGAGAAGCAGACTCCCCACTGAGCAAGGAGCCTGATGTGGGGCTTGATCCCTGGACCCTGGGATCATGACCTGAGCCAAATGCTTAACCGACTAAGCCACCCAGGTACCCCTAGAATCTCCATTCTTAAACTATTATGCTATACAATGCCCATACATTAAAAATACACAGAAGCAATAGTTAAGGAAATACACCAAAAGAGTGATATATCTAGGTGGAAAAATCAGTGATGGCTTTTATCGTTCAAATGTTTTACATTTATATATGAATTACTTTTAAAACTATTTTTTCCAGAGAACTTTAAAATATCAGTAACACAGGGGCACGGGGCTAGCTGGCTCAGTTGGTGGAGCATGCAACTCTTGATCTCAGAGTAGTACGTTCAAGTCCCACGTTGGGTGTAGAGCTTACTTAAAAATAAAATCACTATTTTTTACATAAAATCTTTTAAAAAATATCAGTAACACAAATATCAATATTCTAATACCTAGAAGATATAAAATCTGCATCAACAGCTTAGTCCTTTTTTTAAAATAGGTACCACAATGTTTGACAAAGATTTTATTTATTTATTTGAGAGAGAGAGAACGAGCAGGAGGGAGTAGCAGAGGGAGAGGGAGAAGCAGGTTCCCCGCTGAGCAGAGAACCCTACAAGGGGTTTGATCCCAGGACGCTGGGATCATGACCTGAGCCAAATGCAGACGCTTAACCAGCTGAGCCACCCAGGCACCCCAAAAGCTTAGTCCTGTTAGTTCAGTATCGCAGTACTTTCAAGAATGGCAACATTTTCTGATAAAGGGAAACTACTGATCAAAGCTCAATAAACAAAATGTAATAATCTTATGATAGTTTTTAAATTATTTAAAGAAATATCAGTCATAATTATCTTCTGTTTTTCAAGACAATATAAAGACAATAGTTGAAATACCCAATATACCCAAATGTATAAAGTAATGTTATGGTGATTTAGCAGTGCAACATCAAATAAATATGATGAAGAAATAAAGAAAATACAATTTGCTTCTGGTATAAGTATTCCCATTGTACACCTACAGTAACTTGGATAACTGTAGTTTAGGTAAGCCAAGAATAATTCCTTTATTAACAAAAGAAAGGAAATATTTAACCTCAATATTCAAAACAGATTGCTCTTAGGGGCGCCTGGATGGCTCAACTGGTTAAACATCCAGCTCTTGGTTTCAGCTCAGGTCATGATCTCAGGGTCATGAAATCAAGCCCCACATCCAGCTCAGCACAGAGTCTGCTTGAATTCTTTCTCTTCCTCCTCCTCCGACCCTTCCCCTGCTTGCGTGCACGCACTCTCTCTCAAACAGATAAAGATAGCTCTTAAATTGTTATTTTAGAGTTAGATTAGGCTTTTTGGCACTCTTTTAACCTAGTCTTTTTGCAATGTATATTCTTAGTTCTGCCTTGTCTTAATTGCTTTCTAGATTGCAAAATCTTTTCACATCCTTTTATTAGCTCTAATAACTGAAAGCCAAACTCTATTTACATTCTTTTTTAGTAACAGTAATTCAAGAGATAACAACTGTGATAAAGCCCTGGAAAAGTACCAATCAGCTATGTTATTATATACAGAAGAATGGACAGCCCATTTATTTACTACACAGAAAGATCAAAGATACTATAAAACTATATATTTGACATCTCCACTTGAATATCTCAAAGGCACTTCTAACTCAACATGAACAAGTCTTCCTTTTGTGTGTCCTATATAAAACAAAGAGAACCAACCTAATATATCCAATTCAGCAATTCAGAAACCTAAAGTTATTTTTTGACAACTCCCTTTCCTTTACTCATAACCCAATCCACCATCATGTCTTGTAGATCTGTCCTCCTAAAACTTTTCAAATCGACCCACTTTACTACATCTCCACAATCTCCTCCTCATTCCATCCAGGCTACTACCATAGCTCACTCAGGCTACCTTACTGTAACAACTTCCTAAATGGTGTCATTGCATCCACTCTTGGCCCTTCTCAAATCCAATCTACTACAACCAGAATGACCTTTCAAAATGCAAATCTGATTATGTCATTCCCTTTAGGTGTTCAATGCCTTTACAGTATATTTCATTTGAAACAAAAATCATTAACATCACATTTAAGAAACTGCATGATCTGACTCTACCTACCTCTTTAGCCTTAACTCTCCAACTTCCTGCACTCTGATAACACAGGCCTCTCAGTTTATTGTCATGCTTTTACCACAGAGCCTTGAACACACAGTAATTAAAAACACAGGTTCTAGAATTATATTATCTAAGTCCCAAAACTGGATCTGCCAACATACTAACTCTGAAGCAACTTAATCTCTCTGACCTCAGCTTTCCCAACTCTAGAACAGGGGAAATGATAATATCTATGTCATGGGGGTTTTGCGAGGGTTAAATGAAATATGTTAGAGGGGCGCCTGGGTGGTGCAGTCGTTAAGCGTCTACCTTCAGCTCAGGGCATGATCCCGGTGTGATGGGATCGAGCCCCACATCAGGCTCCTCCACTATGAGCCTGCTTCTTCCTCTCCCACTCCCCCTGCTTGTGTTCCCTATCTCACTGGCTGTCTCTATCTCTGTCAAATAAATAAATAAAATCTTTAAAAAAATATATGTGTAGAGAACACATTGCTCATAACCAGTAGGCACATCATGCCAAACTCCTCTACTTTCTATCTTTTCTTGTTTATTTCTCTTTATTTTTTAAAGTTTTTTATTTTAATTCCAATATAGTATTTACTTGAAAGAGAGCAAAAGAGGGAGAGAAACCACAGAGGGAGAGGGAGGAGCAGATTCCCCGCTGAGCCGAGAGCCCGATGTGGGCCCAGATCCCAGAACCCTGAGATCATGACCTGAGCCAAAGGCAGACACTTAACTGACTGAGCCATCCAGGAGCCCCTATATCACCTCTTTTTTATCCATTCATCTATCAATGGACACGTGGGCTGCTTCCGTAATCTAGCTACTACAAATAATGCTGTAATAAACACAGGGATACATGTATCCCACTGAATTCGTGTTTTTGTATTTTGAGGGTAAATACCCAATAGTGCAATTACTTGATCATAGGGTAATCCTATTTTTAACTTTTTTTTTTTAAGTTTTATTTACTTAAGTAATCTATACACCCAACATGGGGCTTGAACTCATGACCCCAAGATCAAGAGTTGTACTCTTCTGGCTGAGCCAGCCAGGCACCCTATTTTTAACTTTTTGAGGAACCTCCATACTGTTTTTCACAGTGGTTGCACCAGTTTGCATTCCCACCAATAGTGCACAAGTGTTCCTCTTAATCCACACCCTTGACAACACTTATTATTTCTTGTCTTTTTTATTTTTGCCTTACTGACAGGTATGAGGTGATATCTCATTATAGTTTTGATTTGCATATCCCGGATGATAAGTCATCTTGATGAAGCATCTTTTCATGTGTCTGTTGGCTATCTGTATGTCTTCTTTGGAGAAATGTCTGTTCATGTCTTCTGCCCATTATTTCTTTTGTTTTTTTGTAAGCTCTATACCAATGTGGGGCTAGAACTCATGACCCCGAGATCAAGAGTTACATGCTCTACCAACTGAGCCAGCCAGGCACCTCTCTTCTGCCCGTTTTTGAATTGGATTATTTGTTTTTTGGGCGTTGAGCTGTATCAGTTCTTTACATATTTTTGGATACTAACTGTTTATCAGATATATCATTTGCAAATATCTTCTCCCATTGGGTAGGTTGCCATGTAGTTTTGTTGACTGTTTCCTTACTGTGTAGAAGCTTTTTATTTTGATGTTGTCTAAAACTCCTCTACTTTCTTCAATCTCTGGTTATCATCTCCACTGGGAAACTTTTCCCAACCCAATTCTTCTTCCAGGCACAATTAACTGATTTTATGTGTGTGTGTAATGCTTCTATAAGGTTTACTAATACTCAATCAACACTTATCTCACTGTTCTGAACTGTTTACCAATCTACCTCACCCTACTACTAGGTGAGTTCCTTAAAGGCAGAGGCTATCTTAATCTTTGAATCTGATGTACCTAACACAATGACTCTGATAGTAGGCATTCAAGAAATATCAGAGTGAATATAGAAATCAGGTAAACAATGAAAAATACGGTCTTAATACAAGAATTGTGACAGCAAATAAAAAGATTTTATGTACAATTACATTTTTTTCAAAGTATGGTCTACAGCCACCTGTGTAAAAACTCCTAGTGTGTTTTTAAAATGCATACCTCTGGCCCCTCATCAAACCTACAGATCTACAATTTTTCATAAACTTTTTTTTTTTTTGTAAACCAAAGGTTGAAAGTTGCTAGATTAAATAATGAATTAACACAATCACTAAATATAATTTATGAAAATGAATAATACAGTGGTCAAACATTACACTTCAAGGTCCTTAAGAGTAATGAAGTCATTTAATTGAACCTACTATTGAATCAGAGTCAATTATTAAGCCAAGACTACTAGTAGGTTGTATTCAACATTTCTAAATAGGAGAATCTGAGGGATAAAATACAACTGTCTGGAGATTATTTCTAATAGGATATTCTCCTTAACCTAGTTTGGAAGTGAAAAGGGGCAACAATTTAAAATATAAACAATTTAACCTACATCAAATTATGCCCAAACCTGAGAAGCACTATAAACAACAAAATATAAACTACTTGGATTATTTAGGACATAACTGCTCTCAATTATCTCCATTATATATTCCACTATAGTAAGATCCACCTTTAAGTTACATTTTTAAGCTTTGTGTCCTCCTTACTATTCCCCCCCAAAAAACAATTTAACAATACACGTATTTTATGACTTTCCCTTCAATCATTACACAACTAATGGATAATTTGTAAACTAATATTTGCAGAGAAAAATTAGTCAAAACACAACAAACCCTGCCTTTTTGTCATTTTTTTTTGTTCAAATAGAAGAAAAAGCTCTTGTGAGTTTTCCCAAATCTGAATATATAGTTTTCCTTTAATACTTAAGTACAATTACTAGATAAAAATTGATTTTTTTTTATTGTCAACAAGATCTGGCATATTGATTAGATCTTAAAATCTCTTTCGAAAGAAAAATTGAGCATACTATATGACAGATATAAAACTCAGAATGGCAGAATTATAAAAGGTACCTTAGATATCCTTTTAGTCAATATTTACATTATGCATGAGAGCCTGAAAGGTTGAGTGGTTGCCTAAGGTCACATTTACTAACAGAACTGGAATTAAAAATCTAAATTTACTAAATGCAAGGTAATATCCTGTATTTTATCCTGGAATAGGAAAAAGGACATCAGTGGAAAAATCTGGATAAATCTGAATAAAGTCAATAAATTTAGTTAATAGTTTTGTATCAGTATTAACTTTATAATTTCGACAAATATATCCATTCTTATTTAAAACATTAGCATCAGAAGAAGCTGAATGAAAGGTACATGAGAACTCTGTACTAATTTTTCTGTAAATCAAAATTGTAAAATAAAAATAAAAGGCTTACTTTAAAAACTCTAAATCTAAAACTAATTTCTAATCCAGAATGCTTCCTGTTTGCATAACATTCCCTACCAGAAAGGCATTAAATTCTAACCAGAGATAACAAAAAAAAAAAAGCACCTCCTAACCAAACACAATCAAAAGAAATCCTCCCTGTTTTTCTGCTTAACACTGAATTCTTATTTTATATTCCAGGCATTTTACTTATTTTATTGAATTCTCACAACTGTCCTAAAATAATTATCAACCCAAATTATACCTGAGGTTGAGAAAAGTTAAGTAATTTGCTTACTATCACAGGGTAAGTAACAATGCCAGGTCTCCACTATACCTCATCATCAACTTTCTTCCAGTCAGCTAGGCACTTTAGAATCATGTGCACTTGAATAAGAAAAATTTGCCACTGAATTTCATCTTCACAGTGCTTTTCACATCAAAACCCTCACTGCAATCACACAGCCACTACCTTTTGTTTAGGTCTCTGTCACCTCTTGTCTGTTCTAGAGAAAAAAAAAAACTTCCCAGACATTCTTATTGTTTTCAAGATTTTACTTATCCGAGAGAGAGCACAAGTACAAGCAGGGAGGAGGGGCAGAGGGAGAGGAAAAAGCAGATTTCCTGCTAAACAAGGAGACCAACACAGGGCTCAATCCCAGGATCCTGAGCCAAAGGCAGACGCTTAGCTGACTGAGCCATCCAGATGCCCCCAAAACAAGCATTCTAATTTCTAGTCTTTCCCCCTTAATCCATTATGATGTACAGCTGTTTCTGTTTACTGGCTTCCCAGAATCTATCCTCACTTTTTAGTAAAGGTACTGTTTTCCTTCTGAGAAATAACCTCTCCTCCGCCTAGACAGGACTACATATAAATATGCCTAGTTCTAGGGCACCTGACTGGCTCAGTTAGTGGAGTATGAGACTCTTGATCCTGGGGTTGTGAGTTTGAGCCCCATAGTGGGTGTAGAGATTATTTTTAAAAATTAAATTTTATAAATAATAAATAAATAAATAGCACTAGTTCTGCCCTCACAGATCATTGGACATGAACCCTGCTAAGCCAACCCCACTCTCTGTTTTCAAGGATCCTAAATCTTGAGCAAAATGACAAGTTTGAGGGGGAAATGGGTGGCACTAATTTACTCTGGTGGCCTGTTCAGACTGTCAATTCATGGGGCGCCTGGGTGGCTCAGTCAGTTAAGTGCCCAACTCTTGGTCTCTTGGCTCAGGTCAGGGTTGTGAGATCAAGCCCCACATGGGGATCCACACTGGGCGTGGAGCCTGCTTAAGATTCTCTCTCCCTGTCCCTCTGTCCCCCACCCCACTCCTGTGCTTGTGCTCTCTCCCTCTGTCTCAAAAACAAAAAACAAAAAAACCCCCAAAACCTGTCAATTCATTCCTGATATCAACATCCCAGGAACTGCCAGACTGACTCTCTGACCTTCCTTTTGAGTCTATGAGCAATTTAGTAGCCTAAAGTAAGTTTCTCTTCTCAAGAAAGACAATGTCACTTTTCTGCTGGCAAACAAAGACCATAATGGATACAGCACTCTTGACTCATTTAAGATCTCTAAAGACCCTTGAAAGTATAACTCAATACTCCTGCTCAAAAATTTTAAATGACCCACAACTTCCCACTATTACAATCTTCTCTAGGGGGACTTTTCAGGGTTCTCCCCATTTGGGTCCAACCGACATTTTTGAACTTATTTCTCACCAACAGCATCACATGTACTAGTGCTATTTTCTCTGCTTGGAATGCTAATCCCACCATCTCTGCCTATAAATCTTATCCACCCTTCCAAATCGACTTCAATTATTCCCTTGTGTGTAAATTCTTATCAATTCCACTAACACACCAAGATATTGTTTAAATAAAAAAAATCTCCATGCCACTTTGCAGCTATTTTATTACATATTACATTCACTTATTTCTATATGGATTATATTCTTCCACTGACCCCACTAACTCTTCCAAAAGGCAAAAGGAGGAGTAGAAATATGTCAAGTATATGCTGTCACAATTCAATCAAGAATTGTATCTCCAGGGCACCTGGGTGGCTCAGTTGGTTGAGCATCTGCCTTCCCAGGGTCCTGGGATCGAGCCCCACACTGGGCACCCTGCTTAGTGGGGAGCCTGCTCTTCCCTCTGCCTGCCAGTCCCCCCACTTGTGCTCTCTGTCAAATAAATGAAATCTTTAAAAAAAGAAAAAAGAATAGCATCACCAGGGGCACCCGGCTGGCTCAGCCAGAGGAGCACACAACTCTTGGTCTCAAGGTTGTAAGTTCAAGCCCCAAGTTGGGTGTAGAGATCACTTAAATAAAACTTAAAAAAAAAAAAAAAAGGATAATATCACAATATTGGCTATAATATTATGAAAAATTTTAAACTAATCAAATTGTTTTTGAAACTTGGTGTGTGCAAATTTGGGATCAACTTCTGCTTCTGAGCAATGATAAAGTACCTGGGACAGAATTTATTTTCCTGTCATAAGACCTGAAGAACTGGAAAAACATAAAATTCCTTTTTAGTCACTGAACATGAGGCAACAGATAACCACATCTTTGAGAGAAGTGAAACAAGGTAAGTTCTTTGGTTACTGGCTTTCCACCTAGAAACACTTCCCAGAATGCAGCACAGGCAAAGGCATTCCAAGTAAAGGATAGCACTCTCTGAGCTAAGAAGACAAAGATAAGAGTTTAGGAGGGCTAAGCCAACTGAAATAGAGAAAGTGGACTTTCTAGAGAAAGAATTCCAGAACTGTTTAGGGTATGCCTTCCAATATTTTGCTGAACTAAGTTCCACATACATAGGGTGAAACTCCAATAAGGCCAGGCAAAGATCAACTACTGGGGAGCTAAACTCCCAGAAGTCACACAGGCTGGAAGATGTCTGAGTTCCAACTCAACCACAATGGAGAGTCCTTATTGAAGACTTACGGCACTCAGTAGAGACCCCCAAAAGGGTCATAACTTAATAGTAAAGCTAAATAAGACCTAGTAGAAAGACTACTCTAACTTTACCTTAATGAAGCTTGAAAACAGCCCTGAAGGGATTAAGCTGATCCACAAGTAACTTTATTGCCCATTAGAAGGAAGTTTAACATTCTTTGAAGATAGACAAAAAATTCAGCATTTAAAAAAAAAGTCACAACATACTACACTCAATCAAAAATTAAAAGACATACCAAAAAAGTGCTGGCTTCAGCAGCACATATACTGAAATTACAACAATACAGAGAAGATTAGCATGGCTCCTGTGCAAGGATGACATGCAAATTCATGAAGCCTTCCATATTTAAAAAAAAAAAAAAAAGCAGGGGTGCCTGGCTGGTTCAGTCAGTGAAGCATGCAATTCTTAATCTCAGAGTTGTAAATTGAAGTCCCATATTGGGGATTACTTAAAGATTACTTAAAATTAAAATCATTTAAAAAAAAAAAAAAGACATACCAAAAACCCCAGGAAATGTTATCCATAACCTGCAGAAAAATTGATCAACAAAAATAGACCTCAAAATGAAAGAGAAATTAGCAGAAAAGGGCATTAAATTAGTTATTCTAAATATCTATAAGCATTTAAATAAGAACATACACATAATAAGGAGAGGAAAAAGAAAGGAAAAAAAACAAAACAGAACAAAATGGATGGATCCTTTTCAAAGGATGAAAAATACAATTCAGAAATTTAAAAATGTACTGGATGGGACTAATAGCATATGTGACACTGAAGAAAACACATAAATTTTTAAAAGATCCATGGAGATCTTTTAACATGGAGACATGAAAATAAGAACTAACCATATAACAGCACAGACGAAAAAAAAGAAAAAATGTACAGGATCACAGTGACTGTGGGGCAATACTAAGTGGTCTAACATACATGCAATTGGAGTACCACATGAGTGGGTGAACTAAAAAATTATTAGAAGAAATAATGACCAAAAATTAATTTTGATGGAAACTATAATCCCACAGATTCAAGAAACTCAATGAACACCTCCAGGATAACTTCAAATCAAGATAAAGGTACATCATAGTAAACTTACCGAAAAATCAATAATAAAAAAGGTCTTAAGACTAGTCAGAGAAAAAAAAGACATTTCCTACAGAGAAACAAAAATAAGAATGCCTGCTGAATTCTCATCTGAAATTGTGCAAGTCAAAAACATAATGGCATAACATCTTTCGTGTACTAAAAACACTGTCGATTTAGACTATCATACATGGTAAAAATATACTTTAAAATTGAAGGTGATTCTACACACCTATCAGAATGGCTAAGATAAAAAAACAATTATAGGGGTGCCTGGGTAGCGCAGTCGTTAAGCGTCTGCCTTTGGCTCAGGGCGTGATCCCGGAGTTCTGGGATCGAGCCCCACATCAGGCTCCTCTGCTGGAAGCCTGCTTCTCCCTCTCCACTCCCCCCGCTTGTGTTCCTTCTCTCACTGGCTGTCTCTCTCTGTCAAATAAATAAATAAAATCTTTAAAAAAAAAATTATAACACCAAATGCTATAAAATAAGCTAGTCACAAAAGGCCAAATATTGTATGATTCCTTTCAAATATTATATAATTCCCAAGGGCTGGGGAGAGGAGGAAATGAGGAGTAAGTGTTTAATTGATATAGAATTTTAACTGCAGAAAAATAAAAAGTTTTGGAAATGGATGGTAGAGAAGGTTGCACAACAATGTGAATGTACTTAATGTCACAGAACTATACACTTTTAAAAAAAAATATTTTATTTATTTCACAGAGAGAGAGAAAAGGAGAGCACAAGCAGGAGAAGCGGGAGAGGAAGAAGCAGACGCCCCGCTGAGCAGGGAGCCCCACTCGGGGCTCGATCCTAGGACCCTGGGATCATGATCTGAGCCTAAGGCAGATGATTAACTGAGCCACCCAGGCGCCCCACACAGAACTATACACTTAAAAATGGCTAAAATGCTAAAATGGTAAATTTTATGCTACGTATATTTCCCACAATAAAAAAAATGCTAGTGAAGATATGATGAAACTGGATTACTAATATATCATTAGTAGAAATGTAAAGGTATTTATTTACTTATTTGAGAGAGAGAGAGCGCACACATGAGAGGCAGGGGAAGGAGCAAAGGGAGAGGAAGAGAGAGAGAGAGAATCTCAGGCAGACTCCATGTCCAGCATGGAGCCCGATGCAGGGCTTGATCCCACAACCCTGAGATCATGACCTGAGCTGAAATCAAGAGTCCAACCCTCAACAGACTGAGCCACCCAGGCTCCCCTCATTAGCAAAAATGTAAATTGTTACAGATACTCTAGAAAGTATGGCAGTTTCTTCCAAAACTAAACATGTGTGTTGTTTATGACCCAACAATTAAACTCTTAGATATTTATCCCAGATAAGCAAAACTTAGGTTCACACAAAAACCTATACCATTTGTATGCCTACTTCATTTGTAATAACAAAAAACGGAAATACCCAAATATCTTTCAGTAGGTAAATGGTTAAACACATGGTCCATGCACATCAAACAACTACTCTGCAATAAGAACAAACCACTGGTACATTTAACAACTTAGATGAATCTCATGCAAAGCATGCTAAGTGAAAAAAAGCTTATTTCAAAAGTATACACTGTATAATTCCACACACTCCCTAAATGTCAAACTTGTAGAGATGAAGAACACAAATGACTTCCAGGGGTTGGGGTGTGTAAGGGAGAGAGGTAGCTGTGACAATAAGGGTAGCACAAGTGATTCTTGTGATGGAACTATTCTGTATTGACTGTGGTAGCTGTCACAGGAATCTACTCATGTAGATAAAACTGCAGAGAACTAAATATATATACAAACTCACACAGGAGTGTCTGGGTGGCTCAGTCGATTAAGCGACTGCCCTCGGCTCAGGTCATGATCCCAGGGTCCTGGGATTGAGCCCCACGTTGGGCTCTCTGCTCAGCGGGGAGCCTGCTTCTCCCGCTCCCCCTGCTTGTGCTCTCTGTCAAAAAAACAAATGAACAAACAGACAAAAAACAGGGGCGCCTGGGTGGCTCAGTTGTTAAGTGTCTGCTTTCAGCTCGAGTAGTGATCACAGGGTCCTGGGATCCAGCCCTGCTCGGCGGGAAGCCTGCTTCTCCCTCTCCCACTCTCCCTGCTTATACTCTCTCTCTTGCTGTCTGTCTCTCTCTCTGTCAAATAAATAAATAAAATCTTAAAAAAAAAAACCCAACAAACAAACTCACACACAAAGGCGTACAGGCAAACTGGTGAAATGTGAATAAGGCCAATGTCAATGTATCAATGTCAATTTCCTACTTGTGCTATTACACTATAGTTACCCAAGATGTTACCACTGGCGGAACCTGGGTAAAGAGTCGACAAGATCTCTATTATTTCTCATAATTGCATGTCAATCTACAATTACATCAAACAAATGTTTCTTTCAATTAAGGTGAAATACTAACCAAGCAAAATCTGTGAGAATTCATTAACAGCAGATGTGCACTATAAGAAATACTAAAGTAGGGGCACCTGGGTGGCTCAGGAGGCTAAGAGTCTGCCTTTGACTCAGGTCATGATCCCGGGGTCCTGGGATGGAGCCCTGCATCAGGCTCCCTGCCGAGTGGAGATCCTGCTTCTCCCTCTTCCCACCCCCCGACCCCCGCTCGTGCTCTCCCTCTTGCTATCTCTCTCTTCCTCAAATAATAAATAAATAAAATCTTTAAAAAAAAAAAAAAAAAGAATACAGGAGTACATACCCAAAATTGAAAGCAGGGGCTCAAAGAGATACTTGTATACCACTATTTATAACAGCAATATTCACAATAGCCAAAAGGTAGAAACAATCCGAAGTCTATCAATAGATGAATGAACAGGGGCACATGGATAGCTCAGCTGGTTGAGCATCCGACTATTGATTTCGGCTCAGGTCATGATCTTGGGGTCATGGGATTGAGCCCCACTTGGGCTCTGCACTCTGCACAGAGTCTGCTTGAGATTCTCTCTCCCTCTCCCGTCTCTCTTTCTAATAAGTAAATAAATCTTTAAAAAAATAGATGAATAAACAAACGAACATGTGAGATACACACACACAATGGAGTAGTTTTCAATCTTTTAAAAAGGAATGAAATTGTAAGATATGCAACTACACAAATGAGCCATGAAAACATTATGCTAAGTGAAATAAGCCAGACACAAAAGGACAAATACTCTATGACTCCACCTATATTAGCTACCTAGAAAATGCAAATTCACAGAGACAGAAAGAACAGAGGTTACCAGGCCCAGGGAATGTGGGATTGGGATGGGAGCTGTTCTTTAATGAATACATTGTTTTAGATGATAAAAATGTTCTAGAGATGAATAATGGCAATGGTTACACAACACTGTGAGTGCACGTAATGCCACTGAACCGTACACTTTAAAATGGTTAAAATGGTTCATTTTATGTTATGTATATTTTAACACAATTGTTTAAAGAATGATGAAGTGTTACCAAAGATGAAAAGGGATTATTTCATAATGAGAAAAGGACAGTTCAAGAATATACAATAATCCTGTGCACCTGGGTGGTTCAGCTGGTTAAGCGCCTGCCTGCAGCTCAGGTCATGATCCCAGGGTCCTGGGATCGAGCCCTGTGTTGGGCTCCCTGCTCAGCAAGGAGTCTGCTTCTCTCTCTCCCTCTGCCCCTTCCCCCCACCCCCGCTCATGCCCTCTCACTCTCTCTCAAATAAATAAAATCCTTAAAATTTTTTTTAATTAAAAAATAAAAATATACAATTCTAAATGTGTATGTACCTAATAAAACGTCAAAATACATGAAGAAAAACGGACAAAACTGAAAAGAAATAGACAAATGAATCATTATAGTTGATATTTCAATATTATAATTGAGCAAACAGGTTCAGGAAATCAACAGGTATACAGAAACTTAACACTCAAATAACTTGACCTAATTCACATTTATAAAGCACTCCATCCAACAAAGAATACACATTCTTGGGGCGCCTGGGTGGCACAGCGGTTAAGCGCCTGCCTTCGGCTCAGGGCGTGATCCCGACGTTGTGGGATCGAGCCCCACATCGGGCTCCTCCGCTATGAGCCTGCTTCTTCCTCTCCCACTCCCCCTGCTTGTGTTCCCTCTCTCGCTGGCTGTCTCTATCTCTGTCAAATAAATAAATAAAATCTTTAAAAAAAAAAAAAAATACACATTCTTTTCAAGTGCTTATGGAACATTAACCAAACTAGACCATATACTGGGCCATAAAACAAGTCTCAACAAATAGAATTACAGTGCATTCTCTGACCACAGAGAATAAGAAATTAAATTAGAAGAGTATTCCTAAATATTTGGAAACCAAACAATTCTAAATAAGATATAGTAGGGTACCAAAGCTGCTGTCGCCAAGTCTAAATCCAACGCTGCCCGCCGGCCCACCTGCCTGCCTGCCAGACGTGTACCCTGATTCCATATTGTTCTAAATCCAATATGGCAACTCTCAAGGATTAGCTGATTCAGAATCTTTATAAGGAAGACCATACCCCCAGAATAAGATTACAGTTGTTGGGGCTGGTGCTGTTGAAGAACCTGGCAGATGAACGTACTCTTGTTGATGTCATGGAAGACAAACTGAAGGGAGATATGATGGATCTCCAACATGGCAGCCTTTTCCTTGTACCAAAAATTGTCTCTGGCAAAAACTATAACATGACTGCAAACTCCAAGCTGGTTATTATCACAGTTGGGGCATGTCAGCAAGACAGAGAAAGCCATCTTAATTTGGCCCAGCATAAAGAAACACCTTTAAATTCATCATCCCTAATACTGTAAAATACAGCCTAAACTACAAGTTGCTTGTCTCCAATCCAGTAGATATCTTGACCTACGTGGCTTGAAATATAAGCAGCTTTCCCAAAATACCTTGTTATTGGAAGTGGTTGCAATCTGGATTCAGTCCAATTCCATTACCTAATGGGGTAGGTAGTTCACCCATCAACTGCCATGGGTGGGTACTCAGGGAGCATGGAGACTCTAGTGTACCTGTAAGGAGTAAATGTTGCTGGTGTCTCCCAGAAAAATCTGTGCCCTGACTTTGGCACTGATACAGATAAGCAACAGTGGAAAGAGGTTCACAAGCACGTAGTCGACAGTGCCTATGAGGTGATCAAACTGAAAGACTACACATCCTGGGCCACGAAACTGTGGCAGATTTGACAAAAGTCTAATGAAGAATCTTAGGTGGGTGCATCCAATTTTCACCATGATTAAGGGTCTCTAAGGAATAAAAGATGATGTCTTCCTCTGTGTTCCTTTCATCTTGGGACAGAATGGAATCTCAGATTTAGTGAAGGTGAATCCGACCCCTGAGACAGAGGCCCATTTGAAGGAGAGTACAGACACGCTTTGGGGGGAATCCAAAAAGAGCTGCTGTTTTAAAGTTTTCTAATGTTGGGGCGCCTGGGTGGCACAGCGGTTAAGCGTCTGCCTTTGGCTCAGGGCGTGATCCCGGCGTTATGGGATCGAACCCCACATCAGGCTCTTCCTCTATGAGCCTGCTTCTTCCTCTCCCACTCCCCCTGCTTGTGTTCCCTCTCTCGCTGGCTGTCTCTATCTCTGTCGAATAAATAAATAAAATCTTAAAAAAAAAAAGGCATTTAAAAATAAATAAAGTTTTCTAATGTTGTACCACTCCGTTATCTATACTACAACAGAATTTTAGTTGGAGGTTGTATATATTATTGTCCTTATTATTTGTTACTCTAGAAATATTAAAATGACCTAGAAAAAACATCAGTTTCTTAAAGTTACAAATAGGAACAGTTCACAAAACCCTGCAGCTATATTCTGATGCTGGATGATACCAATCTCATGTAGTCCTGAATTGGTTAATGTAGAATAGTTCCACCACCTCAGAGACACCACTACCAGTGCTGCATATACTGCAGTTGCTCTTCAAACCAGATATGTATTTACTGTGTGTTATTTAACTCCTGGTTCCTTCACCCAACATGTCTAGTCCAACCACATCCTGGGATGCTTGAGACACTCTCCCTCTGCCCCTCCCTGCTTCTCATAAAGAAACTAAGAAAGAAAGAAAGAACGAACATCAGTTCTACATAAACTTGTCTAGCATATAAACACTTACTAACTTAACTTATGAAGTCAACAATACCATGATACCAAAACCAGAGACATGAACAAGGATTCTACAGGCCAGTATTTCCCATAGATATGAATTCAAAAACTCTGAACAAAATATCAGCAAGTAGAACCCAGCAACTTATGAAAGTAATAAAGTATCATCACACCAAGTACAAAGTTTATCCCTGGAGTGAAAATCAATCAATAGAACTCACTATATTAGACTTAAGAAGCATAATCATATGATCTCAGTAGAGGCAAAAAAAAAAAAAAGCATTTGACAAAGTTCAATTCATTCCTGACAAAAACTCTTAGCAAACTGAAAATAGAAGGAACTTCCTTAACTTGATAAAGATTATCTATAAGAGCCCTACAGTTAATATCATATGTAATGATGAAAGACTAAACACTTTCCCCAGAAGATGGGGAACAAGGCAAGGATATCCACTCTCTCACCACACCTATTCAAGATTGTACTGAAGGATCTAGCCAGCGCAATAAGGCAAAAGGAGGAGGAGAGGAGGGGGAGGAAAGGGGGAGATGAGAGGAGGAAGGGGGGTGAGAAAGGGAAGGAAGGAAGGGTATGCATTCATATTGGAAAAGAAGAAATAAAACTGTCTTTAATCATAAATATAACTGTCTACTTAGAGAATCCCAAATAATCTATAAAATAGCTGCCTGAACTTAGTAATAAGTGAATTTACCAAAGTTGCAAAATACAAAATCAATACACAAAAATCTATTATATTTTTACACAGTATTAGCAAAATTGAAATTTGGAGGAATAAAAGTAACATTTACAATAACATCAAAAATCTTCAAATACTCAGGGATAAATTTAATATGTGCAAGATTTGTATGCTGATAACTACAAAGCATTGATGACAGAAAGCAAAAATAAACTAAATAAATGGAGAGAGAGAGACCCCAGTGGTAGACTGGAAGACTCAATATTGCTAAAGGGTCAATGCTCTTCAAAATGACAACTCATGTTGTCTTGCAGATGAAGGAGGGGGTTGTCCTCAAATTCCCTGCAGCAGGAACCCACTTAGGTGGGTTGACTTCCAAATGGAACGGTACATCTACAAAAGGAAGAATGATGGCATCTACACCATAAATCTGAAGAGAACCTGAGAGAAGCTTCTGCTGGCAGCTTGTGCCATTGTTACCACTGAAAACCCAGCTGAAGTCAGTGTCATATCATCCAGGAATACTGGCCAGCAAGCTGTACTGATGTTTGCGGCTGCTACTGCAGCCACTCCTACTGTTGGCCACTTCACTTTAGAAACAATTCACTAACCAGATGCATGCAGCCTTCTGGGAGCCAAGACTTTTGGTGGTTACTGTTCCAGAGGCATCTTATGTTAACCTGCCTACCATCATTCCGTGTAACACAGACTCTCCTCTGCACTATGTGGACATTACTATCCCTTGCAACAAGGGAGCTCACTCAGATGGTCTGATGTGGTGGATGCTGGCCCAGGAAGTTCTGCACATATGTGGCACCATTTCCCACGAACATCCATGGGAGGTCATGCCTGATCTCTATTTCCACAGAGATTCTGAAGAGATTGAAAAGGAAGAGCAGGCCACAGCTGAAAAGACTGTGACCCAGAAGGAATTTCAGGGTGAATGGATGGCTCGAGGTCCTAAGTTCCCTGCTACTCAACCTGAAGTCGCAGACCAGTCTGAAGGCAGGCAGGTGCCCTCTGAGCCTATTCTGCAGTTCCCTACTGAGGACTGGAACATCCAGCCTGGCACTGAAGTCTGGTTTGTAGCTCCCACTGCTCAGGCCACTGAATGGGTAGGAACAATCGATGAGTGGTCTTAAGCTGCTCTACTACAAAGGCAAACAAAATGGAAATAAGGTTGATGGAAAATAAAGTTTACGTGTATACACACACACACACACAAATGTAAAACCTCACACTTTAAAATTTCTATATGAAAGTACTGAACAAAATTTTTTGTGACCTTGATTTATGCAAAGATTTCTTAGATATAAAACCAAAAGCACAACCCATAAAAGAAACTGATAAACCGAACTTCATCAAAATTGAAAACTTCTGTTTTTTGAAGATAATATTAAGAAACAAAAAATGAGCCTGAGAGAAAAGATGTGCAAAACACGTATCTAGCACCTGAGTGGCTCAGTCGTTAAGCGTCTGCCTTCGGCTCAGGGCGTGATCCCGGTGTTCTGGGTTCGAGCCCCCCATCAGGCTCCTCCGCTGGAAGCCTGTTTCTTCCTCTCCCAATCCCCCTGCTTGTGTTCCCTCTCTCTCTGGCTGTCTCTATCTCTGTCAAATAAATAAATAAAATCTTAAAAAAAAAAAACACGTATCTAATAAAGAAAGGGCTTAATCCTGAATATATAAAAATTCATAACTAAATAATAACAAACAGCCCAATTTTAAAATGGAGGGGAGGGTCAAATAATTTGAACAGACACTTAGCTAAAGAAGAAATACAGATCCCAAATAAGCACAAGAAAAGACACTGAGAAAATGCAAATCAAAATCACATGAGCCCCCTCCCCATTCAAGGGATGGGCTAAACTTGGTGGCTCACTTCCAAAGAAACAGAGTAAGGAAAGAGAAAAATAATAACTTCACAGTAGTGAAAGCTGGCAAACACTACATTAACCAAGTGAGGAAGGCTAATACCATCAGTGTTGTCACGTGGACATCACGTACCTCCAGACAGGATGTCCTGGGGAAGACACTAGACATCCACGGTATTCTTTGTTTTTGTTTTTTCTTTCTTTCTGTATTTTGCGGGGGGGGGGTGGGGGAGTACGACCACAAGTGGGGGGAGGCAGAGGGAGATGCTGACTTCCACTGAGCAGGGAGCCCGACACGGGGCTTGATCCCAGGACCCCGGGATCATGACCTGAGCCGAAGGCAGATGATCAACCAACCAACTGAGCCACCCAGGCACCCCTATGATATGCTTTCTAAAAACCCATCACCTCAGGGTAATCAGGAAAAAAATATCAGACAAAACTAGATGAGAGATACTCTTCAAGATACACAGAGAACACTCCTCAAGACTATCAAAGCTATGAAAAATAATAAGAACAGAAGGGACTGAGAAACCACATTTCAGAGGAGACTGTGACAGAAAGAGAACATATTAACAGAAATCCAAATAAAGTCTGCAGTTTAATTAATAAGTAATATACACGTGTCAGTTTGGGTTTTGACATAAGTACCATGAAATGCAGTCTCAGGATATTTATTAATTAATTACAAAGGGGAAAACAGTAATTACAGTGGAGAAATGTGGAAAATACCACTTAAGCAAATGAACCAGGTTAACATCAACAGTAATAAGACCTATCAACATCATGTGTCATATCCCTAACATAATGCACTGAGAAGGGCACCATATCATTCTGCAGTATTCTTAGCAAATACATATCCTCAAACTAATCATGAGAAAACAGTAAACATGCCCAAACTGAGAGACATATTAAAAACAACTGACCAGTACTCACCAAGCATCAACATTAAAAAAAAAAAGTGTCAAGGAGTCATAAAAGACAAGGTACCATCACAGATTAGAGAATCAAAAGACAAATAAACTGTAGTGTGAGATCCTGAAACTGAGAAGAGTTACTAGTGAAAAAAGTAGTAAAATTCAAGTAAGGACTAAGGTTAACTTCATAATATTATAAAATGTTGACTTCCTTGTCTTGGTAATTATTCTATGGTTATATAAGATTAGGGCTGAAAGGCATATCTGAACATTCTACTAACTTTGCAACTTTTCTGCAAGCCTAGTATTATTACAAAATCTTTAAAACACATTATAGTGTATCAATTAAAAAGCTGGAAAAAAATATGAAAAAGAATGACCAATTCTAGTGAAATCTCCAAAGTTATAATAACCCCTTAACTACTGAGAGCTATGTATTAAAATGATATCCCAGCACTTACTTTGATTTCTATAATTAATCCAATGGAAGAAATATTAAATTTTCACAATATTTACTCCTTCACAGTTCGATGAATTTTCTTTTTTAGATTTATTTATTTATTGGGGAGCCTGAGTGGCTCAGTCAGTTAAGCGTCTGCCTTTGGCTCAGGTCATGATGCCATGATCCTGGGACCGAGCCCCAAGTTGGGCTCCTTGCTCAGGGGAGAGCCTGCTTCTCTCCCTTTGCTGCTCCCCCTGCTGTGCTCTGTCAAATAAATAAATCAAATCTTAAAAAAAAAAAAAAAAAAGATTTATTTGACAGAGAGGGAGGGGCAAAGGGAGACAGAGACCCTCAAGCCAACTCTGCACTGAGCACAGAGCCAATGCGGGCTCGATCCCACAACCCTGAGATCATGACCTGAGGGGAAACCAAGAGTCAGATGCTTATCTGACTGTGCCACCCAGGTGACCCTCACAGTTAATGAATTTTTATATGCCAGAATATTAGCAAGTGAGAGATGCGTTTTATTCTAAGCAATTATTGTAACAGCTCTTTAAGCAAAAGGACAATCACCAAAAAAAAAAAAAAAAGCAAAACATCCGTAAAAATTTAGAATATCAGTTTTTATCATTTGTTCAAAGAAATAATTATCATGGCAAATCATTAAAGTTTAATAACACTTCACGTTCCAATGTCCAAATATAAACAGTAACTCATGGGGGAAAAGATACTACAAGAAGATCAAGCATTCTTCTATTAAGCTTAAACCACTTTCATTTGATTTAACTAGGACAATATCAAAACAAACCAGTAAACCAAAATAAGCATAATTCATTCAATATTTACTAGGACTTTACCAATTACCAGGCACCATCCCAGATGCTGGGGATTCAGAAATGATAAGATGGGAAAGGGAAATAAAGGAACAACTGCAATGTCATTTAACAAATATTCATTAAATAATAAAAGATGAATGAAAGATAGCCCTGCCTTGGGGTGCATGTGTGGCTCAATGGGTTAAGTGCCTGACTCTTGATTTCATTCAGGTCATGATCTCAGGGTTGTGATATGCAGCGTGGGGCTCCGCACTCAGTGGGTATTCGCTTAAGATTCTCTCTCCCTCTCCCTCTGCCCTGCAAACCCCCCCCCCCCGCACTCATGCTCTCAGTAAAATCTTTAAAAATAAAATAAAATCTTTTTTAAAAACTGCCCATACTTAGCGTATACATTTTGATGAGTCTGTACATAAGTATACACTTGCTTACATACCATCACTGCAACCAAGGCACGAAACACATCCGCCACCTCCAAAAATTGACTTGTGTTCTTTTGTGGTGTGTGTGTGTTTGTTTTGTTGGTCAGAACACTTAACATGAGAGCTATCCTCTTAACATATTTTCATATTTACTAGTGAAAGAAAGGGACTGAGAATTTGTCTGTTCTTCCTTGCTTTTGTTCAAAATAAGGTGAGAGAAATAGTCACACATAAGATTCACAATGCAGACTAGGTTTAATAGGTGAAAAACTAATGTAGTTATTCCGTAAGAAGTCTTAGAGAAAATAGTTGGATCATCAGAAAAGGGGTGGTTATATATTGGAAATTAAGTTGAATACACATATTGTGCGGCTTCCTCCCTTAATACAAGCTGAAGGTATACATTTGTCATCTTTTAGTCTTGTTTAATTTTAAAACTGTGACTAAAATGTTTATTTTTAAAGATTTTTTTTTAAGATTTATTTATTTATTAGAGAGACAAAGACAGCACATGAGTGCAAGGGGAGAGGCAAGGGAAAGAATCTCAAGCAGATTCCCTGCACAGTGCAGAGCGGGATGTGGGGCTCAAACTCAGGACCCTGAGATCATGACATGAGCCAAAATTAAGAGTTGATCGCTTAATGGGCTGAGTGGCCCAGGCGCTCCTACTTACTTTTAAAATAAACTCTACCCCCAATGTGGTGCTCAAACTCTTGACCCTGCGATCCAGAGTCTCATGCTCTACTAACTGAGCCATACAGGCGCCTCTCGAGTTTAAAAAAAAAAAAAAAAAAAAAAAAGTAAGATTTAGTTATTTATTTGAGAGAGAATGTGCACATGCACTAGCAGGGGGAGGGGCAAAAGGAGGGAACCTTGAAATAGGTAAATAAGGGGAACCTTTTGCAAGGGGAGATGAAAAATATGAGTTCATTTTATATGTGCTGAAAATGATATATCCAAGAAATGTAAGACCTCTCAGGTAGGCAGTTGGGTGTAATGAAGTTGGGAGAGGCAGTGGAAAGAGGACAGAGAAAGAGAACCAGCGATATAAATGAAGAAAAGTATCAAGTGCTAAGAGACATCTAGAGTAAGGGGTCAGTAAAATAAAATTTTTAAGAAGGAAGGGGATGATTAATAGTGTTAAGCATCACCAGGAAGAAACTGAGGACCACACATGAATATTTATTTTCCTTGTGAATTCTAAAATGTCTTTCATGAACACCTTTTATCTCCCAGCATTTAACACAGTATTTTGCAAACAGGGAAAGAGCATCTCTCTAAACTCAAAGTCCTGTTCCCTGAAAATCAACCTAATAAATTAACGTTTTTAGGCACTTAAAATATTAAAAAAGAAAACAGAGTCAGGAACAACTAAGGTCACCAGATTTATGCTCTTAGAAATTTTTTTGCATGTTTTTGCATACACTAATAAATTACTAAGAGAATACCAATTACATTCACATAGCCTAAATTTTCCATGTGTACCACAAAGTTAATTTACTAACTTTAATTTTTCTTTTTTTTAAAGATTGTTTTATTTTTAAGTAATTTCTCAAGAGTCACATGCTCTACCGACTGAACCAGTCACCAGCTCTACCGACTTAACTATAAATTTTTCATGTCTTTCCTCAGAATTTTTGATGAAGTGCTTGTAAATGTGTACTACTTTTCTGCAGACATGCATAGTAGGAGCATTTTCTCCTGATGCCTAATCCACCATTCAAATGTTTAATATCAACTATCTTTGAAAGGATACACAAGAAATTGTGGTTATCCGTACAAAGGGGTACAGTATGGGAAGGGGCTAGACATGGGAGGATAACTTACTTTTCATGGTATATCTTTATAAATATTTTGAATTTTATATCATGTACAGTTATAAATTTATTTTAAATAATTTAACTTTTTTCCATTATTTAAGATTTTTCTGATTTTAAGGCAAAAGCTAATGACTTCCCAAAGACAACCATAGTCCCAAGATGCATGGATAGCTTGTATGATAGAAATGCTTTGACTGACTTCTCACAGGCCTTTCCCATTATAGAGAGTCTTGGCTCTGCCCATTAACTTCATGTCAAAGTACTGTTAGCCCCTCGAAGATAAGCCCTTTCCTTCCCTCAACAGAGACAGGAAGACAGTTTTACAAATCAGATTTGTTTCCTTTAATCTTTCCTAAGGTTTTCTTACAAAATCCTGACTCAGTCTTCTTTGACTTTTCTATTCCCAACAGCCAGATTTCCTCTTATTCTAACTACCAACACCCCCAAGACTAGCAATTCCCACACCTGAAAGGAAATTCTCACTAAGGAAGAGTAATAGAGAAATAAATCACATACACTACTAGTATTTCATGTACAAAGAACCGATGAAAAATTTTCACAAACACTAATAAAAACTCTATTATGATATAGGCAGACATAACAAGATGGTTAAAAAAAATGAATGAATGAATATGAACACAGCAGGTTTGAGCTCATCGCTCAGTCTGTATAGCATGGAACTCTTGATCTCAGTGTTTTAAGCTCGAGCCCCAGATAGGTGTAGAGATTACTTACAAATAAAATCTTAAAAACAAAAACAAAATAAAATCTCAAAAACAAAAACAAAAACAGGGGAGGGGGGGCACCTGGGTGGTTCAGCCGGTTAAGCATCTGCCTTCAGCTCAGGTCATGATCTCAGGGTCCTCAGAGGGAGCCTGGCACCGGGCTCCTGGCTCCACAGGGAGCCTGCTTCTCCCTCTCCCTCTGCCTGTCACTCCCCATGCTTGCACACACACTCTCTCTCTAATAAATAAATAAAATATTTAAAACAAACAAACAAACAAACAAACAAACAGGGGCAACTGGGTGGCTCCGTCAAAGTTAAGCGTCTGCCTTCAGCACAGGTCATGATCCCAGGGTCATGGAATAGAGCCCCACGTCGGGCTTCTCAGCAGGAAGTCTGCTTCTCGTCCTGCTTGTGAGTGCGCAAGCGAGCTTTCTCTCTCTCTCTCAGATAAACAAAATCTTTTTTTTAAAATTTTAAAAATTAGCAGTATGTGATTGATCAATCAAAAAGTTTTTTTTCCTCCCTCCACCCTACTGCCAAATAAATTCTACTTACCCAAGTAGAGTATAACTAGTTCTCTATCAATAACTGGCACCTCTTACTACTACTAAAACTCTTACCATAAATTTCAACATAATTCACTTTTTAAAAGACTGAATAACCTATAACTCAACATATGGCAAATATTTACCATGGCTGAAATATCTCAGTTCTCTTCAGAACACACAGTAAGACTGCACTTCCTTACCCTTTCTGTGAAATCTATTAAGACCGTAAGACTTGCTCTGGCCAATGAACAATACGACAAAATGACAGGACCCTCTTCTAGACAGTTTAAGAGCCAGTGAGTTATTAGCGACAGTCTCCTTCCTATTGCCATGGAGATCATGGAACCACGTGTTGAGATGGAGCCTCCATCAATCTGAGACCCTGCATAGCAAAAACAAGCAGAATCCACCACCAACCCATAGGATACATATAGCATGTCAAGCAAAAAATGTCCTGTTAAAAGCCACTAACATTTTTGAACTGTCCATTACCATAACACTACCTGGTCTCTCCCGACAAATATACAACCAAAGCCAAAATCATTGTATTTTGCTTATATGCTTACAAAACAAAGTCATCCTTAATATATCCTTCCCCTACCTCTAGTAAACCCCCAATCCCATCAATTTTTCTGCTTTAATCTCTCTCAAATCCATCATATCAGCTCTCCTCCTTATTTAGACTTCTGTAATAAGCTTCTAACCAGTCTTCCTAAATATAATCTCTTCCCATTTATTCTCCATATCTCCAGAGTAATCTTTTTAAAACATAACTATAATCATATCACACTCCTGCTTTTATATGATTTTCACATCAGTTACTAGCACAGCAAAAATGGTCCTTCAAGAAATAACTGTAAGAAGTGCTAGAAATATTCTGCATGGTGGTTACATGACTGTATACATCTGCAAAAACTCAACAAGCTTACACTTAGTATTTACACCCTGCTGTATTATGTCTCAATTAGTTAAAAAGAAGGAAATTAGATGGCCCCAAAGTACTTTTCACCTTCATTTTACCAAATATTCATCCCAAACCACAAAAATAACCTATAGCCACAAACCATTAGTAATCACCCTCTTAGATACTGATCTTTCACGCTCTCAGGTATTTAATATCCTTTTCATTCGTACTTCAAGACCTACATAAAATCTCATTCCCTCAGGGATCATTCCACCTAAATATCACTTAACTCTATCTTCACTTGTGCTACAACTCTTTGTACATTCCACTCCCCATAACCTTAGCATTCACTATACCAGTGGGTCTCAATCAGAAATGACTTTGTTCCCCAGGAGACATTTGGCAATGTCTGGAGACATTTTTGATTGTCACGGGGGGGGGGGGTGCTTCTGGCATCTAATTGGTAAGGCCAGAAATGCTCCAAAATATCCTATAATACACAGCACAGACGCCCATAACAATTAATTATCCTCCCTAAAATGTCAATATATTATCATATGTACTTATCTGCAAGTCCGTATACCTACTAAACTGAACAACAGGAAGGATCAAGTCCTACACAGTACTTAGCAAACAGCACTCAAAATGTATAATAAATAGATGTCATTATAAGCACAGTACCTAGAATATAGGAATCAAAGATCTATAATAAATTCATGTGTTATTACCAAATCTTTTGATTAAAATAAAGCTAAAGCTACACAGTTTACTGGCTAAACTGGTAGTCTTTATTTTTTTCTTCCAAAGATATTTATTTATTTATTTACTTAAAGTATTTTGATTTGGTGTTTTTTCTTTTTTTTAATAATATTTATTTTGTTATATTAGTCACCATACAGTACATCCCCAGTTCTTGATGCAATGTTCCATGATTCGTTACTTGCATATAACACCCACTGCACCATGCAATAAATTTGGTGTTTTCATAGTATACGCCAATAAAACATAAGTTATAACCTGAATATCTCAAAAGTGTTAAATTGAAATTGATTTCCATATTGTTAAGCATGAGTAAACTGAACAGCTTAATGACTATGTTTCAAAAGGATTAAAAAAAGAACGCTTTCAAAAAAATGTGTTAATCTCATATCACAGCGTGACCAGAATAGAGTAAAATAATGCACACTAAAATTTAGGATACCATTCCACTTAACTTTAATCCAGTGTAATTTAACATAATAATAGTGCACCTTAACAAATGGTCAAAAACAGTTTTTTTGTTACTTAATAACATTTCATATCTCAAAAATAGAAACATTTTGTTGTTAATGACTGGATGTACCCCCTCAAAGACAGTCATAAAAGATATTTTAGATGTTTGCTTATTGTATGTTTCACCATTCCTACCCTAATATATTCCACACCATCACCTGGAGGGTTGAATGAAAATCTGTACTTCCAAGACTTCCAAATTAACTAGATGCCTGTTAAATTCAGTTGTTTAGAGTAAAATATCAGGAGGCTAATTATCCAACTGAAGGCAAATTTTTTAAAGAATGATACATTATTAAAATATCTACATTCCAAATCTGATAAACAAAAGTTTTTTGATTCCTATTTAAAGTTCTCAAAACAGGCAACTTTCAAAGTAGGTCCATTCCTGTTGATTATCAAAAATCATATTTGGCCCTCTTTACAGGCACAAAATCTAATCAATTCCAATACTAAAACTACTAAATGCAAAATCAAAGTAAAATATAAACCAAAAAATCCCCACCACCCTATTTATTTATTTATTAAATAATAAACAGCATCTACTTCATATGCATTCAACCACAGAAAGAAAAAAATTCTTTTGGTAACAACCCATTATTTAGGATTTTGGAATAACATGTTTCCCTATAGTAATAAACTCTTATAAAACTTATTCTTCTAACTTACTGAATTATCTAATACATATTACAAAAACAAAATTCGTACATCAGTATTTTTATTTTCTTTCAAGCCATGCTATTCATGAACACAGTGTTCTCTCCCACCAGTTTACTATACATTTGTATGTTTATGTATAATTAGTTCAATCAAAACGTCATGTAAACAAAAAGATATCCAAATTCTATACTTTCCATTGCTAATAACCAAGTCTATTACAGGACATCTCTTTCTTAAATAGAAAAATTTCACATCTTCTCCTTAAAATCCCTTTACTCTAAAGTTTTACAACATTATTTTATAGAATTGAACATTCACACATAATACACAAAAATATTTGTCAGTATCTAAACTGAAAATAAAAGGATCTTTTCATTACTCTATTTTCAAATTATTTTTGCTTTTCTAGATAACAGAAAAATTAGCACCAACAACTATATGTCGAAGTAAAGAATCGGAGGGACGCCTGGGTGGCTCAGTCAGTTAAGCATCCGACTCTTTGATTTCGGCTCAGGCAATCTCAGGGTTGTGAGACTGAGCCCTGCATCTGGCCACAGCCAGCTTAAGATTCTCTTTCTCCCCCTCCCTAAGCCCCTCCCCACCAAAAGGTAAAGAATCTGAAAGTGAGCATGTTATACTGCTCCTCTGGGACTCAGAACCCTTTAATTCTAAGAAGAATAAACCCCAAATACCATACTCCTATAATGTGATGGTCCATACAACAACAGTCATCATCTACCATATATACAGCATGAGATTACTGAAACACTGCATATTAAATACTATCACACATACTATACTGAGTTTCTATGCAACAATAAAGAGTAAAGTTTCCCTATCAAATACACTCACAGATATATAAGTAATTTTAGTCTTTACAATCAAAAATATAGATGCTTTTAGCAAAGAGAGAAAGCTTTCCCAATTTTGAGTAAAACTAAATTTCTAAGTGTAAAAAAGGAAAAACCTTGAGCTTGTTCAGTAAATGCTGCTCATCAACTTTCTCTGAAATTTCTCAGTCTCAGTGGAAATAAATTTGAAGAAATCAATTAAAAATACAAACAACAGGGGCGCCTGTGTGGCTCAGTTGTTAAGCGTCTGCCTTTGGCTCAGGTCATGATCCCGGCGTTCTGGGATCAAGCCCCGCATCGGGCTCCCTGCTCACCGGGAAGCCTGCTTCTCCCTCTCCCACCCTCCCTGCTTGTGTTCCGTCTCTCGCTGCCTCTCTCTCTGTCAAATAAATAAATAAAATCTTTAAAAAATAAAAATAAAAATACAAACTAGAGACTCATAACTACTACAACTGGACTAAAAACATTAACCAAAACATAAGGATATGGTTAGATGTCAGGTACTGAAGCACACAGAAATTTTAAAAATATACTTAATATAGTTATTTAATATATTTAAACAGTCAACTTATAAATCCTATTAAAATATATGTTCCAATATTTTTAAAATCCATGTATGGCCCAAATAAAAATAAAAGACATTTTCTCAATATGTTCCAAATAAAGTTTTTCTTTTTAAAAAGTAAATTCTTTTTTTTTAAGATTTATTTTAGAGAGAGCGAGCAAGCATGAGTGGGGGAGAGGTGCAGAGGGAGAGAAGCAGACTCCCCACTGATGGAGCCCAAAGTGGGGCTCCAACCAAGGACCCTGAGATCATGACCTGAGCTGAAATCAAGAGTCCAACACTTAACCAACTGAGCCACCCAGGTGCCCCAAAAATAAATTCTGCAATTCCTAAGAAACTGTACTCATAAACATAGGATGTGACTCTAGATACGTGGTAACACAGGTTCCTGAATATAAAAACCAATATAAAAAACTCAAAAGTTACCATCATACCCAAAATTGCTGGTACCCTAACCAGGATCTTTTTTTTTTTTTTTAAGATTTTATATATTTATTTGTCAGAGAGAGAGAGAGAGCGTGCGCACAAGTAGGGGGAGCAGCAGGCAGAGGGAGAAGCAGGCTCCCCGCTGAGCAAGGAGCCCGATGTAGGACTTGATCCCAGGACTCTGGGATCATGACCTGATCAGCAGGCGGATGCTTAACTGACTGAGCCACCCAGCATCCCCCTAACCAGGATCTTTTAGACAAAGTCCTCAGTACCCTAACAAGATCTGAGGTCTAAGAAAGGTAAATATGTATAACATAATTACCAAACAGACTAGAGACTAGAATCAGGAGAGACTGAAAGTGGACTTACCAAAAGAAAAAAACGAACAAGAATATCATACTTCAGGGGCACCTGGGTGGCACAGCGGTTAAGCGTCTGCCTTCGGCTCAGGGCGTGATCCCGGCGTTATGGGATCGAGCCCCACATCAGGCTCCTCCACTATGGCTATGAGCCTGCTTCTTCCTCTCCCACTCCCCCTGCTTGTGTTCCCTCTCTCGCTGGCTGTCTCTATCTCTGTCAAATAAATAAATAAAATCTTTAAAAAATATATATATCATACTTCAGAGACATTAGAAGTAAAAGGGATGCTGGGGCACCCCGCTGGCTCAGTGGAAAAGCATGTGACTCGATCTTGGGGCTCTGAGTTTCGGGCCCCACGTCGGATGTAGAGATTACTATAATTAATAAACAAACAGTAAAAAGGATGAGTTGAAAAAGAAAATTCAAGAAAATTTAACTGTGTATCCAGAACACACAAAAATACAGCAAAAAAAAAAAAAAAAAGTTTCTCATTAGAATGCTTACCCTTACTTACATACCACATTCCTTCATTTCCTACTATTTTTCATTTTAAAAAATTGTTTTTGTGACCCACTAAATTGAATTCACAAGCCACTAATAAGTCATAACCTAAAGTTTGAAAAGCAGTGGCTTAGAGGAACTGACGACCATTGAAGTTCCTTACCTTCATAAGTACCTACTTAAAGAAAATATTCAGGAGGTGGAAAAAATGAGAAAAGAATTCCTCCATGTATTATTGGAATATGATCATCACTTAATGTTTGTTAATTAATACACTGTGGAATACAAAGCACTTCATGGTAAGGACACACAAAGGATACCTAGAAAAATAAGCCTAGGAGAGCATGAGTACTTTGGATGCCTTCAAAGCTAGGAAGGTGAAAAGAGCTCCAGGAAGTAGAAGAGTGACATCAACTGACTCTTAAACATAAAAATAAAGAACCAAAGGGAAAGAAAAGTTCGTTCTTTAGGATACGCTTTATCCACAAAGAAAAATCTCTCACAGAACTACATAGTAGTCTACTATATAGGTACAAAAAGTTTGTAAGCTATTCTTGATTAGAAATTCTAATCATTTCTTTCAAAAACATATTTTGAGCTTCAAATGTATTAATCCAAATCAAAATTATGGGATGCACTTCAGTCTTAAATATTAGAATCCCTGTATTCATTTGTAAACATTTACTAAGTAGCTAGTGCTAGTGTGATATAGGCAATAACTTACTGGGCATTTACTATGTATCAGGCAACATGTTAAGTACTTAAGAACAGTCATCCCATTTATACCTAACAACCTTGTAAAGTAAGTACTATCTTCATTTTATAGGTGAGGAAAGTAAGGCTTAAAAAAGTTACATAAAGAAATTACACAGCTAATAAATGGTGAAATTAAGATATATTAAGTGCCAGTTTTATTATTATTAGTGGCTGCAAATCAGAATATCTTGTTCCATTCCATTATTTGTCAGTGCTTTTCTCAGAACTAAATTTTGCATATTTTTTTAAATGGAATAATTCATCTATTTCCAAATCTGCATAAAACTATTACACTGGGGGCGCCTGGGTGGCACAGCGGTTAAGCGCCTGCCTTCGGCTCAGGGCGTGATTCCGGCGTTATAGGATCGAGCCCCACATCAGGCTCCTCCACTATGAGCCTGCTTCTTCCTCTCCCACTCCCCCTGCTTGTGTTCCCTCTCTCGCTGGCTGTCTCTATCTCTGTTAAATAAATAAATAAAATCTTAAAAAAAAAAAACAAAACTATTACACTGAATAAGTTTATTGAAAGGAAAAATTAGCCCCTTCTCAACTTTAAAGATAAAGTTAGAGGTCAACTAAAAGCAGTTATATTTAGGGGCACCTGGGTGGTTCAGTTGTTAAAAGTTAAAAAATGTCTGCCTTCAGATGGGGTCATGGTCTCAGGGTCCTGAGATGGAGCCACAAGTCAGGGCTTCCAGCTCAACAGGGAGTTGCTTCTCCTGTTCCCTCTGCCACTCCCCATGTTTGTGCTTGCTCTCTGTTAAATAAATAAATAAATAAATAAATATCTTTTTTATTTTTTTAAGATTTTATTTATTTATTTGACAGAGGGAGAGCCAGCGAGAGAGGGACCACAAAAAGGGGGAGTGGGAGAGGAAGAAGCAGCCTTCCAGTGGAGGAGCCTGATGTGGGGCTCGATCCCAGAATGCCAAAATCACGCCCTGAGCCCAAGGCAGCCGCTTAACGACTGAGCCACCCAGGCGCCCCAACGAATGAATCTTTTAAAAAAAAAAAAAAAAAAGGTAATTATGTTTAGAGGCACCTGGCTGGCTTAATCAGTAGGGCATGCAACTCTTGATCTTGGGGTCATGAGTTCAAGCCCCTCCTTGGGCCTAAAGCTTACATAAAAAAAAATTTTTTTTAAAAAGGTAGTTATGTTTAAATATCACTGACATTGACATTTTTAACAAGCTATATACCTGTACTTTCATTTACTTTATTTACACGCCAGGTACTTATATTTTGAAAAACCTTTCCACCTTTTATAGGCCACTTAATTTTATCACTAGGTAAAAAGATGCTGCCTTTGACTGTATTTCAGAACAAAAAAATCTGCTTCTAGCACAAATGGAAGAGACCGACAGAAATAATTGTTACCAAATGTTGACAGATACATCCCAATTGAAAATAATTGTTTCTAGTCCCTCCACACAACTTTTCAATTCATGTGGATTTTTTATTTTTTTTATTTTTTATTTTTAAAGATTTTATTTATTTATTTGACAGAGAGAGAGACAGCCAGTGAGAGAGGGAACACAAGCAGGGGGAGTGGGAGAGGAAAAAGCAGGCTCCCAGCGGAGAAGCCTGATGTGGGGCTCGATCCCAGGACTCCAGGATCATGCCCTGAGCTGAAGGCAGACACTTAACGACTGTGTCACCCAGGCACCCCTCTTGTGGATTTTTTAGAAGGTTTGAGACATCTTTAATGAAATTAAACATCAATTTTTACCACTAAAATTTAAAATACTTTAATCCAAAAATGGAATGTAATGGAATGAAATAATACAGGTTTGTATCTTTTTCACTTACACCTTAGAATTTGAAATCTTATTATTATTATAAAAAAATAATCCAGCCATGAACAAATGCAGAAACCTAAAGGCAGACAAACATAACATTGGCAATCCGTTTAACAGAACAATTTCAATTTTATGCAAGACTTGACTACAGAAACAACACTTTTTAGAAAAGACTCATTCACGTATGATCCTGAACTGAACAACAGCTAATACATACCAAAAAACTCCTATCAAAGGTTAAATTAGTATGAATGCAATTATAACAGACACTACTGATAACCAAAGGGATACAAAGAAAAAATTAACTGATTTTAATACACAAATCAGTCAAATGAAAAACACAGAATTTATTTCCAGGTAATGTGAATAACAGATTAATCTCAAATCTAATTTCAATGCCAACAGTTCATCCCTCGATAATTTCTGGATTTACTAAGTATTTATATCCACTAAGTACCAGCAAATTACAAAAAATAAATTATACTCTTTATGTTCAGATAAGAGCATCTAGTCTTGGGGTGCCTGGGTGGCTCAGTTGGTTAACTGTCAGACTCTTGATCTCAGGCTCAGGTCTTGATCTCAGGGTCGTTAGTTCAAGCCCCATCTTCGGCTCTGTGTGGAGCTTACTTTAAAAATAATTACTTATTTATTTATTTAAAATTTAAAAAGAACATCTAGTCTTTCTGGTGTTCTGTAACTAATCAGCTTCTTATTAATGGAATGGCATCATAACATGGGACCAAATATGTATGTGCCTTGATATAGAGAAAGTCTGTTTAATATTAACACACATTCAATTAATTGCCATATCCATCGTTCTTCCCAAATCTCTATTATAGAAAATACAATAATTATTTTCTATTCAGTTCACTCATATTTTTGGTCCTGTACACTGTTATACTTCTTTAAAACCTCTCATAGTTTAAATATGTTTGAGCAACTATCCTGTAGTTTTGGAAGGAAGTTTAGTTACTGTCAAGATAATCTTAGACTATTAAACCCAGTTGATTCTTAGAAATTCTTCCATCTAAAAAACATGAGAATTATAACCAAATTAACAAATCAGATATCAGAATGCCAAAAGTTAAGTCATTAAAAGGGAATCCAGAGAAAGAGTCAGTTGTGAAAGAACAGGAAGTGATGTACACTGCCATTTTGTAGATGAACTATTTAGAAACATAAGTACCATACTAAACTGGAATCAACCAAACCCAGACTTAACAGCTCTCAGTATTCTGACAGTGGCATCGAGGTCAGCTGAAATAACCCTCAGGCAGTTTTTCCCCGATAATGAATTTATCTATTTGATAAAGAACATACTTTTACCACTTTTAGAATTCTTACAAGCTATGGAAAACAAGGTTTCTTTTTAGTTGTCCTTAGGAATATCTCTTAGTTCCAGCATGCATTTTGAAATAGAGCAAGTAGTTTACTTATATTCTGTGTACATCCTTAAGTTTTGTAGCCTTTACTGACAAATCTTCTCTGCCTGCATCTTTCCAAGACAAAAACAGTCATCCCTTGCTGAGCAGTATGCTTGAGTTTATACATACTAGTATATATGAATTATCGACAACAAACCATAACATACAGAATTAGACTTTATGGCAGAATTTCCCATGTAAGGGGAAACTACAGACCACAACATGCAGCTTTGTGCCATGAAATAAAGATTCAAATGAGAAGTGCTGTTTAAGTCAAAATGAATTCGGATAAAAATAAAAAGGGAATAAAGAAAGCAAGAAGAATTCTACTTTCTGAGGAAAAATAAACTGATATATCATTAATATGCCTCCCTATATCAAAATCATGAAATGAGATGACAGAAATGAAATTTGTGCCTAACACTACAAACATCTTTAAATCCCTGTCTTAAAACAGGTTTCAAAATGCAACAAACACACCAATAAAGCTCTGACCAACAACATTAAATATACACGGCATTCGAAAGTATTTTAAAATAAGTCACCCACTAAGCAAAGCTTAAACACCAAATACAACTTATTAGTAAAATATCAAAAGAACCCATATCTGTACATATTTTACTCTTCGTTGCTTTGTAAAAAAATAATAATCCTAGAACATTCATATATGAAACATTTTGAAATCACTTCGTCAGTAAATCTAAATACTTAAAAAAGTATGAACAGACTTCAAGACTACTCTTTGATCACAAAAAGCACTCGGCGACAAACTTCCAAAATGTTAAATTTTTTATTTTTATTTCTACTCTACTAAGGACAAAACCAACAAGTACTACTGTAGAGCAGATAAGATGATCTGTTTTAAACAAATTTGACATGAAGCAAAAGAAGTGGAAAAGTGATTTACTGACCACGTAACACAGATCCTATCACAACATACTTAGGCAAATTAGTGTCTGTTTTCTCATTTCCTTAAGAAAAAAAGCATTTCTACAGAAAGGTTTGTAACCTAATCATTTTCAGAAAACTCCAATTCCAGTGTTATACAAAACAGTATGAACCCTAAAAATTCACAGGTCAGGGAGAATGCCCATCAGACGGCCTGTCTATATGCATTAATCTTTAATAATTCTTAAAGAACTACTAAAATCACAGAAAAAAAAGGGGAGGGACATGAAAGAGCACAAAATTGTTCTATTTGAATCCTAGTGAAAACCCAATATGCTTACCAAAAAAAATGTCAATCTAGTGTTTAAAAGAGAGCGAGAGAGACATCAAAACTGTTCAAACATGGCAGGGTCCCTCTCGAGAGGCCGTATCTCCCAACAATAACAACAGGAAAGCTACACTTCCCAGGAACAGATCTCAGGGGAGGAATATTAAACCGGTACTGTTATCGATTTAAAACCAAAGGGAAAAGGGTAACCTTTCCAAGGGAAGCGCCATTACTTCCTCTTTAGCTCCCCCTCCCTTCAGTGTATACACGGGCCTGTGTATGAAGAAACTGCCTTGGACTTCTGCAGCATTGCAGTAGACTAAAGGATGGGGAAGGGGGAAGGGTAGGGGGAGAGAAACGCTTCCATCACCCCTATAGGAGTACAGATTTCCTGAGCAGGGGTGGACCCCCAGCAGGCTACCCTTCCCAAGAATACAGACACTACAAAGGAGAGGGAGGAGCAGAGGGATCAGAAGGGAAAGGGACCTCGCGCCTTTAAATCGGGGTGCACATCAACCCAGTCTCCCCAAGAGAGCCACACCTTCCTCGAGACATCCCCTTCCACCACCCCTTCCGGTGACCCTCAGGAAAGAGGAATGTAATTGCTCTTGCCCCTCAAAACGGGAGGGCGCCTAGCTCACCAGCTTCTTCACCCCACCCACAGAATCACAGACCCTCCTAGTCTCCCTTCCTACCCCACCCCCACCTCCCTTCTCGGAGGCCAGAGTGGGCCGAATTTCCCCGCCCCCTCCATGTCTCCCTTTCCCAAAGCAGAGGTGCCCTTACCCTTTCGCCGACAGGTCTGGGGCGGAGTAGGCAGGCGCAGCCCCCTGCAGCGCTCGGGTAGCCGCTACACTGGAGAGCGAGGAGTGAGGAGGAGGGGGCCTAGCGACCGACCGCCGCCCCCCCCCCCGAGCCCCAGCAAGCCGCCCAGCCCAAGCTCTGCGACAAGGGGCGGGGGGGGGGAGGGGGCGAGGGGACGACCGGGGTCGAGGAGGCGCCCTCAGCGCTTGGGCTCAGCTAAGATGGCGCGGGGAAGTGCTGGGAGCCGCCGCCGCCGCCGCCGCCTCGGGGGAACCGGCCCGGGCCTCGGCCACCTTCCGTCCTCACACAGCCGAGGCCCTCTTGTGCCCCGCCACGGCCCCTAGACGGGCGGGCCCACGCACAGCCCTCCGCCACCACCACCACCACCCCTGGGAAGGGGGCGCTCACAAAGGGAAGAGAGGCCGCGGGCCGGCCGGCCGGCGGCGGGGCGGGGTCCCCAGGGGCCGGGAGGCCTCAGAGGTTCGCGGGTGCCTCGCGCTCTCGGCCTGCGAAGGGCGCAGACAAGCGGGACCCCTCCTCTCTCCTTAGACAGGCGGCGGCACCGACTCACTATCTTTGCCACCCTCCCTCTCTCTCTCTCTCCGAGCCCTGAAGCCACAGAGCCCGGCCGCTGCCCAGGTTTCCCCCCCCTTCCCCGACACCACTCCCCTCCTCCCGAGAGTCATCCCAGTCTCCGATCTCGCGAGATTTCCCGCCTGACAGGCCCGACCCTGCGCGAGACCCGACTGCGTACGCGTGCGCGCCCTCACGAGAGCGCGCGAGTGCTTGCACTGGGCGGGGTCTCCCGGGCACCCCGAGTCCCAGCCTCAGTCCAGCCGGGCCGCGCTCAGCTGGCTGTATTCTTCTGCCTCGCCGGCGTCAGATGCGTTCATTTCACCCAGAAATCTGAGAAAGAAGAGTTTATCAGCTCTCCTCCTCTGTTCTCACTTTCAAAAACATCCGCCCCCCATACCCGTGCGAATGAGAAGCTTGCCCTGGCGTGTAGGATATGCAGTTCTTACACACCTCGGTTCAACTACTCCGTGGAATTCAGAGGTAAACTGGGCAGTGCAATCAGTACGTAGCTGAGTTTTTGAGATTCTAAAAGCTTATAATAACTTCCGGAACGGTAATAAGAGTTGAGAATACAGATTAAACCACCCTGTATGTTGGTAATGATAGGAAAGAGACAAATTCTTGAGAAGTTTTGGTATATGTCTCTAGTAGTTTGAGTGACGATAAATTTTGGAAACAGGAGCAGCAAACAAGCGAAAGGGTCCCACGCGTCCTAACGCAGGAAAGAGAGCTTCAAATTTTTTTTGTGGTGAAAAAAATTTTTTAGAGGAGAACTCCTTCAGTGGACTATAAAGAGAGCAATTTTATTCAGGAACCAAAAAGTGTGTCTCAAGTGCAGTCATAAATCTTGATTTCTCATCTGGTAAGTAGTGAGATAAATAGATCTGTTGTTTGAGATTTATGAGTACTCTAGAACAACTGATAGTTACAGTAAACTAGGAAAGTAAACTGGCTATGACCAGAAAAACAAAATATCCACTTCAATGTGTTATACATATAATTTGTTCTAAATACGCTTTCTGGTAGTAAGGGGGTTTGCTCTGTCAGTCAGTCCTCTTCTCACCTATGTTGTCAACTACTGTCAGGTGTCAACTTCCCCTCAGCATAAAAACATACCCTAGTTTATTTGGAGGGAAAAAAAAGATTACGATCTTCATCTCTCTTCCCCTTCAAAGCCAAGCTTCTTGGAAAAGTTGTCTGTCTTCCCACCTACACTGAAACTGATCTTACAAAGGTCAAGAGTGACCTCTTACTTGCTGTGTCTAGCGGAGTCATTTTAATCCTTCTTGACATCTGCAATATTTGACATGGTTGGTACTCCTTCCATCTTGAAACTGTGTTCTTCCTTGGCTTTCCAACACCACCCGAAACAAGTTTTCCTTCTACCTTCTAGTCCTTGGAGCCTCTCTTCCTCCATCTACCCCTCAAATGATGCCCTTCCAATCCTGATTCTTTCTTCTGACGGTTACAGCAAGAATGTTCTCTTCTAGTTATTTCATACCTTTAGGAATGGAAAGAAATTCAGGCTTTCCTATATTATTTATTCTTCATTTTCTATGGAAAATTTCAAACATACACAAAAGGAATGGGATATGGTAATAAACCTCCATGTGTCCATCACCTAACTTCAACTATTATCAACATTTTATTATTCTTGTTTCACCTATTCTCCCACAGCCTTTTTTCCCCAGTGTATTCCCCCCCCATGTATTTTTTTTTAAGATTTATTTATTTGCAAAAGAGACAGTGAGCACGGAGGTTGGGGGGAGAGGGAGAGAATCTGGAGCAGATGCCACACTGAGTGTGGAGCTCCATACGGCACTCAATCCCACGACCCTGAGATCATGACCCCAGCCAAAATCAAGAGTCAGAGACTTAACCGACTGAGCCACCCAGGTGCCGCCCCCCCCAATATATTTTTAAGTAAATCTCTGGTAAACCATCATAGCATTTTACCCAAAAATACTTCAATATGTGTCTCTGAGAAATACTTTGGTTGTTAACATAACCACAATATCATTATCACACCTTTACAATAATTTCTTATTATTTAATACCCAACCCATGTTCAGTTTTTCCTAAAGTTTCCAGAATGTCATTTTACAGTCCATTTGTGTGAACCAGGATCTGAAATTCTACACTTTGCATTTGACTAATAGCTATGTCTCTTATATTGTTTTTCATGTATAACAGTTCCCTCTTCCTTTTTTCTTCCTTCCTTCCTTTTCTTCCTTCTTTCTTTCCTTTTTTTTTTTTAAAGATTTTATTTATTCATTTGAGAGAGAGTAGAAGGGAGAGGGAGAGAGAATCTGAAGCAGACTCCACACTGAGCACAGAGCCTGATGCGAGGCTGGATCCACAACCCTGAGATCGCAACCTGAGCCAGAACCAAGACTCGGACTCTCAACTGACTGAGCCACCCAGGAGCCCCTCTTTCTTTCCTTTTTGTATGCAGTTATTTGTCTAAGAAATCAGATTATAGATCCTGTAGAATTTTCCACATTCTGGACTTGCCAGTTGCATCCTCACAAGGTCATTTGACATTTGCTTCATTGCCCATATTTCTTATAAACTGATAGTTAAATCTAAAGGTTTGCTCTTGTATAGGTACTGTTTCTTTTTATAATATTGTGTCTGCTACTGCCTCATTCTCCCTCTTAACACCACCTCTACCATAAATTTTTGCTCCACCCCTCTCTGTTTCCCCAGCACACAGTGTATCTTAAGAGACCTTGGCTGTCTTCTTAAAAAATTATTATTCCAGATATCTACCTATGATCTTGTACTAAGAGCCCTCCCTCCTTAAATTCTTCAAATTTCACACACATACATACATACGCATGGACTTATCCTGTCAAATTTGTTCAACAGTAAAGTATCATTCGTTGCTACCGCAAAACATATGTTATTTAATTTCTAAAATTGTATCCAAACAAGAAAATTACACTCGTCAATGGTAGAAAAATAACTTAATACTTAGAACAATTGCAGATTTTGCACCTTCTGTGATTTAACTCCTGAACATTTCTCTAGTTCATCCATTTCTTCATCCCCACTGCTTCTGCTATGGTGATTCATACTCAGTTTCTAACCTCGGGTGCTGTAATTGCCTTCCAACTACTCTCCTTACCCCGAGGGTGCCCCATTCTCTATACCGAGGTGAATGGTTTTAATCTTCCTACAGTGCAGTTTCTAAAAGTTGAATGTGTCGTTTCTCTGCTTAAAACTCTCCGATGGCAAAAAAAAAAAAAAAAACCAACCAACGAAACAAACAAAAAACAACTCTTCCATGGCTCCCCGAAACCCTCCAAATAAAATCCAGATAAAACCCCTGCATACCTTTCTAACTTTAATTAGGATGTTCCCACCATCCTGAACTATTATTCACTCTTCTGCTAACTGCTAATACGCTGTCTTCAGGATGTGGCACTGCATTCCTCTGCCTGAAAGGCCTTTGCTGGTTGGCTAATATCCTTCAAGATTTAGCTCACATATCACCTCTGTGAGAGGCTTTCTCATATCTCAATTAGGTATTCCTTGAGCCTACAAATAGGGGTCAGAAAGCTGTGGGGTGAGAGACACCTGGCTGGCTCAGTCGGTAGAGCACACCACTCTTTCTTGGTCTTGGGGTCCTCAGTTCAAGCCCCATATTGGGTGGAGAGATTACCTGAAATAAAATTTTTTTAAAAAAAGAAAGCAAGCAAGCTGTGGGGTGAAGAATGGGTACCAAACATGTTTTGGCCTCAATAAAAAAGTTACCTAAGCTGTGACAAAACCAAGAATAAGCTTTTTCCATACACTGACTTATTTAACCCTCACAACAAACTTGTGCAGTAAGTTCTATTATTATTACTTCCAATTTATAGGTAAGGAAACTAGGGTTCAGAGAGTTATGTCACTTGCCCAAGATCACACAACTAATAAGTGGTGAGCTAGAATTTGAACCTGGCGGTGAGTGAATCTAAACCACATTCTCCTTCCACTATGTCTACTCCTGGCACGACCAACCGGGGACAGCTTGATGTCATGCACATATTTTTTGTGTGTAGGAGATGCCTGACCATGTGTAATGTCACTATATTTGTTGTCATGCTGTATCTATGTGTGACAAGGCAGCTTGTCAATGTGCAGATGGGTGCACTGACCGATCTGGAATCTGTCTGATTAAACTATCTTTTCAGTGTTGTCACTTAGTAAAAGACCAAGTCATGTTCATCTCAATTTAACAAATACTTATTGAATTCCTACTGTATGTTAGGCTTAAGTAAAATACAGAAGGGGCAAATGGAACTAATGTTTATAGAGTTACTCTGTGCCAAGAAACGTATGAAGCAAGGGCTTTACATTGATGATCCCCTTAATCTTTCCAACACCCTGAAAAAGGATGATGTCGATGACAGTGACTCCCAATAGAGAGAAAGAAAGTGCAAAAAAATTAAGTAACTTTGTGCAACTCAGCGTGGAGAACTAAAAGTACAGTACAGGTTCAGCATGAACTTTAAGCCGCTTTTTTTTCCACTGCTTATTGGTTCCCTTTCTCAAATCCCTCCCCATACTAGGAACTCAAAATCCTATCAGAGGGGTGCCTCGGTGGCTCAGTCCGTTAAGCGTCTGACTCTTGATTTCGGCTCAGTCATGATCTCAGGGTCCTGAGATCAAGCCCACATCAGACTCCACACTAGGTGTGGAGCCTGCTTAAGATTCCTGCTCTCTCCCTCTGCACTCCCCCCCCCAAAGAGAATCCTATTAGAGAGATTAGATCTGCATGCACAAAACATTTAAATAACAGGGGCGCCTGAGTGGCTAAGATGATTAAGCATCTGCCTTTGGCTCAGGTCATGATCTCCATGTCCTGGGATCGAGCCCCACGTCGAGCCCCATGTCGAGCCCCATGTCGAGCCCCAGGTCAAGCTCCCAGATCAGGGAGGAATCTACTTCTCCCTCTCCCTCTGCCTCTCCCCCTGCTTGTACTCTCTCTGTCTCTCTCTCTCTCTCTCTCTCTCTCAAATAAATAAAATCTTTTTTAAAAAAATTTAAATAACAATGCAGAACTACCTATTAGCAAATGATGCACAGAACCAGACCTTAATTTATACTTTTCTGGGCCTCAATTTCCTATCTAAGTGTAATAGACTAAAAATGATCTCAGGAATCCTTTAGTTCAAAAATCTATAATTACAGGAATGATGCAAATAACATACACAGATAAATTGAATTCCAAAGTGTGTGTGCGTGTGTGCGCGAGCATGCACATTTAGAAACAAAGAAGAAACGCTTCTTTGGGTGTTTTACCCCGCTATCTCCTTACACTAGAAGGCAAAAACCATTGAAGCTGAGTGCATGACAGGGTAGTTGGTGAGAAGGATGTGTCTTAGAATTTTCACTGTAGAAACCAGGGGTGAGGCACTCCATGAAACTGATAATCAACAAATAAATAAATCAGTATGTTACCAGCAGCCCATACAGTGCATCTTGGGCTATCAGTTCATCCATAGATTTTGTCTTTAGGCTCCAAGACCAACCAACTAAGGCAGGTTTAAGTCTGGTTGTCATACCTCACTCAGACATGTCTACATAAGGCTGTCTTACGTAAGTATGGCTTCCACAGGCTGGAAAATAAAGCTCATCATGTATAAAGTTGTTTCTTGAGCTCCGCACTCTCACGTAATCGAGTTCATTTTGTGAACATCTTTGAAAAGTGCCCTGCATGTGGAGGCAACAGATTCGCCCACTTTATTTATTTATTTTCTTTTTAAAGGGTTTTATTTATTTATTTGAAAGACAGAGAGAGAGCACAAGCAGGGAGAGTGGCAGGCAGAGGTAGAGGGAGAAGCAGACTCCCTGCAGAGCAGGGAGCCTGATGGGGCGCTCGATCCCAGGACCCTGGGACTATGACCCGAGCCGAAGGCAGAATGCCCAACCGACTGAACCACCCAGGCGCCCCAGATTCATTCACTTTAACCCACAGGAATAGGAAAATGCTGGGCCAAGGTACCCTAAGGAGAATAGAATACAATTCAGCTCAATAAAGTTCTGACCTAAAAACCTTTCGGTCTCAGGTATCTATCAGCTAAGCATCTGCAGCAAGCCATGAATAAGTTAAAGCAGCTGCTCCGGAGTCTGAAAGAAGGCTAAGTGCAGCAGCGGGCACTGACTGTGGAGGCCCACCTCTGTCACTTCCTAGTGTACGTCACTATGCTCCTTGCGTGAGTGTCATAACCAGGCTCAGAGTTCCTTTCCTTATCTGCAAAATGGGGTGAACGTCACCTTCCTCAAGGGCACCTGACTGGCTTAGTTAGTAGAGTGTGTGACTCTTGATCTCAGGGTCGTGAGTTCGAGCCCCACTTTGGGTGTAGAGATTGCTTAAAAATAATAAAATCTTTTAAAATAAATGAATAAATAAACATTACCTTCCTCAGAGGTATTTAGGATTAAATGTAATATGTGAAGTGCCTACCCCATTTAAAGGATTAGCTCTGTTTTGTGGGTTTTTTTTTTCCTCAAAGAGATCGCATTTAATTGGGAGAAACAGGTGAGGAAGCAGATAATTAAAATATTGCATTGCAAATGCTACAGGAGGAGTGAGCTCAGGATGCTTTGGGAGCACACGAAAGCTCTCCTAATCCAGCACCCAGGTGGGGGAGTCAGTCAGGGAAGGCTTCCTAGAGGAGGTGCTATCAGTGTTGTACTTATGCCCTTCCCAGGGAGGTTGAAATGCAAATTATTTAAATATATAATGTCTAAGTGAGAGATATATTAAGAATTTATTGTTTGATTACTTTCAGTTTTGTAGTACATGGAACTACAAAACCTATTTCTGTGACTAGAGGTAGAGATGAAAAGAAAAAAAAAACCTAAGAGGCAAAGATACAATTTTCATGAACCTGGGAAGTAGGGGTATGGTTGGGAATCAGATGTTCAGTAGGAGAATTCTGGAAATTAAGAATTAGAAGGTTGAGGGGTGCCTGGGTGGCACAGCGGTTAAGCGTCTGCCTTTGGCTCAGGGCGTGATCCTGGCGTTCTGGGATCGAGCCCCACATCAGGCTCCTCCACTATGAGCCTGCTTCTTCCTCTCCCACTCCCCCTGCTTGTGTTCCCTCTCTCGCTGGCTGTCTCTATCCTGTCGAATAAATAAATAAAATCTTAAAAAAAAAAAAAAAGAATTAGAAGGTTGAATGCAATCTGTTAGGTGACTGTGCTTAGGATCTCTCTTTAAAGGGTAATATAGTGGGGCACCTGGTTGGCTCAGTCATCAAGCGTCTGCCTTCGGCTCAGGTCAGGATCCCAGGATCCTGGGATCGAGCCCCGCATCAGGCTCCCTCCTCAGTGGGAAGCCTGCCTCTCCCTCTCCCACTCCCCCTACTTGTGTTCCCTCTCTCTCGCTGTGTCTCTCTGTGTCAAATAAATAAAATCTTAAAAAATAAATAAAGGGTAATGTAGTTAGATTTTTGAAGTAACAAACAAGAATACATTTTCAGCTGTGTGCATTAGGTTGTTTATTTCAAGTGTTAGCTCTTACCGTGTACGTGTAAAGATGTAAATATTCATCCCACTGCTCCGGCACCACCCTCTGGCAAGCACCCCATGATCAGTGCATCATGATTGTCTGAGACATCTGTGAATGTGGGAAGGGTTGGGCAGCATGTTTGTGGACTGAGAGGTTTTTGGAATTTATCTTCAGGACCAATTGGTGATTTTGTCATGCCGTTCTCTTTGGCTGACATTTGCCAGGATTCAAAAAAACAAAAAAATAAAAAAGACACTACATTAATTCCCACCAGAGTTGTGCCACATAGGATATGAAACAAACAGCTGGCAATCAAAACATAAAATAAGTTGCTATTTTATTGGCCTGGGATTGTCTTTGGGTCTCCTCCTTAGCCTTATCTTTACTAGGTAGTCATACTATACTAGTAAGAAGTCTTTTGGTTGAAAGTGACTATTTAAATCAGCTTAAGGGGGGAAGAAGGAAATTTATGTAACTGAAAAGTGCAGTGCCTCAGGAATTGAAAGAATTTTGTTAGGTATCTGACTCCCCTTTTTCTCTCTCTCCACATACCATCCCCAGCTCCCAATTGCTTGGTTATTTTTCTCTATAGACTGGATTTTGTTATGAGATTGTCTGTGTTATGAGATTGTCTATGAACTGGCGGTTCAGGTGCTTTCCACTGCTGCCACCTAGTTTAATATACCCCAACACCGAATGCTGCCATTGCTACTGTCTACACATAGGAAATGAATCAAGGAATTGTTTTTGTGTTTAAATAGGCTCCATGCCCAATGTGGGGCTTGAACTCACAACCCTGAGATTGAGTCACATGCTCTGACTGAGCCAACCAGGCGCCCCAAATCAAGTTTTCTGATATTGGTTTTAACCAGATGCTTCCTTTACTGATATGTTGTGTTGTGATCGCTGTGATAGGAGCCCCTGTCCCAAAGTTCAGGTTTATACTTCCACTTCCACTTGCCTGCTGTGTGATGTTTCCTGCGTAACCTGCTCTCTCCCACCTGCTGCCAAAACCTCTGAGCAGGGGACAGAGGTCTAGTCCGGTTATCAAATGGTACCATATAAATGGTTATCATGAAGCTCGTCCTTTCTCCTCCTCATAAATATTCTCAATACCGAAATATTAAAATACGGCAAATGTAGAAATTGAAGGCATTTGGGACTTTGTGAGGCTGAACAGATCAGAATTTGGGGCTTATGGACCATGAACATGTTTCCATGAGAGGCTTAAGCAGAATTCACATAGATCATACTAAGGTGGACTTCCATCTTAGTTTATTTCACGCGTCAGAGGGATGCTGGACCAGGGCAGGGGGCAGAATGGAGTGGGAGGAATGGCCACAAACGTTCAGATTTACATTGTCCCAGTTTACTGACCCCAAAGGCAAAGAAAAGCTTCTCACTCTCTCATAAGAGTTTATAAAACACAAAGGAATAGCTGCAGGTGTCCCAGCTTGGGCCTTGTGTCATATGCTCTTCTGTGGGCTAGTAGCTTCACCGAAGGATGAGACATTTTGATTGCCTAGCTGGGATTCCGTGATCACCCTGTGGCAAAAGGCTCAGAGTAACAGCTCCACAAGAACTACCCAGAATTGATGTCGACGGAGTGGAATAGATGGAGAGGAAATTCCCCAAAGGAATGTAGGGTACTTTCTGCCAGAAGAAGAGGGAGCGATTCTGGACAGACAAAAACAACAGATGTTCACTACAAGTAGAATAGAACTGCTGGTGAGGCCAAATGATACGGTTTTGTGGGCATGCTAGCTAGAGTAGAATGTATTAACACTTACTAAGCCCAAGTAGAAGAAAGCAACCGTCACCTGGATACAGTGCAACTTTCATAGGTCGATGAGGTCTTTTGACCTTTACCATAACTCAGAGAAATGGGCAGGGCATACTCCTTTTACAGGTTATGTTTTTGAGACTCAAGCAACACAGAGAAGCACAGCAGAAAAAAAACGACAACAGTTCATATGACAGGACCAGGTATAAATCTGGTATGTACACTATTTTGGGAGGGAGGCGCCTTCCAGACATTCTCAAAGCCTTAGGCAATCCTGAGAATATCTGGCATGTGCAGGAGCCCAGAAGATGCCCATCAGCCAGGCACAGAGTGCCAAGGTGACATCAACTTCCTGGGAACGCCAGCGTAAGTGTGCATCTTTTCTGAGAGTTCTCCATCACACTAGCCTTTGTGGTTGCTATTCTTCCTAATACTCCAAGGTAACAGTTTTTATTCACTCACTCTTTTTTTTTTTTAAAGTAAGCTCTATGCTCAGCATGAGGCTTGAACTCACAAACCTGAGATCGGGAGTCACATGGTCTTTCTACCTCCTGAGCCAGCCAGCGCCTCTAGTCACTCGTTCTTATTTCCATCTCCTACACCTAAGCCAATTTCTGACATATAGACGACTCACAATAAATGTTTATGGGATAGTGAATTGATAGGTAGCAAACATTTACAGGATGTCAGTTATGTGCATTATGCTGGGCTCTATGGATATACAGATGAATAAGATACCATTACTATTCTTGAGATCATAGCCTAGTGAGAAAGACCAACACATAAACAGTTCTAAATCATTTAGGACGGTTTGGTTGCAAGTGGCAGAGAATCAGACCCAAAGTAGTTTAAGAAAAATGAGAATATTTTGGCTCACACAAACTAAAAAGTCCAGAGTGAAGTCTGAATTCAAGCAAAGTTAGTTCCATGCCCACAAATGCCCTGGTTTCATCTTTAGCACTTCCACTGTGTTGCCTCAACTACCCTGATCCAAATGGGGTTGTGGCAAAATATAACAAAATTAACAAAATTATTTTATTATTATTTATTATAATTTTATTTGACAGAGCAAGAGAGAGAATGCACGCACAGAGGCAGGGGGAGCTGCAGCAGGAGAGGGAGAAGCAGGCTCCCCGCTGAGCAGGGAGCATGACGTGGGGCTTGATCCCGGGACCCCAGGATCATGACCTGAGCTGAAGGCAGACACTTAACCGACTGAGCCACCTAGGCAACCCCCAATGAACCATTTTAAAGTGTACAGTTCAGTGGTATTGAGTATACTCACACTGTTGTGTAACCATCACTGCTGTCCATCTCCAGAACTTTTTTCATCTTCCAAAATGGAAACTTTGTACCTGTTTTTTGGGTTTTATTTTCTGTTTTTTAAGTAGGCTCAACCCCCCGCAGCATGGAGCCCAACACGGCTCCCGAACTCACAACCGTGAGATCAAGACCTGAGCTGAGACCAGGAGTCGGGTGCTCAACCGACTGAGCCACCCAGGCGCCTCAAACTCTGTACCTGTTAAACAACAACTTCCCATCCTGCCTCCACCCACCCAGTCCCTGCTGGTCTCCATTGTACTTTCTGTCTCTGTGAATTTGTCTACTTGAAGAACCTCATATAAGAGGAATCACACAGCATTTGTCCTTTTGTGACTGACTTATTTCACTTAGCATAATGTCTTTGAGGTTCATCCATGTTGTAGCACATGTCAGAATTTCATTCCTTTTTAAGGCTGAATAATATTCCATTGTATGTACATACCACATTTTGTTTAGCCATTTGTCTGCCAATGAACATTTGGGTTGTTTCCACCTTTTGCTACTGTGAATGCAGCTGCCATGAACATGGGTGTATCTGTTTGAGTCCTGGCTTTCCATTTTTGGGGGTGTAAAGGAGTTGCGGTTTGGAAGAATAGAAGAAACAGCAACTTTATTAAAAGGCTCTGTTAAGTCACCATAGCCCCATGCCACTTCCGGCTCCAGTCACTCCCACTCTTCCCTACTCTACTGCCAACCATAGAGCCAGGCCTTCCCGCTGAGGACAAACATGAATACAGAGGTTTTCCCCGTCACCACCACTGGCCACAACATTCTGCTTTGGAATTGGATAATGCACTGAGAAAGCTGGCTTTCCTCTCAGATCAGCCTCTTTGAATGATAGGAGGAGCCTAGGACTGAGAAACTTTGGTTCCCTGGGAGGGAACATGCCAGCTGTGAAAAGCCCATAGTTGTAAATTGTCAGATGGTGACTGCCTGTGAAACCTGTCAAGACTCTTGACAGCTCAGCTGAGAACCTAATTACCAGTTACAAAGAGAGACGGGAAAAACGTGTTGTCGGAGAGCTCCTGGTCAGAGAGAATGAGGTACAGTGTGCTGGCCCCGTCATCAACCTCCTTCTTGTTTCAACTAGAGCACAGCACATTAGTATAATTGACATTACACATGTTTATTATCTGGAACAAAGGAACCGTGTCAGACCACAGTCCTGTGTCAGCTGAGTCTTTGCTAATCACATAAATTGAACAGTGGCATTTGATCTGATTGTACAGGCACTTCCGATAGTCTCAGTGCCAAGTATAATACCAAGCCATACTTAACTTTTCTCCTCTCCTGGAATTTACACAGACTTCAAACAATCCTCCTCCTTTCCTGGAGTGAAGAGGAGCAGTGATCCTTTGTTCTGGTGAAACCCAGAGAAGGATAATAACTTACTTAAAGTCACAGTCAATCAGCAACCCAGCATCTTATCTTCCAAGGAAAATTAATTTGTGTCAACCATGCTGCAGAGACAATGTGAGGAAACCAGCAGTCATCACCAAGAATCCCTACACTGGGGGAAAGCAACATTAGAGTATTCACATGCTAGTTTTTATAAAGTCTTGGTCCTCTAGTCTTGCAAAACACTCACACTTCCCGCTTGTCTTTCCTTCTTCAATTGTATCAGCAGCACCTGAGCAAGGATGCTAACTTTCTCAACAGGAAATTTTTTTTTCAGATTCTTGAAAATAAGGACCCACTACTTATAGCAGCAAGAGATGGGAGGAAAGACAGTTAACATGTATTGGGCACATCTGTTATGTTCTAGATACTATGGCTGCTAATTTAATCTATAAAGCAACTGGCAATCTAAATACTATTATATACAACTTCAGATGCCATACCTGGAACTCAGAGTGGTTAGGTAAATTGCCCAAGAGGACACAGCTAGTAAATGGCAGAAGAGATTTAAAAAAAATTTTTTTTAATACAGTTTATTTATTTATTTCATAATCTCTACACCCAAGGTGGGGCTCAAACTCACAACCCTGAGATCAAGAGTCACATGCTCTTCCGACTGAGGCAGCCAGGCATGGCTAAAATTTTTTTAATTTTTTTTTTTTTTCAGGACAGGGCTTGGAACCCACTTCTTTCCGGCTCCAAAGTCTGTATTCTTTGTAATGCATTAGCCTAACCTCAGAAGAGAAGAAACTAAAGGGATTCCCAAGAGATAAAGCTGATAAAATCAGCCCCTCTGAACTTCTAGTTCATTTGATTTTCTTATACATGTATGGGTTCCAATTACCTGGTTAAATACAAGGCATTCAGCAGAACACTCCATCAGATTCAAAGCTGCTACAGAGACTAGGGAACCGGGATGGAAAATGGGAGGAAGGAAGGGAAAAGAAGTGGAAGAAGAAATAAGGACCAGGAAGGGAATATGCCTGGGAAATGTAATGGGTAGCTGGAGGTTGTTCTCAGAGGCCTTCTACCTACACCCCAAGAATGGTGCAGAAGCTGATACTCCTTTTTTGCTCCATTCACCATTTATTTTCTCTTTTTCTATAAAAGGATTAGCAGGATGGGCTCAGTGGGAAAGGAGGCCCCCGTGGGATCCTGTTACCAGCCATCTGTGTTCTGTTCTTTACTTTCGAACAAGACGGCTCCAAAACTCTGAACTGGAGAGGGAGTTGGAGCTGCATACAGATCAGCAGAGCTGTTGCTAACAGCTCTGACGCCTGCAGGATGACTCAACCCTCTGTGCCTGGCAGAGTCAGCTGTGGTCCCCTGGAGCCTCCTACTCTAGGGACAAAAATCAGAGATGTGGAGAAGTATCAAGATCCTTGATCTTGGGCAGGAGGTCAGGCTGGAAGGATTGGTAGGGGCTCCTGAGTCTTTAAGCGTTCTGGCTTAAAGATGGGGGAGGGGGCGCCTGGGTGGCTCAGTCGTTAAATGTCTGCCTTCCACTTAGTGCGTGATCCCAGGGTCCTGGGATCGAGCCCCGCATCGGGCTCCCTGCTCCGCTGGGAGTCTGCTTCTTTCTCTCCCACTCCCCCTGCTTGTGTTCCCTCTCGCTGGCTGTCTCTATCTCTGTCGAATAAATAAAATCTTTTAAAAAAATAAGAAAATAAATAAATAAAGATGGGGGAGGGATTAAAGGTGACAGTGAGGAAAACACAGTCCTTGACATACTTTAGCTGCTCCATGAAAGGAATATACCTTCTGGAGTACGGCAGTCAGCAAAAGCCATAGGGCTGTGTCACCAGGAATTCAGCCTAAACACGAATATCACTCACTCCGCTGGTGAATTTTACTCAGGTACAAGCATCTCCTGCTGTTCCCTCACTTTCAGAGAAAAACCAAAGACTCTTCCTGTCCTTACACAGCACCATTAATACTTAAGAGCATTCTCAGTTGTCACCTTCAGACCTTTCCCCTGGTCACTCATTCAGATCTCTGAGGTACACACGATTGGGAGGAAGCCACTTGTGCATCACGCCAGGAGGCATCTGGATTTACCCTCTACCAGGACGTAAACACCTTGCTCTACCACCATCTCCAAACAACCCCAGGCTTCCTGGAAGAGTTTTCCTTTCCGTTGGCTCCTTATCACTCACCAATAAATAGCCCCAAGAGTTTGGCTTCCTGTTGTCATGGCAACCCAGGAGCACCGGTTGAAGCTGCCAATACAGGCATCTGCAAGAGCTCCCTAAACTCAGACTCTTTTGAAAACAATAGTAGGAAGTGGAATCACCACTCTCCACCCTCCCCACCACACTAGGTACACACCTTCAGTTGTCGGTTTTATGAAGAGATTTAGTTCTTGGAACAGCTAAGAAAGTGACTGTTTTGCCCCAGATGAAAGGTTCTCTTATTTGAATGCAATCCTTTCTTTACACACTAGCCTAGTAATCTATCCAGCCTACCAGGTATTAGCATCTCTCACGGTTCCTGGAGTTTACAAAATACGACTTATGTTCCTCTATACTTCATTTTTCTAAGCCTGTAGAAAGAATCTGGGTATTTGGTATTTCAGGGCTACGCTGCTGGCTAGTTTCCAACAAAGGGTGAGAAGACTCCTGATATTCTCATATATAATATGTGTGAAAGTACTTTATACTCTGTATAGAAATGTTCAAATATTCATACTAACTGCTATTCCCTGTCCACAAAACCCTTTAGCTCAAGGCCATACTGCATAGGAGTTAAGCTTATGGATTCTGATGTCAAAATTCCTATTTCGAATCCCTTCTTTATCCTCTACTTTGCCCTTTTGGCGAGGCTGTCTCTGTTTCACTTTCCCCTTCATGAAAGGGTGAGGATAATAGTATCCACTTCAGAGGGTTTTCATGAGGATTAAATACGTAAGGTACTTCAATCAGTACCTGGTTTTATATATCAAGTGTGCCTCTAGATGAGTATGTTGCAGAGAAACAGACAAATTACCTTGTCCTCAAAGAGTTCACGGGCTGATATCCACCTGGTAGAGACAGACAAACCAATCATTATAGATCACATGACACATGCTTCTCTGGAGAAAGAGAACAGAGAAGGGGGCCAGAAATTCAGCCCTGAAGGATGCCTGGGATGATTTCCTAAATCAGAGAGATGATTTATCAGTTAGGCACTCTGCGTTGCAAAGGACAACTCATTCCATTTATCTCAATAATTTTCTTTTAAAGGTATTTGCCATAGAAACCCAGGTCAACTAACAGCCCAAAAGAGCAAGAGACAGCATTTTAGGTAGTGTCATCGTGACACTCAATCCTTAGCACGACTTAGCTATTCTCCTCCTGGCAGAGCCTCTTTCACCAATACCAACTGGTTCCTTCTTCTTTGCTGTGTATTGATGCTCTCTTCCTCACAGTTCCTGTTTCCTCAGAGCTGTAGCTTGCCTCGACCCCTCAGGGCTCGGAATTTATTTCACGGCCTCTCGTTATGTATCCTTTTAGCTCTTGTTCTTGTCCTTAAAAGTCTCATTCTTTCCTTTCAAATTTTAGAGAGTGAGAATCTGATCAACCTACTTCTTTGTTGGTGCCAGTTATGTTTTAAGTTATTGGCCAGGTTCTGGATTGTCCACTGTTGCACCAGATGCCAATTCCGGTCCAGTCAGCTCAGGCAGAGGTACCTCCACGAACCGCACATGCACTGTGGCTACCTAGGGCTGCCTCTTCCACGGAGGCTGCAGGTGGGAAGGGTTCTCTTAGGAAAGAGCTATGGATGTAGCAGCCATGACGTCAGGTTTAGAACAGAAAGAAATAATAATGTATACAAAGAGCATGGAAAAGAGAAATGCAGTGGAATCGATTGAACATATTTACTGAGGCATTTTTTTAAAAGATTTTATTTATTAGAGAGAGAGAGCACAAGCAGGGGGAGGGGCAGAGGGAGAAGCAGGGAGCCTGACTTGGGACTTGGTCCCAGGACCCTGGGATCATGACCTGAGCCAAAGGCTTAACCGACTGAGCCACCCAGGCGCCCCTATTGAGGCATCGTTAAATGCCAATCAGTATGCCAGGAGTAGATAACATATACTGTGATAAATGTTACATAGGCTGCTATGGGGACCTATTGCAGGGCCACCTGAACTAGACGATGAGGTGCAAAGAAAGCTTTCTTGGAGGAAGGAAGGTCAATTTTGGGATGAGAAGGATGGGTGGAAATTAAAAGGAGCATGACACATTCCAGAATCTGAAAGTAGCTTAATGAGGCTGCCAAAAAATGAGAGGGGATGGTAAGAGGCAGGCAGGTCATCATTCAGGTCCTAAAAGTTGTGGTTCCCACTTACTGAACATAGACCTGAACATTATGCTATTTTATGTGTATTAGGTCATTTAATCCCACAACCCTATGAGTGAGTGAGGCAGGAATGATTATCACTCACATTTTTTTTTAAAGATTTTATTTATTTTATTTGACAGAGATAGAGACAGCCAGCTAGAGAGGGAACACAAGCAGGGGGAGTGGGAGAGGAAGAAGCAGGCTCATAGCGGAGGAGCCTGATGTGGGGCTCGATCCCATAACGCCGGGATCACGCCCTGAGCCGAAGGCAGACGCTTAACCGCTGTGCCACCCAGGCGCCCCTATCACTCACATTTTTAAAAAAGATTTTACTTATTTGTCAGAGAGAGAGAGAGATCATGAGCAGGTGGCAGAGGGAGAAGCAGCCTCCCTGCTGAGCAGGGAACCCCATGTGGGACTCGACCCCAGGTTCCTGGGATCATGATCCAAGCCAAAAGCAGACGCTTAACTGACTGAGCCACCCAGGCATCCCTATCATTTACGTTTTTTAGATGAGGAAACGAAGTGTCAGTGAGATCTAGTAACTTTCTTATGATCCCTTAACTAACACATACCCAAACTTCTAAGTTACACTTATATTATGGGTCGTGTTAAGGATTTTGGTCTTTAAGAACAATGGGAGCATGGGAGTAATGGGAACCATGAAGAATGTTAAACAAATTTGAATTTCAGAAAGATCACTTGCTGCGGAGTACAAAACAGATTGCAAGGAGCAAAGGGGGTCATAGGGAGACCACCTGGTTTCCTATTATAGACCGAGAGAGATGGTAGTAAGGTGGACTAGGGAAGGTAAATGAACTCATTCATTTGTGACTCTGATCAATAAATGTTTAATGAGCTCCTATAAGAGTGCTGGGCACTAAGGATACAAGGTAGATGTGGTCTCTGCCCTCAGAGTTTATCTGAGAGAGAATAGACAGGAATTCCTGAAGTTGAATGTGAGAATCATGATAAAGTCTGCGATGATTTGCTGGCTTGTGGTTGGCTCCAACACCCTTCCCCTTTCCACCCCACTACTCCACTAGGATTGTGTATGTTCAGGTGGGGGAGCGGGGGTAGGGGCCAGGGGTGAGGTGGGCCACTAACTCTTAGAGTTAGGAAGGAAGACCAAAGACAGTTAAGAAAGAGCTTTGTGTGCCATTCTCATCAGCTCAGACTCTATTCTGGAGCCATTGAAAATGTGTAAGCAAGGAAATGGCTTGACCAAATATACATGTTAGCAAGATCAAGATTTATGCCTTCTGAAATTTAGAATTCCTCCAGGGCTGTATAAGCCAATTTGAGAGGGTGAGAAAGCTGAAATCTTCTTTTCACATTCTGCCCTCTAGTGGCCAGAGAAAAATCAGCAAGTTCCAACTCCACAGGTTTGGAAGGAGCCGCCAGCCAGATTTGCCCTGAATGTCACAGCTCCCGAATCTCTCAGCAAGCTGTGTTGCTGTCTTCAGCACAGACCTTCCATTCATTCCAGAAGCCCCCCAGCTTCATGGACACAACTCTGTTTTCTCTTCTGAGAACTCTCACCAGCCTCGTTCCCCACCTCCCATGTGGACTTCCGCGCTCTTCCTCTCTTTGATGCCCTTACAATGCATATCTCAGTTAGCATCCCTAAGGAGGCAGCAAAGGCTCGCACTGCTGCCCTCAGGTGGGAACCTGGTGAAGTGCACATTGCATTTCCCCTGGAACCCCTCCCTCTTAGAAAGTGAGTTCTTCAAACTTGTATTTAATTGAGCATCCACTTCATTTACAACCAAGTTATAAAAGGATAGAACCCCCTTCTACTCTCTGGCTCAAATCTAAGGAAGCGACGTGGAGGAGGAAAAGGCAGGAGCTCCTCCTCTCCATGAATTCAGCATTGTCATCCTCACCATTACCAGCAACAGACCCGGAAAACAACTTTTCAAAGCCTTGAAAATAGAGAGCGGGCAGATATAGGGTAGCCTTTTCAAGGACATCTCCTGCTTTTCCTGAAAAGATATGTTCACCTTCTCTCATACCTTTATCCTTGTCTCTTTATCCCAGAGTCCCTGTGCTTCTAAGATGAAGCTCTGATAATGTCCGTCATAATGAGAGCCTTATTAGTCTATGTACTTTGGAAATGAATACTGGAATCACTTCTCAAAACCTAGATTGATTTAAACACTCTCTGGCAGCATTCCTTTGGCATCCTTGCCTGTGTGCTAATGAACCTGGGCCACAGTCTCCTCCACTCATTGACTCAGCACTTACTGGCAAAGTGACCCTTTAAATCTCATCTCGGCTAAGACAGCTCCTCTACCTGCTAAAAGGGTGATTTTGGGAATTAAACCCTGATGCTGTTTTTCTGATTTAGCAGATACACACCACCCAGAGACAATTTATTCCAGAACTTCTTTTAAAGCCAGGGGCTTTAAGATTTTTGACCGACAGATTCCCTCCCCCTTTCAAGCCCTCTATTCACCCAGGAATTTGCGATGGAAATAGTACTGCTGGCTGGAGTGGAGCGCATACCAGTGCTTCTGAGAGTTGGGTGGCCGTTGCCATGGGGGCGAGAGTGTTTGCATAGAACTGCCTATCACGGTGGTAGTCTTGAGGACCGCTTAGATTCAGAGGATTCTAGAACTGAGCCAGCCCCCTCATTTGGCAGATGAGGAAACTGAGGCCCGAAGACTTGGGTTAAATGACTAAATTGAAGGTCCAAGGGCAAGTTAGAGACAGAGCTGCGCTCTTCGCAATACATCACCCTTTTCATGAAGACACTCGTGTTGGTCGAGTGGGTGTTCCGTCAGCCATTTCCACTCTCGCCACCGTACTGTTCCGGCACCACCCATTCCAGATAGGAGTGCCAGGAAATGTGGGACTGGCAGCAGTGGCATGTAAATGTCCTCATGTGTGTATGCATGCATAGTCTTGCATCAAATTGGGTACACCTGTAGGTGATTGTGCTAACGAGGGGCTTGTATAGCTGTGTGATTACATGGAATTCCTTAAACCTCAGTGTCCCCATGAGTAAAATTCAGATAAGAAATAGTATCTATCTCAAAGGATTAAATGAGAGAATGTATTAGAAGCACATAAGTACAGTAGCTGCCGTATAATAAGGACTGGATATTATATTGTCTCTGTTATGTCTTTCCACAATGGAATGTGTCAGAGATGGCCCTTAAAAGCTTTAGTTTTTTCAACTAATTTTCACAATAACCCTTTGAAGTAGGTTGTTTCATTTTCTATGTAGCACTGATGAGAAAACTAGGCCTAGAGAGGTTGAGTAACTTACATAAGGTTGCAGGGCCAGGAAGTGGCTGAGCAGGAATCAAAACCAGGTCTGTCTAGTGCTAATGCTATCAGTCTTAACAATTGGGTTATACTGCCTCTGCTACAGAAAAGCAGACGAATAACGGATCTACTCTCCCATCTTTGGGTGTGTTTGCTAGAACTCTAAACCCAAGTACGTTAGATCCATACTGCATGTGAAATGGCCTGGCGCATCCATATAAATATATTTTAATTAAAGCCACTGAAACTGTAAGCAAAGAATTTGTTCTCACTCCCATTTAATTACAATTCTTTATAGAGACCATACTTAGCCATTTTATACAGAAACAATTTCCCAATGAATGAATGCCATTTTATTCAATATCTTCTTGTTTCTAAACTCCTAGTTAGTCCTGGTGAGACCTATGTAAAATCTACTGGGGCGCCTGGCTGGCTCAGTTGGCAGAGCATGTGACTCTTGATCTTGGAGTCATGAGTTCAAGCTCCCTGTTAAGTGCAGAGTTTACTCAATTAATTAATTAATTTAAAAATATGTATAGGGATGCCGGGGTGGCTCAGTCGGTTGAGTGTCTGCCTTCGACTCCGGTCATGATCCCGGGGTCCTGGGATTGTGTCCTGCATTGGATTCCCTGCTCCGTGAGGAGCCTGCTTCTCACTCTGTCTGCTGCTCCCCCTGCTTGTGCTCTCTCTGACAAATGGATAAATAAAATCTTTTAAAAAAATTAATTAGTTAAAAAAATAAATAAAAATATGTATATGCCAGTCTACTAAAATCATGTCACAAAATGTTTGGGATCCTACTTATCGGGTAAACTGTCTATTTTTTAAAATCTCTTTGGGTATAAGAGACAGAAATTAAACGTTTTTCTTTAATAGATATTCTCCCATTCTTATTAAAAATTCCAGCTTTAGGGATGCCTGGGTGCCTCAGTCAGATAAGTGGCTGCCTTCGGCTCAGGTCATGATCCCAGGATCTTGGAATCAAGCCCCATGTCAGGCTCCCTGCTCAGCAGGGAGTCCACTTCTCCCTCTCCCTCTGCATGCCACTCCCCCTGCTTGTACTCTCTGTCTGTGTCAAATAAATAATTTTTTAAAAATCATAAATATAAAAATTCCAGCTTTAGGATCTCTCAGAGTCTGACCCAAATTTTTCTGTGGCCACACCATTCAGTTCCTGCCAGATCAATTTCAATCAGAAATTAGTTGTTCTTAGTTGTTTCTTTTTCATATTCTCTCTTTTCTCCCTCAGTAATTTAAACTACTCCTATACCTTCAACTCTCCCTGCCAGATGGATAATTACCACATCAATCTTATTCATTCAATAAACATGAATTAACTTCTTGCTGTAAGCTACAACCTGGATTGCACAGGTTCAGTCAGACATCTCTCCTAAATTCCAGTCCAGGTGTTGGTGGAACATATTTGACAGGATGATGTGAGGCATCTGGTACCCCTGTAAAAGTTGCTCCAGGTAGAGAAAGTACCTTGGCTTCTCTATACCCCACTCTTGGCATTACCTCTCGGACCCTCCTTATCCTTACACTGGTATCCACAGTCTGGAATTCTCTCTGCTGAAGCTATAAATCTTGTCTTAGTCCAACTTGGAGTCATGGGAGAAATAACTAGTGTTGTCACCCCAAAGCCAACAAAACCGAAACCTATGTCATCACCTTCTTCACCAAACCACACTGTGTTCTTAATTTCCTTCAGTACTTCATCTGATAGAAGCACCCTTTCTCTAAAATTTCCCTACGTCTCCTGACTGCCCTGACACAATCCAACTAGCCATTTAGTAACTAAAACAATGTTAAACACCAAGCCAATCATGTTATTCCCCTACTTAAGACCAGTCCCCAACTTCTGTTTGCTCTAAGAATATAATTCAGTTTCCTTACTGGAACCTAGAAGAAACCCTGAGTGATCTGGCCTCTACCCACACATCTACTCTCATCTTATGCCACTCTCTTGCCATGCACCAGCCACACTGGCCTCTTTTCAATTCCTGGAAAATGCAAAACTCTTGTTTTGAGGCTTTAGCAGAAGCTCTTCCTTCTGCCCTTGGTATGGTCTACTTCTTATCCTTTGAGCCTTGGTCTGAAGCTGTTCCCCTTCTCCAACCTGGCCTTCATCTCTAACCATTATTCTTTGTCATGGTACCATGTGTTTCTTCACTGGCATTTATCCCAAATGATAATGCTTTATCTTTTTGGAATATACCTATTTGTTGTCTGGCTTCTCTACTATGTTGGAGGAGGCTCCAGGAAGGCAGGGACCATGTTCATCGTGTGGCATATAGTAAGTGCTCATAAATGGTAGCTGATATCATTGTTTCTAGTGAACTCCCTTTCTCATTCTGTAAAATGACAGACTCTCTTCAAACTACCTTCTCTAATCTCCACCTCCTTAACATCTGATCAGAAATTGCCATCCTATTCTCTCTCTCTTTTTTAAAGATTTTATTTATTTGAGAAAGACAGCAAGAGAGAGAGAGGGAGAGAGGGAGAGAGAGCACACAAGCAGGGGGAGCAGCAGAGGGAGAGGGAGAAGCAGGCTCTCCATTGAGCAGGGAACCTGACTTGGGGCTCCATCCCAGGACCCTGGGATCATGACCTGAACCGAGGGCAGATGCTTAATTGACTGAGCCACCCAGGCGCCCCTGTCATCCTATTCTTGTTTTCTATGATTTCCTTAAATGCCCTACTTTCAAGTGCCCCTAAAACACTCAACCATCACACTTTCAGTCCGTCATTCACACCATTTCTCTGCCAGAAATACCCACTCTCTATCCGCTTCCCATCCCTTGTTATCATCTTGCTCTTAAAGCCAAGTGCAAATGGCACATTTCCTCTTCCGTTTTTTCCTAATAGCCCATAATTAACTGCTCCCGTGTAAGCATTCTCAAAGCCTTTCACAATATTTTTACATAAAAGTTCCCACGTTTTATCTGTGTTATTTTTGTGGGTCTCTTATCCTAAAGAGTGAATTCCTTAGAGATAAAGGATTTGTTTTATTCTGTATTTTTTTATTTTAGATTTTATTTATTCATTTGCCAGAGAGAGAGCGAGAGTACCAACGGGAATCAGCAGGCAGAGAGAGGAGCAGGTTGCCCAGTGAGCAAGGAGCCAATGGGGAACTCCAACCCAGGACCCCGGGATCACGACCTGAGCCGAAGGCAGCCGCTCAGCTGATTAAGTCACCCAGGTGTCCCATTTTTAAATTTTTTTAAATCTCTACAGCCGACGTGGGGCTCAAACTCACAACTCCACGACCAAGAGTCGCATGCTCCACCGACTAAGCCAGCCAGGCGCCCCGGTATTCTTCCTTAAATCCCCACCATCTAGCACAGCTTTTGATGCATGGTATACAGTCAATATGTAATAATCAAAATAATAAAGCCAGAACAGAACATCTCTGAAAGAAATTCAAAGCTTGTCCCGGAAACTAGTAAAAAGACACCCGATAGGATTCTGAAAAAAGGTAGGCGCTATGTTAGCCATATCTCAGATACATCTTTTCTTCAAAAGCCACAGAAGTCCTCAAGAAATCTCTTTTTGGATTTTCTTCCCATATGAAAAAACAGAGAAATCCAGGAATGAAGTGAAAATTGGGTGAAATCAGGGCTCCTTGAGTTGACTGCCAGGTCTTTAAGAAACCTAGTTCATTACAACTTAAGTTCATTACTTTATTTTATTTATTTTTTTAAAGATTTTATTTATTTGTTAGAGAGAGAGAGAGACCACAAGCAGGGGGAGCGGCAGGCAGAGGGAGAAGCGGGCTCCCTGTTGAGCAAGGAGCCTGATGTGGGATTCGATCCCAGGACTCTGGGATCATGACCTGAGCCGAAGGCAGATGCTTAACCAGATAAGCCACCCAAGCATCCCTAAGTTCATTACTTAAAAAAAAAAAAAAAAAAAGTGAATGCTACTTCTTTCTTTTTATTTTTTTAAAGATTTTATTTTTAAGTAATCTCTACACCCAATGTGGGGCTCAAACCCATAACCCCAAGATCAAGAGTCACATGCTTTACTGACTGAGCCAGCCAGGCACCCCAATGCTACTTCTTTCTAATTCTCCTTTATTCTGTAATGAATACCTACCCCCAGATATTCAGATTTAATTGGTGTAGTATATAGATATTGATATTTTTAACAGCTCCCTAGATGATTAATTTGCAGCCAGGAGGGGGAACCAACTCCTAAGATGGTGTTACGGGCTGAATGTTTGTGTCCTCTCAAAATTCGTATCTTGAAGCCCTAACCAACAATGTGATGGTATTTAGAAATGGGGCCTTTAGGAGATAATTAGGTTTAGACAAAGTCATGAGGGTGGGAGAATAAAAAGCTTAGGCACAATGGAGGAAACCATCAACAAAACAAAAAGGCAACCTCTTAAATGGGAGAATATGTGCAAATGATATATCCAGTAAGGGGTTAATATCCAAAATATATGAGCAACTTAGATAGCTCAACACCAAAACCTCCCAAGTAATCCAATTAAAGAAGACAGAGGAACTGAATAGACATTCTTTCCGAGGAAGAATCCCAATGGCCGACAGACACATGGAAAGATGCTCACCATCACTCATCATCAGGGAAATGCAAATCGAAACCACAATGAGATATCACCTCGCACCTGTCAGAATGGTTAGCATCAAAAAGACAAGAAATAACAAGTGTTGGTGAGGATGTGGAGAAAAAGGAACACTTGTGCCCTTTCGGTGGGAATGCAAATTAGTGTAACCACTGTGGAAAACAGATTGAAGGTTGCTCAAAAAATTAAAACTAGAAACACCATATGCTGGAGCACCTGGGTGGCTCAGTCTGTTAAGCGTCTGACTTTGGCTCAGGTCGTGATCTCAGGGTCTTGGGATCTAGCCCTCCGTCAGGCTCCCTGCCGAACAGGGAGCCTGCTTGTCCCTCTCTTTGTGTCCTTCCCCTACTTGTGTGTGTGCGCGCTCTCACTCTCTCTTTCAAATAAAGAAAATATTTTTAAAAATACCATATGATCCAGTAATTCCACTAACTGAGTATTTACCCCAAGAAAACAAAAACACTAATTTGAAAGGTATATGCATCCCTATGTTTATTGCAGCATTATTTACAATAGCCGAGATATGGAAGCAACTCAAGTATCCATTGGTAGATGAATGGATAAAGAAGATGTAATATATACACAAATGGAATATTACTCAGCCATAAAAAGAATGAGACCTTGCCATTTGCAACATTATAGATAGACCTAGAGGGTATTACACTAAGTGAAATGAGTGAGACAGAGAAAGATAAATACTATATGATTTCACTTATATGTGGGCTCTAAAAAAATAAATAAATAAATAAGCAAGCCAAAAGCAGAAATAGACCCGTAAATACAGAGAACAAACTGATGGTTGCCAGAGGGGAGGGGAGGGGAGGGGAGAGGGGATGAGCAAAATGGGTGAAGGAGAGTAGGAGGTATAAACTTCCACTCATAGAATAAGTAAGTCATGAAGGTAAAAGATACAGCATAGGGAATATAGTCAATGGTATTGTAATAGTGGATTGTATAGTGACAGATGGTAGCTACTCTTGTGGTGGGCATAGCATAACATATAGATATACATATTGTCATATACATATACATATTGTCAAATCACTATATTGTATACTTGAAACTAATCTAAAATCATGTGCCAAGTAGACTTTAAAAATATCATGAAGGTGGGGGCCCCATGGTGAGATTAGCGTCCTTATAAGAAGAGGGAGAGACCAGAGTTCTTCCCCTACCTGCCATGTGAGGACATAGCAGGAAGGCAGCTGTCTAACAGCCAGGAAGAGAGACCTCACTAAGAACCCAACTGCACCCTGATCTTGGGCTTCTCAGCCTACAGAACTGTGAGGAACCAGTGTCTCCATTTAAGACACCCAGTCTGGGCACCTGGGTGTCTTAGTCCATTAAGTGTCTGCCTTCAGCTCAGGTCATGATCTCAGGGTCCTGGGGTCGAGCTCCACATCGCGCTCCCTGTTCAACGGGCAGTCTGCTTCTCCCTCTGCCTCTGTGCCTCCCCTGCACCCACTTCAAATAAATAAATAAAATCTTAAAAAAAAAAAAGACACCCAGTCTACATATTTTGTTATAATAGCCTGAGCTGACAAAGACAATTGAGAATCCACTGGTCTTTCATATGGATGTAGCTTTGAACTGATTTTCAACAAATAATCATTGTCATACAAAGCATTTTGGAACACTGCCTGGCACATAGAAAATGTTCAATAAATGTTAGCTATTAGTAGTTATGGCAATATTAGTGTTACCATCACCATCATTAAGTAGATAGCCACAGGTTGTTATATACTTCCTTTAATTTTCAATAAAGAATTAAAAGTGCATTACTTTTCTGATAAAGAAATTAAGATTTAGAGGAGTTAAGTGGTTTGACCAAGGTTTCAGAGTCAGGGTTGAAATTATGACTGAAATCTGAATATTTTTAACTACACAAGGTAAATGACAGGAGAAACAGTTTCCTATTTAGAGTTACTTAGAATAACAGTTCCCAAGATGAATATTACCGTTCATGCTTAACTTGGTTCCTTGGCCATTATCCACTTTTTTTTTTTTCAGATTAAGCCCTCCAACACTAATATAAAAGTCAGTATGGTCTAGAACCAAATACAGGTGGGCAGAATTTTTGAATCTAAATACCTAACAGTTTTAAAATTCCACTTCTGGGTATTTACCCAAAGAAAACAAAAACACTAACTCGAAAAGATATATGCACCCCTATGTTTGTTGCAGCACTACTTACAATAGCCAAGATATAAAAGCAACCTAAGTGTCCATCAATAGAAGATAATGTGGGGGGTATGTGTGTATATATATATATAATACAGTATATTACTCAGTCATAAAAAAGAATGAAATCTTGCCATTTGTGACAACATGGATGGACCTAGAGGGTATTATGCTCAGTGAAATAAGTCAGACAGAGAAAGACAAATACCATATGATTTCATTTATATGTGGAATCTAAAAAACAACACAAAACAAACAAAACAACAGAGACAGACCCATAAATACAGAGAGCAAACGGGTGATTGCCAGAGTGGAGGTGGGGAGGGGAGATGGATGAATTAGGTGAAGGAGATTAAAAGGTACAAACTTTGAATTATAAAATAACTGATAAGTCACAGAGATGTAAAGTACAGCACAGGAAATATAGTAAATAGTATTTTAATAACTTTGCACAGTGACAGTAACTACACTTACATGGGAGCATTTTATAATATATGTAAATGCTGAATCATTATGTTGTATACTGGAAACTAATATAATATTGTATCTCAACTATATTTCAGTTAAAGAAAAAAACCCCAATGGCTGCACCCAGTAACAATTAACAATTAACCTTATACAGAGCCCCCAGCTCTTAGGCTATCCCTCCAGGCTTGAAGAGATCAGATTGTTAAAGAGCCTTTTTCTAGAGGTTCATTTCTTACCTAGTACTCATGCCCTTCTACCCTTGTTGATTTCTGTGACTGTTCATTTCCTAAAAACTCAGAGGATAGTGCTCAGAAATGGGTCCAGAAGAAGGAAAAGGTGAGGAGAGGTGCTATTGTTAATATTATCCTAATATCCCCAGAAACCCAGGTCAGTCCAGGACATTTTTTTGTGCCCTAATTATTTTACTGAGTCCAAAATTGGATCAGGTTTTTGACAGTCTGACTTCCTTGAGATGAGAGAAAAACCCAGAGATGGGCCAGATTCCTACCAGGAAGCCCTACATTTCACTTGGCTAATATTCTTTCATAAAGAACCAAATCAAAGCCATCTCTTTTGTGATATGATAACATTTTTCTCTGTCGTCCCACATTGGAGCTACCTCTGTTATAGCACTTACCATTGTATTAAAATTTTCGATTACCTATTGCTTCCCTTTATTTTGCTATAAACAAATTGAAGGATCAAAACTTATTTAACTGTATTCTCCCTCTAACAATAGCAGTTACGAAGTGGCTGATACATTGGAGATACTCAAGAAATGATAGCTAAACAAATTGATGCTTAAATGGATACTAGGTTTTATTTAGACCTGAAGTAAAGATATAATTTCAGAGGATATACTTTTGCTTTATTTGGGACTGTATCTTTGCATCATACTACATGATTAACTAGATGATAATCTTTAGTTTGCTCTATTCATCTTTATATCTTCCACAGCATCAGTTTTTAAAAAATATATGTTGAGGATCTGTTCTGATCAGATACTGAATAAATTTTGTCTGTTTTAACTGGGGTAAAGTCCATTCATAAACTTAACATTTATTAGATTTTTTTAAAAAAATTTTTAGTTTTTTAAGATTTTATTTATTTGAGAGAGAGAGAAAATATGAGAGAGAGATAGAAAGAGAGCATGAGCAGGGCAAGAGGCAGATGGAGAGGGAGAAGCAGACTCTCCTGCTGAGCAGGGAGCCCAAAGCGAGGCTTGATCCCAGGACCCTGGCATCATGACCTGAGTCGAAGGAAGACGCTTAACCAACTGAGCCATTCAGGCGCCCCTAGATTCTTTTTTTTTTTTTTTTAAGATTTATTTATCCATTTTAGAGAGAGTGGGAGGAGAGGCAGAGGGAGAGGGAGAGGGAGAGAATGCTCAAGCAAACTCCCTGCTGAGCACAGAGCCTGATGCAGCGCTCCATCCCAGGACCCTGAGATAACGGCCTGAGCTGAAATCAAGACTCAGACACTCAACAGACTGACTGAGCCACCCATGCGCCCCCTAGGTTCTTTTGTTAATTGGATTCTCACTACATGCAAGAATGATGGGAGATAGTATGTATGAAAGGCTGGGCCAGGATTAGTCTTATAGTGAATGTGAATGTGGAACTGGATTTTTTAAAAATTTTATTTATTTATTTGAGAGAGAGAGTGAGAGACAGCATGAATTGGGGGGGGGCAGAGGGAGAGGGACAAGTAGACTCCCAGCTGAGCAGGGAGTCTGACATGGGGCTCTATCCCAGGACCCTGGGATCATGGCCTGAGCCAAAGGCAGACGCTCAACCAACTGAGCCACCCTGGTGCCTCTGGAACTGAATTTTTAAAATCATAAATTTGGGATTATAAAATAATAGGGCGTTTTAAGTTATAGGAAGAGCATAATCAAAAGCAAAGAGGCAAGAGTGAATGTGGTGTATTTGGGAGGCATTGGCTGGGTGGTGGTAACTTTGTAGTCAAGGATTCCAAGCAAAGAAGATATATAAATGGCTATTAAATGCAGGAAAAGATAGCCAACATCATTAATCATTAGGGAAATGCCAATTAAAACCACAATGAGATATCATTTCACATCTACTAGGATGGTTATGATAAAAAAGACTGACAATGCCAAGGATTGATGAGATGTGAAGAAACTGGGTCTTCATACATTGTTGATGGGGAGATAAAATGATATTGCTACTTTGGAAGATAGTTTGAAATTTCCTAAAATGTTCAACATAAACTTAATTAGGAGTCAGAAATGTTACTCCTAAGCACCACCCAAGGGAAATGACAGTATTCATGCCCACTCAGAAATTTGCACATGAATGTTCATAGCAGCATTATTCATAAGGTCCCCAAAGTGGAAACAACCCAAATGTACCCCAGCTGGTAAATGGATAAGCAAAACATGGTATATCCATACAACAGATACCGTTCAGCAGTGAGAAGCAACAAATTACTGACACGTTATCCAACATGGATGAACTTAAAAAACATGCTAAGTGAAAAAAGCCTGATAACGAAGGATTCTATTTATATGCAATGTAGGATTCCATTAATGTATGTTTCATAAAAGGCAACTCTGTAGAGACCGAAGGTTGACTAGTCATTGTCTGGGGCTGGGAGAGGGAGCAAGAATTGACTACAAGGTAACTTTCTGGGCTGACGGAAATATTCTAAAAGCAGATCTTGGCAGTGGTTGCAGAACTCTATATACTTAGTAAAAATCATTGAATTGTACACTTCCAGTAGGTTAATCTTATGATTTGTGAATTATACCCCAATAAAACTACAGGTGGGGGTGTGGGGAAGGACACAGGTTTAAATCAAATCCTGGCTATACTAGTTTCTCGCTATGAGACTTAGATAAGTTATTCCAGCTGCATAAATCTTTATTTTCCCATCTCTAAAATAGGGATGATAAAAATAGTAATTACCATCGCTACCCAATGAAGACTAAGTAAGTTCATGAAGTAAAGCATGTAGCACCTAGTTACTCAGTGAATGTTAGTTCTTGTTATTATTAGTGTTACCAGAAGATGGGTGAGGGGATCTGCCTGATAGGATGAGCACATGGTCCCATTGGGGGCATAAGGGCTGGGGTGCAGTGAGTGAGGTGGGGCTAATTGATAGACACTGTGGTGTTTGTATTTTCTTTTCCTTTTTTTTTTTTTTTTTTTTTTTAGATTTTATTTATTTATTTGACAGAGAGAGCGCGCAAGCAGGGGAAGCGGCAGGCAGAGGGAGAAGCAGGCTCTCCGCTGAGCAGGGAGCCTGAAGCAGGGCTCGTCCCAGGACCCTGGGATCATGACCTGAGCCGAAGGCAGACGCTGAACCGACTGAGCCACCCAGGCCCCCTGTATTTATTTTCAAAAAGTACATGGAGATTTAGAGGGAAGAATAGATCTCAACCCCAATAAGGAAAGGAATTAACTGTGGGAGCTAGATGGCAATAAAAATGCAGAGGGAAACTGCAGATAGGCAAACGTTGCGTAAAAAAGATAGAAAATGAGCACTAGTTGGCTGACTATAACTGTATTGAGAACCCTTTTCTAAATTGGATTTGTATACAGGTAAAAAAGACTTAATTTTAGGGGCATCTGGCTGGCTCAGTCGGTAGAGCATGCAGCTCTTGATCTTGGGGGTATAAATTCGAGCCCCATGTTGGATGTAGAGATTACTTAAAAATAAAATTTTTTTTAAAAGCCCTTTATTTTATTCACACACGTATTCGTTCATTCATTCATTCAACAAAATGTACAAACCAGAGATAGTAAGAGTACCTACCGTATGGAGTTGTCATGAGTTAAATGGATTAATTCCTATATAGCACAGTTGATAATGTTGCTTTGTATATGATATTAGGGAATTAGATCTGAGCTTCTAAGGGTTGTTTTCAACCCATTTATATTAAGGCTAACTAGTTAATTGGCAGCCCAGAACTGTTGTTGTCCACATTCTTGTTAGAAATATAGTCTAGAACTCACTGCCATTCCATACTTTTCCAAAGCTTAACTGAGAAAAATAATTTTTGTGGAGAATATGAAATAAGTTCATCCCTTTCTATTTATTTATTTATTTTCATCAATTTCTTTTTATTTTATTTTATTTTTTAAAGATTTTATTTATTTGAGAGAGAGAGCAAGAGAGAGAGTAAGAGGTGGGGGAAGAGCAAAGGGAGAGGGAGAAGAAGACTCCCCGCTGAGCAGGGAGCGCTGACGTGGGGCCAGATCCCAGGACCCTGGGATCATAACCTGAGAAGAAGGCAGACACTAACCAGCTGAGCCAGCCAGGGGTCCCTCATTGGTTTCTTTTTAAAGATCTGTGGTTCCTAACCATTTCGAGGTATTTTTGAGGTCCTGGATCTCTTTGAAATTTAATGAAAGTAGCAGTTCTCAATCCAAAAAGCCTTAAAAAACAATGAGTTTTGTATATGTGGGTTATCTATCAATAACTACTGTTTTAGTAGTTAAAATAAAGAAATAATTATTTTATTTTAAAATAATAAACTTATTACCTATTAACATAAATTACATATTTTTACAAAATGTAGCTATATGTTCCAAAACAACAAAAAATGTAATAAAAAGAGTGTCAATGTTTTACATTTTTACAAAGTTCTTTTTTTTTTTTAAAGTAATCTCTAACTTAACGTGGGGCTTGAACTCACAACCCTGAGATCAAGTCTCACACTCTACCGACTAAGCCAGCCCGATGCCCCTACAAAGTTCTTTAATGTCCGCTTTAGCTAGATTCTCATACATGCATCCACGTTCAGTCTGTTGCAATATGTTGTTTCAGCTGAAGTATATGAAGAAAATCTGGCCTCATATAGATATGCAGTTGGAAAAGGGGGAATTATTTTAATAGACTTCTCAGAAAATTGTGGTTATTGTCTGATACTACATGGAAATTCAACAAACGGTAATTTCTTCTTCTTTTTTTTTAACAAGTGGTAATTTCTTAAAGGGTAGTTGCAATGTAGAATCTGAAACCATATCAATGAGCTTTTTGTTTTGTTTCATGAAAATCCATTGTTCTTTCTTGCTCTTTGAATGGATCTTTTACGTATTCATTGGTCATTGGAAAATATTGGTTCACTGAGTTATGCAGATCTTCCGAATGCTGACATATTTCATTATACAGTATGTTAAAAATCACATTTATAATCATCAGAAATGTCTTTTAAGTATGGGGAAGCTGTCAAGCTCATGGTGGTAGAAATAAGTTTTCTAAAATGCCAACTTTTGTTTGAAAATTCAAATTTTATCATTGGCAACAAATCCTGTCAGTTATTTTTCTGGAAGTGCAGGCTCATTTTGTTCATTTTTGAGAAAATTTCAGCCAAATATACCAGTCTGAGTAGCCATAGTTTGTTAGTCATTGTTTCAAGTAAAAATGGCAGTCAATGAGAAAAGCACCTACCTCAGGTCACAACTCAATGAATCACATAAATATTTTTCCTCAAGATAACCGTCGGTTTTTCTTCCACATGTGGCACTGGTGTCATAAGAAATAAAGCACGTTTACTGAGGGGTCAAGATTTAATAAAATCACTAATTTTCACTGCTTCATCAAGGACATTCTAAGTAAAACAGCATCCTTTTTTTAAAAAAATTGCAAGTAAGGGACGACTGGGTGGCCCAGTCGGTTAAGCGTCTGCCTTGGATTCAGATCATGATCCCAGGGTCCTGGGACCGAGTCCCGCACTGGGCTCTCTGCTGGGTGGGGAGCCTGCTTCTCCCTCTCCCTCTCCTCCTGCTTGCGCGTTCGCTATCTGACAAATAAATAGATAAAATCTTAAAAAAAGAAATAAAAATTTAAAAAATTGCAAGTAGATGGCAGTAAAGAATACAGTGAGTTCTAGTATGGTTTGGTGCCACCACTTGACTTGTGTGAAGGCATTTGCCTGTTTACCCACCACTGCTAAGCACCGAGTGCAAACGTCAACTCAATGGAAAAAGGCAAATAACATCTTGGCATTACAATGCATAGAAGGCATTCCCCCCCTCCCCAAGGGTTCCCAGATCACACTTTGAATATGACTGCTCCAGAGGCTTTCTACCCAAAGGATGTTCTGAAGATCAGCAGTGGTGTTACCTGGAAGTTTGTCAGAAATGCACTCTCGGGCCTAACCCCAGACATACTGAATCAGAATCTTCATTTAAACAAAACCCTTAGGTGCTTGGCGTTCATATTAACTTTGCACATTAGAATCACCTCATGAACTTTTTTTTTTTTTAAGATTTTATTTATTTATTTGACCGAGAGAGAGACAGAGAGAGAGGGAATGAATACAAGCAGGGGGAGTGGGAGAGGGAGAAGCAGGCTTCCCTCTGAGCAGGGAGCCCAACTTGGGACTTGATCCAAGGATCCCAGGATCACCACCCAAACCAAAGTCGGATGCTTAATAACTGAGCCACCCAGGCGCCAATTTTTGAAACAACACCAGATCCAGGCTCCCCAAGACTGACTAAATCAGGATATCTAGAGTCCTTGGCCTTGGAATTTTCTTTTTAAAAGCTCCCTCAGGTGATTCTAACGTGCAGTTAAACTTGAGAACTACTGCTCTAGACTTTTCCTCCAGGAAGATGCATCTACTCATGGACACATTTTTTTTTCCTTTTTAAAAAAGACTACTTTTTTTAGAGCCGTTTGAGGTTCACAGCAAAATTGAGAGGAAGACATAAGAGATTTCCCATATACTCCCTGCCCCCACACATGCACAGCTTCTCCCATTACCAACATCCCCACCAGAGTGGTGCATTTGTTGCAACTGATGAATCTACATCGACACATCATAATCCTTCAAAGTGACGCGGTATTTTGCATACAGTTTTAGAGAATTTAGAATACCCTCGCTCTTCCTCATGAACCCCAGATTAAGAACTTTTACACTAGATCCTTTAAATAAAAGAAGCATAGGGGCGCCTGGGTGGCACAGCGGTTAAGCGTCTGCCTTCGGCTCAGGGCGTGATCCCGGCGTTATGGGATCGAACCCCACATCAGGCTCTTCTGCTATGAGCCTGCTTCTTCCTCTCCCACTCCCCCTGCTTGTGTTCCCTCTCTCGCTGGCTGTCTCTATCTCTGTCAGATAAATAAATAAAATCTTAAATAAATAAATAAATAAATAAATAAATAAATAAATAAAAGAAGCATAGATCTAATAAAACCAGGAGAGAGCTGCTTATCTTCTGGGCAGCATAATAATAATAATAATAAAAATTTGCTTTTACTGAACTGTGGATGGCTGTAATGTTTTCAGCTTTTACTATAGGCACTATAAGAAACAGCCCTTCAAAATTTATCTCCATGCTTACCATAAGGAGGGTGCTGATGAAGGTGACATTGCTCACGAGATTTGCAATCAGAGAAAGCACAAGAGAAATTTATGTCAAGTCTTATCTTCAAGAAGGGTAGTGATTTTCCTAAAAACAAGGCTGTTTTTGCCTGTGAACAGTGCAAATACTGTTGCCGCTGGTCACATTCTCATCTTTTTGTTAGTTGTCAGGGAGCTTAAAGTAAATATTGTTTTTTGACCTTATTAGCAAGTATATAGAACTTCCTGGTATGCATTTTCTGTGACTCCCTCATTCCTGGCTCTATTTTACTTGTCTCCCCTTATATTCCCTTTAGCTTCACCTTTCTTATATATAGTTTGTCTTGCTATTTATTTTTACAACTTTCCAAGCCACCTTAAGTTCTTCTTTGCAAGAAGACAAACTATGGATGAATGAATGAATGAATGAATGAATGAATGAATTCAATTAAAATAAGGTGATTCTGTAAAGCCCCATCCTGGAATTTCCACTAAAGACAGAACTAGTCATTTTTCTTAGATGGGCCTTTAAATCAGATACTCTAAATGTATTTAATCGTCATGAAATAAATATTTATTAAGCATTTACTATCAGGCTCTAGGCTGGGCAGGTCATCAGGAAGTGGAGGAGCACACTTTTCTTTTTTTGCCCCAGAAAACAAGGTTTTCTGCCTTGTAAGCACCCTATATTTCTTTTTTAATAGAAAAGTTAAATACACAGAAAGGGAGTAGACACGTCCTCTAAGGGAGAATAGGAAAAAAGTTATTGACAGTTTTAAAATCTTTATATTCCTTGACCCAGTAATTCCGCTTCTGAAAATTACCCTAAGAAAACAATTTAACAGAATAAAGAAGTATGTATGTGAAGATAGATTATCTTTATAATGGCGAAAAATAGGTTTTTAAGCAAGGGTGTTAGATGGGGAATAGTAACAGCTACTTCTTAGAAAGGTGTGATAATAAATAAGATAATGCATGTGAATTACTTGGTGTACTGCAAGGCAAAAAGTAAATGCTTAACAAAAGGTGCCTGGCATACACGGTCACTAATATTTGACAAGGAGCCAAGAACACACAATGAGGAAAAAATGAGGAACACACTTCCATAAGTGTGTTGGGAAAACTGGAAATTCACACAAAAAAGAATAAAACTGGGCCCTTATCTTATACCAGTTGCAAAAATTAATTTGAAGTGGAGTAAGGACTCAAATGTGAGACCTGACGCCATATAATTCCCAGAAGAAAACATAGGGAAAAATCTCCTTGACATTGGTCTTGGCAATGATTTTTTGTATACAACACTAAAAGCACAAGCCATGAAAGCAAAAGTAAACAAAAGGACCAACTACATCAAACAAAAAAGCAAAAGAAACAATCAACAAAATGAAGAGGCAACCTATGGAATGGGAGAAAATATTTGCAAACCATATATATAAGATAAGGGGTTAATATCCAAAATATAAGAGGACCACATAAAACTCAGTAGCAAAAAACTCCAAATAATCTGATTAAGAAATGGGCAGAGAATGGGGCTTCTGCTGGCTCAGGTGGTAGAACATGTGACTCTTGATCTTGGAGTCATGAGTTTGAGCCCCATGTTGGGTGTAGGGTTTACTTAAATAAATAAATCTTAAAAATGATCAGAGAACATGAATAGACATTTTACTGAAGAAGATATACAAATGGCCAACAAATACGTGAAAATACGCTTAGCTTTTAAAAGAAATTTTTATTTTTAAGTAACCCCTACACCCTACACTCATGACCCCAAGATCAAGAGTCTCATGCTAGGGGGGTGCCTGGATGGCGCAGTCGTTAAGCGTCTACCTTCGGCTCAGGGCATGATCCTGGCATTCCGGGATCGAGTCCCCCACATCGAGTCCCACATCGGGCTCCTTCGCTGGGAGCCTGCTTCTTCCTCTCCCGCTCCCCTGCTGTGTTCCCTCTCTCGCTGGCTGCCTCTCTGTCACATAAATAAATAAAATCTTAAAAAAAAAAAAAAAAAAAGAGTCTCATGCTAGGGGCACCGGCTGGCTCAGTCGGAGTGTGCGACTCTTGATCTCAGGGTCAGGAGTTTGAGCCCCACATCGGGTGTAGAGATTACTTCAATGCATAAAACTTAAAAATAAAAAAAGATTAAGAAAAAAAAAGAGTTACGTGCTCTACTGACTGAGCCAGCTAGGAGCCCCCAGAAGATGTTTAAGTTGGGGCTCCTGGGTGGCTCAGTCGGTTAAGCATCCAGCTCTTGATTAGGCTCAGGTCGTGATCTTGATGTTGTGGGACAGATCCCCACAGTGGGCTCCACTGGCAGTGCAGAGTCTGCTTGAGATTCTCCCCCACCTTCTTCCTCTGCCCCTCCCCCCAAGTAAATAAATAAGCAAATAAATAAAATCTTAAAAAAAAAAGATGCTTAACTTTACTAATGATCAGGGAAACGTAAATCAAAATCACAATGAGATAGCACCTCACACTTGTTAGAATGGCTCTTCTTTAAAAGAAAACATACCACAAATGCTGTGGAGGATGTGAGGAAAAAGGAACCCTTGTGGACTGCTGGTGGGACTGTAAACTGGTGCAGCTACTATAGAAAACAGTATGGGGGGGTCTACAAAGAAAAATAGAACTAACATATGATCCAGCAATCCCACTTCTGGGTATTTATCCCAAGGAAATGAAATCGCTATTTCATTGAGTTATCTTCACCACCATGTTCATTTCAGCAGTATTTACAATAGCCAAGACATGGAAACCACCTAAATATCCATTGATGGATAAATGGGTAAAGAAAATGTGGTACTGGGCATCTGGGTGGCTCTGTCAGTTAAGTGTCCAACTCTTGATTTCGGCTCAGGTCATGATCCCACAGTTGTGAGATTGAGCCCCATGTCAGGCTCTGTGCTCGGCATGGAGTCTGCTTGAGATTCTCTGTCTCCCTCTGCCCCTCCCCCACTCACATGTCCCCTCTCCCTCTCTTTTTTTCACAATAAATAAAAGCTTTTTTAAAAGATTTTTTCTTTATTTAATTATCTGACAGAGAGAGAGAACAAGCAGGGGGAGTAGCAGAGAGAGAGGGAGAAGCAGGCTCCCCGCTGAGCAGGGACCCCCCCCCCCCATTGCAGGGCTCGATCCCAGGGTCCTGGGATTACAACCCGAGCCAAAGGTAGCTGCTTAATCCACTGAGCCACCTAAGCACCCCAATAAATAAAATCTTTAAAAAGAAGAAAGGGGAGCCCCTGGGTGGCTCAGTCAGTTAAGCATCTGTCTTCAGCTTGGGTTGTGATCCCAGGTCCTGGGATCGAGTCCTGAGGGCTCCCTATTCAATGGGGAGTGTGCTTCACCCTCTGCGGCTCCCTCTGGCTTGTTCTTTCTCTTCCTCTTCCTCTCTCTCTCTCTCTCTCTTTACCTCAAAAATAAATAAATAAATAAATAAATAAATCTTTTTTAAAATGTAAAAAATAAGAAGAAAAAAGAAAATATGGGTATATATATACAATGGAATATTATTTGGCCATAAAAAGAGAAGGAATTCCTGTCATTTGTGACAACATGGAAAGTTGAGAACATTATGCTATGTGAAATAAGTTAGAGAAGACAAATACTTCATGATCCACTTTTATGTGGAATCTAAAAAAGCTGAACTCATAAAAACAGAGAGTAGATTGGTGGTGGCCAGGGGCTGGGGGGTGGAGGAAATGGTGAAGGTGGTCATAGGGTATAAACTTTTGGTTGTAAGAGGAGTAAGTTTTGGGAATCCAAGGTATAGTATGGTACCTATGGTTACAATACTGTAATATATACTTGAAAGTTGCTAAGAGACTAAATCTTAACTGTTCTTACTATAACAACAATAACAAAGTGGTAATTATGTGGAGTGAAAAAGGTGTTAACTAACCTTACTGTGATAAACATTTCACAATATATGTGTGTATCAAATCATCACATTTTAAAATGTTTTCAATATATTTTTTAAGATTTTATTTATTTGAGAGAGAAAGAGAGAGAGAGGGAGCATGAACGGTGGGAGGGAGAAGGAGAAGCAGGCTCCCTGCTGAGCATGGAGTTGGACATGGGACTCAATCTCATGACCCCGAGATCATGACCTGAGCTGAAATCAAAAGTCCAAGACTTAACCAACTGAGCCACCAAGGAGCCCCTCAAATCATCACATTGTACACCTTAAACTTGCGTAATATTATATGGGAATTATATCTCAAGGCTGGGGGGGAAAGGTGGCTGGTCTTCTTCTAGCAAGCAATCTCCAGCTCTGCAACGCTGATCGCCCTCTCCCAGTCCTTTATACTCACATGTAAAGAGATGTGTACACTTGAAAAGCTGCCTTAGGAAGGCAGGAGAACCATACCCAACTTCTGCTTCGCTACCTCTCAAGTAGAGCCCTACTGAATTGCCCAACTTTCATATAATGAAAGTTATAATCTTAGAAGTAGAACCAACAATACTTGCTAATGAATTTCTTAGGGAATGGAAGCTCAAAGAAAAGGATAAAAAAATGTTTTCAGTAACCGAGTGGATGGTAGTGTTGTTTGCTAAGAAGGGGGAAGCCAGGGGCGCTTGGGTGGCACAGCGGTTAAGCGTCTGCCTTGGGCTCAGGGCGTGATCCCGGCGATCTGGGATCGAGCCCACATCAGGCTCTTCTGCTATGAGCCTGCTTCTTCCTCTCCCACTCCCCCAGCTTGTGTTCCCTCTCTCGCTGGCTGTCTCTATCTCTGTCGAATAAATAAATAAAAAAAAAATCTTAAAAAAAAAAAAAGGGGGAAGCCAGGGGACGCCTGGGTGGCTCCAGTCATGATTCCAGTGTCTGGGGATTCGAGCCCCTCATCGGGCTCCCTGCTCAGCGGGGAGTCTGCTTCTCCCTCTGCCCCTCACACCACTCGTGCTCTCTCTCTCTCTCACTCTCTCTCTCACTCTCTCAAATAAATAAATAAAATCTTAAAAAAAAAAAAAGAAAAGAAGGGGCAAGCTATGGGAAGATCAGGCTTGGAAGGAAATTAAGGCTGATAAAAGAGGGGCCAGGACGAAGCCTCAAGAAGCAACAGTGTGCTAGATATTTGTTGTGGTTTTTAAATATATCCACAGAATCTTCGATACTCCTCGCTTCAAGCTCAATCCCATTCCCTTTGAATGTGGGCTGGACTTCGTGACTCACTTCTAATGAATGGACTATAGCCGGAGTGACGGTGTTTGACTTCAGAGACTAGGTCATAAAAGGCATTACAGCTTCCTCCTCGCTCTCTCTCGATCGCTCGCTCTGGAGGAAGCATCTGTGTGAGGTGGCACACGCAACAGCCCTGTGGAGAAATTTACCTGATGAGGAACTTGTAGCCTTCCGCTCTCAGCCGTATGAATGAGCCCTCTTGTAAGCGGTTCCTACAGCCTTCAGGCGACTGGAGCCCCTAGTGACCTCTTGGTCTCAACTTCACTAGGCACTCTGAGCCAGCGAGCAGCTCACATTCCTATTCCTGACCCTCAGAATCGGTGAAACAATAGATGGCTGTTTTCAACTGCTAAATTTTAGGGCAATTTGTTGCACAACAAAAAATAACTAGGGGCGTCTGGGTGGCTCAGTCGGTTAAGCATCCATCTCTTGATTTCCGCCCAGGTCATGATCTCAGGGTTGTGAGATCGAGACCCACGTCGGCTCCATGCTGGTGTGGAGTCTGCTTGAGATTCTCTCTCTCTCCCTCTGCCCCGCCCCCATCTACAAAATAAAAATTAAAAAAAAAAACCTCATATAATACTTTCCCTAATTCCTCTATTTTTTTTAAAGATTTTATTTATTTATTTGACAGAGACAGGCAGCCAGCGAGAGAGAACACAAGCAGGGGGAGTGGGAGAGGAAGAAGCAGGCTCCCAGCGGAGGAGCCCGATGTGGGGCTCGATCCTGGAACGCGGGGATCACGCCCTGAACCGAAGGCAGACGCTTAACGACTGCACCATCCAGGCACCCCTCTAATTCCTCTATTTTTTACAACACTTCAGGTAAGTGGTATTATCTATACCCATTTTGCTAAAGAGAGAACTGAGGTTCAAAAACAGTACCTGGGAAGGTGGCGGAGTGGGGGGGATCCTGGGCTCCCCTTGTCCCATGGATACAACTAGCTGGCACCCACATCAGTGTAAATAACCCAGAGAACACCCCGAAGACTGGCAGAACATATTCTACAGCTGAATGTGGAGAGGAGACCACATCGAGCAGGTCAAACAAAAAGTAAAGAAAAGAAAAAAAACATTAACTGATTTGTCTAAAGACTCTTAGCTAGCTATTTTTGGAATACATGGTAATTTATGGAACTAGATTTGAACTCAACTAACAACCCTCATGTTTTCTCCCCCCTCTTCTGTGTGTGTGTGTGTGTGTGTGTGTGTGTGTGTGTGTGTATACTCTTTTCCTTTACCTTCTCTTCTTTCCCTCTGTACTCTCTTCTTTCTATGATTTCAACTCTCCCTTTGTGGATGACACCAAATCTGTATGTTTCATTTTGTGTCTCTCCTGCATTCTAGTCTTACATTTTGATTTTCCTGAATATATAAAACTTAACCTGTTCCAAACTGAAGACATTAGTTCCTCATTCAGCACCTCCAAGCCTGTCCAGAATAAAAGTGTTCATCCTTCCAACTTCCCTCTTACTGATAAATGACAGCACCATGATTCCAGTTACTCTTACTCAAAATTCCAACATGGTTGCTTTTTCTTTTACTTTTTAAAACCTAATTTAGAGGCACCTGGCTGTCTCAGTCTGTGGAGCATGCGACTCTTGATCTTGGGGTTAAAAGTTCGAGCTCACGATGGGTGGAAAGATTACTTAAAAAAGAAAATCTTTAAAAACTAAATTAGTGGTACATGTCTATCGAAGAAAATATGGACAAGAGATACTCTTTTTTTTTAATTTAAAATTATCTTTTTTTCTTAAGATTTTATTTTTTTAAGTAATCTCTGCACTCAGTGTAGTGCTCGAACTCACAGCCCCAAGATCAAGAGTTGCATGCTCTACTGACTGAGCCAGCCAGGCACCCCTTAAAATTATCTTTAAACAGTATAAATAAGGCACTTGTGAAATAAATTATGGAACATCCATGCAATGGAATATCATGCAGTAATTTAAAAATTTCAAAAAGAAGAAGCAAAATTTAAATTTTATATTACAGATAAAAGTCAACTTTCTAAACTAGAGTTAATACTTTCAGGGAAATACTCTTTTCCCTAGATGTAGCTGAAAAACAAAAGAGATGGATTTAGGTTCTTTATTGTCCACAGACTTGCTCCTCTTATGTGTTTTAGCTTGGAGAATGGCAGTACCATCTATCCAGTTGCGAAGCCAGAAACTTGAGAGTTATCTTCAACCACTCCCCATCGCTCACGCTGCAGCCAATAGGCAACTTCTTCCGTAGCTCTTTGTTCTCTTCTGTAGCTCAACAGATTCATTGTGCCTCTTGCCTAGATGACCACAATATCATCACAGGTTTCCAGGATTTTAGAATTTCCCTCTTCCAACCCATCTTCCACACTGCCGCTATAGTTATCAACCCTAGACTCTAATAATAGTAATAGGTAATTTTTCTGCTGTTTGCTTCTAGGACCTACAGGAGAAGGTTTAACCCTGTAACCGACTTTCAAAATGCCATGCCTTTAGTTATGCATAGTATGGCTGTTTTTTTTCTTTTTTGCCTGACAAATTCCATCTCATTTTTATTTATTTTTTTTTAAAGATTTTTTATTTATTTATTTGACAGATAGAGACAGCCAGCGAGAGAGGGAACACAAGCTGGGGGAGTGGGAGAGGAAGAAGCAGGCTCACAGCGGAGGAGCCTGACATGGGGCTTGATCCCATAATGCAGGGATCACGCCCTGAGCTGAAGGCAGACGCTCAACCGCTGTGCCACCCAGGCGCCCCTCCATCTCATTTTTAAACACGGCTCAAATGTCACTTCTTCTCTGGCTCTGCCAGCATTATTCAACCCTTTGTGCTTCCAAAAGCACTTTGCACATAGCCCTTATATGACACTTATTACATTATACCACCCAGTTTAGTGATGATTATTATTTAAGACTTATCTATATCTCACTTTTTTTTAACCTTTTTCCTCCTTTGTTTCTAGTTTTTATGTAAAGGAAGGACAATACTATATAGCAAGTCAGAAACCCATTTTATATCAATCTTAGCAAATGATTTAATGTACCACTTAAAATATCTGTTGTTGTTTTTTTTTTAAGTAAGCTCTACGCTCAATGTGGGGCTCAAACTCCCAACCTTGAGATCAAGAGTCGCACACTCCATGGACTGAGCCAGCCAGGTGCCCCAAGGCAAGATTGTTTCTGAATAGAATTTTGAATAGATTTTTAAAATCTTTATTTATGATATGGAAAAATTTTTAATGGTTTTCTAATAAAGTAAGGAGTGATGGCATGTTAAAAAAGTACCAAGAATTCTGAGTTAATGTTTAAAATTGTATCTTTCTAGGGGAGCCTGGGTGGTTCAGCCAGTTAAGCATCTGCTTTCAGCTCAGGTCATGATCCTGGGGTCCTGGGATTGAGCCCTGCGTTGGGCTCCCTGCTCAGCGGGGAGCCTGCTTCTCCTCCCTCCTCTGTACTCCCCTGCTTGTGCTCTCTCTCTCACAAATAAATAAATAAAATCTTTTTAAAAATTTGTATCTTTCTATACCAAGTTGCAATATAGGCTTTTAGATTAAAAAACATGGTTACTGTAATTTCATAGGTTAAAAATTGTATCACATAGGACTCCATGTTGTAAATTGTAGAAAAATCCATATTTTTGTTTTTTCCAAACAAAAATACAAAACAAAACAAAACAAAAATTTATTGACTCACATACCACTCGAAACAGTTTCCTACTTCTGATGGAGTTTGACCCAGAACTCAAACGATGTCTACTTCCTTAGTAATGACTCCCTTCTCAGGCAGGCCCTCCTTTCTTGGTGCCAAGCTGACTGCTAACAAGTTCTGGAGGTATATATACCCATCTGGTAGAAAAAATTTCCCTGATAGCTGGAACAAGAGTCCCAAAACTTAGTCTTATTAGCCCTGAATATCCTGTCTTGGGACATATGCCCTTTCCTGAACCAGTTCGGGTATTAGGGGAGTTAAAGGGAGATGAGATGTGATCATTGGCTTGAATTGTTATCCAAGAGTTGCATATGCACAGAAAGAGGGAAGTGAAAAGGAGAATATTGGATCAGCCATTACTTTAAAAATGCTTTCCATAGGAGAAATGCCATAGTCATCAACCACAATATTTATGGAGCTTCTAATTTTAGAAACAGGTTGAAGGTCATTAGACTGATTTTTATTGCCTCTGCTTGCTTGCTACAGGAAATTTATTGAGAAAAAAAAGGCAATCAATAATTGTCTTGATATTTCTTGGCAAAGTGTCAGTTTAGTTTTCTTTATAAAATATTTTGTTCTCATCATTTACTCCAATATTTCTGTTTTTCATTGTTAGGAATTTTCATTTGTGCAAGCAGGAATTTCATCTTACCCGGGTCGAATACTGGGAGAGCTGTTAGCAGATTTCAGGGCAGCATCTTGAGCTTGGTTGGATTGTAGAATAAAGATGGCTTCATCAACTCCGGCATGGAGACACTCAGGATATTTGAGCATATAAAGAATTTCAGCATCAGGGATGCCTGGGAGGCTCAGTCGATTGGGCATCTGCCTGCGGCTTGGGTCGTCATCCCAGAGTCCTGTGATCAAGTCCCTGCGTTGGGCTCCCTGCTTGGCAGGGAGTCTGCTTCTCCCTGTGCCCCTCCCCCCGGCTCATGCTCACTTTCTCGCTGTCTCTTGTAAAAATAAATAAATAAAATCTCCCCCCCGCCCCCCCCCCCAAAAAAAAAAAGAATTTCAGCATCATCCCTCTCCAACAGTATGCCAGAGATTTCTCCAGCCAGAGTTGGGTGATTGGATTGAACCAGGAGAACCAGCTTTTCACCCAGGATCTTCTGAGTAACCACTGATGCCAACACAGTCACATTCAACATGTCATGACCTTGCATACGAACAGGGTTAGGCTTCTGGATGGATGCTGGTCTTTCTACTTTAAAATGTAGAGGGCTGCGAACACCTGCAACACCTGCAACTTTTTTGACTCCTTGAGTCAGACATGGTCTTGAGGCAGAAGTTAGAATGTGAAGAGCCAAGGGTTGTTATATTGGTGATCTCATAGGCTGACTGGACAGCTGGGTCTCTCAGTGGTCTGAAGGTGCTCAGTGGTGGTTTAGGTGCTGTGTCTGAGGGGATCACACTACTTATATTGAGACAGATGAGGTGTGGCCCTGACCACAGGCTTGCGAAGTTGTGCACTTCCAGGAGGAGGCTGAAGAAGAATTAGCATGAAGTTACCTGATGATGTTGCTGCTGCCTATGAGAGTGGATTACAGCATCACCTCCGGTCCTCATACTCTCCATTGTCTCCATTTAGTGCTCGGTGAGGAGAGCCTGGGGCTCCTGCTTTGTGCAATGGCCCTATTCAGTGGTTTGACCATCACAATTCTTCCGTTCGTTGTCATGATGGCCTGGTTAGCGTCCTCGGGAGACGTAAAGCAAGTGAAGCCAAAGCCTTTGCTGCAGCCAGCCTCCTTTATGAGCCTGACACGAGTGATTGTGCCCAAGTGGGAGAATCCTCTTCCCAGTCATTTATCATCAATATCGTCTTCAACATTTTTCACATAAAGATTAGCACCTTTGCACCTGGTGAGTTTACTCTGTCTTATTTGCTCAAATTTGTGCTTTATTTTTTTTATTATTATTAACATATAATGTATTATTTGTTTCAGGGGTACGGGTCTGTGATTCATCAGTCTTACACAATACACAGCGCTCACCATAACACACACCCTCCACAATGTCCGTCACCCAGCCTCCCCATCCTTCCCACCCCCCTCCCCTCCAGCAACTTTCGGTTTGTTCTTTAATTCAGACTCTCTCTCCTTTGCTCTGTGCTGCACCAACATAAACTGGGTTTCCATGAAGGACTTTTCAGTTTGTTCCTTCAATGGCTTTCTGAGCATTTTAAAAATACTCAAAACTTACAAACCCCAAGTCTCTGGATTTTCCACTTTCATCAGTCATTTTGTGTCAAATTATATGAAAATTATATATCGAAAACCCTGAAGACTTCACACACACAAAACCTGTCAGAACTAAAAACCGAATCCAGTAAAGTTGTAAGATACAAAATCAATGTATGAAAATCAGTTGCATTTATTTTTTTTAAGTCTTTATTTTTTTTAAAGATTTCATTTATTTATTTGAGAGAGAGAGAGAGCATGAGCAGAGAGGGGAGGCAGAGGGAGAGGGAGAAGTGGACTCACTGCTGAGCAGGGAGCCCAATGTGGGGCTCGATGCCAGGACCCTGAGAGCATGACCTGAGAGGAAGGCAGACACTTAACCAACTGAGCCACCCAGACACCCCTACATTTCTGTACACTAATAACAAACTCTCAGAAAAGAAACTAAGAAAACAATCCCATTTACAAATGTATCAAAAAGAGGGATTCCTGGGTGGTGCAGTTGGTTGAGCTTCTGACTCTTGGTTTTGGCTCAGATCTGATCTCAGTGTACTAGGATCAAGCCCCATGTTGGGCTCCGCACTGAGTGGGGAGTCTGCTTGAGATTCTCTCTTTCCTTCTCCCTCTGCCCCCTCCCCTGCGTGCTCTCTGTCACTGAAATAAATAAATATTAAAAAACAAAACAAAACAAAAACAAATGTATCAAAGAGAATGAAATACCTAGGAATAAGTTTAACCAAGAAAGTGAAAGACCTGTCCACTGAAAACCATAAAACACTGATGAAAGAAATGAAAAAGCCACAAATAAATGGAAAGATAATCCCTGCTCACAGATAGGAAGAATTTATATAACCACAATGTCCATATTACCCAAAGCAATCAGCAGATTCAATGCAATCACTATCAAAATACCAATGGCATTTTTCATAGAAATAGAATAAAAAATCCTAAAATTTGTATGGAACTACAATAGACCATGAATAGCCAAAGCGATCTTGAGGAAGAAGGATAAAGTTGGAGGCATCATAGTTCCTGATTTCAAACTATATTACAAAACTATAGTAATCAAAACACTAAGATATTGGCATAAAAACACATAGCTCAATGGATCAGAATAGAGAGCATGGAAATAAACCCATACATATGCAGCCAATCAATTTATGACAGAGGAGCCAAGAATATTAAGTGGGGAAAGGACAGTTTCTTCAATAAATGGTGCTGGGGAAACTGGACGGCCACACACAAAAGAATGAAACTGGACCACTATCTTACACCACACACAAAAATCAACTCAAAATGTATTAAAGACTTGGAAGTAAGACCTGAAACTATAAAATCCCTAGAAGAAAATGTAGATGATAAACCCTTTGACATCAGTCTTGGTGATGATTTTCTGGATTTGACACCAAAAGCAAAGACAACAACAGCAAAAATGAACTATTGGGACTTCATCAAGATAAAAAGCATTTGCACAGCAGAGAGAACCATCAACAAAACAAAAAGGGAATCTATGCAATGGAAGAAAATATTTGCAAACCATATATCTGATAAAGGGTGCATATCCAAAATAGATCAAGAGCTCATAAAACTCAGTAGCCACAAAACAAAACAAAAAACCAATTACAAAATGAACAGAGGATCGGAATGGACACTTTTCCAAAGAAGATATAGAGATGGCCAACAGGTACGTGAAAAGGTGCTCAACATCACGAATCACCTGGGACTGCAAGTCAAAACCACAATGAGATATCACCTTACACCTGTTAGAATGGCTATTACCATAAAGAAAAGAAATAACAAGCGTTGGCTAGGATGCGGAGAAAAGGGAACCCATTCTTGGTGGGCATGTAAATTGGTACAGCCACCGTGGAAAACAGAATGGAAGTTCCTCAAAAAATTAAAAATAGATCTATGTGTGGATGCAGCAATTCCACCTCTGGGTATTCATCCAAAAGAAATGAAAATACTACTTCAAAAAGATATCTGCACCCCCATGTTCATTGCAGAATTGTTTACAACAGCCAAGAGATGGAAGCAACCTAAGTGTCCGTTAATGTATTAATAGGTAAAGAAAATGTGGCACACACACACACACATGCATGCACGCACGTGTGCACATGCTCAGGTATGCTCGCGTGCACACACAATAGGATATTATTCAGCCACAGAAAAGGAAATCTTGCCATTTGCGATAACATAGAAGGACCTTGACAGGATTATGCTAAGTAAAGTAAGTTAGACAGAGAAAGACAAATACTGTATGATCTCACGTATATACGGAATCCAAAACAAACAAATAAAACCAAACATAGTTATAAAGTAAGTCCTGGGTTGTAACGTGCAGCATGGCGACTGTGGTTAATAATACCATACTGCATATTAGAAAGTTGCTAAGAGAGTAGATCTTAAACACTCTCATCAGGAGAAAAAAACTGTAAGATGGTAACTAGACTTATTGAGGTGATCATTTTGCAATATATACAAATAGCGAGTCATGTTGCACACCTGAAATTAATATATGTCAATTATATCTCAATCTTTAAACAAGCAGGCAAATTAATACTTCAGGAATACTTGACAGTATTATGCTAAGTAACGTAAGTTAGAAGAAGACAAATACTGTATGATCTCATTTATATGTGGAATAGTGAATCATGCTGCACACCTGAAATTAATATATGTCAATTATATCTCAATTTTTTAAAAAAAGCGGGCAAAATAATACTTCAGAAATACAATTAAGATCTTCACGAATTAGGAGTCAGAATTTTTTGCCCATTTGCCATCCACTCCTTCCACTTAGTGGCTCCTGCAAGCTATTTTATAGTTTCTGATCCCATGTTCTAGGTTGAACTTAGAACTTCTACCCCTTTTTCTGTTCAAACTTACTTCTAGTTAAAATATGGTTTTAATTAGCTTTAATATCCTTCTGGAAATTACCTTCCTACCAACCACTGGTCTCTCTAAGATGACTTTAGCCTCCTTTTTTTCTCAGTTTAAATTATTTGTGCTGTTCAGATATACAAATTTCTGAGACTTTTTTCTCCCTCTGATTTTTTAAAAAACTCCTAAGTGCCTTACTAGTGAAAAACCTATGACAGCTTGGTTTTCCTACCCTCTTACCTAAAAGCAAATGTACTAGGAACTAGGAATTTGGGAGGCCATATTAGGATTCTGTTAAGAAATTTTTATAAACTATATAACATAACTATGTCTTGAGAAATTATTTTAAATTTCATAATTTTCTCTTTCCTGTCATAGTGTGGTCAATCAAATGTTTTTAAATTTATTTGATATCAAATACTCAGGAATTCAAACTGTTACTCTTTTTATGAGAAAATCTAGACTACTTTGTAATAATCTGCTACAATAGGAAGCTAATCAATCAGTAAGTTAATCAACAACATTTTATTGAGCATTTACTATGTAAAGGCTGATGTGCTAGGTGTTGAATAGAGTACTGGTTTTAAATCTACCATCAAGAAACTTGTAGACAAATTGAGGAAATAAGACAGAATAATCCAGTGTAGCCTGTGATAAGAATAAGACAGTCTTTCATTTCTAGTCTTACTTTGATGCTCTCGTGCATGGCTTCCTGTGTCCAGATCCTCTGATCCTCAAAGGAAGAAAAGAAAATATTTGGGGGTAAATCTGAAACACAACCAGATTCTCGGGGAATTCTCTGGACTAGATTTGAATTTGTTTAAAGCCATTGTGCAGTCTCACCGTGACCCCGACTTCTGGACCAAGCTGCAACAAGACTAGAGCTGGTTTGGGTGAATTTATTTCACAGCAGTTGCCTAAGCAGACACTAGGTCTAAAATCTTTTTAAAAGGTTTAAGAAAAAAACCTGCCATCTTTTCCACAGAATGGGATATTTGCAAATCATATATCTGATAAATATATTCTGAATATGTAAAGAACTCCCACAACTCAGTAACAACAAAAAACAATTTAAAATTGGGCAAAGGTCTTTTTTTTTTTTAAGATTTTATTTATTTATTTGACAGGGATAGAGACAGCCAGCGAGAGAGGGAACACAAGCACTGGGAGTGGGAGAGGAAGAAGCAGGCTCCTAGCGGAGGAGCCTGATGTGGGGCTCGATCCCTTAACACCAGGACCACGCCCTGAGCCAAAGGCAGACGCTTAACCGCTGAGCCACCCAGGCGCCCCTAAAATTGGGCAAAGGTCTTGAATAGACATTTCTCCAAAGAAGATATACAAGTAGCCAGGAAGCACATGAAAAGACACTTGACATAATTAACCATCTGGGGATCACGATATACCATTTCATACTTAGAGTGGCTATTATATAAAAAGAAAACAAGTGTTGGTGCATTGGTGGCAAAAATTACAAATGGCGCAGCCACTGTGAAAAACAGTTTGGCAGTTCTTCAAAAAGTTAAATTTAGAATTATCATATGACCCAGCAATTCCAGTTTTCGGTGTATACCCAAAAGTATGGAAAGCAAGAACTCCAACAGCTGTTTGTCCATCCACATTCACAGAAGCATCATTCACCATGGCCAAAAAAGCGGAGGCAACCCATTAACAGAGGAACAGATAAGCAAAATGTGGTATACACACACAATGGAGTATTATACAGCCTTAAAAAAGAATGAAGTTCTGATACATGCTGCAACAAGAATGAACTTGAGGACATTATACTAAATGAAATAAGCCAGTCACAAAAGGACAAATACTCTATGATTCCACTTATATGAGGTAAGTAAGGTAGGCAAATTCATAGAGATAGAAAATATAATAGAGATTAGTAAGTGCTAGGGGGAGGGGAGAAAGAGGAGTTGTTGTTTAATGGGTATAGAGATGAAAAAGGTCTGGAAACAGACAATGGTGACGATTGCCCAACAGTATAAATGTGCTTAATTCCACTCACTTTCACACCTAAAAATGGATAAAATGGCAGATTTTATGTTAGGTATATTCCACCCCCACAATAAGAAATATGTGTAAAAAATTAGTACAGTTTATTTATTTATTAAAGTATTTTATTTTTAGGGCGCCTGAGTGGTTCAGTCAGTTAGGCGTCTGCTTTCGGCTCGGGTCATGATCCTGGGGTCCTGGGATCGAGTCCCACGTCGGGCTCCCTGCTCAGCAGGGAGTCTTCTTCTCCCTCTGCCCCTCCCCCCTCGCAAAAATAAATACATTTAAAAATTTTTTTTAAATATTTTATTTTTAGGTAATCTCTACACCCAATGTGAGGGTCAAACTTACAACCCTGAGATCAAGAGTCACATGCTCTTCTGACCGACCCAGCCAGGCGCCCCCAAATTAGCACCGTTTAAAAAGAAGAAAAAAAACCCTGCCACGTTCAGTAGATGTTCAATCATTGTCTTCTCACTCAGATCCCATTTTTTAGTGAACTTGTCCTTTCCATGTTCCCTAGGAGAGGGGGTAACCTGAAGCAAAATGGACCAATCAGATTCCCTCTCCCAGGAATTTGGAATTGAGATGCTGAGAGACTGAGGTAATTGGTGGATGGTGTGTGCTTGACCAAAAAGGGACTGTAGAGGTCAGGCCATAGCAAACCAAAGCCATGTGAAGGCTAAAGTTTGGGGAAGCACAGAAGCTCAACTGCAGGGAAAAAGGAGACAATAGACCAAGCAGTGCTAGGAGACGTGGAGCAAGAAACCTCTGTTACCACTTCATAGCTTGTCTTGTTCCGAGCTGGTAGCATTTAACTTCACGGGGTAGTCTTTGCCTTAGATGTCTTTAGTATCAGGAATCTGTTAACTTATCTCCATTATGACTGCTGCGACCCCAGACTAAAGCTTCATCATCTCGAACCTGCCTTGTTCCGAAAGTCTGTTCATTGGTCTCCTTGCTCCACTCTTGTCCAATCCACTTGCCATGTTATAGTCAGAGTGAGCTTTAAGAACATAAAGTAGGTCATGTTACATCTGTTTAAAATTCTTTTTTTTTCTTTTTAAAAAAGATTTTACTTATTTATTTGTCAGAGAGAGAACAAGCACAAAAGCAGGGGGAGTGGCAGGCAGAGGGAGAGGGAGAAGCAGGGAGGCGGAAGGAGAGGGAGAAGCCTGATCAGCGGGGAGTCTGATGCCGGACTCGATCAATCCCAGGACCCTGAAATCATGACGTGAGCCAAAGGCAGACGCTTAACCGAGTAAGCCACCCAGTTTAAAATTTTTAATGGCCTCTATTGCTTTAAAATGAAATCTAAGCTTCCTTATAATATGGCTTCAAGCAACTGTATGATTGGGCTCTTGCCTCCCTTTCCAATCACATCATATATCGCTTTCCCCCCACACTCATTATCTTCAACCACTATTTGTGTGTGTGTGTGCGTGTGTGTGTGCGCGCACGTGCGATGGTCTACTTTCCTAACTGGAATACACTTCACTAGTTTTGAAGGCATATTTTTGTCTTGTCTTTCAGGTCTCAACTCATGTCACAAGCTCAAAGAGGTGTTTACAATGGTTCTCAACTGGGGGTCATTTTGCATACCTCCCCCAGAGATTTGTCGATGTCTAGAGACATTTTTGATTGTCACAACTAGAGGGGTTGTATGTTACTGGCATCTAACGGGTATAGGCTAAGGATGCTACTAAACATTCTAGTATGGACAGGACGGCCCCCTGCACAAAAGAATTATCCAGGCCAACATGACAATAAGTACGGAGGTCGAGAAAGCCTACTTATAACACCCTATTTAAAGTGGCTTTAGGGGCGCCTGGGTGGCTGAGTCGTTAAGCGTCTGCCTTTGGCTCAGGGCGTGATCCCGGAGTCCTGGGATCAAGCCCCACATCAGGCTCCTCCACTAGGAGCCTGCTTCTTCCTCTCCACTCCCCCTGCTGTGTTCCCTCTCTCGCTGGCTGTCTCTCTGTCACATAAATAAAATCTTAAAAAAAAAAAAGAAGTCAAGCGTTGATTGAGGAGGGATACATAGAAGTAAAAAGGTCATGTATAGCTTGGTATGCTGTGGGGAATTAAGGAGACTATATGGTCTCTGCTCTCAACAGACTTAATCTCTTCCAGGGGTGGGGGTGTGGACCAAAGATGCAACCAAACAAGTACAAACACTAGAAAAGAACACAAACCGGAAAAGCAAGATCTGCACCAGCTAGGGAAATCAGAGAAGGCTTTGTGGAAGAGGTGTTGCTTGATTTTAGACATATAAGAAGACAGATGAGAGTTTGATAAAATAGAAGGAGGAAAAGGGGAGAAGGGGAGAGGGCATTCCAGGCAGAGAGAATGGCAAGGGCCAAGGCACAAAAGCGTGTGTGCCAGGAACAAGTAGACGAGTTTGGCTAAAGCACAGGAGACCAGTGAGCGCTTAGGCTGGGAAGGGAGTCTGAGTCCAAACTGGGTCAGTTGAATATGAATACAAATGACCCAGATCTTGCCCACATTTCCTATAATTTAGAGCAGCATTTCCTTCATGCACACCGGGAAAGGGAAGCTTGGAGAAATCTGGTGACTCACAAGTCATTAGTAGACTTTTGTTGTTTTGACTGTCAGGATTTGGGGGAGGTTCCCGGCTTACCAAACCTCCCAGGACCTTAGTATGATGACACACGTGAAGGGACCGAGCTCCTGATTTATAATAGGGACACTTCCTGTCTCGGTGTATAAACAACGTGTTGCCAGATTTAATTTTTTTGGGGGGGGATTAAAAGGCTCAAAAAGGAGTACTTTTCCTTTTATTCCAAGGTATGATAGGAATGGGCGTACGATAATGAAGGGAGAATAAGGAAACAGGAGGGGGACCAAATAACGGAAAGAATAGGTCAGTTTGTTTGAGAAACAAGCTATGCTGAAGTATTTGTTTGCAAAATTCCAGTTGCCATAGCAATTGGATGCTGTTCTTTCCACTGTTCCTCCTTTTATCCTTTGCACGGTCTTTAAAGAAATCATTTCCTAGACAGATGTCATCCTTGCCGTTTATCTTCAAGATTTTGGAACATTTCTTTCCACTTGCTTTGCCTCTTCCCTTTTAATAGTCCAAATCCAGCCACTCACCTGGAAAGAACTGGATGGTGTGACCATTTCAGGAGCAGGATCTTAGAAACAGAGGAGCTTTACCCAGCCAGATCCTAGTGGAAATGTCCAACTTCTGCCTTCTGAAGCGTCCCAGTGAATAAATAAGTGAGAAGTATAGGGACTAAGTAAAATGTAGACTGGCTTGGGGAAACAACAACAACAACAACAACAACTTGCAAGTTACAGACGGACTAGTCAAAATTCTTGAATACCCAGAGTAGGAATTATCCCTTATTGGGAGGAAATGATAATGGCTATGAGTTTCATATCGTCTTATTCCAGTGGATCCTCCCAGTAACCCTGTGAGCCAATTGTAGCCAATATTTACTGAGCACTTATTTTGTGCCAGACACTCTTCAGACCCTGTGTTATCTCATCTAAACTATCACAACAACCTCTGTTGCAGATGATAATCATTATTTCAAAATTGAGAAAAGAACATAGGCTTAATTATTGGATACAGATGATGTGCCAAGGTGTTGGCATGCACTTGGCATGCACTTTCCCGTGGCGAACCTCGGAAGTGATTCTAGGTTTTACTGAGGACCAAGGAGGTTGAATAGCTTGCCCAAGTCTATATAGCAAAGTATAGGAAGAAGCATGATTCAAAGCTAGGCTTTCTTATTCCAAAGCCCATGAACTGAAGCACTCCAAAAAAAGAAGTGGAATTTTGGAGAGTTTAGAAGACTTGCCCAAATTTACACAGCCAGCAAGGTGCAGATTGATAATCTCAATCCAGGTTTGTCGACTCCACAGTTGAAATGCTGACATTTCACTATAAGGAAGATAATCGAAAATAATTCCGTTCTTTCATTTGAAGCTAACTCTGAAAGCAGAGTCATCGAACTGGATTTTATTTCACTATATGCTTTAGTTTTTTAATTTTTTTTTAAAGATTTTATTTATTTATTTGACAGAGAGCGAGAGAGCACAAGCCGGGGGGGGGGGGAGCGGCACGCAGAGGGGGAGGGAGAAGCAGACTTCCCACTGAGGAGGGAGCCCAACACTGGGGCTCGATCCCAGGACCCTGGGATCATGACCTGAGCCAGGACCGAATGAGCCACCCAGGTGCCCCCACTGTACTCTTTAAATATAGTTTCCTTAGAAGTTAGTTTGTGAATCACTAGCCGGACTTCTTGGTATCAGGCTACTAAACTGTAGACTTATGGGTCAAATGGTTCCTATTCTAAAGGTGTTTACCACCTGTTTAGGGGAACTAGACATTTAAAAGGAGAGAAGGAAGGGAGCAGACAGGCAGCTAGGCAGGGAAAAGGGAGTGTGGGAATAAAAATAATAGTAAAGAAAGGGAGATAGAGGGAGTATTTATTTTTATCTTTAACTTCTGGACCTAGTGAAGACTGACTTTCATTACATACGTTTTGTGGTGAGACCAGGATGGATTTTGCTCCTAACTGGTGAATGTTCAAACTCTGTGCTTTTCAAACTTTAATGTACAGACCAATCACCTGGGGGATCTTGTTAAGTGCAGATGCTGACCGAGTCCTCTAGGGTAGGGTTGAGATTCAGGACACCAGAAGAAGCTGATGCAGCTGGCTGTGGTTCACACTGAGTAGCAAGGCTCTAGTGATGTGACTCTTTTTAATGTAAAAATGATGAACATAAATTTGTAGAAGAAAAAAACCAAATCCACATTAAACTGTAAGTATTTACACTTACCTTATTATTTAAAGATCGTCATGAGGATCTGCTTCCTCCAAAATAAAACTTCCACTGGCCTGTCACAGCGTCCAACAGTTTTCACTCACAATTCTTTGAGTTAAAATATCCTCATTAAGGGGTTCCTGGCTGGCTCAGTCGGGAGAGTGTGCGACTCTTGATCTCAGAGTCGTGAGTTTGAGCCCCACATTGGGCTCCATGCTGGATGTGGAGCCTACATAAAAAAAAAAAAAATAGGAGAGAGCTATCAGGGATGCTGAGAGAAACAGCATATTCCAAGGCTGGGATATGGAAAATACAAAATAAGTTTGGTATATCTTATTGTGCCAAAAAAAAAAAAAAAAAAAGCAGTACTCAAAAGAATGGGTTATGTCAAAAGGACACAGAAGCCAGCTCAGAGGGGCTAAATCTGGGACAATTAGAGCCTCAAAACAAATAATGATAGTAATAGATTATACAACATAGGAATCTATGAGTCCGTATTGGTATAAATAAATGAATGAATAAACAAACGGTAAAACTAGAAAGATGTTCTTTACACTTAAATGGTAACTAATAATTGCAGAAAGAAGACTAGAATTAGAAAATCATCATTTGGCAACCATAGTAGTCATAGTTAATTCAGCCAAGAAACATAGTGAATACTAAGATTAATGGGTGAAAATTTGATGAGAAACAGGATATTTACATAGTCTCAAAATACTTCCCCACAAAATACTTAATTACAAAGTGAAAGAGAGAAACTTCAGAGCGGCGAAACCTGGCAAATACAACATTAATCAAGTGATCAAAGTTACCATCACCAGTAATAGCACAAGTTGAAATTGTGTACCATTTGATGGGATGCAGTGAGAGAAAAATACAGCATTGCTTCTGTGATAATTCTGCCAAAAATGCATTACCTGAATCTAATCATTAGGAGATAGCAGACAAGGGCCTGCCAGCCCCTGCTCAATAAGGAAAAAGAAAAAAAAAGGAAACATCAGACAAACTCAACTTAACAGATGGTCTAGGGGCCCCTGGGTGGCTCAGTCGGTTAAGCATCTGCCTTCGGCTCAGGTCATGATCCCAGGGTCCTGGGATTGAGCCTCATGACCGACTCCCTGCTCAAGGGTGACTCTGCTTCTCCCTCTGCACACCCCCCCCCCATGCTCTCTCACCCTCTCTCTCAAACAAATAAACAAATCTTTAAAAAAAAGAGAGATAGTTTACAAAATAATTGGCTAATAGTCTTCAAATACGTAAGGTATTGAAAATCATGGAAAGATTAAAGAGCTACTATTATGGAGTGAAGGTCACAACTAAATGCAACACGTATCTTAGATGGACTCCATAGCTACAAAGAACGTTATTGGGACAACGGGTGAAACGTGAATAGATTCTGAGTATGATATGGAAGTTCTCTATCAATTTTGATGATTGATTTGTGGCTATATAGAAAAATATCCATGTTTGTAGGAATTACACTCAAACGTATTTGTGGATAATGGGACATCATGTTCACAACTTTCACCCAAATGGATTGGGATGGGGAGGGGTTACTCATATTATGCTTGCCAAAAAAAAAAAAAAGAAAAAAAAGAAAAAAGTAAACTTATGACATTGAAGAAGTGACTCATTAAGAAGCTCCATTATCAATAGCATCTATTAAGTGTACAGGATATTAGTATCCAAGCAGTGTATTTTCTGACTCTAGCCTATGGGCATGATGACATTAAATAATTGCTATTTAGCAGTGTGGTTGACCCTGTTTGTTGCCTTCCCAACTGCTGCTCCCTTCTCCCATTTTTTATTGCTAACAGAACCCCAATTTTATTGAGATATGGATACCTCAGTCCTTCCTATCCCCTGAAGGTGAATTTTAATTTGGTCTAAGCCAATCATGGTTTAGGCATGGGCATGTAATATAATTCTAATTAGGGGGCGCTTGGGTGGCTTAGTCATTAAGCGTCTGCCTTCGGCTCAGGGCGTGATCCCGGAATTCTGGGATCGAGCCCCACATCTGGCTCCTCTGCTGGGAGCCTGCTTCTTCCTCTCCCACTCCCCCTGCTTGTGTTCCCTCTCTCTCTGGCTGTCTCTCTCTCTGTCAAATAAATAAATAAAATCTTAAAATATATATATATAATTCTAATTAATGATACATGAAACAGGTCTGCTGGGATGGGCGGGAGACCCTTGGGGAAAGACTTTTCCTTGCTAATAATAAGACATACAGAATGAGACGGTTCCGCTTAACGTCTACATGAGACACCCTGGAACTGCAGCAGCCATCTTACAACCATGAGGAGATAAGCCTGAGGATAAAAGCCAACATGCTAAAGATGACAGAGGAGAAAGATGGGGGGGGGAGCAAGAACCCCCCAAACCTCCTACATCCATGATAATGTCATTTGTTGCTAAATTAACCAATTTAATAACCACCCTATCTCCTATTATGTGAGATAATAATTTTTCCTTATTTATTTAATTTTTTTATTATTTTATGTTTTTTATGTAAACTCTAAGCCCCAACAAGGGGCTTGAACTCACAACCCTGAGATCAAGAGTTGCATTTTTTACCAACTGAGCCAGCCCAGCACTTGTAAATTTTCCTTATTAAAATAATTTGAGCTGGAGTTTTCTGTTACTTGCAACCAAAAGCAGCCTAATTGAGAAAGACAGCCCAGAGAAATTTTTAGTCCACACATTTTCTAAGATAAGCCTAGTTCCCCTAAGAGGAATAGCCCTCTGCCTGGGTAAGATAACGTGTACCGCATTTCCACAAATTTGGATGGAGTTTGAGCTCATGGAAGAAGACAGCGAGCTAAACGCTCCTTTAGCTCACTCATGAAGCTTGACATAATGTTTCTGGAAACCCAGTGGTGTTGCACGGGCTGGAGTATAGGCCTTTGATTTGACACTTCCCACCATCTGGACCGGTCTGCTTGATAGAGTATAAATTTTCCTCAAAGATTCATATGGAACATTCCATTCTTTAGCATAATCCCAATGATATATGCTATTGTTTATTCTTTCTCATCCCTTTATCTAGTAACAAAGTTTAATTTAAGGGGCAGAAATGAAAATGTTGCGAGAATCTCTGTTAACTGCATACTAAATAGATTCTCACTGCACAAGCACATCCTCCCCTTGCCCTTCCTTCTTAGTCACATACTAGAAGTGCTTGAATAAGCTTTGTGTTTCTGTCTTATTTTTCAAATAATCTTTATTTGTTTTATCAGATTTTTCCCAATGTTCAATTTCTGTCTTTTTGTTACTCATTTGGTCACATGTTTATTCTTGGATTTAGAATAATATGATGGTTTAAAAGCTCGAGATGGGCTTTTCTTATTTGCTTGATGATCTTAAACAAGTTATGTCACTCCACGGGGCCTCAATTTTCAAATCCAGCAAATGGGGATTCAGACAACACCTACTTCACAGGGTGATTGTTAGAATGAAGTGAGAAAATGAATAGAAAGATCTTTGTATAACACCTAAGCCTTCATTTGGTAACTCGTTAAATAATAGGAATGAAGTGCTAAAGTATCACCTACACATCACCTTACATAACTTTCTGCAGAATTTTATTTATTATAATGTGTTTAACTAGTTCTCTATTAATAGACTTCAGGAGATAACAGTGGTTGGGCACATTTGGCTTTGGAATTGAGCGGAAATGTTTGAATCCCATCTTTATCACTATTTATTTATTTATTTATTTATGAGGGTTCATGAGCATTTGAATAACACCTTCTAGTTAGACATGAACTATTTGTTAACATCATCATTTATTTACTTATTGGTAACGTGAATTCATAGCAAGGATACGGTCGCTTTTATACTGGAGCAAATCGAGACACTTGCCATCACCAAATCTTAATCCTCAGAGAACATCATCTCCGTGAGGCTGGCCTGAAGACACTCGGATTCTACCAGTTTTTGAGGTGTTCCCTATTTAAGGAGTGTAGGCACGGCTGTTACTTTCAAGTTTTTTCTGAAGTCATTATCTGGATCTTTCCATAAGGTGTTTCTCCTCCTTGGCAGTAGATGAACACACACCCTTCACTAATACGCTAATATGCTCCAGCCCCTCTCCTATGACTGCTTCCACCTGCCGCGGTCGTCGGTCGGGGCCAGCTCCTGCCTGCAGCATCTTTGGATGCTCTTGCCATCATGCTGCTCCATGCCGGTCTGAAGTCCTCCGAGCTGCACGGTTCACCTCCTCCAAGGCCGCCACCAGGAGGGTTCACCACTCAGGGCCTGCAGGTCCTGGGAGACTCTAAAGGCCGCCTGTATTTTTTTTTTCTTTTTTAAGATTTTATGTATTCATTTATTTATTTAAGTTTTTTTTTTTTTTAAGATTTTATTTATTTATTTGACAGAGAGAGACAGCCAGCGAGAGAGGGAACACAGGCAGGGGGAGTGGGAGAGGAAGAAGCAGGCTCCCAGCAGACGAGCCCGACATGGGGCTCGATCCCAGAACGCTGGGATCACGCCGTGAGCCGAAGGCAGACGCTTAATGACTGAGCCACCCAGGCGCCCCTATTTATTTATTTTTAAGATTTTATTTATTTATTTGAGAGAGAGAGAGAGAGAGAGACGCAGCACAAGCTGGGGGAGAGGCAGAGGGAAAGAGAAGCAGGCACCCCGCAGAGCAGGGAACCTCATGAGGGGCTGGATCCTAGGACCCTGGGATCATGACCTGAGCTGAAGGCAGCCGCTAAACCGATTGAGCCACCTCGGGGCCTCTATTTATTTATTTATTTTAGATTTTATTTATTTGAGAGAGCGAATGAGAGAGCTGGGGTAGGGGCTGGGAGAGGAACAAGCAGAGTTGGCACTGAGTGCGGAGCCCGATGTCGGGGCTCCATCTCACCACCCAGAGATCACAACCTGAGCCGAAATCAAGAGTTGGCTGCTTAACTGGCTGAGCTGAGCCACCCAGGCACCCCTAAGATTCTATTTTGAAGTACTGTCTACACTCAGCATGGGGCTTGAACTCACAACCCTGAGATCAAGAGTCGTATGCTCCACTGACTGAGCCAGGCAGGCGCCCCTCACCACTTTTTTTTTTTTAAGATTTTATTTATTTATTTGACAGAGATAGAGAGCCAGCGAGAGAGGGAACACAAGCAGGGGGAGTGGGAGAGGAAGAAGCAGGCTCCCAGTGGAGGAGCCTGATGTGGGGCTCGATCCCAGAACGCTGGGATCACGCCCTGAGCCGAAGGCAGACGCTTAACCACTGTGTCACCCAGGCGCCCCCCCTCACCACTTTTTATTAGAATGATCTTGCGGAATGACTTTACCTCTCTGATCTTCAATTTCTTCATCAACCTACTGTAGGTCCGCATTATTTACAAATTCTGTGTTCGTGAATTTACCTATTTGCTAAACTTCCTTTGTAATTCCCGAATCAATACTGGGGTGCTTTTGTGCCTCTTTGTAGATGGGGGCAGAGCGGTGAAAATTTTGAGGTGTCCCACTTGCAAGTTCCTGGCTGAGGATGAGAAAAAGCAACACTCTGCCTTCTTGTTTCAGCTCTCATACCTTAAACGAGTGTCCTTTTAGTGGTCTATTTGCTGTTATGTTTTTTGTATTTTTACGCTTTCTGTTGGTGATTTCACCAAGTAAAATGGCCTCCAAGCGTATCGCCGAAGTGCTAAGTGCAGGAAGGCTGCCATGAAGATGGAGAAAATATGCGTGTTAGGTAAGCTTCATTCCGGCCTGAGTTACAGTGCTGTTGGCTATGAGCTCAATGTTAGGAGTCAGTATATGTTAAATATGGTGTCTTGAAACAGAAACACACATAACAAAAATGTTATGACCAGAGGCTCATGGGAGCCTAATCTGGTATTTCCCTTAGGAGCAATGGTTTGTTATTCACTAATTAAGTGTTCAGGGTCACATCATAGAATAGCTACTGTAAATAATGAGAACTGATTGGATCTCATAGGGTTGCCAGAGCAAGGCTTAATTGAACTATTGTGTGTCCATATTCAACATTATGCCTGGCACATGGGGGTTAGGCCCAGCGCAAGGAGGGGATGGTCGGGGGGAGAGATTTTAGATATATTCTTGTCAGTTTGATCCTGACACTTACCTAAGCACCACATGGTTTAAAGCAAGATTATATTTGAGTTAAAGCCATGAAGATCTAGAAACTTCACAATGAAACTCTCAGGCTAAGCCACTGGGTTCCCCTTGACAAAGCTTCAACTAGACCATTTCCTTGTACATAAGAGTTTACTTCTACAAAAACAGATGACCTATCTCACGATCGTAATTAGACTTCTGGAACTGAAGGACAACTGCAAATGAGCAAATACAGCTCCCTCTTTCACTCTCCTAAACTGGTGGAGAGTTCCAATTTCTTTTCCTCAGAATGGGCATTTTAAGAGTAAAAACGCCACATTTTGTTGATTATTCCGTTACACATATGCTTAAGTAAGGCCATAAAAAGGGCAAGTGTTTTACAGATGAAATATAATGCATTTCCACAGGAGGTTCCAGAAGGAAACCCATTAATTCTCCTTTCAAGGATGTTGAAACAAGGCCCACCAATAAAGTAGAACAGCTAAGTGGCAGACCTGAGTAAGACCTGTGCGTTGTGCCACGGCGCCGTGCTCTGCGACTACCGACATGAGCAACCGTGGAGCCTGGACATGCCTTTCCATAGGAGCCTGCCCTGGCCTTCTGATTACCCCAAGGCTCCAGACTTTGTTTCCACCGTACGGCCTTTGCATATGCCATTTTCTCTTCCTGGAATACTCTTCTTCATCCTTCCCCTAACTCTTACTCATCTTCTGGGTTCTGGGTGAAATGTCACTTACTCAGAGAGGTCATGTCTAACCACTCTCTTCACCTACCCTAAAACGTCCCCTCCCCCAATTCTCTTTCATAACATTCCGTATTTTCCTCCATAGGGCTCGTCACAATTTGCAATTATATGTCTATTTGTTTTTTTAAAAGATTTATTTAATTTTTTGAGGGGGGGCAGGGGGACAGCACTAGCAGGGGGAGGGGCAGAGGAAGAGGGAGAGAAGCAGACTCCCCGCTGAGCATGGAGCCCATGCAGGGCTCGATCTCACTGTGCATGCCATCTCTCCACCCCGAGATCATGACCTGAGCTGAAGTCTAGAGTCAGAAGCTCAACCGACTGAGCCATCCAGGTGCCCCATTATATGTCTATTTGTACAAGTATTTGTCTGTCTTCTCCACTAGGCTCTCAGCCCCATGCATGCAGGGAACCCATCCTCCACTGCAGAGCCACTGTGTAGTACAGGGCTGTGTGTGTAACAACAGGCTCGTAAATAAATATTCGTTGAAAGAATAAACGAATGGATGAAATGTCATGTTTCACACACTATTCTGGTAAAAGGATAGCTTGCAGTGAAAATGGATGTTACTAGTAATACTTTAATGATTGGTGGTGGGTTTCATCACCCTCTACTCTCACCTTCTCTCCCAAACCTCTATCCTCACCATCAAGTAGTAATTGTCTAATACATCTTAATCTCCTAATGCCAGACCTGGTCTCTGTCAATTTAGAGACTGGTTTTTGGAACGGGTACATGTACCAGGACTGATTCAATTTGTAGGATTTCAGGCTTAAAAGTCCGTACTGAAATAAAGTTTGATTTCATATTATTCTGGAGTAACTCCAGGCATTCACCATTCAATGTGAATAATTCAATATTATTCTGGAGTAACTCCAAGGCATTCACCATTCAGAGAAAAAGATATTTGTTTTGCTTTGCTAAAACTGAACTCAGGCTATATGAAAGACACTGCTGTGTTTACAAATAATTTGGTGCCTTTTAGGTATCTAAGAAAGGATATTGCTTTTGGGTGGTTATAGTATATTCTCTCTATTTATATTGATACCCTACAAACATTTTACTACATATTTTAATTATAACTAATAACTTTTTTCTAATTGCAAAAAAGCAAGCATATTCTCTGTAGAAATTTTGGAAAATGCAGAAAAGCAGGAAGGAGAAACAAAAAGTATAAACAAACAAAAATCATTCAAAATTCCAACACCGAGAGATAACCATTGTTAACACTTGGGTATAGTTTCTCTCGGGCCTGTTTTTATGTCTATGTGTGTGCAGGCACAAACACTCATATTATACATAATATACTATACATAACATATATATATATACATTATATAATATTTGGGCGCATATATACAATATGTGTACATACATATATATAATTATATAATCTACAATCTGTTTATATTTAACACACACATATATATAATAGTTATCATTTACTGAGTATGCCAGATACTTTGGTTTTCTTTTTATGCATATTGTCTCTTATAATCTTCTCAGGGGTTCTCTGAGAAGATATTATCATTCTCACTTTACAGGTGAGTAAATTGAGGATGAGAGTGTTAATTTGTTGGCCTGAGGTCATTAGTCGGTAAACGGTAGATCTGAGACACAAATCTAGATCCGATTCTAAAGTCTGTAATCAGCCATTATGCTGCAGGGCTGCCTGTCCCTTTCTGCCTCTTCAAAACTAGGAATTACTGTAGAAATCATTTTGATCCTGCTTTTTATTATATTTTCTACAACATTTCATATCCTTTACTAACCTAATGTTAATGGCTTTTTGATATTCCATAAGATTATGAAATAATAAATGAATGAATGAAATATTATTTATCATACACTGCTTTGGTAAAGGACAGCTTGGGTAAATGCTCTGATGTTTCAGACTCTTTCTGTCATCTTATTTTCTCAATCTTTTTTTTTTCATATTCTGCATAATTTTCTCTTTTTCTTATCTCTTATTACATGAGCTATGTATTCTTTGCTTTTTTTTCATTTATTTTTAAGATTTTTATTTATTTGAGAGAAAGTGCGTGAGAGATCTTGAGCAGGGGGAGGGGTAGAATGAGAAGCAGACTCTTTTTTTAAGATATTTATTTATTTATTTATTTATTTATTTGAGAGAGATAGTGAGAGAGAGAGAGCACAGAGGGTAAGTGAGAGGAAGAAAAAGACTACTCGATGAGTGGAGAGCCCAGTGCAGGGCTCGATCCCAGGACCCCGAGATCATGACCCGGACCAAAGGCAGATGCTTAACCGACTGAGCCACCCAGGTGCCCCATATATCCTGTTTTTATTCTGAAATTGCCTACCTTGGGGCACCTGGTGGCTCAGTCGGTTGAGCATCTGCCTTCGGCTCAGGTTATGATCTTGGGATCGTGGGATCAAGCCCTGCATCGGGCTCTCTGCTCAGCAGGAGTCTGCTTCCGCCTCTCACTTTCCTTGTGTGCTCTCTTTCTCTCAATTAAGTAAATAAAATCTTTTAAAAAATAAAATTGCCTACTTTTAAATTAAAGAAAAACATGCTCTCGGGGCGCCTGGGTGGCGCAGTCGTTAAGCGTCTGCCTTCGGCTCAGGGCATGATCCCAGCGTTATGGGATCGAGCCCCACATCAGGCTCCTCTGCTGGGAGCCTGTTTCTTCCTCTCCCACTCCCCCTGCTTGTGTTCCCTCTCTTGCTGGCTGTCTCTATCTCTGTCAAATAAATAAATAAAATCTTTAAAAAAAAGAAAAAAGAAAAACATCCTCTTTTCAATACCACAATGAAATAATAGCTCTTGATTTCTACAGTGCAAGTTGTGGCAACTTTTATTTCCTCACATACTTTTTTTTAAAGTAAGGTCTACACTCAACATAGGGTTTGAACTCATGACTCTGAGATCAGGAGTCGCGTACTCTACTGACTGGACAGTCAGGTGCCCCTCCCCTCATTCTTTACCCTCATTCTTTACCTCCCACTGTCCACCCCTCCCAGCTTGATTTTAATTCGCACAATCTGGCCTTTTCCACCTTGATTATTCTTCTTGGAAAAAGAAATTTCTTTTCTTTCTTTCTTTTTTTTTTTTTTACATTATGTATTTTCTCTTATGAGAGTTATTTTAGACACTCAAATAAAGATCTTTTAAGCATAAGTCCTTTCATGCCATGACTTTTTTTCTTTCTTCTTGAGCTCTAATTCAGCGGTATATGTTTGAACAGATTTTTCTTTCAGAAGAGATAACCTGGAAGGTTTAATTTTTGAGCCTTTACACCCGAACACTTATTTTTGATGTCTTCACAACTGCATGACAACTCGGCTAAGTGTAGAATTCCTTTTTTTTTTTTTTAAAGGTTTTATTTATTTATTTTGATGGGGGGAAGGGCAGAGGAAGGATCCCAAGCACACTCCACACCCACCGAGCCCGATGCAGGGCTCAATCCCACGACTCTGAGATCATGACCCAAGCCGAAACCAAGAGTCAGACGCTCAACCGACTGAGCCACCCAGGTGCCCCTAGAATTCTTAAGTTATAAACATTTACCCTGAGAATTCTGTACGATGTGCTTTGACTTCTGTCCTATAGAGTTGCAGAATTCTGAGGCCAGCTTGAGTTTAGTTCCTTTGGAGATGATCTGTTTTATTTTTGTTTTTGTTTTTGTCTTTTCCCTGGCTGGATTCTTGAAGGTTTTTTTCTTTCTCTTTGAAATATTTAAAAACGTCACCTTGGTTAGTCTAGACATTGGTTTCTTTTCGTTCATTTTGCCAGCAGGTGTATGTCTTAGGATAATTATTTAGTTATTCCTTCTGTTCCTACCCTGTTTCCCCCTTCTGAGATCCCTTTTTTCCCCCCATCTTTTTGATGTAATCTCTACTCCCAATGTGGGATTCAAACTCATGACCCCAAGATCAAGAGTTGGATGCCCCACCAACTGAGCCAGCCAGGTGTCTCCCCCCACCTTCTGAGATTCCTAATGTATTCAGCCAACTTATTCAACAAAGATTTATTGAGCACCTACTCTGCGCTAGGCACTGTTTTCAGTAGTGGGGAAACATCATTGGGGAATTAAATGCTTACATTTTGTTGATTGGATTTCCTGAATCTGCTCTACGTATCACCCACTTTTGTTCTGTTTTTCAAGGGGACCTCATACTTTGAGCTGTGACATCTTTGTGGTTTTGTTTTGTTTTTTTTTAAGTAAACTGTACCCCCAACATGGGGTTTGATCTCATGACCCCGAGATCAAGAGTCACAGGCTCTAGTGACTGAGCCAGCCGGGCACCCTGAATGAGGCATCTTTGAACGCTCCTATGGTTTTTCTCCATTTGCTCATCTTAACAGAGAGAGGTCTCTGTGTGTCCAGCTTTGGTTAATATTTAAGTAGGAATTACAGTGGGTTTTGTTAGAGATTGAAATGGGTCTGAGTGTGTGCCTTGACTATCTCTCCACCTGCTCTCACGCTCTCACCTAGCCTTCAATCCTGAATAAGAGAATGCTCATGGAATTCTATTGGGATGATAATAGATTTTACAGAAGTGGAATCTTGAACTAGCCCTTCCTTCTAATTGAGTCCTTTTACATTCTAACTAACAGAAGTTCCTCAAAGTTCCTGGCATGCGGAAGACTTCTCCTCTATGTTTACTCCTTTGATCTTTTCTATGTAAATTTAGAATGAGGTGACTTAGAAGCCTGTCCTCACAAAGCCATTTTATTTAAAAACCCACAAAATAACATTTTCCCCCTCTATGTTAAGAGAGCAATAAAAAAAATGCTCAAGATTCATAATTATATGTGGTTTTGAAATGTTTCATAAAGGGTCTCAAACCCCATGTGGGAGTCAGGAGAATGGAATCTGATTGTGATAGGTAATTTCACTTGTGGCTTTAAACAAACAATTTGAACGTCAGGTTCTCTAATCTCAGATCTTCTTACGTCATAGTGTTACAGGGGAAACACCAGAAAGAAACAAATGTGGAAGCTCTTTGAACTGTTCAAAGACAGACACTAAAGAAATCTGAGGATTTTTGGTTATTGTCTGAATGCTCTTATAGCTTTGGGCACTTTCAAGCTAGCCCAGTGTCTGCTGGGGGGATAGCAAAAGAGGTCCGCTTGCTGCGAAGCCCAGATACGTGAAGCATTTCTGAAGTGTAGCTGGGAAGGAACACTGCTTTGGACGCTGTCGTGCGGTGTAAGACCCACAAGAGTGGTAAAAGTGGACCCGCTTTTCTGTTAGGTCAAATTACTATGCAAAGCTTATCTGAAATTAATTTGCCTCTCCTTTTCATGAAAATGAAAGCCTCTGGGTGGGTGAATCATGCCTTAATAAACCACTTTAGTACTTCTGGCCAGCAAAGGCGGCACATGTCTGTCTTTGTGAGATGATTTGAAAGTGTGCAAAGAGAAACATCCGTACAGTTACCTTGGAAGCTTGAAGAAAATATCTTGTTGCCGCCGGGGAAAACTTTCCAGGTTCTACCTCTTCACAACTAGTAAGTCCTTCTATATTTTATGATTCAATTTCTTTATGAAATTCCTGTAAATTTCAGTATGAAATTTTCCTAATCATGGGAAAAAATACTGTCTTTACTAAGATCCATGACACTGCAGCTGTTTCTGCACTATGGAGCTAAATGGCTCTCTGTGTCATTTGTCTGAGACAAATGGACATGTAATGGACATGAAATGGAGAAATGAGAATGTCTCCCTTCTGTGCAATGTTGTGCAAATTACACTTGTAACATGGGCTAAAATAGAACAGGGCACCTTCATTCATTCAACAATTGATTAATCCCCTGCCACGTACCAGACCCTGCACTAGGACCTAGAGATACATCAGTGGACAAGACATAGTTCCTGCCCTCACATAGCTTCACATCTAGTAGGGAAGACTAGTCAAGTATTTTATTTTTTTTAAGACTTTCATTATTATTTATTTGAGAGAGAGAGCGTGAGAGAGAGCACGAGGTGGGGGGGGGTCGAGGGAGAGGGAGAAGCAGACTCCATCCTGAGCAGGGAGCCCAACACGGGACTCGAGCCCAGGACGCTGGGATCATGACCTGAGCCAAAGGCAGATGCTCAACCGACTGAGCCACCCAGGCTCCCTAATCAGGTATTTTAATTGGGATAAGATGCTATGAAGGAAATGTATGGAATACAGTAAACACAAATCAAAGTAGAAGAGGAAGGATCTGCTTAAATAGGGCAGGAAGGGAGTCTTTGAAGTGACACTGACATTAATGTTTAGAATGAGAAGGAACCCGCTAATGGGAAAAGCTGGAGGAGAAATATTACACCAGAAGAAACAGAATGTGCTACGGTTCTTGACTTGTGCAAAGAAGCGAAAGGCGCAACGGATGGTCTAACATGATGGTTGAGCAGAGTGACATAACATGAGTATGGAGTGAAATGACCTGATGGGATTCATATTTTAAGGTAACCCCGCCTATTTTGCTAAGAATGGAAGTAGAGAGACCAGTAGCTTAGACTAGGAAGTAGTGGAGATGGAAAGAAGTAAATGCAATTCAAATATATTTGTACGTCGAGCGGATAGGACTTGTGAATGAACTAACTGTGGGGGATGAGAGAAAGAGAGGAGTCAAAGAAGACTCCCGGGCTTCAGGATTAAGCCACTGGTGAATGGCAGTGTCATTACAGATGGAGAGGGTCAGAGAGAAAAGGGTTTGCAGGAAAAAATAGGAGTTTGCTTTTCAGACATGATAAATTTGAAATGCCTGTGGTATAAGGAAGAAAGTATAACAAGTAACAGTTGGGAGTCTGAGCTCAGAGGAGAGGACTGGGGTCAGACATAAGGAATAACACCGTAGGGATAATATTTTAGTCTTGGAGATGGGTGAGATCTCCTAGGAAGACAGTGTAAAGAGAGAAGAAAAGAGAGCTGAAGATTAAGTCTGGAGAACTAGCCAGGTGAAGAGTTGGGCTACTAAAAGAAATACTGAGGGAGATTAAGAGGAGCAAGAGGGTTGAAGAGTAAATTGATGCTTTATCTTTGGCACTTGAGACGTTTGGGGTACTGCTGGATTCTTGTCATTTCTGGTGGTGCCAGGACAAAATGTATAGGTCCCCTTTGTAACATTAATGCTCTATTTATGTTTTATTTTGAAATTCAGTCTTAGGATAACTGCGAATTTTCAGAATAAAACATTCCTAATCATGGCTGAATTGGAGTTTGGAAGAGGAGAAAACTCCACTAAGATCCATGACGCTGCAGCTGTTTCTGAATTATGGAGATAAATAGTTCTCTATGTCACCAGTCTTAGACAAGTGGCCATTTCTTTTTTCTAATGGACATGAGATGAAGAAAGAATAATTTGTTCAACGTTTAGTAAGTGTACTTTACTGGTTGTGTGCAAGCTGAGGAGAATGCACTGACACTACGCATATAGTGTGTCCCTACCATGTTCCAGGCACTGTGTTAGGCTTTGGGGATAGCTCAAAGAATAAGATTTACAGGACTTGGAGCTTGCAGACTAATAAAGGAGATGAAAAAAAAATTAACTTACAAATAAAATAACTACAAAGTGTGGCAAGTGCCGTGGAAGAAACAAACACAGGAAATAAGTGGGGGGTGCCACTTCCAATCTAGACGTCTAGGGAAATGTTCCTTGAGTAGGTGACATTTACTTAAGTTGACTCCTAAAGGACCAGGAGTCAGTCATACCAAGATTAGGGGGTGTGGCTGGCCACTGATGATCCACCAAATTGTTTTATGCAGTATTTGGTCCTGAGAAGTTAAGGCAGGCTGAATAGCTCATGTTGGAATATTTAATAGTGGCACACCCAGGGTAGGGGAGGTATTGGCAGTGGTCTGCCCTTATGGGGAGAATTTTATCACTGACGTTGCTTAAAATTGCCTGCATGTGGTAATAATAAAAAGTAGACTGACATTTAGTCAGTTTTATTATTATTTTAAAATTCTTTATAGACAATGGCCCTGTTGTGGGATGAATGGTTGCCCCCCAAAAGATGTGTCCGTGTCTTAATCCCTGGAACCTATGACAAGCATCTTATATGGTAAAAGAGTAAATGTTACCTTATGTGAAAAGATAGGATTAAGGATTTTGAAAGTGTATATCAGATTATCTTTTAGTTGAGCTGAATGCAAATATTAGACTGAGAAATTGGGTTACCCAGTTCTTAAGATAAATAGATATGTATTCTGTAGAATTTGATGCTGTGTTGGGAGAAATGTTTCTTACTTCTAAGTTTGCTTATATCCAAGTAACTTAACACAACTTAAGCTACCTGCCTGGCCCATGTAGGCATTTTATAGTTCCATTCCTATTGTACAAGGAGGCCTCCCGGCAGCTCACATGGGCCCTCTCAAGATGGGACAACAGTCCTGGGCCTGGTCACAAGTTTTGGTTCAGTAATGACCAGAGTTAGCAACACTCAAACACAGTAACCAAATTCATAAGTCTGGTAAATGACAAAATTCAACTGTTTAAGAATATTTACTGATTTAATGAAGAATAAGGAACTTGTGTATGCTATCAGTCTACTTTCTAACCTTACAGGCAAGTCATATATAATATGAAATTATATTCAGAATACAGCTGGGTGGTGACATCATAGCAAGCAGAATAAGTCTGATGAATGTTTTTATCTCTGCAGTAGGCAGCCTCCCAGATGACCGTCGATGAGAGTGTAGTGTTCACACCCTCCTGTGATCTCTCCCCTCCTGTGTAGGTTGGACTTCTTTCTTTCTTTTCTAAAAAAATATATATATATATGCTTTTATTATTATTATTTATTCATTTATTTGACAGAGAGAGATAGGGAGAGAGAGAGAGAGCACAAGCAGAGGGAGCGGCAGGTAGAGGGAGAGAGAGAAGCAGGCTCCCTGCTGAGCAAAGAGCCGGACATGGGACTCCGTCCCAGGACCCTGGAATCATGACCTGAGCCAAAGGCAGACATTTAACCAACTGAGCCACCCTGGCACCCCAGGCTGAACTCATTTCTAATAAATAGAATGGAGCAGAAGTGATGGGATGTCACTTCTGAGATTAAATTACAAAAAGACTGTGGCTTCATCCTGAGTGCTCCCTTTTGCCTTTCTTTTTTTAAGATTTTATTTATTTATTTATTTTAAAGATTTTATTTTATTTATTTGACAGAGAGCGCACAAGCAGGAGGAGCAGCAGGCAGAGGGAGAAGCAGACTCCCCACTGAACAAGGAGCCCGATGCAGGGCTCAATCCCAGGACCCTGAGATCATGACCTGAGCCAAAAGCAGACGCTTAACCACCTGAGCCACCCAGGCGACCGAGTAATGCTCCCTCGAGTGCTCCCTCTTGTTCTATTATTGACTCTAAGGAAAGACAATTGCTATGTTGTGTGCTGCCTATGGAGAGGCCTCTAGTCAACAGCCCATGAGGAACTGAGGTCCTCAGTCCAACACACCATAAGGAACTGAATCCTACCAACAACCACATGAGTGAGACTGGAAACAGATTGCTCCCAGTGATTTCATGAGAGCCAGAGGCACCCACCTAAGCAGCAATTGAGCCTCAGAAATTCCTGACCCTCAGAAATGATGAGATAATAAATGTTTGTTGTTTTAAGGCACTAGGATTTGGGTAAATGGTTACACAGCAATACATAAGTAAAACACCCAAAGAGAATGGGGGGGGGATAAAATTGATACGTTGTAGTTTTCATGGCTATACTATTTTTTTTTATAGCTTCTTAGGCATTCTAATCACACTGACTAGATTCCCTATTAGTGGTTAATTTCATCCAGTTTATGTGGAGTCTTACCAGTTTTATTCTTAGGGAGTGACCTTTTATACAACTTCTGGATGCATCTAATTATGGACTCCAACAAACTGAGCATACATACTGACAACTAAATATTTATTGATTCATTCAAACAAATTCATTTTATCTACTAGGGCCTCAAAAAGGAATCCAAAATGTCAGATTAATTCTCTCGGTCTTTTTTTTTTTTTTTTTTTTTGGAACAATGTTCACCGGATAGATGTTGAATTCATTCATTTTTTAAAAATACTTTCTTCTTTTTATAAAAGGAATAAATGCTTGATGTACAACATTTAGAGAAAACAGAAAAGCAAAAGAAAAGAAAGTAGAGTCGACTCTGCACGTGCTACTCGGAGAGGACTGCTATTGAGACTGAATGCACTTGCTTTTCGTTGACATTTGCTTATCTTTTTTCCTTCAACGTCTCCAATGACACGTTTGGTCACCATTAAATGTCTAAATTTTAAACGCTTCTTGGACTGGTGGCTCATATCTATCAACTTCTTCCACTTGAGCCCCTGTCTCATTCTAAGTCGTTTCTTCAGAACTACCACCTTCATCATGAAGCCCCGTGAGTTTTCCCAGTACAAACTCAGGGTTTTCAGCATCTTTACTTTTCAAACAAAAATATCATGGAGTGGAGGCGCCTGGGTGGCACAGCGGTTGGGCGTCTGCCTTCGGCTCAGGGCGTGATCCCGGCGTTGTGGGATCGAGCCCCACATCAGGCTCTTCCGCTATGAGCCTGCTTTTTCCTCTCCCACTCCTCCTGCTTGTGTTCCCTCTCTCGCTGGCTGTCTCTATCTCTGTCAGATAAATAAATAAAATCTTTAAAAATATATATATCATGGAGTGGAGAAACGGATTGGCAAGCCCTTTCTATGTCTTTTCCAGTGCTGTCTGAAATAAGTTTATTGACCACTTCTTTCAAGTCATTTCATTGCACCTCTCAGGTCATCATTTCCATCATCTTCTCCCACATTTGGCAGACCTGTTGGTGCTTAGCGGGAGAGGTCTTCCAAATCTGATTATCGAGAATTTATTTTTAAGTAGGCTCCATGCCCAGCGTGGAGCCCAATGTGGGGCTCGAACTCACGATCCTGAGATCAAGACCTGAGCTGAGATCAAAAGTCTGATGCTTAACTGACTGAGCCACCCAGGCGCCCCTGATTATTGAGATTTTTAGTAAAACCAACAACAGAATAGCCAGAGAAAATAACCGTTAGTAGTCTTGACATCAACATGGGCTTCAACCATGGTCTGCTATTTTTGACCACGGAGCACATTTTATCACTGATAAAATCCATGCCATGGAAGTTAGTCAGGCAGTTTTTGTCCTGAACATCCTCAGTAATTAGCTTGGATTTTCTAAATGCAACTTCATCATTCTGCAGATCTAGCAAGGCTTACTTCAAAAACTCTACCCTTGAGGCCATCAAATGCAATTTTCATTCCTTGAGTGCTCTAGACTAGTGTTTTTATTTCTTACATTGAGCACAGCTGGTGCTTTCACACCATACCATATTTCTAGAGAATGGATTAGCCACTTTCGTCTTGGCAACCTTTTTGCTACCTTTCATTAAGTGCTCGGTGCCTCCCGCCATGGTGCTGCTCAGCCCGCCAAAAGGCTATTTGCCTATCCCTTCAAAAACTGGGGCTGTTCTTGCTTAACTTGCTAATTGATTTCTCTGAAACTCGGTTTCTTTAATGAAATGTATTGGAGAGTTTACCTTTATATATCTAATATTTAATAATTTAGCATCACTAACATTTCATATTTGGTACCACTTACTAATATGATAACATTATACTCAACAACTTTGTTTATATTATTTAAACTTCACTACACCTTGTGATTTAGGCACGAGTATTACTTCCATTTTTCAGCTGAGTAAACTAAGGCTTAGAGAGGTTAAATAATTTGCCCAAACAAGGTCATTAAGCTAAGCATTTTCAGAATAGAGATCCCATCTCATTTCTGACTACAAAACTTATACCACTCTGCTGTAGTTTCTCCCTCAAACTTTCCCCATAATACTTTTCATAAAAGCAAAATGTCATTTTTTAAAACTTTCGTATTTAGAAAAGTTGTCATATTCCGGTTATTAAAAGACTAACCTAATTTACTCATACCTCCGTTCAATTCCTTTGAAAGTTTTTTGAAGTTAGTGTCTCTAGGCAAAAATATTAAGATCTAAAGGAAATATACATGAATAAAATTCTTTCCCTGCTGAAATAAAACAGTGGATGCTACTAGTGACTTGCCTCATTTTGAAACTGGAACTATCATCAGAAAGCCAATTTCCATTTACATAGAACTACATACTATTGTTTCTGATTATAAGTTCTGTAAAGTTATAATCAATTGTTACGGTTGAAAAACTCAACTTTTATCAGCTAAATTTCCTGCTGTTGTATAGTTTTATTATAATGACACAAAGGGCTAATCTGGGAAGAAAGAGCAGAGATATATAATCATGACATGTCAGAATGGGAAGAAATTTGGAGGCCTCTTTGCCCATTCTCCATATTTTAGAGCAGAAAACACTGAGGTCCAGAGAGTTAAATATTTCTGTATCTCTTAAGTTGTCATAGTACCCAAAGTGTAAGATTAAAGGTGTGTAAAAAGTGATTTCATTTGATATTTAAGACAGTCTTGCAAATATATTTAACCAAGTTCCAAAACTGAATCAATGCGAGAAATGGATTTTAAAAAACAAAACAAGGGGTGACTGTTAACCAGGGGGAACCTCAGTCTGGGGAGCCCTCCCTCATTAAGGAATAAAATACAAAAATATATTACTTAAAAAAATTTTACAAAATAATGAAAACACATTTAGCTCTTTCAAAAGGTCATTTCTAGGGCTTTGAAGGGGCCTGTGCAGAGAAGGACCCCGAATCTTCATTAGCTTCACAGTATACCCACCTCTGTTAATAACCAGACACCATCTTCATTAGATTATGATGCAGCTCAGATGGTTTCAGAAGTTTACTAAAATTTTCGAAATGATCACTTTGATCATGTTAGAAATTCTTTCTACCCAGCCAACCTGGAATCTATTTCAGGCCCTGTTATAAATTTTGTGGCTTTTCACTATAAGCAAGTCTCTTAACTTCTTCAGGCCTCAGATTCCTTATCTGTCGAATGGGCTTAGTATCTAAAGACTTACAAATGAAAGCAAAGAAAATACTTGGTACAGTTACTGGCACATAGTAAATGCTCAATAAATATTAACAACTATAGTTATAGCAATAGTTAAAACATTAACCTACCACATATAGGAAACTCCTCTCTCCATTGTAACTTCGCACCTTGACTGTAGGTAAATTAAGCTGTAAGATGACTTTCAAAGGATTGAACAGATTCAATTTTTTATTACTTTAATTTTTTTAAATGTTATTATGGAAAGTAATAACTACATAACAGAACACTTGGAAAATAGAGAGAAGGTAAAAAAAAGCATCCATAATTTTACCAGACTTGTTATATTTTCTTGCTGTGTCTTCCTCCTTAGCACAGATGCTATTTAAAAAATGCTTGAAATAAGTATACCCAATTATTCTCTTTTCACAGAGGTTTAATATTATGGCATCATTGTTTTCAAATACATGGCAGATCTCAAATATATTTTACATAAAACTTTTAGAAAAACCAGATGGGAGAAAAAGTACGTATTCTGCTGTATTTCCATACTTATTTTTAAAATATTCATGTTTTTACAAGGTTATGATGCTAGCATACATTGAATTTAATATTCTGCATTTTTTCTTACATTATATCACAAGCCTTTCTCCATACTGTTGCATGCTACCAAGGCAACATCCATAGTAACCAAAGCGCCTGAAGCCAAGTCTTAATTGTCTAAAATTCGTACAACTGTATCTGAAGAAAGTAAGGTAGGCTAAGGTGTGGTAAGTCAGCAGCTCAGAGGAAATGCTTTTGGTTTGCCTGCAACTATAGCGGAGAAAATGGAGAAAACTTAGAACTCAGGAATTCTTGCCTTCCAACTAAATGTCTAAGTCAGGAAAGGAATATACAGCCCTATCAACATAATTCTAACTTGTACATGCACTTTTATTTCTTCTTTAATAGATGAGAAAGTGGTGGAATACTACTCAATGGTAAAGACTTATTTGTCACAATGTTATTGGGGTTTTAGCTCTCAAAATTGGGTAAATGTTCTCCCCACCACACCCTAAAAGGGGTCTTTCTTCAAAATTTAGCGAGGCAACACAAATCCTCACTGTAAAGAACAAGTCAGGGGCGCCTGGGTGGCTCAGTCGTTTAGCGTCTGCCTTCGGCTCAGGGCGTGATCCCGGCGTTATGGGATCGAGCCCCCTGTCGGGCTCCTCCGCTATGAGCCTGCTTCTTCCTTTCCCACTCCCCCTGTTCGTGTTCCCTCTCTCGCTGGCTGTCTCTCTCTCCATCAAATAAATAAATAAAATCTTTAAAAAAAAAAAAAAAGAACGAGTCAAGATCTGGTCATGGTTGTCTGGATTCAGTGATATACGCTGTTGTAAAAAGGCTTTTACCTTTTAATTATGATTTGTGTTGATATTCACTAATTTCAGAGCACAAACTTTTCCCTAAAAGCTTCTTTATTCCTTTAATATTGTCCTGCTGTATTAAATCAAGCCACATTTTGTTGTTTGTTTATTTATTTATTTAAGATTTTTATTTTTAAATAATCTTTACACCCAACCTGAGGCTCAAGCTCACAACCCCAAGGTAAAGAGTCACATGTTCCACTGACTGAGCCAGCTAGGTGCTACGCAAGCCACATTTTAAAAACTGTAAAATATACATTGAAGAAACAATCCGTATGTCCATTGCCAAATGAATGGATAAACAAAATGGGGCATATACATACAATGGAATGTCATTCAGCATTAAAACGGAAGGAACATTTGATACGTACCACAATACTACGAACTCAAAGATGTGTTACGTGAAATAACAAAAGGACAAATACTGTATGGTTCGAATTGTATGAGGTTTCACAGAAACAGAAAAGAAAATATTGGTTAAAAGTGGATGTGGGGGAGGGGCGCCTGGGTGGCTCAGTCGTTCCTTTGGCTCAGGTCATGATCCCCAGGGTCTTGGATTGAGCCCCACATCGGGAAGCCTGCTTCTCCCTCTCCCACTTCCACTCCCCCTGTTCGTGTCCTCTCTCTCACTGTCTCTCTATCAAATAAATAAATAAATAAATAAAATCTTTAAAAAAATAAATAAAAGGATGTGGGGGAGGAGAATGGGGGAATTATTGTTTAATGGGTGCAGAGTTTCAGTTTGGGATGTTTAAAAAGTCCTAGAGATATGATAATTGTCTTTCTCTGCTTGACTTATTTCACTTAGCATAATCTCCTCTAGTCCTGTCCATTTTGCTGCAAATGTTGGGTAATCGTTCTTTCTGATGGCTGAGTAACATTCCGTTGTATATACGGACCACATCTTCTTATTCCAGTCGTCTGTTGAAGGGCATCTCAGCTCCTTCCACAGTTTAGCTACTGTGGACAATGCCGCTATGAACATTGGGGTGCATATGGCCCTTCTCTTCACTACAAGTATCATATGGTTTCACTCATTTATGGAACATAAGAAATACCAGGAAGATCGGAAGGAGAAGGAAGGGAAGAATGAAGGGGGGGTAAACAGAAGGGGGAATGAACCAAGAGACACTGTGGACTCTGGGAAACAAACTAAGGGCTTCAGAGGGAAGGGGGGTGGGGATTGGGCTAGGCCGGTGATGGGTATTAAGGAGGGCACGTATTGCATGGAGCACTGGGTGTTATACGCAAACAATGAATCATGGAACACTACACCAAAAACTAAGGATGTACTGTATGGTGACTAATGTAACATAATAAAAAATTATTAAAAAAAAAAAAAGTCCTAGAGATAGACAGTGGTGATGGTTGCACAAAAATGTGAATGTACCTTCTGCCACTGAACTGTATACTTAAAAATGGTTAAAGTGGAAAATTACACGTTTTATGCTAAATTAAAAAAAATCCCAATATAACACACACCGAGAATAGTGTATTATACATATATACATATATATATATATATATATATTCGGTTTAAGAAGTAATTATAAAGCAAATACATGTATCATCACCATCTAGATCAAGAAATAAAGTACTATCAAAGGGTACCCCTGTGCCCCTCCCCAACACAACACTTCTCTTCTTTCCTGAGTCATCACTCTCACTCACAACCTTCCTGACTAACATTTGCTTTTAAAAATCAGGTTGTGGGGGCGCCTGGGTGGCACAGCGGTTAAGTGTCTGCCTTCCGCTCAGGGCGTGATCCCGGCGATTTGGGATGGAGCCCCACATCAGGCTCTTCTGCTAAGAGCCTGCTCCTTCTTCTCCCACTCCCCCTGCTTGTGTTCCCTCTCTCGCTGGCTGTCTCTCTCTGTCAAATAAATAAATAAAATCTTTAAAAAAAAAAAATCAGGTTGTGATGTGATCATGTAGGATAAATTAAACCAACATTACAAAAGCAAGAGTATTTAAATTCCAATATTTTCCATACACGCAATTTTTTTTTAAACTTAATAACTTTTAAGTGCCCTTTCCCCTGTCTTTTCCTCTTGAAACTCTTCGTATTCTACAACTTATCTTGGTTCTACAGTTGACCTCACCTGGAGTTAACAACAACAACAACTCAACAACAACAAAATTACTTCACTGTAGATTTTAGATTTTCATTCCTCCCGCTCTCCCTTGCCTCCAACTACAAAGAAACAATGATTTAAACCCTTTGTGCCCTTTTAGAAAATTACACAGATACCCCATTGTGGAACCCTATAATCCCTTCGTGGAAAGGAAGAGATTAGCATATGAATACAAAGCAAAATGAATCCAGAATACAAAATGATCTACTGGATTGTGAAGCTCTTGTATTCTTAAAAAATGTATTTATTTCCTCTTTTTGTATTGCCCCTTTAGTGGTCTCAGGGTTAAGGGAACTGAGCTTCTCCTCTGGTTACCCGGAAAAGGATTAAAAAAAAAAAAAAAGCCAACAGATCTAGGAGGTGCAAAACCAACAGATGGCTCCCAGAGCCAGTAGAACTGCCAGTGGAATCGCCAGTGGAATCTGCTACACTCGACGTGAGTTTGCTTGCGGGTGAGGAGTGTAGAAAGTGCTGTTCGCAGACTGCGCGGTGAGGGAGAGAAAGCGACAGAAGAGAGAGCCATAGTGCTGACGTTGAAGGCCCGGCCCTGTGAGGTTGCACAGGGTAAGTGGCGTTGGCCAGGAGGCAGTGGCGAAGGGGAAGGAAAGAGGATTTGGGCTAGGGGCGGGGCCTGCGGCGCAGCGTGGCTCCTGATTGCTGGAGCGCCGCTGCCAATCTCGCAGAATCGCTCGGTTAACCAGTGCGCTGGCTAGACGCGCTCAGATATACTGAGTGAGCGCTGAGAAGCAGTCTCAGATCCTGACGGTGCAGCAGCCCGGAGCCTCAGCCAGGGAGTCCCAGCCGCTTTCAATGGAGGAGAAGCCCGGCCAGCCACAGCCTCAGCACCATCACAGCCACCACCATCCGCACCATCACCCCCAGCAGCAGCAGCAGCAGCAGCAGCAGCAGCCGCCGCACCACCACCACCATTATTATTTCTACAACCACAGCCACAACCACCATCACCACCACCATCACCAGCAGCCTCACCAATACCTGCAGCATGGAGCCGAGGGCAGCCCCAAGGCCCAGCCTAAGGCGCTGAAACATGAGCAGAAACACGCCCTCCAGCAGCACCAGGAAACGCCGAAGAAGAAAACAGGTCTGGGAGGGAGGACGAGTGGGGGAAGGGGAATGGGGGTGGGGGGTAGAGGAGATGGGGGTGGGGCTGGATGTGGAAAGCGCGGACGCGGTCGGAGTGGTGTGTGTGTGTGTCTGTGTTCTGCGGCTCTGGGGAAGCCCCCTTCCATTCTCCCAAAGCCCGGGCTGGGCCGCGGGGTTTGCAGCGCCCTCTCCTTCCCCCAACCAGGCCAGTGTGACCTTCCCGGCCCCCGCCCGGGCTGGAGGGAGACCCGGAGGGTCGGCCTTGGAAGTCTAGCCTCATTATTCCTTTCCCGTTTACCTTCCTGAGGCCCCGCAGGAACCTTAATTTGGCAGCCCTGAGTTGGGGTGAACATAACTCCCCCCCAAAAGCCTTCGGGGTGTATCTCAAGAAGGCCTAGCGAATCCCGACTCGGGTGGTGTCGCGAGACCCTTTTGCAGGCGGCGAGGCGAGGGTAGGTGGGCAGAGTTGAGGAAGTGTCCTCCCTCACCCGCCACCCCAAGCCCACCTGTGGCCTTGGGGTTCCCCGTCTGGGGGGGCGGCCGGGACCCCTCGTCTCTCGAGTCATTTCCACCTCTAGACGCCCCTTTTGGACACCGGACCCCGCAGTCTACCCTCGCGGCTCCTCCCGAGGCCGGCGCCCCGGGCCCGCTCCCCCCAGAGCCGGCGCGGCTGGAATGTTCTCTCCTCCTCGCGGGGCCGCTTCCTGTCCGCCATGTTGGAAGCCGATTCCTGTCACCGACTCTGGCCCACTGAGGAGCGGAGGGGGGAGGGTGTCGAGGGGGCTCGGCGCGGCGGAGCTGGGGGGCTCGGGATCCCCACCCGCGGCCGCCTTGCCCCCGGCACTGCGGGGGCGCCGTCGCCCCCGGCCCGTGGCCACCCCTCCCCCCGTCGCCGGCCGGGTTGTGTAACCCGGTGGCGGCCGCGCGGCCCCGGGCGGGTCCCTGGGGTGAGGGGCGGGGGCGGTTGGGGTGGGGGAGGGAAGCGGCCACGAGGGGAGCGGCCTGCACCGGGCCCCGCGCGCCGGCGGCCGCGTTTCCCGCTCCCGGGTGCGGCGGGAGGCGCGGGCGGCCCGGGCGGGGAGCCGGCCTCGAAGTGGAGTCGGGAGCAGGAGGCCGCGGGCGGCGGCCGCGGCGCTCTTTGGGGCAAGAGGGCTGGGGGGGGGGTACATTTTGGGTAGAGGCGGTGCCTGAAGGCCGGGTGGGGTACCCAGCGGGAACCAGGCTCCCCGGTCACGAGTTTCTCTGCCACAGGAACCTCGTCTCCTGCCAGGTTCGCTCACGACTCCGCCTCTCAGGCTTTCACTCGGGCCCTTTCCTTCTAGCAGCTCATTTTTACAAAAAAAGCTTGTTCTAGCTCCCTCAAGCCCCCCAGCATTTACCTTCTGGGCTTGGGTAGTGATTCCGAGGAGAGAGATTAGAAGAGTAATTGGATGGGGGAGAGGGCGAGTTTTTTTTGACCCCTATTTCTTGTCCTTAAAGGAGAAACGAGGTGGCTCATCCATGAGGTTGGTTCACTACCATCTTGCCTCGGACGAGGCTTTTTTCCCTGTTAAAAGGAAAGGTGTTTTCCTATTTTCGAATTGATGCCGATCCCCATACTCTTGGTTTGGACAAATGTTAAATTGAGGGTAAAAGTCGTTTTAGAAAACGTTTGAGAAGAAATGAACTTTTGTAACCAGGCAAATTTTTACAAATTAAAGGTTCTTTATAAATTGAAGAGAAATGAAGGGAATGGTAGGAAAATGGATGTTAAACCCAGCATATCAAATGTGATATAAGCAGTTACTGAGAGCTGGAGAAAAATTGCTGTTCTATTGAAGACTTAATGTAATTTGAAGACTGAAATTGCAATGCCAGATTTTCCACTTTTGGGGGGTGGGGACATCAGGTGTGCAGTAGAAATGAACATATAAATGTATTGAGTATTTAATCTTAACGGATTTGGAACAGGTCGAAAACTATTAGAAAATATACAACACTAAATGTTTTAACCTTAGGTCTTTTTCAACTTAGAAGAAAATCTTACTTTATTATGATTGCTTGGAATATGAAGGAGTGTTACTGTTCAGATTGGAAAATTTTATTTTGTTGGTCAGGTATTAACATACCCCTGCAGGAATCGTCTCTACATATGGAAGCAGCCCCTGAACCATTCAAGGTGGCATTCTTCAAATTGGTCTTACCAGGAAGAGAATAAAGAGGAGAAACTGGGCTTAGCAGTTTTGAGAGAATGTAAACAATTTGGGATGAACAATTTTCCATGTGTGGCGTGGTCACAGTACTGTTGTTTCGAAATGTATAATACTAATTTACTAAGAAAACTAAAAGCATTTTTGAAATATATCTGTAACATGTTGAAGCGGGCTTTTATGACCCATTACCCACAAACCTATAAAGAGGAACCTGTTTTCTTTTTCCAGAAGAGGGCGCAAGAGAGGGCCAAATGTGTTAGTAATTTCGGTTTCTAATCCAAAAGCTAGATTTATCAGGACTGAAGTTTTGCAGAGTCCATTTGAAGTAGGGTTAGGTGCTTTAGCGTGGCAAACCTGAGTAATAAAAGTGCAAAGAGTCCTTTGATTTCTCTCAGTAATTCTGTGGTGTTTGCATTTTTCTTAAATACCTAAGTTTTTAAAAGAAAATGTCTCTGGTCCACTTCGCATACCAACAAAGTTACCATAGAATTTTTTTTAAGACTTTATTTATTTGAGAGGGAAAGAGAGAGAGCACAACGGGGGTGGGGGGTGGCACTGAGGGAGAGGGAGAAGCAGTCTGCCCGAGAGACCAGGACCCTGAGATCATGACCTGAGCATAAGGTAGACGCTTAACCGACTGAGCCGCCCACGTGCCCCTGGAAAAAACTTCAGTTAAATGAGAAATGGTTTTTGTTACTAAAACTTGGGAGTGGAAGTATAGTGGCTTTTGAGCTGTTATTAAATTGTTTGGTGATTCCTGATGCTGGAACCACTAAATACTAGTAATTTTAGGAAAAATTATTCTGGTTCACTTAGAAGTCTTGGCTTTGGTCCAAGTTAGTTTGGACATTGGAATTTTTTTTTTCTTAAGACTGCTTGCTTACCTTTGAGAAAGTTGTGACTAATGAGCCCAAGAGTACAAACCTTTGTTTAGCTTGTTAGCATGTTTAAATGGTATATGTAGTTTTTAGTCTAGAGTTGTACACAGGTAAACTTGGATCTGTTAAAAACGTTGAGAACCTCTATTTAGGAACTTGCTGCTTTCCTAAGGAAAAAAAGAACCTTTCAGAAAACATCCTAGGCAGTGATCTCTTCTTGACTGGTAGTTTCATACTTAAGAATTTTTCCACCAAAAGTTTGATTTGATTGGCTATCCAAAAAAAACACAAAAAACTCAGAAGTCAAAAAAATGAAAATATAACTACAGAAGTTAAGAGCTTTAACAAAATAAATTTTTTATGGTACAAGTTTTGTGGCACTCAATCTTAGGAACAATTATAGTCTTGAGTTATGTTCTGAAAGTTAATACAGTAGAAGAAAATGCCTTTATTTGTTCATCCCAGGGTCCTTATCTTTTTCTCTGATACAGAATGAGTGCCTTAAAATTATAGTAAATCCTGTTGTGCATCTTCCCAGACTATGTTCTGTTCCACAGCAAATTCTTTTTAAAACAATGGTTCTCACACTTGTTAAAAAAAAAAAAAAAAACTTAGATCCCTTATGCTTTTAAAATTCACAAAGAGATTTCACTGTTAGTTTTATCTATTGATCTTTACCATATTGGGAATTAAAACAGTTTCAGAACAAGAATATACAGCTCACAATTCTTTTAGCCAACTTCACAGGCTAAGGCCTACAAGAATGAAGGAAAGTGACAAAGGCAGATTATTTGGTATTCTTATTGGACACCCCTCCCCCAATTCCCTGAAAAGCTGCCTTAAATGAATGTGTGTATATCCTTCTATTATGTATCTGTTTCTAATTACTTCAGAATGTTTTTGGGAACATTTCATAGAACGGTGGATAACTAATATCACTATTTTACTGGTAAGGAAATGGGAAAAGCTGTCGTTATCCTAATTGAATAACATATAGTAATGAATTGTTTATGGCAGTTGAAGGTCTTAAACTTGAACAACATAATAACACTTTTTAAAATTAGATACCTTTCATTGTAGTTTTGTTAGTAAATAATACTGCGTCACTTGTAGGCAGTATTACATAGTGATAGGAAACTGTGTTATAGGCAGACTGGAGTTCAGATTTCCAGTTCTCTGCTTTGTGACTTGGGCAGGTTAATTTCTCTGAGAGTCTACTTACCCAGATGTGAAATGAAGAAAATATATCTTAAAAGAGTTAGAAACATCGGTACATAGGTGTTTTGGTTTCATACATTAACAATATGATCTACTGTTTAGGAAATACCAAAATAAATTCAAGACCACTATAGAAAAAGTTCACGAGTATTAGATTTTTGTTCAGTAGAATGCAGTAGAAACTGCTTATGGTGACTACCAGCCACTTACGGTTTCATAGAAACGGATTTTTTTTTTTTTTTGAGATTTTATTTATTTGAGAGAGAGCACGAGCAGGGGGGAGGGGGCAGAGAGTGAAGAAGAAGCAGACCCCCTGCTGAACAAGGAGCCTGATGATGTGGGGGCTCCATCCGAGGACCCTGAGATCGGGGCCTAAGTTAAGCCAGATGCTTAACTGACTGAGCCACCCAGGCGCCCCTAGAAAGGGATTCTTTAGTTTCCCTGTAATACATACAATTAATGTATCGACATAACTTGATTTTTGCCCAGAAGGTAGCTGCGCTCTTAATTGTAAAGGAAATTTTATAACAGCCTTGTGAGAACAATGGGGAAGTTGATTCTGTTAGATGAGAGGTATTATGGCATACTGCTTAAGAGATCTTGTTCTTTCTGACCTCAGACTTTGGTTTGAATCCCAGCTTGGTTCAGTCTCTTGCTTGGTAGACTTCGGATCAGTAATAAGGGGCTCAGAAACTGTTTTATCGTAGTTGTGAAATAATAACATAGTCAAGCTTATGCTCATAGCAGTGTCTTTAAATGTTAGGTACTATTGTAATTTATATATTTTGATTGTAAAAAAACCTTTTTTTCCCCCCTCTCTAGGCTATGGTGAACTAAATGGTAATGCTGGAGAACGAGAAATATCTCTAAAGAGCCTGGGTTCTGATGAAACTACCAACCCTATTTCCAGGGTCCTCAATGGCAACCAACAAATTGTAGACACTAATCTGAAGCAGACTGTAAAGGCCAGCACCTTTGGGAAAGCAGGAATTAAAACCAGGAATTTCATTCAGAAAAACAGTATGGACAAAAAGAATGGGAAATCTTATGAAAATAAATCTGGAGAGAACCAGTCTGTAGACAAGACCGATACGGTAGCCATTCCAAATGGTGTTGTAACAAATAATTCTGGCTATATTACTAATGGTTATATGGGCAAAGGAGCAGATAATGATGGTAGTGGATCTGAGAGTGGATATACCACTCCTAAAAAAAGGAAAGCTAGGCGCAATAGTGCCAAGGGTTGTGAAAACCTTAATTTAGTTCAGGACAAAATAATGCAACAAGAGACCAGTGTCCCAACCTTAAAACAGGGACTTGAAACTTTCAAGCCTGACTACAGTGAACAAAAGGGAAATCGAGTAGATGGTTCGAAGCCCATTTGGAAGTACGAAACTGGGCCTGGAGGAACAAATCGAGGAAAACCTGCTGTGGGTGATACGCTGCGGAAAAGCTCTGATATTAAACCTGGTGTGAGCAGCAAAAAGTTTGATGATCGGCCCAAAGGAAAGCATGCTTCTGCTGTTACCTCCAAAGAGGACTCGTGGACCCTATTTAAACCACCCCCAGTTTTTCCAGTGGACAATAGCAGTGCTAAAATAGTTCCTAAAATAAGTTATGCAAGCAAAGTTAAGGAAAACCTCAACAAAACTGTACAGAATTCTTCTGTGTCGCCATCTTCATCTTCATCCTCTTCGTCATCTACTGGGGAAACTCAGACCCAATCTTCAAGTCGGTTATCCCAGGTCCCTATGTCAGCGCTGAAATCTGTTACTTCGGCCAACTTTTCTAATGGGCCTGTTCTAGCAGGGACTGATGCAAGTGTGTATTCTCCAGGGGGTCAGCCACTGCTAACTACTGCTGCTAATACTCTAACACCCATCTCTTCTGGGACTGATTCAGTTCTCCAGGACATGAGTCTGACTTCAGCAGCTGTTGAACAAATTAAATCTAGCCTTTTTATCTATCCTTCAAATATGCAAACTGTGCTGTTGAGCACAGCACAAGTGGATCTACCCTCTCAGACAGATCAGCAAAACCTGGGGGATATCTTCCAGAATCAGTGGGGTTTATCATTTATAAATGAGCCCAGTGCTGGCCCTGAGACTGTTATTGGGAAGTCATCAGATCATAAAGTGATGGAGGTGACATTTCAAGGGGAATATCCTGCCACTTTGGTTTCACAGGGTGCTGAAATAATCCCCTCAGGAACTGAGCATCCTGTGTTTCCCAAGGCTTATGAGCTGGAAAAACGGACTAGTCCTCAAGTTCTGGGTAGCATTCTAAAATCTGGGACTACTAGTGAGAGTGGAGCCTTATCCTTGGAACCCAGTCATATAGGTGACCTGCAAAAAGCAGACACCAGTAGTCAAGGTGCTTTAGTGTTTCTCTCAAAGGACTACGAGATAGAAAATCAAAATCCTCTGGCGTCTCCTACGAACACTTTGTTAGGCTCCGCCAAAGAACAGAGATACCAGAGAGGCCTAGAAAGAAATGATAGCTGGGGTTCTTTTGACCTGAGGGCTGCTATTGTATATCACACTAAAGGTAACTCATTTGTTCTTATATAAAGATTCTTATTGGTCGATTAAACATACATTTATTAGGTGGTGTATTAAGGGTGAATTTTGGAAATTACTTTGAGATTCTCAAGAATTTGGGAACTAAGTTGAGAATAACAGTGAATAAGCAGCTGATAAACTAATTCAGGGTCTTTGGAAATAGTACTATTTAGAAGGAATGTTCATTTTTTCAACATAAAAGCATTTTTAAAAAAAAAATATGTATAAGTATATTTGACTTCCTGCACTTCGTGAAGAGAGTGAAGAGGGGTGAGGTTGTGCCTAAAGGGATGACATTATATTTTCTCTTGCGTTCTTTTTAAAATTTTTCTTTGAACAGATGTTCCCTCGCCTTTGCTTTTTATATCATATGCTTCCTTATTAGTGAGCTCACTTGATAGTTCTAATTTGTGTAAAATGAGTAGGAGCAGTGTTTTTGAGGAGGAGTCCAAAAAGATGGAGTGTCAAACTATTTTTTCTCTTATACGAAGGAATAATGGGTGCTGAATGGTAACTGGAAAATAATTTCAATAACTGCAACAGCAAGCCCAATTAGCATCATAGGAGCCAGGCTCTTAGAGTCTGTACTTTTCATAGCCCCAAAGCCTATGGAGGAATACAATATCTTTCAAGTTCCATTCTCATAACCTTTTTAGAATATGGTTTATTTGTGTCTTTTTTTTTTTCTTTCAGAGAAAGCAAGTGTGGGGAGGGGCAGAGGGAGAGGGAGAGGGAGAGGGAGAGGGAGACAAGCAGACTCCCTGCTGAGTGGAGAGTCCACTACAGGGCTTAGTCCCAGGACCCTGAGATCATGACCTGAGCCGAAATCCAAAGTCGGATACTTAACCGACTGAGCCACCCAGGTGCCCCTCTTTGTGTCTTAAAGAAAAATTTGCTGTATATGGTAACTTACTTAAATCACTACAGCAAATAAAATGAGGCTTAGTGAATGATGTTTACAACCTTGGTGCTTTTGAGAAGAGTGGTTTTCAGTCTTCCATATTCCCCTCCTCCCCTAGCAGAAATCTATACCTCATGCATGCATACACCTAAGTAAGATATGCTGTACATTCCCATTTTTAACGTTGGCTCGTTTAGGCAGTGACTTGGAACTGCAGGAAAGGGGCAGCATATCATATAGTGGGGATGAGGTAATTCCCATATTCTCCCTAGAAGAATCGCTGCCTCAGAGATGAATAACAAAGCTATTTATGTGACTTTTAAGCAAATTGCTTCCTCTGCATACCTTTCCTTATCTGCAAACTGGAAGACATTAGTAAAATGAACAGATGTCCTTTTTCTATTTTTCTTCCTTTAAGAAATGGGAGTAAGTAGTAGTATTGCCTTATGGGAGTTTAGGAGTAGTAATCCTAGCAGATAAAATTACCTGTCTTCTCTTTTTTCTCCAGCACTGCTGTTTGGAAGTAAATGAATTAACCAGGAAGTGGATGTTTTTAGGAAAGTTAGGGCAAAAATTTTGCTTAGTTTCTTAAGACTTGTGGTTAATTACAAGTTAAATTCTGTGCTTTTGGTGGTATTTTCTGTGCCATCTGCCCTCCAGAGACATTTACTGGGAAAATCTTTACTGAGTATTTTGTATTGGTGGTCGTTGTGTGAACCTGAGAGGCTATCTCGTTATGTTCTTCCACAACCTGCGAAAAAGTCTGGGACAGGTTGTTCCATTAAGTGGTTGTTGTTTGGTGGTTTTATATAGATTTTTATTATGGAGAATTGTAAGCCTTTTTAAATGGGAGTGTTAACTCCTGTTTATTTCTAGGTATTCTGTATGCATTTTTCCTACGTGTAGGCTAAGTAGATATGAAGTCAGCGGTATTTAGATGAGCCGAATACCCTTACATGGATGCAGTAATATTTAATTTTGCTGATATTACCAAATGATTTGCGTTAGTAAAGTGCATCAATTTGAGTTTTGTAGTTAGATATTATTGAGATTAAATTGGTATTGATTGTTTTCCTCCCCTCCCCCGCAACAATGGATAACATTCAGTTCAGTTAGTTCCAAAGTGGCAGGTTCTTTGAATTACTGCCAAATGTGGATTGGTTCGTTAGGTCACTAATATCTCTTTTCTTTGAATTTGTTTTGAATTACAACCTTTTGAAGATCTGAAGATCTTATAAGTGAAGGCTGGCTTTTTTTTTTTTTTTTTTTTAAGTTGTCTTAAACTCTAAAAGAGGTAATAATCACAGTTGGGCTTGTTCTTTAAAAGAGCACCTGTATTTTCTTGGTTCTTTAGTGTAGTCTTCTCTTTAAACATTCAAAGGCAATCACTTACTGAGTTAAAGTTAGGCTCAGGAATAGAAGTTCTTATACATACCTCCTAACTTCAAAAATAAGCTCTTCAACAACTTTATTTGGAAATAGTAGGTAAGAGGGTGCTTAGTGTCAGTTCAGTAGGAATGGTGCATTTTTTAGATTAAACATTAATTACTTACAGCCTTAGAAGTACTGCAGATTTTTTAAAAATCTGAATGTTCAGTACATTTGAGGATACGAAATAAAGATACAGTGAGGCATAAAAAGGATTGGTGGGAATTCTAGTTCTTGGGATTTTTCTTTCAGCTTGTGATACATACTATGTTATTAACTTTTCTTAAGAAGCAGGAGGGTTAATCTTCATATTATCTGGGGGGATATTGTATCATTACATAGCAGTATTAATATTTATGGTGAGACATAGGTCCTATTTTCTGTTTTTCTCAAGTGGCTATTAAGGGTAGAACTTTAAAGTGATATGTTTTGTTTTGTTTTTTTTTTTTTAAAGGTTTTATTTATTTATTCGACAGAGATAGAGACAGCCAGCGAGAGAGGGAACACAGCAGGGGGAGTGGGAGAGGAAGAAGCAGGCTCACAGCAGAGGAGCCTGATGTGGGGCTCGATCCCAGAACGCCGGGATCACGCCCTGAGCCGAAGGCAGACGCTTAACCGCTGTGCCACCCAGGCGCCCCATTAAAGTGATATGTTTTTAAATTGACTATGAAAAAATTGGAAAAGTGGAACCTGTAATGAACCCCAGTGTACCATCGTCCAGCCTGAACATTTAAAAAGCACAGTCATTCTTGTTTAACCTATCTGCCTTCAGGCTTTCTTTGCTAGGAGTGTCAAGAGCAAATTGCAGGTATCCTAACATTTTGCTAGATGATACTTGTGTTATGTTAGAGTGATAGCTTTTAATGCACATACGCAGGACATATAACTGTTGCCTCCTTTAAAGCATTTACTTTTCAGAGGCTTGTAACACTGGACCCTAACTTTTTGTGGTGAATCTTTGATTTTGAAATGGTCATTTGAAGTCATTTGATTCAAAAAAGTCATTTGAAGCCAAATCTGTTGAAATTAGGTTGGTGTGAGTTGTGTGTTTGGTCAGTGTTCATTTAAACTAGGTTGATTTATCTTGCCTAATACTGCACTGAAGGTTATCAAGCATTCAAAATGCTGATATTTTGGAGTACTCATGAAAAAATAATTTGATAAGGTAAATTTTACCCAGCATGTAGAGATGCAAGGGGAGATGAACAAGTAAGGTGTAGTTGTTGATGGTTGAAGTGAGTCAACATGACGGTTATCTAGTATAAAATATCCTCGAGGGAACACTAGTCTACAGTATGAAGCTTTAAGAATTTGTTTCTCTTACTTCCATAGGTTATTGGCATAAATGCTTTGATTCACTAGATCTGGGCTACACCCTGGAATTAAAAATGTATTTTAACTCACTAGGTGGTTCTCATTGCCAGCTATGGTTGGGAACTCTTTAAGTCTAGAGAGCGTTCTTCAGTTTAATCCTTTTTTCTTTTCTCTGTCACAGTTGTGTAGTAATATATGTGTGTGTGTGTGTGTGTGTGTGTGTGTGTGTTTTCCTTTCCCTTATGATGTACTTACAGGCAGAGCACTTAGCTTAGTTATGGAAGACTTATTTTGAAAGGGTGAGTCTTTTTCTTTGAAGAGCTTACGTAGAGGCGAAAATAATACACAAGTTTTATCAGGCAAGATTTTAAGTGTCATACAGATATAAATAACTAGAAGACTTTAGTGGAAGGAGAATTTCTAATGGAGTAAAGGTGGGAGGAGTAAATGCAGGGTATGTTTTCATGGAGGCAGCAGCATTTGAACTGAGTTTTGATGGATGGGGAAGATTTTTTGACTTACGGAAATGCAGAGAAGAGGAAGATAAAGAAGAGTTAAGTTGGAGAATCCTGAGTAAATGTAAATATTGAAAGGGTTCTGCTTTGGATGTGGTGAGGGGACGTAAAAGAGAAGGAAGGTAAGTGCTGCCAGATCCATCAGATCAGTCTGGAGGTAGGTGGGGAGCCACTGAATATCAGGGAGGTGGGCTGGTGGAATGGAAGTGACTTAAACTGCACAGAAGACGGGGGTGAATACTGACGTATTCTTAATTCCTGTGTACCTGAGAAAAACCATTTGTCATTTTTAAGCCTGGGCTTCTAAACGTATAAAATAGCATATCAGCATGTGTTTCTTGTGCTGAAGTGCTTTAAAAACGGAGTTGTTAATTGACTTGCATTCAGGTAGATTAGTATGGCACCAATTTGTAAGGTAGGTTGGAAGCCATTTCTCTGATGAACTCTTGGAATAGTCTAGGCAGAGGGTTAACAAGATTTCCCTTTTGTATTTGCAGTCATATGAATGTATTATTTATCTGAAAATATTTTTATTTATTTTTTTTTTTAAAGATTTTATTTATTTATTCGACAGATAGAGACAACCAGTGAGAGAGGGAACACAAGCAGGGGGAGTGGGAGAGGAAGAAGCAGGCCCATAGGGGAAGAGCCTGATGTGGGGCTCGATCCCATAACGCTGGGATCACGCCCTGAGCCGAAGGCAGACGCTTAACCGCTGTGCCACCCAGGCGCCCCTGAAAATATTTTTAAAAAGCATTTTAGGTTTGGGAATGAGGAAGCTGATCTACAGGGTACGAGGAGGCAGGAGGCAAGTTATAGTTAATCCATCAAAGGGAAGGGGGGGGACCATGTATACAGTTCAGACTTTTGTTTACAGAAGGATCTGAGTACTAAATTTTCTCCTTTTAACAGAACGCTGAAAAAGTATTTTCACCTGTACTGCATTTTATTCTCCGTGATTGCTTATGGCATCACAGCTGTCTTTCTCATAATCTTATTAACATTTATTAACATAGCAGGTGCCTACAGATTTGACTTTGGTTTCAGCCCTAGTTGAATTTCCTAGATTGGTGAAGGATCCGTTAGTCCCCCTCTATAATATGGGACATACAGGAATATTTGTAACAAGTAATTTAATGTGGTTGTGAGATCCTTTTTTTCCCCAGTGACTTACCATTTGAGCATGGATGCTTGATTTTTCATTAAGTCTACTTTATGAGTGCAATAGTAATGAATTTACTTTGGTATTAGTCTGAAAGGTAACTTGTAAGGAATTTATAGAAGGTAAAATTTCACCTGCAGATTTTATTAGCTTACCTCCTGAAGGTAAGGGAAGAACCACCCATGCTATAAAAGCAGAAATGGTCTATTGCTATCTTAGTAGTAGCACTTCCGTTCCAAGCAACTTGAATTTGATATTTTACCTTAAAAGTAAACTGGATTAGAATAAGCATAGAAGTAGAAATGAACCAAAAACAAAACCTTAAGCTCCAAGTTTCTAATGTATGTATTTAGAGGTGGTCCAGACAGTTCTATTTAGTCTGGTTTGGTGTAGCTCCAAATCGGGAATATAAGATTGGAATTGATGCAATGAAGAGTTTTTAGGTATTCCTGAAAAGGTAATGACTTCTAACGACTTTAGTAAAATTTACTTGAAAATAAGCTGTTATCAGAGTGCCTGGCTGGCTCAGTCAGTAGAGCATGCAACTCTCAGCCAGTCTAGGGCTTGTGAGTTTGAGCCCCACATTGGGGGCAGAGGTTACTTAAACATTTTTCCCCCTAAGATTTTATTTTTAAGTAATCTCTTCCCCCAACATGCGGCTGGAACTCAAACCCCAGACCAAGAGTCGCATTCTCCACTGATTGAGCCAGGCAGATGTCCCTAACATTTTTTTAAAAAAAGAAAATAAGTTGTTAATTCTCTGGTATAGTCAAAATGGAAATGAAAAGGGTGGGGAGAAGATTCTGAGTCATCTTTGCAAAGGAATAGGGGGGTTCTGTGAATTGGTTGGGGAAGGAAATCAGAATAGCAAAACATGGTGATGAGATAGCCAGTAATGGCCTGATAAGGGATTGGAAGGCAAGATCAGTGGTAAATTGATCTGGGGGTTCTCAATTGTGGTAGTCCCCTTGTTTGGCCTTATATTTGATTTATTTCCTTTTTTGGTGGGGAGACATGCTTTTTATTTATTTTTGTTATTTAGACTTTTTAAAAACTTACTTAGAGTGCATGCATAGGGGCGAAAGGAAAGGGAGACAGAATCTCAAGGAGACTCCCCCAGCACAGAGCTGGATGTAGGGCTCAAGCCCATGTGAGGTCATGACCTGAGCCAGAACCAAGAGTTGGATGCCCAACTGACTGGGCCACCCAGCTGCCCTGAGACATGTGCTTTTTAAAATGTTTAAATGTTTTCAAAGGATTTTTTAAGATACTAATATTTTTTTTGAGAGAGAGACAGATTGTGTGGGCGGGGACGGTGGGGAAGGGCAGAGAGAGAGAGAATCTTAAGCAGGCTCCTCACTCAGCACAGCCCAGTGTGGGGCTTGATCTCATGACCCTGAGATCATGACCTGAGCCAAAATCAAGATGCAGATGCTGAACCAGCAGCCACCCAGGTGCCCCTTAAATGTTACGTTAAACTGGGACAATACTGTCATTCAATTTTAAAAGTTAAAAAAAAAAAGTTAAGCCTCAAGTTGGGTTTAACCGTCTTAGCTACTATTAGTCTTTTTCTTTGAAGAATTAAATGCTGAAATTTTGGTTGGATCGTATGCAGTTGCTGTTTTTGTAGGTCAGAAAAGGTTGCATATCAGTTTCAAACGGGCCTAATACTACTTTGTTATAGTATTACTTTCTGACTGATTTATGAGTAGTGTTTGTTCAAATGTTTACATAAATTGCACTAAGCTCTGTGTGAAGCAGTTGTGATAAGTAGATGAAAAGAGAGGATTCATGTCTTTAAGGAGTTCAGTGTAGTAGGGAAGCATACATGGAAAAGAAGTACGTGACTAGTGTGACTGCTCTTTAGAAAAATATATAAAATGTGTTTGGAACATAGAGAAACCCCTAAGGGGGAATGGGAGAGTCAGGGAAGGCTAGTCAGTATTCAAAAGAGAAGTGGAAATTGGCTTATTTATTGTACAAGGAAAGTCATAATTATTTTAGGTGGAGGAAATGGAATAGTATTTGAACATGCTGGTCATTCATAGTGATTCAAGGAAGGTGAGTGGTGCAAGTTAAAAAATCTTTTAATTTAGTCATCCAGTTTACTTATTGATGTACAGCTGTTTCAGATGCTAAAAATTTTATACAAGACAAACCGATCCAGTCTCCCTGTAGGCAGTGGGAATCCATTGAAATGTTTTGGTCCCTTTCAGGTTTATATTTTTAGAGGAAGAGAATGATAGTCATGGTGTAGAAGATAGAAAGTGAGACTTGATTAAGGGCAAGAGAGGCCTGTTAAAAGATTACACTGCAGAAATATTCATAAGGTACCACTGCTTGAACCAGGCGGTGACATTTGGCTGGAGAAAAAGAGGGTGACTAGAAAGTTAAAAGTGTCTTAACTTTGAATAAAAATTGCAGTAGTTGAACACTCCCTTCCTAAATTCTCTAATTTGCATTTCCTTAACTCTATCTACTTTCCTACTTTTTACATCTTCAGCATAACCTTCCTGGTATCATTCTCTTTTTCTCAAATGTTGGTGTTCTTTCAGTCTCCTTTTCATGCTACTCAAACTCTGAGTAATCTCATCCAATTCTGTCGCTGTGTATTAAAGCTCAAAACTTCAACTGCTTTTACTCTGAGTTCAGACCACATATATTCAACATAACCACTCTAATTCTTTATATATAAAACTAAATTCATTTTTTTCCAAACCCTGATTATTAGGTTATATGGATCTTGTCTCTAACATACCCATTTTTTCCTTTCTATCTCTAATACAACCGTCCTAATTTCACTTTTGCAGTAACATTTACTGGGCTCTTTCTCTGTACAGTAGTCCCACCTTATCCGTGGTTTTGCTTTCCGCGGTTTCAGTTGCCCGCGGTCAGCTGCGGTCTGGAAGCAGATGATCCTTCTGAATCGTCAGAAGGTCAGTAGTAGCCTAATGCTACATCACAATGCCTATTGTCATTCATCTCACTTCATCTCATCATGTAGGCATTTTTTCATCTCACATCATCACAAGAAGAATGGTAAGTAAGTACAGTAAGATACTTGAGAGAGACCACACTCATATAACCTTTTTTGTACAGTGTGTTGTTATAATGGTTCTTTTTTATTGTTAACCTCTTACTGTGCCTAATTCATAAATTAAACTTTATCATAGGCATATATGTATAGAAAAAAACATAGTATATGTAGGGTTTGGTACTATTTGCAATTTTAGGCATCCCCTGGGGGGGGGTGTCTTGGAACTTATCTCCTGCAGATAAGGGGGACTACTGTATTATCTCTTCATCCATATTCTTCAGTTACCTCAGTTATTACTAATATTTAGAACAATAATCTCATATTTTCAGTGACTTCCTTTCCCTAGATGATTTAAATAGTAAACTTCCCTTTGTATGTGCCTTTGTGCTATCCCATGAGTAGCAAAGTAGCATTTATCTTTGTGTGAATCTTTCCTTCTTAGTGACTTTTAGCTCTGTTCCCTGAATAGTGTTGTTGTCTGAATCTTTTTGTCTTAGTGACATCCAGCCTTATTAAATAATTGTGACCACCAAAGCATAGGTTAGTAAACTTTTTATATGAATGACCAGATAGTAAATATTTTAGGCTTTGTGAGCCATGGGGTCGGTCTCCTTGCAATTCTAGTTACATGGTTCTGCCTTGTACGCAAAAACAGCCATGGGTAATATATAAAATGGGTGTGGCTCTGTTCCAAGAAAACTTGATTTGCAGAAACAGGCAGTGGGTAGAAATCAGTTTGCTGACCCCTGCTTTAGCAAACCTTGTACTTTACTATCACCAAGCTTTGTTCATGCTGGTGCTTCTATCTAGAAAAGCTGTCTCTTCTGCTGAGCTTACAGAGGCACAGCCTTTCTGGTTTCACATCTATATCTCTAGCCCCTAAGTAGTACATTTTAATCCACTTGGAATTTAGAACTTGGAGTTTATTGGACATCTACAGGGAGCATTGTGGTAGGGAGCTATGTAGGAAGTAGAAGTAGTCTGCTTTAGAAAATTGAATGTTAAATTGTCTTTACTGATGAGGCATAACTAAATATTTGAAAAATTTTATATAGTAAAATTTAACATTTGCATGGTGGCAGTCTAAATAGCAGAATTTTAACAAAATTGCCTACTTTGGTATATTTTAAAAGCAGAAACCTTCACTTATGTTAGTAAATTTGGTCCTGTGGCCATTTCTCAATAACTATTTGCATAATTGGGTGCTGGGCTCAAACTTTAAAAAGAACTGGGAAGTAAAAGACCTCGTAGTGGGGGGGCAAGGGCAGTATTAAAAGTAGAAAGATTAATTGCTGTGTTATGATTTTGTATAGTTGAATGTGCCTTATTTTGTTCAGCTTCTGTTGTGGGGTAGTTAAAAAACAGTTACACAAAGTAACTTGTTTTATATTTAGAATCTGCATGGAGGCTTCTGTAACTTAGAAGAGGGCAAAAATACAATTTTCTCCTTTCCTAGATATTACTAGCTTCTTGTTAGTCTTAGTATGGTTGTTTAAGCATAGCATGTAATCATGCAGACAATATTTGATTTATTTCCTCTTCTTTCTCATCTTCAGTTAAGTTTCATGGACTTGAAATTCTAATCAAGGACATCAAGTTGCTACTAGTTACAGAAGTATTTAGTATTAAATAACTGGAAGGGGAATTGCATTCATTTCTCAGTTCAGCACTTCAGATAATGTTGATTTATTTGTTGGTTTGAAGCTAGGTTGGCTCATGACTAATTTTTTTTAGCTAGGTCACACATCCCTTTCTTCTCAAAAAGCATGATCAAATTCACTACCCCTTATTTAATTGTAATAAGACTTTCTTATCAGAAATCATTTAAAATCTGTGTTTAAAACCTAAAGCTGAATGTTCTGGATTAAGCTAAAGGAAATGTCTTCAATCCATTAAAGACCTTGGGTGGTTGCAAATAGTTATTTTTGTCTTTAAAATTTACATGTTTGCCTTTAAAGTACTTTAGTTTTTATGGACTCCTGAGTGTAGTTCCCCCTGCCCGGTCTTCCCCACCAAGAAAGGGTGGAGGGGAAGAGGCAGATTGAGGTTGGTGGTAGGGAAGAGAAAAAGAAATGTTAGAGGATAGGGGGTCAAAATGAAAAGTTTGTGTTTTTCTCAACATACAGCCAAGTACACATTTATCTTTACATTAAATAGACTTAATAATGAGCACCAAGTAATCAGTACATACAGAACTCAGGAATTTATTTGTTGCAAAATGTGAGATTTCTTTACTTTCACTAAAAGAAAAAATTTTTGTGTTGGATTAATGTTTTTGAAGTCAGGTCAACCAAGAAAGGCTTATGTTTGGACTTCTTAAAATAAGCCATTCTGAAATACAGAAATGTGCAGGATAATGGCTCTAATGACTATTTCAGCTATTTCTAATTGTCCGAAACTAATAGAAGTAGAAATTAGAGGGATAGCTATGAGTGCCATGACTGGAATAACCTTCCTGATATATCTTCTTTTTTCCAGATTAGATTGATCACAATTCTCTCCCCTTCTTAGACCTGGGAGATGGGGATTTTCCTGCCAGTCTTTGGATGGCTCTCTGTCCAGTGATTTCTTTTTAAAATTTTATTTATTTGAGAGAGCACATGGGGGGGGGGGAGAGGGAGAGGGAGAGGGAGAAGCAGAGGGAGAGGGAGAAGCAGACTCCCCGCTGAGCATGGAGCCCAATGGGGGACTTGATCCCAGGACCCTGAGATCATGACCTGAGCCCAAGACAGGTGCTTAACTGACTGAACCACCCAGGCGCCACTGTCCAGTGATTTAAAGCCCATAGCATCCATCTATGCTCTTGCACCAAGTGACAGCTAGTGTATTATTTCCCAGTCTTTGTTTAATCAGGCATTTATTGTGATACCTTGAATGCAATTTTACTTAGAATTACTTTAGTTTGAATAATTAACCTGTTGTTCCAAATATCCAATTCTGACAAATTTTCGAAACTTAGAAGTTTTTTAGGAATGAATTTGGTGGGGGATAGAGGGGAGCAGGGAGAGTATGATCTACCATTCTCTTCCTCCAACTATAAACATGAAAAAGTAATAATTTGAGATTTTTACACTTTTAGCCTGGGGAGAGATTATGTTGTACCTTAACTATAACCCATGTCCAGATATATCCTATCTTAATGAGCTCCAGTTGTATTTTTCTTTAACTATAATTGACTGCTGATAAATTATGTGGAATACAGTTACACAAAATCCAATTATACAGACCTTTTTGTCTTCTCAAAATGGCAGTTGTATGGCCATGGAAAGAGCACTTATTCTCAGTCATAGTTATAGTTCATTCCTGTTACTGTGTGGTCTTTGTGTTTACATTGTAACCCTAGTAGAGTATTTCCTTTCAAGGTATTGTAGTTCCTATTTTCCTGTTCTTTGGTTCTTGTGGTATAGTAGTCATCTATTGTCTTATTCATCAGACCTTCAAATAAGCCCTCTGTGAAGCTTTCTGGAATGCTTCCAGATAGAATTTTTCTTGCCTTTTCCCTGTACTGTCACTATAGTTTCGTCATGTACATATTTTCTTCACCGTAAGTTATCAAAGTAAGCACATTGTGATCACATTTCAGTAGAATTGGGACAAATGAGGATTGTGTTTACTAATAAATGGGTATGGATTGGCATTTTGACTTATGGGTTAAAAATAAGCGTAGGTGTGGTTTGAGTTAAGTAAAATTTTAGTAAGGCATTTTAAGCATAGTGCTTAATCAAATTTGAATGCTTCATTCAGAAGACTTGAGTACCACAGTGGCTTATGGTAGGTTGCCAAAAAATACTTCATTTTTTTTTTTTTAATAACAATGAGCTTCTACAAGAAATACCATTTTATCTACAGCATGCTTAAGCATATCTTTGCTATTTGTATAGATAGAATTGCTCTCTTGGTAGTTTGATTTCAGATGATAATTCACTTTTTTTTTTTTTTAAAGATTTTATTTATTTGACAGAAAGAGAGCACAAATAGGGGGAGCAACAGGCAGAGGGAGAGAGAGAAGCAGGCTTCCCGCTGAGCAGAGAGCCCGATGCGGGGCTTGATCCCAGGACCCTGGGATCATGACCTGAGCTGAAGGCAGACACTTAACCGACTGAGGCACCTAGGCGCCCCAATAATTCACTTCCTATAATCAACTTAAGGCAGTCTGAAAGACACTTCTTGAGAATTCCAAGAAAATAAGAGTGTTTTTGTCTAAGGTTCAGTAGAACTGTGCTATTTCAATTTCAACCCTACCTCCAGCCCAGCAATAACCAGTCTAAGTTTTTTAGGTTTAAAGTGAAAAGCATAGCTTTAAATTTTGCTCTATAAAACTTAGTGTATAAAATAATCTTTTTTTTTTTCTTTGCAGAAATGGAATCTGTTTGGAATTTGCAGAAGCAAGGTAAGAATGGTTAGGTTACCTAAAATGTTAGTGCTAGTGACTAATTCGTGTATGTTATGTTCGGGTGAAATAACGTAAATAGTGACCCACCAAGTGTACAGGCTTTATATTGAATTATTTAATAACTGCGGTTAAAAGACATTGGCTGCTGTACCAGGATTGCTGAACATGGGGTAACACTGTAAATGAAAAGAGTATATGAAAATACTCTTCACCTGCTAGGTGAAGAACATGAATATTTTCCCCCTCTGATTATGAAAGTAAGACAGAACATAAGTATTTTTAATCTAGGAAACCAACATGAATAAGTGTTTCCACTTACAGCCAGTCTTTATCTGTATTTGTGTGGTAGACAAGTGGTAGCCTAAGAACTGAAATTCATAGTTCAGGAAAATATTAGCTGTTTAGAAGCCTTATTTGGGCTGTATATTCTCTGAAATAATGGTTAAAAATCTAAAGAATAGCAGATTAGCTTCCTTCACAAACCACATGTATAAGATGTGAATAGCAGGAAGGCAAAGGGACTGAGTAGTCCGCATCTGGATTGTTTGGAATTTTCAAAAAATTTAAATTGGTTATCCTAATTATTGTGTGCTTTTCCAAATATATTAAAATGTGGTAGCTGTGGAATACCTGAAATAAAGTAAATTTCAGTCTGGAGAACTAGTCATAATAGATTTGGGCTTTTATAACCCCGTAACTGAATTGCATCCCATTTCCCACCCACTTTGCTAGCTAATGTAAGTCAGAGAGGTCACTGTGTAAGCTAGAAAGCGGCAAGATTAAATGTAGGTTTCCCTGGGGGCGCCTAGCTGGCTCAGTTGGAAGGGCCGTGGGACTCTTGACCTCAGGGTTGTGAATTAGAGCCCTACATTGGGTGTAGAGATTACTTGAAAAATAATATCTTTTAAAAAATGTAGATTTCCCTGATTGCCCCGCATTGCTCTTCCTTCCATCTCTCTCTTGTACTTAGGCCAGGTCTTACTTGTCTAACACAGCTGTGGCCTGAAGATAACTAGCAAGCTAAATTATTTTGAGTTGCTTTCTGTGTGCCTTCTTATTCAAAGGCAAACAAAAAAAAAAGGTAGACCAGAAAATATACTCTGCAAAAGTAGACCTCCTGTATTTACTGTAAAATGGCTATTTAACTATTAAGAACTAGCATTATCTTCATGGCAGTTTGCTAGAGGATGGCTGTTACAGTCCTAGAAAGGATATTATATTATCTCTGCACTAAATTGGGCTGACTGTTAGGCTCAGGTGAACTTGAGACCTTTAATATTATTTTTAGGCCTTTATACGTTTCCATTAGGTGACAAGTTTTATTGGTTTTCTCTTTTTTATTAAAAGCATGTGTACTTTTAATAAAAGTTCTTAAACGATAGGTGGAAATGGCATGTAATGAAATTACTGCCTCTCCAGAAGAGGGTAGCATACAGCTAAATAATTGGAATTTAGAATACCACCTGAATCTTAGATTATGCACATTCCTGAGAATAAAGACTGGTGGTGCTATGGGAAATTTGGAGGAAGGAAGAAATAAGTCATGATTAGGTCTGAACTGATAGTTTTGCCAAACTTAACCAAAAGTTTTTGGTGCTAGATGTGCCTTGAACAGTTCCTTAGTAGACAGTCCATGTAGATTAAAGTAAATTTTACCTTGATTTTACTGAGAACAAAAATAAATCCAAATGTTATTTTAGTATTGGATTATTGCCGATTTAAGCTTTTATAATTGGGAGAAACACATAAACCCTTGTTAGCTGAACTCAGCCCCTCTCTGATCTGTAGGAGTTGAAGCCCTTGCTGGCTAGAGGACACTGTTGCTGAAAATCCTTTGAGATGCCAAACTATTAGGTTGTGGAAAAGTAGATCATATATGTGTGAATACGAAGAAGTGGTCTTTATGTATGTATGTATTTTAGAGGGGGAGGGGAAGGGGCAGAGGGAAAGAATCTTTTTTTTTTTTCTTTTTAAGGTTTTATTTATTTATTAGAGAGCACAAGCTGGGAGTAGAGGGAGAGGGAGAAGCAGGCTCCTGCTGAACAGGGAGCCTGTTGCAGGCCTCGATCCCAGGACCCTGGAATCATGACCTGAGCGAAAGGCAGACTTTTAACCAACTGAGCCAGCCAGGCGCCCCGAGAGAGAGAATCTTTAGATTTTATTTTTTTATTTATTTGACAGAGACAGCCAGCGAGAGAGGGAACACAAGCAGGGTGAGTGGGAGAAGAAGAAGCAGGCTCCTAGCGGAGGAGCCTGATGTGGGGCTCGATCCCAGAACGCTGGGATCACGCCCTGAGCCGAAGGCAGACGCCCAACGACTGTGCCACCCAGGCGCCCCCGAGAGAGAGAATCTTAAGCAGGCTCAATGCTTAAGCAGACACCCAGCACAGAGCCCAGTGGGGAGCCCAAAGCGGGGCTCGTTCTTAACCCTGAAGTCATGACCTGAGCCAAAATTGAGTCGGACGCTTAACTGAGCAACCCAGGAGCCCCAAAGAAGTGGTCTTTAGATTGTGTTTTCATAAAAAAGGCAGATGAAGTGATGATGGTTATTTAGGATTTGTTATTGGAATGTTGGCCTTTTGGCATTCCAGACCTTATTTTTTATTTATGTATTTGTTTTTTAACCTTCTCTCCAGATCCCAAAAGGATAATCACTTACAATGAAGCCATGGATAGTCCAGATCAATGAAGGACCAGACTGCCTATTTGTAACCTTTCTGCAGCATTAGAGCCACCGTTCATGGGGGACACAAGGCTTTTATGCTCCTAGAACTTCAACGCAGCAGAGGAACCATAAGTAGAATCACAGGATAATATATACAAATATATATATATACATATATATATATAGTTATTTAAAAAAAAAAGGCAACTGAAAGTAATTAGACTTCTTAAGGAATCAAATTTATTTCAAGAGACTACACATGGTTATTTAATCTCCGGTACTGAATAGTTTTTTTTTTCTTTTTTCTTTTGTTAGTTTTTGTTTTTAAGTGTGAATGCAAGTGATTAATGAATACAGACTTATTAACAAGCGTGGTTCTAAAGTTCCTGCTGTCATCAACTTGGGCAACAAATGACCCACTGGAAAGGCAAATCCACTTAAAAGATCTCTGTATCTTGTTCTGTGACTAAAGTGATACACTAATCACGGGGAACCCAGAATGATTCACCATTTTCCCCCACTCCTCCCTTAATCTTTGGTTATACTTTGAGCCCTGCGAGAATGCTGGATAAATGCCTTGAAGTTTGCAGGGGTGTATTTTTTTTAGCGAATATGATTTGCATGTCTTGCCAGGAGTTAAGCAGCCTCTGTGGGATGTTGGGGAAATATTTTCTTTCTTTTCCTTTTATTTTTTGTGGGGTGGGAATAGGGGAGGGCATTGAAGTTCTATAATTCTGGAATAGTTGGTGGTACATAGTTCACTTGGCTTTGGTTACATATTGGACTTCAACAAGTGAAGAATCCATGAGTGTCATTTAAAGAAAAGTTACAGAACAAACAATTGGCTTTAGATATATAATACGGAAAAATATTCCTTTGCCCATGTTTTAATGTAATTATATAAGTGGGAGCAAAAATATATTCTGCTTTTCAACTGTAGGTGCTCCAGACTTGCTCTCTGTCACTAACACTAAATGTGCTGTTTTCCTTGTTTTTCATTGAACATCTAAAGAGAAACTTCTGTACCTTTCTGTAAATTCTCTTTTAATTTCTCAGAAATATCTAAAAGGGGAAGAAAAATTTCCATGAAAACTATAAAACTTTTCATGTTTTTAGCCAGTGAGGAGGTAATAAACCCTGCCTATAGAAGGTGTGTTTTCATGCAAACTATACTTCTGAGCTTATTAGCTTCTAATTATATCTTAATAAATATATTTTATTACTAGAGCAAAATGGGTTTTTTAAGGAAAATAATGTGAAATTCTGGAAATTTTCTTTTGGGCAGAGAAGAGCATTAGCCCTGTCTTATCATCACATTGCCATCCTGTTGCACTGCAGCTTGTATATAGCATGCTAAAATAAGTTTTTGTGTGTGTGCAGAAACTAAGGGTCCAATTTAAGATTGGGTGATGTTAGTGGCATAAAAACAAGTTCTCTGGCCTGACATAGCATCACATCTCTCTCTCTCTCACACACACACACACACACACACACACACACAGCAGAAATTAGTATATCCATGTATGTCAAATACAGGTTAAGATAGCAGGGCATTTATATAGAGAGGTGTAGTCTTCTAATAAAAGTAGACTGGATCCCCTGGGGTGTTTGGGGAAGAAGGTACCTACTTTTGCTCAAACCCTTTGCTTAAGAAATGTCCAGTTTTGAGAGACTGTAGTATGGATGAGTTTTCTTGTTTTGTTGATTATTTGAGACTTTTAACAAGTAGTTTGTGGAAGAAGCTGTTGGACTCAACATAGAGTAGAGAAAATATCTTTAGTCTGGATTTCTGCCCTGCTTAGATTTTAAAAGTATAAGCATGGATTGCCAATTCCACTTGATGTAAACAAAACTTTTTATACATAATATATATATATATAATAACTTATTGTATCAGTCCAGGTTCAGAAACTTGTGGTAGGCCAGTTCCAGATAGTTTCATTTCACCTGTAAACTGTATCACTTTTACTGATATTGTAATTTTCAAATGTATAATATGTTTACAGATGTGCCCTGCATTTAGTCCGCCTTGTTCCTATTTTGATTTTTGTTGAGTCTCCTGCCTGCTTGCCAAAAGCTAGGATGCTTCAGGCCCATGTACAATTGAAAGCAGAGGCATCCTTGAGCTTTAAAGCATTGAACAAACTGGAAAATGCAACATACCACATACTGAAGTGAAAGAAGTCTGTGTTTTTGTGTTTTTTTTTTTAAATAAAAATTTTCAAAAAGTTAAAAAAAAAGATATAAGGTTGATTAAAGGACAAAAAAGGCTCCAGTTTGTTTTATAGGTTTTAAAGTTCTGCTGTGTGTTCAATTGCCTTGTGTAACCACTTGTCGCCTTAGGGCCAGATTCCCCCTGCACGCCCCTTTTTTTAAACGTCCATTTTGCTTGCCTGGAATTTAAAAGCTCTTCTGTCTCACAACTCACAAGAAACTTTCTGGGTTTGTGACATAGAGGTTGAATGAATATATATTTAAAAAGGAAAAAAAACCCACAACAGCCCCCATCTGAATTGGGCTTTCTAATTTAGAAGCAACACTTTAAAAAATATCTTTAGAAATCTCTTGTTGCTTTCCTACTTCCCTTCCATAGCCCTCAGGCCTCCGTGTTTAGAGAAGCCAAAAAGAGAATGTATCCCTTACCTGTTTGTCCAAAGGTTTTTGAGAGTCTCACTTCTAAATGAAACAATGCAACATTTCACCTTGATTTTCTCCACTGAGATTTCCTTGATTATATGGTTAGAGGTATATAGTTAGGAATGTCTCTTTCTGGGAACCCTACTGCCCCATCATATTAATTGTCAGTATTTTTGGGCATTGGGTTAATGGACTTAATTGCCTAGGTACAAGCAGGACTTTGGGACAAATCTCCTTTGTGCTGTTTGGTAACACTTAACTCTACTTGTCGCAATCTTTCTCCTTAGGTCCTCACACAATTCCTTACAGAGCACTTATTAAAAAAAAATCTTAAGAGTTGATCTGTTTTCTGATTATTTTTGTGTAAGCTTCTAAACAAACTTCAGCTGTGATTAATTTAGCACATTTAAATAACATTAATGTGTTATTGTTTGGTATAAAGAATTTTCCTTCAACTCAGAGTATTAGTACTGTAGCATAAACCAAATACAGTCTAGAGGGGATTTTTAACATCCCTCCATTATAAAGACTGAAAAAGGAGTGTGTGTGTGTGTGTGTGTGTGTGTGTGTGTGTGTATATGTATGTGTGTGTAGTGTATGTATGTGTGAGGGACAGAGGGAGATAGTAAAAAATTAGTAAATGAATGTGTGTAAGACATTATATTAGTATTCAGAGAATGAACTTGTATTTATTTTGTGCCATTTGTTTTCATTACACAGAATAAAAGTCAGGTGGTTTTAATCCTTAAAAGGGTAGTATTTGAAAAATGGCACTAAGAATGAAATCGTGACCTATTTTTTTAATAGCTATGAAGATACTAATTATGGGTGAGGATTTCTTTTTTAATCTGTCTTGATTGTAGGCTTCTGTGTCACATACCACTCTTCTTGTAGATGTCTTGAATAATTCCCCTTCCCCACAAAAGACAGGGTGTATTTATCTTTCTCTTTATTCACCCCCACTTTGCTGAACTGAAGTTAATTGCATAGCCTTTCCTCTGACTTCTTAGTAATGAACTATCACAAAGTATATTTACAGCATCTGTAGTTAGCCCTGCCTCCTCCTTTCTGGGAGGAGATAGACAATAATTAGGAATTTGTTGATGCCAGTTTGTTTTTTCTTGGAATAAATGGCTAGAGAAGGTATCTCCATTTTAGAATTTTGCTGTTCTCCTTAGTTATCTGCTTAGCTAGTCCTTGAGAATCTGCAAAAACTTTATAAAGGAAAAAAAGTGCTGCATTGGTTTTTCAAATAACAGTTTCTAGGGAAAATATGGCAAACCTCAGTTACAAGCATTGTCCGCAATACAAAACGTGTTTCTTCACAAAACATTACATAGCAGCGGTAGTTTCGTGCTCGGTTTTTAGTCTTGTTGCTAACCCAGTTGGAGGCATCTAATGGTTTATCTTCTGAAAACTTTCAAACCCAAAAAGCCGTTCAGTGTGAAATTTTATGTCCTACCCAATGGCCACAGGCAAGGAAAACTGGAAGAGGACTTTGATTTTAAATTGTAAATAAAGAGGGAGTCATTCTGTCAAGGCTTTTTTCAGAAAAATAGGTACAAAAGTCCCATTTCCAAGGATTAGGAGTATAGTTAGGCCACTGGGCCATATCCTCGACACATGATCCTTACATACCTATGCTAACTGCAAAATAGGCTGTAGTAGGACAGGTACATATTATGGACAGTTTTTCTAATCGGGTCTGTTACGACGATGTACTAGTTGAGTTAGATTCTGTTTGGGCAGTGTCCTTTGATAATCCTACCTGTAACTGAACTGCTGCATTTTGAAAGAGGTTAGGATTTGCTCCTCTTCCTCCCCAAAGTATTGATACTTGTTTAAAGAGGGGAGTCAGAGGACAAAACTAGAGGTATGTGTAATAGCTGCTCTAAGTTTGCAGATGCATAGGTTATCATCAGTCCTTAATACTGATATTATTTTTATTGTGATTAATCAACAGAGCACCAGGATTATTTTATGGTGAGAAAGATGGGCTTATGCTTTGAGTATCTTAAAATGTTCTTTTTAAATATACTTAAATCTTTTCAGATGCATGAGAGCCAGAACCACCCTGGTTTGGTTTAAAGAATGATAAATCATTGGCTCCCCTCAAGTGCACTGCTTTACTGAGTTTTAAATTTCACACTGTTTTGCTACTCAATAAGAATAAGTAGAATTTTAAGTTGTCTGCGTAATAGAAACACCCGGTGAAGCATGAATGGTATGTTGCTTTTGCATTTCTGGGAGTGTCAAATAGCAGTTATGGGCAAGAACCTATGGAACAGCCATCCTCACATGTGTTGGGATTGCTGATTCAGACTTCCCTATTTATCCATAGAATTTTGCTTATGTCCAGAGTTCTAAAGCCATTTTCTAATACTGCAGTATCCCTTTTCTACAGCCTTACTAAAATAGCTACAAACATACTCCAATGCAGTATCCCTTTTCTACAGCCTTATTAAAATAGCTACAAACATTTTCCAGTTCAGTTTCACTTTTGTTGTATATCAAAGTTTAACTCTATAAACCAAGAATCCAACTTGAGGTAAATTATATAGCTTTCCATATACCCTTTTTTCCTCAGGTGCTAAACAAAGGCTCCAAAAAATGGATACTGCTTTAGTAATGTCTTTTATTCTTAGTTTATTTCTTTTGCTAGATGTAAAGATTTGGTGTTAAAAATGGTTTTACTATGTAAATATGAATGAATGCCTTCAGTTAGCCCCTGTTTGTCTATTTTTAGTCTGTTTCATTTATCCTCTATAGAGGATCCTTTCATAATCTTGAATACATTTCATTAGGAGTTGTTGCATTTTAGAGTGAAAATACAACTGTTTTCTGTCTTGGATTAATCCTGCTGCTGCTATGAGAAACTGAAAATCAAGAATGTGATGCACTTTTTACATTACTATATACCATACCTTTATAAGTTGCTTTGAATACCTTTCCTGTAGCACAGCCACTAACAAAAGTGAATGAACTAAAAAATTTTCTTCAGGAGGAAATTAGTACAAATAAACTTTATGGTATTGGCCTATGATGGGCAATACCTTAGGAAAATAAAAATTGTTAGTATTATGTTTTTTGGCCTTAAAAATGTCTTCTACTACTGAAAATCTTTTAAATCTTAGATTTCTCTTATTCCCTCTCTGCCTCGAAAAGAGGATTTGGGAAGAATGGTTTCAAGGAAGTATCATTGGTTTGTTGCTGATTTATCTTTTAGAAAGAAAACAATCGTCTATATAAGCTGGGGACTGTTTCGTTTGTATACAGGAGAAATAATGCTATCCAGAGCCAATCCAATTTAGTGTAATCAAATCAAAACTATTCTGCTTCTCTAGAATATTTTTACTTAGCAAAGATAAACTTTAGTAGGAATGCTACTTGACGAGAGGAAGTCATTTCTCAAGCACATACCCAAACTTGAAGGAGACTGAACCCAAAATAATGGAGGAGAAAACACCAAATGGGGTGGAGGAATATGAGAAAGATATGTGGTCCAAAGCTATCTGGTTATATTTTGATGTTGCCAATATTGCCAAGCCAAAATTTTAATTTGCTTATTTAATATGTTTGTTGGCCAGAGATCTATTTTTATATCAATGTGCCTTGCATGTATATTTAAAAAGTTTGGAAAGGCCATGTAGTAATGCCTGAGATAGTTGATGGTTCTTACCACCTCACTAATTTTTATGCAGTATGAAATGCTCATTCTATCGCCCAACTGGTGCTCTCTGTTTAAAGTTATAGATCTTGTCACAAACTGGAACTATTTTATAAACCGGGGAAGTGATTTAATTTACTTTTTTTGTTGTTTCTTTTTTGTTCTTAATCTGTTAGTGGCTGTTCTGTAGTGGGAAATAGTAAAAGGGTTTTTCACTCCCTGTCCCTACCCCCTCAGCACCTTCTTCAAGTAATGTGATGACACCATTTCTTGTGTGCTTTGAAAAAAGTTTCAGCTTGCTGTCTCCTTTAGTGTTATAAAAAAGTGTTATAAAAAGCATTGTTTGCGAAATCTAGGGAGATAACGGAGCCCACTTTAATTTGGGATTCTGTGTGAGCTATGATCCAAGTTACTGGCTCTTTCCAACTTAAACATTTTTATTGTTAAAAGCACCTTGGCTTAGAAAATTTTAAGTATTTATGTCTGCAACAATTGTCTCAAAATAATGAACTGTGCAATTCTTGTCATTAAAAAAAAAAAAAAAAAAAAAGATCTGAACTCTCCCTAATGTGACTTGTTAGTTTCTCTGTATTTCCTGCCAGTGTAAATGTGAAAAGCTTTGCTTGCATTACGTTTTAGAAATGCATTTTGCACACTCGAATTTTGCTGAAGCTCCATGAAAAGGTTAGATCTAAGTAGATGAATAAAGCTATGCACATGTTTTGAAAGTTTAATTTGTGTGTCATTACCAAAAGTGACCTATCCTTATTACTTTGCTGTTCCTAGCTTTACCATCTTTAGAAACATGGCTCAAAGTAATAGTTCTGGGCTAGCTCATCAGTAGAACTAGAAGAGAGGAGAACTGGCACCTATTTTAATAAACTTCAGTTTAAATGAGAGCTGGACTTGTATCTACTAAAGGGCTTTTCTTGAAACAGGGCAGTTTTATCAGCTTTACAAACTTTTGGATGCTCTTACTTCCTCGTGGAAACTTTGGTTTATTTGATCAAATAGTAATGGGAGGTAACTCAAATATGAGGGAAGGACCTTTGCCACATGGAGTTCTGTGACAATTCTGTGTCTTAAGCCTGATTTAAAGGTAGGATAACATTTTTCCCTTTATTGCTTTAGCATATGTTTGGTTTTACTGAATGAATGACTTGTGATTAGAATCATTCAGCTGTTTAAAGATCAAAGCACAGGTTGTTTTAAAGATAATGTGTATCTTTTAAAAATTGCCCAAGCCGATTAGAATAAAGTTTAGAAACTGGGCGAATTTGGTTAAATTGCTGCAGTCTGCATGTACTAAATAGCTTTACTTCACATGTATGTGTACTTTAAACGGTTGTGTAGATGTACTGGCCAGGTTTGTCAGATCTTTTAAAAGATTATTTTGTAATCTCCTTAGAACTTTCATAGAGAGGCTAAATAAGTTTAAGTAGAAGATAATATTAATGGTATTTTCCCCATGCTCCTCGATGTAAAAGAAATACTTCTGATTTGTAAGTTTTTTCCTGTGTTTAGAAGAGGGTTACTTCCCTATCATCAAGTGTGCTCTTGATGTATGTTGTTGACTTAGAAAACAGCAAAACCCTTCCTTCTGAAAGTGACAGTCAAACACTAAGTCTAGTAGTCAAGATGGGAAAGGCAGCCCATCACGCTTGGCCTTCAGAGGCAGAGATGCAGGAGTGTCGCATCATCTTAGACGGCTGTGGCTACCCCGCAGCGTCTGTCAGGAGTTCGCTCGTGTTCAGTCTCAGAACATGTCGAAGGAGCAGAGAACGCTCTGTCTTGTGTACATCAGCACTTAGGAGCCGAGTTACCTCTTCTTGATCTGTGGGAAAGGATAATTAGTGGACTGCCAATTATGTTGGGCGATGTTTCTCCTTCCCTCCCCCAATTAAAAGAAATTTTTTTCAGTGTTTGTTTTGCCCAGTCAAAAAGGCCTTTTTTAGATAAAAGAACAGTGGCCAGAAATTTACCCTTTTGCTAATTGCTTAGGTATCTGCCATAGCTGTTTCTGATGTCATGGATTCTGAGGAAGTGTCAGTTACATGATCTTCCTTTATTGATGTCTTACTCCATGTTCAGTGTTTTAAAAAATATAAATTACACTCTACATCCATACCCAGATTTACTTATTTTATCAGAAAAAAAAACCTTGAGAAATTTGTAGATCAAATTAAGAGACAATAAGTGTACATTGTTGAATAAAAAATTTTAAAGTTTCTGAGGCGTTTGTGTTATCTTTTGTGTGCCTTTTTTAAAAATCTGAAAACTAAGATTGTGACATTGATAATGATATTTTTTTCAAAGGGTCAAATGTACAAATTAAGTCTTAAATGTGCCATGGTCATTTGTCATAAGACATCATACAGGTTATCAAAGAGCTTAGAATTGGCATATTTATGTGCAAATGAGCTGTGAGAATAGCTATCCTACCTTTTTGCATGCCCGTTGAGCTTTATGTTTTTCCAATTGAAATAAGCCAAAACTGAGCTAAGCAATTAAGCAACTAGAATAAGTTGCCAAGATTCTGGATTTATTTGTAATTTTATGTAGAAATCCATGGCAATGCATATTTGAGAAACTTCCTAAGTTTGTGTAGCATTGATTTGTCACAATTTGAAAAAAATCAATGCTAATATCAACATATTAGAGTAGGGAATGAGGGGAAGAGATGTAAAAACATTGACCAAAACTGTGTCTGCCACTATATAGACTGATAAATTTCATATGCTTTTATGTTCTTTGAGTTAGGGAATAATTGTCCTTGGCCTGGTGAGTGACCTGCAAGGATGCAAAAGGGAATTTGGGGTTTTATTGAAGTTCGTCTTTAAAAATTCTCAGCCCCGTAGGTGTGATTTATAGAAGAGTATGGTGGGATGCTTGGGTGGCTCAGTTGGTTAAGCATTCGACTCTTGGCTCAGGGCATGGTCTTGCTCACAGTCGTGAGTTCAAGCCCCATGTTGGCCTCCACTAGTGGCGCCGTTAAGCATCTGTTTCTGCTCAGGTTGTAATCTCAGGGCCCTGATCTCAGTTTTGAGATGCTCCGCACTCACTGAGTCTGCTTGTTTCTCTTTCCTTCTGCCCCTCCCCCACTGAATGCACACTCTCAAATCTTTGAAAAAAAAATAAAAGTATGGTAGCTAATTCAGTCTACACAGTTTTTTTTTTTAATGACATTTATTGTGGATTTCAGCAGCTAACATAAAACTCATTCTAGATTGCTTAGCAAGGTTTCTCTTGGAGCTTCTAATCCGCTACTGTTGGATACGGCGAATTGATTGAATCTGGGAAGTCTGGGCGTGAGAACCCCACTCTCTCCAGTGTTTATAGTCTCCTCCATGATGGTCACATTCCAAGATATATTGATAACCACGGTATCCAGGATACTGGTAGCAGACCCAGCTAGAAAATCCAAAGCACATTTGATTATTAAACTAGTTAGGAACGTGGTCATTACCCTAAAACCCGAGCCTCTTTCCTCAGCACCATTGGTACAGAATGCCTTTAGGCTTAGGAAATAACAGCCGTCCTAATTGTGCCAGGCACTGTTTGTGAGCATAATACGGCTACGCTAGTTGAAAATTAACCTTGATCATGAAAAAAATGTAAAAGAGGGCTCCTGGGTGGCTCAGTCGGTTAAGCGTCTGACTCGATTTTAGCTCAGGTCATGATCTCGGGGTTGCGAGATGGAGCAATGTGCTCAGTGGGGAATCTGCTTCTCTCCCTCTCCCTCTGCCCTTCCCCCTGCTTATGCGCATGCGTGCGCTCACTCTCGAAAAAAAAGGTGAAAGAGTAGTCAACATAATTCCTTACAAAAATATTTGAGAGGGGAAAAACTGACCTTAAGTTGGTACCAACTTAAGCTGGTAAAACTGATAGTAGGTAAAACTGATAGTTGGTACCAGCAGCTTGAAATTTGAAAATTAATAACTAGAATGTGCCAGCCAAAACAATATACTAATGTGTGAAATCTGGTAAGATGTAACCATTGATGGATTAGTATTCACAAGATCTACATTTGCAAGAGTTACTTTGAAATGTGCCCCAACATTGTTTTTGCACTTACGCCCCACATTGTATCTTCATGGAACCAACTTCGTTGTTGAGCCAACCCATGGCTTGCAAGGAGGGGTAGTCATCACAGATCTCCCATTGGCGTCCGATGAAGTTTTCCTTCTCAAAGATGGTAATCTTAGACTCCTTATGATTCTGTAATCCAGAAATTTAAAAAAATCGTTTGGTACCAGTGGTAAAGGCTGTTGTCTTAATTCTTTGATGATCATATTTTTCAAATTCAAGACACTTGTGGTTTACAGAAGGAGGTACATGATCATTGATTGTAAAAATATTTCAGGCAATACGGAGGGAAGAATTAATCCTGTCCAATCCAACGTAGTACCATAACATTTAAAATGTACAAATAACTGATGTAATACTACGGGGCAACAAAAGATGGAGGAAGAAAATATAAGAGCAGGAAAAAATACTTGCAACACACAGCCAACCAAGGGATTAATATTCACTAATGTGAGAAAAGATCACAGAAATTAATAGAAAAAGTAAGCCCGTGTGTGTATGTGTTGTGTGTACGGTGTTGGAAAGAACCTAAAGTCCAGTAGGGGGTATGAATACTACACAAGCATTAAGGCAGAGACTAACCTGTATGAAGTACAAAAACTAGCTCTCACTAGTTACCCTACTGCACTTTTGAAGACCTGGGCTCTTGAGTATCCACTTCCTGCCACTCTTTTAGCTTAATGAAAATACCTTTTAGTAGGAAAAAACCAAATGGCAGATTTAGAAACAGAGGGACCAGTGTTGTTCTTTTCTCTTTTTTTACTTTTATCCTTCCTGCTGCATTTCAGCATAACTGATGAGAAGTGTCAGTCCATATGCACCCTCTCTTGCCCCATCCCCCCCCATGCACAGAAGTGAAAAATTCAGAGACTCACAGCTGAACAGATGGGGCGGAAGGACATGAGGCGCTCAATGTGGTAAGCATTACTCCCGCTCCAGGCGTCCCAGCGAGGGTATTCTCCTCTCTCCAGGATAAACTGTTGCCCACAGAAGCTGGTATGCTCATAACCAATCCAGCTGCCGAAGACAAGCAGTGGTGTTCGTGGCGCTCAGGGCCTCCGTGGCCTCAGGGAGAAGGCATCTTTCGTTTTAGATGTTAAAAGTCCGGTAAAATATCAAGCCAATTCCAATGGAGCCATGTCACAAGAGGTGGGGAGTGGGCTGGCAGCTACATTAATAGGTTTGTAAATGTAATATTTGTTTTGGGATTATCCGCTGAAAGGGTCTGCTTCACTGACCTAAGTAACGTGTATGAGCAAAGTCAGTCTAAAATTATATCTCCTTTCTCTCCAAGTTACCTTATTCTCTACTTGGAGCTCCAGGTTCAGCCAAACCTATTGGCTTCTTCCTAAGGAAGCCAGTCTCCCGTTTCCTTTTAACTTTGTGGGTTCTTGCTCCCACTGTCACATACCTACCGATTCCTTATTTATTAAAACACCTCACATCAACTTTTCACAGCCAAGTCTCAATTACCGATGACACCTCAAAGTATTTTACTCCCTTTAAAGGGTTAGCTCAATTTGGTGGCCTGCAACTTTTGGAAGCCTCTCCCTGTGCAAAGCCCGTTTTGCTTAGGCCGAAAGAGAGTCCTTTCCTTGTGTTTTCAGGCTGATGATAAAGGCCTCAACTATCCTGCCAAAGAGTCAGAAAACAAAGCGAGAGTCTAACTTGTGAAAGAAATGAATCATCGACAAGAAACTCCTCGAAGAAAGACTAACTGGGACCTAATATGGCTCTTACGTCCTGGGGTTGAGTTTCTTTTTACACAGAGAAATGAGGGAGTTAGCTGGAAAGAGGTTGCAGCTTGATGGTTTCCTCTATTTTCTGCAGGCAACACAAACTAAAGGGTCCTGTGGCTATTCTGAGAGAACCCTAGGTAGTGGCCTGCGGGCTCTAGAGGCACAGATCTGATCACTGGCACTGCCCCTCCCCATGGTCTACATTTCTTTAATGCTGCCCCCCGGCGCCCAAAGCCAGTACCAAGCCACTAGGAATCTCATGTTCCTTCTAGCTTTGAGTTACTGAATTACACATGTAGTGATTTCTTCTGAGATTACATCCATATGGAGGCCTCTCTCCCAGAACGGAGTAGACTCTGGGGGGACATCTTCCTTCCCTGATCCCCACCTTTATGGCCCATGTCTACAGAGACCACAGATAAGGGCCCTGAGGTTCTGCTGAGGTCCGTACTCACGCGCCACATTCCACCTTGAGAGACCGGACATTATCGAAACTGCGCTCAGAGACATTCGGGCAGGAGCTGGTGAACTCCATCCTCTTGCCCTGGAAATTCTCCTGGTCATAGATGGTTATCTGAATGGAATTGAATGGGCAAACAGAGTTAGAACGTGGTACATCAGGAAGAAAGAGGCCCAGGTCAAGAGCTTAACTTTTGTCTGACCCTGTGTTTTCCATCATTAGCTGCAGCCCAGGATGTCTGGTAGGGTGGCTTCCAGTATAGACAGGATAGGAAGGGGCTTGGATTAATACCACTGGTTGGTGGTGTTTACATGCCCAGGCTAGGGATGAAGTGTGGGGATGGGTTTATGATAGGAATGGTTTGCCTGGAGCAGTACCTGGCCCAGTGGACAGATCAAGGACTCGTGGACTCCGATTCCACCATACTTTCTGCGTAAGTGTGGCCCAGAGGCAAGGACTCTGGGACTCCCAGGCCTTCCTGTCGATTATTTCTTACCTTCTCCAGCCACACTCACTACAGAAACGCACGGTGTAAAGGGAGAATAGTGATAAACCCCTTTCATACCTTGAACTAGAACTTGGCTCTTGAACCTGGCTAGAGGACAATCTCCCAAAGCTGTGAACTGTCCTCAGAGTTGACGCAGTGAAGACGGTAGGGGTGTTGGAAACAGTGAAAAGCTGAGGATCAGCCGCTTCCGGCCTCAGGTCGGGAGTCAGGATCTGGTTTGGGATCTGGTGGCAAATCTGTCTTCATTTCCGGGCCCCCAGTTTCTCCACGGCGGCATATTCCACTCTGGGCTGCTCTATTTTTTTTAATTCTTTTTTTTTAAATTTTATTTTCAAGTAATCTCTACACCTGGCGTGGGGCTCGAACCCACAACCCCGAGATCAAGGGCTGCATGTTCTACCGACTGAGCCGGCCAGGTGCCCCGGGGCTGCTCTGTTTCAAGATGATTTTCAGGGGCACCTGGGTGGCTCAGTCGGTTAAGCGGCTGCCTTTGGCTCAAGTCATGATCCCAGGGTCCTGGATCAAGTCCTGCATCGGGCTCCCTGCTCAGCGGGGAGTCTGCTGCTCCCTCTGCCTCTCCCCGTGCTTGTGTTCTCTCTCTCTCTCTCAAACAAATAAAATCTTTTTTTAAAAAAAGATGAATTTAGCAGTGCGGAGGAGAGGTGACCTAGAAAACTAGGTGTCATCTTCCACCCATCGTGGGCTTCCAGGGTCCTCCTTCCGTCGGAATGGGGCATTCTGCAAGATCCTTCCTGAGACAGCATCTGGATGTTGGGTCGCCCCTTCCCCTCAAACCGGTATATTGTCGGTCGGCCACTGTCCCATGGAAGAGCACAGCCCCGGGGCCGCTCTGGGGTGGCATCTCACACCCTGCGCCGTGGGACCGCTCAGTAGTCCTTGTGATGGGGGTGAGCTTACCTTCCATGGCCCCACGGACCCCGGCATGGGGCTGGGTTGAGCCATCTTGGTGGGTGGAAGGGTTTCTGGAAGACAAGACACCCATCAGTGACACGGCCTCTGCGTGAAGGATGAGGTGACAGCACAGGCGGGAGGATAGGGGACTTGAAGTCCAGGAGGTAGACTTTGCCTAGGGTCCCGGCTGCGCCTCTCACTAGCTGAGCCTCCGTGTTTCCTGCTGGCACCTTCCACGCGTGGCGTTTGGGGGCATTGAAGCAGCAATGCAGGTAAGCTGCCGCCCAGGCCGCGTGACCTCTTGATTTGTGCGGCCCTTGCCCTCTTGCCGGCCTCCAGGTACCCCCTCTGGGTGGCAGCACTGCCTCCGTCTGGCCTACCCCAGTATCAAGCCCTGGGCGACCACCCCGTCCCTGCGCAGCGGGGGTCCCCTCCCACCCTGCTCAGTCACAGCCTGACACCCCCGCCGCCGTGAGCTCACGGCCACGCGCTCCCAGAGAGCCGGGCTGCTTCTCGTTCACGTTCCCTGTCCCCAGCGCTCGTCAGAGCACTCGTCTGTCTCTCTGTCGAAGGTGTCCTGGGTGAACCCGTCAGTGGCGTGGCCTAGGTCTCCTAACTTACGGATTCGGAGCCGTGCTGGGCCCAAGTCCTGGCCGTTCGGGGCCGAGGGGGAGGAGGGGTGGCATTGAAAAAGTCTTACTGAAGGAGAGTGAGCAAGACAAGGGGGGGGATCATAGCTAGCAATGGCTCACTCTATGCCAGACCCCGTTCCAGATGCTTGGTGTGCGTTAATACATCGAATCTTTGCACCAAGCCTATGAGGGAAGTGCTGTCATTCTCTCCATTTTACAGGTGAGAATACTGAGGCTCACAGAGGTTGGGTAGACAGAAAAGAAGGTAGCAAGAGTAAAGGAAGCAAGGATAGGAGGGAGGGAAGGAGGGAAGAAGACAGGCAGTTTTCGTGGCTCAACACAGCCATCGGTCGCCCTTCTTCCTGGCTCGTACCCGGCCCAGGGGCTGATGCACATGGAAACTGTGATATAGCCTTCTGTTCTGCCCCTCTGACTGAGCGTTTCCCAGCTCCTGCCCCCCGGACCTTCTCCCTATGCCCGGGAGCCTGCTCATTTCTTGGAGCCCCACGTACCCTCCCAGCCCTGATGGCGACGCCGGGCTCAGTGCCATGTAAATGACTCCTCTTGGGGTGGCGAGAGAAGGCTGCCTCCCCCCCAGAGTTCCCTACTCTTCTCCAGCCAGGCCAGGAGGCTCGGAGCACAAGGCAGAAGCCCGGGCCCCATCCTGGGGGGGGGGGGGGGGGTGCGTGTGTGCATGTGTGTGTGTGTGTGTGTGTGTGTGTGTGTGTAGGGGAAGGAGTGGAATGGCCAGGGCGCCCTGCAGGGCCTTACTCACCCAGCTCCTGCTGCACGGTCTGGGTCTCCATCTGCTGCCACTTCCTCCGCGGCCCTGCTCTTTATAGCCCTGCGGCGGAGGGCCTCTGGCCCTGTCAGCACTCTGCCTTCCCTCGGCTTTTGTCTCCCCTGATCCCCAGAGCTTTGGTGGCTCAGCCTGCTGGGCAGGCACCCCTCAGGCTTTTGTTTAAACTGGGGAAACAGAAATCCAAAGAGGCGCGGCTGCTGTGGGCAAGGCTGGCGGCTGCAGACCTCGGAGGCTGTGGTCTTGATCTCAGCCGCAAGGTGAGGACGGGTCCCCGTGTGAGTGCGGGTCCCCTGCCCTTCTCCAAGTTCCTTGCGCTGCCCTGGGACCTTCCTCGGACCCCACGTCCTGGCCAACACATCAAAATGCACCTCAATTCCCACCCACGTTATACATTTTTTTTTGTGAAAAAATGTGAAAGGACTATAGACATCCTGAACTTTATTAGCCCCCCCCCAAAAAGAAAAGGTTCACTGTGTTCTCAGGAATCTTTATTATACTATATTTATATAGAAATCTGATGAATCGCAGACCTGTGCCCCTGAAACAAATAATACATGATATGTTAATTAATTGAATTTAAATTTTAAAAAATCTGTAAGAGTTTAATTCAATGGTGCTTGACAAGTGGACACGAATCTCTCTGTAGCTATTGTAGTAAATGTTCTAATTAATTCTGCAGTTTTATTTTAAAATTTGCGGGCCAGTGAATCTTTGGGGGTTAACTGTACGGTTTCAGGAACTTGGAAATCTCACAGGCCCAAGGTATTCTGCCTCTAGCACCCTAAAGGCTACGATGATTTCTCCCTGGAGGTTCAGCGCATCTGGGGACAGGAGTGTAGGGGAATCATGGGCTTCCCCAGGAGTCCTGGGGGGAGGACGTGCTGCTCAGTCATCACAGCTGCTATGAGAAGCAGGGGTGAGGAGGGCCCTGAGGTGGGCAAACATGGGTTCAGATCCCAGCTCTCCTGGCTGGGTGATTCTGGGCAAGTCACTCAGCCTCTCTCAACCCTGCAAAAGGAGATCATATCTACCTGACACATTACAGGTTCATTATTGCTTATTACCCTCCTCTCTTTCTGGTGACAGATACTATAGAAAATTCCATAGCAGCTTGGAGAGAGGAAGAAACTTCTCCCAGTAGAGTTCTCCCAATCCCTCTCTGCCATTCGGGTCCAGCCTGTGACTCAAGATTTGTCGGAGCCCCCTTTTTGTAGAACCAAAACCCGGGGGGCGAGTTCTGATATAGATACAATTATTTGCAGATTTGGGCCGAACATTCCAAACATATAGGTCTGATGCTGAGCACAACGTGCCACCCTGCATGTTTCTGCTGCTTATTAATTGGTGACGTCTGGATCAATGGCCGGCAAGGGACAGAGTTGCCTTGGGGATCATGGCAGGCTCTGGCCGGCTGGTGGCCGAGCAAGGGCTTAAGGGACCAGCTGTCGTGGCTGTTGGTTCTTCCTCACCTTTCCTTCTCTTCCCGCACAGAATTGGGGTCTTAGGAAAACACCTACCTCGTCGTTCGTTACTCGTTCGTTCCCTGCCCCCTGGACTGGCAATGTGCTCTCGTGGCACCCTGCACTTCTCCCACGATCGCATTGGTGACACTGCAGAGAATACTTCAGAAACTAGAAATACTGGGCTCCAAGGAGGGCCACTGAGGCACCGGGGGCTCAGGTAGAGGACAAAATGTTTCACGGTGTGTTTGTCTGTACTTTTTGAGTTTTGAACAACGTGAACACAATTGCTATCAAAATCACTCAAGCTATTTTTGAAAAGAAAAAAGCCGAATTGCTGAATTATCAGCCTCTTCTACTAGACCTCACGCTCCGGGAAGGCAGGGACTGCCTGTCTCGTTTGTCATTACATCTTCCGTTCTGGGCATGACTCCTAGCTCGGTAGATATGTTTTGAGTGAATGGACGGATACATGAATGACACCCTCTGATGACGTTTAGTACCTCCGGGGGCACAGAGGTAACCGTGAGATAGTCCTTTACCCTGGTGACAGCTGACCTGCTTGGGTTGTGTTTCTGCTTTGTACACTCTCAGCATCTTCCTTTGGGAGCTTTACACCCCATTTAAGTGTTAGTACAACCAAGACTGATCACGCCAATTAATTAATTAATTATTTAAGATTTTATTTATTTATTTGAGACAGAGAGAGAGAGCACAAGGAAGGGCAGAAGGAGAAGCAGACTCGCCACTGAGCAGGGAGCCTGACGTGGGACTTGATCCCAGGACCCCGGGATCATGACCTGAGCTGAAGGCAGACGCCCAACTGACTGAGCCACCCAGGCGCCCTGATCGAGCCAGTTTATACTTTTTACAGAAAAGTGGCTCTTATGTTTGATCAAAAAGCCCCAGCACACACACACTTTGTGTGTGTAGGGGGTGGGGCGGGAGTCAGGGTTATTGTGCGAACAATTCACAAATATCCGTCCAATGTTGCTGGAGTCAAGAGCAGCCCAGCCTGTCCTCCTGCTGCTTTCCTCAGTGACCTGAGGCCTGAGGAGGCTGGAGAAGGATTACCAGATCTCCAACTAACCGTTATGCTTTCCGAATATCACCTCCATATGATTTGTAACCAAGTTCTAGAGGATTCTCCCTCTGACGTTGTCTGGAACTGTTGCTTCCTCTGCCCTGCGGTGGTTACAGCCTGGGGGCTTCAGCCCCCTCCACCGTCTCGTTCCAGGAAAGTCGGGCAGAGCCGCTCCGGGAGTGGAAATGAGGGGAGCAACCAGCTTGCAATTCCTTCTCCCAAGCGGGGTGTGGGTCTCTCCTGTTCACTCTTAATAGCAACGCCGACAGCGCCCGGAGCCTTTACTGTGGTCATGACAGGACCTCGTCTACCCTCCCAGCAGCCGCACGGAGTTGATCATTATATACGCACTTTACCTACGAGTTGGCTGAGCTTCTGAGGGGCCACGTCCCGGCCCAGGGAACCCAGCCGCGACTTGGACACACGTCTGTCTGACTCGAAACACCATTGTCCTTCTCTGGGCAGCCCTGCGTCTCTGGCGTCGGGTAGGGTGACAGCGCCTGCCCGACTCGCTGCCGTCGGACGGAGGGACAGGACGGCTTGAGGGCAGCGCCAGGTACTCGGAGCTCAGCAAACGGCAGCTGTGCTATCGATTGTCCCAAATCAGATGCCGTCTGCTGCCAGATTCTCTCGGAGACAAGTGCGAGCAGGCCGCAAAGATCTTAGAAAAACGGATCAGAAGAATGTTTTCTTTTGGGGCGCCTGGGTGGCACAGCGGTTAAGCGTCTGCCTTCGGCTCAGGGCGTGATCCCGGTGTTCCGGGATCGAGCCCCACATCAGGCTCCTCCGCTATGAGCCTGCTTCTTCCTCTCCCACTCCCCCTGCTTGTGTTCCCTCTCTCTCTGGCTGTCTCTATTTCTGTCGAATAAATAAATAAAATCTTAAAAAAAAAAAAAAAGAAGAATGTTTTCTTTGAATTTGGAAAAGACCACGTTCATTCAGGTTTTTTCCCCCATGTTTTTGTTTATATGGGTTTTGTTGTTGTTGTTGTTGTTGTGTGGGTTTACGTGGTTTCAGCAGTACATTCTGTCACATTCTCTGCCGGTCCTGATCTACTGGCGACGTGGGCTGTGAACCGTGTTCTCAGCCTACCTACTCATTGCAGGACGCAGCGGGGGACAACTGGCTGTCCAGCGGGATGGGCCGTTGATTGGGAGGCGATGAAGGCCCTTCAGGGGAACGAGACAGCCCTCCAAGTGCCACCTGGTCCCTTTAAGCTTCGGGCCCCTCAAGATTAGGGCCGCAGGCCATGCATGGAAGAAGCGCAGTAGAATCTTACAGACGGCTCTGACCGCTGGCCTTGCCTCTGGGTCCAGGGAGCCTCACAGGATGAGGCCCAGTGCAGGAGGGGTGAGGTCATGGGGCCAGGGCCGCCCCTGGACTCAGCACTTTGTGGCAAGAGCATAATGGGGCTGACCAGGCGGCTGAGCAGCACTTCTGTTGTTCGGGAATAAGCAGGATGGGTACAAAGCAAAGGGCTCAGTCAGCGTTCAGCCAGCACCTACCTCCCCCACAAGGGGCTGCTTCTGGGGGACCCGTTCTGCCCTAGCCCTAGTGGGAGAGCCAGGGCCTGGCTGGGCCCGAGAAGGCGCAAGCGCTGGGAGAGAATGTGGGGGGCATCCAGAGCCTCCCATTCTTTCTGAGCACTTGCTCTGGGCATCCATTCCTCCGCGCCCAGGAGCAAAGGACCCCCACCTGCTGGGGAAGCCGTTGTCCTGAGGGCCAGCGTCCCTCGCTGCGTAGCTGGCTCGAGGGCATTTCAGTTCGGTCTCGCCGAATTTCGTGTTGCTGTGGCTGAAGTCCTGTCCTCTCAGCTGAAACCCCACAAAACTTAGAAAACAGGTACAAGGACGGGTCTTATCCTCACGGGGGGCGCCCAGCCCACCCTGTTCCCCACGGCCCAGCAGCCCAACCCGGGCTCATAAGAGAGGCCAGAGTTAGCAAATCAAAATAGAGGACACCCATTTAAATATGAATTCCAGATAAACAGTATTTATTTATTTTTTAGATTTTATTTATTTATTTGACACAGAGAGAGAGACAGCCAGCGAGAGAGGGAACACAGGCAGGGGGAGTGGGAGAGGAAGAAGCAGGCTCCCAGCGGACGAGCCTGATGTGGGGCTCGATCCCAGAACCCTGGGATCATGCCCTGAGCCGAAGGCAGACGCTTAACGACTGAGCCACCCAGGTGCCCCTGAAATTCAAATTTAACCCGATGTCCTGCCCTTTCTCTGCCAATCCTAGTCTCCCTCCGTCTTTGTCTGGAACATTCTGTGATACCCCTCTGCCTCTCTGCTTCTCCTCCATCCTCTGGAGAAGTCAGTGCAAAAAGATACCGTCTTCAGGAAGCCTTCCCTCGCATACCCGGGCCCACGTCCCATAACAAAGAGGAGAATGGAAGAGAATATGTTTTCTTTTTAAAAAATTTTTAAAGATTTTATTTATTTGGCAGAGAGAGAGAGCACAAGCAGGGGGAGGGGTAGAGGAGAAGCAGACTCCCTACTGAGCAGAGAGCCCAACATGGGGCTGGATCCCAGGATCCTGGGATCATGACCTGGGCCAAGGCAGATGCTTAACCGACTGAGCCACCCAGGCGCCCCGAGAATATGTTTTTAAGTGTTTTCCCAAATGCTATCTTATATAATCTTCCCAAATAACTATGTGAGATACGCTTAACGAACTCTTCTTACAGCAGGAAAAACAAGACTCAGAGAGGTCATGTTCCTTACCCAAGGTCACGTAGCTAGGAAGTGGCAGAGCCAAATTTCAAACTCGGTTCTCTTTGGCGCCAAAATCTATATTCTTTACCATGTTGCTTTCGGAGTCCCTTGCCTTTCAGTCGCTTGAACAAGCGTGGCTCCGGGGAATAGCCATAGAAGCAACTTTATTTTCACCTGCTCTGCTCCTGTACTCAGTGGCTCTAGTTTCTCTCCCTTGTGTCGGATGGAAACTTGGGCAGTGTCCTGAGTTTTCTGGTCACTTTTGGGTCATAAAAACTTGGAGGTTGACTTCCAATCACAAAAGACAGCCACGATTCTCAATTAGAGCATTCAGTCCACCGTCGTAACCCAAACTTCAATCTCCTTTCAAAGGTGTGTCTTCCCCCTGCCGCCCTAGCTAGGACCTGCTTTAGACAGAAAGCCTGCAACCAGGGAACACACATGCTTTTTTCCTTCTTCCCCTTACTCACTGGTTTCTGATCCTCCCAGGGCTGGAGGGAATGGGAGAGGAAGGAGAGCAGAACCTTTCTCCCTTGATGGTCCTGTGGTAAGATGCTTCACACTCCGTACCTGGTAACTCTTCCAAGCTGCATGTTTTATGGGCGCTGAGGGGTTCTTGGGAGAGCTCCCACCTGCAGTAGCCTTGACCTTGGTCTAGTCATCTCCACTAGGGCCCTAGACCCACTCTGACGAGGACCCATCAATCCTCCGGGACGTCTGTTGGACTAAACCTACTCCAGACCCATCCCAGTTCCTTCTGAGGCACGACCCTCCTTCAATTTATGGAAAACCCTCGCGTGTCCTTTGCCAGGGCAAATTCTTTCCCTCGTCCCTCAGCAGTTGTCCAGCTCAACGTCTAACCTTTGGATTTCTAGCTGGAAGGGCAATAGCAAGCTTTCCCCAGGGGCCTTGGAGCCTTCTTTCCTTGAGGTGAAACTCTTTCCCCTCCTTCCCCTGAGGGGCGGTGGGGTTCACAGCACAAGCTTTGTCCAAAAACTGTCTCGAAGTTCTGCCTCTCATGTCTCCGAGTCTATATATCCTGGGGGTAAGAAGGGAGGGTTAAAAGCCATCAAATCAGATCTCAAACACCTCCTTTGAGATTTCTGCAGAGTGGTCTGGCCCCTAAGTGTCACATACCAGAAACCCATAGCGGGGTTTCTAGTATCTATTGCTGTAATGTCTCAGCCGTAATGTCCATGGTTGCTTCTTGCTCTGTGCTTTCCTCGTGCTCCCCCGTTCACCCACCTATACTCCCCTTTCTCCCAGCCGGAGATCTTACATCCTGTTTCCGTCAGCCACGGCCTTCCTCCGCTGCCTGCCCCTGGAGCCTACAGTACCTGCAACCCCAACACCGTTTCTACAGCTCCGCTCACCTCTTCACCGCCTGCCCCAGATGCTTACCGCTTCCGGTCCTGGGTAACACCCTTTCCACCTTCTTAAGAATTTCATTTAAGGGGTGCCTGGGTGGCATCTGTGGTGGGTTAAGCATCTGCCTTCAGCTCAGGTCATGATCCCGGGGTGCTGGGATGGAGCCCCTAGTTGGGCTCCCTGCTCAGCGGGAAGCCTGCTTCTCCCTCTGCCTCTGCCCCTCCCTCGACTTGTGCTCTCTGTTTCTCTCTCAAATAAATAAAATCTTTTTTTAAAAAGTAATCCCTATATTTTATTACCAAGTATAGGTAACTTAAATCATATATTAATAAAAGTTGTATAATAAGTGTTTTTCACAAACCCAGCAGCCCTGCTCCCTAGAGGCTCCCACTGTCAACTCTTTTAGCGTTTCTTTTGGTATTCATTGATTTTAGGTGTTATATATTTATTTCCTATCTTGGCAGATAGGATTTTAGCTCTTTTCCCTCCCTGTCCTTCTATAGATATATTACAAATTTATTGTATTTATTATTTATTGAATCTCTTTCTGTGACTTTGTAAATATTGTTTATTACTGGACCAAGTAATGCACGATAACATTTCTCTCTTTTTTTTTTTTAAGTAGGCTCCACACCCAGCACGGAGCCCAACGTGGGACTTGAACTCACGACCCTGAGATCAAGACCTGAGCTGAGATCAAGAGTTGGTCGCTTAACCAACTAAGCCACCCAGGTGCCCCACATTTCCTGTTTTGAACCATATTTTGCTTTTCCTGGAGTTAAAAATTAACTCATTTTTTCATAGGTTCAGTGTTCCAGCATTTTCATTAAATACCTCTAATAAAATATTCTGCATGCTTGACCTTGTCAGATCCCTGTTGGCTCCATATTTTCCCCCCAGAAACCTCTGTCGTGGTGCTGCAGTCTGAAGAAATTTCTTTCTTTCTTTTCTTTTTTTTTTTTAAAGATTTATTTATTTGAGAGCCAGGGGCGAGGGGGACAGAGGGAGAGAGAGAATCTCAAGTGCTTAGCCCAACACCGGGCTGGATCTCACAACCCTGAGATCACGACCTGAGCCGAAACCAAGAGCTAAGGCTTCACTGACTGCACCCCCCAGGGGCCCCGGAAGAAATTGCTTTCTATGCCACTGCCCAGGTACTGGCCAGGGACTTTTCTTGGCCAACACCTTGGGAATCCCCTGTGCTATGCTCCAGGATTGAATTGCATATCTTTCTTTCATAGTTTACTTTTTTGTCTTTATTTTCTTATTTAAATTTTTTTTTAAAGTAAGCCCTACACCCAACGTCGGGCTTGAACTCACGACCCTGAGATCAAGAAGTCACACGCTCTCCTGACTGAGCCAGCCAGGCACCCCTCATAGCTCACCTGTCTGACTTGGTAAAGCACATTCTGTAATAGCATCCTGAGAAATGGTGCCTGGAGATGAATGTTTTACGATTAAAATGTGCAAAAATGTATTTTTGTATGATCACATGTGATTGAATTTTGGCTGAGTATTGACAAATTCTCTACAAATTAGGAGGGCATTTCCCCTTTGTCTTTTATGTGTGGTGCCATTTTCATTCCTGATCCTTTGCGTGAGACTTCTTATATTCTTTCTAGCAGCTTTGGGAGTCTTTCTACTTATTTATTTTGTTAAATCCCCGATGAGATGAATTTCCTGAGGCTTTGCCTTGGTGAAAATCTTTTCCCTTTACTTTTCTGGGCATTTGGTTGACTCCACCTTCAGGAAATGTATCTCTTTCCACGACGGGAAACGTTCCTGCATCATTCCTCTGATCGCTTTCTGACCTCGGTTTGAAATGTCTCTGTCTGCAACTTGTCTTGGTCGGACGTTGGACCTCCCGAACCGGTACTCTGGCTTCCTCCTTATAGCTCTGTTTTAGTTTTCTGTCTCTAATCTTCCTGTTCCGACGTCGAAGAGATTCCCTTGATGTTATCTTTTGCTCCGGTATTAGCGTCCCCTCGCTGCCGCAGCAAACCACCCCAACCCCGGGGCTCGCAATGCCGCAGGTGTCGGATCTCCCAGCGCCGCAGGCAGGGCTGCGCTGCTGGTCGAGACTCTGGGGGAGACGCCAGCTGCTGCTCTGGTTTGCCAGCTCCCGGAGCCCGCCTGCAGTTCTTGGCTCGGGGTTCCTCCCTCTCGCTTCAGAACCAGCAGTGTCCCCTTTTGAGCTCTCTCTCTTTCTCTCTCTCTGACTCTGATCTCCCTGCCTGCCTCTCTCACGAGGACACGGGGATTACACACCCAAATAATCCAGCCTCCTCTCCCCACCTCAAGTGCCTTTACCATGTCTGCAAAGCCCCTTGGCCCTGTCGGATCATACCGCTATGTTCTGGGGGCTAGAGTGAACCTTTTGGGAGGTCTGTTATTTTGTCTACCACACACTCTTTTACCAAAGCTATTGTTTTAACTATCACGCTTTTAATGGCCAAGAGCCAATTTCGTTCTCTCTGTTCCATTTTAAAAGCATTCTCTTCTTGTTTCATAGCTGTAGTATTTTCGTTTCTCTCTCTGAGGATATTGTTCCTTCTTTGATGTTTTCTTCTTCGTCTGACATTCTCTCTCTTCCCTTTGGGTTCCTTTACTTCTGTTTGCTTGTTTTGATTTTTTTTTTTTTATGTTGGAGGCTTTTCTCAAATGTGTTATGATCTGTGGGTGTCCTTTATTATTCAAGAAAAATCTGCCTGGAAGCTGATCGGGAAAACCCGATTAGAAGCACTGGACGCCCGCGTGCAGATGGTCGATGGGAAGGTTTCATTATAGGACAAGAGGTGGTCACCCGGTTTTTTGTTGGGATTGGTATCTGTAGGTGTTTTCCTTGGGTTGGTTCAGTTTCTGGGGACAATGATTATCTCTCTGGCTGTTAGTTTTCTGGAGCTGGGTGGAAGGGGACAGGTGTAGCATAGACTCTCACTTCCTCTTCCCGGTCTCAGCTCAGCAGCTCGCCTCCCTCCTCCTCTGTGCCCGGTGTGCTGTCGCCAGCAGCCCCTCTGATTCAAAGTCCACACGGTCTTATCTCCCGGAGGGTTTCAACCATGCAGTGGGTGGGAAGGTGGGGGAACTGAAAGCTAGCGACTCTTTCTACAGATCTTCACAAAGTCCTGCTTTGAGCCCCCTTGTGTAACCCAGCCGCCCGTGGGTAGTCGGTGCCTCCGATTCCAGGCCCTTTTCCAAATGCCAATGGATGTGCCTTGCTGCCCTCTCTTAGACTCGACTGTCCTTTTTGTTGGGGTATTTACCAGTCCCCATTCACTTTTTTTTTTAAGTAGGCTCCTTGCCTAACATTGGCTTGAACTCAAAACCCTGAGATCAAGAGTGGTGTGCCCTACCGACTGAGCCAGCCAGGGGCCCCCATTCCCTTTAGGTAGTTAGTTGTTCGTTCGTTCGTTCGTTAAGGGCTTAATGCAGGCCTTAATGCAGGGCTTAAACTCACAACCCTGAGATCAAGACCTGGGCCGAGATCAAGAGCCAGACACTTAACTGACTGAGCCACCCAAGCGCCCCTTCCCTTTTTTTTTTATAAAGTAAACTTTTTAAAATGTCAGAATAGTTTTAGATTTGTGGAATTACTATGAGGACAGTACAGAGAATTCTCACATGCTCCACACCCAGTTTTCCCTATTATTAACATTTTACATCAGTATAGTACATGTGTCACAATTAATGAACCAATAATAGTACATTATTATTAATGAAGTCTATACTTATATAGATTTCCTCAGTTTTTCCCTAATGTCTTTCTTCTGTCCGAGATTCCAGCATGGATACCATATGTCTCCTTAGGCTCCTTTTGTTTGTGACGGTTCCTCAGACACTCTTTGTTTTTGATGACCTTGACCGTTTTGAGGAGTACAGGTCAGGTATCTTTATAGAATGACCCTCAATGAAGATTTGTCTGATGTGGGGCGCCTGGGTGGCTCAGTGGGTTAAGCATCTGCCTTCGGCTCAGGTCACCATCCCAGGTCCTGGGAGTGAGCCCTGCATGGGGGTCCCTGCTCAGTGGGGAGCCTGCTTCTCCCTCTCGCTCTGCCTGCTGCTCCCCCTGCTTGTGCTCTCTCGCTGGGGCAGCCACTCTGGAAAACAGTACGGAGGTTCCTCAAAAGGTTAAAATTAGAGGTAACCCTACAACCCAGCAATTGCACTACCAGGTATTTATCCAAAGGATACAAACACAGTGATTCGAAGGGGCACCTGCACCCCAATGTTCATAGCAGCAATGTCCACAATTGCCAAACTATGGAAAGAGCTCAGATGTCCATCGACAGAAGAATGGATAAAGAAGATGTGGTGTATATACACAGTGGAATACTACTCAGCCATCAAAAAGAATGAAATCTTGCCATTTCCAGTGACATGGATGGAACTAGAGGGTATTATGCTAAGCGAAATAAGTTAGTAGAGAAAGACAAATATCTTATGATTTCACTCATATGTGGAATTTAAGAAATAAAACTGATGAACGTAGGGGAAGGGAAGGGAAAATAAAATAAGATGGAAACAGAGAGGGAGACAACCCATAAGAGACTCTTAACTCTAACAAACTGAGAGTTGCTGGAGGGGAGGTAGGGGGGAGGGGTAACTGGGTGGATGGGTGTTAAGGAGGGCACGTGATGGAATGAGCACTGGGTGTTACATGCAACTGATGAATCTCTAAATTCTACCTCTGAAACTAACAATACACTGTATGTTAATCAAATTGAATTTAAATTTAAAAACTTTTAAAGGTCCAATTAGAAATTATATATGTCTTCTAGTTTCATCAGTGATGGAGTTTGGGGCACCTGGGTGGCTCAGCTGGTTAAGCATCTGACTCTTGTTCTTGGCTCAGGTCATGATCTCAGCATCCTGGGATTGGCTCCAAATTGCGGAGAGTTTGTTTCTGCCTCTCCCTCTGCCCCTCCCCCTGCTCATGTTCTCTCTCTTTCTCTCTGTGTCAAATAAATTAGTAAAATATTTTTTAAAAAATGATGAAGTTTGTGTTTCTGTTTTCCAGTCTCCATGTTCTGTTCCTATCATTTTTGACGTTTCTCTTACTGATTCTTTTCCCTCAGCCTATAAATGGGCTTAAAGCTTCATCTCAAACAAAACCCCAAACCCACCCACGACTCTGCTTCCCCTTCTGGACATTACTCCCTCCCCCCTTCATGGCCAGAGGTCTTAAAGAAGTAGTGACTGTTCCAACATCTTCACCCCCTTTCACTTTCAATAACAGCAAACTTAGTTCTGTCCTCGCCACTCTTCCAAAACTTCTTTGGCTAGGGAGACCAGGGACTTCCATATTGCCACACTCAATGGACCCCTTTTTTCTCTGCAATATCCGTCCCTCTGAGCATGTCCTTCTTTAGAAACACTCTTTTCCCTTGCCTTCCGAGTCACCACTCTCTGCTGCTCCTCCTCAATCTTCTTGGTCCATTTCGTTGTCCCTTCCCGCTCCTCCTTCCATGGCAGTCTTCCTTACGGTCCATTCCTGACCCTCCTTTCCCATTCTACATGCTCCTTGGGTAATCGCACCTATTCCCAAAACTTCAACAACCACTTTATGCTGATGACTCCCAAATCCATATTTCAGATTCAGACATCTCTCTTGGTAACAGTTTCCTAGGACTATTGTACAAGTCCCCATGACCTCGGCTTAAAACAACCGACACTTACTTTCTCTGAGTTCTGGAGGCTAGAAGTCTTAAAGTGTCAGTAGGGTTGGTTCCTGCTGGAGCCTCTGAAGCAGAAACTGTCCCATGTCTCTCTCATGGCTTCTGGTAGTTGCCAGACGTTCTTGGCATTCTTTGGTGTGTAGATGCCATCACCCCAGGCCCTGCTTCTGTCTTCACACAGTGTTCTCCTCCATGTGTCTTTCTGTGTCTTCACATGGCCTTTTGAGAGGGACACCAATCACTGGTTTTAGGGTCCATTCTAATCCAATATGATCTCATCTTAATCATCTGCAATGACCCTATTTCCAAATAAGGTCACATCCTGAGATTGCAGGTGGACATGAATTTTGGGGAGACACTCTTCATTATTTAACTCCAGTGTGAGTAGCTGGCTACCTCCTGGACGTCTCTGATGAGCTGGTTTTCAGTCAATTCCTCAAACCCAATGTAACCAAGCTGTTCAGATTATCTCTACCATCACCCCCACCTCAACCTGATCGTCCTCTGATTTTCGCCATCTCGGAGATGGAGCCACCATCCACGGTTACCCACAGCAAAAATTTGGGAATCAATCTTGACTTCTCTCTCTTTCTCACCCTCATAACCAGCCTTTGGCTGAATCTTGTTAATTCTACCTCTCCGGTAGTTCTATAAATCCCTGCTTCTGCATCCCTACTGTATCAGTAACTGTAAGTTCATCTGCAAGTAATAGAAAACCCTTGGGTCTTCTACGCTGGGACAATAAGAAAATTATTTAGTTTACTTAACAGACAATAATGCAGTAAGGTCATCTTCAGGCTTGGTTGATCCACTGATGTTTCAATGGCCTGGGTTTTTTCCATCTCTGTTCTACTGATTTTAGTGTTGGCTTCATTCTAAGCCTGGTTGCTTTCATGACTGTTGGATGTTTTCCAGTAGCAACTGGGGCTATGTGCTGCATTGTTCACATCCATCAGGAGAGAGAAAGGGAGAGAGAGTAGCTTCCTGTGGCTCTCTAAAAAGCAAGGAAGAACTTTTCCAGCAGCCTCCAATAGCCAGACCTCATGACTTACTAGCCATAATTAACAAGAGTTAATTTTTGAAATAAATCCTACAGATAAAATGGAAGATTTCTTTGTCCTTCTCCCTGGTCTTATTCTCCCTTCTCCTCTTCAGAGGCAACCACTATCCTGAAGTTGGTGTGTATGCCTTCCATCTGTGTTTGTATATTTTTACTACATACTTACGAAACATAGGTCTAGTTCTTGTGTGTGTTTTGTAAAAAAATACATTAAAAATGTACATGTAAATCACATACATGTAAACGTACATGACATCAATTCTGAAAATCACTTTCTTCTTTCAACATTATCTTTTTGAAATCTGTCCGTGTTGATACATGCAAATCACGTTCACTCATTCTATGGACCATATGATATCCATAGTACAAATGTACAACAATTTGCAGTCTTACTTTGTGTCTCTGTGTCTTCTAGTTATCACGATCTTCTGTGCCTCTCCCCACCACTCCTACTTTCTAACTGAGTTTTTAAATTCTCTGGTTTGAGAACTGGTTTGAATCTGGTTGGTGAGAATCTGGTTTGAAAGTTATGCATTCTGGGGCGCCTGGGTGGCACAGCAGTTAAGCGTCTGCCTTCGGCTCAGGGTGTGATCCCGGCGTTATGGGATCGAGCCCCACGTCAGGCTCCTCTGCTAGGAGCCTGCTTCTTCCTCTCCCACTCCCCCTGCTTGTGTTCCCTCTCTCGCTGGCTGTCTCTATCTCTGTCAAATAAATAAATAAAATCTTTTAAAAAAAGAAAGAAAGTCATGCATTCTATTTCTGATGTTTTTATAATTATGCTTTCATCCTAGAAGTGTCCAGCTTCTCTATCCTTCTGAATAAGATAGAGATCTTAATTCTAAACTTTCCATTCCCATCTTCTATGTTACTGTTCCGTTCCTTATTTTATTTTGCTTTCTTAGTAATCGACACATATTTAGATTCACCAATTTCTTTACTACCATTCCTACTTGCATTTTACTCCTTCCTTCTGGATTTTTCTTCCTTGTTAGTGAAGTAATTCTTTAATAGTTCTTTCAGCAAATTTCTTTTTTTTTTTAAGATTTTATTTATTTTGAGAGAGTGAGAGAGAGCATGAGAGAAGTGGGGTCAGAGAGAGAAGCCAACTCCCCACTGAGCAGGGAGCCCAATGGGGGACCCGATCCCAGGAATCCGGGATCATGACCTGAGCCAAAGGCAGAAACTTAACCAGCTGAGACACCCAGGTGCCGTCAGCAAATTTCTATAAGTAATAAGTTTTAAAAATCTTTGTATGTCGGGGCACCTGGGTGGATTGGTCAGTTAAACATCTGTCTTTGGATCACGTCACAGTCCTGGGGTCCTGGGATCGAGCCCCTCATCAGGCTACCTGTTCAGTGTGGAGTCTGCTTCTCCCTCTCCCTCTGCCTCTCCCCCCACTGGTGTTCACTTGCGTGCATGCTCTCTCTCAAATAAATAAATAAAATCTTTTTAAAAATAAAAATCTTTGTATGTCTAAAAACAACTTATTAGACCCTTACCTTTTTTTTTAGAATTTATTTTTAAGTAATCACTGTCCCCAAAGTGGGGCTCGAACTCACAACCCCAAGATCAAGAGTCACATGCTCCACCAACTGAGCCAGCCAGGCGCCCCATTATCCTTACGTTTGAATGTAAGGATAGCTGGGAATAAAATTCTTGATTGACAGTTATTTCCTTCAGTATTTTGATAATTTTATGTCATTTTCTTTTGGAAACAGTAGCAATGATGAGAAATCCACCATCCATCTGAATACTGTTCCTCTGTAAGTAGTCTGTTCCCTTTTAAGATTTTCTATTTTTTTCTTTTTCTTTTAGAATTTTATTTATTTATTTGACAGACAGAGTGAGAGAGGACAAGTAGAGGGAGCGGCAGAGGGAGAAGGAGAAGCAGAGTCCCAGCTGAGCAGGGAGCCCGATGCAGGGCTGGATCCCAGGACCCTGGGATCATGGCCTGAGCCGAAGGCAGATGCTTAACTGACTGAGCCACCCAGGTGCCCCTAAACATAGTTATTTAAAATTAACTTTCTTTCATGTTTTATGAACTGAAACATTTTTTTCAGATTGTCCTTTTACCTGCAAATCCTGGGTTACAAATTTTCTCATTCATTGCATCTGCCATCTCTCTATCATGACATTGACTTCTTTATCTACGTGTTTCTTCAGAGGGCGGGGTCTTGTTCATTCTTCAGGCTTTGGAGGATTCCCATGAGGTTATTTTATGTTTCTCTAGGCTAGTACTCTATGAGTTTCACTACTTCCAGGCCAATTTTTGCTAATCTCTTGGCCTGGGGCTCTCAAACAGCAAGCATGTAGCGCGTGCTCGGGTGCTAGCTTTGGGATGGGTGGTGTTAGAGTTCTGATTTTTCCACCCACGATGAGCTCTCTTGCTGTGTTCCATGGCCCACTGGTGCAGTGTTCCTAGAAACCATTTTATCTACAAGACCTCTTTCGTTCTTGGCTCCAAGCAGGAAAACTGGTTCCATCTCATGGGCCTGGGGCCGCATCTTCCGTCCTCAGAGGGACATTCTGTTTCTGATTCTAATATCTTACAGAGAGGGGAGGGGGGTGGGGGATTGGGATAGGCCGGTGATGGGTACTAAGGAGGGCACGTATTGCATGGTGCACTGGGTGTTATACGCAAGTAATGAATCATGGAACTTTACATCAAAAACTAGGGATGTACTGTATGGTGACTAATATAACATAATAAAAAATTATTATTAAAAAAATAAATAAAATCTTTAAAAAACAGAAAAAGAAATAATACCTTACAGAATGGCTTTGGCTTGTGATACGAGAGACCGGAGTGTATTGTGTGACTGGTCATGAGGCCCATCAGGAGTTTCTTAGGTAAAGTTTTTATTGACATCTAACATACTCATAGAAAAGTGCATGGAGGGGCGCCTGGGTGACACAGCGGTTAAGCGTCTGCCTTCGGCTCAGGGCGTGATCCCGGCGTTCTGGGATCGAGCCCCACGTCAGGCTCCTCTGCTGGGAGCCTGCTTCTCCCTCTCCCACTCCCCCTGCTTGTGTTCCCTCTCTCACTGGCTGTCTCTATCTCTGTCGAATAAATAGATAAAATCTTTAAAAAAAAAAAAGTGCATGGAGTAAACTGATGGTTTTTATGAAGTGTGCACACTTGTATAACTGGCACACAGATCAAGATAAAAAGCCTGCTGGCAGTCCCCCCCAAAGCCTCTTCGTGCTGCCTCTGGGCATGACACTACTGTGCTCTGCAAGGTAAGTACGATTCCAATTTCTAACAGCATTAGGTTCGTTTTGACCGTTTTGTACTCTATATACACAGAATCATACCGTATGTATTCCTCAGCTTCTGGCTGGTTGTTGTTTTTTTTTTTGTTTTGTTTTGTTTTTTTACGATTTTATTTATTTATTTATTTATTTGAGAGGGAGAGAGCATGAGCAGGGGAGAGGCAGAGGGAGAAGCGGGCTCCCCGCTGAGCTGGAGCTCAGGAGGGACGCACAAACCATCCCAGGGTCCCGGAGCCTGGAGGGCAGAGCTGTAGCAGCCCGAGCACAAAGCCTGGGCTCTTTGCCCCGCAGATACGTGCCTGTGTTCTCATTCCAGAGCGTGGGCTCAGTCTTTTTCAAGAAACTCGTTCGCAGCCTTCCTAAAGACCGAAACCACAGAGCCCTGTGTCGTCAGACAGGACTACTCGGAGCAGATGAGATTTGCCCAGCTGTAGCTTGCACTGAATGCGTTCGTACCGGTCGCCTTGCTTGCAAGTCTTGTCTCTTTCGCGGGCGCCCTGTGTTCCGCCGGCTCAGTGCTGGAACATAGTGGCTCCTCCGTAACATGGGCTGAACGGAATTGCGGGAAAATTCACGTCTGTGCTGTTGACCAGGGGCCTCTGGGCTGCCCCGCCGGGCTTCTAATCTCTGACCACCAGGGGGCACACGCCTGTCCCTAGAGCACCCTCACTCCTGGTCTCCCAAAGCCAGTTCCTGGGGGGAGGGGGGGACACTTCCTAGGGCCCCAGGGGAGGGAGGGGCTCTGCCAGAAAACTCTGAATTTAGGAAAAAGATACAAGAGAATTGGGTTTTTCAGGGTGTGAGCCGAGGACCACCAAATCATAATCACCTAGCGTGCGCGATTAAAACGTTGGCTCCAGCTTACTTACCGCGCACGACCGAATCAGACTTGCTCGGGGTAGGGTCTGGGAATTTTATGTTAAACAAGGCTGCCTGGTGATTTCTTTCTTTCTTTCTTTCTCTTTCTTTCTTTCTTTCTTTCTTTCTTTCTTTCTTTCTTCTTTCTCTTTCTTTCTTTCTTTCTTTCTTTCTTTCTTTCTTCTTTCCTCCCTCCCTCCCTCTCTCTCTCATTCTTGCTTTCTTGCTTTCCATGCACAAGGTTCTCTATTCAGACTACCTGTGTTCAAATATTGACGTTTTCACATGTTATCTGGGTGACCTTGAGCAAGTCAATTAACCCAAGACTCAATGTTATCATATGATAGATCATAAAAGCACACTTCGCTCTTAGAATTGCTGTGAGTCACAAATGAGGCAGCCCTCGTAGAGAGCTGAGCATGGTGCCTGGCTGTATCTTGGCACTTGTGAAGCTGAAAATATGATTACTGAATAATCAGGAGGGAGTGTGGTGAGGTGGCAAAAGCATGGTGGATGAAAACCAGAAGAAGTTTGGGATATGATCGCAGGCGAGGTTTTGCTACTCTCACCAGCTGTGTGTCGGTGGGCAAGTAAGTCACTTCACTTCCCTGGGCCTTGGTTTCTACTTACACATAATGAGGGAGTGGAGCTAACTGGTTTGTGAGACCCTTTCCAGCCGGATGGTTCAGGAAGACTTCCCGGTGTTGGGGGACCCTCCTGAACACGCAGACACATGGCCACAGAGACACTCACACGCTCCGCTTCTCCAGCTCGGGTGGGAGTCCTGTGAGGCTCCTACAGCCCCTGCGTGATTGTATCCTATGGGCCTGCATTGCTAATTCTCTTCCCGGCTTTCTGAGAGCAGGGCAGGGCCCATGGCTTCTTTGTCCCACGGCCTCGGAGCCTGGCCCGCTGCCTACCACGTGGTTCCCGTGCTGCACACGTCATTTGTACTGGAGAAAGGAGAAATGTAACGTGCCACACACATGTAAGGGATTCAAATCACTTTTACTCCCAGGTGGTCTTCGAGAAAATGGCTGTTGGGGGTAGAGAAGAGGGTCAGGCGAGGAATGGCTGGAGGAACCTGGAGATCAAAGGTGGGCCTGCTGGCCTATTGGGTGGATAGAGACGTGCGTTCAAGGAATGAGGAACAGGAAGAACAGGCAGAAGTCAGGGGTGGGGGGCTTACAAGAAGCTTTACCTACCAGGCTCCTCCTGCAGTTGACTTTCTTCTTCTTTTTTAAGTTTACTTATTTAAGTAATCTCTGCACCCAACATGGGGCTTGAACTCACAGCCCCAAGATTAAGAGTTGCCTGCTGTACCGCCTGCGCCAGCCAGGCGCCCCTGACCTTCTATTTATCCTTGTTGGTTCGGTTTTTGGGTGAAGCAGGAATGGGGTCAGTGTCCAGTAACCTGCACAGGGTAGACCTTCAAATATTTCAAATATTTAACCAAGGATCATGGCATGGGAGAGCTGGAAGGAAACAGGTCCGAGGCACTCCTCTCATCTTTACAACAAAGCTGAAAATTATGAGCCGGAAAGGCAGAGTCTCTTGCTCAAGATGACATTCGGGTTGTAGTGGAGATGGGAATGTGGTCCACCAACCTCCACCCCAGGGCCCTGCCTTAGGCTCTTCTTCCAACACCTGTAAATGAACGATGAATGTACACAGGTGGGAATGTTTCTGAATGGAAACTCGTGTCTTTACCCGTCTTTCGGTCTGTCCAGCTCTGTGTGTCCAGCTACCTCCTGCATGACTTCACCTGGATGTCTCCCAGGCTTGGGAACACAGAGTGCCAACACTGAGCTCATTACCTTCTTCCCGGTCATCTAGTTTCCTTTTGTGATTTCTCTTTCAGCAAATGGTGCCACTGTCTGTCTGTCTATCTATCTATCTATCTATCTATCTATCTATTTTTTATTGGGGGAGGCACAAATATTATTCCATTACTCAGATTGGAAATCTGGGTGCTAATCACGACTCTGGCCTCTCTCTCACTTGTCATCACCAAAGCCCGTCAATCCCATCTCCTGCTCTCTCTCCATTCCATCCCTGTCCCCACCCCTGGCGCCTCGGTCCAGGGAATCACATGTCCAGGCGCATTACAGACTCCTAACCAGTCTTACTGCTCTTCAGTCTCCAGTGCGCAGCAGTCCAAGGCATCACCTGCAGGCTGCAAGATGCAAGCTGGTCAGGTATTCACTGAGGTCCTGTGCATGGTTCTAAGTGAGTGCGATGAACAAGGCAGACATGGTCCCGGAGGCAAACAGAGCCAGAGTGAGATGGACAGGCAAATGGGTAATTATAATAGATCACGGGAAGCGCTATGATGCGGAAGGAAGGAATGAGGTAAGAGCTTCGGGGAAAGACAGCTGTGAACTTGGTGCGCCGACGGAGTGAATCGGAATGCATATTCCTAATCCTGTGAGATTTGAGTCTCAGCCCTCCTGTGCCTTGTGGGCTACGTGGACCCTGCGTGTCAGGAACGTGTCTGTGTACATGTGTGTGTCTGTTAGGATTGGATTCAGCTGCGAGTGACAGATAACCAGAAGAACAGGGGTTTAAACAAGATAGAAGCTTCTTTTTTTTCTCTGACTTTAAGCCCAGACCTCAGTGGCCCAGGGCTGGTGCTGTGTTTTTAAAACAAGGCTACAGATGCTTTTTTTTTTTTTTTTAAGATTTTATTTATTTATTTGAGAGACAGAGTGAGGGAGAGAGAGCACAGGAGCAGGGGCAGAGGAAGAGGGAGAAGCAGACTCCCCCACTGAGCAGGGAGCCCAACACGGGGCGCGATCCCAGGACCCTGGGATCATGACCTAGGCTGAAGGCAGATGCTTAACCCACTGAGCCCCCCAGGCGCCCCAAGACTGCAGATTCTTTGATACACCTTCCATTGAGAAGTTCTCCTTCAACCTGGGTGGGCTCGTGATGGCTGTGACCAACAGAGTGGGTGGAAGCGCTGCCAAGTGACTTCTGAGCCTCAGTTGCCAAAGGCCATGGAGTGTCTGTCTTGATCGTCGAACACTTGCCCTTGGAGCCCTGAGCTGCCACATAAGAAATCCCACTGTCCTGAGGCCACCCTGCTGGGGAGTCCACATGGTCGGCCACATGGGTGCTCCAGGTGACGGTACCCGCTGAGCCTTTCAGCTGCTCCCACCAAGGTGCCAGACACGTGAGTAAAGCTGTCTCGGACCCTCCGAGCCAAGCCATGCGCCGGCTGAACACTGCTGGGGGACCTCCGTCAATGGCACAAGGGGGGAAAATTGTCCAGTTGAGCCCAGCTTGGAAGTTGTTTCACATACATCCATTGACCAGAATGTAGTCACCTCTCCCGAAAAGAAGGCTGGGAAAGAGGTCTTTTTACTTTTTTTCTCAGATTTTACATATTTGACAGAAAGCGCACAAGCAGGGGGAGTGGCAGGCAGAGGCAGAGGGAGAAGCAGGCTCCCCTCTGAGCAAAGAGCCTGACGTGGGGCTCGATCCCAGGACCCTGAGATCATGACCTGACCAAAGGCAGACGCTTAACCAACTGAGCCACCAAGGCGCCCCAAGAGGTCTTTATTCTGGGTGGAAGTTGCCCAGCTGTAAATAAAAAGTTCTAACACTATAGAAGAAAAGCAACGTCACGTTAGGAGAAGGTTAGCAGTCTCTGTCCCTACGCGTGCCGCACGCGCGCCCATGTCCAGGAAGCAGCTGGACTTGCAATGTTCAGTTTTGGTCACACCTGGCCCGTTGCCTCCCAGAGCCAGACTGCGGGCACCCGCTTCCCTTAACAGCTATTTCCTGGTACCTGCCTTCATTTCTGGGTAGATGAGGGGACCCCCGACAGGACAGTGATTTCCCAGCGTCCTCCAGACAAGAGAGAAGACAGGCCCGAGGTGGCGTCAGCCTGGAACACGGGGCCTGAGGAGCCCCTGCCAGGTGGACCAAGGACCTACAGTCTGGTCTTCTGGTCCTTGGGAGGAAGCTCCTTACTCGCCATGCTCCTGCTCCTGTGTGATGAAAGCAGCTCACACCACCGCCCCATCGCGTCCTCACCTGTCAGACCCGTGCACAGGCCGTGCTTCCCAGCGCGACCCTGGCCGGCTGCCGCCAGAGTCTCTACAGTGCTTCTGAACCCTGTGTCTCGGTGGTTTCTTCCCTGGCTTTGAAATCAGAAACCTGGGTGAGAACCAGGGTCTACACCTACAGGATGTGTGTGCTTGGGGACAAGGCTCTCAAAGGGTCAGTTTCCTCGCGTGTAAATGGGGATGATAAGAACGGCCTCATAGGGGCGCCTGGGTGGCTCAGTAGGTTAAGCATCTGCCTTCAGCTCAGGTCCTGATCTCAGGGTCCTGGGATCGAGCCCCGCATTGGGCTCCCTGCTCAGCGGGGAGCCTGCTTCTCCCTCTACCCCTCCCCCCTGCTCATGCTCTCTCTCTCTCTCACATGCTCTCTCTCTCTTTCACATAAATAAGTAAAATATTTTGAAAAAAGAACTGCCTCATAGGATGTCTATGATGAAATTAAAGTGAAATAGGGGATAGCACTTATCGTGGTGCCTGACCCATAATAAGCACTCAACAATTATTATTATTGTTTTTGTTTCTTCTGCATTTTTGCTTACTGTTACCACGACCAAGCCCTGCAAGTCTGTAACATCTCTGCCCCCAAGGAAAGAGGAATTGGGAAAAGAATAGTAATAAGTTTGTACATGATTATTGATGTAAATTTGGGGGGCTCTTACTCATTTTTTTAACTGGTATTTTAACACCTCATCCCCACCACTGCCCTCTTTCAAGGAGCTGAGTGTCCTGTGCTCATTGCTTCAGGGGATGATGCCTCAGGAATAAAGTCGCTTTCCGGCCTAACTCTCGAGAAACCTGGGCTTCAGGGGAGTACAAAGGCCTCTGATCAGAGACTGGGAAATCGAGGAAAACACCATAAGTGGTAGCTGGGTGAGGTAAGTTTGAGGGGCGTGGGGCTTCCTCCAGAAACCACAGAAGCTTCCTCCAGGCTGAGGGGAGAAGAGACAGAGGGTAAGGGATGGCTAAGCAGGTAGCAGAGACCCAGCAAGGGGACCCTGTGGTGTCCTGGGGCTAGAGCCCGGGGAAGCAGAGAGGGAGTGGAGGGACGGGGAGGTGGGGCAGACAGAAATTTCGCCCCCAGGCACCCTGGGCCCACAGGCCTGGCATAGATGTAGCAAAGAGAACCACCAGAGAAGAAATAAAGGGCATCTCAGCAGTTACCCATATGCCATCAGTGTCCGGACGGATAGTAGATGGCCCAGCGACACCCGTCAGGGCCAGGTGACGTAGAGGGCTGAGTGTTTGCACCCCGGCCCCGGGACACCTTGACAAAGTTCTGGTGCAGCGGAAGGGGGAACCTAAAACGGATTGGAATCAAACTGAATTATGCAGTTTAATGCAGATATAAAATTCACGTCTGCGTCCTGTACCCTGCTGTAGAGAGAGGGGCTCCTGCTGTCCTGTGTCAAGCACTTGACAGTTTATGATGGGAGCCGCACAGTTGGAGTCACCTAGACCTGGGTCTGAATTCCAGCTGAGTGACCCCAGCTGAGTTACCTAACCTCTCAGCCCCGCAGCTTTCTCTGCTGCAGTGTGGAGATCCTAATGCCAGCCTTACGAGGCTGGAGGGAAGATGTAAGTGCGGCGAGGAAAGCAAAGTTCCTATGAGTCTGGCAGTGGGAAGCCGGCCAGCATTTGTTGGTCTGTTACACAAATGAGGACCAGAGAGGTAGAGTGAGTCGCCCAAAGTCACCCAAGAAGTGGGAGCCTGAGGCCCTTGATTGCAGCCTCCGATGCTGAGAGAAGTCAGGAGCGCCAGACAAACTGGGAAGGCTTCCTGGAGAAGGGGGCTTTATCCTGGCGAGGCACTCCTAAACTTCATCCCCATGCTTCCCCAGACCCCTCCACCAAGCTGGGAGAAAAGGGTTGCACTGGAAGGAACTTCTGCTTTGGGGGTGGAATCGCCCCTGATCCTGATTCCTTCCTGCCAATGTCCGCCAAGCTGTCCTGGGGGCCAGGTGGTTTCCAGGCCAGATCTCACCCTTCCCTCCATATGGGGGACTCGGTAGGACCCTCAGGGCATCCACAACTGGGGAGGCAATTTCCTGAATCTGGAAGGCAGTGCTCACCGCTAGGTCCTGAGTGCTGGAAGGTGGGGGTATTCTCGCAGCTTCTGTTGAGCTGAGCAGGCAGGATTCTGAGCACAAGGGATGCCCACTGTGTCTTCCAGCATTTTCTGAGTTTTCCTCCTGCAGGGCCCCCACCGCTGGGGATCAACAGCCCTGTCTGCATCTTTCCTGGTCTGCAGCATCCCTGAGCAAGAGGCAGATTTTTTTTGCCTCCAGTTCTCAGTGACAACTACTCCCCTTCAGGCTAAAGAGTGGTGGGCCTGGCTCTGGGGGTCTCCAGAATCCAGAGTCATGATAGGAGGGATTTCAAATAGACGGAAGGAATGCCTTGCTGATGGGAAGAAGTATAACGCTCCAGAGCAGGCCTTCTTTATAGGACCAGGTCAATGGTACTTTCTCCTCTGGGATCAGAGATGTACAGGTCTTTCTCCTGTTCCCTCCCACCTCTAAACCACGCTCATGTCTCCTAGAGAGGCTGCACCGCGCAAAGAGCACGAGCTGTGGGGGCAGCAGACCTCGACTGACATCCTGGCTCCGCCATTCAGTTTTCTCATCTGCAAAATGGGGATAATCACGTCCCCCTCAGTGAGCTGTTGGGAAGGACCCCAATAAGAAGGGACGTGAGGAGCCTGGCATGGGAGGTAGTCGCTGCCCCTCCTTCCCTGGAAGAAAGGTAGATTCGGAGAGACTTTCTGTAGGTTGAGGGATTCTTGGGTGTCTGTCCTGGGACCACGTGGCACAGGAACTTGGGGAGAAGCAGAAGAGAAAGTTATTGCCTTTTTAGTCCAGAAGCCTTATATTTTTGTTTTGTTTGTTTGTTTATTTAAATATTTCATCTACATTTAAGAGAGAGAGAGCACAAGCAGGGGGAGCGGCAGGCAGAGGGAGAAGCAGGCTCCCCGCTGAGCAGGGAGCCCGATGCGGGACTGGATCCCGGGATCATGGATCACGACCTGAGCTGAAGGCAGACGCTTAGCCGGCTGAGCCACCCCAGCGCCACAAGCTTACAGAATTTGGGTTTTTGTGGCGGCTGTGCTCAATAGCTCACCCCGAGGATCTGATAGTCGGTTCTTGGGAGCTGGAACGAGCCCTCTCGGGCGCGCTGCTGCACAGGAGATCGGGTGGTCCTTGTAGGAGGGAGAAGCGGGCTGGCTGTGGCGGAGGGACAGCACCCCTCCCCTAAATGGGAAGCCCCTCATCAGGTCCCGACAGCTGTTGTGCGTGGTATGAGGTATTGCCAGATCGCCCAATTTTTCAAAAGAAAGCAGAAATGTGGGTTTTTATGGGATTCTCTCGACTTAAAAAAATTGGCAACAAATCAAGACATTTTTCAAAACCCAGAGCGAGCCAAACAAAGCACGTTTATCTGCAGAATTTGGCCTATGGGCTTCCGCTGGGGACCTGTGCCTTCACAATGGGCCTCGTGGGCTATCCTGTTGGGGACCCAGTGAGCGGGCCAGGAAGAGAGAGCGAGGGGAGTGCACAAAATTTAAGGGATGCCGAAACACTCGATAATCTAGATGAAGAATATTTCACCACAATATTTTAAAAATTAAAACGAATGCCAAAAAAATCTATGTTGAGCAAAATAATAACGTTTCCTATAAAAACAGGGTCAGTAACAGTATTGTGCCCGGCCACGTGGGAGCCCGAGACTAAGGGAAAAGTCCCTAATATTGATTTGGGACTAGAGGAACTTCAGGAACCTTCCATCGGGGCCACTGTCCGGGCCTGTGTTCTAGGGCACTGGGGAGGGAGGGGACACTCTGAGATTTGGAGCTAAAAATATTCATGCCTTGGCTCTTCTTGCAGGTTTCTGTGATTTGTGTGGCTTCGAGAGGGGAGCCTGCCCAGCTGTCTACCTCAACCCCGGAAGATCTGAGTTCAGAGAAGGAGCAGGACCCACCCTGGGTGCTGATTTGTAGAAGGCTGTAGCTGCCCCAGCCTGAGGACTCACCCCTGACTCTGCTCCGTGACCTCGGTGGCTGATGCCCCTGGCTGCAGCATCTCCATTTCCTATGATACAGGGCTTATGCTCTTCTCCCTGAAGATGCTGGTCACAGCCTCTTGTTTATCCCTTCTGGAGTTTTCCCTTTTGGATCCTAGAATCTGAACGTCAACTCCTTCATCCTCTGCCTCAAAGTAGGAAAATACTTGGCTTAGCTTAGACCAGTGGTTCTCAATGGGGAGCAGTTTTGTTCCCCAGAGGACATTTGGTAATGGAGACATCTTTGATTGTCATGACTGGGGGGTGGCCACCCCTGGTAGCTAGTGAATAGAGGTCAAAGAGTTTGCTAAACCCCCTACAATGCACAGGATGGTCCCTTACAGTGTAAATTTTTCCTGTCCAAAATGTCAGGGCTGGGGCACCTGGGTGGCTCAGGAGGTTAAGCGTCTGCCTTCGGCTCCCCCGTTTGTGCTCTCTCTCTCTCTCTCTCTCTCTCTTTCAAATAAATAAAATATTCTTTTAAAATGTCAGTGCCAGGGGCGCCTGGGTGGCACAGCGGTTAAGCGTCTGCCTTCAGCTCAGGGCGTGATCCTGGTGTTATGGAATCGAGCCCCACATCAGGCTCTTCCGCTATGAGCCTGCTTCTTCCTCGCCCACTCCCCCTGCTTGTGTTCCCTCTCTCGCTAGCTGTCTCTATCTCTGTTGAATAAATAAATAAAATCTTTAAAAAAAAAATGTCAGTGCCAAGGTTGAAAAACTCTGGCCTGCACAGAGAGATCTCTGCCCCATTTTCAAAGCTCTCCTGGGGGACTATGTTCTCATCCACTGCCTTAAAGCCCTGACAACCAGAAATGTCTACCTCCATTCCCTCATACTGTTATTTGAGAACTTTTCCCCCCTTTAGCTATCAAGATAGAAAATAAGTTTCTCAGTCCCCATCTCCTCTTGGGCTAGCTGGCATTTCCCCCTAATTATTTCTATGCCTCATTGATTTCTTTCTCTTCCACTCCTTCTCCTGCCAGTGTTCAAATCAAAAGGGATGGGGCTCAGTTCTGGTTTCTTGCATTTGAGGGTGGGGGACAGGTAGTTTCCTCTTGCTACCAACTCCTGGCTGTCCTGTCAAGAGGAGAAGAAAGTTTCCAGAAGCTTCCATCCCCAAGTGCCTCCTCCCTGCCTGAGGAGGCAGACATTTGCCAGCTGCATTCCAGTACCTGCTTCCTGGGGGACATTTGAATAGCTTCACTGGGAGTTTCCAGTATCTTTTTCTATTTATAATGAGCACCTACTGGTGACAGGTACTAAGTAAGGGTGGTTTTTTTTTTTAAGATTTTATTTATTTATTTATTTATTTGAGAGAGAGACAGAGAGAGTGAGTGGAGTGAGGGGCAGAGGAAGAAGCAGACTCGATGCGGGGCTTGATCTCGGGACTCCAGGATTGTGACCTAAACCAAAGGCAGACGCTTAACTGGCTGAGCCACCCAGGCACCCTGGTTTTTTGTTTTTTGGGTTTTTTAAAGATTTATGTATTTATTTGAGAGACAGAGAGAGCACATGTGCAAGTGGGGGAGGGACAGAGGGAGAGAGAGGATCTCAAGGAGATTCCCTGTTGAGCACTGAGCCCGACGTGGGGATCAATTCCAGGACCCCAAGACCATGACCTGAGCCAAAATCAAGAGTCGGCTGCTGAACCAAGGGAGCCACCCAGGCGCCCCACTAAGTAAGGGTTTTCTTTAACTCCCTTGGGTGATCTAAATATTTTTGGGGTAAAATATACACTTTACCATTTTAACCATTTTATTTTTATTTAATTTTTTAAAAGATTTTATTCATTTATTTGAGAGAGAGAGGGGGAGAGAGCATGAGCAGAGAGGGAGAAGCACGTTCCCTGCTGCGCAGGGAGCCTGACACGGGGCTCAATCGCAGGGCTCAGAGATCATGACCTGAGCTGAAGGCAGACGCTTCACTGACGGAGCCACTCAGGCACCCCCATTTTAACCATTTTAAAGTTTACGATTCAGTGGCATCAAGTATATTCACAATGTTGTGCAACAAGGACCACTGTCCATTTCCAGGATTTTTTTTTTTTTGTAAGTAGGCTCTATACCCAGGGTAGGGCCCAATGAGGGGCTTGAACTCAAGACCCTGAGATCAACACCTGAGCTGAGATCAAGAGTCAGACGCTTAACCGACTGCTGAACCAAGGGAGCCACCCAGGTGCCCCAGGCTAGAACATTTTCTTGGTCCCAAACAGAAACTCTGCACCCATTAAACAATAATTCCCCATTTGTCCTTCTCCCAGCCTCTGGGGCTCCATTCTAATTTCTGCCTTTATGAATTTTGGACAAGCAGCTTTTTTTTTTTAACACTTTCAAAAAAAAATTGTAAGCAATCTCTACACCTGCAGTGGGGCTCCAACTCACAACCCCGAGATCAAGAGTTGCATGCTCCAGGAGCACCTGGGTGGCTCAGTTGGTTAAGCATCCAACTCTTGTTTTCTGCTCAGGTCATGATCTCAGGGTCATGAGATCGAGCCCCGCATCAGGCTCTGTGTTGAGCGTGGAGCCTGCTTGGGATTCTCTTTCCCTCTCCCTCTGCCCCTCCCCGCTTGAGCTCTCTGGCTCTCTCTCTCTAAAAAAAAAAAAAAAAAAAAAAAAAAAAAAGTGTAGGGGCACCTGGGTGGCACAGCGGTTAAGCGTCTGCCTTCAGCTCAGGGCGTGATCCTGGCGTTATGGGATCGAGCCCCTCCGCTAGGAGCCTGCTTCTTCCTCTCCCACTCCCCCTGCTTGTGTTCCCTCTCTCGCTGGCTGTCTCTATCTCTGTCAAATAAATAAATAAAATCTTAAAAAAAAAAAAAAGTGTTGCATGCTCCCCAGACTGAGCCAGCCGGGCGCCCCATGCAGCTTTTTAAATACATAATCTATAAGCCTCACGATGTCTCCGCAATTCCGTATTAAAATCTCTACTTCGCAGATAAGAGGACAGCCCCGGAATTTGAGTAATCAGCACCACAATCACAGGACTAGCAACTGACAGAGACAGGATTTGAACCCAGGCCTCTCTCTCAATCATCCAATAAACATACATCAAGCACCAAAGTCACATTAAGCATAGGAGCAGTGACAAATAAGATCTGGTCCCTGTCATCCAGTGATTCACCTCGAGGCATTGAGTTAAGTTTTTATGTAAATAAATATGATTTTATGTAAATAAATGAAAACGACAGACATTACGTACAGCCGACAGTTGCTAAGCGGGAGCTCAGAGTGTGGTCCTTTCTGGGATGAGGTTAGGTAAATTTTTTAGTGAAGGTACTGCTTGAATTGAGTGTTGGAGGATAAGATAAGAATTAGCTGGAAGGACAGTGGGGCTGGAGAGGCAGAAAGAATAGTTCAAGTAACTGCTCAGAGCATGAAGCTACCTGGATGTGTGGACTTCCAGGAATTCTAAGTGCTGGGGGGTAGGAAGGGCCCAGACGGGGTTGGAGGTGGAGGCAAAGGCCATATCGGGGAGGGTCGCGATGCCATCCTGGGGAGCTGGGTTTATCCTGAGGGCCATTGCAGGGTTTTAATCAGGGAAATGAAATGAGCATTCAGAAATGTAACCATTGAGGGGCGCCTGGGTGGCACAGCGGATAAGCGCCTGCCTTCGGCTCAGGGCGTGCTCCCGGCGTTATGGGATCGAGCCCCACATCAGGCTCCTCCACTAGGAGCCTGCTTCTTCCTCTCCTACTCCCCCTGCTTGTGTTCCCTCTCTCGCTGGCTGTCTCTATCTCTGTCAAATAAATAAATAAAATCTTTAAAAAAAAAAAAAAAGAAATGTAACCATTGAGGAGGTAGACCAGAGGCACAAGACTGGAGGCAGAGAGGCTTACTAGGACTATTGCGATCCTGGGGAGAGAAGATAAAGTCTGGACTAAGGCTATTCCAGGGACTGATGAGAAGGCAATGCACGTGGGAGATATTAAGGAGGCAGCATTTAGGGGACTCCGTCAGCAGTTAGAAGCAGATAAGAAGCGAAAGGGAGGAATTATGGGTAACGACCAGGATACTGACTTGGTTCGCGGTGCTATTCACCAAGAAGGGAAGAAGAGTAGGTTTGGAGGAAAGATAGAAATACCTAATATCCAGGGTGAGGGTGCCTGGACTCAGTCAGTAGAGCATGTGACTCTTGATCTTGGGGTTGTGAGTTCAAGCCCCACATTGGGTGTAGAGATTTCTGGAAAATAAAATCTTAAAAAAAAAACCCACCAAATATTTGTGAAACACTTAGTATGCACCAAACGCTTTTCTTAGTCCTTTGCATATATTAATTCAGATAAGCCATACAACTCTATTAGGTAAATACCATTATTATCTCCTTTAAGCAGAGGAGGAAACGGAAGTAGAGGTTGAGCAACTTGGCCAAGCCCACACAGCTCTGCGCGTCTAAATCCAAGCCTGTGCTGTGGCCACAATGCCACTCCTTCCCAAGGGGGTAAGTTGAGCTGGAGATTCTTGTGGCCATTCTTACAGACCACATCCTCCAGGATCACCAAGAGGTTGAACTTATCTTGAGGAGCACTGATGTTTATATCATGAAGAGTTGAGGAAAGGCACGTTGACCAGCCTGGGAGATAAGAATCAAGAGCCTGAGTTTTTGAAAGTTAAGGGCGGGGGTGGGAGGGGTGCCAGTGGTCGCTGTAGGAATCTGTTTAGGAGGAGATTAAGGAAGGTAATCAAGTCAGAGGTAAAGGCTGGAGCCCTGTCTTGACCCTGGGTTTGCACCGCGGGCATGCCGCTGCTGTATTTAGATTATATATGTATTTGGGAGGCGGAAAGAGGGTGCTGGTGGAGATAGTGGGTGTAAATGCCCCCCAGACTATGCCTTGGAAACGTTTGCAGTAATTCCCAAGATCAGAAGCAACAGAAACGTAAAGCTCAATGAGATTTTTGCAGCGTGTTGCCTTTCAGGATGCCTTTCCGCCCACTGGGGGAGGCCACGGGCAGTAAGACCTCTCTTCCAAATCCCGGCATGGTGACCACAAGTCGTATGTTATCCTGGAACCTTGAGGAAAAACGATCTAAGTCAAGAATAGTCTGCAATGGCATCTTGGGGGAAATGTGCCTGGGGCTAGGTAGGTCTGAAAAAAACGCCCAGGACAGTTGGAAGGTTCAAAAGCCCATTTAGTTAGGAACATTTCAGCAGAAGCCGAACGGCAACATAAGCGTGCAGAACTGTCTTGGTTAATGTGGGGTTGCATGGGGGCTCCTTCTGAGAGTCGCTGCTTCCATCCTTTTCTCCTTACTGTCCTTTTCTCTGCCAGCTCGTCTTCTTTCCTTGTCAGGCAGCGAGTGGCACGCCTGGGCGTCAGGCACAGATGGAACAGAGCTCTCTGCTGTGATCCAGAAATAGTCATGCAAATATCTGGCTGCTGGGGCTTTATATTTTCACCCCCTCCCTTTCCTACTCCTACCCCCACCTCAATTCCTTCTTTAAGGCACCCGATTATTGTGTCCACAGGGATCCAGCCTGGGGCTACTGGGCTGTGCTCACTTCCTGGAGGGACAGCTTCTGGTGGGAGAGAGAAATCTCCCCAGATGCCCTGCGGCTGCAGCCCAGACCCATGGCCTGAGGTCAGACAGGGTTAGGTCCATCTACAGTGTGACACTGTGCCACAGACCTTTACGGCGCCGGCCCCCCTGTGGGGCAATACTGTCGTTTGGGTTTGATGTTCCATATTTGTTTCACTGACACTCCTACCCCTGGCCCACCAGTACTGACTGCTGTCCGGGGCAAGGAGAAGACCACCTACTTGGACTTCACGTTCAAGGTGGGGGTGGGCTACTTCCTCCTGAGCCTGGTGGAGCCGCACCATTTGGGCTCTTTCCCCTCCTTGTGGCCTGCGGCAGGTGCTGCCACTTCTGCGGGTGGCCTGCCCATCCTCCCCTACTCCACTCTGATGAGGACAGGACTGGGCTCCAGGTTCCGTCCCGCTGGTCAGTGGTCGGCCTCAGCCCGACATCCAGCATCGTCCATGAGCCAGCCCAGACCTCCCTTTCCAACCAAGTCGCTCTTTCCCATTCCTGCCACACCAGGACCTGTGCCCCAGACCTTCACCAGATCCCTCCTCCCCTTGGCTCGTGCCCCTCCTGGGGAGCTCCGCCCTGGTAGGCTTCAGAACCAGACTAGCTGGCCCTGCTCGGCCACTTGCGGCTGCGTGACCTTGGGCCAGCCGCTCGGTGTTTCCAGGCTCAATCTCCTACTGTATAGAGAGGGACTCATAATACCACTTTACAAGGTTGTTGTGAGGATTCAACAAGACGATGTGAGGAAAGTGGTGGGCCCCCACCGTTCCTCGGCAGGCGGTGGGTGCCGTTATTATCTATTCTACGATCATGGACTCAAAGCCTACCCTCTTTCTGTGAAGACTTCCTTGACCCCATCTCTCGTCTTTTCCTCCTCAGAGCCCCCATGAGGGTTCCGTCATACTGAGTCACGTGCTGTTTTGCGACTTCCCCTTTGCTGCCATCTCTAGCTGTTACTTAGATCCCCCCTCCTCCTGCCATTTGCCAGCGTCTCCAACTGGTCTTTGCACCCATGACAGACGGGATGGCGAGGGTGTGCTTGGAATAGGGGCTCCCTCGTATATACTGATTTCATTTAGTTCTGACGTCTTCATGCCAGAATTAGGAGTGGGTCCAGACAGGGCATGTCAGAAAACCAGACGGATGGACATTCCTCCACCTCCTTCCACGGCTTGGACCAATTTTAACGATCCTTCAACAGCTAAGTTCTTCCCAAGGTCCAGCTAGAGTCCTGCTTGCTGCAGTGGAAGCTGGCCTCCCTGGGCCTCAGACTGTTGGTGTATAGGTCCTGAGAAGAGAAGGGTCCAGTTGCCTTTTGGGTTATGCTAAGAAGCGTGGGTTCTATTCTGTAGGTTGGGGTTGGGCAAACTATGGCCCTCAGGCCCCATCTGGCCCACCACCTGTTTTGGTAAATTAATTTTTTTTTTATTATTTATTCGACAGAGATAGAGACAGCCAGCGAGAGAGGGAACACAAGCAGGGGGAGTGGGAGAGGAAGAAGCAGGCTCATAGCAGAGGAGCCTGATGTGGGGCTCGATCCCATAACGCCGGGATCACGCCCTGAGCCGAAGGCAGACGCTTAACCGCTGTGCCACCCAGGTGCCCCTGGTAAATTAATTTTTATCGGAACACCGGTCATGCCTACGTGTTTATGTCTTGTCTACCGCTGTTTTTGTGCTACAGTGACGGAGTTGCGTAGTGGAGATGCGCCTAAAGCCTAAAATATCTGCTATCAGGCCCTTCCTGGACAAAGTTTCTGACCCCTGTGCTAGGCCATCTTTGGGAGCCTTTGAAGAATTCCAAGCCAGGGCGTGACGTGATCGCATTTGCGTTTGCGAAGGATCCCTCTGGCAGCCGTCTGGAGGGCAGGCTGGAACGAGGTAGAAGCAGGTGACCGTGAGGGGCTCTTGCAATTGTCCAGCCGACAGCTGACGAGGCCTGAACCAAGGCGATGGGCAGTGGGGTGAACGAGTGGTGCAGACCGGAGAGAGAGTGGAGTAGAGCCAGAAGGACTCGATGCTTGAGTGGGTGGGGGCAGAGGGAGGAGGAGGAGGAGGAAGGAGGGCCGACTGCTGGCTTCACCGAAGGTGAGGGTCACCCACTAAAGGAAGAAGTCGGTGAGGAGGGTTGTACCTTGGGCTCCGGACACGAGTCATTTGGGATATTTGCAAGAGATGGTGAAAGTACCACGCTAGCTCTAGAGTGATGTCCGCCATGGATATTTGAGACTTATCCGTCGTGTGGGAGTGTTTATTGTGGTAAAATATGCATGACAGTCTTTATCGTTTTAACCATTTTTAAGTGTACAATTCAGTGGCATTAAGTTCATTTACGATATTGTACACATATCAACACTCTCCATTTCCAGAACTTTCTCATCATCCCCAATGGAAACACTGTATCCATTAAATAATTACTCCCCATTTCCTCCCTCCCGCAGCCCCTGGTAACCTCTATTCTACTCTCCGTCTCTATGAATTTGCATATTCTATGTACCCCGTGTAAGTGGAATCATACAATATTTGTCCTTCTGTGCCTGACTTCTTTCATTTAGCATAATGTCCTGAAGGTTTGATCACGTATGGCTGAATAATATCCCATTGTATGTAAATGCCATATTTTGTTTATCCATTCACCTGTGGATGGATGGATTCTTTTTTTTTTTAAGATTTTATTTATTTATTTGACAGAGAGAGAGAGACAGCCAGCGAGAGAGGGAACACAAGCAGGGGGAGTGGGAGAGGAAGAAGCAGGCTCATAGCAGAGGAGCCTGATGTGGGGCTCGATCCCAGAACGCCAGGATCACGCCCTGAGCCGACGGCAGACACTTAACCGCTGTGCCACCCAGGCGCCCCGATGGGTTCTTTTTATATTCTTGCACTTCTAGCAAAGACAGTCATATTGCTGATGCCTTAAAGGGTCATTTCAGAGACAACGGGACATTACGTGCCTCCCGAGGAAAGAAGACTGTACCACCTGTGAAGTATTCTTGCCAAAAACGTAAATTCAAATCCCTTCGAGCCTCTAGGTTTATCTACCAATTTATAGGAAATACAGAGACCGGAGAATCATTTTAAACTATGCCATGGGGAGGCAATCAGCAAAGTCCAGACTGTGAAAAATATGCAGAATAAAAGACCTAGTTTCTTCAATAAATAAATTGCAGAGGGAAAAAAGAAAACACACACACACACAAAGATTAAAAGATACTTAAAAGTTATATCAACTAACTGCACTGTGTAGATTTTGATTCAAACAAGCAAGCAGTTTAAAAAACATTTATAGAGACGATTAGAAATTTGAACGTTGATTATTTGATGATATTAAGGAATGACTTTAAAATTATTAGCTGTGACAATGGTATTGTGGCTTCGTTTTTAAAAAATAACCTTATCTTGGGGCACCTGGGTGGCTCAGTCAGTTAAGCGCTGGCTTTTGATTTCATCTCAGGTCATGATCTCAGGGTCATGAGATTGAGCCCTGAATCCCTCTCTCAAATAAATAAATCTTTAAAAAATAAATTAAAAAATTTTTAAATCTTATCTTTTAGAGATAAACACTGAAATCTTTTCAGATGAAATGATATGCTATCTGGGAATTGTTTCAAAACTCTACTGGGTAGGAGAGAGGTTAGTTGAAACAAGCTCTCCTGGGGCGCCTGGGTGCCTCAGTCGGTTAAGCGTCTGCCTTCAGCTCAGGTCATGATCCCAGTGTCCTGGGATCAAGCCCCACATAGGGATCCCTGCTCAGCAGTGAGTCTGTTACTCCCTCTTCCTCTGCTGCCCCTCTGTCTGCTTGCAATCACTCTCTCTCTCTCAAATGAATAAATAAAATCTAAAAAAAAAAATAAAATAAAAAAGAAACAAGCTTTCCATGGGTTGGTAGCTATTAAAGTTGTGTGATGGATACTCGGGGTTTGTTATACGATTTGTTTACTTTCACATGTGTTTGAACTTTCCTCAAATAAAACTTTTTAATGTCATAGCAGAGACGTGCTCCTTTATTTTGGACTAATTTTCGGCAAGTATTCTCTTCTAAGAATTTAGCTTTGAGTTTCCTGGAGAGCATTCTCCACCCACACTTCAAGCTACTACGCAAAGAAATAAAGAATCTGAAGTTAAGAAATGCATTTTGAGGAACAATAGTCAAGGTGTGCCTTTGTCATCTGAGCACGCGGGTCATCAGGCAGATTTGCAATTCTGTGGGCTTTTAATTTTTTTTTTTTAAGATTTTCTTTATTGAGAGAGAGAGCACGTGCACGTGCGCGAGGGGAGGGCAGGGGCAGAGGGAGAGGGAGAAGCAGGCCCCCTGCTCATCAGGGCTCGATCCCAGGACCCTGAGATCATGACTTGAGCCGAGGTCAGATGCTTAACTGACTGAGCCACCCAGGCGCCCCTCCATGGGCTTTTTAAAAAGCGGGCTTGCGTATGTGCAACCCTTTTTGGAGGGTCATGGTGTGGCTGCTTGCCACGTGGCAAGTGTCCTCTTCCCTGCCGTTGGCCGTTTCTCGTAAGCCTCACGATCCCTCTGTGATTACATATTATTATCAGCCCCCATTTTACAGATGAGGAGGTGAAGTTCAGAGAGATTCATAAGGGCTCACATCTGTTAACCATTTACTATGTATCAAGCACTGGGCTAATTGCTTTCAATGAATTCGCTTGTTTTATCCTCGCACACCCGTATGAGGTAGGCACTATTATTATCCCCTTTTTATAGATGAGGAAATTGAGGCTTACAGAGGCTAAGGAATTTGCTAGCAGCTGCTAGACCAAGCGTCCTCTCAGGCTGTGAGGCTCTGAAGCTGCTGTGCTCTCTGCTCCCCCCGGGACCCAGCCCAACGGAGTGGTTCCGAGCAAGCATTCCGGGCTCTGCTGTTTATTGGTCACGTGGCCTTGGGCACATTATTTCTTCGTCCTAAGCCTGGTTTCTAATTTGTAAAATGGGGCGAATAACAGCACCTCCCTAATAGGGCGACCGTGCAGACCAGATGAGACCATGCCTATCAAGGGGTTTAGCCCAGTGCCTGCCCGCATCGTAAGGACTCCACTGATGGCAGCGACTTTTATTATCACCAGGTTTCTCTCGGAGGGGGATCCTTGATTAAAGTCAGATTGCTTTAGAAGCTCAGGAATCTTCTGAAAAAACTGGCCATTCCACAGTCATCTGGGCTATTTTATGCGGACACGGCTCTGACATTTTTCTATGCGGAGGAGAGAGGCGCTTTACTTAGAGGCGGGACAGGGGTTAGTCTGACCTTTGGGAAGTTAAAGACCAAGAGCCGAGAGACCATGAACCAACCAGACACTGTGGGTGTCGCCCTGGTGTTTCAAACCAGCCTGATCCCTGAAACTGCTTCCCGGGTCAGGCTAGAGGAGCTCTTAGGAACCCTCCTTGGTGAGACCCCAGGAGTGCCCTAGATGTGCGCACGCGTAAATAAAACATGCTAATATACTTGTTCGTTCCCTGTCACGTTGTAGGGGAAGGACATGGGCTTTGGAGCCCTGGGAAGCTCAGTTTGAATCCGGACTCTGCCGCTCACAGGCTGTGTAAGTCACGAATCTGTCTGTGCTTTAGTTTCCATAGCTGTGGATTAGGAAAGGTGTGATAATAAAGCAACAGTTGCAGAATGCTTACTATGTGCTCGGCCCTGTTCTTTTTCTATATTAACTCATTTAATTTTTTCAAACTTAAGAAACTTTTTTTTCTAATTTTTTATTTAAGTTCAATTTAGTTAACATAGACTGTATTATTCGTTTCAGGGGCAGAGTTTACTGATTCCTCAGTTGCGTATGACACCCAGTGCGCATATGAAACTTTATTTTCATTTTTTTTTAAAGATTTTGTTTATTTGACACAGAGAGAGCACAAGTAGGGGAAGGGGAGTGGGAGAAGCAGGCTCCAATCCCAGGACCCTAGGATCATGACCTGAGCTGAAGGCAGACACTTAACCGACTAAGCCACCCAGGTGCCCCAAGAAACTATTTTTTTTATTATTATTAACATATAATGTATTATTTGTTTCAGGGGTACAGGTCTGTCATTCATCAGTCTTACACAATACACACAGCTCACCTAACACATACCCTCCCCAATGTCTATCACCCAGCCACCCCATCCCTCCCACCCCGCTCCACTCCAGCAGCCCTCAGTTTGTTTCCTGAGATTAAGAGCTTCTTATGGTTTGTCTCCATCTCTGGTTTCTTCTTGTTTCGTTTTTTCCTCTCTTCCCCTGTGATCCTCTGCCTTGTTTTTCAAATTCCACATATCAGTGAGATCATATGATAATTGTCTTTCTCCGATGGATTTATTTCACTTACCATAACACCCTCTAGTTCCGTCCATGTCATTGCAAATGGTAAGATTGCAATTTTTTGATGGTTGCTTAATATTCCATTGTTTATATACACCACATCTTCTCTATGCATTCATCTGTCGATGGACATCTCGGCTCTTTCCATAGTTTGGCTATTGTGGACATTGCTGCTATGAACATTGGGGTGCAGGTGCCCCTTCGCATCACTACATTTGTAACAAGAAACTATTTTTAAAAGCAATTTTAGGTTTCTAGCAAAGTAGAACCGAAAGCACAGAGTTCTGATATACCTTCTGCCTTCCCATATACCTTCCCACACATACACAGCCTCTCCCGGTATCGACGTCCTACACTAGAGGGGTACGTTTGTTACAACTGAGAAACTGATACTGACACGGCACCCATCACCCAAAGGCTGTAGTTTACATCAGGGTTCACTCTCGGTGTTGCACATTCTATAGGTTTGGACAAGTGTATAATGACAGGTATCCATATTGTATGGTTTCACTGCCCTAAAAATCCTCTGTGTTCTGCCTATTCACCTCTCCCTTCCCCCAGCCCCTGACCACCACCGATCTTTTTACTGTCTCCATAGTTCTGCAGAAACTTTTCCAGAATGTCATAGAGTTGGACTCCTACAGTATGGAGCCTTTTCGGATTGGCTTCTTTCATTTAGTAATAGGTATTTAAGGTTCCTCCTTGTCTTGATAGCACATTTCTTTTTAGTGCTGAATAGTATCCCCTTGCCTGGATCTGCCACAGTTTATCCATTCAGGTATTGAAGGATATCTTGGTTGCCTATATATATATATATATATATATATATATATATATATATGCAGGTTTTCGTGTGGCTGTAAGTTTTCAATTCATTCAGGTAAATAACAAAAAGCGCAATTGCTGGATCATATGCTAAGAGTATGTTCCGTTTTGTAGGAAACTGCCAAAATGTCTTCCAAAGTGACTTGTACCATTTTGCATTCCTAACAGCAAGGAATAAGACTTCCTGGTGCAGACCTCCTGAGAGGTCTGGTGTTGCCAGTGTTCCGGATTTTGGCCATTCTAATAGGCGTGCGGTGGAAGCTCGCTGTCGTTTTAATTTGCATTGCCCTATGACATCCGACACAGAGCATCTTTTCAAATGCTTATTTGCCATCTGTGTCTTCTTTGGTGAGGTGTCTGTTCAAGTCTTCGGCCCATTTTTAAAGAGGATTATTTGTTTTCTATTGTTGAGTGTTAAGAGTTCTTTGGATATTTTGGGCAACAGTCCTTTATCAGATGTGTCTTTTACAAATATTTTCTCCCAGTCTGTGGTTTGTGATCTTTTAGTATTGTCTTTTTCAGAGCAGAAGTTTTTAATTTTTAAGAAGTTCAGCTTATCAATTTTTTCTTTCATGAATCATGCCTTTGGTGTTGTATGTAAAAATCATCACCACAATATCAGCTGTAGCAACATTTTTCTAGATGTGACTCCTGAGGCAAGGGAAATGAAAGCAAAAATAAACTGCTGGGATTACATCAAAATAAAAAGCTTATGCACAGTGAAGGAAATAATCAACAAAACTAAAAGGCAACCTACTGAGCGGGAGAAGATAATTTGCAAACGACATAACCAATAAAGGCTTAGTATCCAAAGTATATAAAGAACTTATACAACTCAACACCAAAAAAAATATAATACAATTCAAAAGTGGGAAGAAGACATGAACAGACATTTCTCCAAAGAAGATGTCCAGATGGCCAACAGACACATGGAAAGATGCTCACCATCACTCATCATCAGGGAAATGCAAATCAAAACCACAATGAGATATCACCTCACACCTCACACCTGCCAGAATGGCTAAAATCAAAACCACAAGAAACAACAAGCATTAGCAAAGATGTGGAGAAAAAGGAACCCTCGTGCACCGTTGGTGGGAGTGCAAACTGGTGCAGCCATTCTAGAAAACAGTATGGTGGTTCCTCAAAAAATTAAAGATAGAATTACCATATGATCCAGTAATTCCACTACTGGGTCTTTACCCAAAGAATATGAAACCACTAATTCGAGAAGATATATGGACCCCCGTGTGTACTGCAGCATTATTTAAATAGCCAAACTATGGAAGCAGCCCAGGTATCCACTGATAGATGAATGGATAAAGAAGAGGTGGTATGTATATACAATGGAATATTATTCAGCCATAAAAAAGAATTAAATTTTGCCATTTGCAACAACGTGGATGGAGCTAGAGAGTACAATGGTAAGCGAAATAAATCAGCCAGAGAAAGACAAATACCGTATGATTTCACTCATATGTGGAATTTAAGAAACAAAGCAAAGAAAAAAAGAAAAAGAGACAAACCAAGAAACAGACTCTTAACTATAGAGAACAAACTGATGGCTACCAGAGCGGGGGGGGGGGGGAGACGGGGGAATAGGTGAAGGTGATTACAAGCATACTTATCGTGATGAGCACTGAGTAATGTACAGAATTGTTGAATCACTACATTGTACACCCAAAACTAAACAGAACACTGTATGTACATATACTGGAATTAAAAAAATAAAAACAAAAATTAAAAAATCATCCCCAAACCCAAGGTCATCTGGGTTCCCATCTATGTTATTTTCTAGCAGTTTTATAGTTTTGTACTTTACATTTAAGTCTATGATCCATTTTAATTTTTGTAAAAGGTGTAAGGTCTGTGTCTAGATTCATTTTCTTGCCTGTGGATATCCAGTTGTTCCAGCACCATTTGTTGAAAAGACTACTCATTTAATTTTCAAAATAAGCTTTGAGGCAGGCACTGTTATTTATCTCTATTTTTCAGATAAGCAAACTGAGGCATAGAGTGGTTTTTATAAATCACCCAGGGTAACACAGCTAGTACTTGACAGGGATTTGAACCCAGGTAGCCTGACTCCAGAGTCCATGCACTCAACCCCTATCTATAGTAATAGTCTCTTTGTCATAGGTCTGTTGTGAGGAGCAGAGATCGTGCCCAGCGCGTGGTAGGTGCTCAGGAAGCAGTAATGAGGGCGCTGTCCAACCCAGCCTTCAAGGTCTCACTCAGTACCATGTTCTCAGAGCAGCTTTATTTCACTCCTCCAGCCAAACCAGCCATCCATCATAGTGCTCTCTTACCCTAGGGATGCCAGCATGGTGTACCCTGCTTACTACAGTCACAGCTCGCTTCCATGGGAGTTCCATCCAGGGGCTCCATGTCTGATTTCTCAGTATCTCCCAGAGCGCGGGGTGCTGTACTGGGCAGCCTCTCCGTAAAAGTTTGTTTAATTGAGTTTGGGTGGCCCGCTATTCCTTTATCCAAAATGCACATCTTGGGTGTGGTCTATTCCTCAGGATCTCTGAGCTCTTACTCAGCTCTTTGCCCCTGAGCCCCCCTGCTCCAACCTTCCCTGATCTGTCAGGTTGCCCCGCCCCCAGCAGAAATTCTCAGTCGGGCTAACTATGGAGGCAGCTGCCTTTCTTCCTGCACCACCCCACTCAGGTTCTCTCACATTCTAGGGTACGGTACTCCAGTATGGACACTGCCTGTAGAAGTGTCCACCTCTCCCTCCCCAAACTCAGGACATAGCACCTATCTTGGAGGTCTGGTCTCTAAACAAGTCTGGCCTCTCCCAGGCCGTCTAAAATCCCTTCTTGGTCGGTAAAGCAGTTCACTGGATGTTTACAGGACATGAGGACCCGGGGCAGACCTCCTTACAAAAAGCTTCTGAAAGGTGTTAATTGTTGGACTCCTTTGGGGAGTGAGTGAGTGTCCCTGAGGGCTGTCTCCTGGGCCCTGGCACACCCCTCAGGCAGCTCGACTTGACCAGCTACACAAGCCCGTGTCCACCTTGGGGAGCACATCCCGCCGGTGCCACCTTGGACTTGCAGGCAGTGCCTGCTTTGGCCCGAGCCATCCGGCACCATCCAGCAGCGCCCTTTGTCCGCCTCCGCAGAGCCGCCCTGGGAAGATGTGCCCAGCAAGACTCAAATGCTTCCCCCGGACAGCCCTGCCCTGGGCAGCACCCTCCTGGACACAGCCCACGGGGTCCAGCGCCGGCCCTGGAAGGAACCTGTTCTATCCGGGCGGGCACCGTGCCGGCCCTGGGCGTGCCCAGCGGCCTCCGGCGCCCCGCGCACACAGGAGCTCCAGGCGGGGCCTCTCGGACGCGGACAGAGCGCTCCCGGAGCAGCGCCCGGTGCCCACATGGCCCGTTCTGGAGGCGCGCCCAGCCGCTGCCAGGAAGGCCGGGCGTTTATCCCCGGAGCCGCCAGCAGGGAGCTCCCTTTCGGCTCGGCTCGCGCGGCTACGGGGGGCGGCGCTGCGCTGCGCCGCGCCGCGCTGCGCTCCTGCCCGGACCGGGCCGGGGCCGCTGGATGCCGCGTCTCCGCTTCTGCTGCCTGCCGGGCGGGCTCCGGCGGCGGGTGAGCGCGGGGCGGCGGGGGCGGCTGCTCGGGGGCGGCCCGGGCCCGCTGGGGCGGCGGGGCGGGCTCGGGCCGGGAAGGCGGGCGGGCGGCGGGGCCCGCCGGCTCCTCCTCCCCCACTGTCCCCTGGAAGCGGCGGCCCGGACTCCCGGCTCCGGTCCCCGGCTGCGCCGCGGAGCTCGGCGCCCAGGAGCGGGGGCCGACCGGGAGGGGCGGGGAGGGGAGCTCTGGCCCCTTTTGCCAGCTCGGGGGCGCACGGAGGCAGGGCAGGGTGGCCCTCGGTTTGGGGGGGGAGTGAGGACTGGGGGGAGCCCAGGTGGCCCCGAGCTGCGGGGTAGAGGCTGCAGCCTCCGGGATAGGGGGCTTCACCGGGCCAGGCCCAGGCCCCCCAGACCGACCGAGCGAGCGAGGCTCCGAGGAAAGCAGCGGGGAAGGCGAGCACCTCCACCGAGCCCTTTATCCCTCCCAGCGGCCTTCACCCTTTCACTGCCAGGCCGACAGCGGGCTCCTCTCAAAGGAGCAGCTGCTAGACAGCTGGCAAAACAATGGAGACCCCGCTTCCCCAGACCCCCTCCCCGGGGACAGAAGATGGGGGTGAGTGAATGGTAGGCTTTGGAGATTAGGGAGTGCTGGCTGGCTGTCCCCTGTGACTGGCTGCTCACCTCACCTTTCCCTGCAAAGGGGTGGGGTGTGTGTGGGAAGGTCGGACAGCCTGCCCCAGGCCTCTGGGAGAGACTGCCCTGACGCCCCGCCCTGCTAACCTGTCATGCCAGTTGTTTCGCCAATGGGAAGGGGAGGTGGTAAGGTTAGCAGCTCCCCACCCCCGTGTTGGGGGGAGCGGGGTGCTGCTTGGTACCAAGCATGGTGAGGAGTGGGTCATGTTCCTGGCTGAGATAAGGCCTGCAGGGACATACCACACATTGGGGCTTTGTTGGGGGCAGGGAGGGGGGATGGGGATGTCACCCTTTTGCAAGGCACATGTGTCCTGCTGATTAGTTAGAAAGGCTGCCAGCCAGAATGAACTGGGCAAGGGGGAGGGGGTGTGTGGATGGGGGTGGGGGAAGGCAGACGGTATGTTTTTCAAGTGGTACTCCTTTTGCCTGGTCACTCGGCCAATAGGGCATGTGTTTGGCAGTGTCCTCTTGGTTTGTGTTTGTGTAGAGAGGCCCGGGACAATACTTCCTGGGAGGAGCTCTCCTGCCTAGAGCCTTCCTGCCCTCAGATGGACCCCCAAAATTATGGAATCCGATTCCCTCCCCCTTCACCTGGCCAATGACTCAGGCTGGTTTGTGTGGGCTCTTTGGTCTTCTGGAGTACCTGGCATGTCTGTGGCTGTGGGGCCTTGTAAATTCCCCCAAGGAGAGTGAACAGTTGTCCGAAGTATGTATGCGGTGGGTCCATGCTGGAAGGGAGGGAAGGTCAACCAGACAGTTAAGAGCAAGATCACCTTAGTGAGACATTGAATCCAGAGGGTCAGGCTGCCTTTCCCTGTACTTATGAGATCTGGAGACCTTTTCTTGGGCAGGTTGGTTTCCTGTTGTCATGGCAATGGGCCAGGCCTTGTCTAGCTTTCCCCACCCTTTTGGTTCAGAAGCTACTTTCTATTTGGGGATATTGAAAGTTGCTCTCCCGAGGTCTCTGGCTTCCTGACAGACCTCACTGGCTCTTTGTCAGTGGCCTGCCGCCTCCTCAGCTTCCCCTCCGTCCTTTTGTGATGAGGGCTTTCCAGGAAGCATCCTCCTAGTTGCTGGACATGACTAATTATATATAGCCTCGGGCGGAGGTGTGCTGTCCATTCGGGGTTGGGGACTTTGGGGTTGGGGCCTCAATTCCAGGAAGACTATGGGGGGAAGCTATTGTATTAGGAGGTTAGGGCAATGAGAAGGGTCGCAGGTGGGGGTGGGAGGGAGAGAATGCCGGTGGTCACTTCCTTTGAAAGCTTTGAACTTGGAACCGTTGAGAACCTGGTGCCTGGCAGCTCTGAGTATCTGGTTTGTTTACGCTCTCCAGGCCTGGCTCAGGTGCCAGGATGTGTGCCTGAGGGCTTCCTCGGGTGCCCCAGGCTCTCCTCAGAAGCCCTCACGTGGATCGTGCCCTTCCTGACTCCTTCCTGGTCCCTCAGCCTCACTCCCCGGCAGTCGGGGCAGCCAGCCTCGTGCCTCGAGCCCCCTTCACCGGCCCTGGAGGCTGCTCATTAAGGGGTGCATGTATCTTCAGAAATTGGGCCCGAAATCTCCAGGGTCCCCCAGAGGCAGGTCCCCGAAGGTGGACTGGGCGGGGCAGAACTGGGGCTAGCGTGAAAGGGAGAATCCACCCTACTCGGGTGGAGCAGGGAGTTGCTGGAACTCAGGAAACCTTGATCCGCACTTGGTGTGTCACAGGTCTCCAGAGCAGCAGGGCTGTTCTTGTTCCTTCAAACCCGAGGTCTGTGCCCAGCCAGACACCCCTCACCTGAAGCGGACGCCACGGACTAGAACTCGATCATCCATGTGAGCCGGGTCCTGCTGGTGGCTCTGGGCCCCAGGCCTTGTCCCAGGCCTCTCCTGGGTTTGGTGGGTAAAGCTGAGGGGCTCTGGCCTGGCGTAAAGGTTCAAGGGTGTGCGAGTGGTTCCCCCAGGACTGGGGCTGGGGGCTTGATGGAGCTTTGAAGTTCTACTTTGAGTCAGGCTCCTGGGTGCTTGAAGATCTGCTCACTCTGCCCCTCTCCCCCCATCACCACTGGTCGCCTGAACTGGAGAGTGGGGTTGGGAGCTGGATTGGGAGGGGTGGGGAGCAGAACTGGAAAGCCTCCACTCCTCTCCCCACCTCACTTTGCTTGAGGTGGGAACTGTGTGGCTTGTAAATTATCCATAGTCCCTTGATGGTTCAAATAGCTTACAGTCAGGCAGCTGTTTAAACCTCGGACCGAGGATTTTACAGGGCCCAGGGCCCTTTCTCTCTGGCAGGTACTTTACCATCACTTACAAGGGATTATTTTCTATTATTCTCGGATATTCAGAGATGTTGGATGATGGGCTCAAGGTCACACAGCAAGTCAGAGACCCAGTGGGATTAGAACCTGCAATTTAGAGTTGAGCACACTATCCAGCAAAGGCAAGGGCTTGGAGCCAAGGCGGAACTCTCAGGCCCACGGAGATTTTATAGTTGAAATAGTTGAGGCCTAGAGAGGGGCCAGGACTCGCTCAAGGTCACACAGAAGGTTGCTGGAGGGGGGGGGCAGTGTTAGCTGAGTTTAGCGCCCAGCCGGCTGCGGCAAACCCCGCGGGAAGCCGAGGAGGTGCACCTGGCAGAGCAGCGGGGCGCCCGGCCGCGCCGCCGGCGCGTCTCCCGCTGCCGTTCCTCCCGGGGCCTGCGGGACCGCTGCGTTCCAGGGGAGACGGTATCGCGGCGGCAGGCGCCGCGGGGCTGCCCCTGCGCCGGCCGGCTGCCTGGAAGTGCTCGGGGCCGCGGCTCCGCGGGAGCGGGAGCCCGCGGGCGGGCCGGCTGATGTCATGTGAGAAGCGTGCAGTCGGAGCGAGCACACCTGGAGCCGGATAAGCTCCGTGTGACCTGGCAGTGAGTCACGGGGTGCTGCGGCGCTCTTAGCACGACCGGCCGGGACGAGGCTCGGCGGCGGCGGCCCGCGTCCCCCTGCGCCACTCGCTGGGGCGGGCCCGGTGCCGTGCGAGCCGCCGCAGGGTCGCCTTTGCAATCCCCGGTGCGGGGCCGCCGCCGAAGAAAGGCCTCTGGGCTGTAGGAAACGGCCGCTTAGGGAGGTCAGAGGCCAAGGGAGAGAGGCCCGCTCTCTTGGGAAAGTATTTCCTTTGTATTTATTTATGAGTGTGGTCTGGGAGTGGGGTGTGGGGGACTGACCCTTTTAAGTGTCCACCCACAGCAGCCAAGTCTGGGCGCCTTGTCTTGGGATTCTAACGTTATAGTTTCCATTTCCTGGGGTTTCTGCTTTGCCAGCTGCAGGGTGACCCATTTAAATCTGTCCCCTCTTAAAGCCACAAGACACTAGTGAGATCTATTTTAACCAAGTCCCCCAATTCACTGAAACTTTTCCGAGGCATGAGACGGCAAATCTTGAACTTACCATTGCAAACTTGGTTTACAGCCTTCATGCTAAAAGGATTGTCAAGGCTTTCTTTTTCTTTCTTTTTAATCTTTAAAAATCGCAAAAGTAACATGCTGGGAAAAGGTTTAATCCTAGGAAGTCTATTAGGCTAAAGTGGCACTACCCCTGTTTGCCCCAACTCCATGAAAACCACGGATAAAATTTTGTAATGGATATTGTAATTATGGATATATATAAAATACATATTTATTATATATTTATATATAATATGTTACATAAATACAATTTAATATAAATATAAAATTTTTTTCTGTAGGAAATAAAGAGCGTATGAAAAAGTAGAAGAAATATGATACATAATCCCTATCTAAAGCCCCTAGGCCTAGATACACATACACACCCCCACCAGCTAAATATTCTCATTGTAAAAAGTTAGAACAATATAGATGAAACACAAATCTGCTTTGACTCTTCTAAAATCCCTGTCTCTTCCCCAAAGCATACATCTTTCTATGCATATGCAAATATTGCACATACATAATGTGCATGGATATATACACACACATATACATAGTTTTAAAAATATGTAAGTATAAAAATTATATATTATCCAGCAACTTGGTTTTTTCACTTAACAGTATAGTATTGAATCTTTCTAGGTCAGTATGTACAAAAATCTCCTTCGTTCTTTTAAATAACTGCCCAGTTCTATAATTTAGCTATTCCCCTAGTGACAGATCTTTATATTGACAGAATTTTGCAATCACAAACAGTGATGCAAAGATTAGCCATGTTTATCGTGTGAGCCTATCTGTAGAGGTCCTATATGTGGAATTGCCCAGCCTAAGAATATGTACATTTAAATATTTTCATAGATACCACCAACTTGCCCTCCTTACACCAATTTATACTCCCAGCAGCATACATGAGCTACCCTGCGTCCTATCTTCTATTTGATTGACGTTATTAATAATGGTAGGTTTTACTAAACTGTGAAGTGAACAACAGTATACCTCTGTGTTCTTTCATGTGTCTGCGGGTATGACTGAGGCTGCATACCTGTTCGTGTCTGTTGGCCATTCGTATTTCTGCAGCTGTGAATTGCGTGTGCTTAGTCTTGGCAGTAGCTACATGGGGCCTCTGGACTTCAGCCCGTGTGATCCGGCCTGACCACGTGCTCACAGAATTGCCTCCACTTCTTTGAGCTGTACTTTGCATATACAGAGGTTCTGCCCAGCATTAAGATTTTATGTTTGGACTTATTTTAGTCACACTTGGACTGCGGTACACACTTCGTCTACCTTATGCTGTCTGCTGTCCCATTTAGATGATAAGAATGTGCCCTGCTGCAGTTGGTACCGTTCTTGAGTGCCTACTCTGGGCTAGGTGTCATATGGAGGGCTTATAGACCAATTTCATTTGGTCCCCATGTCGTATGTGGTAGGGGCTGTTATTATCCCCATTTTACAAGTGGGAAAACAGAGGCACAGAGGTGTGAAGTGACTTCCGAAGATTGCATAGCTATTACCTGGATTTGGTCCCAGGTTTGCTACCTGACATCTGGAAGCCTAAGCTCTTTCATTAGTTTCATTTATCTTTACTTATTTAGTTTATTTTTTTGAGGCAGGCGAGAGGCAGAGAGAGAGGTAGAGAGAGAATCTCAAGCAGGCTCCACACTGGACCCTGAGACTTGACCTGGACACGGGGCTCCATCTCATCACCCCAAGGCCATGATCTGAGCCAAAATCAAGAGTCAGGCACTTAACCAACTGAACCACCCAGACATCAGCATATCTTGCCCCAGATACTTTAGTATACATTTCATTAACCAGACTTTAGTATTTACAGTTCGTTTTTCTTTTAAGTATTTCACGTAATGAAATGCACAAATCTTCACGTGCGCTCTTTGGTAACAGTTGAAAAACGTATATGCCTGTCAACCCAAATCCCTGTGAAGATAATGTAACATGAACATTACTCCAGAAAGTTCCCTCATGCCCTTTTTCAGGCAATTCCCACCCCCACCCCCATCCTCACCATCCAGAGGTAATCGCTGTTCTGATTTTTTTCACCGTAGGTTAGTTTTATCTATACACATCTTCCGTGGCTTACAGTGGCTTTACCTCCTGCTAAATCCATCGTAACTTGAAAGTACCCTAAGTCGAAAATGCATTTAATACACCTAACCTAGCAAACATCATAGGTTAGCCTCGCCTACGTAGCTGAAATGTGCTCAGAACACTACTATTAGCCTACAATTGGGCAGTATCATCTAGCACAAAGCCTATTTTATGATCAGGTGTTGAATATCTCGTGTAATTGATTGCACACTGTACTGAAAGTGAAGCCAGAATGGTATAGCATGGGTCTAGAATGGCTGGAAGTGTATCGGGTGTTTACCCTTGTGATCACGTGGCTGACTGGGAGCTGCGTCTTGCCACCGCCCAGCATCCCGAGAGAAGCCTCCTACTGCATGTTGCTAGGTCAGGAAAGGATCCAAATTCACAATGTGAAATATGGGTTTTACTGGGGCGCCTGGGTGGCACAGCGGTTAAGCATCTGCCTTCGGCTCAGGGCGTGATCCCGGCGTTATGGGATCGAGCCCCACATCAGGCTTCTCCGCTATGAGCCTGCTTCTTCCTCTCCCACTCCCCCTGCTTGTGTTCCGTCTCTCGCTGGCTGTCTCTGTCTCTGTCGAATAAATAAATAAGTAAATCTTTAAAAAAAAAAAAAGAAATATGGGTTTTACTGAATGCAAATTGCTTTCACATATGCATGTCGTAAAGTCGAAAAATTGTTAAGTCGAACCATTATAAGGCAGGGACCATCTGTACTAAAACTTCACGTAGAAAGTACCATACAGTATGTACTCTGTTGTCAGAGCCTTCTTTTGCTGTCACTTGACCTAATGTTTTTGAGATTCATCCCTGTTGTCTCTATCAGTAGTTGCTCCCTTTTTCTTGTCGAGTATGAATATGTAAATTGTTTACAGAAGCAATAAGGCAGCTGAGTTGACCAAGTCGATTGTACTTGATTTGGGGAGCAGCCGGGTCAAGATGATGTAGGTACGTACCCTAATTTATATACATACCTTTCCTCCATGTAAAATTAGGAAAGGCCTCCTGGAGTAGGGTGAGGGGAGAAAGGCAGTGAAGAAGGTCAGAAAACTGTAAGGTTCCCTTCGTGGGAGAGGGTAAGAGATGAAGGGGAACCCAGAATGAAGAGTGGGGAGGTGCTGATGTCATTGCTGCTGGAGTCTTTGGACCCGAGGGCAGGAGAGGCTGAAAGGTCCAAGGTCTACAGGAAGGTGATAGAGCCCTGTGTCCAGCAGGGTGGGCCCTGAGGAGCAGAGGAGCCCCCGCACCCACGCTGGGGGTCTGACCCTGGACACGGAGGTTGCAGGTGGCTCCAGACAGGTAGCACAGGAGAAAAGCCAGGCCACAGCCAGGCAGTTGTAGGGATGACAGCGGGGAAGGGGTACCTTGTGAGCGGTGTGCATGACTATGGCAGGACAGAGGTGACGAGGGGAGGGCTGAAATGGACTAAGTCTCTGAAGGCCCCAGAGTTGGGATGAGAGGGGTAACTTTGGCAGAAAGTTAATAAATAACCTGTGTCCACAAGAGAATTAGATATTTGGAATTTTCGAGCTAGAAGAGACCTAGATCATCCAGTCCAGCCTTGAGCAAAGTGACAGGCTCAAGGTCCCCTAGCAATTCATTGGCAGATCCAGGCCTAGATAGCAGACCCGCTAACCTTCCCGGCCAGCAGCTACCCCCCGCCCCCATGCTGCTGCTGGGGCAGTGACTGTGTGTGGTTCCTGCCCATCGCAATGGCAGTGAGGGGCAAGCTTTTGCCAAAACAGGGATTTCCACTTCTCAGGGACCTTTCCAGCCCAAAGATTCTAGAATTCTGGGGCCTGTTTTCCGTTGATACTGCTCAGACGTCTAGCCCCCGGCAAAGAGCCAGGATTGGGTAAGGATTGCAGAGTAAGAATTGAAGACCAAAAGACGTATCTTGGTGGGATAGTGTGGTAGGCAGTTGGGTTCTCATGGTTGGGCTGAGGCTGAGGCCAAGAGACTCATTTGTCCCCTTCCAGTCCCCAGGGTGGGTTTCTTTCTTCATTTCCCACACAGGAGCCGTCTTCTAAATCAGCTCCTCTTTTTTTTTTAGAGAGAAAGAGAGTGCAAGCATGGGGGTGGGGTGGGTAGGGGGAGAAGAAGAGAGAGAATCTTTAAAAAAATTTTTTTAAAGATTTTATTTATTTGACAGAGAGAGACACAGCGAGAGAGGGAACACAAGCAGGGGGAGCAGCAGAGGGAGAGGGAGAAGCAGGCTTCCCGGTGAGCGGGGAGCCCGACGTGGGGCTCAATCCCAGGACCCTGGGATCATGACCTGAGCTGAAGGCAGACGCTTAACGACTGAGCCACCCAGGTGCCCCAGGAAGAGAGAGAATCTTAAGCAGACTCCGTGCTGAGCCTGGAGCCTGACACAGGGCTCAATCCCATGACCCTGAGATCATGACCTGAGCCGAAATCAAGAGTTGGACGTTTAACCATCTGAGCCACCCAGGCACCCCTAAATCAGCCTTTTAAGACAATGCAGGTAGTAATGGGTGACGGCAGTGACCACCAGAAGATCCCACATGCTGGTATATGGTAGCTCGGTGCCAAACCCCATCAATATTTGGGAGGAAAGAGAGACTCCCCAGGTCACAGTAGAGCCCTGAAGAGAGGGTGCCTGCTGTAAGGTACTCCCCCATCCCCAAATCAGTCCAGACTCAGCTGGACAGGCCTGCCCTGGCTTCGCACTTCCTGGGCCCTAGATTTCCTGTCTTCCTGCTCCCAGGTACTGTGCATGGAGCATTTTAAACCAAAAAGTTCAGAGGGAACTTTGTTTTACTAGGTAGAAATAGGTCAGAAGGGGCAAGGGGTGCCTGTTAGGTCCACAGGGAACTAGTAACTGGGCCAGATTCCCCACCTCTTTGGATATGCTCTACAATTAAAGATTTCTCTAGAATTGCACTGCCCAGTTCAATAAACAGTAGTTGTCGAATACTTGAAATGTAGTTAGTCTGAATTAAGATGTGTACTAAGTGTAAAAATCACACTGGATTTTGAGGACTTAATATGGAAAAGAGAATGTAAAATATCTCTATATTGTTCATGTAGATTACATGACAATATCTTGGATCTATTTATATGAAAGTATATCTTTAAAGCTAATTTCACCTGTTTCTTTTTACCTTTTTTATTGTGACTGCTAGAAAATTTTAAATCACACGTGTGACTTGAATTGTATTTCTGTGAAGAGCATTGCTCTAGGAAGGATATACTGATCTCTCAGGAGCCACGTGGGTCAGGGTCCTGGGTGGGAAGGAGGCAATTAGCCAGGGCCACCAGGATCCTTGGGAGTTCCTGGCCTTGATGTCTTCCTAGGCATTGTATTGGCACTAGGGTTTCCTCTCAGGAGGTTGGGGAGCCTGGAGGGCCTTGCCTGGTCATGGCGGTGGGGTACACAGACAGGAAAGGCCTCTCCAGGGCCTTGCAAAAGGTCGTTGCTGGAAGGAGTGAGCTTGTTTGTCCTGTGTCTTGAACTCGGAGGGGGGGGCCTTCTTGGAGAGAGAAAAAAATTGCACTTAATTTCTAATTAGGTGGTATGGCCTACTTCTCCTCCTCATTCCCTGCTGGTTAGAACTTGTTCCCTGGCTCGCAGCTCCACCCCCACCGGGTCTTTCTCAGTCCTGTCCCCAGTCGGGTGCACGCCGGGGTAGGAGTAGGCTGGCACTATGGGTGCAGGTGGCCCGGAGCTGGCTTGTCTCTCAGGCTGCCACAACTTTCTTCCCGAGGCTATATTTAGTTGTTGGTCTGGGGAAAAGGATATGAGTTTTTCAGGATCCTGTTTATCCAGCAGAACCCACCCCCACCTCTCAGCTGTCTATCCTCTGTTCAGTCTGGAACTTCCCCTTTGCTCTCTGCTTCACTTGGGGCGCCAAGGTCCCAGAAAGAAAACAATATTTGCCGCCGACTAGCTGTGTGACAATTAACATATACTTAATTTCCTGCGGCCTGTTTTCTCATTTGTAGAGATAATGATACCTGCCGTGAAGGGATGCTGTGGGGCTCAAACGAGTGTGTGTAACGCGGCTAGCAAGTGGAAATTATGAAATAAGGGTTGGTGCTTTGAGGTCTTCTGTCAGGCCGTGGCTAAGGCTGCTTCTGTGTACCTTTCCTTCTTCCTTTGTGTTGAATCTTAAGTCAGGCCCCAGGTCGGCTTGATGGCCCCCTCCTGCCAGGAGGCCAGAGCTCCCAGAAGCCACCTCGGTGCACACCTATCAGGGATGAAAGGCGATGACAGACTTTGGAGTTTGCGCTTTCACAACCTTATCGAAACCTCAAGTTTCCTTATTTGTAAAATGGGGGTAATCACAGACCTTCCCGTAGCAGTGTTATGAGGATTAACTTAACAGAGCTGGTATTGTATCAAGCCGAGCACCTGGCACAGAGTAAGCCCGCTCTCAGTGAGGGGGAGCTGTGCTCATGAGTTGGCCTTGTCTGGACTGGAGACACAGGAAGAGGCTCTGCTGGAATAATCTCTCTCTCTCTGCTTCTGTTTGCAGCAGCAAGGTGGGGTACAAGGGCCCTGTGCTAAGCACCCGTGATCCTCTGGGGGTGCCACCCCCAAAAGCAGTACCCCACCATGTTTAACCTAATGAAGAAAGACAAGGACAAAGATGGCGGGCGGAAGGAGAAGAAGGAGAAGAAGGAGAAGAAGGAGCGGATGTCGGCGGCGGAGCTGCGGAGCCTGGAGGAGATGAGCCTGCGTCGCGGCTTCTTCAACCTGAACCGCTCCTCCAAGCGTGAGTCCAAGACACGCCTGGAAATCTCCAACCCCATCCCCATCAAGGTGGCCAGTGGCTCCGACCTGCACCTGACTGACATCGACTCCGACAGCAACAGGGGCAGCGTCATCCTGGACTCCGGCCACCTGAGCACCGCCAGCTCGAGCGATGACCTCAAGGGTGAAGAAGGCAGCTTCCGCGGCTCTGTGCTGCAGCGGGCGGCCAAGTTCGGCTCCCTGGCCAAGCAGAACTCGCAGATGATTGTCAAACGCTTCTCGTTCTCCCAGCGGAGCCGGGATGAGAGCGCCTCAGAAACCTCCACCCCTTCCGAGCACTCTGCGGCCCCGTCCCCGCAGGTGGAAGTGAGGACTCTCGAGGGACAGCTGGCGCAGCATCCCGGCTCAGGCCTCCCTCGGCCAGGGCCCCGGTCCCGAGTCCCTGAGCTGGTGACGAAAAGGTTCCCGGCCGACCTGCGCTTGCCCCCCGTGGTGCCCTTGCCGCCGCCCGCCCTCCGGGAGCTGGAGCTGCAGCGGAGGCCCACTGGAGACTTTGGCTTCTCCCTGCGCCGCACGACCATGCTGGATCGGGGCCCCGAGGGCCAGGTCTACCGAAGGGTGGTTCACTTCGCGGAGCCTGGCGCGGGCACCAAGGACCTGGCCCTGGGGTTGGTGCCGGGTGACCGTCTGGTGGAGATTAATGGGCACAACGTGGAGAGCAAGTCCAGGGATGAGATCGTGGAGATGATCCGGCAGTCTGGGGACAGCGTGCGGCTCAAGGTGCAACCCATTCCAGAGCTCAGCGAGCTGAGCCGGAGCTGGCTGCGGAGTGGCGACGGACCCCGCAGGGAGCCAGCTGATGTGAGTGTCCCCTGGGCAGCCGGGCAGGAGCGGGGATTGGGAATTGTGCTTGGGCGGATGACTGGGGTACCCAGGAGCGGTGAAGTCGTGCCACTCTTGGGCCCCTGGAACAACTTACCTGGCCTGCAGGGAGGAGCCACCTTAGCAGGGGGTGGTCCCTGGTGATACAGGCTTCAGGATACAAGGGTGAAGGGTTTGGGCACCAAGTTACCTGAGCCCTAAATCGGGGCACGGAGGCTCATGCGTGTCCCTTCAGATGAGAGAGAGTCTGGACTACTAGTCCAGCCTGGCATCTGGACACAAATAGAGGATTCCCATGTTATTTAGGCATTAGATTTGAAAGAAAAAATGAATTATTTCAAATCAGGGTTGCTGTGGAACATCTGGGCTGTGTAGCTGTTTTGCTAGCTCTTGGGTAAGATGACTTCAGGACTCCTCTTGCCCTTGAATGAGGAGTTGAATAGGAGGTAAGGTGGCAGAGATAAGCATGGGCCAGATCATGGAGGACCTTGTAAGTCATGATAGGAGTTCAGATTTTTGTCCCAGTGAAACAGGACCATTGTAGCGTTTGAAGCAGGGGAGTGACTGGACCTGATTTATACAGATCACCTGGGCTCTAAGAGTATTTATTACCTCTCCTAGAAGAAGAAAACACCCCGGAAACGTAACAGATATCAAGCCTACAGAAATAGTATGACCCGACTATCCCTGAGACCCCAGCTGTTATCCTGCCCACACAAAACAGCAGTGGAAGGGATGACATAGGAGCAGAAGAGATTTAGATTCTATGCATGAGAAGATCTCCAGGGGGACAGTGATCTCTAACCCCAGGGGTCTTTTGATAGGGTGGCTACGTATCACTTTGGAATCTTCCACCTGGAGACAGAACATGAAGGACAGGTTGGCCCCTGGCCATCCTGTTTTAGGGTTTTAGGATTGCCCGGATCTGGTCCAGTGCATAGGCTGGCCAGGACCGTTCAGCACTAAGTGACTGGCCAGATGTGTCAAAGTCAGAGGTGGGAGGAAATGCTAAGGAAGCAGGCAGAGTCCTGGTGCTAGCTTTCTCCCCGGGAGGGGAAGTCGATGCTCAGATGGTGGCTCAGCCTAGCAGCATGGAGGGCCCAGAGGGCCTGGGAGCGGCAGGGTCAGAGTCTGGTAGGAAGCACTGGAGGTGGGTTCCAGATCTGCCTTTACCCGGGGCCTGGTGGAGGTCAGGTGGTTTTGCTAGTCAGGAAGGAGGGAGCCTGGTGTGGAATCCAGGGAAGGACCTGGACTCATTTGTTCCAGAAACTCACATAGAACACCTACTGTGTGTCAGTCACCAGACTAGACTGAGCTCGGGGAACCGCAGTGTAGAGGGAGTGGTCTTTATCTTAGAACCAAAGCCCATACTATATTGCCATGTCTGTCTACTTTCTCCCAGGCTAACATTATTTTTAACAGAAGGAATTTTCTTCTTCAAGAATGAATCCCCTGGGGGGGTTGTTGCCAGCTCCCGCTGAACCACAGCGCAGGCCTCTGTGGGGCCCTGGGCCTGGCATCCCAGATGCTATTTCGTTTTCTCTTTATAGCCTGGGGATCATCCTGGCATCTCAGATTTCTCAGCCACTCTCCCTTCCCAACAAGCTGCTGCTGCTCTATCTCTGGGGAATGGGATGGTTCGGCTTTGGAGGCCCTGGTAGACGCCACACTACAGCTGGAGCCGGTACCTCTGAAATGCTGGCTGGCTTCAGCCCCCGTGGGGCAAGCCCAGCGCTTCTTCCCCAGGCTGATGCGTAGGGGATCTGGCAGGGGACCCACAGCAAGCTCCAGCCTCGGGAGTCTCTGAGAGCCATCAGAGAACCCTGAGAAGCACAGGGCTGAGCAGCCCCGCATCTTTTCCTCCCTGGCAGGTGGCAGGGACTCAGGCCTCAGCAGAGAGGAGCGGAGTGGGCCCAGCCTCCTGGCCTCCTGGAACAGACCCAGAGCTGGTGTGGGAGTGCTGCGGCCTCCACTGCAGCTCTCATCCTCCATCCCCTCCTCTTCCTCCCGCTCCCACTCCGGCTTCTTTTCTTGGCAGCCGTTCTAAGCTCAGTTCCATGCCAAGAAGAGTCTTCCCACTTACTCAAGGCTCCTGGGCGGGGTACCCTGACAACTCTGGCCCCACGAGGACGGCTCCTGGCGGCCACCCTGCCCATCAGGTCATCCATCAACTGTGTCCACACACTGCCCGTCCCCAGGGAGCTCTGAGGGAACCAGCTGGCCATCTGTTCTCTCTCTGCACACAGATGGGGACCAGGTCTCATGGCTCCTCTCTGTGGCCTCTTTGGAAGGCCCCAGGGAGAGACAACCCCTCGGGTTTCCTTCTCACAGGATGTGTGTCCAAAATGCTTGGCTCACGCCTCCGTGTGTCCCTGTAGCTGCTAGCAGGGTTCTGTTGGGAGTAGGGGTGAGCCACAGTAGGGGGGTAAACAGGGAGCCCCAATAGAAATTGGGAGAAGCAACTCTTCTTCTGCCATCTGTTCCACTCCACTCATTAAACAGACATTCATTGAGCACCAACTGTATGCTAGATCCTGGGAGCCATAGTCCCAGCCTCTAGGAACTCATAGTCTAGCAGAAGAGATGGCCAAGTAGCAGATGATGACAGTGCCGTTTTAGAAGCTCCCCAGCCCGGGGGGCAGGGGGTCGCAGGGAGCACAGAGGAGGGACTTGAAGTATAGTCTGGGGAGAGATCACAGGGAAAGCTGCCATCTGGGTGGGAGATGAATGCAGGGGAGGCAGGAGGAAGGGGAAGGCTGTGAGAGATACATACCAAGACCTAGAGGTTGGAGAGAGAAGGACACATTTGGGGGGAATAAGGCTGGGGGGACAGTGCATGGGGAATGACGATCGAGAGAAGCAGCAGAAGAGGCCAGCAGGGGACAGGTCACGAAGGCCTTTGTGAGCCAGCCTAAGAAATGGGAACTTCGACCAAAGGGCAAGAAGCCGTTTAATCAGGGAGTGATAGGAACAGATATTAGAAAATCTGGCTGCTCGTGGAGAATGCTTTTGGGTGTAGCAAGGGCAGCCATGGGGAAAATAGTGAGGGCCCTGTCATTGTCATCCCAGTGGAATGGAGGTCTGTACTTGGGTAGAGCAGTGGAGATGGGGAGAGATTTCAGACGTGACTGACTGGTGTGTGGGATGGAGGAGAGGAGGGCCAAGTGCGATGCCAGCTTTGCAGGAAGTTGCTGAGTTCCTTCCTTGGCTCCTCAGGGGAAGTGTCTTAGGGTATCTGGTTTTGGATCAGTTACTCTTAAATTGTCTGAAGGCAAAGCATTCCCTGAGTCTGGTGAGATGAAAGGGGGTGTTGGTACAGACAAGGATCTTAAAACCCCAGTTGGATCAAAATGCCTTTCTCCCGCTCCGTGAATCTGAGTGGGAAAGTCAAGGGCCCACTGAGAAGGACGAGGGCCTGGGAGAGAGGAGAGCCAGTCAGTCCTCTCTGTTTGTATCCTCAGCGGGCCCATCGCGGGGAGTAGGGCTGTAGGATGTTTCTGCTAAGCTCAGAAAAGCTCACCTAGCTAATGTGGTTGTCCCCCTGCCGCCAGGAGCCTGGAGAAGCTGCCAGCAGGGGAGCTCCACCCAAAAGCGCTGCTTCCCTGAGCTTCCGCGGTTGTGGTGGGAGGGGCGAGGTGGGGGTTTCCAAGAAGGCACCCACTCTCTGCCCGTCAGGCCTGCTTTCCTGGGCTCTGTGGAGCTGTCAGGCCTTTCCCGGAGATCTGTGATATAGTTTCTTCTCCCTTTGGACCGTGGGGCTTGGACTCAAAGGCTCTAGGGCTACGAGGTTCCTTGAGGGGTTGTCACGTCTGTATAAGCCACCTGCTTATGTAGACTTGTGTAAGCCACCTCTCATAGATTCCCGTAGGTAGTAAATGTCTAGGAAGATGATCGGTACCTTTCCCTCTGCCCGGTCTCTAAAGCCCTCCAGGGAAGGTCATTCTGCTGCTCCCTTGATTAACCCGTCCTGATGTGCTTTCCCACTGTTGCTCCTGGTAAGGTTTTCTTTCTAAGGGGAACGTGTGATGCTTTTGTTCCGACCCTTTCCCTGTAGCCCTGTGTTCAGAGACAGCCAGCTGAAGGAAGGGCTGGGATGCCGGGTGCTCCCTACTTATTCCCAGCATCTCAGGCCTGCAGATGGGAGGACACCAGTGGCCTGAAAGGAGACTGGCAGGTTGGGGTTGCCTGCATTGAGAAGGGCAGGGGCCCCTATGCCAGGAAGCCCTAGACCCCTGGATAGAAGCTGTATGAGCCTCACCAACCTTGTCCCCGGGACCCTGGGACTTACAGGAGTGGGACCTGCAGGATACCAAGGAGAGATGGAAGACTGTCCTGTTCCGGGTCTGCTGGGCCAGCTTCTGAGCAATAGGCGGTCCCTGGGGCTTCGGGTGGTGGTGGAGCTGCTGGGTGCTGCCGGGCTCGGTGTCCTAGAACACCTCTGTTCCTAATGTGACTTTAGAGGATCCTTGGAGGGGTTTTGGGTTTTGTTTGCTTGAAACAAAATTCTGACTTCATTTTGTGCCAAAGCTCTAGGCACTTCTGACGTCAGTCTCACCACGTTGAGAGCTCGGCTTGCGGGCTCAGAGCAGAACCCAAACTCAGTTGTTTTGGTGATGAGGCGGCCAGTGGGTGGGTGTCAAGGGCGTGAGAGCTGGTGGATGAAAGGTCTTTGAGAGCATTTGGGGGGTTCTCTATCCTGGATTAGTGGGGTGTATGGGACCAGCAGGATAGCGTGGTGGACAGGGTCATTTCTATTCCGCTGGGTCTCCCTTCTCCGTCCTCAGAGGCACATTCTGCCTTCTTCCCGATGAGCCGCTAGACGAACTGCAGCCCGAGAGTGCCCTGGCCACCCAGTCTGTGGGTGGTGGGCACGGTGCCCAGGCCACATTGAACTGGGTGTGGGTACATGTCATGGTCATTGGTTGTTTTTGCAGGCACTGCTTGGAGCCCTGGTGTGGGGGCAGGGCCTTGGTTTGAAGTGGCCTGCACTGGCCCCTTCTGGCCCCGGTCAGAGCCCCCCCCCCCCCCCGCCCCCGGGGCCCACACTGCTACCCCTGGCCACCCCAGTCCTCACTCCCTTCTAATCTCTTATTTACGTTGAAATGGTTCTGGAAAATACCAGATATGCAAACACCCAGACTGGGGGTGGGGTGGGGTGGGTGAGGAGTGGGGTGAAGGGGGGTGTGTGGCGGGTGGGAACACAAGTATTTTAAAAATGCTGCAGATCTCTACAGCGTTTCCCAGAAACCACAAGCACGCGGTCCGCCTGCCAGCAGCGCTCCCGCCACCCCAACACCGCTGAGCGGCTGGGCTCTCCTCGCTGGAGCCGGAGGTGGAGAGCAGCGTCGGCGGGGGTGGGGGCTGGTGACCCAGCTGGGGAGGGGGCTCCCCGGCCGCCGGGGCTGCCTGGCGCCTCCATTGTCAGTCCTGGGCAGCGGGTACGGATGAGCCCCAGGCTTCCCGCAGCACTGTGGGCGCCCACCGTGCCAGACGGCGCTGAGGAGGACTGGAGTCTTCGAGGCTCCCCACCTCCTGCTGTGCAGTTTGAGGGGGGTGCAGCTCAGAGTCCTGCGTGGTGTTTGGCAGCCGCTTCTGTTCTGTTAAATACAGGGAACAGTGTCGGCAAAGCTTATTTTTTCAGTTGTTGCCTCTAGTTTGGTTGGGAAACTATTTCCCTAGACCGGGGTCCCCACTGTGGCTGCCTGGATCTCCCGCCACAGGTCCCTCAGAATCAGCACATGACATGCTTCCCGGGCACAGCTCCGGCCGGCCGCTTTGCCTGGACTCGGGGGCAGGGAAGCAGGTGGGGCGTTGGCCCAGGATTCTGTACGGCGCCTGGGGTGGCACATGGCACCTGCGTGCTCCCTAGGTGGTGTTTCATGGATCTGGTAAAGACTTAGTCGAGCAGAAGCGCCGTGGGGGCAGGGCACAAGAGGTGACAGCCGGGCGTGGGGGGCGGGGGGGCGGGATCACGGCAAGCGTGCCCTGTACGTTAGGCACTGCTCTAGCTGTTTCACGTATATGAACTCATTTCGTGGGCCCAGCAGCCCTTTGAAATAGGTGGTGTCATCTTTATTTCACAGATGAAGATAGCGGGTCACAGAGAGCTTAAGGGTAAGTCTGTGGCGGAAGGTTTCAGGGCTATTTAAAGGAACTTGTTGGGAGTTGAACTTCTGGCTTCAGCTCCTTGCCCTTCACGAGTGTGCTGTACCGGGGCGGGGAACACGGTATCCGCGCATCCTTATGAATCCACGGGGCGGCCCGGGCCTAGGTCCTTCTGAGTCCTGCTGCCCCTATCGGCCTCTCCTCCAGAAGGGAAGGGGAAGCAAGGAAGGACTGGCCGTTCTTGCTCTTGCTCTGTGGATGGGGAGCCCACGTGGCAGCAGGTGGGAGCTGGGAGAGGGACTGGGAAGCATGGCCAGGAAAGCCTTAGGAAAAGAGGCAGCATCTGTCTCCGCAGTGTTTGGGGGTGGTCCCTTGGGGGCGGTGCAGGGGCACACTTTGCCCCTTACACGTCTCCCCGGCTAGGCCCTGGAGGGTGAGGATGGTGCCCCTGGCCTGTTTGGCCCTTACTGTCATGCTAGTACAGACCTCTGCAGCACTTGGCATGGCAGGAGCCCCAGAGAGTCACCTCTGACTGAGAACAGGTCCTCTTCTGTCACATGGGGGCTGCACACTGTTGCTTCCTCGTGCACACTGTGGGGAAAAGGTGAGGAGCACAGGCCTGGCAGAGGGCCTCGCAGGGAGTGGGTGTGCAACGAAGAGTTCTCCTTGGCTTCTGCCATTGAGTCCATGCTGTTCCTTATGTCTGTCATGCTTGTCCTTGCCCATCCTCATGCCCTCCTATGCATTGGCCCCAGTTTGAATGTCACTTCCTCGGAGAAGCCTTCCCTGACCCTCCGAGTCATCACCTCCTTCTCCTTCACACATTCATGTTTTAAGTTATCGTACTTCTCCGGCCCTGAGGGCTTCATGATACCTGTTGGATGTTTGCTGAGGGAAAGAAGATGGTTCTCTGGTCAAGAACTGGTTTCCCATTCTCTCTCATGGTTTTCCTCATTTACCTCACTTTTGATTCCTAGAACCCACCCCCCCGAATCGCCTTGGTGACTTGTCTGCAGTACGTGCCCCACCTTCACCCCTGACTCTGCTTCTGTGCCTGGGCACTCGGCAGCCCCCACAGGAATGGAGGAGACGTGGGCTCTAGGCATCCAGGAGCAGGTCGTGGGATGGCCTGCCTCCTGGCCCCGCGCTGGCGTCTTTGGGATGGCACCGGGCTTGGGTGAGAAGCAGATTTGGGGTTATACGGGGTCACACAGTGTGCAGTCCAGGGGACCTGGGAGCAATGTGCTTGTTGTCCTGACTGCGGGTCTCTGAGGGAGGAGGATATGGCCCAGCAGGGCTCACAGCTCCCTCTTTCCTTCGGCTGCTTTCCCGCTTTGCCTGTGTGCTGGAATGTCAGCAGGCTGGGAATTTTCACAGCGAGGATTTTTCCCAGTCAGAGCAACAGATTCCAGCTGGAGCCCGGGGACAGCTCCCACATGGGCAGGGGCTGCCAGAGAGGACCAGGGTACATGCTAGGGCACCCCAACTGCTGAGGCCCCACTCCCATCCTCCACGGGAAATGCAAACATCTGTCTCTCTCCTGGGTCAGGCAGAACCTGGGCTTCTGGAGCTGTGGAGCTCAGGAGAGGCAGTGGGAGGCCTTGGGCACCAGAAACTCCCCCTCAGTGAAGAAAGAACAGGGCTGGCCATATCCCACAGGCCTCACTACCCCCACCCCCGCCCACCATGAGTGAGTCAGGAAGGGGCGCTGCCTTGGATTCCAACCTCAGGTGCGGCTGTGGCTGCCAGACCCAGGTTCTCTGGCCTGTGGGGGCCGCCCAGTCTTGGCAGGAGGTGGCCCTGCTGAGTTTGTCACCCTAATCTGTCCCCTCTCAATGGGCCCCATAATGTCTCCAGGGCCTGGTTCCCTCTCTTAGTGACCCTTCCGGCCTCTGTGCCCTTTGCCCCTTGATCTCAGTTCTGCTGGCCCCTCCCTTCCACTCCCATTTCTGCAAGGAGCTGACTCACTTCCTCTCTCCCTCCCCAGTTTCTCTCACTGCCAGGCCCTATGGCGTACAGGGTACCCACGGGGGGGGGGGGGGGCCGGGAGATTTCTCACAGGGTGCTTCCTAGGCTCTTTTTCTTGGCAGTAAGACTGAGGCTGCCCCTGGCTCTGGGCAGAAGAGGGCTGGGAGATGGGGGGGTAGAGGGGCATGGCTCTGGGGTGTAGGAAGGGCCAGATGTGAATGGCCCTGGAGCCTTAGCACAATCAAGGTGGGATGTCAGGAAGCCTTGAAGAGCACCTGCCCCATGTCACCCTGTTGGCTCGGTTCTGTGGAGGAGAAAGGCTGAAGATGCCATCCCTGTGACCAGGAGGGCTGTGCTTTCTCTAGAACAGAAGACATCTGCAAAGAGATAGATCTCAGCCGAAGTGGCATGGGCTAGAGGCCAAGCAGTGACAGCACTGTCAGGCAGCATGAGACAGTCATGACTCTCCGTGACAGCCAGTTTCATGCCCAGCGTCATCTCCTCATGGAGAAAGTGTCTGCAGATTCCAGCGGCGCCTTCCAGGGCCAGGGTGAGGAGCCCGGTCTGCTACTGTCTCCCCGCTGGTTCTTCCCGCTGGGAGCCCTCATCCTGCCTCTCCTGGCCCCTGCCTCTCTCATCTGTGGACTGCCCTGGTTGCAGAGCCCCTTGCAGAAGCTGGCTTAGAACAATGGAAGGTTTCCTCCCCAAGTGGCTGGCATCATCTGGCTTGCCCTCCTTGGAGCCATCCAGGCTGGGGAAGCCTGAGGGCCTGGCACTTCCAGCACCGGGGACTCAGCTAGAGCTTGGCCTGGCACAGCCTGGGATCCTCCCCGCAGGCAGCCTAGGTTACCCAAAGGGCACAGGCACCGGGTAAGGTCGAGTCCCCAGCTCACTTGGCCATGCATCAAGTTCAACAGATGCTGAAAGGAAACGGGGCCTACTGCCTGAGAAGCCTGGGGGACTGCTGTCGGCTGTATTCCTAGAATCAAGTGACCAGCAAACATTCCTGTTCCCCACTGCACGGGCGGCCTGCCGTGATCCTGAGTTTGGCCTCAGGATTTCTGGACCATGACGGGTGTTTCTTGTTTAAATGAGGTTGGGGTGGCAGGCTGGAATGAGGCCTAGGCGTGACAAAGGTAAGGGGTACCCGCCTGACCACCCCACCCAGAGTACTCTCAGCCTCTCTGGTGGGAGGTCACCACCCCCCACAGGCGCAGGTGCCTGTCTGCGTTCCTCTCCTAGGGCTTCTTTATTGCTGCCTGCCACCACCCGTCACTACCTGGCCTTGTGAGCAGAACCAGGCTCTGTGACAGGACACCCAGTTTGGAAATGGCTTAGGACACATACACACACCCTGCAACATTTAGTCTGGGTGTCTTTGTCTCTCAGACTCTTCCAAAGCATTTCTGCCACCAGCCTTTCGGCCTTCCCCTTCTCTGTCCAGACCGGAGGACTTGGTCTCCAGGGCAGGGCACGGCAGAGTTTTCTGGCTCCCAGCAGGCCTCTGCATCTTCCTTCACACACCGCTTTTCAGGTTTTTCTCCTGTGCCTCTGAAAGAGGGACCCGTGCTATAAAGAGTCCCTTCTTCTTCCTCCCTACTCATTCTCTTCAAAAATCCCCAAACTGCAGATCTTATTGTTGCTATAGGAACAGATGCTTGGCAAATGTGAAGTTGGATGGAAGGGCTGGTTTTGGCTGTAGGAACTGCTTTCGGCTCATTTGGGGAGGAGAAGGAGGAGGCAGGCCGCATAGGCAGAAGGGCCCACACGTCGGAAGATGCGGATGATGATGTTTATGTTGTGAATACATTGGTGCATATTGGGCACAACATGGACGCTGGAGCTGGACTCCTCGGTCCAAAGCCGCACTCTGCTGCTTACTAGCTGTGTGACTTGGGCAAATGATTTAATTTCTCTGTGCCTCACTTTCCTCATCTGTCAAGTAATAATTATACTTTCTTATAAGGTGTTTTTAAGGATTAAATGAATCAATACCCGCCAATCATTTAGCATAGCATTATCCTCATCATTAATCTCTCTGTAAGATGCTGGGAGGTACTTGGTGCCTGGGAGCTTGATGGGCTTTCTGCCTACGAATGCCACAGGCCTGTTAGTGACTCAGCTCTGCTGCTGGGCGGGGTGGGGGGGGGGGGTTGTGCAGGGCACTTTACTCTTGTCCCCAGAATGGTGCTTTTCCCCAAAGGGCCCTCCAGGTGAAGACAGGGAAATAGGCCCAGATTGGTCCCCACGTTTACTCAAGGCCACATGACAGGCTCCGAGTCTGTCCAAACTAGTCCGTAGTTCAATGCATCTTTAAAATTGTGCTCCTTTTCCCATGACTGCCTCCAGTCAGATTCTTGGCCGATGCCAACAACTTTGGAATACCAGGCGTCCTTCTACCTATTTGTTTTCCAGTTGAACAGACTCTGTCCTTTTTTGTGGTCTCTCTACAACATATTTTGTTTCTTCATGCCTGTCTTGCTTCTGGATGAAGGGTAAGCAGGAACTGAGGACAGAATGGAGGCACAGAACAGAGAGGCAACCCCGACCTACCCGTTCTTGGGTCTGTTCTCTGCTCCTTCATCACACATATGAGCTCGCCCGGACACAGATTTCAATTTTCTAAGTACTGTGGCAGAACCTTTCATATGAAGCACCAGTGAGAGACTGGTAGCTGTCAGATCCATGTCCTTCCTGTTCCCTTGTTCCTCCATGGATCCTGGGCTGGGGGAGCTTGTTTGGGCCTCTCTAGCATGGTGAGGCCCGAAGTCCTTTCTCCACCAAGTCCTCCTCCTCTTCTTCCTCATTTGGTTCATAGAGCGAGTGACGCAGGGAGGGGGCCAGTTATGGTCCCCATTGCCCCATGGGCAGAACTCCTGGCATGCTGCTCAGAACGAGGCTTTATTGGCCTTATTTGCCCTTGACAGTTCAGGGTTCTGTTGGGACGTCTCTCTCTGGAGCCCTAACATCAGATGAGTCCAGCAGCGGGTGGTGTGGGGAAGCCCTCAGGCCACTACATTCCAGATGTCTTACCCATGCATGGTCCAGAGACTCTGCAGAAACAAGGAACGATTGTGTGGCACTAAGGGGCTTTCTCCCAGGCCTGGGATGCCTTGGAGTGGGGGCTGGCTTCCATTCAGCTTTGCCTTTTCAGCCCCCTGCATCTGGCTTCTGCTCCCTGTTGTTAAATTGTGGCTCAGTGGTGTCCCCCTCCCCCACTTCTTTCTGAGGCTTGGGGTCATGGCAAGGCACAGGGGGATAGGAGCCCCAGCAGACTCTGGGGCAGGGGGTGGGAGAGAACAGCAGGGGGTCAGGGGCAACACCTGAGGGAGTCTTTGACAAGGATGACCAGGACAACCTGAAAGGGACTGTCTGGATCAGACCTGTCCAATAGGACACTCTGCCAAGATGGAAATGTTCCATAGTCTGTGCTTTCCAACTTGGTAGCCATTAGCCACATATGGCTCTTGAGCACTTGACGTGTGGCCGCCATGACTGAGGAACTGAATCTTAAAAAAAAAAAAAAAATTTTGTTTTTGTTTTAATTTAATCAGAGTATTCCCATTGTTTCGACTTAACATAGATGTAAGTAGCTATACGTGGCTCGTGTCTACCGCATTGAACAGGGCGGCTCCAGACAGCTCTCAGAAAAAAATGGCAGGGTACTCTTGAAGGCTTCTCACCTCTCGCAGCCCCCCTGGTGAGGCTGGGGATGGCGCAAAGCCTCGTCCTCTCTGGCAATTTCTACACTTCACCAGCTCTGGAATCCTGATGCCCCAGGGCCGACAGGTCCCTGGCTGTGTGCCACCACAACTGGGGCAGTGCTTCCCCACCTTGCCAAGCATGTTTTCTGCCCAGCCTTGTAACGCGCAGGTGCTCACACGCCCCAGTGGATTTGGCCAAGGCTGTTAATGTGGAGGCGGTAGGTTGGTAGGAAAAGGAGAAGCTTTGACTTCATCCTTCCTACTTCTATGGAGATTGAGTTTGAGCTTTATTTTTACTTTAAAGGGTTCTAGAAACAGGCCCAGTGAGGGCCTCCAGAGGTGAACACACAGATCCTCAAACATATAATGAGTGTCCAGTGTTTGGAGGAACCCGAGGCTTGTCTAAAGCAGCCTCCCTGACTTGAGAATAAGCACCACGGGTTTCCAGTTCTCACACCCAGGAAGACCTTACTGATGTTTTATTTAAATTCATGTGGCTGACCCTTAAACTGGCTTTCCTTTTTTTCTTCTCTGGAAATAGAAAAGAGTTGTCATTTATGTGAAAAAGAGAACAATAGTTCATTATGCTTATTCTCTCATGTCTGCCAGAGGGGGTTGGGGATGGGAATATTGTGTATGTGGTACATTTGCTAGACTCAGAAGTGAACCAAGTCTGCGTGGGATTTGGGCAGGGGTCTGGAGGGTTTTGTCAAGGCTGGCCCTTGGCTTTGGGCCTTGTGGGAGCTTGGCGAAGCAGAGGCAGTTTGGAAATCCCCAGGGGCCGTGAGGAAATCCCCGCAGATGAGAGTCCTGGGGAGCAGCAGACCTACCGGAGTGGCCGGGATCTGACTCTGAGGGGACAGACTCCTAGTCACCACTTGTGCTCTGTGCCCATGAGATGGTGTGGTGTGACCAGGCTCTGAGCAAACCTTTGGGTGTGCTAAGGCAGGGGCTGGAGGAGTGCCAAGCCCTAAGCCTCAGTGATAGTGACGGTAGTGATCTGGAGCTGCCCCCCTTCCCCAGACTTTCCTAGACTTCTAGTCCCAGACCTCCCCCAGCACAACGGTTTACAGCGTCCCCGGAGTCTTCTGTTTACTCGTGTATTCATTCATTCATCCATTTTATTCCATCAGTAAGCATTTATTGAGTGCCCACTATATGCACGGGCTGTTTGGGGTTTGGGGGATGGAACCGTGATTGAAACAAAGGCGGCGCCGAGCTCCACGCTGCCCCTTCTCGCCGTACCCTTCCAGGATAAAGCGAGAGGCCATCTTGCCGCGGCAGCCCCCTCTGTCTTGAGCTCCCGGGGGACGCCTCTTGGGGGCGTGGCCTGGACGCCTGCCCTGCGGAGGTGAAATCCCGCGGGTTCGGCGGCCCGGGCGGGCGAGAAGGCGGCGGCCGCCCTCTGCCGGGCTCCGGAGGAGCTGCAGGGCGGGTGCGTCCTGTGGCTCCGGGCGCACTGCGCGTGTGCGGGAGCTGGTCCCTCCCTGGCTCCGCCCCTGCGTCTGCCGGCTGGGGGGCTGGGCCAGGAAGGACGGCCGGGGCTTGGACCTGGGGCTGGGTGGGCTCCCAGCTCCCACCCGTCACGACCGGCGACCGCCTCGACGGCAGGAATGTCTGGGCCCAGTCCTGGGCTTGTACTTTTCAACACCTTGAAACGCTGCATGCCCCCTAACTTCCCTAAATAAGGAGTTCTATTAGTGACATTTTATACATTGCAAATTAGTAATAGTACAAGTACTATATGATAAGTATCCATTTGTGGAGACTGTTTATAGACTTTTTTTTAAAGGAGTTTTGATTTAAAGAGGAACTAGAGAGACAAAAAGGGTCAGAGGAGTATTCTTTTAAGATGTTAGGTAGAACGCCAGGCTCAATGTTTTTCAAGCTATCTCCTGAATCAGGCTCCATCTGACATTCCCGTTTTGGATAGTGGCTTCAAACTGTTCTCTTGAAATCTTGACAGCTTGAAACCTTGGAGGCTTTAGATCTTCTTCCCAACTACCACCCCCTCCCCCAACTTCGTGCCCATTTCCCAGCCTCCCCCGTAGCCACCAAGTCTCTGTCTTGCATCACCTTCTCTTCCCCACTGCCAGAATAGGGCAGACCCCTCCCCCATCCTTCCTCTGGCCATCACCTTGACTTCCAATGGTCTTTCAGCTTCCAGCCTCCTTTGCTTCCCAGCATCCTTCTGTTAGATCAGCATTCCTAAAGCGAGGGTTTAATCATGCCCCTTCACTCTCCAGAAACCTCCTAGGACTCCCACTGTTTTCCAGGCAGGAGGCAGAGTGGAAGGAGCAGGGCTCTAGAGTTAGAATGCCTAGAGTTCTAACCCTGGCCTTGCCAGTCACTATCTGTGTGGTTGCAGGCTAGTTACTGAACCTCCGTAAGCCTCAGTTTCCCGAACCACCATTCCTCTTTGGAGCACTCACCTCCCAGGGTTTTGTGAGGAAAACAAGTGGCAAGGTCCCTGACCCGTGGCTAGTGCTCAGAATGTGCCTGCTTTGTCCTTTGGCCACTTACCTCCCTTTTGTCCTCAGGTACCGGCCTTTCAGTTGCAAGTGACAGAGCCCAGCTGACCTGGTTTAAAAAGGAGAAACGTGCCAGGGTCTCAAACATCTGAAACTCGCAGGGGGTAGAACTGGTTATAGGCTCGGCCTTATCTAGCACCCAGGCCTTTTCTGTCCTCAGTTCATCTTCCCTGATGGCTTGGTCCTCAGACAAATGGTGGCAAAATGGCACAGCACCGGGTTCAGGTCTTGTGGGAAAAGAAATGTGACTCTTTCGATAATCCCGAAGTCATTCTATGGCCTTGATACTGATTGGGTCATATTCCTTCCATGAACTAATCCCTGTAGTCCAGGGATATGACACACTCGTGGGCCAGACTCAAGTCACCTGCTGGGGTAGGTCCCCACGGGGACATTGGGGTGCTGTCAGCAGAGGATGGAGGAACGAATCATGGGCAGCTGAAACCACACCTGTCCACTGTGGCATACAGGCCTTCTTGATCTGGCCCCACTGACCTTTCCAGCTTTGTCTCTCATTGTTTACTTGTCTGTGTCCTACACTTCGCGTTTCATGCTTTCCCAACTCCTTGCCTTCTATTATTCTAGTCCTTTACCCTGGAATTCCCTACTCCTTCATCTCCTCATGACAGACTTCCTTCCATCCTTCACCGCCCAGCCCCAAGCTGCCTGTAAGCTGTCTGCCTCATTCCCCAACAGGAAAAGATCTCTGCCTCTGAACTTCCCTAGAACATTATCAGTGCCCCTATTGGAGCGTGGAGCAGATTCTAAGTCAAATTCTAATTCTTTGGGTACATTTGTTATCTCTTCTGCTGGTCTGTGTGTTTGCTGAGGTCAGGGACTGTGTCTGCTTCATCGTGTTTCAGTCGCTCACTCACTCACATGTCAAGCACTGTCTCTGAGCAGGGCCCAGTGTTAGGTGGGTGCAGGCGACACAACCGTGAACAACAGACATACCACCTCTGCCTCAAGCAGCTCATAGTCCAGTTGCGAGGACAGGAAAGGAAGCAGGCCTTGTGCTTCCCTCGAGGTATTACACGTAACTGCTAGAAGCCTTCCGTGTAGCCACCACGCACTCTGCTTAGCCACCCTGCCGGGCCCAGGGCCGGTCACAAAGCTAAGGACCTCTCGCTCACCCCGCACCACCACCAACGTGGGAGAGCAGAGTAGTTAAAGTTGTGACTCTATCTGGATACCCCTTTTTTCCTATTGTGTTCAATCCCCTGTATCTCACGGTACCTTCCAGATGAGTTAGTTAAATCCGGTGGATACTTCCCGAGCGCCTACTATGTGCCTAGTGACTTTAGAATCTAATCCCACCCAGTATCTGTGCGGCTTCCGTTGTGTCTAGCAGAGCACAGCATTGAGTATGAGAAAGGACCACCCTGTGTACGTGCTGATATCTAGGTATAGACAGTGAGGACTGTGGGTTTTGATAATAATTTAATCACTACCTCCAATTTGCCAGGCCTAATGCCAGGTGCCTTATGTGTACTAGCTCTTTAGATTCTCACAACCCCATGAAGTGGGTATGCCATTATAAGGCAAGGAACTCTTAGAAGCTGAGTAACTTTCCCTTAGGTCAGACAGCAAGACAGACACCAAGCTGGGATTGCTGGAATTCAGACCTAGGGGTGCCTGCCTGCGAGTCTGACTGCACTGTGTCACCAGGCCTGCCTTGGGGTCTAGGGAAGGCTTCATAAAGGAGATGACACTGGAGATGGACCTTAACAGATGGGAGGGGTGGGCAAGGAGGAGAGGCATTTATAACAAATGCGCTTGTGGTGATGAGGACTTCAGGAAGATCTGCCCAAGAAAGTGAGAGCAAGGTGTGCTGGGGAGAGGGAGATGGAGGGAGAAAGGGGAAGTGCCAGGAGGCAGGCCCAGGGGGCTGGGGGTGGGCTGGCGCGGAGTGACCGCTCAGCCCCCTGGGGTCATAGGTTGGGCTTACAGAAGACACTGGAAGACACGGGCCAGGCCCTGGGGCAGCAGAGGGACTGTGTGTGTGTGGCTGTGTGTGTGACGCTGAGTGAGTTACCAGGGCCTCAGGTTTCCCCTCTGAATGAAGAGGCCTGCCCTGTCACTGAGGGAAGAAACTGCTTTGGGTGATCTCCATCAGTAACACGAGTCAACTCAGAGACAGAACTGACAGGATCTAGTCGTCTGGATAGAAAAGAGGTGCGGAAACACACATGGTGACTAATAATTCAGAGCGGGACTCTGAGGGTAAAGTGACACCTCGGTCACCCAGAAGTCATCTTCCAGAGCACTGCTGAATGGAAGGTAGGCCTAGAAGGCTCTCAGACAGCCGAAATAGAGGACAGCAAGTCGCAGGTGAGAACCCAGGCCCTCCTCACAGGGGAGTGGCTCTCCGATAGTCGCTTGCTCTGCTCTGGACTCTGTCGTATCAGGCTTGGTTATCTGGTTTTCTAGCCTTTGGCAGAAACTGCTTCTTAGAAGGAAGTGAGACTGTTAGGGACAGGCCTGCTGACAGGCGGAGTGACAGCTGATGGCCTGACGGGAGAGGGGACAAAAGAATTAAAAAGCAGATACACGGACACAAAGGGCATCTGGCCTTCCCCACATGGGCATGGAGTGAGGCCGCAGGTTGACTGCTGTGCCTAGGACAGGGCTGGTGGCCTTTGAGCAAGTGGCCAGGGGCATTGGTAGGACAGGAGCCAGGCTGGGAAGTCCGGAGTCCTCACAGTGGGAATGATGTGCCCCTCAGTACAGGATGGAAACGAGTTGGGTTCAAGAGAGGAAGCTCAGAATTTGACATGTTTGAGATGGGTTCGGAGTGTTTTACGTAGAAGAGACTCTATGAAATGTATATTTTTATGATTTATAAATTAGTCATAGAATTTAGAAAACTACTGAAAATAGAAAATATTTGTCCCTTCAAGAGGGTAGTCTTCAGTTACCTGGAAATTTCCCCCCCTAATGATCGCAGATAGATAATAATAGTTAACACTGTTGAAAACTTTTTTTCCAATAAGTTTATTAAAAACTTTTGTGTTAGACACTGTTCCTAGGGCAAGCACTAATTCATTTAATGCCTCCAATAACCCTACGTGGTAGGTTCTATCATTGCCCCCCTTGTGAAGGTGAAGAAGTCACAGCACAGGGTTCAGTCGTGTAGTTTACCACACGGACAAGCCACAATTGAACCAGGCTGGCTGGACCTGGAAGTCTCACTGTTGACCATGGTACACCATGAATAATTCCTCTAAAGCAGTGGTTCTCAGAATCACCAGGAGGGCGGCTGAAGCACAGGTGCTGGGCCCCATATCCAGCGTTTCTGATTCTGTAGGTCTGGAGGGGGGAGGGGTTGCTGGTCTGCGGACCGCACTTTGAGAACCAAACCCTTTCACTCACTGAGATTTTAGCGGTCACATACTGACCACGCCAAAGAGTCACTGTGGGCAGAACCCTCGTTTTGCAGATGAGGGCCGTGTAAGTCACATGCCCATGGTCGCACAGCTCAGTTCTTCCTTCTTTCCTTCCTTCCTTCCTTCCTTCCTTCCTTCCTTCCTTCCTTCCTTCAGGCACTCAGTGATTTAACAAAGGGACACCTCTGCACCGGGCCTTATGCTGACCTCAAATTGAGCAGTGCTCAGCCTTGGCTACCTATAAGAATCACCTGGGGGGAGCTTTTACGAATCCTAGTGCCCAGGCTTCCCTCCAGGACCAATTAAATCAAAGACAAGGGATAAGGGGTGGGATTCAGGCATCAGTATTTTTGGAGTCCCACGGGAGATTTCAGTCTGCAGCCGAGGTTGGCACCAATGTGTCAAGAAGGCCCTGGGGATGTGAAGATCTCTGACACAGCACATGCCCTGGAAGGGCCAGACGATCTCCCTGGGAAGACACACCAGTCCCTAGAAAGCAGAGGCAGGAGGCCCACATCCTCATGGTCTGTGTGGTGGGGGGAGGCGGCGCTGAGCTTTGGTCCTCTCAGGCAGTGCTTACCAGCCTTTTCTCAGAGAAAGTCATGCTGTTTACATGACCCACTGGGCTCACAAGACTGGCCGGAGTGGCAGGCCTGGGGGTCTCTAGCCACCCTCTTTGGACACAGGTTAGGTGACAGCTCTGTTCCAGGTACCTTCCCACCCCACCCCACCCTTTTTTTTTCCTGGAGAGGAAAAGACAGGCCACCTCCTTTTTTTTCTGCAGAGCTGACAGCTTCTGGGTCAGCTTCAAAAGGCCTGTCTTTTGGCTCCTTCCCACCTGCCCCAAGCGCCCCTTTCAGCCTCTTGTGGGGTCCCCAGCCCCGGTCTGGGCATCCCGTGGTACTCCCTGAAGAGCAGGGCCAGGCTTTCTCTTCACGAGGAGCACTGGCTTTTCACCGGCAGCCCTCGCTCATTGGCCAGACGCCCACGATTTCCTCTGCAGGGCCCAGGCCCACCCACCACACCCTCCTCGGTGCCTGCAGTCTCTGGCCGTGTGGGCCGAGGACATGCACACAGAAAGTGTAGTTGATTCCTCGCATGTCCCCAGTGCATTTCCGGCGAAGCAGCCACAGTGGGCCTCAGACGGATCGTGTGGGTCTCTCTTCCTGCCAGACTTTTCCAGGATGGCTGCACGGCTGCTGTTGGGGCACAGCGTGCAGCAGGCCCTGCATACTGGATTGGATGTGACGTTAGTGGTTTTCTGGGCCTCTGCCGCAGTAATTAGATGGCTGGGGTGAGCTTATGATTTGTGTGTTCTCAAGAACACTGTGCTGTGATTGAGTGCTCATGCATGGTGGTATGCTCGTGTGCGTGTGTGTGTGTGTGTGTGTGTGTGTGTGAACGCGCATGTGCTTGTGCTAATCCTGGCCTGTGGGGCCGGGGGCTGCAGGTCTCAAATTCCTCTGCTATTTTTAGGGGCCATATCAGCTCAGCTGTCCAGGAGCCCGGGTATATGTCAGTAGGAAAGTCCCACCCTCCCTGTCCCTTGCCCCTAACCCTTCAACACCTCCTGCCCCCCACCGTGCCCTCTCTCTCAGTGCCTCCTCTTCCCCTTCCACACATACTGTATTTCCCTCTCCATCCCCGCATACCTGGTACCCGCGGTCCTGGAGGCCACTCAGTGTCTGGGACCGGCTCTGGCCAGGGTTGGGCAGCTCCGCCAGCGGGAGGGGCCTGGGAGAGGGAGGGGAGCAGGGGCGGGGCTGCAGCCAGTGCTATTTTGAGCTGCTAACGGAGCAGCATCGGAGAGGAGACTCCTTGCTCCTGGTTGCTCCAGGCCAGGCCATGCGGGTGAGTGTCCCTCTGACCCCCCACCCCGGAAATGTCCCAGGCTCCTCATGCCGGTTCCTCATTTCCGAAAGGAGGGGCCTTTTTGTTATTTCCCCAGATGTGGCTGAAGGAGGTGGGGGGAGGGAGGTGCCTTGGAGCCCCTCTCTGAGCTTCTTGGTGGGGAGGGAATCCTTCAGCTCAGGCAGCCTTCCAACGCCTCAGAGGCAAGGCCCTCCTGGGCCTGACTCATGACTTTGGGAGTTTGGGAGGGGGCTCCATTTTCTAAAGCTCGGTGTCCTGCGACTGTATCAGCTTGTCCCCAGGCTGTGACACGCCTTCCCCACAGACCATTAGCGCTTGAGGCCTTCATTCCTTGGAACGCTATTTTCTTCTGAGGCCTGGAACCCCAGTACCTCCCGGACCTTAGGAAGTCTTGTTCCTGCTTTGTGTTGCCAGTGTGGCCCTCCTTCGTCCCCGTAAACAAGAAAAAGGCGCTAGAGAGGGGTGGTCCCTTGAGTTGTCAGGGGGACCAAGAGTGGACTCAGCATGGCCTCCTGCATTTCTGTGTGTCAGACCCTTGGAAGGGGCACAGATGGCATCTCGGGGATGCCCTGACTGCGTGTAGGTCTCATTTTCAGCAGAGATCACTCCAGAGGAGTAAGTTCCTTAAAAAAGCAAGTGAGGAGAGACATAGCTGCCTCCCAGTCGTTCCGTTTCTCCCCCACGCCAACCTCTCCCAGCCACCGAGGGTCAGGTTTTCGGTCGTGTCAGCAGTTGGCAGCATGTGGGCTGGCCCAGTGCGAAGGTATACCGAGAGCCCGAGACGTGCCCCAAGCCTGTGTCTCTCCCTGTGCCCCGTCCCAGCCACAAAACTGGCGCCACTGCTGAGGTGTGTGGGGGTAGCTGGGGGTGGGGCCAGAGGGACTCCTCACCCTGCGAGGTGGGTGCTTCCTGGTCGGGTCTCCTCCCCACCCCACCCTACCCAGGGCCCCTGCGCCACCAGGACTAGGTCGAAGATTGGGGGGTGTGCATGATGATGGCGAGGCAGATGGCAAAGGGCCCGGCAGAGGGCCAGCAAGTGTCCCTGGGGAGGGGGGCAGGGAGGGAGGCCTCCAGCAGGTCCCGCTGTTGGAGGAGGAACCCCGGGCCCGTCTGCAACTGCAGTGGCAGCAGGAAGCCATTCCAGTGCACCTGCTTCCTCCGGGCTGGCCGGCAGTGAGTGCAGGCGCTCTGCCGCTTTCTGTTCCGCCCCGGGGGTGGGGGAGGGCTCTCACTGGAGGCTGGACCGAAGGGGCCAGGGTGGCCCTGCCAAGCTCTTCTCCCCCTCCTCCTCTGGCTGGCAGCATGGCCTCAGGCCACTCCCTGCAGAGACTGCTCTGTGCAAAGCCTCTTCGGGTCATGGTAGAAGGGCAGGTCACGTCTGGAAACCCCTGCTTTCTCTCCAAGCTGTTATTCTGGCAGATGATGTCATGGAAGTTCAACCGTGCAGGTGGACCGAGGGAGACGGGGGCAGGGCTTGCTTCCATCCCTTAAAGTGAGCCTGGGAGGTCTTATTGGAGGACAGACCTGGGTGTGAGTTCTAATTTGCCGCTTGCTGCTCTGAGGCCTTGGCCAGGTCATTTCTGAGCTTCCTTTTGCTCATTTGTAAAGTAGCAATCATATTAGTATCTCCGTCAGAGGACAGTTGTGGGAATTAAATGAGATCATGCGTGCAGAGGGTTCAGCACGGTGCCTGGCACTTAGGACATGCTCAGTAAAGGTTAGTTGTTTTACTGTTCTTTCTTCCCTACGCCTTCATCCCCCACGCCCATCCTTAGATAAGTACGTGCTAGGGTGGGACTGGTAGGGAGCGGGTCTCCTGGGAGCTACTCTCTGCGCCTCAGAACGGGAAAGGAGAGGGAGGAGGATTCCATGCCTGTTTCTCCTCCAGACATGTACCAGTGTTGGCAGAGGGAAGAGGTGCCACGTTCCCTAGGTCACAGACAGCAGGATCGCCTCTTTCTCTTCCCCCTTCCCTTGGGGGCTCCCGGTGTGTGGCTATCTGCAGGGACACGGGAGCCTCAACGCATTTTCCCCAGCCTGGGTAGCCCATGCCTGTGGGGAGTCACAGCCTGGTCCAGCCCCTTGAGTGCTGGAAGCCTTCCCAGGCTGAGCATCGATGGGTCCCTCAGCACATTTCTTGGATTTCTCCTCTTTGAGAACAAATGCTTTCAGCTATTATCTCCTCTGCTTTTTCTTTTTTATTGACTATTTAGCCATCTTTACAATAAACAGTAAGTAACAAATACAAAACAAAATAAATACCAAATGTCTCTATTGTGTCTAATTTACGCAGTTTACAAGACTATGATGATCACTGTTTGCATATTATTTACGTCCTAGTTTCTTTGATTGGTATTATTTTAGGTGGAATCTTCCCTATGGTTACAGTGGTCACCTATTTATTAGTTTAAATGGCAACATAACTGTGCATTGGACACAAGTACCATAGCTCACCTACCCCTTCCCTAACGCTAGGCAATTGGGTGGTTTCCAATTTGGGGTTCTTACATAGAGTGCATCTTTAAAAGTCTCTGTATGGGTTTGTGGGATTTTTCTTTTTCTTCCTTGCTTGAAATCAGCTCATTGCTTAGACAGTCCAGAAGATGGGATGGCCAGGGCCAGAGGATGATGAGTTTTATGGCTGTGTTGCTTCCCAAAGAGCTACTCAGCAATTTCAGTGTCCCCGCCCTCCCCTTCCACCCCGTGGCTTTGAGTGTACTATTTATTGTTGCTAAGTTTAGCGAGTGTACCTCCCTTGTGTTCCCCTCATCCCCGGGAATCAGGATTGGCAAATGTTATCCCCTTCGTTTACAGTTGAGGGAAGAGACCAGATGGAAGTGAGAAGTTTGCCAAAGAACCCCCATCGCCACGCTGTCACGCGGCAAATGTTTATTTACTAAGCGCCCACAGTATGATGGGTAACATCGCGTCCTGCCTGTGAGGAAGCCACAGTCCAGGGAACGCTATGGACGCATAAACAGCTCACAGCCTGAACCCCAGTGCTGCCACCAACTGGCTCTGGGGCCCTCGGCAAGGCCTTTGCCTTCTAGAAAGTGGGGTTTCGTGAGGGTGAAATAAGGAGCCTGCCACTGTGCCTGGCTCCTAGTAGGTGTTCAGTGAGCGCTGGTGTCTCTCCCCTTCCCTCCAGAGACGCGGCCAGAGGGGCGCCTATGTGGCGCAGTTCGTTGAGCATCGGACTCTTGGTTTTTTGGCTCAGGTTCTGATCTCAGGGTTGTGAGTTTGAGCCCCACATCAGGCTCCCTGCTCAGCACGGAATCTGCTTAAGTTTCTCTCCCTCCACCCCTCCCCCAACACACACTCTCTCTCTTTCTAAAATAAATTAATCTTAAAAAAAAAAAAAGGGAGACAAGGCCGAAAGTGCCTGAGAGGGTGGTCAGAGAGGTGGTCGGAGCCTCAGAGGGGCAGGATCGTGGTGCGGTCTCCCTTTGTAAGTCTAGAAACTTATCCGGGTACATTGAACACTAGTCAACACCTCACTGTCGATCCACGCTTCAGCTGGATCCAGACCTCTCCAGACCTCCTGAACGTTGACGATGGCACAGTACGTTAGCCGGAATTAAGGACGGCTCAGCCCCTCTGACCTGGCCGAGCCTGGCAGAAGTGGTGGGCCTCTGTGGGAGCTTTGCAGTCAGAGCAACTTGGGTTCAAATCCCAGCTCCACCACTTAATAGCTTTGGGGCCTAATCTCATTCCGAGTCTTTTTCCTCATCAGTAAGATGAGAAGAGCAATAATTCCTATGTCGTGAGGCTGTTGTAAGACTTATATTCAAACATATGTGTTAAATACTTTTGCAGGGCCCATCGCATTGTAGGTGTTCCGTATTCAGTCATGAAGGAGGTTGTCAGAAAGGGCTGAAATCCCTAGAGGGAGCAGGGCAGGGAGGACAGGCCTTGGCCCCCGTGCTGCACGGAGCCGTTCATTCCCAGCTCTGGCAGTGACTGTGGTGGAGACGTCGCCACCATCTTTGGGGCTGAGTTCCTCTCCTGTTCTGTATTGGCTAAACATAGGTTATTCCGCGTCCTAAGCAAATCCTTAAACTCTGTAAAAGCCAGTGATAAGGAAGAGAGGAGAAATAGCCAGGCGATTCCTCACAAAAGCCACAGAGAGAATTTCCTCTGGGGAGAACCCCACACTTGGGTTCAGAGTGATGATATCCCTAAGGAAGGGCTGGGGCAGAGGCTCAGGCCCGGGTGGCCTAGTGTCCCCGCAGCCTGGGAGGCGGGGACCCCTCCCTGCACACACACAAGAACTTGAGCTGGAGATCAAAGACCAGAGGAGTTCGATAATTAAAGTCTAGCGCATGGACCGGATAATAAAATAGGCAAGTCAACAAAGACCATTAAAAATAACTCTCTAATTTTTCCCTGGTCATTCAGGATAAGCAGTAATCAGAGTGAGCCAGTTCTTTCACTTCACTGAATTGAATGGGTTCTTTGGATGAAGCCTCTCCCTAGGTTGAGGCAAATTCTGTCCGTTCCCTCTCAAGAGCACCCGTTCTAATTTCTCACCCATCAATGGGGCGGCTTTACCGTTCTCCAGGCCTCCTGCTCCTGGCGGGTAGTGGCGTGCGGCAGGTAGAAGGCAAAGTTGCCAGAGTCCTGGAGAAACTTTGTTAATGCCAACACAGGCACATACCTTTGGTTCATGGAGTTGAGGGCTAGAGTGCCTCTCCCTACCCAGACCCCGAGGGTACAGACCCGGAAAGGACTGTAGCCATGATCTACCCTAGTCCATCCCCTAATTCTACAGAGAGGCCCAGAGAGGTGAGCTGGCTTATTCAAGGACACACAGCTTCCAGGCGCAGCAAGTTCTATGGTCTGTACCCCACCTCGCCGTCTCTTTCCTCCAATGTTTTATTCCTTGCTCCTCCTCTGATGTCTGAGCTTTGCCATCTGTCTCCCCCACTTCCTCCCTCCTGTCCCCTGTTGCCCACAGTGTTTGTCCCGGCAGGTCGTGGCCTTTAGGAAGACTCCGATTCCCTGAGCGACCCTGCCCACCCCGTGTCTTCTCTGACCCAGGGTGCAGGCTACCTGCGGCGTCATGGCCTTTTCATCAAGGTTCGCCTTCTGGGAGCAAAAGGAAAGTTGGGTCTCAAAATCCTTGTGCTTTTCCTATGTGCTTGGCATGGTGTGTGCAGGCAGGAGTCTGGCTTGTGGGCAAGGGAGCTCTGGGAGCTAGAGAGAGACTGGCGCATGTGTGTGTATTGGGGGGCTGGGGAGAATGACCCGAGGGCCGGTAACTCACTCTTCTCTCTGGATGGGCTTCTGTGCTGAGTCACGCTCTTCCTCTGAGCTCCACGTCTGGTAAGCTGAGCTGCCTTTTGTCTTACTGGTGCCCCTCCAAGTTAACCCCTGCACACCCTTCCCTCCCCCCTGCTGCTCGGACTCACCCCTGGGAACGTGGGCTGCTCTGGGGGGGCCTCTGGGAATGGCTTTGGCTCTGAGGCCTCTGGAACTGGGTCTCCCCATGTCTGGGGTCTGTGGTGAGTAGACGGACAGGAACCAAGAGTTAGGAGCCAGGCCAGCTGGCTGCCTGGGTTCCAGAGGGTGATTCAGGCTGCAGCCCTGGGCGTGCCTTTGTGCGGTGCACAGTCCCTAGCTGGGCAGTGACCTATGACAGACAGAGCCCTTGGTTGGGGGGGGGGGGTGGGGAGGGGCAGTGAGTCAGCCTCAGGCTAAATCCAGAGCTGAGCTCAGAGCCGGGCCTGGTGTCCCAGACATTTCGGGGGGCGGCCAGGGTTGCCCCCAGTGCTTCACCACTGGGCCAGGACGCTTGGGGTCCCCTGCTCGCATCCCTGGAGGGAGGACAGAATTGGAGCTGGTGAGGGACGCGGAGTGGACTTGGAATCTGGGCCATCCCTGAGGCTGAGCTAACGGCACTGCGTGCAGTAATGAGCAAGTCTGTGTGCTTTGTGAATACTTGATGTTCCTCCGACCTGTGTGCGCCGGGGCTAATGCATGGTGTGATCCTGGGGGGCGTGGGGGGTGTGAGTGGTGGGCTTTGGGGGGGGCCGTAGGCGCAGACCTGGACTCCGCCACTCCTCCTCATTCCCTCCCCACCGGCCCCTCCCTTCTCTTTATCCGCTCCAATCCCAGTTCCTAAAGCAGTGGAGTCCACTCTGAGGAATAATTGCCATTTTCCCTCTGTCCGCAACAGTGTGAACTAACTCTGAAGCTTCGGCCCGTTGACAGTAGCTCTATAGACAAGACGCAGCTTGAGAACCGCAGCGGCCACCCTGCTGGTCAGTGCCCTAGGCGCTGCTAATCAGAGCCCAAAAGTAGCCAAGGACCCTGGTTCCAAATGGAGAGTCCCCCCGCCCCCAGGTGGATAATTATTGTGATTCTGGATGAGTTTCTGAGGATCTTTTCCATTAGGAATCAAGGACCCCTGCCAGTGCACCCAGCTCCCCCTACCCCCACCTACTGCCACCTACCCCCACCTACCCCCACCGTGCCTGGAAGGAACGGCACACTGAGGATGGCCCGCGCTGCTCACAGACCTGCCTTTTTCCCATCGTCCTAAGTGACTGGGGAAAGAAGAGAAACGAAATCCATTAGGACTGTCCAAGCTTTCGGACGGAGAGATGCCAGTGAGGGGCGGGCAGAGGGCTCATTCCGACAGAGGCCTGGCCCCTCTAGGACTGGCCCCTGGCAGTCTCAGAACCAAAGCACCTTCAGAGCATCCACATTGTCTGCTCTTTTCCAGATACGTTGTGGTGGCTGCCAGTGTCCCGACTCTGCACCTCCCCTCTGACATAGGCCTGCGAGTGCAGAGGCTGAGGACAGCCCCCTGGCCAGAGTGGCCTGAGCTCAGACATCTTTCCTTCCTCTACACTGTGCCCCAAACTTGGGGTTCCCTCCCTCAGCTGCGTGGTTAGCAGTTTTGTGGGTCTGAGGTTGGCATATGTCTGGCCTCCTGAATCCCTGCCTCTGCCCCATCTCCTGCCTCCAGACGGAGCTCAGCGGTCTGGCTGGGAAGGCATTCGGGCTCTGGGCTGGGGGAAGTCACAGGGACCTAGAAGCAAATTGGAGCCAGCCTGGTAGGAGTCTCCTCCAGCAGGGCCCCCACACTGGGGTCATTCCCTCCTCCTTAGTCACTAGGTCAGGGGACTCTCGTTCAGACCACTTCTCGTCTGAGCCAGGAATGACTCTTGTCGTTTAGCACGAGTTGAGTTGTCTGGCTGTTTCTGTCCACCCTGTAACCAAGGCCATGATGGCACTCTCTTTAAACAGCCCAAGTGGAACACGTGACTGGTGACTGAGGCCAGGGTTTCCCCGCTCCGGGGAGACTATTCATTCTTGAAGTTGTCACTGGACGGTTTTGACTCCAGCACGGGCCAGCAGTCGCTCACGTCCTTCACCCCAGTGTTCCTGAACACGCGGGAACTCTGCCTCCGAGGGAAGAAAGGCCCCTTGGAGGTTTTGCTCCTGTGCTTTTGATGCTGAGTCTCCTGCCCTGACCTGCCAGTGACTTCTTTGTCTGCTCCCTCAGGTTAAAGAGGAGGACAAAACTCTGCCGAAGCCTGGCCCTCCTGGCAAGGAGGAAGGGGCTGTAAGTGCATCTCTGAGCGCCCCCTGTGTGTGTGCCCGGGTGGGGGTGCCCGCCAGCCCTAGCCTAGTCCTCGAGGCAGGTCCCCGGAGCAGGCAGGCGTGGTGGGGTGCCCCTTCCTGTCTGGGGCGGCCAGAGGGGATGCCACCACCGAGGCAGAAAGTGCAGCATGTGTGATGCCAACTTGGGGTGTGCGGAGGAGATGGGAACCCAGAGGCGCTTCGGAGACCTCCCCCAGGCCCCTCACTTTAGTTTTGACCTATAGTTCTTGCTTCCTGAACCTTGGGGGGCCGGAGAGGCCTAGTTGGGCAAACTCTGAGATTGGGAAGCACCAAATGAGAGCTCAGCTGTTGGGACTTTTCGTCCTGCTCTGGGTGGCACAGGACCAGCGCGGGGACGGGTTTCACTGCAGCTGTTCTGTCTCTTCCCAAGACCCCGTCAGCTGCTCGATGTGGGTGACCCAGAGGCCGGCTCTAGCTGCCCAGGGCCCCCAGCTTCTCCCCCAGGTCATTCGCCTTTGAGATAGGGACCCTGAGTAAAGCAGGACTCGTTTCAGGCAAGAGAGAGGAGACAGTTCCAGAATAGCCAGGTCTAAAGGTGCGGAGTTGGTAGAGGACTGCGGTTGGCACAGGGTGTGGGAGTGCCAGGGGATTTGGGCCAGAGCTGGGTCACAAGGCAGCTCCGTGCTTCGTTACCCCGGATGGTGCCTGTCCCAGCTCCCCCACTTCCTTGGATGGAAGGTTCGATCAGCCAGACATTGTGGCTTCCACCTGATCTGTAGTTAATCCTGCAAGGGGAAGTGTTTGAGATATGTGTGGGGGAGGGGCCTCGGAGTATCCAGTTAGTTTGTGAAAAATCACACGTGAAGCGCCTAGAGGACTTCCTGGCACACAGTAAACACTGTACGAGTGTCAGCGGTTACCGTCATCATTACCACCATCTTCAGCTGCGGGGGGATGGGAGGAAGGCCAGGAGGGGGAGAGGGAGGGGCCGGGAGCCTGCGGCTAGGGCCACTAGCCAGCTCCACAGTGCCCTGGCATGCCATGGAGCACTCTTGATCCAAGAGGTTGAGGAAAAGGCACCTTCAAGCCCTTCTCTCCCCACCCCTGCAGCAGAGCTACCCACAGCTGAGGTGACTTGGCTCAGCTCCACTCAGGATGTGAGGCAACCTCTCCCTGTGGCAGCCAGAGGCCTGCCCACTCTGAGCGTCTCTCTGCGTCCAAGCAGAGATGATAGCCAGACTTTCAGGGCCCAGAGCCCAGGTGCGTCCTGGAAGCAAGGTCATTGTTTTGGGGAACAGGGACTCAAACATGGCCCCCGAGTGGCAGGGCATTGCCTGACCAGCAAGGAGCCCCCCCCAGGGTTGACCTTGCTTACCCAGACAATGTGGCTAGCTTTGCAGGAAACTCTGCCCTGCTATTAGCCAGCCTGGCTTTCCCCAGTGGCTGTCCCTTGGGACCGTAGGCAGTTGCCACCAGTGTTGGGGAAGGGTGGGTGCCTCAGGCAAAGTGTGCCAGCGTACTCCAGTCAGGTGCCCAGAGCCTGGGAGGCTGGCTGAGCCAGGGCCCCAGCTCAAGAGCAGAGTAGATCTATGGTCACTTCAGTGCTTGGCCCTCCATGGGCCCCAGCTGCCTCCTCTTCATCCTCTCATCTGTACGCATACTCTGGGGGCTAGGAGGCCTCCAGCCCTGGAGAGGTTTGCAGGAGGAAAACTGCAAAGAGACTGGCAGAAAGCAGGCCAAGGTGGGAGCTTCCCGGGCCCATACTGGTCTCCGTAGCCCCTGAGAGCACGGGTGAGGGGTAGACAATGGCCACAAGCCAGAGGGGCAGGAGGGAAGGAGCTTGGTGCATCCTGGGGCCAGGAATTGCTCCCTGACCACTGGTTTTGCTGGGATGGGTAGGTTTGGGGTCCGACTGCCCAGAAAGCACAGTGAAAGAGCGGGGACCACAGAGGCAGGAAGCCCCAGAATGAGGCCTAGGATGGATGGCAGGACTTGGTGGTTTGGCCTCTCCATGCTCCCTCTCAGGTGTGTTTGGGCTCACCTGGGTTGGTGTTTGGTGGCTGCCCTGATGTAGGCCAGTGACTCTGGGACACCTCAGGGGCCTCCGGGCACATTGTGCTGGCAGCTCACGGCCCTGTGCTAAGGCTGGGGATAGACAGCAGGTAACAGCACTACCTGGCTTGTGCTTTGTGGGGGAGAGAAGCCAGACTTGTAGATGCAGTTGTCCTATCTGGAAAATGGACTGAGGGCTTCCTGGTATAGCCTCTCGGAGTTCTGGATGAATGGAAGGTCTGTCCCAGGGCAAGGTGTGAGGTCGCACCTCTCACTTCGTCTGCACGGGGTGGGCAGGGACTCAAGGGCTGGTGCTAATGTCTGCCTGTATTTGTGTGACTGCAGCCAGAGGGCAGCGCAAAGGACAGCAGTGGCCCATCTAGGAGTCCTCAGCCTCCCACCAGCCCTGTACCCTCAGAGACGTCCCAGAGAGCCAAGAGCCCTGCACCCACACTTGCCATGAATGGCCCGGGGGCTGCCTCCGCAGAAGGCCCAAGTGAGGAGGCCCAGGGCCTGTCCCGGAAGAGAGTGGCAAATGCAGTTAGGAAGGTGGTGAGCAAGGTGCTGCCTGGCGAGGAGCCTGGGAGTGCCAAGGAGCCTTCAAGCAGAGGGGTCAGATCCCCTGAGCACCCAGCTCGAGGCAAGAGGGGAGAAAAGGCGGCACCTGGTCCCAAGCCACCACCTCCTCCACCCCCCCCGCCTCCCCCCGCCCCACCTAAGCCTGACGCAAAGAAGGAGACCGCCAAGGATGAGCTCTCTGTGGGTCTCCGGAGCCTGATGTCTCGGGGCAGGGGCAAGGACCACAAGCCCCGGGGCAGGCAGTCTCCGGGGAAGGGGGAGAAGCCCTCCAGCCAGGAGCCGGGCTCCTTAGGGAAGCCAGGCTCCCCAGCCAAACCTGAAATCCCCGAGAAGCAGTGTTCCCCAGCCCCACCGGAAGAGCTGGCGGCCCCAGGCTCCACCGGCCCGACGTCGAACCCCCCTGGATTGCAGCAGTCCAAGTCACCGGTCCCTGGCGTGCAGCAGGAGGTACCCGAGTGTGTCACTAACCTCCCGTGCCCCTGACCACTCTCGTGTGACGGCCAGGCACCCTCGCAGCCAGCTTCCCCACACCTCGTCAACACTCCCGCACGGCTGAGACGCTGGGCCCGGCCAGGTGCCAATGGCGGAGCTGCATGGCTTTCCTCAACCGGGTGCCAGAGCCCGTGGCGGCCTCTGCGCTGGGACGGGCCCCACTAAGCAGCATGTGGCTGTTCCTCAACACTCTTGTGTGTGGTTGGGGCCTCTTCCCAGGCTGCATGGTGTTGGCTGGAGGCTCCGGATCCCAAGCAGTGGTTCAGAGTCTTAGCAGATCAGTGCTAGGGTAGAGAGAGAATTTCTGGAGTTGGGTGACCCGTGGTCACCTCCCCAGCCACTCACCCTGTGTGGGATCTCAGCAAGGTCCCATCACTGAGCCTTCATCTGCCAAGCAGGGACGGGACAGGTCTCTAGTCCCTTCTCTGAAGCCCTTGGGGCCAGATGTGTTTTGTAAGTTAGTGATTTTTGTATTTTAGAAAGTCCTACATAATAAGCAGCAACCTGTAAGCAAACATAAGTATTTTCACGGCAAAATCTATGACCATTCACACTGCAGGGGGATAGACTACAAACGGGTTTTGCCACCAAAATAGTTGAGAAAGGATCTTTTGTTTGGGGGAGCTTTTGGATTTTGGAATTGCAAACGAGGGATAATCCCAGCTTTGAAGGGCTGCTGTGAAGATGAGGAATGGTACCCACTCTGAGCCCAGTCCCTGGCATGGTGGGTGCTCCACAAATGGTAGCATGGATAGTGATGCTAGTAACGGCAGTTTTAATGCCACCATTGCCATCACTACCTTCTTCAAGCCTGGCCGGCAGTTCCCTCTGGCAGCAGGACTCTTGAGGAGCCCTATGCCTGGGTGGCAAATGTGCACAGTGGGCCCCCTTTGGATCTGGGGCCCCATCTGTCCACAAAGTACCCTCTAGGTGGGACAGGAGGCTGAGAGGCAGAGGGAAGGACCTTGGAAGGTGATGCCTACATGGCTGGTCCTTTGGTCAGGGACAGTCTCTCCAAACTTCCCCATTTTATGGAGACTTCTGAGGCCTCATGAGGTTTGGCAGGGGAGGAGTCAAGTTTCACCACTGTTTCTCCCAGGCTGTTGCATGCTCTTCTGGCTGCAAGGGCAGGGTAGGGAGGAGTGGGGGGTAGGGCACAGCCTAGAGGCCCTCCCTGACTCCTACGTCCTGGGATTCCTAAGGTCCCAGAACCTGCCTTGTTCCCTACTCTGTTCTTCCTGGATTTTGCAGAACTTAGAGAAGAGCAGGCTGCAGACTTCCCGGCCCTGCTGGCCTGCTCTGAATCAGGGAAGTCACCTCCTGGCACCCGGGAGTTGGCAAGGGGCATTTTGGCCTGATGGGCAGGCCATGAGGGAAACGGTCAGCCCCTGAGTAGAACCTGTAAGTAGCCAGAGAGTGTCATGTGCCTGTTCCCGGGCCTGGCTACCCTCCCTCTGGCTCTCTGGCTCTCTCACCAGGGTGGAATTGGGGGCTGAGATGTGCCCTGACCTGGAGTTCACCCACCTGTCACCTGGGCCTGGGGTGGGGGAATAGGGCCATCCCGGTGCTGGAGTGGTTAGGACTATTAGAAGGAAGAACCCCAGAATTTCCAGGCACCTGTTCTTTTTTTCTCATCCGATAAACTTTAAAAACTCACGTTGATGCCTGGCTTGCCTCCCTGACCCTACTTCACTTGCCCACTGGGTCCCAGCAGCTCCCTAAGCCAGAAGCTTGGCATGCTGTGCCCCCACTCCCCCTCACCCCAGGCCAGGACTAATGGTGGTTTAACCTCTAGGCAGGAGCTGCCCCTGAGGTCCGGCTGACCCCCGCAGAGGAGGCCCAGCAGCGGCTTGAGAGGATCTTCACAGCTTCTGTAATGCCACCTCTCGTGTATGGTTCCCCAGGCCCTGGTGCTCCTCCTGGCAGCCAGACTGGGGGTGTCAGGGGGGTGGGGGGGGGCATCCAACTATGGAAGGATGGCCTCATGGCAGTGTGGGGGCCCTCACGTGGCCTTCTCACCTGAAGAAATAAGAGAAGGGCTCTGTGGAGGGTCTGAGCAGTGAGATCTGTCCCTCCAGGGGACCCAGAACCCTGTGCCCATGGGAGGGAACCTCTCTTGGCTGAGGATCCAGCCCCTTCTCTGGCCCCATTCTCTTGCCCTGGAGGACATGGCTTAGTGCCAGGGCCTGGTGGGTGGTGAGGTAGGGAGCTCACTCTCCCCTCTTTTGATACACTGGCTCTTCAGACAGGTTGGGGCCTGTTAACTCCCTGCTTATTCCTTATAGGCCAGGTCCAAGGCCTGACTGACTCCACTTCTCCTTCAGAAAGGTCTTTAAGTAATCGGACAGAGACAGGTCAAGTCTGGCCACAGGGCCTGCCCACAGTCCTTTGGTTCATGGGCAGGTGGACCCAGTGGCGTGGTGCCTCTGCTCGCCATGGGGCGATGTGGCTGTCTGCGAGCGGTGCAGGGCACAGTGGGGGATTGAGGAAGGGGTCCTGGACTTGGGGCTGCTAGTGGTCCTGTTCTATGAGACATGCTCTGTGATGTTGTTCTGCGCAGGGGTGACAGCTCTGAAGGACAGCCTTTGGCACTGGGGGTGGCACCTTTGTGTGTGTTTGGAGACCAGGGACAGCCCCGTTCTGGGGTCTGCTGGCTACAGGGGAGTCAGGTTGACCAATGCCCTGGAGATAAGGCCAGAGCCATGCACGGGGCCAGGCCCTGGTTGTAGGGAGGTGGCCTGACCTGGCAAGCTCATAGAAGAGCTTAGTTCAGGATGCATGGGTTGTCCCACCCAGGGGAGACTGTGGCCAGAGGCAAAGAGGCACACTCCTGCCCAGGCCACAGTGAATGACTTAGCGGAGCGTCTTCTCTGAGACATCTGATGATAACAGGTGTCTCTCCGGCAAGCTGGGCCTCTCCTTCAGGGTCTGGCCTCTCCTGGACAGGGCACAGTTCATCTGCCCATCCTGGCACTTGAGTCCTTCCAACCTCCGCCCTCCATCCTGGGCAGCCAGAGAGAGCCCACCCACCTAGCTCAGAGTACTTGCTGAAGGGAACATGCCAACGGTCTGCTTGTCTTCACCCCTCTCTCTCTCTCTCTCTCTCTCTCTGTTCTTTGCTTACTGCTGGCAGCTGGACCCTGAGGCCGCCTCTCCTGCCCACAGCCAGGTAGGGTGCTCCTGCCCCCCTCAGGAGCCCTCCGCTTCCTCCAGCGACCACCCGCCACCCCTGGTCCGTACCTGGGCTGGCGTCTGTGCTCGGGCCTCGTGCTGGAGTGTAAGGCCTCTTTCCCCTTCTGGCTCCCACCGTGTGTCTGGGGGGGTCCTTGGAAGAGGCAGTGCCAGAAGTTTGAGATGGGGCAGTTCTGTGTCAGGCCCCTGGGGAGTGTCTAGACGGGGTGTCACCACTCGAGTTTGGCCTTGTGGCACATGGTTTTTAACCACTGGAGCCCAAGGGCCTGGCAAGAGTTCTGGTTTCTAAGTGTTTCGATTCTGCTCACTCTGGGTAGAGAAAGCTGAAAGGCTGAGCCGCTCTCACCTCCCCACCCTCCTTCCCTAGCCTGAAGATGTGGCATTCTCTGGCTCCACCTGCTGGCCAGTGTGGGAAACCTATCTTTGAATTCATTCTAAAGGATTGATTCTAGGCCAGGACCCTTTGATTTCCCCTCGTTTGTTAGGTTCCAAACACCTGACCCACAAAACGTGTCCATTCAAGACAAAGGTTTTCACCTGTATCATGTGATTTGAGAAAAAAACAATGTGGTTTTTTTACAAAGTTACATTTCTTCAAATAATAAAGAAATTAGCTTTTTTTAATTTTAATTTTTATTTTATTTAAGATTATTTATTTTAGAGAGAAAGAGTGGAGCGAGAGTGAGAGAGCACAAGCAGGGCCAGGGGCAGAGGAAGAAGCAGGCTCCCCGATGAGTGGGAAGCCCGACGCAGGGCTCGATCCCAGGACTCTGGGGTCACGACCCAGGCGGAAGGCAGATGCCTAACCGCTGAGCCACCCAGACACCCACCCCCGTTTTTTTTTTTTAATGTCTTCATTTAACAATTTAAAATGTTGCCAGCCCCATAGCGATCGTCCTGTTTGAAGGGTGGTTTCACTGGTCATGATTCCCAGAGCCCGGGGACCACGTGTAGTCCAGGTTTCTCTCTTGAGCAGGGAAGGGCCATCAGCAAGGGAGAGGGAGTTACCTGAAGCCCGGATCCAACCTGGGAACAGAACCCGGGTCTCTCTTTCTTTTGGCTCCAAGAAATGTGACAAAGAAAAGACTTACTATGCTTCCTTGTCCTTCCCGATCCCCCACCCAGAGGCTCAGTGACACAAAGCAGTGTCTGCGCCTCGGCCTCAGGTCCCCTCTCAGAGACTGACGGTAGCTCGCGGCCACTCCAGTGCCCATCCACGTGGCACGCAAGCCTTTGCTGTGCCCTTCCCCGCCCCCCCTCACGTATCTGGCCATGCTGTTTCATGCCCTTGTGTGGCCTTCTCCTGTCCTTCCGAGGAGGCCTGAAGGAGGAGTGGGGAGGCTGGTACACATCCAGTGCAGCGTCCTCTGGGGGGAAGGCCGGGCCGAGGCTAGGACTCAGGACGCACACACCACGTTGTAGCCCAGAGTCCTCCGTAGACACTTCTCTCCTCAGGTCTTGAGGAAGCGCCCTTTCCCAGCTTGGTGAAGGAGGGCCTGTTAGTCGGCTGAAGGCAGAAGCTGGGCATGAGAGGTCACAGTAGCCGTGGGCGGCGGCCCAGCGGGCAGTGTGTGGGCTCAGGACACCGACCCTGTGGGCTCCGTGGGGAGGTGGGGAAGAGGGTGGCTGAAGGTAGAACCTGGTTTGCTTTCTTGTGGTCTGGTCTCTTCTGGGCTCGAGTTCTGAGTGTCCCCGTCTTCCAGATCCTCAAGGCTGGCATGGTCCCTAACTGTGTCCTCGTCCTCAGGGCTCCTCAGGACCACCCCCATTCCCTGCTTCCCCACCTTCTTCCTCTGACACCTCGATGTCTCCTGTTCTGTATCTCCCCCCCACTATCCCCCTTACCCAGTGGCTCATCTGGAAGCACTTCCCCTCACGTGTCTCCTCTCTCCTGACTCTGTTTCCAGAGCAAGGACTGACTATGTATCCCCCCCCCCACCCCGATAGGTGAAGACAGAAGAGCAGATTGCCGCTGAGGAGGCCTGGTATGAGACAGAGAAGGTGTGGCTGGTCCATAAGGAAGGCTTCTCACTGGGTGAGTCTGGGGAGACCCAGGGGACAAATGCCTGGGCCTCTCAGTTTTCAGGGCTGGGTGTGCCATCTGGGTCCGGTGAGGCCTGGGTGGTGAGTGAGGAGAGGTCAGGGACATAGTGGGGAGGAGGCAAGATCACAAAGGGCCCGAAGAGGGTGGCCAAGGTTCCCAGGCTTTTGTGTCTGATGGTCTGTCCCCGCTCTGTAGGCAGTCAGCTCAAATCTGAGGAGCTCAGCGCGCCAGAAGGGAAGGTGCGCGTGAAGCTAGACCACGACGGTGCCATCTTGGATGTGGATGAGGACGATGTGGAGAAGGTTTGCAGGTGGAGGGCACAGGAAGTAGGCTGGGCAGGACAGGCCTGTCCACTGGCAGGGCGGGCAGGTTCTGCTTCTTCAGTGCCTGCCCGCCTGTCCTGTCACACAGGCTAATGCTCCCTCCTGCGACCGTCTAGAAGATCTGGCTTCGCTGGTATACCTCAATGAGTCCAGCGTCCTCCACACGCTGCGCCAGCGCTATGGTGCCAGCCTGCTGCACACGTACGCCGGCCCCAGCCTGCTCGTCCTCAGCCCCCGCGGGGCCCCCGCTGTGTACTCTGAGAAGGTGCGGCGACCCCGGGCTACCATGCTGCCTCGTGGACCCAGCCGTGTACTGCCTACCCCACCTTCCCTGGCTCTGCCCTTTCCCCTTGGCTTCCCGCTGGGCTCCTGTCCACTCTCGCAGTTGACCTTGGGAAGAGGAGTCATTTCAGGGGGTGGGAACAGGAGGCCCTCCACCTAACCTCTAACAGAGGCCAGGATTGGGCTAGAATCTGCATTTCCATGCATGGCCTCGGCCCTCCTGCAGTGAAAGGCCCACAAAGGTGGACCTTGGGAGTAAGGGGTGTCCAAGTGGGACCAGCTAAGAGCCTTACCCCTCCCCTCCATCTTCCTCCCCCTCCCCCCCAAGGTGATGCACATGTTCAAGGGGTGTCGGCGGGAGGACATGGCGCCCCACATCTATGCCGTGGCCCAGACCGCGTACAGGGCAATGCTGATGAGCCGCCAGGACCAGTCTGTCATCCTCCTGGGAGGCAGCGGCAGCGGCAAGACCACCAGCTGCCAGCATCTGGTGCAGTACCTGGCCACCATCGCGGGCACCAGTGGGAACAAGGTGTTCTCCGGTGAGATAGGACTCCTGGAAAACCTGAGAGGGGGTGGGGATGGAAGTGCCTCGTAGGTGCTGCCCTTTTTCTCCCTGGCTTCTCTGTGCCCCTCAAAACCCCTCTGTCCCGGCCAATCTGGTAGGAGTAACTCCGAGCCTGCGTGCTGGCGGAATAGGCCTGCACTGGGTGTCTGGAGGCTTTCCTGATGGCCCCGGCCTGTCTTTTGCAGTGGAGAAGTGGCAGGCTCTGTACAGCCTTCTGGAAGCCTTTGGGAACAGCCCCACCATCATGAACGGCAACGCTACCCGCTTCTCCCAGATCCTCTCCCTGGACTTCGACCAAGCTGGCCAGGTGGCCTCAGCCTCCATCCAGGTGAGGGACCTTCAGGGTAGTAAGAGATCAGCTGCCTGGATTCAGGCCCTAGAAACTAGGCTCTCTCCTGTGCCTCATTTTCCTGGGATTCTACCCCAACAAAATGGACCCTGTCTCTAGCAGGGCTGGTTGGCTCCACTCTGGACCTTCACCTTTCTGCCCCCCCCCCCAACCGTGTCTTCTGTCCCCCAAGCCTTCTGCGCCCCCTGCCTCCTGCCCTGGCTGGGGCATGGCTCAGCTTCCTGCACACCCCTGGGGTTGGCCGCACCCTACTTCTGGGGCCCTGGCCCTGTGTTCAGGGGCTTCTCTCAGGCTAATTTCACCCAGGTTAAGACTGACTTGTCAGTAAAGTAAGGTCCAGCCGAGGCTGGTCCCCTCGCAGGCTAGATGAAACATCTCACTACGAAGGGCCCAGCTCCCTAAGAAGTCTGTGCCGGGGGCCTGGGCAGGGCAGCAGGGCCCCTCCGGGAGCTGGGCCCGTCTTCTTCCTCCTGGCGCTGGCCTCTGGTGGGGAGTGAGCGGTAGCCGCTTGTTCCCAGGGGCCCAGTTCTTTCTGGTGTGGGGTGGGAGGAGCTTGACCCGGCAACACCCTCTTTGCCCATACCCTCCCGTGCTGTAGACGATGCTTCTGGAGAAGCTGCGTGTGGCTCGACGCCCAGCGGGTGAGGCCACGTTCAATGTCTTCTACTATCTGCTGGCCTGTGGGGATGGCACCCTCAGGTGAGATGGGGCCAAGGAAATTGGGGGGGGGGGTGCTCTGGACTCCAGCTCACCGATGGCTCTTGGGTCTCGTCATCTGGTTGCATCCCATCCCGTCTGTTTATCGTATGCTTGCCACATATGAGGCTCCAAGGTGACGGGACAGTGAGCTGACGGGAGCTCCCAAGCCCCAGGCATAGAATTGACCCTCCGGTGTCCCCAGGGCCTTGCTAGGACCTCTGCTATCCCCGAAACCAGGTCCGCAGAGGAAAGCAGGGCAAGATGCGGGTGCTCGGGGACTTGCCTGTAGTCGCACAGCTAGTGTGGGGCTGAGCGGTTGTTGGAGTCCACGCTGGAGCCGAAAGCCCCGAGCCTTTTTCAGCACCCTCCAGGCTGGCCCTCCCTGCTCCCTAGCATGGTTCGTCTGCCAGGCTCTTCCGTTTGGACCTTCAGACTTGCTGTCTTTGTTCTGTGGGAAAAGGATAAATGATAAGGCCGAGCAAGCAGCCCTGGGGTATCATCCTCCTTAGCTCTTCTTGTCTCTGAGAGCATGGTCTCTGTCCTGGCTTGACTCACGCTGCCCTCTTTCAGGGGTCTGGCTGACACTCTCACCGGAGCATCTCCGGTGACCTGTCCTAGGGAGGCTAGTGCTCTGATCAGGCGTCCAGGCCAATTAGGGAAGGCAGCGGCGGCTGGCCTGATAGCAGGGTATGATGGGCAGACAAAACTCAGAGTCTGGAAGCTGGATCCATCTGTCTCCACCCTGGTAGGGAGATGGCCCTTGGCATGGGGACCAAGCACTGTGCTGATGCCTCATTTGTACCCCTAGGACAGAGCTCCACTTGAACCACTTGGCAGAGAACAATGTGTTTGGGATTGTGCCACTGGCCAAGGTGAGGGGCCTGTGGGGCCGGGGTTGGCAGTCCTGGGCCTTGGGAGCAGGGGCCGCTTCAAGCGGCCTGGAGCGCCCCCTGGGAGGAGCAGGATCCTGGCTCTAGCTGGGCGGCTCTCCCTAGCCTCTCCCTCCCTGAGGGCCCAGCAGCATGGGGGTATGCCAGCAGGGACAGCCCCTCCGAGATGCAGTGCCAGCGTGCCCGTCTGTCCCTGCAGCCGGAGGAGAAGCAGAAGGCGGCTCAGCAGTTCAGTAAGCTGCAGACCGCCATGAAGGTGTTGGGCATCTCCCCAGATGAACAGAAAGCCTGCTGGCTCATCCTGGCCGCCATCTACCACCTGGGGGCTGCAGGCGCCACCAAAGGTAACGTGCAATGGGTCCCAACAGCGCAGCTTATCGCCCCGGAGAGCTTGTGGAGGCCCTGCCGCTCCGTTCGTCCTCACCCAGCACAGACCTCTCTCTTAGCAGACACCCCTCTGTTGTTTGTGCCTCTTCCCAGTCCCCCACCTCAGAGAAGGCTCCGAGCACCCGGAGAAGCATCTCTGCCCCGGCCTTGGACGGCAGTGATGCCGAGAACTGTGAAGAGCAGGGGGGCGGTGGTTCGGAGGCTGAGGGGGAAGAAAAAGGTCTAACTCAGAGCAGTCCCCCTGAAATAACTCTCCTTCTTATTCCCTTCCTGACAGAGGCCCCCGAGGAGCAAGCGGGTAACTGACCTTGGCCCCTCCCTGGGGGGTAGAGGCCACCTTGTCCCGTCTTGGTGCTGACCCCGGGCTCTCTCTGGGGACTGGGCTTGTTCTGTCCGAGTGGAGGGGACTGGCCTGGGAGAAGCCCCTGGTTGAGGGTGGAGAGGGCGCCTGCTGGCCGTGAGGCTTCTCAGCATCCCAGGCCTAGCTGCTCCGACTCGTTTTGCCTCCATATCCTGGGACCCCTCAGGATGCCCTCCGTGGGGCTTAGACGGGGTAGGGTGGGCTTGCCGTCTTGCGGCTTTCCGAGGCCAGTTTTCCTGCCTTCACTTCACGGATTTGGTAGCAGGCGTCTCTTCCTCTTGCATGGCAGGGTGGAGACCACTAGGGGGCAGCAGGCACCGTGGTAACAAATGGGCTGCAGCTTCTGCACTTGGGACTTGGGGGCTTGTGGATGGCTGGAGCTTGGTCTGGCTTGGAAGAGCTCTGCTGCCTTCCTCTGAGATTCCGTGGATGGGTGGGCACTCGGAGCACCTCTTCACCCCTTCCTCCCCTTTCTCAGAGGGATGCTGCCTCTGAACAGCGCCTTGGGCCTTGACTTCCTCTTCCCCTGGGATGGGAAGGGCTCCAGGCTGCTCAGCAGGAGCGAGGAAGACTGGTGGGTGGGCGGGTGGGCGCCGGGAGGAGCAGGTGTCAGGTTCCTTACAGTCCCAGCAGGTTGCATCCCCGCCAAAGAGGAAGCAGGCTCAGAGTTAAGGAAGTTGTCTCCAGACTGTGTAGGTGGGCCTGCGGGTAGGCGTGCGGCTGTGTCTTGAGAAAGTTCTTTCCCTCTGAGGAGGTGACGAGACCAGGTTCCCTATAACCCTGTACTCTGTCCGCCAGCGGACAGATCTGGGTGTGTCAGCTCAGGGACCTTGTTGAGCAGGCTCTGTTACCTCGTCAGAGCTTCCAGTATGTTCCAAAGGATGTGTGTATGTGTGCACATGTGCGGGTGTGTACATGTGTGGTGTCTTCGTAGGTCTGTGTGTGTGTGTGTGTGTGTGTGTGAGCGTGATGACATCCGTAGACATACTCCTTTGAGATTGTGTGTGTGCGCTTGTGTATATTTTTGCATCTCTGAGTCTGAATGTGGCTCCGTTTTCTCGCCTGCTCATCCTCACAAACCACCCCCCCACACACGCCCCTCCACAGTCCCTTCCCGTGGGCCTGGCGGGCTCACTTGATGACTGTTTGCTAACACGCTGTTTTTCTTTGCATGCTGCATGCTGGTCCTTTGCCTTACAGAAGCTGCCGAAGGTAAAACCTTGTTTCTTGTTAGCTTTCCCTAATTGCTGTGATTAGACACATGTTGGCTGAGGCGCGTCTGTCTGCGTGGGCTGTTCCCTTCCCCCCCGCGGCTTCTTCCACTTCCCCACTGTTGGGCCATGGGTGGGTGTGGGTGTTGGTGGTCTCCCCTGGCAGACGCCTGGAGGTAAGGGAGAGGGTCCTGATGTATTCACGGAAGGGGGAGGCACTAGAACTCTCTCGTGATGTGGCCCCCATGGGTGCAAGTGGTTCTTGTGCTCATCACAGGGGGGCTGGCTCATCCTCTGACTGTCCTCCCCCAAGCGGGCACCCCTGAGGCCAAGCCCTCTAGAAGAGATGTTCAGAGCTGCCTGCGTGCCCTCTGGTGGCAGCGGTGTGGAGTTCCCTCCTCTTTTAGGACCTGTTCGTTCTCTCTCCGGCCTGCAAGGGACACAGGAAGTGCTGGCAGCCTCTGGCTGTCCCTGTTTTGCCTAAAGCCCTTCTGGTGTCATCAGGGCTGGTTTTAACACCAGAAGATGCTCACTCCCCAGTTCTTGGCCATGGGAGCCAAAGGGCGTAGCGGTCACCAAGTGGACTAAGGAGAAAGACCCAAGATGCCAGATCCTTTTTTTTCTACCCCATAGCTGGGCGCAAGCAGTTTGCCCGCCACGAGTGGGCCCAGAAGGCCGCATACCTGTTGGGCTGCAGCCTGGAGGAGCTGTCCTCGGCCATCTTCAAGCACCAGCACAAGGGCGGCACGCTGCAGCGCTCCACCTCCTTCCGCCAAGGCCCCGAGGAGAGCAGCCTGGGAGACGGCACAGGTGCCCGGAGCCCCTTGGCTGATGGCTGTGATTGGGAGGCCCCATCAGGCCTTGTTGCTGTCTGCTCTGGCATGGGGAGACTGCTGGGGTGAATAGATGCTTCCATCAGAGGGAGAGGCCCAGCCCCAGGGCCCCATGCTGACTTGACCTTGGGTAGCTAGAAAGCACACACCCCACCCCCATGGGCATCCCCAGGGGGCCAGAGGTAGAGCTGATGCTCTTGCCCCGCAGGCCCCAAACTGAGTGCCCTGGAGTGCTTAGAGGGCATGGCGTCTGGCCTCTACAGTGAGCTCTTCACCCTTCTCGTCTCCCTGGTGAACAGGTGAGTGCCAGGCAGGGCCCAGGAGCTGACCAGCCTCCTGCCGTGACAAAGGGGGAGTTGATGCCTCAGTGCTGGTGGGATCGCTGAGACAGCGCCATTCTCCACCAGCAGAGGGCTCACTGTCCTCACGGGTGAGGAAAGGCACGTCCTCCCCATCAGGGTCCTGGGCACCTAGGCAGGGATGGAGATTTGGCTTGGGGCAGAACGGGGCTGCCTGGGTACCACGGGCAGACCCGTGGGGCCTGTTCGGCGGTACTGCCCTGGCCAGCCCTGACCCAGGCTCTTCCTGTGAAGGGCTCTCAAGTCCAGCCAGCACTCACTCTGCTCTATGATGATTGTGGACACGCCGGGCTTCCAGAACCCTGAGCAGGGTGGATCCGCCCGCGGAGCCTCCTTTGAGGAACTGTGCCACAACTACGCCCAGGACCGGCTGCAGAGACTCTTCCACGAGCGCACCTTTGTGCAGGAGTTAGAAAGATACAAGGAGGTAGCACTTGACCTTGCCTCTGCCTTGCCCACCCCCTGGCCCCTGCCCCCCAGCCTCAGCTTCCTGGCTCCCACAGGGAGGACATCTGTGGAGAGGGAAGACCCCACCTTCCCCGTGGGTGGCTCCCTTCCCTGCTTTTGCTCTTTGTCATTTCTGTCTCCCTGTGCATCCCGGAGTAGTAGTCTTGTCCTGCCCCAGACTACATCCTTACTTTGCAGAGAGTTTGCTGTCCAAGAAGCTGCAGATGCATTCGGGGCCCCTGAGAGCCCCTCCTTGCCCGCCCTCAAGGCGCCCACTAGGCCCCGTGAATTGCCACCACGCAGTTCCTGCCTCCATGGGGGTCGGGCCCGGCCTTCCCTGGTTCCCTGGCTCCTGATCTGTTAAGATGGTGATTGATTATGTAGGGCCCCTCCATAAAAGAGTGTCCCGGATGGGACAAGATGTAGAAATCCTACCTCATGGGCAGGTAAGATGAATGAACTAGGGAGGATATTTATCTTGGATGAGAGAAGATTCAGGAAGCAAATGACAGCTGTCTGCAGGTGTTTCAAGGATGATTGTGTGAAGTTGAGAGTAGGCTTACTCCGCGTCGTCTCGTCAGCTGGTGCAAGTAACAGGAATAGGGGACCTTCACTCAGGGTTACAGAAGGTTAAACGAATTTTAGCTGTCCAAAAAGGCCACGTGGTGCCTTGGGAGGTGGTGAACTTTTGTTCCTAGGGGCTGCTGGAGGGGAGGAGCTCCTGAGAGGGAAGGAAGGGTGGACTTGCTAGCCCAGCGCCCCCTCCTGGCCTTCACATAGGGCTGCACCCCTCGAGTGGCCAGTGCTCACTACCTCTCTGCCTTCCCTCCTAGGAGAACATTGAGCTGGCATTTGACGACTTGGAGCCAGCTGTGGGTGATTCTGTGGCAGCTGTGGACCAAGCCTCCCATCAGTCCCTGGTAGGAATTCCAGCGAGGGCCTGGGCTGACCCTCTCTCCCCTTGTCTGTCCCTTGGCCTCAGTCGAGCCCTCGCTGTGTAAGCTGCTGCTGCTCGGCTGCTCTGGCCGGGGAGGGGGCACTTCCTTCTGCCCTAGTGCAGTGCCAGCCCCAGCCCCCAGGGGTCCAAGCGGGGGCGGGGGAGGGGGCACACCTGCTCCCTCCTCTTCAGGCCCTGTCCTGTGCCTGGCTGAGCCCCACATGTGTCTGCCAGGAGCCCTGTTGTCTCCTCCTTGATGGTGAGGGCTGGGCTGGACCCAGAGGACATAGTCATTCCTCCTGCTGTCCCCAAGAGACTGGTGCAGCCAAGCAGAGCGGGCGAGGAGTCTGTGCAAATAGGGAATGTATGCCTCGCTCTAAATGTGAGCCCTCACGCCTCAACCTTAGGGACAGGCTCTGTCACACTTTGGGCGAGGATCTTGGGCACTTTGCTGCCTGGGGGCCTGGCTGGCCTGGTGAGCACTTGGCATTTGCTGATTGTCTTCAGTTAGGGAAGTTTCAGAAGGCACTTTACTAGACAATTGGCATTTTTGCTAGGCTGTTGCTCCCCTCCTCTGCTTTGACCCCGGCCTCCTCCTCTTCCCTCTTCCTTGTGGGCAGGCCCTGCTGTGCTAGCAAGGGGGTGGGGCCCCGGGGAGAGTGAGTGTCCCCCTTAGGACAAGTACTTAAGTGCCCAAGTTCCATGTGCCCCCAGGGAAGCTGGCTTTTCTTTTCCTGACACCTGGTTCCCATGCCGGCCTCCATTGAGAGCCTTTGCCATTCCCAGGAGATGTGGGGCAGTCAGTCTGTGTGGCCAAGGAGGGGCAGTGTGTCAGATAGTGTGTTCGGATGGGACTTGGCTATCGCTTCCCTTCTTTGCTCTCCCTGTCTGATGGACCTTGGCATCTCTGGGGACAGGGGCCCCTCGGTGCTGAGCCTGCCACTCACTGTCCAGTGGTTTCATTGCCCAGTCCTGCCATGGAGCCCCAGCCACTCTGAAACCTTAGCTCCCCCTCCGTCCTTGGCCACATTCTGCTTCCTCCTGGTAGTCACACTGACTCCCTTGGACAGCCGTGGGGTGGGGGGAGATGCAGGCAGCTGGGTGAAATGAAAGGGAAAATGGCACTTTTCTTACTTCGCTTGTTCCCCCAGTCCCAAAAAGCCAGGCAAGAATGGAGTGTAGGAAAGGTTTCAGCCTTCTTGCTCAAGGAAGTCTTGGAAATGCCATGGAAAAGGTACCTTCAGACCAGAAACAGCCACAGGCCTGGTTTGTGTGGCCCGCATAGGGTGTTAGAAATCAGAATTCTCTTGAAAAGCTGGAGGGTTTCCCAACGCTAGGCCAGCGTTCTTCCAGAACAGCGGTTGGCTGCAGCTGATGGACGGCCCTTCCCTGTGGATGGGGACACGTGCTATGCTGTCATCCCGACTCGGCCCGTTCCAGCTGTTACATCTCCTAAGCCACCAGCCTTACGATTTCGGCACTTGAGTTTCTGACCCTGCAGGAGTCCCACCTGCCGTGCTCGGAGCCCTCTCTGGGATGCCCCCACAGGAGGACCAGGGTTAACCCCACAGCCATCGCTGGTTGAGAGCTTGCTTTGGGCCATGCCCCCTGCCCGGGGCCTTCCAGACTTTATCTCGTCTAATCTGCCTGGGAGGTGATGCCCAGGGAGCGAGGGCACCATGGGCTCACCCAAGGCCCTTGTGACTTCTCAGAGGATGAGGGTGGTTCACGGAAAGCCTTCAGCCTTTGGTGACTTGGGACACAATTCCTAGGAAGGAGATTTTGCTGTGGGCTTCTCTCTCTAACCTCTGTCCGGCTCCCTCTTTCCCCTTGCTGCCCAGCTGCCGCACAAGGTGTCAGCTGCGAGTGGCAGGAGCCGCGGTGCGCGTGCGTATGTGTAGCAAGTTTATAGTGCGTGGCTGGGCCAGGGCTCCGTGGGACACCGTGGCTTTTCTTCGCTTCTCCACAGGTCCGCTCGCTGGCACGCACCGACCAGGCGAGGGGCCTGCTGTGGCTTTTGGAAGAGGAGGCGCTGGTGCCAGGGGCCACCGAGGACGCCCTCCTGGAGCGGCTTTTCTCCTACTATGGCCCCCAGGAGGGTGACAAAGAAGGTACTTGTTTCCCCCGGAGGGCTCCCTTGCTTCCTTTCCAGGGGACCCACCTATATGGGTCTAGAAGGTACTGCCTGGAAGGGCTCACTGAGTCCCTGGGCTTTTTTGGGGCCTGTGCCCTGATGATCTGAACCTTCCTACTCCCACACTCAGGCCAAAGCGCCCTCCTGCGCAGCAGCAAGCCGCACCATTTTCTGCTGGGCCACAGCCATGGTACCAACTGGGTCGAGTACGACGTGGCAGGCTGGCTGAGCTACACCAAACAGAACCCGGCCACCCAGAACGCCCCCCGGCTCCTGCAGGACTCCCAGAAGTAAGAGCACCGCTCACCCTGCCCACGTCCCATCCCCGGGGCTGGCTTTGGGCTTCCTGGTCTCAGAGACCCCCTCACCATCAGGGTGGATAGCCTCTGTTCCCTGAGAGGGGACAGCCAAGGCCAGTCGGTCTTGAGGGCCCGGGGGTGGCCTCCTGGAGTAGAAGTGGGATGGACATGGTCGGAGGGACCTATAGTTTGAAATTCGAATGGCACTTCCACGTTCTTCATAGAAGGCAGGAGTAACAAAAACAAACAAATGAACGAACAAACAAAAGACTTAAAAAATGGGGCGCCTGGCTGGCTTAGTCAGAAGAGCGTGCAGCTCTTGATCTCAGGGTTGTGAGTTCAAGCCCCATATTGGGTGTAGAGATTACTAAAAAAGTAAAATAAAATAAGATACAAATAAAAAACTTTAAAAGAAGGCAGGAATAGCCTTAGAAACCCCTCAGTCACATAAGGCCTGTCATCCATTTGTTTATTTAGCAGATAATTATTGAGTGCCTGCTCTTTTAGATACGTGACAGATGACAGTAAATAAAACAAAACTCCCTGCCCAGTTGGGGGCCGGGGGCTGGGGGACAGCTAACAACCAGTAGATGTCATACACAGATGATGTGGTATGGTAGGGAGTGTTGGGCTCAATCTGTCCTGGCACCCTGGACCTCTGCCCTCCCTGGTGATGGAGAAGAGAAGGTCGCACTTCTGCCCCCTGTGCCCCACACTGGTTTACTCTTCTTCCTGTTTGTAGATTTCCCTGCAGTTTCTCTCTAGGGTGTGGGGCATGCAGCCCCAGGCCAGATAAGCCAGGCCCCTGGCCGTGGCAATACGAGGGATTTGGGGGTGTCCTAGGAACTGGGAGGACACCCTCTAGTAGTCTCTCAAAGTGACTTCTTTCCCTCCTTCGCCCTTCCACCTCTGGTAGGAAAATCATCAGCAACCTGTTTCTGGGTCGGGCAGGCAGCGCCACGGTGCTGTCAGGCTCCATCGCGGGCTTGGAGGGTGGCTCACAGCTGGCGCTGCGCCGGGCCACCAGCATGCGGAAGACCTTCACGACGGGCATGGCGGCTGTCAAGAAGAAGTCACTGTGCATCCAGATTAAGCTGCAGGTGGTGAGTGTGCCTGCCCAGGCGCCAGGGCCCTCTCGGGGCTCCTCTGGCCATTCTGGGCACACCAGGTTGCCCGGTACCCACTCAGCATCCCCCTCTGACTCGCTCGCCACTGGTGGGTCCTCTGTTCAGTGCTGCTGCCCGAGTGGCCCCCGGGCCTCATGAGGGTGGAGTTGTCCAGGCTTGGCATGTCTCGGCCAGCAGCGGGACACCTGCCGTCCTGTGAGGAGCAGAGATGCTGTCCTGGGCACGGGCCAGGCCATCAGAATCCACTGAGGCCTGTCCCTTTCCCCTTGGCAGGACGCCCTCATTGACACCATCAGGAAATCAAAGCTGCACTTCGTCCACTGCTTCCTGCCCGTAGCAGAGGGCTGGGCCGGGGAGCCCCGTTCCGCATCCTCCCGCCGCGTCAGCAGCAGCAGCGAGCTGGACCTGCCCTCGGGCGACCACTGCGAGGCCGGGCTCCTGCAGCTGGACGTGCCCCTGCTCCGCGCGCAGCTCCGGGGCTCCCGCCTGCTGGACGCCATGCGCATGTTCCGCCAAGGTGGGGCCTCCTTCCCTCTCGACTCTGCCTCTGTTTTCTGGCGCCGTTCCTGCCCCTCCCCACCTTCCAAATGGGACCCAAATGGGTGCTGCTCCCCTCCTGTCTCTGCACTGGCCCTAGACCTCTTGTCTGCTCTGGTGCCTGCTCTGTGCGGCTCTCTCCAGCCCCGTCTGTTCCTTTCTCTTTCTTTCCTCCTGGCTGACTCCCTTCTTCCTCCTCTCCCTCTGTATTCCGTCCTGTCCATCCCCTCCCCGCCCTGCCCCACGGGCCCTGTCCGCACAGCTCCCTCTCCCCCCTTCCCTGCTCTGCCCCCAGCAGCAGACCTGTGCCCACCTCGCGCCATCTGCTCAGTGGCTCTGACTACCTCCGAGAGCGGGCCGGGCCGTAGCCCCCAATGAGAAATGAGGTGCTAAATCTTTCTGAGGTACTTAAAATTCCCAAGAAAGGCCAGCCAGACCCTTTTTATGGACCCATCTGGAGGAGGGATTGAAAAGGGTGAGAGTAATAGCACAGTTGACCCTTGACCAACTCGGGTTTGAACTGTGTGGTCCATTCATGTGCGGGCTTTTTGTAGTACAGTACGATGGACGTATTTTCTCGTCCTTCTGCCTTCCTGGATGACATTTGCTTTCCTCCGGCTTGCTTCACTGCAACGATACCGTGTTTCCGACCCATCACATACAGTAACGGTTCGTCAACTGTTTACGTTATCAGTAAGGCTTCCGGTCAACAGTAGGCTATTAGTCATTGAGTTTTTGGGGGGAGTTAAAAGTTATATTTGGATTTTCGACTGCATGGGGTGCAACTTATGTTGTTCAAGGGTCAACTGCTCCATGTCGTTAGAGCATTTATGGTATACCAGGCACCGTTCTGAACCCATCATACACGTTACTCGTTTAATCCTCACAACAATCTCATGAGATGTTGGTACTATTACCGTCCCCAGATGAGGAGACTGAGGCTCAGAGAGGTTAAGTAGCTTGCCCAAGGTCACACAGCTCATGAGTGGCAGAGCGAGATTCGACCCACGTGGACCAGCTTCCGAGTTCATGCCTCTCGAGTAGGGTTTCATTTGCCTGAGAAGTTATGGGCTGCCAGATCTCTGCCCTTTTTTCCTTTGCTAGAACTGGCAGGGTCCCACCTGCCCATAAGGTCCCCTTGAGGCAACCCCATGGACACCATCACTTTTCCTTAGCAGCCAAAGCCACAAAACAGGCTCCCTGCCCTGCTCGAAATAAATCATCGATCTGTCCCCACGTCTTGATATGGAGTTGGTGTTTATTATTTCAAAACCAGATTGTTACCGCTCTGAACCAAAATCAATGTGCTTTACTCAAACAAGCAGATCGATGAGGCCAGCAGCAGCAGCAGGCCCCCCCTCCCCTCGCCCAGCCCCCAGCCACCATCGATAGTGCTGATGATTAATTAAGATGCCAGGCATCCAGACCTGCTATCCTGGCCCATCAATTTAATTGCAATTCAGATACAATCAATAGCTTACTTTGTCTTGGCCCCTCAGCGGCCCCCGCCTCCTGTTTCAATTATCGGGCACATGCATCAGCCTCATCTCCCAGTTGGAGGGTTTCCCGGAGCTAGCGAGGCCGGTGTAGCAGAGCGAGCCCCCGACGGGCTCTCAAGAGCCCGGGTTTGGAGTCCAGCTCTGCCTCCAGCTGCAGCCTTTGTGACCTTGAGCAAGCCCGTCGGTCCACCTCCTCGGCCTCAGTTCCCATGCCTGGAAGATGCGTTGGATCTGGCCTAAGACCACTTTCCGGTTTGAAATTCTGTGAATGTGTATGAGTGGGTCGCTCAGTCCTCTCCCGCGGGCTCTGGCGCCCTCAGGTGGCTCAGGGTGACTTCCTACCAGCCACCATCCTGACCTTGCTCCAAACCAGAAGCCATCTGACCCTTGTCCTGGCCTCAAGCCTACACAGTAGGGAGGTCTGTACTAGAGGTAATGCTCTTCAGGGGAAGGAAATCTAGAAGTCTTTAGGTCAGCCGGCCTAGGGCTCAAGGTCAGGATGGGAGCAGGAAGGGCACCCTTTCTGTACCCTGCTTCAGGGGACTGAGGAAAGGAAGGAGCATTTTACTGAACACCCACCACAGGAGCCAAGCCATGCTTTCCACATATTTTCTCATTCAAACCCCATGACTACCGTGCAAGGTAAGCAGCAGGTCCCCCCTTGAAAGATGAGGAAAGCAAGAGTCAGAGATGTTGAGTGACTCGTCCAAGGTCACATGGTGCCAAGAGCCAGGGCCAGGATTCCACCCCCAAGCCCGTGCACTTTTCCTCTCGGCTACTCTCTGTGGCCCAATTTTCTTTTTCCGTGTTAAGTCCTGAAGACATTGTTCTCTCTGGGTATAGCAGAGTCATAGACCTGGAGGAAAGCATCTTTCTTCTCCATAGCTTCGCTTCCAAGTGGGCAGCTGTCCCCTCTTCGCACACCTCACTGACAAGGTGCCTGCTCCCCTCTAAAGGAATCCATTCCCGTTGTAACCTTGCAGTTCCAGCTGGAGGGCAGCCCCCCCCTCCCGCACCCCTGCCTCTTCCCTCTCCACCCTCCTTTCCCAGGCCTGCCTCAGCCTCAGGCTGTCCTCCCCCAGCAGCTTCTGCCCCTTCCGGTGACTGTCCCCGCGTGGGACCTGGGCACAAACGGCCATCTGGCATGCTGGGAGCAGACAGAGCACCGCCAGACATGGCTCTGGGCTGCCCTCTCTCTAGGTTACCCTGACCACATGGTGTTTTCCGAGTTCCGCCGCCGTTTCGACGTCCTGGCCCCACACCTGACCAAGAAGCATGGGCGCAACTACATCGTGGTGGATGAAAGGCGGGTAGGTCTGGGCCCCAGAGCCCTACCAGACCCCTTCCTTCTGGTCAGACCCCTCCAAGCAGCTGCCCCTTGTCCCCTAGAGAGAGCCAGAGCCTTTGCTCCAGCTCCTGGTTTTGGCTGCCCAGGGCCAGCACAGGGGCGTGTGGCAGCCAGGGGAGAAGGGATCCTGGCGGTCGCCTAGAGGAATCAGAAAAGACCCACCCACTTTGGAGGCCAGAGTTGGGGGTGTCCGCTCTCTGGTGAGCTGGTCCTCTAAGAGCCTCCCAGGTGGCAGATAAGAACTAGTGTTCTGGGTGTTACCACCGGTAGCCCCTGGGCCCTTCGGCCTTAACTCCCACATCAGGGATGGTTCCTGCAGCAAGAAGCTGTCCAGGGGTGGGGCAAGCATCCCTCCTCGGGGCAAGAGTGATACGGCAAGGCCTCCTGGAGCCAGGGTAAGCCGAAGGCTCCCGGGCCCCTTGTCAGTGCAGGCTGCTGAACGCAGGGCTGTCACCTAGGCTGTCACCCCCAGAGGCAGCTCCTCAGGGAGCCAGAGGGCTCCTTGAGCAGAGGAAGCCTCCTTCCCTGTGCTCCGGCCTCAGATGCCAGGCCTGACTCTGAAGGCATCTCAGACCTTAGGATGGCTTCCCTAAGAGGGAGAATGCTCTGCAGAATGGGCCAGAAAGCCCCCCTCCCCTTGCCTCCTGAGTCACAGACCCACATTCACGGAGGCCTCGAATCCTTCCCTCCATCCAGGACCTGCCAGTGTCCTGGGCAACCTTGGTGTGCGTGTAGATGGCCCACCCCCTTCTCTCTGACCTCTGACCTTTATTCCAGCCTCCCACTCACGGCTACACCCAGGACCTCGTCACCCCTGGGAATACTTCACCTCGGAAATCTTAAATTCCAACATGGCCTTCCCTGCCCACAGCCTCCTAACCTGTGCATCTCACTTCTCTCCTCCTCTCGGGACACCTGCTCTTTGACTTTGTTGAGACCTCTCATTTCTGGACCCCACTGTATTTTCTCTGCTCTGTCCATTCCCTTCTGACTTTCTTTTCCACTCAGCCTCAATGCCATGGTCCTGCCCTCCGGTCATTTGACCTCCATCACCCTCAGCTCTCCTGCGCCTCCCATGGCACCTGCCCTGCCCAACCCCCATGCTGAAGTGCCAGCCTCCGGGCATCTGCCTTCCTCAGTTTAGGGTTCCCAAGGGCTAGGGGAGAAAAATATACAACCGGGTGGACTTGAAGTCCTACCAGTTCATGGTCTCCAGCCTCAACTGGGCTCTTGATGTGGCCTAGCAGGTTTTTCATATGCCCCACCCCTCCCTGGTCCCTATTCCAAGCTCCTTCCCTGCTGTTCGGTTCTCTTTCTCCTCCAGTCCTCCGCTCCCCTGCCTTCCCAGGTCATCTCCCCAGCAATTGGCCTTGCCTCTAAACGGTAATAAAATTGAGGCTCCAACTTCCTCCTCTGCCTTCTGTACGCTTCTGTTCGGGTGCCTGCTTCCTCAGCACTCCTGTCTGGGGTAGGAGAGGTGTCCCTCCCCTCGTCCAGTCCCTTCCTCCTGTGCTTTGGAATCCATTCCCGGAGGCCTGCTCCATCTGCACTAACCGTTCTCTCTCCCATTCCTTCAGCCTCTCCTCCACTGGCTCTCTCCACTCAGTGGGGAAACACCCTGCAGATAGTGTGCTCGGAAAGGAGCTTCTATCAACCTTCCCTCACCCCGGACTATGGTCTGTCGCTCGCCTGCCCCCACCCTGCCACTGCCCCCCATCCCTTCACCCTCGGCCGTCTGGATCCCGGCCCTGACACCTTGGGCCGGGTCTTCTGTCGCCCATCGCCCTCCACGTAGCCGGAGCTCATGGCCACTTTACTGTGCTTGGCAACATCTGACTCTCTTGACAGCTCTGTTCTCTGCTGCCGCCCCTGGCTTTGCCTTTGTCCCTCTGAGCATCCTTTCTGCCACCTGCCCCTGAAGTACAGGTCTCTCTCTTCCTTACAGCGCTGTCCTTGGCCGTGTGTGCTTTCTAGTCTACGGCCTCTTCCTGGCCAACCTCATTCACACCCATCACTTCAATTACCATGTAGGTGTTGACAACTCCCAAATCAATACCTGTAACCCAGGCCTCTCTCCTGAACCTCAGGCGTGCATTTCTATCTGGCTCTTTCTGGACTTTTCTACCTGCATGCCTTACAGCACCTCAAACTCAGCACGTTCAGACCACACTGATTCCGTCCCCTCCCCAGCCGACTCTAGCTCTTCCATTTCCGACCTTGGAGAGTGGCACCGTTTTCTGTTAGCTACTTAAGTCGGAAACCTCCACCCGGTGTCCCTAGATTCCTCCCTGTCGTCTGCCGCGCCCCCTCGCACCCGCAGGTGCAAGGCTCTATCGTCTCCAGCATTTCCACCTCTTTCTACCCTTCGGGCTCTAGCCTCCTCTCCTGTGAATTCCTGCAGTAGCTGCCTGAGGGGGTCTCCGTCCATTCTCCCCACACCCACCCCCACGTGCCAGCAGGGTTCGCTGGAAAACGCAAATGCGCCCCTGCCCCCCTGACCAAACCCTCCAGGGGCTCTCGGTGCACACAGGCGCCCCCCCTTTGGCTACTGCCACCTTTCTAGTTGTACCCTAACCGCCCTACCCCCTTCCCTCCTCAACTACCAGGTTTCCTCAGCGCGTTCTCTTGTCTTGTGCTTCCGTGCCTTTGCTCGCGCTCGTCCTTCTTCCCAAAATGCCCTCTCCCCGACTTCCGCTAATTCTTCCTTGTAACTGAAGACTCCGCGCGAGCTACACCTCACCTCCTCCAGGATGCCTCCCGTGGTCCCGTGTCTGACTTAGGCGCCTCCTCCTCTGTGTACTTCACTAATTCACCTGTCTCACTCCCCAGCAAGAGAACTTACTGCTCTCATGGTCATCCTTACGTCCCCAGAATCTAATCGAGAGCCCGACACTGCGGAAGCCCACCGAAAGCGTTTGTTGAATGAGTAACGGACTGCCTCAGTGGAGGCCGGGGCAGGACTCGTGCCTGGGCGAAGCCCCGCACAGAGACGGGGGCGGCCCTGGCCTCCCTGACAGAGGCCTCTCTCTGCAGGCGGTGGAGGAGCTGCTGGAGTCCTTGGACCTGGAAAAGAGCAGCTGCTGCCTGGGCCTGAGCCGGGTGAGTGAGCGGTCGCTAAAGGAGGGCGGTTGGGCCCGGCCCGCACTCTCTGGTCGCCCTCGTCCCAATGGCTGGCCCTCCCCCCCTGCAGCAAACTCGACTTCCCTCCCTCTGAATAACCGACTCGTTCAGAGCCCTGAACACCCCTGTGACGTCAGGAGGGGGAGTGGGTTGGAAGGTGGCCCTGAACTTGGCCTGAATCCCGGTGTGGGGAGTGGGGAAGACAGAAGGGAGGAAAGCTGGACAAAGCAGGAAGGCAGCAGGCAGAGTACTCCAGAGGCCCCCCACCCCAGGGCTGCCGGGGCCCCAGAAGAGCAAGCAGGACGCGGTGAGGCCGTGCTGCCACCACCTGCCCACAAGCCCAATTCCTCACCTGAATGGAACGTGGTGTCTGAAAGACAGGCACGCCCGGGCCCGGGTGCCGGTCTGCCGCGTCACTCCATGCCAGAGGGTCAGGCGAGCGTCCCTCCCACGGGCAGGAGCCCCGCTTGCCTCTCTCTCCTCAGACTGGGAGGCTTGACGGGTGGCGTCCACGTATGTGCTCCAAGGGCCGTGGTGGGAGGGAGGGCGTTTGGAAGCCAGCGAGGGGGTTCTGAACCTCTCCACCTGTCAGCAGGGAGGGAGGGAGCTCCGTGTGCCGGGGCTTCGTGGGCAGTATGAGGCGGACGTGGATGCTTGCAAAAAAGGGCTTGGTGTTGCTTGTCCCCTCTGTTCTCTCGGCTCTGTCTCCTGAGTCACAGTCCTGCCCCTTCGCTTTCCCACCCCCTGGCTGTATCTTTGTCTCTGATGGTTTTCCCTGTTCCTTTTGGCCCTGGCAGTTCCTGGCTCTGTCTTTTTCAGGTTCTTGCCTTGTTCTCTGTGTCTTCTGTGGTCTCCTTCTGTCTCATTTTTCTGGTTTTGGTTTCTTGCTGTGTCTGACTCACCCTCTCCCCATCGCCAGCTATCTCTCAGCTCAGGGGCTGCCAGCCGAGCTTCCTCCCCGGGAAGCCTGCGGCCAGAGGCTTCGCTTCCCTCCCGGTCTCCCGGGCAGGCTCCTGCCCCTCGGGGGTTGGGCTGCTGCTGGCGTCGGGATGGCACCTTCTCCAAGGCATGTTGTGGGCAGAGAGGGCCTGTACCAGCTAGTGCTCTTCCCAGCTCCCATCTCAGACCCTCTGCCTCATCCCAGCTGCCTGGCCGAGGCCGAGGCCGGCGAGCCCCAGGGCCCACTCACGCCCAGAGGGAAGTTAGGGGCAAAGTTGGATGTTTGCTTGCCTCTGACTTGGGAGAGAAATGTCAGGGCGTCTAGGCTGTGGTGGGACCGGGTGGTGAGCAGAGATTCTGGGTGTTCGTCACACTGCTTCCGAGGAGAGGGTCGCAGTCAGAGCCCACGGGACCCTGAGGGCCCAGTCAGGGTCTTAGAGGACCTTGAGAGGCTCCTGATACTGTCTGTAAATTTGTATGGGTGAGTCTGTTGGGGAAGGAGAGGGCCCTGTGCTTTCACTCAGTACTCAAAAGGACTCCTAACCCCACGAATGTACAGCGTCTCGAACGAGGTCTCAGGCTCCCCGCCCCAGTCCTGAGGCCATCTTTTCTCTTCTCATCATGAGAACTGAGAATGGGAGCCACTCTCCAGCCCCTAACCCACCACCTCCCGTCTTCTGCCTCAGTCAGACCAGCTATGTGCCCTGACCACTAGCCCCTATGTCCGCCTCCTGGGGGACTTGGCTATTCCCCACCCCCTGGGGGAATCTCAGGCTCACACATTGTGAGAAATCAAGGCTCAGGTGGGGCTTGAGGCCCATGGGAGATCCCAGGCACTCAGCGCCAAGCGTGGGCTTTGGGGAAGCAAGCGTGGCTCAGGACCGAGCTGGCTTTCTCCTACGCCAGCCCCAGGGGACTGGGTTTCTGTGGAGTCGCCAGAGGCAAAGCTTTCTCAGCAGAAAACGAGGCCTTCTCTCCACTTCTTCCCTGAAGGGAGGCCTGGGGATACTGTACATATTGGTTTTGAGTGTTTCCTGCGCTCTTTGCCCCATAGAAGGGAATTTTCTGTGTTCTGGGCAAGGTGGAGGTGGGCACATACCTAGGTGTCTCTCTGCCATCTGTAAGGATCCCAGAGTCTCTTCTCACTTGTATATTTCCCCCTCTTCTCATAGCAGAGAACACTCTACCCAGCCCCAGTGCAGAGCACCAAAGAGTGAGAGGAAATGCTGGCTGTGGGGGTGCCCAGCTGGTTCCTCTCCTGTCTGCCCTCCAGCCCCCAAACCTGTAGGACAGGTCCCTTGATTGGGCCAGCCCCCGCCCACCCCCCTGGCTTTTTCATGAGCTGAAACCTGGGTGTGTGTGTGGGGGTGGGATGCTGGCACATGAAAGAGGAGGCTGTCTGAGAGGAGACAGAGTGGGGAGGGGGCCCCACCCTTTCTCTGCGCACAGCTTCTGGACCTTTCTCTCCTTTTTTTTTTTTTTTTTTTAAGATTTTTATTTATTTATTCGACAGAGATAGAGACAGCCAGCGAGAGAGGGAACACAAGCAGAGGGAGTGGGAGAGGAAGAAGCAGGCTCATAGCAGAGGAGCCTGATGTGGGGCTCGATCCCATAACGCCAGGATCACGCCCTGAGCCGAAGGCAGACGCTTAACCGCTGTGCCACCCAGGCGCCCCTGGACCTTTCTCTCCTTACACACATTCACCACCATCCACTTGGCCTGCTCCCAGGCAGCTGGCACCTGCAGTTGGGCCCTCTGGTGGGCTGTGGGCACAGGGGCATGGACGGTGTTGCTGGCAGTCCTGGGGGAAGAATCCGCCATCGATGTTGCTGAGGGGTGTCCTGTCCCCGTTTGACTGTGGCTGCTTTATTTCCTTCTTGTCCCAGATACCTTCCCTTTGACTTCCCTCTCCTTTTATCTCTCTTTGAAGTCAGATTTCCCACCTTACTCCTCCTCTTCCGGAAAAACCTCCCCAGCGCCGCCCCCCCCCCCCCGCCTGGCCCTCCTCCCTCAGCCTTCCTGGGGCCTCTTCTTGCTCCTTTCCTCCTCGCCTGTTCCCTTGGATTTTCAGGTGCTTCCAGGGCCAAGGGCCACCTCCCAGGCCTGCTGGTGCCCTGTGCCCTCAGCCCATCTCCTGCCTTCATCTGGCCTGCTTCTCCACAGGTGTTCTTCCGGGCCGGCACTTTGGCTCGGCTGGAGGAGCAGCGGGATGAGCAAACAAGCAGGAACCTAACCCTGTTCCAGGCGGCCTGCAGGGGCTACCTGGCCCGCCAGCACTTCAAGAAGAAAAAGGTGCTGTTCCAGGGGCGGCTCTGTCCTACTCCCCAGCCTAGATGGCAGAACAGGGTTCCTGGAGTGGGGTGGGGGTTCAAGGGAACATGCTGGGGCAGGAGGCTGGTCTTGGGACTATGAGTTACCGTCACCTGGGGGAGAAGAAGCAGGGGCCTCCCGGGGCCACCATGCCCTGGGCCAGGGTGGGGAATGGGCAGCTCCTTGGTGCCAGCGAGCGCGCTGGTTATGCCCAGCAGTGGGGCCGTGGGGCCTGGTCCTGGGGCTGGGGGTGGGGGGCAGCGCCTAGGCGAAGGTGGGCTCTGGATCATAGGCTGCTCCATGAAGATTAAGGAGCTGTGTCAGCGACTCCTTTTCTTATTAGCAAGTCCATAAAACAGCCAGCACCACCGCCTCTTGTGTTTCAGCAAGATTAGGTTTTATAGCACATCTAGGCCAGGGTGCTGGAAATAATCAGGCAGCAAATAAAGCAGATGAAATTATTCCTAATGACGGCAGAGCGGTTAGTGCCCAGTGCGGTGCTCGCTGGGCCAGGCTCTCTGCCTCCCACTCTCCGAGGGATGAGGAGAGGCTGGGAGTGAGGGCTGGGTGGCATAGGGAGTGTTTGAACCAGGTCAGGTGGCCGGAGGAGCAGGGTGGGGTCCTGGTCGGGCTTGGGACTAAGAGCCCTGCTGTGCACCACCCCTCCCCCCAACTTAGATCCAGGACCTGGCCATTCGCTGTGTGCAGAAGAACATCAAGAAGAACAAAGGGGTGAAGGACTGGGCCTGGTGGAAACTCTTTACCACTGTGCGGCCCCTCATCGAGGTACAGCTGTCCGAGGAGCAGATCCGGAACAAAGACGTACGTAACAGCTCCGGAAGGGCCAAGTCGATGGAAAAGGACTAGTTCATCCATGTGGGCAAAAGTCTTGCCAGCTTGTCTTGGGCTCCCAAGTGCTCTTTATTTAGTCCAGAGAGCTGACATCCTTGAACGATGCCCGTCAAACAGAAGGCATCCCTCTGGGGTGCTGGCTAAGCGGCTGGGTAGCCTCTTGGTATAAAATCTCCGGCACCCTCAGCATCTGGGGAAGAGTCTAGGGATAGGAGACCCAGGGAGGCAGTGGCTTCCTTGTGTCCCGGCCCGAGCTTCACCGGCTTCATTCACCCCAACGGTGCAGATGCCAGGCCCCAACCTCTCGCGGAGCCTCCGGCTCACTCTGCCCTCTTCACCGCACCCTAGGAGGAGATCCAGCAGCTTCGGAGCAAGCTCGAGAAGGTGGAGAAGGAGCGGAATGAACTTCGGCTCAACAATGACCGGCTGGAGACCCGGGTGAGTGACTCCTAGCGCCAGGCCAACTGGGCCACCGTGCAGGGTGCCAGGCCCAGGACACCCCCCCCACCGGGTTCCAGCTGAGTGAGGCAGGCATTTCAACTGGTGACGACTCCCTCCCCCCAACCCCAGATCTCAGAGCTGACATCGGAGCTGACAGATGAACGTAACACGGGAGAGTCCGCCTCCCAGCTGCTGGACGCGGAGACCGCGGAGAGGCTCCGAGCCGAGAAGGAGATGGAGGAGCTGCAGGTGAGGGCCGGGCCAGGCGGAGACAGCCGTGCTAGTGGCCACCACGCTCTGGTGTCCGTCTGCTCCCACAGGGACAGCTGGCCCGGCACCCCTGTCCACCCAGGGTGAGCACGTGCCCGTGGTCTGCGTGGCTCAGGGCCGTAGCTGGTCCTGAGTGAGGGACTGGGATGGCGGCCTCACAAGCCTCCCTCTGCAGACCCAGTACGATGCGCTGAAGAAGCAGATGGAGGTGATGGAGATGGAGGTGATGGAGGCCCGCCTCATCCGGGCAGCGGAGATCAATGGGGAGGTGGACGATGATGACACAGGTGGGTCTGAGGCCAGAGGGGCCCAGCAGGGCCTGAGCGGGAAGCTCGGATACCCCCCCCCCCTCAGGCAGCCGCAGCCCTGGCCCCGGCCCATCTCCCTTCTGTAGGCTGGTACAAGGCTAAGTAGAGGGGCCAGCGAATGCAGGGGATTGTCATGGAGGGCTGCGAGAGCCGTGGTAGGGACAGGGTCTAAGGGCCATGGTCCAGTGGTCCCTGGGGAGAGGACAGCACACATAGCCACACACCCTCTCTCGTCTTTTCCTGGCTTGGGAAGAAGCCGTCATTTCAGAGACCTTTCTGAGTCCCTCTGGCTGATGCCACCTGCTGCCCCTCCCTGGCCTATCCTTCTTCCCCTCCGCCCGCCCATTCTCCGGGACTCACAGCAGCTCAGTTGGCCCTTGTCTGCCCCACCCCCACAGGCGGCGAGTGGCGCCTGAAGTACGAGCGAGCCATGCGGGAGGTAGACTTCACCAAGAAGCGGCTCCAGCAGGAGTTCGAGGACAAGCTGGAGGTGGAGCAGCAGAACAAGAGGCAGCTGGAAAGGCGGGTGAGGCTGGTAGAAGGAGTGGAGGCTGGGCCAGGAGCGGCTTGGTGCCCTGTGGAGCCGGGCATGCCCTGGGAGCACGGGGGAGGGGTTGGTGGGTTAGCCTCTTGGGGGCTGGGGATGCCCAAGGGCAAACTGTTCAAGTGTGTTCGGTTCCCCGACTCCATCTGTCACCCTTGGATCTCTCCCTCGCTCGCCCCCCCTTCTCCTCCCCTTCTCCACCCATGCTTCCGGGCCTTTCCCTGGCTGTGACCCTGCACCCCGTCTGCGCCCTAGCTCGGGGACCTGCAGGCCGACAGTGACGAGAGCCAGCGGGCTCTGCAGCAGCTCAAGAAGAAGAGCCAGCGGCTGACGGCCGAGCTGCAGGACACCAAGCTGCACCTGGAGGGCCAGCAGGTCCGCAACCATGAGCTGGAGAAGAAGCAGAGGAGGTGGGTGGGTCCCTGCCCCGGACCTTGAGACTTCCTAGAGCAGCCCCAGACAGGGCCCTCTGCCTCCCCCTCCAGGGAGGAGAGAAGAAAGCAGGGCCTGAATTTGGTGGGGCGGCCTTGACTGCATAGTCCCTTGTCCTGGAACGGGAACAGGTCTCACTCCTGACCTCTGAGGAGCACTCAGGCCCCATCCCCACTGCAGGCCTGCTCAGGCCTCGGCTCCCAGACACGCTTCCCGCGGCATGTGCCCGTCACCCTGCATGGGCCCAGCAAGGACGAAGCTCCCACCAGGCCCCGTGCAGAAAGCACCCGTGCCCCTCCCTGCCCCTTGCCCCCACCCGGCTCCCCATGTCTCGCTTGCCTCAGCCACACAAACACACTCTCCTGACTAATGTTGTTGAACTGCCGTGCCACTTCCATCTCATTATGGTAATGACACGAGGGGGGGGAGCCCTCACAGGATCAAATCCAATCTAAATTAATTTCTCTGGCTGGGGATGGGAATGGGACGCCTTTATTAGGAACACTGGGGAACCCACACACCCTGGGAACAGCAGGGTGCCCCAGGGAGTGGGAAGAGCGCCTGGTTCCCCTCTGCAGGGGAGGGCTTCTCGTAGAGGCCCCGGGTGCCTTCGTGAAGGGACAGCCCTGCACCCACAACCCTGGGGGATGAGCAGGGCAGAGCCAAGTCCTTCCAGTGACCCCATGTTACCCTCGGCCTCCTGGCACTCTGCTGGCCTCCCAGCTGGGTGCCGCCTGCAGAGGGTGAGGGGAACCAGGAGATCTTACTCCTCCCTCCCAGCACCGTGCCTCTCCACCTTTACGCCCACCCTCCCATTCACTAGAAGCAGGCACCCTTAGTGGGACCTCTCTCCCAAGCCCCCCGCCCCTCCATGGCAGTGCCAGCCCCGCCTAGTTACCATCTTGCCACACTCCCTGCCAGGCAACTTACTAGGTTTCATGTCAGCTGCCCGGAAGTTTGCTTACCTTTTTTTTGATGTGGGTTGGGTTGGGGGTAGTATTTCAGTGTTGGAAGGGAAACTTATTAGCTATTCGGGGAAGGTGTTAAGAGGAATTTGAGCAATTTGCTCCTTATTTAGAGTCACTGGGTGGGGAAATAGGAGGCTGGGAGGTAGAGGAGCCAAGAAAGATCCCCTGACTGTGAACTGTGCCCGCGGACTGGGCACGGCCAGGCTGCTCGCTTCCTGGCCGGGGGTGAGGGGTGGGGGAGGGGGCTCCTGGTGTGACACAGGTACTGCTGGGCTGCGTTGGCCTGGCCAGGGGCTGGCACCCAGAAGAGAGGGAGACAGAGATCATCGGAAGTGGCCAAGTGGAACCACGAAAAGTAACTTAGATGAGGCAGGGCATCCATTTCTATTCCGGTGCCCACTCTGCCCTCACCCTGGTCCCACATTCTTTGATCTGTTAAAATGGAAAAGGTCAAGACAATGACGGAGGAGATTCTGTCCACCTCTTCCCCAGAAGCCGTCTGTGGGCCCCTCCTCGGCTCACCTGGTATAAGGGCTCCTTAGACCCACTCAGTGAAATGCCCCCCATCCCAGACCAGGTGGCCAGCCGGGCCACCACAGCCTTTGATCCTGGATGTCACCTCACCGCTGTCCCCCACTTCCAGGCTGTATGTGAAGTCCCCCTCTGCTTGTGTCCTGTCTGTATCCGTGGCCCCACTTCCTGGCAGCCTCTGGGTGCTGGTGACCCAGACTCTCGCCTGTCCTGGTGGAATCACCTTGGCCGTCCCTGCTCCCTCACAGGTTCGACAGTGAGCTCTCGCAGGCGCACGAGGAGGCCCAGCGGGAGAAGCTGCAGCGGGAGAAGCTGCAGCGGGAGAAGGACGCGCTCCTTGCCGAGGCCTTCAGCCTGAAGCAGCAACTGGAGGTGCGTGGGCCACCCGCCATCCATGCCCCGTCCCCCCACCCCACAGGCAAGAGCTGGTCCCAGGCCACCCTCATCTTCTCTTTTGCTCCAGGAAAAAGACATGGACATTGCCGGATTCACCCAGAAGGTTGTCTCCCTGGAGGCCGAGCTCCAGGACATTTCTTCCCAAGAATCTAAGGATGAGGCCTCTCTGGCCAAGGTCAAGAAACAGCTCCGGGACCTGGAGGCCAAAGTCAAGGATCAGGAAGAGGAGCTAGATGAGCAGGCGGGGACCATCCAGATGCTGGAGCAGGTGCCGCAGGGTCTGGCCGAGGGGGCACCTCCATCCCCACGCTAACCCAGGGGGTGGCCAGAGAGGGGCAAGTTCCCACGTGCAGTCACTCATTCGTTCCCTTACTTACAAAATGGTGAGTGAGCACCTGATCTGTGCCAGCACAGTGTGAAAATAATGAAGTTTCCGTGCGGCTTTCCACAAGAACAAATCTCGATTGAGCTCTAGTGGTGAGGGGCTCTCAGCATGCCCTCAGCCGGAAGGCCACGAGCCCACCCGGCCTGCCGCTGAGCCACTGTGCCAGTTCAGAGAGCTAGAGCCTGAAGGCCAAATGGAGAAGCTGCCAAACTGTCCCCACCTCTGGCAGCCTGCTCTGGGCCGGTGTCAGGCATCTAGTGAGGGGGTTTGGCTGTGCTGGAGAAGCCGGCTGCCACAGGAGCAGGGTGGGAGCTCCGGGAAGTGCTGACAGAGATACTCCCTGCTCCCAAGTCCAGGGAGAGCTGCCCATTGGGGGGCAGGGGGCAGGGGGCAGCGGTTTGGGTGCTGCTCCGAAAAGAACCTGGTCCCTCCCCGCAACCACCTCCAGGCCAAGCTCCGTCTGGAGATGGAGATGGAGCGCATGAGACAGACCCATTCCAAGGAGGTGGAAAGTCGGGATGAGGAGGTGGAGGAGGCCCGGCAGTCGTGTCAGAAGAAGGTAAGGCAGCGGGCACTCAGCGTGTCCAGTACGCACCCTGCCTTTAGAGTAAGGGGATTTCTGTCTCCCTCCCTTAGCCACACTATCACCCATTGCCATTCTGGACTCTGGGTTCCTGGCCTTGGCTGGGATGTGTGCCCTCAGGGACTCTAGAGAAAGTGTGGTCCTTTGAGGGACGCATGCTCGCTGCTTTCTGGACGGCCGGCTAGGCTGGCCCAGCAGGGCCTGCCCACTCTGGAACGAAGCCTCCCACTCTGGCGTGGGGCTGCGCTGCACGGCCTGCCGTCCCTCCTCCCCCTCCCAGGCTGCTTTGAAACCCTGGGAACTTCGAATTTGGGGTGTGACCCCCCTGGGGTCTGCTCAGCCTGCCCCACAGTTTTCCCGGGGTGGGGGGATCCAGAGGGAAGAGGCCCGGCTGGCACCGGCCCCTGAAAGGACCGACGGGCCTCTGTCCCCATGGCCCTCCAGTTGAAACAAATGGAAGTGCAGCTTGAGGAGGAATACGAGGATAAGCAGAAGGTGCTGCGAGAGAAGCGGGAACTGGAGAGCAAGCTCGCCACGCTGAGTGACCAGGTGAGCAGAGCCTGCTGGCGGGCCCGGCCTCGGCGACGTGAATCTCAGGGATACAAAGCTGGCAGAGGTGGGGGTGGTGGGCTCTGGGGAGCCCACTGTCAGCACATGTAGGATGGGGGTCGTTACCACACATAGCACTCCCAGGCTTCTCTCACTGGCTGGCCTGACCCAGCACTTCCTCTGTTGTTGTGTGTTGGGGGGGCTCTGAGAATGAGGGCGGGGTGAACAGCAGGCGCGGGGAAGACAGCAAAAGGCTCTGTGGTGGAGGCCAGAGCCCCAGCTTCTGCTGTGCACCCAGGTGAGCCAGCGGGACCTGGAGTCTGAGAAGCGGCTCCGGAAGGACCTGAAGCGCACCAAGGCCCTGCTGGCGGACGCCCAGATCATGCTGGACCACCTGAAGACCAACGCGCCCAGCAAGAGGGAGATCGCCCAGCTAAAGAACCAGGTATCTGGACAGAGAGGAGGTGGTCAGCTCCAAGGGGCAGCCATGCTTATGGTTTTAGTTCTTTCTCTCCCTTCCTTCCCCTCTCAGGGATTCTTGAGTCCTTGAGAAGGAAGATAACAGGGGAGGGGGAGAAGCCACTCATAGCCATAGACTCCTAGGATCTGTGCATGCCAGATGGCATGACTGCCAAGCCCCAGGATGGCGTGGATGGGTCCCCGCACCCTCCATTCCTGCCCCGGGAGACGCCTGCGCAGGCAGCCCCAACAGGCCGCGGCCCCAGGCGTCTGAAGTGAACAGAGCACCTGGGCTCCTTCTCCCCTGCGAGCACCCTGTCCTGCCCTCCTGCCCCCCCGGGCCTGGCTGACCTCTCTCCCTGGGGCGGGGGCGGCCCTGTGTCCAGCTCGAGGAGTCCGAGTTCACCTGTGCTGCAGCCGTGAAAGCGCGGAAAGCAATGGAGGTGGAGATAGAAGACCTGCACCTGCAGATTGACGACATCGCCAAAGCCAAGACGGCGGTGAGGAGCGGGGGTGTGCGGGCCTGGCTCCGGGGACCGAGGGAGAGTAGAGCGGGGTGAATGGGGGCCCTTCTCCAACCCGCTCCCTTCACACCAAGGCTTTTGGCAGTGAGAGTGGGCCTCCCCTCCTTCGCCTCTCCCCACTCAGAGCAGAGGCCCAGGAGGAGGGCAAGGTGGCAGCGGGAGCCAGCAAGGGCGCATCTCCCTGTTTAACCCCCTGCCTGTGGGAGCTTGGCCGCAGGCCCCGACACCATCAATAAAGGCAGCTAATATGGCTGAGGGATGTAAACAGGTGCCGGGAGATTAGCCGAAGCACCGATAAGAGGATGGGATGGCTCGGGTTCCCTCCCCTTCCCCTGGCCAGCCCACTGACAAGCCCAAGCGGCAGCTAATTAGAGCTCTTATTTAATGCTTCCCTTTTAATTCCCTACCTCTCCCACGGCCCATTCATCGGCCAGGAGTGCATTACTGGGATGCAGACACCAGTACCTCCTTGGGCGGGGAATGGGGCAGCGGGGAGGCTGGGCTTGGCTCTGGGCTCCATGCCCCCTCCCCAGCTGGTCACCCGTCTGCTGAGAGTTGCCAATCTCCCGGGCTTGATTTATCTCTGTGACATTTGTGCTCCTCAGCAGTTTTCAGGTGAGTAATTCAAATTCTTTAATTGTGTTAAAAAAGGCTGTTATAAAATTACCATTTTATTTAAATCCGAGTTAATAAATTTCTTGGCGGAGGCTTCCCCAGCTCCCCACAGCCCGGTAACAAGATGGATGGGGCCGAGAAGGAGCCAACGCAGTCATTTTGGTTTGGAATTACAGGCTAATAGATTCATTCATTTCCTGAAGCTGCTGTTGGCTGTCTCCTTCCCTCCCCCCAGGAGCGGACTGGCCAGGGCGCAGGCCGTCCCAGGGGAGATGAGAATCCAAGCCAAGAGAGCCTGGCACATTCGAGGGGTCCTTCCCCGAGGCCTGAAGGGGGCAGAGTGCATGCAGGTTAGGGCCTAGACTGCTGGTGCCAGGACGATGGGTCATTTGTTCTGGGCAGACCTTTTCTGCTTTCTCATTAGCCTTTAAAGAGCTGCCAGGAAGCAGCTGTCATTTAGCCCAGGGTCTGCCTGTGCGGTGAAGACAGCCTTCCCTCAGCTCCCTGAGCGTCGCCGGCCTGGACCGCACTCCAGTGGCTGGGCCCGGCCCCGTCGTCACCCCCTTCCCATGGGAGGTGGCGTGGGGACGTTCAGACTTGCTGCCCGGTGCCATCCGGCACTCGAGGCCTGATGCCCTCTGATCTGTCTTGCGTCCATCCAGCTGGAGGAGCAGCTGAGCCGCCTTCAGCGCGAGAAGAACGAGGTCCAGAGCCGGCTGGAGGAGGACCAGGAGGACATGAACGAGCTGATGAAGAAGCACAAGGCGGCCGTGGCTCAGGTGCCCACCACGCCCCGCCTGCAGACGCTGTCCCCGTGGGCCTCTTCAGAGGCCCGCACGCCGCTTCTTTTGGGAGCGGCGGGCCACGGCCTCGACACAGTGTGGCGTGCGGTGTGGCGGGCTGGGGCTTGTGGTCGCCGGGATCCTGCTTCAGCACTCCCTCCTTTCCCAGGCCTCGCGGGACTTAGCACAGATGAATGATCTCCAGGCTCAGCTAGAAGAAGCCAACAAGCAGAAGCAAGAGCTGCAGGAGAAGGTGGGGACCAGGGTCTCCCTTGGGAGAAAGAGGGTGTGGGGTCGCTGCACGTGGGGACGAACCCCCGAGCTCATAGGACAGGAGGCGCCCCCCTCAGTCCTCAGTAATCACAGAGCGCGTGAACGCATGTGCAGGCCGGGGCTTGGAGCCAGCTCCCCATCGTAGACATTTTGGCTTCAGCTGCCTCACTTCACATTTCTATTCCCTCTCTGTCCTTGGCTTTTTCCTTTCTCTCCAAAGGGCAAAATCTGCCAGTGGTGGGCCAGGTGAGGAATGCCTCTGGCTCGGGGCCCCATCCTTCCACCTCCCCTGTGCATCCCTCTCTCCTTCCCTGCCTCAGCCTTCTGGTCACCGTGGTGATCTTGCCAGCCCAGACTCTGCCCCCTCCCTTCAGGGCTCAGTTCTTTCTTCTCTTCCTGCCCTTGCCCTCAGCTCCAAGCCCTCCAGAGCCAAGTGGAGTTCCTGGAACAGTCCATGGTGGACAAGTCCCTGGTGAGCAGGCAGGAAGCTAAGATCCGGGAGCTGGAGACCCGCCTGGAGTTCGAAAGGACCCAAGTGAAGAGGCTGGAGGTGGGTGCACCCTCGTCCTGGTCCGCAGCCGAGAGCAGGGCAGAGCCGCCCCAGCGGCTGGAGCCACGCATGCGCAGCAGCACTGGGCAGGCCGCGGCCGCTCCTCAGAGGCCCCTGCCAAGCTGCCAGGCCAGCTGACGGGGCGGGTGCCTTCCCCCTGCCCGCCCCGCCTGCTCTCTGGGCACCGTGGAGCCAGCCTGCTTTACATTCTGTTTCCGTGCTTGCTTTCTGCCAAGGGACCAGAGCAGCTTAGCTTTTTGTCTTCATATTTTCCTCCACCATGAGCTCCCCCCACCGGTCCCCTCACTCGCTCTCCGGCAGGGTCATAAATATGCAGCGGATGGCGCCACTTCTGTGAGGGCTGAAGTCTGTTCTCTCATCTCACCGCTCGCTCGCTCTCTCCCTTCCCTTTTTTATTGCCTCTTTTCCTCACTTCTTCCCACCCTTCCTGTCTCTGCTTTTTCTCCTCTGTCTTTGCTTGTCCCCATGTCTGCCCCCTTCTTTCCTGTCCCTTTGCATTGCTCCTTCTCAGCCTCTCCCCGCTTCTTCCGTTCTCCTCATCCCCTCCCTCTTCTCCCTCTGCTCTTCGTTCTTGCCTCTGACGCTTCTCCTGTTCCTGCTCACCCCTCTTCTGCCCTGTCTTGTTCTTCCTCCCCCCCCCCCCCCCCGTAATCTCCACGGTCCAAATGCAGTCCTCGCTCCCGTCTCCCGAAGCCAGCATGCGCAGCCCCGCCCTCTCCGGTGGAGCAGGTAGGAAGAAAGAGGCAGGCAGAATTGTCTCAGGGTGAACGCTCCTCTCGCCCTGTTTTTAAGCTCTCCTCCCGCTCGACCTGGTGCATGTGTGTAAGCACCGACAGTTCTCCGTGAGGACTGTGGTCACGGGTGTGCGTGCTGAAGAGCAGCCCTGCCGCCCCCCCAGCAGCCCCTGGGGCCACAGAGCAGTCACCAGGGCAGGGATGGGAACAGGTGGCTATGGGGCTGGCAGCGGGCGTTGAGAGGGCATCAGTCCCCTTGACCTCGGAAGAGAATATGGCGGAACCTCCCAAGACAAGGTCCCGGTCTTCAGGAGAGCCAGGGAGAGTTAGGGGAGACTTAGTAATGTTCCTGTTCTACCCACCACAACCCCAGAACGGTCGGTAATATTTTGATCCCCATTTTGCATGCAGGAAGGGTCAAGGAGTTTGCCTCTGGTCAGAGCCATCAAGGGGCTGAAGAAGCCATCGGTCTGGTGGCTCTGGGGCAGATCTGTGCACTTGTCTTCTTCTGGGCCACCGTCCCTTTCCTCAGCTGTCTCTGTATCCCTTCTGCTCAGAAAGGCAGTATTGTGGTTTAGAACGTTAAACACAGAACATTAAACACAAACGAATAGCCCTTGGAGATCGTGTTGTTACTTTAGAGACACAGAGGCTGGGGGGCCCAGAGGTGGAGACCCCATGGCCAATTGGCAGTCGAACCAGAAGCAGGTCCTTCCCTCACACCCTGCCCCAACCTCCAGGACACTTCTCGCCTACGGCCTGGTAGGTAAATACGTGTTCCAAGGTTCTGGAGGAAGAGAGATGCATCAGGCTTAGAGGGAGGGCTGTGTGCTTAGAATCTGATGACTCTTTTAGTCTCCTAATCCAGGAACTCTCAACGAACCATTTACCTCTGAGCACAGGCTCTAGCTTCTGGAGCTGCTGGGCTCAGGGTGTCTGAGGGAAGCCCGGCTGAGGGAAGCACCTCTGGGGGGTGAGGCTGAGGAAGAAGTCACAAAGCAAGTAGACTGGCAGCTCTTGGGGGGGTGACACAGGCGGTCCGTATGGGTAGGCCCAGGCTCTAGCCAGAGCCCTCCTCCAGCCTTGGTGGTGATGATGATGGCACCTCTCATCGTCCCAGTAGCCTTCATATACCTGACCTTTTTCAATCTTTAAAAAACCGTGAGGGAGTAGGTGTTATTCTCCCATTTTATAGAAAGGCAAAGGAAGCCTCTTCAGAGGGCTTTCATTCTTGCCCACCGGCTAGTGAGTGGTGGTGCCAGAGCTCAGAGTCAGAGCCACACCCCTGTCTCGGCTCACTGACGGGCCTCCCTGCCCCACCTCCCGTCCAGAGCCTGGCCGGCCGGCTCAAAGAGAACATGGAGAAGCTGACCGAGGAGCGGGATCAGCGCACTGCAGCTGAGAACCGGGAGAAGGAGCAAAACAAGAGGCTACAGCGGCAGCTCCGGGACACCAAGGAGGAGATGGGCGAGCTCGCCAGGAAGGAGGCCGAGGCGAGCCGCAAGAAGCACGAACTGGTAATGCACCCCAGCCCACGGGGCCCAAAGCAGGCAGCTGGCTCAGTGGCTGTTATGCACACACACACACACACACACACACACACACACCCCAGGCCCGGGGCGGGGGGGCAGTGGGCCACAAAGGACCCAGAGTTTAGATCATTGGAAGGAAGAGGAACATGTCAAGAAGACGGTCCAGGAAGTCCCAAAGGCAGGCCAGAGGGCCAAGGTGGGGGTACCCTAGTGTCCATCGGGCGAGCCCAGGCTTGCTGCAGCCTCCACAGAGCTCCTCCCTGGCTGGGAGAGACTTGAAGCAGGCTTTTTCTGGAGCACCTGGATGAGAGACTAGCCCTCTGGTGAACCGGACTGCCCACTCTGCCTCCTAGGAGCTGGATCTGGAGAGCCTGGAGGCTGCTAACCAGAGCCTGCAGGCCGATCTAAAACTGGCATTCAAGCGCATTGGGGACCTGCAGGCCGCCATCGAGGATGAGATGGAGAGCGATGAGAATGAGGACCTCATCACCAGGTGAGGGGGCTTCTGTGGCAGCGGCGGCCCGCACCAAGGCCCTCTGACCACCTCTGGAGCAGGCCACGAGGTAGAACAACTGTCACCTCTGTCTCCCTGCCACTGAGCCACCAGCCCACCTTTCCCTCATCGCCAGACCCCAGCACGGACCCTGTCCTGTAGCGACCAAGGGCAGGTCAAGTGCCGCCTGGGTGAGATGCCCTCCCTCTTCCTCCCCGTCCTCCCTCCCCAGGCCTCCCGGGAATCTGGCTCTCCAGCTCTGCCCGTTCACGATGAGTTATTCCCCCGTTTAGCTGCATTTCCGATGGTGCCTGCCCCACTCTGGGGAAAGCAGAGATTTAAGGCCTGTGGTGCCTTGTTACCATGCCAGAGATTTTCTCTCATAAAACCCACCCAGGGAATGGTTCAGGAGAGAGAGAGAGAGAGAGAGAGATTTGTAGTCTGAGGCTGAGGAGGAAGTCACAAGGCAGGTAGACCGGCAGCTCTGGGGGGTGAGGTTCGGGCCCTGGAGAAGCTTCCAAGGCTGCCGTGGGCAGAACCCCGGCCCCCCAGACCTGCCCCCTTCCCGCGTGAGTGCTGGTGCCCCATCCCGCAGGCAGATCCTAGCCTGCACAGGGAGCCTGCTGCTTTGGGGCAGGAGAACGGCGCCCCAGGGCAACCCAGACCTGCCTCTGAGAACACTGTCACTCACGCCACCCCCCAGCTGGTCTCAGCCAGTCAGAACCATCTCTTGCTGAAGAAAAAGGGGTCTGCAGCAGAGAGGTCCACCTTGGTTTGCCCACTGATTTTTCGATCTTCTTCTGGCCCCTTGCCCACCATTTTCTTTCTGTTTCCAGTTTGCAGGACATGGTGACAAAGTATCAGAAAAGAAAGAATAAACCGTGAGGACTGGAGCGCACACGCTCTCTGCCTCTCCCGTGGTGTCTAACCGCCCCTAACACTGGCTCCCACCCAGGGCCCCTGCTGCATGCCGCACGTGGACACAGCCTCTCACACCTTCTCCAAGCTAGTCTCACGCTAACACTGCTGACTCTGTCCTGAGGAGAGGCAAGGCGAGGGGCTGGGCCCTGCGTCGGAGGTAGAGGGCAGGCAGCGGGGCGTGCTCCCCCAGGAAGGCTCAGGCTGGCCCTGCCGCCCTGGGTGAGCAGGATGGGGGCTCCCGCAGAAAAGAGAGCTCAGCCTCAGTCGGCCTTCCTGAGCTCCAGCCCTCTTCTCCCTCAGAAAGCAGGCATAGCTGCCTCGCCAGCCTATTTCCCTGGGGGGGAGTCTGATTGGGCTGGATTTGTCCACGCCCTGGGGCTCCTTTGGAGCCTGAGCCGGGCCTAAAGAAGCGGGTCTGTTTCAATTTGAAAAGGTGCCCCGCCTTCCTGTGGCAGACAAGGGTGCAAGGCGTGGGGCATCTAGCAGTGCCTTGTTCGGAGAAGGCATCCAGCCAGCTCCTTGCGGGCTGCTCTGCAGCGGCAGGCGAAGGGAACCCAGCCAGATGTGTTTACCCTGCTCCCCGCGGGCACCTGGGGCAGAGGGAGGCCCCGGGCATTTGCTGTCTGTCAGGGGGCGGGGAGCCCAGGAAATCCACCCGCTCTCTTCGATTCCTTCTTTCTGGGTGGGAGCTGGACGGCGGGTGCTGGTGCGCAGGCCTTGAGGCGGATCAGAGTGATCCTCCGTCAAGTTCGTCAGGGCTGTTTGTTCGGAGGTTGTTTTTTCTAGCGTGGCATTGGATTTCCTCCCCCTTCTCTCTCTTGCCTGGCAGGCCTCCTCCCCTGGCCGGGATGGGCTGGCGGCCGCGCAGAGGACTCCGTGAGAGCTAATGATAAATGTAATAGTGTGTAACAGTGATAGAGGGCCGCTGGAGCCCGGTTGTCACACACAATTAATATCCCCCGCCATTCTGTCTCCGTTTGTTTGTTCCCCCGCGATTCGGCTCCCAGTTAACTAATAGCACATGAGCCTGGACATAAATTGTATTTGACTCGGGGTTTAATTCCGACCATTTAAAATTTCAACTGCCCCCTGAGCCTGCCTACCCCTGGAGTTTGTTTACGGGCCTGATTATTTAAGGAGAAGAACCTAAACACCACCTATATGCTTGAAACTAAAGGGAAGGCAAGGGCAGGCTGGCCCGTGGCTCCACCCATTTCGGGCTCTGAATGGAAGGAGGAAAATTCATATTCTGGGTCCACGACTGTCTGTCCCCCGTGTGTTCCAGCCCTGCCATCCTTGGGCTGGAGGAGCTTGGAGGGCTGATAAAATGCGCATTTAAGATCATCTTCTAAACCCTTGCCAGGCACGGGCACGTGCGCGCAAGGACGCGCGTGCGCCCACACAGGCACGCACACACACAGGTGTGCTCGCACGCAGGCGCGCTGGGGCCCGTGCAGGCCTCGCCACAGTCCCGCTGATGGCAGAGGTGGCGTGGCTCCGTGCTCAGCAGCTCTGGGCCCCAGCTCCAAGTTATCGAGCGAGCAAGTAAGTGCGCTAAGGCGAGCAGAAAAATAATGTTTCGATTTACTTAGAGATACAGTTGTTATTGCCATAACCTTAATGAAAGCAGTAAACAGTGCAGTAGTAAGGGAGATTTATACAGAAACACTTTTAACATGTAGACATAGATTTTGCGATGCATACAGCACCTCCTTTCTAAAGGCAATCAATATGGTTATGAACGGTGGTGATAAATTACAGGCTCTGAAGCTAGAGAAGGAGGTTTTTTGCACGGGTGTATAAATCAGGTGGTATTGGCGTTCCATGGGGCCCGTGCACCATAGTAAATCTGCCAGGCTCGGACAGGCACGGGGCTTGCATTAGCGGTTTCGGGGCTGTCTGCTAAACTCCTGTTTACCCAGGGCATCAGCCAGCCTCGTCTTTGTTATAATTCTGTATTTGATGGAAGCCATAAAATATGCCTCTTTGTTCCCCTCCCAACGGGTCATGCTCTCTCACAGTCCCCAGAACAGAGTCTGGTGATTTCCTCTGTGTGTGCGTGTGTGTACACACGTGCATGCACACACACACACACACACACACACACACACACACACACACCTGTGTGGCTATTTATTCAAGAACATAATTCAGGAATGGGACTGCTCCTGTTGACACAGATGAAAGGAAATTTATATCAAGGAGAAATCCTTAGCATATCCATAGCAAGGGAATGTGGGAGCAGACATTTTGCAGAATTCTAGAAGCATTCTCACTCAGAAGCTGTCCCTAAGCCCTCGCTGCTTTGTAAAGGAGTCACCATGACTCCTGCCTCAGAATCTGACTCCTTTGGGCTTTTCTGCAAGTGGAGAGGGCTCGGGGCGGCTTGGCCAGACTCACAACTGGGGAGCAAGAGCTGGAGGCTGCCTGCGGGAAGGAAGAGGAGACTTGGAGAGACAGAGCCATTGTCTGGCACTTTCTGGGCTCAAGTGGATCCCCAAGAGACAGTTTGAATCCCAGAGCCGTTGCCAGCATCTCAGGAAATGCGGATGCCCCCTCCTCGTCCTTCTCTGTTTCTTAAGGGCCAGGGAACTGCAGGGTGGGTCTGTGATCTGGCCTGTTGTGCTCAGGTTAGCGCCCCCATCCGCTGAGGGGCCTTCAGTTCAAGCTAACCTGAGGGCACACCGATGCCCTTTTGTTGTGTGGCCTGCGGCCGCCAGGCTGACTCTCACAGCAAAGGCGTGGGAGATGGCAGCTGCTGTGGCCACACTTCCGGGAGTGGGCAGGCAAGAAACGGCATAGGCCTCAGGGAGTAGCTGTAGGGCCTAGGACTCGTCTTTTTAACCAGCGGCCATTTAGCCGGAACTCATAAATGGATGGTTTCCCTGTCATCCTCGTTGGATTTGTTTGGCTCAATAGCAGCCTGTCACGGAAAGTAGAATGGGAGGTGCTTCCCTACTCCTCAGGGTCCTCTTGGTGGCTGTCTTGAGTGTGGCCTGCTGAGTGGGGCAGGGTCCTCGTGAATGGGGCGCCCCATCTAACCTCTCTTGTTCTCCTCCCTGACTCACTGATGTGCATGCCACCCCGCATCCCACCCACCTGAGACAAACCTGCCGCCCCTTCAGCGCTCCCTACTGCGCCTCGGGTGAGCTCTTCCTCCCCCGCCTTGCCTACCTTTCTGCTCCTCATCCACAGCGAGGGGGACTCCGATGTGGACTCCGAGCTGGAGGACCGGGTCGACGGGGTCAAGTCATGGTTGTCGAAAAACAAGGGGCCTTCCAAGGCAGCTTCCGATGACGGCAGCTTGAAGAGTTCCAGGTGAGCGCATGGCCTTGAGCTGGGAGGAAAAGCCCCCTCGTGCATCAGGGATAAAGGAGCAGTGCCTCAATCCCAGAGAGGCCAGGCCTCATGCTGCCGGCCTCTCTTGCCTGGCACGTGTATACGGGGCCCAGGCGTGCCCCCAGCATGTGGAGTGAGTGCAGGAGGCTCAGTATCTTCTTAGTCAGGGTCTGTGGCGCCCTTGTTTTTCCCAGGTAATGCTTTCCTGCTGGGCTCAGGGCTTTGGTTTGCTGGAGGTTTGACTTCGTCCCCACTTACTCATTCAGCAAATGTTGATCGAACCACCAGAAAGTTTGGGCCCCGGAATCAAGACTGGAATGGGGCATAAGGAGTCTCTGGACCCCACAGCCCTAGACAGGGCTGGCTTGGGCTGGCTCTGGACCTCCAAAAGCTTAATGAGACTAGCAGCAGAGAAGGCACTGGTTCCCCTGAATCCCCTATCACAGCCACATTTCTCTTTCTTTGCCCATTCTCTCCTTCCTGTGATCTTTTCACCATGTCCCCTCACGGCCCCCCCATGCTTCTTGCTCACACCCGTCTACTGCAGGAACTCGTTCCCCCCTTGTCCGGCTAAGTCAGTCTTCCGATCATACAGACAGCTCCCCCTGAAACCCAGCTCCATTGTCCCCATCCCTCACTTCCCGGCCAGCGTGGCAGCAGGGAGGGCCAGCCTCTCCTCTGTGCCAGTGCCTCCTGCTGGCTCCCCTGCCTCCCAACTCAGAACCATCCTGATCTGCCCCCCCCCAGGGCACACCCTTCCCCACCCCCCTCCCAGAGTTGGTGGGCAGGCTCTGTCAACAAGTAATCCGCCCCCCCACTCCCCTGAGGCCCCTTCCCAAGGCCAGCCTCTCACCACCAGTACCCAGCGGCCCCCTCTAATTGGTTTAATTTATTCAGCCAAACAACATTTTGTTACCACAGATAATGCCGCCTTCCCCGCCCCAATGCCGTTCACCACGGCATGGCACAAGGCTCCAGGTAGTTGACAATGAAATAAATTGAACTAAACGTTTTAGAGGGGGAAAAGTGATGAAATAGAACAATGGTCTAATTTACATGACATTCTCCATGAAGCTATTTTCACTGACGCAAATTATTTTGCTTCATTTCCTCCGATGCTCTCACTGCCACTTTGCAGGGGTGCTGCTGGCTGCTCCCTTTGCCTCCTGTCTCCTCCCTCCCCCTGTGTCTTTATTCTCTGGGTTTCATGCAGGCTCCTCTCTCTCTCTCTCTCTCTCTTTCTCTCATTCTGTCTGTGCTGCCTCTAATCCACTGCCGGTTCTCTCTTCCTGGCCTCACCTCCCTCCCCTAGAACCGCCCTCAACACCTCTGGGAAAGAGGGCAAGGGGGTGGAGGAGAGGCCGGCCTCAGTGCTGAGCTCCCTGAGCTACCGGAAACGGCTCACCCTGAAGGACTCCATCGGGGGCACCGGGGACGAGGACTCGCTCTTCACCACCCTGAGCGAGCGGGCGGCCTCCCCCGAGAGGCCCCCCCGGAAGACCCGCACGGGCCCCAGGGAGGAGCTGGATGAAAGCGCCTCCACGGTCTCCGAGGCCCCGAGCCGCCAGGGCCGGGGGCTAGAGAAGCGATGGGGCTCAGACTTCGACCGGGCCTCCACAGTCTCTGCCCCCACCAGCCGGGCCTCCTCGGCCACACGGCGTGGCTCTGGTGAGGACGGGGCCCGCTCGTCCATGAGCTTCTCGCTCTCGGGCTCCCCCAGTTCCCGGCGCAGCACCTCCCGGCTCGATACCCTGTCCAGGACCCTCAGTCCTTCCTTGAGCCGGGTCTCGGGCCTGGGCCAGGATAGCCCCGATTCCCGCCTGTCCCTGGGCCAGAGCTGCCTGGATGCGTGGGATGACGGAGCCAGTGTGGCCTTGAGCGAGGCCCACTCCCAGTACAGCCACCCGTCGCTGGCCCGCAGTCTGTCGGTGCCACCGCGGCCACGCGTCTCGGCCTCTGCCACGGATGAGCCTCTTGGCTCCGGCGTCCGCCCCGTCAGCCGTCACTCCTACCTGGACCCCGACCTGGAGGCTGCCATCAACGAGGTCTTGAGCTACAAACCCGCCACGTTCCAGAGGAGCAGCCTGGAGCCCGACTCCGAGGACGACGACCGGAAGAGCATCCACAGTGTCCGCAGCGCCCAGCTGGACCTCCCGGCGCGCACGGCCGGCCTCCGCCGCTCAGCCTCCGCCGCCGACGTGTCCCGGGCCCGCAGCAGCCGCAAGAGCCGGAGCAGGAGACGGAGCAGCTCCAGCTCCAGCTCCAGCTCCAGCTCCGAGGATTCCTCGGAGCACAAGCGGCGGAAGAAGGGGCGCTCGCGAAAGAGCAAGAAGAAGTCCAAATCCAGACGAAAGAGAACGGAGACCGAATCGGAGTCCTCGTCGACCTCCAGCGGCTCCACCGTGTCGGGCCACAGCCGCTCGAGCGTGAAGAAGGGCCCCGCTGCGGGAGAGGAGGCGGCGGGGCAGGCCGGCCGGCGGTCTCGGCAGTCTCGGAAGGAGGAGAAGCAGCGCAAGAAGGAGGTGGACAGCCTGATGATGCGGTACCTGTACCGGCCCGAGAGCGACTAGTGCAGTAGGTGGCACCGGCGTGCCGCATGGAGTGTGCCGCGCGGTGTGAACTAACGTGCGCCCCCCACCGGCCGCCGCGCACGCCTCTCCTTCCGTCCTGTGGGCGCGCCTGGCCTCAGCGAGCTCACTGGCCGCCTTGGAGAGTGCGGCCGGCCAGTCCTGAGCCCCGCATCCCGGCGACTGAGCCTCCTGAGGACGGTCGGTCACACTCATTAAGTCCATACCGAGGGCCGGGGGCCGCCCTAGATATTCGCCACACTGTGGTCACCTAATCCTCATACTAACTCCATAGCAGAGGCCTGATGGGCCCCACTTTATAGGAGAGAAAGCTGAGGCCGGGGGAGGTGAAGTCCCTTGCCAAGGTCACACAGTTGGGAAGTACCCTTGCTGGGATCTGAATGGAGTCTGTTCAGCGTGCCCTTGACCGTGCCACCAAATGGCCCAAGGCAGAGCACAGGGGGGAGATGTTTACCGTGTGTGCCTGGCAGCACCCATATGGGAGCTTTGGTCCATGGCCCCAACAGGCTGGTCTTGGGAAAGGGCTCTCGCTGCCCCCCGGGTGTGAGTTGGTGCGTTAGTGGCCTTCATCTATTAGGAGGCCTTTGGCTCAGCTCTCCCCTGCCCTGCAGAGCCACCTTCCTCCCTGGCGCACATCTCAAGCCTCAGAGTGCAAGGCTCACAGGGCCGCAGCCCCCACAGTACCACACCCTCCATCAAACCCCGAGATGCCTGACTCCCTCCCCACCCCTCCCACCTGAAGCCCACACATGGGCGTCACCTCATCTCAGCGCATCTTAAAAAGTTATAATGAATAGAAATTAGCAGCTGCTGACTGACAGCCCCCTCCTGGCTCCCCTGCCTCCCCCAGCCTTCTCTCTGTGGGAAGGGAGATCTAGCAGTTAGGCCCTTTATGCCCACACCCCCATCTCAGAAGAAAGGCAAAGCCTGACTCATTGGAATCCCATTGTTGCCAGTTTCCCCGGTGGGTGGTGACATTTGGATCGCCCTGGTTATGTGAAGCTGTTTTCAGCATGGTACCTCCCAGGGCAAGCTTGCTGCTTCCCAGGAGGTATGACCCCAGAGTGCAGCCCCCTGGGGCACGGGCACTGCATGAACTAACACATACCTGTCGCATGCTTGTGGGCCTCTCGTGCCGTGGACCACCCGAGCAGGGACACTGACTTGGCGGAGTGCTATCCGAAGGGACCAGTTATGTTTTAAGAAATGGATGGGTAGGAGTGAATGTTACCTGCAGCTATTTGGAGATGGGGGATAGAATGGGATTAGGGGGATGGTGGGGGAAGGGTGGAATTTGAACCCAGACCAGGCTCACGGCCATCTCAGACTCCTCGACCCGGAGCCCAAGGGCTTAGCACTGCTCTGTCGCTTCCCCCATGTGGCAGATGGTTGCAGGGTGCTCCGGGAAGAGCAGGAAGCATCTCGGTTGCACTGGGGAACTGTTGTCAGCCCCACAGTGAGAAAAGACAGGAGTCAAATATTTTCTACCCCCTCAGCAGCCCTGCTGAGTGCGCTGCCCCCCCAGCACAGGAAGTCAGTGATAGGCCAGGCCCTTCTTAAGAGGGTGAGACGCATGGGCCTAGCCAGGCTCTCCCACGCTGCCCAGCAACTGATGTATTTCTTTTTTTTTTTTTTTTTTAAGATTTTATTTATTTATTTATTTATTTGAGAAAGAGAGAGACAGCCAACGAGGGAGGGAACACAGGCAGGGGGAGTGGGAGAGGAAGAAGCAGGCTCCCAGCAGAGGAGCCAGATGTGGGGCTCGATCCCAGAACTCCAGGATCACGCCCTGAGCCGAAGGCAGACGCTTAACGACTGAGCCACCCAGGCGCCCCTATTTATTTATTTTTAAGATTTTATTTATTTGAGAGAGAGAGGCAGCACAAGCTGAGGGAGAGGCAGAGGGAAAGAGAAGCAGGCACCCTGCAGAGCAGGGAGCCTCATGAGGGGCTGGATCCTAGGACCCTGGGATCACGCCCTGAGCTGAAGGCAGACGCTTAACGACTGAGCCACCCAGGCGCCCCGCAACTGATGTATTTCAGACCCAGTGCTCTCAGCCCAACATCACCCTTGACCCTACGACCAGCAAGAACAAAAACACACAAAGCCTATTTCTTCCCCCAGCCGCCTGCACAGTTCCTCTTGTCCACCAGGAAAACAGGAGTAGTCCTGAAACCCTACACACCACCACCGAGGAGGATTGGATTCACGGCAGGGAAAGTGGGCACCAAGCCAGAAGCTGGCCAGCCAATACCAAGCCGGCAAGAGAAGGGCCAGGGAAGGGAGGACCTGGCCGGGCTCAGCACAAACTGGCTTTGGGTAGTTCAATTGCCAAGCATGGGGCCAGGGGCAGAGCGGTGGCTTAGCTTCCCATCTGGCGATGGGACCAGTGCGAATTCAGAAGGCGAACTCATCCATAGCAGAGGCAATGGGAGGGTGCTGCCACCCTGGGCTCCCCCAGCAGGAGTTAGCTTACACACCACATTGTTTGTGACAGCGTTGCACAGGAGACACTGGCTCGTGGAGAAGAAGCTTTTTGAACAATTAGGTTAAAATGTTCAAATTGCCAGCCCTGACTCTTGCCCTGGGGAGGGGGCTAGCTGCCTGCTGTTGACCCTACAGCTGTGCCACCGGAGGCCACAGAGGAGCCTGGCTTGTAGCACACCCAGCTAGAAGCAAGGTTATCTTGCAGCTCCGCCGAGCAGGGGAGAGGAGCGTGGAGTTGGCCCCCCTCTCTGGCTACCTCTGCCACTTGCCCAGCACCCGGATGGAGCAGTGTCGGAACCTGGCTGTCATTTATCCAGGCGTCTGTCTGCTTGGCAGGCACAGGAATGTGGGCGTGAGGGCCGCAGCCCAACTCAGGAGAGGCGCGGGAATGGAAAAGAAAAAGAGCTCAGGCCGGCCCTACCCCGCAGTGCCCTGTCTGCATCTGGGTCCCAGTCCTGACATCTGCCTTGCCCCCTATCTGCCCCCAAAATAACCCTACTGCTTTTCTACAAAGTCAGTCCTTCCTTTGCCCAGCAGCAGACCTTAGTACTTGGGTGCCCAGAAATTCTGTCCAAAAATTGAAAATAAAACCAGGCTCCCACTAATTTAGGATTCAAACAACCCAAAAGCTAAAATAACCCCAATTTTTTCTATGTTGCACAGTCATCATTGAGCTTTATAATTTTGTCCCCGAGACACCCTAGAGTCCTTAAGTGCCTTTGGCCCATCAAAGTAAGACTCATTTATGTTCAGTCTAGTTTGTATTAAATGTGTTTTGTGCTATTCTGATTCCTTTAAAAATGGTAATTCATTCATGAGAAATATGATAACTATTAACCAGACTGCCCCATTCCCGAACCATTCTGCATAATTGAACATGTATTCTATCAGGCTCTTCCTTCTCCCCAGGGAGACAGAGAGAGAGAGACCTATCTTTACACACCCCCTGGGCTCTCACCCAAGCCAGCGGGGGAGCATTCAGGTTTGGTCGTATTTTCTCTTCAGGTCATCCAATCTAGCAGCAGGGTGGAGTCAGCAAAAGGCTTTGAGGTCTGAGAGTCCAGTTCGAATCTACGTACTGGCTGTGTGACCTTGAGCGCGAGGCTTCCTCTCTGTGAACCAGCTTCCTGGTGACGTTCCATAGGGTTGTCGTGAAGAGTAAGATGCATGCCAGAGTGCCCGGGCCAGTGTCTCACACACAGGAAGTAGTCCATAGCCAAAGCCTTTCTTCCCAGTACAGTTGGAAAAGCTAAGAATGTGGGTCTTTCTTGCAGAACCCTGTTTCCGCCTCTTTTGGTTTGGGGATAGAAGAACTTCGAAGGGGCCAGTACACAAGGTCTGCCCTCAGATTCTTAAAGCAGAGCCGGGGGCAGAGGGATCACGGAATTCCTGTTTACCCCAGGGAAGCTCTCTAGGGTCTGGAAGCAGAGCTGTGTCCCTGGGAGCACGCTGGGCAGGGATTCTGGGTGCAGGGCACTGGTCGGGGGAGCCACTCTGGGCTGCATTTTGTTCAGAGTGTTGAAACTCCGGCGCACCTGAAGCCGCAGAGGCAGTGGAGGTGGGAGGGGCAGGGGCAGGCGGCTCAAAGGCTTTGGGAAAGAAAGAAAAAAGGTGCCTGGACCCGGAGGTTTCCCTCCTTGCTCGATGCTGTGAGCCTGCCCCGTCCAGGGGATAATGTTCCTTCACATCCCGGTGAGGGGAAGCTGGAGGCTCTCCGTGGCCTGAGGGAAACTCCGCACGGTTGGGTTATGGTAGCAAGAAAGGGACGACTGTGCCACCCTGAAGCAGAGGTCAGCCAGTCCCTACATCCTGAGCCTCCTTTCCTTGTGGCGAGTAGATGACGCCATGGTCAAGGGCAGAAATTCTCACGGGCCTTAGGAAAACAATGAGGAGAAAGGGTTAAGGTCTGGGAGTAGCCAGCGGGGAAAGCCCCTCCCTCCTGGAAGGAACTCCGTTTAGGAATGTGGTTACCCGAGGGCTGCCGTTGTAGCCTGGTCGTCGCCAGACCGCCAGTTTTCTAGAGTGTGGTCCAGGGACCACCTGCGTCAGGACCTTCTGGGGAAGAATTGAAAATGCAGAATTCCTTGGCTCTGCCCAAAAGCTGACAAATCAGAATTTCTTGGGGGAAGGACGCAGGAGTCTGTAGCCAGTTCTCAGGCATCCTCAAGGTTGAGACCCAGGGCTCTATAGCCTTGCTTTCCAGGGGGTTTCAGAAGTTTTCAGAATCAAGACAGTGTGCTTCTGTCTCTCACCACTCTGCGTATCTTCTCGGGAAGTGATGGATTGCATTTACCTCTCAATCTGTGGCTTTTGGGGACTGCTGAGACGGGGCTTTGGGAGCTGCCCCAGACCCAAAGGCGTTGGCGCTGAAGGTCAAGAGCGCCGTTTGGCTGCCCTCCCGTGACCTTGCTCCTCTCTCCCCGCAGCCCTACCAGCTACTGGAAGTCCCTTCCCCCTGACCGGTCCGATGATGAGCACGACCCTCTGGACAGCGCCTCCAGGCCGCGGTATTCCCGTAACTATCTGAGTGACAGCGACACAGAGGCCAAACCGACAGAGACCAACGCATAGCCCAGGGGAGTGGTCTGTACCTCTTGCACCCATCGGCCACCGCTGCCACGGCGCTTCTCCCAGGAAATGGAGGGGCGCAGGTCTCCCCCACCTGACTGCTGATCTGCATGGGAAACACCCGGCCCCCTTGGGTCTGGGGGGCTTTCCAAGCTGTGGGTGTCTGACATCTCCACGTAGAAGAGGTGCGGGGAGGGGGAGAGGAGTTTCTGAAAAGAGAACTTTTTGCTCCTTCTGCCTCCAAAAGGCCACACTCTGTGGGCAGTGGCAGGGGGCTCGCCACTGCATGGAGCCAGCAAGCTGACCTCCATCTCAGCCCCCTGCTCAGGGACGGTGGACAGATTGCCTGCTGGGACACTCTAGGTTGCTGGGTCCATGGGGAGGAGTCGGGGGCAGGAACAGCCATTCCTCCCCCCCTGGCTTGGGGCGAGGGCTTTCTCTTCTCAGTGCCTGCTGTCTTTTTACTTTTAATTTAAATACCCAACCTCGCCATCACAGCTGCATCCCTGAGAGTGGGAGGGGGCTGTGGTGGCAGCTGGGGTTTGTGGAATGAGTAGGGGAATCTCATCTCCATCTTCACTCCTCGGAAAGCAGTCCTTTCTCTGCGCAGCTGGAGAGACCGGTGAGCGGAGCTGGGGCCAGATTCTTCAGTCAGCTTGGGGAGGGGCTCTCAGGTGCTTCTGGGTATAGGGTGAGCCAGCCGACACAGACAGGGGTACATATGTGCCATCCTGCACTCTCAGCCCTCACCCCTCTCTGTGTCATCAGTGTGTTAAGTGCAATGACCTATTTAAGACTAAACCCATTTCACCTACACCAATTCGGGGCCTATCGAAGCACTGCCTCCCTGCCGCTCTGTCCAAGTTGCCCAGACCACAGGCCCAACTGGTGAGGGAAGGCCACGGGTTGAGGGCTTGTGATCAGAAAAACTGAGGATGGGGGTTTGGTCAGTATTGACGTGTATTAGACACAAGCCCTCACCTGTGTCCTGAGCCAGAGTCATTTTTCTTCTTCCAGTTGCCCTGCCCCCACACACTTACCCTAGACATGACAACGTGTAGCCCCACAGTCCCAGCCCCCACCCTAAAGGTCATCCAGCCAACACCACCAGACTTGGGGGCCCGAGGGCAGTGCCTGGTGCCGCTCCCATCCGCTGTCCCCTCTCCCCTTCTCCCCTGCAATTGGTTTGTACTCATTGGGCTGTGCTCTCTCTTCCCTGTTTACCTGATGTATGGAAATAAATGTCCTTTTTCTCCTGGCTCTGCCAATTTTCCTGCCTGTTTCTTCAGGCTCAGGTAAAGTTCTGGGTGGTCCCTGGGGAGCAGAATCAGGATTCCGGTGGAGACCTGGGGAAGTGCCCGGGTCTCTGGCCTACTCCCACACCAGACCAGTGCCACTCAGAGTTTTGGAAGGCCATTTGAGTCAGGCAAAAGTAGTAGGACGAGAAGATTGTCAAGGAAGACAAACCCCACCTTTTATTTTTTAAGAGCCTGTGAACTGTAATCAGGCAGAGCCATCCTCGCTCTATCGTCCGTCTCCTGGCCTCCACTCAGAAATGTTGAAGTCCCTCTGATTATTAAATCTCACCAATTACAGGATTTTTTTTTTTTTTTGAGGGATGTAAGTCCTTTTTTTTTCTTTTTTTTTTAAGATTTTATTTATTTATTTGACAGAGAGAGAGACAGCCAGCGAGAGAGAGAACAGAAGCAGGGGGAGTGGGAGAGGAAGAAGCAGGCTCATAGCAGAGGAGCCCGATGTGGGACTCGATCCCGGAATGCCGGGATCATGCCCTGAGCCGAAGGCAGACGCTTAACGACTGCGCCACCCAGGCGCCCCCCAAATATGACTTTTTGATCAAAACATGGCAAAACTCTCTTCGGCCCCCAGCCCCACTGGCCACAGGGCAGGTTGAGTAGGCTGGGAGTTCTGGCTTCTCTGCCCTGCTCAGTCTCTGCCTTCATGCTTCAGTCCACACTTGGTCTACTCACTGACAGCTAAGAGGCAGCTCTTGCAGAAGGGCAAAAAAACAAATGACTCCTCCTCCTCCTTTACCTTCTGTAATGTGACCAGTTATAATCCCTGCACACATGAAGTTTCTTTTATAGCTGGTCAATCAGGCTCCCCTGGTTTGTACAGGTGGGCAGAAAAAGGTATCAGACAGCCCTAATGCCAAGTCTCTGGTGACGTCAGCTGCCCAGAAAGGGTCAAGAAAGGGAAGGAGGGAGGAAAGTCCCCCAGAATGAGTGGGAGAGGAGTGTAAAATGGATCCATCTTGAATGAAAGAGACTTCCTCTCTCCACTGCCCGCCCCCCCCCAACTCGGTTGAGTAGAGAAGATAATAAAAGTAAAATTACTTTTTTTTTTTAACTGCTGGCTTCTCATGTTCATCTTTTACTCGTGCTTTCAGATAGGTAGGTGCATTTTCTGTTCCTCCCAGGAACTAGTGTGACAATGTCCCTCGCATCTGCAGACAAGATCCCAACTCTGTTGACCCACACTGACCCACTGTTAACTGGAAAGACCATTATCAGTATGTACTGATCCCCCAGCAGTCTGGGGCAGAGGGCTTTGTTCAAGTCAGAAAGGTCATGTTATTCATTGATTCAGTCACTGGACAGTCAAGTATTTCATAACAGCCTGCTATGGCCTAGGCGCTGTTCTAAGTGCTGGGGACTGATGAGTTTCCTTCCTTCGTAAAGCAGAGATTCTAGTCGAGAAGGTAGACATACAAAATAGGTACTGCACCTACTAATATGTGCAAGCTTTGGGTGAGTAAAGAGGTGTAAATCATAGTGTTTGTCATCTAAGGGCTCGTGGTTTGGGGCAGACCCATGTGGAAATAATTACATGAGACATAACAGAAGGAGAAAGAAGTTGCTTTGTGCATATTATGGGGGGAGACTGAGGGGGTGGGTTTCAGGTGGAGGAGGATGAGAAGGCTTCTAAAAGGAGTTGGTATTTTGAGCTGGGGCTTGAAGAAAGGCTAGCACTTCCACAGGTGTACTGGAAAAAAGAAGAGTTTAAGCAAAGGTCCTGAGGCAAGGAAAGATGGGTGGTGGTAGGGATCTCCACGGAGATCCATCTAAGGAAGCGGACATAGCCTCACATGACCAACACTTCAAGTTGCAGCAAAGCCCCTTGGCCGGGGTGCTAGGCTCCAGGCTGGGAAGGAGGCGATTCCCTCAGCACCAGCTCCTCAGGGGAGTCCAGGAGCCTGTGGGGCCATCAAAGCCCAACTTCGTTTTGGGCGCGCCTTCAGAGCTCTGTCAGCTCCTGCCCTCACCTGTACACTCACGGCAGCTCTGGTCCCTAAGATGTAAGTGAGTCTCGCAAGACAGGCAGCAAATCTGTCCCTGCGCCAGGCTCAGAGCTGCCTTGACGGATTCTCCTCTCTAATCTCAGACCCTCAGGACTGCTCTGACTCCCGGATGAGAGGTGAGGACCAAAGCCCTGTGAGGCTCCCCATGATGCCCAGTCTGTGCCCAGAGACAACAGCGGCCCCCAGTGACTCCTGAACTACCTCCTTTTGTCCTGTGTCCTCTTAGCAGTTTATCCTAGTTGTCCCCCCCATGCCCCGCCCCCATGCCTGGTGGCACAGACACTTAGCGATTTGCTCCTTAATTGTCCCCCAGCTAGGCTGCGCAGATGCCGCTCTTTAATCTCTCCTGATAAATGAATCGCGCCGCTCCTTTAATCATATGTTCATATCCAAGCCAATTTGAATCAATTTGGCAGTGAGCGTGTTGCTAGAGATGCCATGACTGCTGCTTTCCCCTCAGGGCCCCAGAGCCAGCCCGTCTGCTGTCCTCATCCTCAGAGAAGAGCCCAGGGGGCCCATTGCAGAAAGGATCTCCTACCTGAACAGTGGGGACTTTTCAAAGTCAATCATTCATTCCTGTTCTCCATGCTGGGCCCTGTGGGACTGGAGGGAGCTGGGTTTCCAAGGGCCTCGCGGGTGGGAAGGAGGGGACTGAGTCCACCCACAGCCTTCCTTGGTCACTGAACAAAGGGCCCCATTGTCATCCCTGGGAGGAAGTGCTGCCTTAAATCGAACCGTAATCCTTCCTGTTCCCCTTTCATTTCCTCTGAGCTGGTTCTCAGGGAAGCTGGAACTCTTCTCACCTTCTACATAGCAACACGTTCCAGACCAGCCCACGGTAATTTGTCTTTGCCTGCTGTGGCTCCTGGCTGCCACCCCCGGCTCCTCTCATCTTTCCCCAGCAAGTATTCTATTCTAACCACCCCCACCCTGGTGGGCAGTCCCGGACCTTGGTAATGCACCAAGTTTTGCTGCTTTGGGGGCTGCTGCTTCTGCACCTGGAGTCCTGTCCACGTGCCGGGCTGTAGTGAAAACAAAAAAAAAGGAGACAAAACCTGCTCTACTGAGCACTCCTGCCCCCCAACACCGAGACCTTCCAGAAGGGGCTTAATCTCCCGGGCTCAGTTTCCTCGACTGTAAAACAAGGTGATAGTGCTGGCAAGAAGCTTTTGGCTCCTAAATTAGAAGGGAGCCCCTCCCTGCTGCCCGCAGAACCTCCCTCCGCCACCCCTTCATCGCCCTCCGTAAGGAGCCCCAGGGACCCGCGGGCGGAGCGAGCGGGGCTGCGAGGGGCCGGTGCTGGGGAGGGGACGTCGTCTCCCGGTGGGAGTCTGTCTGTCTGTCTGGGGTTGGGTCCGCCCAGCAGCCCGGTTGCGCCTCCCCGTCCTCTATGTGTCCTCTCGGTTCTCCCAGCGGGCTGTGCCAGTCCAGGCAGGCGCCCTCCCCTTCCCGGGGAGCCCTGTATTAGCATATTCATGTTACATTTGCATGACCTGGGCCCCGCCCCCAACTGGAGGGTCTGCCCGCACCTCTGGGAGGCCCACTGCCCTCCAAAGGTTCTTAAGCAGTTGAGTGGGGCCAGAGCCCATCGGCCTAGCCCTTCAAGGATTCCCTCTGAGTGAGGACCGGTCTCCTCACTCAGCAACCCGGCAATACTGTCTTCCCGCCTTTCTGAGTGCTCTTGGAGGTCCTTGGCAGAGGCTGGGAATGGCGGAGTGTCCTTTCTGGGCTGTCATTAGTGACCCGGGGATGAGGAGGATGACAAAGTCAACAATATTCCCATTTTGCTGAGCACCTACTTACTATGTTCCCATTTACTATGTCTCTAACCCTTATCACAACCATGCAGCGTTCTCTCCCTGAGGCTCAAAGAGGTGAGGTGTGTCCTAACAGGGTCCTCAGCTTGGTTCCAGCAAAGGGCCAGGAGTCTCCCAGCTCTTCTGGCTTTGTCAGGGGATAAAGGGAGATGGGAGAGTGCCAAGAATCATTGTCACGATCCTCGTCTCTATTCGCCGGGTGCCTGGTATTCACCAAAGCTTGGCCTAAGTAAGGAAACACGTCTTGGCATTTTGGGGGGAAATGTCAACCTTACATTTCTGTTGCTCCTTACAATTTTCAGAGCATCCTCCATACATTATCACATTTTGTGCTTCATGCATATGGTGCCAACAGTATGAGTAACAGCTCCACATGGCCCGGAATGCATATATTAAGCTATATTCACCTCAGTCTAATTTCATTACAGTATAACGGAAAAATTCAGACCATTCTCTGGGATTTGATCCGGGAGGAGTGATTTCCAGAGCAATAGTCATTTTGGAGTTAACAAGGATGCTAGATTTGTTTAGAAGGAATTTCACAGAGAAATTGAGTCTTTTGTAGTGTAAACCCCGTGATGGGTCATATACATAAAGGGAGATTCCAAAAAGGATGTGTGCTTTGCAATTGAAGTCAGTGACATAAATCTCCCAGTGGAATACTTAAACGTGCAGATAGAATTTGCTTTAGATATCAGAAGTCAGCAATGACAGTTTTACAAAAAAAAAAAAAAAAAAAAACTCAAAAAGGATATTAAGGTTCAACACTATCCAGGCAAATTATATTTGAGGTGGCTTAAGAGTCAAAGAGTTTCCACATTTTAATAAATTTTTATATGTTTTGTGCCACATCTACGATCTGACTAGATTAGGAAAAGAAGCAAATGGATTTCGGGAAAAGAGGACGCTAGGGAATTTGAAAGCAGAGAATCAAAAAAGAAGGAGTTTAAACACACACACACACACACACACACATTTTGGTACAAGAAAAGGCAGCCAATAGCCTTGGAAACATTATGTCTTTGAAAGACAGGTCAGTGATGGTAATCAGGCAGATACAAAAGTGTATGCCATGAAATAGGCCTCATGGCTCATATTTAGTCCCGGGGACGGGCAGGTGGCAGTTGCGGGTTGGCACCTTTGCTTGAGGGCTGCTTCCAGGCCCCAGAGGAGTACTATCCTCAGGAGAGCAAGGAAGAGTTACCCCAGTGAGTGGCACTGCCCTGGACGTTTCTGCCCTAGAAGCACAGAACTCGTGGCCTGCCTTTGAGAGCCCTCGAGCTCATCTGGGAAGTTGCTCTTTCCAGTAGCCACATACTGAGCCAACTGGGCGAGACTGAATAGCCAATAAGGAGCTTCTGCTCCCAGGAACTGGCAAAATAAGCCCAGAGAACCAACTAGAAAGTGAGACGGTCTTAAGCTCTGTGAATGGGTTCTTAAGGGAACATGGGCCTATGACAAAGGTACATGTGAAAACACAGATAAATAAACATTAGAAGGGACCTTAAAAATTAGAAATAGCTTGGGCACCTGGGTGGCTCAGTCTGCTGAGTATCTGCCTTCGGCTCAGGTTGTGATCCCAGGGTCCTAGGATCGAGCCCCATGTCAGGCTCCCTGCTTCTCCCTCTCCCTCTGCCCTTCCACCTGTTTGTGCTCTCTCTCTCTCAAGTAAATAAAGTCTTTTTAAAAATTATGTTTATTTGAGGATGTGGGTTATAGATGTATCTGTGCTTATAAAGTTTTCAGACCTTTTTTTAAAGTCAGTACAGATGTATGTCTGTGCCAAACACCGAAGGAGGCCCCAGATTGTCATATTAGTGTGATTTTAAGGAGTAGTTTCTTTCCTGGCATTTCATAGATAGAAATAGTAGCCGAGGTAGGGGGGTGGAAACCAATGTGGCAAAGCTGCTTAGAAACTGCTTAGATCCCTTGCTCCAGGAAAGCCGTTTTTAAAGCTGCAGGCATCTCTTGGCACGGCTGAGAGTGGAAGCTGGAAGAGGAGCAGATTGGAGGGTGGAACCTGAACAGGGTATTTAGGGGCGAGGAAGGCGGGGGGAGCATCTAGACGGGCCCTCCGGTGCAGCCTGGAGCCCGGCAGGTGACAGGCTTAGGCAAGGAGACTCTTGTACTCTTGTGGGTGAAGGGACTGGTGCAGTGGGGTGAGGAGAAGCCAAGAGTCAAAAGGTCATTTAGGATATTTGTGTCACGGTTGTATACCTTTTTTTTTTTTTTTAAAGATCTCTGCGGGTGGACATGGTTCAGTGGCCAGACATTGTGCCTGGCGGATGGATTTGTGCTTCTGATATCTGACTCCATCTAAGAAGGTTTAGCCCCTTAAGGAAAAACTATTTTTGCCGTTGCAGAGAGTCAAGTGACTAGTGAGTTCTCGAAAAGGAGAAGGTATAGGCATTCTAGAAGGGGACGCCTGGGGGTTCGGGCATCGCAGAAGATCCAGGAGGAGTAAGTCCCCTGGGGCTGGGGGTGAGCGTCCTCTCCCTCCCCGCCCCCACTCCTTGCTCCCCAGCAGAAATCAGCTACAAATCTCAGCTTGTTGGGAACAGATGGCCTTGGCTGACGAATAAGCCACCGCAGGCTGCTCCACCTGTTCTCGGGCTGGAATAATCAGCTCGAGACAAACATCGGCGCTGAAATAACTCATGGCAGCGGGTGATGCGCAGACACAGATTCCAAAAATCTCTTAAATAGACCCCCTCCAAGTCTCTCCCCTCCCCAGCCCCTAGAGGCCATCAGGGAATGGTAATGGAGCGGAGAAGACAGATCGAACCCCAAACTGAGCCTGATGCGGAACTGGTGCCGCGGGGTGGGGGTGGGGGCCTGGGCGGGGGCGGAGCTGAGTTCTGCGTGGGACGGGCGCGGGGTGGGGTGGGGGGCCTCGTTCTCTTGCGCTGGGCACGAAGTTATTTCGCAAGAGCACGTGGAGAGCTGTGGAGAGCGTGGGAATGGTCCGTCCATGTCAGGGACTAATGTGAGGAGATCCCACCAGTCTCGGATAGCAGAGAACTGAAAATTTGGGATTCATTTGAATTGTTCATTAAAGGAGTGATATGCAAATGAGACCAAGCTACCGCGAATCTCTCGGCAGCTCAGACAGCTCCGCCAGCAGCCGCTGAGGGTGGGTGCCCGGGTGCCCATACTTCTGTGGATGTGCGTTGCCTCCCCTCACCTCCTTGATGAAGTCAGCTGGGCTGATGTTCCCTGGCAGAGCCAGATGAGCCCGTCGGGGGAGTGACAGCGCAGGGAAGCAGTGGTGACGGCGGTGGGGGAAGGGGGGGTGCTGAGATGGGGGTCCAGCTCCCGTGGAGTCAGTCAGGAGAGGGCGGGGATGGAGCGATTGGAGCGAAGCTGACTTCTTGCTCTGGGTGCCTCGGGCAGGCGGCTCCCCTTGGTCCAGCAACCAACCCCAACCCCCCACACCTTGGGGCACAGAGCATGGGGACTCAGAGTCCCCAGAGGCTGTGCTGGCTGGGGAAGAAGCCTGAGAGCCTCCCACCCCCAACTGCATCTCTAACTGCCAGGTACCATTTCCCCCAAGTGGTTTCTGCAGCTCTGCCAGTGGTCAGGACCCTCACCTATCATTTAGCGTTTAGAGAACAAACCTGTTCTCCTTGAAGCCAGTCGTGCTCACAGAGGTGTCATGGCAGCCCCCTTCCTGCTGAGTGCCTGGCTCTGTGGTTCTCACCCTGGTGCATATTAGAAACACTGAAGGATGGGGCATCTGGGTGGCTCTTTGGTTAAGCCTCAGACTCTTGATTTCCGCCCAGATCATGATCTCAGGGTGGAGAGATGGAGCCCCATGATGGGCTCTGCACTGAGCATAGAGCCTTCTTAAGATTCTCTCTTACCCTCTGACCCTCCCCCACTGCTCACACACTCTCTCTCTCTCCCTCATTCTCTCTCTCTGGAAGAGAGAAAGAGAGAGAGAGAAAGAGAAAGAAAAGAAAAGAGAAGAAAAGGAAAGAAAGAAGAAAGAAAGAAAGAAAGAAAGAAAGAAAGAAAGAAAGAAAGAAAGAGGCTCAAGGAACTCCCTTTATTATGTTTCATATACAAAAAGTAAAAAGAATAAAATAATGAACTTCTTTGGCTATCAAGCAGCTTCCACAATTATCAGCACTAAGCAAATCTTACTTCATCTACTCCTCCACCCACTTTCCCATTCTCTTCACTGGATTATTTTGAAGTAGATCCCAGATACGATATCACTTTCTTAAGAAATACTTTAGTGTCTATCCCTCAAAGAAAAGAAAATGACTCTAGGGGCGCCTGGCTGGCTCAAGTTGGTTGAGTGGCCAACTCTTGGTTTTGGCTCCAGTAGTGATCTCAGGGTCCTGGGATCGAGCCCCACATCAGGCTCCTGTGCTAGGAGCCTGCTTCTTCCTCTCCCACTCCCCCTGCTTTTGTTCCCTGTCTCGCTGGCTGTCTCTGTCAAATAAATAAAACAAAATCTTTAAAAAAAAAAATGTAATCACAATACTCTTACCACACCTAAATAATCAATAACTTAATAGCAAATATCCAGTCAATGTTGAGATTTCTCTGATTTTATTTTACATATTAATAATTATATTTTTAATATATATATTAATATATATATAATTTTAAAAGTTTGTCCAAATTAGGATCCAAAGAACATTGAGGAGCTTTTTTAAAAATACTGTGCTTAAGGGCCTTCTTATTCAGGGATTCCAATTTAATTGGTCTTGGGTGGGTCCCAAGCACATATTTTTAAAGCTCCCTAGGTAGTTTCAATGTGCAGCCAGGCTCGAGAAGTGCTCTACCTTTCCCCCTACTCGTCCCCTGCCAGCCCCTCCTCGCCTAGGCTTTCAGTGCCTCTGCCCGCCTCTAGCCGGGAGCCCGGGCAGCTCCCACAGCAGCTGGCGCTCTCATGCCTACCCAGATGCGTGGAGGGCTGCCCACCTTCTCCGGCCTTCTCCTTCAGAGGGGGGCTCGAACTCTCTGCGGGCCTTCCTTTTCCCGACAAATTCACATACCATGTGTGCCTATGCCTATCTTGTTCTCCCTTAATATGCTTGGTGCCTGTTCTTACCTTGTAAGCATAGATTTTTTTTTTTTTTTTTTTGCGTGAAAATAGGAAAATTTCTGCCTTGGGAAAAAATAAGAACTTCCCTGGGGGCTGTACCATTGGGCTGCTCCAGTGGCTCGAGGCCACAATGGAGCCTGTCTGGGGCTTAGCAGCAAATATAAAGAAAACCGGGGATTGAATGGGACTTGAACCCAGCGCATTTCAGGGAATCTGAGAAACTCTTCCTTCCAGAAGATAGCGGCCCCAGGAGCCTTTTAGAGAATTATGCCCAGGTCCCTAGCTCGCCGCTGTCCGCCTGCCTTCCCGAGGCTGCTGCTTGTGTTCTTCCCCTACCCTCCACTCCGCCTGCCTTTTGGACTCATTCCTCCCTCCTGTGTCCCCCACTCCATGCCTCACTGAATGTTGGTGAAACAAATCTAGTCTAAAATAATGAGCAATCAACTACCCTGATGCTTGGGGCAGGCTGGGCAGGGGCTGGGGGAAGGGGTAGGGAGCTGAATCATTTATAAAGCTTAATAAAGATGCAGATGAGCACGCTGCCTAGGAGCCCCAGAGCTGGGCTTATTCATTATTCAAAGTTATGTAAATGCCACTGGGTCCTACATGTTAGAATCCTGCCCCCTGTCTCTGCTGCTTCGCCAAGCCTGACTGAGCCAGCCCACTTGTGCCTCCCCTCCCCCTCCCTGCCCCTACCTCCCTAGAGGCTTACATTTGCCCTGCCATAGGCCTGGGTCCAGAAACCCATTTACCCTACCTCAAGAGTAATAAAAATCCCAGATCTCCTCTCTAGCCAGAAGTCTTCCAGAGGTTTATGGGGAGGCCCTGGCCTTCAGGAAAGCCTGCATAGGCCCAGATGGCTGGGCTTCTCACTGCTAAAGATTTCCAAGGACAGGGTACCATATGTACGTCCTTCAGTATCTCACAAATCTACTTGGTGGGATGGATTTCCTGAGGTCTAACCTCAATCCCTCTTGTTGCCCTGGAAGCCCACCATTGAAATACAATATCCCTTAAGCAAATTCTCTTTAACCACCTTTCTGAAAAGTAAAACTCAAGAATCAAGTCGCCCCTGCTTACTGTCTCCAGACTAACTCGACCTTTTACGTTTTTAGACGGTTGAACCTCCCCCTTCCAAGTCATACACTCCTCAAGCTCTTAAGCCTGTCCCGGGTACCAAAGTCCATGAGAATTATAGTATGCTAGCACCAGCTACACGTCCCCTCTTTTCCAGGCCATGATTACTGACTCGTGCTCCGTAACTGCCTAGGTCTTAGGGCTCAGGTCTTTCCTCTGACTCTGCCCTCTCTGTGCCAGTCTTTCCCTTTCCCCCCATCCCTCCCTAGCTTTTCAGTTTGGTGAGGCTGAGAGATGAAGAACTGGGTCACAGTCTCAATGGCATCGATTGCTTCTGCTTTTCCTTCTCTTCTGGACTGGCTTTCTTCCCTCCCCACCCCCAACCTATTTTTAGCCTGCCTCTGTTTTCCTTAGTCTGGTTGGCAACCATGCCGGCCTCTTTCCCTTCTCTGCCCTTATCTCTCCCCTGCAGCCTGTGCAGACCCTAGCTGCCCTTCCAGAGGTCTCTCATTGCCTGCCTGATGCAGTGTGATTTTCCTCCATCTTGAAGATATGTCGGGTCTGCGTGAAAGAGGGTGCCTGGCCATGCTCAAGCAGGAGGGAAGCAGGGAGATAATGTTGGTGGGTCTGTTTTGGCAAATCCTTCAGTGTTTCTAAAACCCTCAGGTTGTCTCCCCACCCCCACCCCACCCCACCCCCCACCTCCTACAAAGGCATTTCCTCTCCTCTGCACCTACATCCCCTCTTCTCCTCTAGGACCCCACCCCAACCCCAATAAGAAATGCTCTTGGCCATTCTGGACCAGTTTCCTCTGGCTTTGGGGGTGGGCAACATCCCTGGAGATCTTTACCTGCCTTCTTGGCCTGCATATTCACAGTCTCTTCTTCTCCAGTTCCTTTTTCTCTCCACTCCTCCCCGACCTCATCCCTCCCACACACACCCCTTCCTACTCCCACATACCCCTGCTGCCCCCCTCCCCCTTGCACTCGGTTTCTAGGACACACCAGTTCAGGCAGGGCTTGTCAGCATCCCCCACTTGTCCTTTCTCAGCCTCTTCTAGACATTGGTCCCCTCCTTTACTGTCACCAGCAAGCTGAATAAGACTGGATATTTTGGAAGGGGAGCTGCAGCTGGCTGGGGGAGGAGGGCCGCACTGGGAGAAGCAGAGGCAGAGGGAACCACGGGCAGGCAGCCGTTGAACGAGAGAGAGAGGTTCCCAACACCCTTTCTCCCCAACTTTGCCAGCCTTGGAAATGGCAGGATCCTATGCTGATCTCTCTCTGTACCCCATTTTTCTGTCTCTCAATAATAACACAATACCTCACTTTACAGTTGACCACATTCTCCTATATGTATCCAGATCTCTGCATGGTGCTCTCTCTCTCCTCCAGGGGCTGCTCCAATGCCCCTCCCCACTGAGTCCCCGGCACCCCCAGACCACCATCACCACCGTGGCAGAGGGCAGCCCTCCCCCAGCATCTCTGTCTTCCCTGCCCTGCTCTTTTTCCCAACGCACTTGTCACCTTCCAAATTAGGATATAATTTACTTATACATATTGTTTGTATGTCTTCTCACTGGACTGGGTGAACACCAGAAGAGCAAAGATTTTGTTCACAGATATATCCACAATGCCTAGCACGGTCCCCAGCACATAGCAGAATTTCAATAAATATTTGTGGATTGGATAAATGATATCTCATTCGATCCCCACACACTCTTGAAAGTTGGTCAGTATTATTATTCCTATTTTTTTAATTGTGGTAAAATATACATAACATGAAATATACTATTTTAATCATTTTCAAGTGTAACAGTTTCGTGGCATTAAGTATGTTCTCTCTCTCTCTTTTTTTAAAGATTTATTTATTTATTTATTTATTTATTTATTTATTTGGGCAGGGGGGCGGTGCAGAGGGCAAGGGAGAGAGAGTCTTAAGCAGACTCCCCGCTGAGCACGGAGCCAGACTCTGAAGATCATCTCCGGACTCTGAGATCACAACCTGAGCCGAAACCGAGCGGGACGCCTAAGTGCGCCACACAGGCGCCCCTAAGTACCCTCTCTTAAACCATGTTTGTGTTTGTGATGTGATTAAAACATGGTGCTGTGAAACTGATGTGGGAGACAAAGGCAGAAGAACAATTATTAAATTTCCTTACTATCTGCAGCCCACTGACAAGTTCTTGAAACAGGCAGAGTGACCTTCCTCCAGGGACTCAGCTGCCTCGATGTTAATACTTCCCTAAGGGCACAAGGCAATCTTCGCCCGACCCGCAGGATCCTGTAAGTCTTCCTTAACAATTCTAATTCCTTTGGAAACTTCCTTTATCTCTACCACCACCCAAGAAACATGGTGGCAATCATCCCCCAAGCATGTGGCCCACCGATATACATCTGGAGGGTCTCGTGACTGAGGGTTTACTAAACAGTAATCAATGACCTTCCCCAACAGTAGCTGCCCGCCCCCTCCCCCCAGGATGCTGGAAACCTTGCTTCCAAAATACCTGGCAGGCTTACACCATCCCTAAACCCCTCCCAACTTGAAAGTATATAATGGGCCAGTCCTCAGGACCCCAGTGCAGCTCTTGCTGCCCACGGGTCCTGTCCCCGTGCTTTAATTAAGCCACCTTTTTGCACCAAAGATGCCTCAAGAATTCTATCTTGGCCATCAGCTCCGAGCCCTACCGTCTTTCCCACGTCATCCAAACCATCACCACCATCCATCTGCAGAACACTTTTATCTTCCCAAACTGAAGCCCTGTGTCCATTAAACACTAACGCCTCATCCCTCGCCCATCCCCCAGCCCCTGGAGGCAACCATTCCACCGCCTGTCCCTGTGAATCGGACTGCTGTCAGTACGTCACGTGAGTGGAATCCTCCAGTGTCTGTCCTTTTGCGTCTGGCTTATTTCACTTAGCGTCGTGGCTTCAAGGCTCGTCCATGTTATTATTCTGACTTTGCAGATGTGATTATTCTCACTTTGTGGAGGCTGAGGTCCGGGGGACCCTCTGAGAGCACCCGAGACACAGACCCGGCGGGGGGCTGAGGAGGCGGGCTGGCTTTTACAACCCCCTGGAGAAATCAGTGCTGATCCATGTGCCTAGGCCTAGAGGCAATTTCCTCTGTGTTGTCTTTCCTTTGGGGATATTTTCACTCTTATTCCCATTTCCCACTCTTCCCGCTCAGGGCCTCCTTCTAACATTTCCGCCCCAGCGGGTCCCAGGGTTTCTCTCCCCGGAGCAGGCAATCTCTTAGGTCCGATGGCCTGGTCTGGAGATGCTCCTGCAGGGTGTGCACGGGGCACATTCAGCCCAGTCCCTGTTTACACCCCTCAACCCTCCACCCGCCCTGGGGTAGTTACGAGCCTGTTCCCCTCTAAAGCAATTAGTGCAAGGAGGCCAGCCGACTCGGCGCTAATGCCATTTCATTAAGTGGGAGCAATCCTAATGATAATAAAATGGCACATTTAACATTCAAACATTGAACAGGGTTTCTAAGCGAGTGTGTCTCTCTCTTCCTTTCTGGTACAACAGCTTCATCTTCATAAGGACCTGACAATACACCCTAATGAGAGACTGGGGGGCTAAGCATCTTTACAGAGCCAGAGAGAGGATGAGAACCAGACAAAGAATCCAGGGAGAGAGGGTGCAGGGCACTGAGGAGATAAAGACCCAAGGATTCCTAGGGTCATGGACTCTGTGGCGCTGATTGAGAATGAAAGTCTCCAAGAAATAAGGTCGCACGGGGGATAAAGCCCACTGCAGACTTCAATGCAATGCAGCTATTCATGTATTTGCTTGCTCAACACATTCTTTCAACAAACAGTTATTGTGCACCCAAGGTGAGCCAGATTTTATGGGGGTTTGTGATGGAGGGTGGCTCTGGTCTTAGGAAAAGGAACTCCAAGGGCGATAGCGATCTACAAATCATCCTGTTTACTCCGCCCCCCCACCCCGGGCACCTTTAGTCAAATCTACCCCAAGTTTATCAATTGTCTCAGCGAAGAGAATTGTAACAACTGCTTGGGTCCCCTGAGCCAGTCCCTAGGTGTCCTCCTTATTGAGACATCCATCTCAAAGGTCCCTGCTACTCGGGGATGGTACAATATCTGGTTGACCTTCCGGAAGCAAAAAAGTAGTGGGACTGGGGAGCTGGCCAGGGAAAGAAGGTCGATTCAATCATCCAGTGTTGACAGGGGATTCAAGAAAGGCAGGAGAATAGGATGACATTTAATAGCCAGAGGGCTTTATTCCCAGCTCCTGTGCACACAAGGGAGGCCGCTGGCCAGGGGTCAAAGGTGGGCTTTGCCCAGGTTAGGGAAGCGGCTCATTCGAAAAGGTGTCAAGTCATAAGATGGCGTTAATTTCATGCTTAATTCATACAGGATCTTCCCCACAACAGGGGAGAGCTTGAATCCATGTCCTAGGGAAAGGAGAGCAGGTGGTCAGGCATCCTCAGGGACAGCGCCTGGGGTCCCTGGATGTCTACTACCCTGTTCCCAAATAGGGCTAACTCTCTTCTTGGTCTGCATCCCAAAGCTGGAAGTTGCCTCCCACCAGAAGTAGCTCTTCTTCTCTGTTTGCACGCCCAGCCCCTTTACACACTCAAGTCTAGGCTTTGGCCAGCCAAGAGCCTACGTAGAAGACGCCATTTTGCCTGGCACTGAGATAGGTCGGCTTTAAGGCACATCCTCCCCTGCTCAGGCTCACCAGAGAATCCAGCACCAATGACAATGTTGTCATACTTCGGGTGGCAATCAAGAATGAAGTGCTCGTCGGGGGTGTTCTAGAAAGAAACAATCACACTTTTGTCCTTTGAGGAGAGAAGGAGGAGGAAGAACGGCAGCTCAGAGGGGAGGGGATGAGGCTGGATTGCTTTCCAGAAAGAATGGGAATGGGGCACAGGAATGCTTTCTGCATGCCAGCGCCCCCTCCGGGGATGACAGTCTTTCTCATTTGTCCATCTGCCTCTCTGCTCATCCAGAGCCATGAACACAGTAGGTGCTCAGTGAATGCGTGTAAACTAACTTTAGCCAAGATGCCTCAGGCCCTGGTGACATCTGTCTCTTCTCTTCGTCCCTAAGGCCTATTCAACTAGAACATCTTGCCAAAAAATCTTTTAGAGCTCTTCTGGGAAACATAGCGAGGGGCTGCCAGGCATAAGCCTAGTTTGCTAATGAAAAGGAATATGAATAACCTCTAATGGGCCCTCTCGGGGAGAGGTGAACGGACCCACAGAGAGCAGCTTGTTCCTTTCAAGTCACATCCCAGGTCAGGGGTCAAACAGAAGCGAGCCGGAGCCGCGCAGGCTCTGTGTGTCTCCTTCCCCTGTTCCCCGGGCAGGAGAGGGCCGGCCTGGCGGCTGCCCACACCCTCACCGTGTACAGGCAGCGCTCCACCACGGCGGGCTGCGGCTCCAGGTCAGGTAAGCGATCTCTGACAAAGCGGCTCAGGATCCCGATGTCTTGGATGTCTGAGCATGCTTCGGGGCAGTCCCGCGCCTCAGGATCTGCATCGTTGCCGTGGTGATAGCAGACCTAGCTCCCAATCAGAGCAGAGTGAGCTGCGAGGGGCCGGCCCTCCCGCGCACCCACCCAGCCCAGGGAGCAGGCTCGCACACAGAGTGCCCCCATCCATCATCCCAGCCTTCCCGAGTCCTGACAGATGCCATTTGTTGCCACATGAGATTGCCTTAGCTGTTCCTTCTACCCCCACCCCCAGAACCCCATGTTTGCAAAGGAAAGGCTTCCTTTGCTGGGCCTCGGATCGGGTGGGGTTCTTGCATTGCAAATAGCGAATAGGGACGAATTCTCCTGCTCCTGCTGCTGGGGGATCCCAGGAATCTATGGAAAAGGAAGTTAGAGCAGCTGCCCCAAATCTGCAGGGAGCGGAGGGGGGGCCCTACTGGCTCTCTCTGGGCTTTTCCACTCACCTTCATCAGCCCTGGGTACTCCCCGGAGGGCAGCCCATAGATGTGGTGGGGAGCCGCGCTGAGGCCCAGGCCCAGGAAACAAGGAAAGGCCCGGGACACACCATAGCTTCCAGGAACCTTCTCTCGCCAGTAACACACATTGATCCGCAGGGTCTTGAAGCCGAAAGAGGAAGTGGGAGATGAAGGGGAAAGGCCGTGAAACTCTACAGACAGCGAGAACAGTTTCTTCTGAGGTCCCTGGCTCTTGAATACAAGCCTGCATGCGCCCCTTAACTCGTCCATCCTGTTTCACCCAATTCTCACGTCGTCGGTCTGTTCCATTTTGGTATGAGGTACAAAGATCTCTGCATCCCTGTCTCTTCCCCCAGTCTCAGTCTCCCATTGCTGCACCCAGCCCGACTTCTCTCCCTCTCTCTCTCCAGCACTTCATAATGCCTCAGATTTAGTGAGTTCCTGAGGGCTTTCTATTGATTCTATAATTTAATTCTCCAACAGCCCTGTCCCCATTTTACACATTACGAAACTGAGGCTCACGAGGGGAACTAATTGGCCCAAGTTCATCCACCAGCAAGTGGCAGATCCGGGACTCAAACTCGAGTCTGTCTGACTCCCAGGTGTCTTCTCTTAAGCACCAACTCTCAGGCTTCTAACCCCCCCTTACCTGGAGAGGCAGCTCCATTCCCAGGGGTCGGAGGAGCCGGTTGGTCCAAGGACCCGCCGTGATAATCAGGCTTTTGGCTCGGTAGGTCCTGGAGGCACTTCTCACTGTGACGGGTCGCCCTGGTTTTATGTCCGTCACCTTCTCTCCATCACACACTAGGCCTCCGAGACGTCGAATTGCACCCTGAAAGGGCAGCGGCAGGGAAGGGCAAATGAGATAGTTGCGTGGTTCACCCTGGTAAACAACGAGTCCTTCACTTCGGGAAGAAAAGAGAGCGCAGACTGCAGGCCTCCTGTCCCCCATGGACAAGGCCTAGCGGGGTATATCAACTGCCCCGTCCAGAAGGTCAAGAACAAGGCCAGCGGGGCGAAGGCTTTCACCGGCCCGGGAGGCTGGGGACGGCCTACTGGAACCACCCCGGGCGCTGCATCGCCCCAAACGCCACGCATCCTACCTGGAGGGCTCTGAGGGCCCGGTCTGCATAGAGAACCCCTCCAGACTTGTCCAAGAGCCCCACTTCTCCCCTGGCCAGCCGAACATTGGGGAAACGTTGCTTCAGTTCCTCAGCTGAAAGACACTGGTGTTCCACCCCCTGTCGAGACAAAGTAGCCTGGATGGTCTTTAATTCTGAATTCTCCTTCATCCCCAGCAGCAGTAGCCCTGTCTGCCTGTAAAAAAAGAAAAAGAGAAAAGAAAAAAAAAAAGAAAAGAAAGGCATATGGGTGAGGGTACGAGTCAGGACCCTGGGCCGTTCTCTCTCATTCTTCTGCAAGGGTCCCAACAAGCAGGGTCCCAACCTCATGTTCAAAGAACGGGTAAAGTCAGGGGCGCGAGGCCGACTCAGTCAGTAGAGCATGTGACTCTTGATCTTAGGTTGGTGAGTTCAAGCCCCACACTGGGTGTGGAGCCTACTTAAAAAGAAAAAAGTATGGGGGCGCCTGGTGGCTCAGTCAGTTGGGTGTCCAACTCTTGGTTTAGGTCAGGTCGTGATCTCATGGGTCATGGATCGAGCCTGCATGGGGCTCTGAGCTCAGTGGGGAATCTGCTGGAGATTCTCTCCCTCTGCCCCTCCCCCCACTCATGCTCAAGTGAGCTCTCCGTCTCTTTCAAATAAATCAATCAATCTTAAAAAATTTTAAAAGATTAAAAAATAAAGAATAAATAAAAAGAACTGGTAAAGTCATCTCAGTGCTGTTGTTAGGGTGGCAGTCCGTAGCACTGATCTGGCTGCCAGCCCGTGGCAGTCCGTAGTACTGATCTGGCTGCCAGCCCATGCCCAAGTCGGCCCCCGGCTCTCACTTCCGGTTTGCTTGTCCCTGGCATTTCTCAGGATCCATCCGCCCTTGAGGGCAGACATCGGAAATCCTCTTAATGCTACACCTCGAAAGTGGTAGGTGTTTCTTCCTCTTCCTCCATCCCCTGACCCACTCACTGTTCTGATCTTGATTCCGTATCCTCTTTCCCCCCTAGTCTACCGCCCTGCTCTTGCTTTCCTTTTGTCCCTTTCCCTCTCATATCCTGTGTTGTCCCTTGCTGCACATCTCTCGGTTCCTCCTCAGAGGCTGCCCGTTTTGTGGAAAGGATCCTAAATTGAGAGACCTGGCTCTGGGTCCAGTCCTGGCAGACCCCTTGTGACGTTGCTCTGGTGGCGCACTGCTCCAGGCCCCAGATTCCTCTGTAATGCAAGCCTGCTGGACTATTGGGGCTCCCGCTCCGACCCTGGGGCATAGGGACCTGGCGTGGGCCATTTTTTCGTTGCTACAGCGACTGGGGGTGGCTCCTCGCATTTAGTGGGCTGAACCTGCAATGCTCGCGAAGATCCACCCCCCCAATGCCACAGTGCCCTCATGCAGAAACACTGGTAGGTGGTCTCTGAGGGTTCCAGCAATTAATTCAGCGATTCTATGGTTTCGTTCCTCCCTGTACTTCCCTTTCTGCTTCCTACTCTCTAGGGGAGGGAAAGCTGTTTCTCTTTAATACTTCCCGTCTCTCTGTCACAAGAGACCAGAGCTGATCTAACTTTCGGTGGGAACGGATCTGAACAATGGAAGGGTCACTTTGGCCCTTGGGACCATTGCTGCGGTCCCTCTGCCTTTCAGCAGCTGCGGTGACCAGTATCAGCCGGGTACACCCCCCAGGTACTGTGTATAAAGCTCGTAATAGCCAGTAATGGAGTCTCATGGATATTACATGCTTCCAAATCCCGCATTATCTGGTTGGGGGGATTAAAGAGAAGATTGGGAGGGGGTAGGGACACAGCAGGCCCTGGGGCCGGTGTCAGTACACAGAGCCGCGCAGCATGCCCAATCCATTTGCCATGGCCCCCGCCTCCCCAGCATTTAGCACCGGGGAGAAAGAATGAGTGCCTCTGCGTCTTCAAAGCTTCGCAGAGGAAAGATGCTGTTGAATCCCCACTAGCCAGCAAGGTCCTTTCCCTGTGGCCCCAAAAGGACTTCAGATTGGTTCTCAGGTCGTGAAAACTTGCCTAGTACACTTCTCGGCCTAGAGGATCATTAAGAAGTCACGCAAGTATATGATCTTGAGCCCTTTCTACCGCATGCGGTTGTGGCTGGGTGGGATTCTGGGGGAAGACCTGGCTTAACCCTTACATCAGCAGTTATCACGTCAGATCCCCGGCTCAGGAATCCCAGAGCATTGTATTCCGACCCCTGCTGCAGTACACGGACCGTGGTCTCCCGTGTACCCTGCCATTTACCTACTTCCCTTCCACCCTTCCTCCCTTCCTCTCTCTCTCCCTTCCTTCCTTCGTTCTTTCCTTGAAGTAAGAACTCCTCTTACAGGAAGGCACTGTATGGGGAAAACAAACTCATGCCAAGACAACAGGCAAATCTGCCGAATTATGAAATGCTGAGTGATGTTCTAATTCCCAAGCCACCCTGTGGTGGTTGAAGCGGGAGCTCCCATCCCTCGGAGTAATCAGTGAGCTGATTCTGCCGGTGAATGTAATTGTGCCGATTGTAATCATTTTGCTCCAGCTCTCTGCCCCTGTGGCATTTATTTCTTAGCCCAGATATTGATCTAACAGTGGGAAATTTTCCATCTGAATTTGTGATGCTGGACCCTCCCCTAGTCCGAAGATGCGTTTGGGAAATTCTCATTTTCCGTGGATCACAGCTGAGCTATTTGGCCTGAGGGAAACCGTGCACTGCTGGAGAAATGCCTCGGATTGGAGAGAGATTTTTGACCATTATGAGCAAATCGGAAATAAATGTAAAACACTGCCTGCAAATGCAAAGGCCTGTCATTATGGGAGATAGGTGAGAGGCTCCTGTGGGAAATGCTTAGAGAATTGGAAATCAGTCAGTCAAAACCAGGATCAGAGAATGGGCCTCTTCCCCCAGTATGAAGATAGAGGACTTCCATGGGCAGATTGAAAATAAGCACTTATTATTTTCTTAATGGCTTCTCCTAGATCCCAATAAACAGACCGCTCATGCTGCATCAATTTCTCACCCCGGTGCTCTGGGCCCCCCTCTGCTCTTTTTCGGCTCAGACCTAGGCTACAAAGTTTGGGGAGGAGAGGAATGAGAAGAGACAAGGCCATCACAAAAAAGAAAGAAGAAAGAAAGAAAGAAAGAAAGAAAGAAAGAAAGAAAGAAAGAAAGAAAGAAAAGAAAAGAAAAGAAAGAAAAAGGAAAAAAAACGTCCAGGAAATGCCTGGTCAGGGCTGGCCTAGAAAGAAAGCTCCTTGAGGCGAGACTGGGTTGTCCGGGACCCTGGAAAGAGTGCAGCTCCCAGCTCCCAGCCGCCGCTGTCAGCTGAGCGCAGAGCAGGTGGTATGAACAGCGCCTTCCCCCAGCCCGAGCTGGATCTGCCTCTAGGAAGAGGTAATCGAAGAATCCTCCCGAGGGTCTTGTTGACTCCTCTAGCTGACTAAAGCCTCCGACATGATGTAAGGAGCCGGTGATCAGGGATTTCCATCCCTTACTACAGCAGGACAGGAGGCCGGATGGCGCAGGGAGGCATCTGGAACGGCAGACAGCCCTCCCTGCGCCCGCCGCCTCCCATCCCAGGCTCCCACTTCCCCCTGTCGGGGTTCAAAGTGCCAGTCAAGCCGGCTCCCAGAGTCACCTTGGGGAAGGGACTCAGTAATGGCTGCTGTCTTTGTTGGTTTTGGAGGAGCTCTTGGCTTTCATCTTCCGCTCAGTGGGCCGAGGTGGAATTGGTTAACAAAGACTGCTCCGGGGAGGGGACGCGGCTGACAAGCCAGACACTTCACAGACACAGGAAGCAGCAGCTGCGGAGGGGGCCGCCAGGTTCTGCCAGCAGCTGTACTGCCTAGGGCTGTGATCTTGTCTGATACTGTCAGCTAAGCAGGGGCAGCCCGGGTCAGGAGCTGGATATTAGGACTCAAAGGGAGAAGGCGGGGCAAGTGAGAGGGGGGCCCCAGAGCTGGGATTTGCTGGTGGTATCAGCGTCCTGGAGGTACCCATCACAAAAGACTCAGACCTTGTGATCTGACACACGTGTCGTCTGTACCCGGAATCTGTGCAAATATCCTGCGCCCACTCAGGTTTAGTATGCCACCGTCCCGGGAAGAGGCAGAACAGAATAAAAGGAATCGGACAGCCACCTTAACGACAGCTCCCGGACGTGTCTGTCTGTTTTTTATCACCATCAAATAGCATTAAGTAAATACGTTTAGTATCTATCAGTTAGATGATGGTGTTGTGCTGGTTCTCCCAGAAGAACCTAGGAGAGTAAGAACCACAGAGATGATGAATCATTTAGAAAATCAGAATCAAGAACAAAAGTGAAAAGAATTAGAATGGAAAGTATCGGTTCTGCGTCCCTAAGTCAAAGAACCAAATAAATGAGTGTGTCCGAGTAAATCAGGTTAGCCGTAAGAAAGGACTTGATGATGATGATAATAGTAACAATGGCAACACCTAGCACTCTGTAGAACTCGAAAGAATTTCCATAGCATGTTCACTTTACTCATTTTTCATAATTGGGGAAGTGAGGCATCAGAATGGTCTTTGAAGAGGGTCTAAGATATGTTCCTGTCTTTAAGTATACATTAGTAGGGACGCCTGGGTGGCTCAGTTGGTTAAGAATCTGCCTTTGGCTCAGGTCATGATCCCGGGGTCCTGGGATCGAGCCCCGCGTCAGGCTCCCTGCTCAGCGGGGAGCCTGCTTCTCCCTTCCCTCTGCTGCTCCCCCTGCTTGTTCTCTCACTCTCTCTGTCAAAGAAATAAAATCTTTAAAAAATAAAAATAAATATACATTAGCAGTCTTTCGGCCCAGGATGATTTAGACATCAATTTGTTTGGACAGAGGGTATGGACAAGGTCATCAGTCTGTGGTATCTTCTAAACCAGGGGCCAGCAAACTATGACCCAGGAACCAGATCAGGTCTACCATCTATTTTTGTTTGTCACACAAACCAAGATGATTTTTTATATTTTTTTAGTGGCTGATAAAAAACGAAAGACTAATATTTCATGACCTGAAAAGTGTATGAAATTTCAGCATTCATGAATAAAGTTTTATTGGCACACAACCGTGCTCGTTTATCTATGTATCTATCATCTTGGCGTCTCTCACACTACAATGGCAGAGTTGGGTAACTGGCAGAGTTGAAGATTTACAACAGAGACCATATGGCCTGCAAAGTCTAAAATACTATGTGGCCATTCTGGAGAAAGCTCGCCAAGCCCTGTTCTACACTAACTAAGAATGTGGTAAGCTTGCAATTTGCACTAAGAGGTTAAGACCCTGACTACGCAGTAGCAACCCTCTCATAAGGTTGTGGGGAGAATTAAATTAGTTAACATGTATTGAATACTTTTTTTTTTACAATTTTATTTATTTATTTGAGAGAGACAGAGATAGTGACAGAGAGCACGAGCTGGAAGGAGAGGGAGAAGCAGGCTCCCTACTGAGCCGGGAGCCTGATGCGGGACTCGATCTCAGGACCTCGGGATCATGGCCAGAGCCGAAGGCAGATGCTTAACCGACTGAGCCACCCAGGTGCCCTGTACTGAGTACTTTGAAAACAGCCTTAGTTTCTTACCAAGAGCACTAAATACGAGATGAAGGTGATAATGGTGATGATGATGGATTGTCAGGTGCCACTCTAAGCCCTTCACAGACTCATCCTCACGACGGCCCCTTGAAATAGACACCCCTCCTCTACAGGTGAGAAAACTGAGTCTCACAGTGGTTCAACAGCTTGCTCCAAACCACACAGCTAGATGTGTCAGAGCTGACATGTGGAGCCAGGTCCACCTGGTCCCAAAGCCCTTCCAAATTCCTGTCCTCCTGCCAAGAGGAGGACTGTGAGATTATGAGAATGTTCTACCCACGCTTTCCTCTCCCTTGCTCCAGCAGCCATTCTCCTTGATGTCCATGGTCGCTGCATCCCACCTGTCTCCTCTTGCCCTTCTTCCCCCCTGTGCAATGGAGATAGCATACAGCTGGCACAGAATGGGTAGAAAGAGCTGCCATTTATCTAAAGGTGCTAGGCTCTGTGCCAAAAACTTCATGAGAGTCTCATTTAAGGGGCACCTGGGTGGCTCAGTCGGTTAAGCACCCGACTTTTGATTTCGGCTCAGGTCATGATCTCAGGGTTGTGAGATGGAGCCCCACATCGGGCTCCATGCTGGGCGGGAGCCTGCTTGAGATTCTCTCTCTTCCTCTCCCTCTGCCCCTCCCCCTCTTCCTCTCTTAAAAAAAAAAAGTCTCATTTAATCCCCCACAAAGCCCTCTGAGGAAAAAATGAGTGACAGAGAGGTACAGAAACTTTCCCAATGTCACACAGCCAGTAAGAGGTAGAGCACAAAGTCAAGTTCAAGCCTGTCTCCAGAATCATGTCCCCTCTGTAAGATTCCAGGCACATCTCGCAATTACCTCCTTGTGCTGGGAAGAAGTGTGCCCTCCAAGGCCTCAGCACTTCTTTTAGTACCAGAAACTCAGCAGTATTCACAGATGGCTGACAGAGAGGGGTCCCTTTGCCAGGCCACCCTTCAGCAAGACATGCTCCTTTATTTGGGTGCTGGGTGCATTAGCTGCCTCTGGAATAAATCTGTAATTAGCTGTCCTAGCTGTATTTGCATAATGGATTTCACTTTGTTCTTAAGTTAATGGTGTTTTTGCAACAGAACAGTAACCTCTTGGTTCCTGGCCATTAAAATAACTGCCACCCTGGAGGATAGAGCCGTGGTTTTGTAGAAAGTTCAGGTAAGAGCCACAGAGAAGGTGGGAAGGGACATGGGGTGGGTGGTTAAAGTTCTCTGTGCACCGTGGACTGTCTGCCTTCTTCCCCATGAGCGTTTGGAAGGTCAGTGGAGGTTGGGGGGACCGAGGAGTCTTAAGGGTTAGAGAGCCATGGGGACAGCAGAGATCCCTAGCAAGCAACGGGGCCTGAAGAGGACACCTAGAGGGAGAGGCCTCCAGAGAGAATGAAGTAGATTATAGGGGTCGCTCTGGGGGAGAGGACCCAGCGTGGAAGATTAGGATATTAGCAGGAATATAAAGAACCAAGATGGCAGCCTCCTCCTTTATTTTAATCCCTGCCCTAAAAGAGTCTCGGATGGCTCCATGGAGATGCAGATATGAATTCCCACTCTGGGCATCTGCTCCCAGTGTCTTTTCAGCCGTCTTCCCAACACACCCTCTGCTGGCCTTGGACACGTGCTCGGAACCCAGTGCTGGAACTCAGAGCCGCGCCAGGAGCCAGCTGGAGCGATGGCGCCATCAGGCCAATGAGCAGAATGCTCCCATGTGTCTGGCAAGTCCCCAGACCCTGTGTCCCTCCACTGCATTTCAAGCGTTCATGGCACTGCCCCCCTCACCTACTCAAAGCACCTCCAGGCACCGGGCCCCACAAGTCAAGGAATTCCCCCACCCGCCAACCTGTGTAACTGGGTTCCAGCCTCGTGCTCCAGCTGGGCGCATATCTGGTAGCACTCCTCCATCATCTGGGTGTAAAAGTCTTCGGGGTACGCCCTCCGGATTATCCGGCTCTGCCCATGGGAGCTTCCTCGGGAGTGTGGTAGAAAAAACTGGAAACGGAGAACAAGAGAGACAATTGAGGCTGCTGCCCCTTGCACTGCCCCTTCCCCCATAGGAGTTAGCTCGTCACGTGTTGTCAAGCAGGAGCGCTTCATCTTCAAATATTTCCATACATTCTCTCTTTACGGCCAAGTTATTGATTTGGCGGCGAGCATAGAACTTCTTCAGTAGCAATAACTCAGCCTCCCTTTTGGTAACGTTACTCACATCCCAAACGGGCTTTGGATCCCCTCCCCAGCTGGTTTCCTAGAGAAGCATAATTAGAAAGAACCTTTGAGATCATTCCAGTCTAGCCCCCTTCGTTTTTGTTTTTGTTTTTTTTTTTTTCAAAATTTTATTTAAATTCTAGTTAGTTAACATATGGTGTAATATTGGTTTCAGGAGTAGAACTTAGTGATTCATCACTTACATGTAACACCCAGCGCTCATCACAAGTGTGCTCCTTAATCCCCATCATCCACTTAGCCCAACCCCTGCCCACCTCCCTCCAGCAACCCTCAGTTTGTTCTCCATCGTTAAGAGTCTCTTATGGTTTGTTTCCCTCTCTTTTTTCCCCCTTCCCATATGTTCATCTCTTTTGTATCTTAAATTCCACATATGAGTGAACTCATATGGTATTTGTCTTTCTCTGACTGATTGATCTCAGTTAGCATAATACACTCTAGCTCCATCCCCGTCATTGCAAATGGCAAGATTTCAATTTTTTGATGGCTGAGTAATATTCCATTGTGTACATATACCACTCATCAGCTGATGGGCCCTTGGGCTCTCTCCAGTTTGGCTATTGTTGATCTTGCTGCTATGAACATCGGGGGGCATGTTCCTCTTTGCATCTGTATTTTTGTATCCTTTGGGTAAATACCCAGCAGTGCAATTGCTGGATCATAGGGTAGCTCTATTTTTAACTTTTTGAGAAACCTCCAGGCTGTTTTCCATTGCCCCCTTCATTTTCCGGACAAGGAAACTGATGTTTTTTCTCTATGGCTTCTGATCACTCGGGATGAGGGAACCACCTTGGGATTTAGCAAAAGATGGAGAGTTTCCTGCAAGGTTAGACCAGGAATCCCTTAGGCTTTGAGAAAACTGATAGAGAAATGAAAAAGGTTTCTAACGTATCCAGTTCATTACCAAGAAGAGTAAGCCAAAACCCACCTGGATAGCTGTAGGCAGGATGGGAGGATAGAAGCCTTTGGAAAGTGGTCTGCGTGGACCTACCCTGGGAAGGATCCTGGAGGTACACAGCCCTCCCACACACATACACATGTGCAGTGGTCACTGTAGACTGCACTGCGTGGGGTCACCTTTTCCATAAGGACAAATAAGACCTAAGTCTTATTTCCTGTGTATCAAACAATAAGGCTGCTATTAATCAGACAAACAGAAAAAACAGAAGGCTCTGCTGGGTTTCAGGGTGAGAGGCCAGGAACACTCAGGGAAGAATCCTACCTCTTAGGCTTACAAATCAGCCTTTCCCTCTTGGTAAAATTATTTTTACTTAAGGTTACCCAAAGCAGAACTGATTATTTTTCTGGGCCGGATCAAACATTTTGGCACAGAAGAAACCGAGTGGCAGGAAGGAAGAGAACAGGACCTGGGATACTTCTTGATCAAGGGCAGGAAACCGGGAGGCAGTAGGAGGAAATGTGCCTAGAAACCCAATGTGGGTCTTAGGGAGGGTGGATCTTTTTTTTCATTGTCATGAAACACACCAGGCAGCAAAGCGGCAAATCACACAAAATTTGACGGTCAGACCTTTTGGCCTCACCCCAAAGCCTGCTGGCTCTGGAAACTTCTCTCCAGAGGAGGAGGAAGGGACAGTCCCTAAAGTGGGGAGTGCAGAGGGGACACAGTACCTGCTCCAGCAGGATGACCCTCTTCCTCTGTTTGGCCAGGTGGTATGCCGTGAAGCAGCCTTGGATGCCTGCCCCGATCACAATGGCATCACAGAGATCATTCTGAGCAGCCATGATGCCCGCTTAGCCCTACAGCTGCAAAGCCCACTGACAGAGGAGAAAGCAAGCAAAAGTAGGCTCTGGGCTAAAGGAGGAGGAGTAGGGCAAAGTCCAGCCTGGCCAGCATTCCCACAATCCCCTGGGCTGCGTCCTTCTCCCCACTCCTCCCTCCCCGCAAAGCCCGGCCTAGGGCTCAGCCCCCCTCCTCCCCTGCAGAGCAGAACTGGGTAGTCTGATTTCTGAGGTTTAGCCCAGCTCAGCTGCCAGCCTCACCCTTGTATCCCTCTAGCTTTCTATTCTTGGCTCAATTATTGTCATGCAAATGGCTCCTTCCTATGCCACCTTCCTGTCTCATTATGATCTTTGTCTCGGGACTTCGGCCCTGGAATTTCAATGCCTCCTAGACCAAGCTGGGCACCGGGAATGCTGCCTCCCCCTGCTGGCTTCCCTCCCTTCAGCCTGATTTCCTTTGGAGATTCTAAAGGGCCCGAGCTAAGAAGTTGGCACTCTGCCCAGGGTAAGGCCCACCTCCCTGGCGGGTGGCGAGGTCATGGGGGGAGACGCAGGGAACAATCGGGAGGGCAGTTTTGTGATTATGAAATTATTCTCAGCGTGTTTTACTTCCATTTTTTACAAAAGAGAAGAAATTATCACGAAAGAATGGAAAGGCCGGAGTGAGAGGAGGAGCCTTCTCCTGAGGCACAGAGGGGGCACCAGGCACCAGCCCGGGGCAGGGAGGGTCGCCTGGTAGTGAGCATGCCCTCTGTGCCAGGCCATGTACTGAGCAAGCATCACTACACGCACTCAGGACAGAGCTAGGATCTGTAAGGCCTGGTTCTTAGACAGTTTGGGGGTCTTCTTTAAGGAAAGGAAAATAAAATGTATGAATCTAGGGGCGCCTGGGTGGCACAGCGGTTAAGCGCCTGCCTTCGGCTCAGGGCGTGATCCCGGCATTATGGGATCGAGCCCCACATCAGGCTCCTCTGCTGGGAGCCTGCTCTTCCTCTCCCACTCCCCCTGCTTGTGTTCCCTCTCTCGCTGGCTGTCTCTATCTCTGTCAAATAAATAAATAAAATCTTTAAAAAAAAAAAAAGAAAAAGAAAATTTATGAATCTAAAATTAGGTGCTAGGACTAGAAGAGACTGTCCAATTAAGGAGCCCTCTGGTTGAAGTTCTGTTAGCTTCACGGTGAATCGGCCTCTGTACGCGTCACCTCGTTTAATCCCCGCAGCCCTAGGAGGACATATGTTTATCCCCACTTTGGGCACATTAAAGATGGCCCCAGCTCTTTGTCACTCCTGCCATCACGGGCTCTTTGACTGCATGACCAATAGAATATGGTGGAAGTGACACTGATGCTTTCTGGCCCAGGCCTTAAGACACTGAGAGCTTCTTTTTCCGGTCCCGGAGCGCTCCCTATTGGAGCCCTGAGCCACCATGTTAGAGGTCCAACCACCCTGTGGGAAAGACCGTGTGGGGAGGCCCTGAGACTGCATGGATAGCCGGACAGAGAGTGAAGCCATCTTGGATCCCCAGCCCAGCCACCAGCTCAAGACGGCTGAGTGACCCGACTAATGCCACATGGAGCATTAGTGTGTAATCTGAATTCCTGATCCACAGAATTGTGAGATACAATAGAAACAGTTGTTGTCTTAGCCACGAAATTTTGGGGTAGTGTTTTATACAACCATAACTGAAACACCCCCCCTTTTTTTAAAGATTTTTTATTTTATTTATTTGAGAGAGAGAGCAGGAGCTGGGGGGAAGAGCAGAGGGAGAGAAACAGGCTGCCCTCTGAGCAGGAGGCCGGATGGGTATTGGGTCCTGGGATCATGACCTGAGCCATAGGCAGATGCTTAACCGCTTAACCGACTGAGCCACCCAGGCGCCCCTGAAACACCTCTTTACAGACAGAGACATTAAGGCTTTTATAAACACAGGCACTGAGATGTGAACCTGGGGTCATCTGCTCCAGATCCTGCTCCTTTAACCACCAAGCCGTACTGGGGATTCGTCAGAACTCGTACCGATGATTCTAATTTCAATAGTTTGCTGTTTCTTTCATGGCCATACAGCGAGTGGGGAAAAAATACTGAATCAGGAAGTCCGTGTGATCCCAGGTGGCTGCCCAGCTTTGGCGAAGTGGTCCACCCCCAGCAAAGGGCACCCCCGAGTAGCCTGGCCAACTAGCTATCTTCTCGGCCCAGCCCCTCCTTTACTAAGAAAATGGGGGCCCAGAGAAGGTGTACCATATGACTGGGTTTTTTTTTTCTTCCGGGAAAAAAAAACACTCTAGAATCCAGAAGTGATCTCAACTCCACCTCATCCCTAACCCACATAGACAGGAGAGCATCTGCCTCCCAACTGGACAGTTCCCTTGGAGGCAAAGAATGGTAGACCTAGTAGGGAAAGTGTACTATTTAAATATGCAAAGGCTTGCTAGAAATAGGTAAGGTCAGCCCCCAGATTCCTCTTGATAAGATGTTAGAGAAGATGAAGAGTTTACATACAAGGAAAAGCAGACAATAAATCCTCACATGGAAATGTGCCCGGCCTCACCAGCAGGGAAAGAAATGGGAATTAAATAACTTCAAGGTACGATTATGTGCCTATTAAATGAGCAAAAATAAATAAAAATGATAAAACCTGATGTTGTCAGTGCTGTGGGGAAAGAGAGAGAACAGGGAGGCCACTCAGAGGGTCTGGGCCTTCTGGAGAGAGCCGGGCAGTGTTCACCCACGGTAGACTGGTTCACGCCTTCTGACCTAGCAATCTGACTTAGGGAACTCTACCCCCAGGAAATATCCAAGGGAAGAGAGAGACATTTGTGTGAAGACATTCATAGCCATGCTCTTGCAATATAGAACACTGGAAACAACCCAGCCACAGGGAATGGCTGAGCAAATTCTGGCACGTTGACACGAGATACTATGCAGCGATTCAAAGTGACAAGCTGTGGACTGTGGGCTACGTAGAAATGTGTGTATGTATGAAATCATCCTGAGAAAAAGAACAGAACACAAATAGACACACTCGGATCACAACCACAAGTTCTGTGCGTGCGTGCTATCAGAGATCTAAAGAGAATTTGGCACAGAAATTGAGCTTAATGTTCATTAGCTTTCCATATTCTATCAAAACCGAGCTTCCATTCACAATTTGTAAAAGGGGAAGGAGGAATCCCCTGGGGAAGCGGATTCCTCAGATCTCCCCCATCACAGGTTCCAGGGCTGGGGAAAGTTCTCTCTTTGTTCTAACCTCAGTTCTTCCTGCTGCCCCGCCCCCCTCCCCGGACCATTTCTTATTGTTCGGTTCTCCAGGGAGGCTACAAAAGCGGGCTCTGTATCCCACCTCTCCTTTGTTTAATATAATATCCCTTCAGAAATAAAATGACAATTCCATTTCCCCACCCCTACTTCACAAGCCTGCCCTGGATTCCTGGACTCAAGCACTCGGCTTCTCGTGAAGAATTTCAAACAGCTCCTCCGAAAGCACTGGCCCCGGCCCAACCTTGAAATGAAAAGGAAATTGACTTCTGAAGGCTTCCCGTCTTTCTCAGGGTTGCCCATCCTTGTGGCTGTCCTGACAGGGGCAGGCAGAGAGAAGCGATCCCCTCAAATTCCATCTTAACACCCATTTTGGATTGGAAGACTATTAAAGAAAGAGCCAGCAGCCCTAGACCGCGCTGCTGTGTGTCAGCATTCGCCGCTCGTGTCCTGGGGCAGAGCCGCCGAAGATGTGAAGCTGAGTTGCTTATCTGAGGGCTTGATTGACACTTCGTGGACGGGGGCGGGAGAGCCCAGCCAGGGAAGCAGCAAGCTGTACAGCTCGAAATAATGAGAGGACTTGAATCGGGAGAGAGCGAGGAATAAATATGAGAGACCTAGGAGTTTGAATGGCACGGGAGAATCTTCTGTTCTCAGTCCTCTGCCCCAATTTGCCAAGGCGCTGGAGCCTGGGGCCAGGAGGCAGGCAGGCAGGCGAGGAAGTCGCCCCTCCAGACCCATCCTGCCAGCTGCCAGGGGTGTTTGGGGCCCTGAATGTGCAGAAGATATCAGAGCGAGCAAACCAAGGGCTGCAGAGCCGGATCTGTACCTGGTCTCCTGTAGACCCGCTGCACGTCTCAGCTTTGCCCCCGCCATCCGCGCTCCCTCTGCTGCCTTCGCCCCGTCATCCATCTGCCTTCCCTCACCTGGATTCTCGCATTAACCTCTTAGCCAGTCTCCTGGCCTCTCCTTGCCCCTCTTAATCTACCCTTCCAGGCTCCTGCCAGAGTTGTCTCTCTAAACAGCAAATCGCATAGGTCACTCCCCTGCTGAAAATTCCGTAACAACCGCCCATTTCCCATTACGATAAAATCTCAGCTCCTTAGCTTGGCCCGAGCTCGGCAGTTGGCGTTCTGGCCTCTGCAGGCTCTCGCAGCTCTACAGCGGGTCCTTTCTCACTGTGCTCTTTAGGCCCTGGCAAGGCTGAGCTGAAAGAGGTTCCAGCATTCACTGCGATGATGATTCCAAATTCCCCGACACCCCCAAGCCAACTTGGATGTCCTCTGTCCTAGACTCCCTTCTCACTGTCTGGTCTCAGGGATAACAATGAGCAAAGTGGATTGCAATTGTTTGCAGGTCTGCCCCACCCAGCTCCTTAAGGGGTAGGGGTCTGCTTTTGATTGCCATCTTCCATAGGCAATACAGACATAGGGAACGACAATGAAAGGGCTCAAAAGAGAACACCGCCAAAAGGATGTCTCCTTCCCACCCTGTCCTCAGCCACTTTGCTCTCCTTGCATGCAATACTATAAGGCATTTTCATTTGTCTCCATTCAGAGACGTTCTATGGGTGTCCAAACATATTTAAAGTGCATATTCTTTCTTTGAAATCTCAGAAGTTGCACACTATAGAACACCTCGCCGTTTCCATTTCTTATATCGTGGCTCCTGTGGGTCTGGCCCATTCTTCCTGATGGCCACGGGGTAGTCGGTGCATGGAGAAGGCATTTAGGACAGAGAAGGCATGCATACATGTTTGCGGACCGTACGGTGGGTTTCTCTGGCTACCATAGGCACGCTAGACTCACAGCGTTCTCGAACCATCGGGTATGGGGTGTTCAGGGGTATCTTAGCCAGGCTGGCCTTGCAAGGTTTATCACAGGCTGACAGTGTCTTCTGTGAGCTGCTGAGGACAGGGCCCATCTTCAGGCCTGGAGGTCGTGAGGGTAGCACACCTGGAGACCCTGGCTTCTGCTTCTTGCCCTGTCTTTGTGTTTGCATTTGGTAAGTGGCGGATATTACCTTCCACCCCACTCCCTCAAGATACAAGAGTTCCATTGCTAGGCAGTCTCCAGGGAAGGAAAGACAATAAGGAAAGTCCTGGGAATTGGGGCTGAAACCTCTGAGAAAGAAATTAAATCACCAAGTAGCTTGGGAAGGGAGCAGCCACCCCACACCTCACTAGGACAAAAGGAAATGCAATAAAAATGAGTGAGGAGACATTTTCATTCTCTTAAGGGAAAACTTCCCTGAAGATGGACACTGGAATCTTCTTCTCTTCCTTCTCGTCCCCCCCCCCCGCCCTGCCCTGCCGCCTTTTCCTCCTCTTCTCCTTCTTCTCCTCCTCCTCGATCTCCTTCTTCTTCTTCTTCTTCTTCTTCTTCTTCTTCTTCTTCTTCTTCTTCTTCTTCTTCTTCTTCTTCTTCTTCTTCTTCCTCTTCTTCTTCTTCTCCTTCTTCTTCTTCTCCTCCTCCTCCTTCTTCCCCATTCCCCTTCCTTTTCTTCTTCTTTCCCTTATTCTCATTCTCCTCCTCCTCCTTCTTCTTCCTTTTCTCCTCCTCCTTCTTTGACTTAATAGTTTTATTTTCGAAAATATACGCTTGGTGGGATCTGCTCATGCATCGTCACCAGCAGCTGGGTATCTCTACCCTTGGTGTTTCTGGTGTAAATGACCTGAGCTCTGTGCTCTAAAACTGGTTTGATAAGTCCTTTACTGAGGAGCTCCTGAAGAGCTGCCCTGGCCAGGGAACCTGGAATCTTCAGTCTCTCAGAGAAAACAGCTGGAGTTACAAGCTCGTAGTTGGGAACTTCCTTACAGAGTTTGCCAAATGTCGCTTTGTCCAAGGAGACCAGGTTATCGAGCTTGTCCTGAACTATGACTTTAGACCACTTCTTCTCTCTGGCCTTACCACCAGATTTGTTCACTGGGTCTTTGCCTTTTTTGGCCGACTTTCCAGGATCTTTCTTCTTGTCATCCTGGGGCAGGATCGCGAAGCTTGGAGAGTAGCGGCTACCCCTGCCTTAGCCTCGCTAAGATGTTGGACAAAAATTGAATACTGGAATCTTCTTAATCTTGTCTCAAAGTCTTTCTATCCCAGCTCTACACAAATCTGTGTGCACATCTGCACACTCATCTGACTATGCTGCTCTAAGGTATAATCAGGTGTTCATTAAGTAGGTCTCTTTACATCTATGTGTCTGAGCGGGTCCATTCCCACCACTAGGCTTTCGGAGAGGTCCCATTAAAGCTCAGCAGACCCTGGGGAGAATGGCAAGTCAACGAGTGCTGAGAATTGGTGTCCCAGTTCTGCCCCTTGGAGGTGAAAGTGTGTTTGGGATGCAAACAATATATGAATCATCTGTCGGGAGCTTCTCCTCCCTTCTCTGGAGGGACTCTCCCATGGCTTTTCCATGCTTCATAGCCTGGCTATCAGGACACTCCAGGATCGGGATTTGCAGCGAGGAGTGAGAACTGGGGGCAGGAAAAGTCAAGTAGCTTTCCCTGGATCGGGCTGGCTTAACAGGTGACAAATAGCAACCAAACTTCAGTAGCGTGCGGGAAGACCAACTCCAGGGATTCGGTGTTCTGGTATTCTCCAGTTTTCAAGGGGATATGGTTTTCCCTTCTCCGACCTCTGCAGCCTGACTGTTGATGTTGCTGTTTGTTAGGAAATAGAGATGGATATGGGAGCTCAGGTCCTCCCGACATGATACTGTCAAAGGTAGGGTCCTGGAGGCAGAGAATCAGAGGAAAGCCTGAGGGAGAGGAGGAAAGGGAAGGGAAGCAGAATTCTGGTTAGCAACTCCTACGTCATCATCAATCCCCATCTTCTACTTGTTGCCTCCAGGGTGACCCCCCAAGCCAGTCTGGCCCATCTCCCAAGTCATAATGCCTGTAAGTCTCATCTCCCTTCCTCTGATTTCTCTCTGGTTCTTATTCTTCTGTGCTTTTTTCTGTTTCTGCCTTGGGCCTCCTTCCTTTCCTTGAGGTCAAGAGAGAAAGGGCCTTTGCGGGGAACTGGTAGAATACCAGGGCCTGGTTTGGGGAGAGAGGTTGAGGCACCGGAAGAGGGAAGGGAGCCAAAGGGAGCAGAGAATTTCAAGCACCAAAGCCACGAAGCTCTAAAGCCTTGCTTCGTAATGGGAGGCTTAGCACTCTTTCTCCTAATTGACTGTTTTATGGAACGTTTAAGCCCACTGGGGCTGAAACTCAATTCGGAGCTATATCCCTCCCTCTTCTCTCATATGGCGGCTGGTTTAGACAGGACGTTCATGCTTGTGATTCACTGGCCTCTTGAATCTGTAAACTTCTGTAAAGCTCTCAGCCATTTCTCTTCTCAAATATTTGTCTCTGCCCTATTTTTCTTTTCTGTTTCTCTGGGATGCTAATTAAACATATGCTACGGCTCTAGCCGCTGTATCTACTATCTTCTCCACCCTTCTCCTCTTTTTGTTTCTCCATGCTGCACACTGGGTAATTTCTCACTATTATCATCCACTTTGCCTGTTCTCTGTTCTACTGCATCTCAGCTGCTTTTAAATTAATGAGTTGAGGGGCGCCTGGGTGGCGCAGCGGTTAAGCGTCTGCCTTCGGCTCAGGGCGTGATCCCGGCGTTCTGGGATCGAGCCCCACATCAGGCTTCTCTGCTGGGAGCCTGCTTCTTCCTCTCCCATTCCCCCTGCTTGTGTTCCCTCTCTCGCTGGCTGTCTCTCTCTCTGTCAAATAAATAAATAAAATCTTAAAAAAATAATAAATTAATGAGTTGAATTTTAATTGCAGTTACGATTATTTTTTTAATTTTAAGTATTTGTAGGGATGCCTCGGTGGCTCAGTGGGTTAAGCATCTGCCTTTGGCTCAGGTCATGATCCCAGGGTCCTGGGATCGAGCTCCACATCGGGTTCCTTGCTCAGCAGGGAGCCTGCTTCTCCCTCTCCCTGATGCTCCCCCTGCTTGTGCTCTCTCTCTCTGACAAATAAATAAATAAAATCTTAAAAACAAAAAGAGAATTTGTATTGGGGGGGGGGGCCCTGGGTGGCTCAGTTGGTTAAGCATCTGCCTTCGGCTCAGGTCATGATCCCCGGGTCCTGGGCTCAGGCCCAATGTCGGGCTCCCTGCTCAGCAGGGGAGTCTGCTTCTCCCTCTCCCTTTGCCCGTGCTTGTGTTGTCTCTCTCGCTCACGCTCTCCCTCTCTAATAAATAAAATCTTTAGGGGCGCCTGGGTGGCGCAGTCGTTAAGCGTCTGCCTTCGGCTCAGGGCATGATCCCGGAGTCCTGGGATCAAGCCCCACATCAGGCTCCTCCGCTGGGAGCCTGCTTCTTCCTCTCCCACTCCCCCTGCTTGTGTTCCCTCTCTCGCTGGCTGTCTCTGTCTCTTCAAATAAATAAAAATAAAATCTTTAAAATAAATAAATAAATAAATAAATAAATAAATAAATAAATAAAATCTTTAAAAATAAATAAATAATTTTTTAAAAAAAGAATTTCTATTTGGAGTCTTTAAAGTCTTTTTTGTCCCTTTACATCATTTCTTATTACATGTAAATATCTGCACTTGAACAAATTATGATTTATTACATATTAATTTATTAGGTTGTTCCACATATATAGGAACAATCTGAATACGAACGGGCTTGCCTCTGGAGAGGATTGTGCTGACTTCTGGCAGACACTAGGGGCACCACCAGACCTGAGCTACCTAAAACAGAGTTCCAGGTCCGAGGTTCTCTGGAGCGTGCAGGAGTCCCTTGGGATCGCAGGATATTGAGGGGAGGATGTTCTACTAGACTCCCCACCTTGTGCAGGGACTGAGCATGGGTTTCTAGCCTGCTCATTTTCCCAAGTGTTCAAAATGAAAGTTCAGATTTGCTAGGATTGACAGATGCTTTTTCAGGGAAAATAGGTTTCTATGCTTTGGTTTTCTCGTCCACGTTGGCCTGTTGATTCCTTCGTATTTTATCAACTCTTTGGAGCTTTTAAGATATTTTTTTCTAGGGGCGCCTGGGTGGCACAATGGTTGGGCGTCTGCCTTCGGCTCAGGGCGTGATCCCGGCGTTCTGGGATCGAGCCCCACATCGGGCTTCTCCGCTGGGAGCCTGCTTCTTCCTCTCCCACTCCCCCTGCTTGTGTTCCCTCTCTCGCTGACTATCTCTCTCTCTGTTAAATAAATAAATAAATTCTTCCCCCAAAAAAGATATTTTTTTCTATATTTAAAAATTTTTTAAAGGTTTTATTTATTTATTCATGAGAAACAGAGAGAGAGGAGAGGGAGGCAGAGGGAGAAGCAGGCTCCTCACTGAGTAGGAAGCCCAACGTGGGGCTCGAGCCCAGGACCCTGGGATCATGACCTGAGCCGAAGGCAGATGCTTAACCGACTGAGCCACCCAGAAGCCTTTTTTTTTTACTGGGATGGTCAGTCCAAATAATTAAGCCTGACATTACCAGGCTTCCAACTTCAGCTGCAATCAGATTACTGGGACGCAGCGTACATCGGCTCAACAGTATGTCCTTCATTTACATTGCCCTGTTCCCTCACCCCAGATACAAAGAGTGAAAGCAAAACGGCAATTGCCAACAAGAATGACCACCTCCCAGGGCACCTGACTGACTCAGTCAGAAGAGCATGTGACTCTTGATCTCGGGGTCGTGAGTTCAAACCCCATGTTGGTTGTAAAGATAACTTAAAAAAATAAAATTAAAAAAAAAAAAAAAGAAAGAATGACCACCTCCCTCGGAGGGCAGCAAGAGTGAGAATTTCATAATAGCTACCATGAGAACCAGATGTAGGAGTGGGCCAGCCAAACTTGGGCTAAAGGGCCAGAACACACGTGACCCTAAAGCATCATCACGAATTGGAATAAGATAGAAGAGAATTTTGCTGCCCGCGTGGCTTTTAGGGAATCTCCGTATTTGTTTGAAAGGAGGACAATTTTGGTAAGTTGCAGGTATGGGCTGTGACCTCCGAGGTTAACTGCCTTCAGCTGAAAGTCGGTCCTGCCTATGTACAGCTTTTGTTTTAAAGACTGGGGCATGCAATTGTCCACCAGGGCTGCATTGCTGAGAACAAGAGAGGAGCGTGGTCCTCTGTTCATCCTTCTTCTTTGCAGTACCTAACCTCTTTAAATAAAGTGTTGAACAAATATTTAAAGAAAATCAGTTTTCTCTCTATAAGTATAGCAAGAAACTGGCAACACAAGTTGCCTCTGGGGAGTGAAGCTGGATGGAATCTTGTTACAGAAAAAGGCTTGGAAGAAAACGCTGTACAGGTAATTGCTGTCCTGAGGGGGCTCAAGGCATCGTCAGCATCCTGCCTGCACCGAAGCTCCCGACCACAGCCAGGGTTTGGCCTGGATAGGATCCAAATCCAGAGAAAGACCCGGAAACAGGTGCAAGGTGGTGTGCAGCATCTGGAAACGTAGGGAATATAAAAGGGGTGAGATTGTGGAGCCCGCACCCGGTCTCATCTCACTGTCCGAGAGGGTTCTCGGACAGAACTTTGAAAGGATCCGTGCGAGCTCACAGTAGCACGGTATTAACCAGATGCTCCCCTCTTCCTGCCTTCGTCCTTGGCAGCCCTCTATTGTCTCTCTCTCCCTCTACACCCCTGCCTCTCTCTCAGCCTTCCTCTCTCTCTCTCTCTCTCTCTCCCTGTCATAGTTGTCCACCGTCATTTTCTCAGGATTTGGAGGGGCAGAAGAAGGAAGGCTTAGAAAACACATTGGGAAAAGTCCAGCTGTGTTTGGAACAGACTATCCATGCTCCTTGCCCAGAATTCTGAAAGGAAAGCAGACAGCCAAGGTTTGTGGAATGGGCCAGGGAAGGTCTGCCTGGAGCCCATCCCAAAAGCTTCCTGGACAACCCTGGTCCTTATCATTGCCCCTTAGGGACCGTCACCGCATCGCATGAGCTCATCAAAACCTTTTGGGCACTCACTTTATAGACATCTCATTCAGTCAGCACGGCATCCCTGTGAGGTGGGCAGGGCAGGCATTCCTTTTTTTTTTTTTTTTACGATTTTATTTATTTATTTGACAGAGAGAGACAGTCAGCGAGAGAGGGAACACAAGCAGGGGGAGTGGGAGAGGAAGAAGCAGGCTCCCAGCGGAGGAGCCTGATGTGGGGCTCGATCCCAGGGCTCTGGGATCACGCCCTGAGCTGAAGGCAGACGCTTAACAACTGCGCCACCCAGGCGCCCCAGGGCAGGCATTCTTAGCCCCATTTTGCAGATGGGGAAATTGACAGCTAGTAAGTGACAGAGCCAGCGTTCTAATGCCCACCCAGGACTTCAAGCCCCTCCAGAGATGGACCCAGTGCTCTCCCTCCAGAGCATCCTGGGTCCCGGGCTCAGTGCTTTTAGGAAGGAGCAAGAAGGTGGCTCATTTCATGTTGCAAATCCCAGCATTTCCACCACCCCTCCCCTGCAAAGAAAGAGAAGGAACGTGACCCCCAATGGAAAGAAATTCTAAAGCAGCCCCTAGGGACCTCTGGAGAAGCTGTTAGATTTATTTTGGTCCCTACTGGTACTCTGTGCCACATTTATAAACATCAGCGCCGGAAATGAAGTTCCCACTGCCCTAGCAGCTGCTGGTTGCCGGTCCTGCTCACTAAGGGTTCAGATAAAGTGCCTCCCCCTCCCCTTGATTGATAGAGAGCTGAGAAGAAAAGAAAAATAAAAGCCCCCTGGAGCTCCAATGGAAGGGAGGGGCCAGCTTCTCAGGAAGAGAGGAGGGGGTGATCTTTCCTAGGCTGGTATTAGTGGAAACAGAGAGGGTGTGTGTGTGTGTGTGTGTGTGTGTGTGTGTGTCTAAGGAAATGATTCAGTTTTTAAGGCCACATGGAAAATAAATGCCTTAGCTCACGTAGAGAGAGGAAAAGTAGTGAAATCCGTGGTCTGTTTCAGGGGTTCTGACACCAGATGGGGGGAGGAAAGGGGATCCATGAGGTTGTCTTTGTAACCCCTGGATGTCTACTCTCCCTGAGCAAATCTGCTGTCTTCTAGGGTCTGGGCCAGGGACAGAGACTGGCAGAGACGGAGAGCGAGAGAGTCCTGGAGGACAGTGGCAGGAAATGAAAGGTAAAAGCTTCCCAAAGGGCCACAGAGATCCAAGGCGTTGCCATTATTAACCGAACCGGTGGTAGACACTGGCGTGCACACTTTTGCAATGACGCCTCCTCTTGCACGTCTGCTCCATCTGTGATGCTCTCCGGTCTTTGAGAAAGGCTGGTTGGGACCCACTCCAACGGTCCTGGACGAGCACCTACGGTGATCCCCAAAGCAACAAGATATCGAAACGTCATTTTGAATTTGATTGTTTTGTACCTTTATTTTAAAACATAAGCCAAATATTTCCAAATGACTATTGTTCTCTCCAAAGTCACCCCTGAGAGGTTTTGTAGTTAACCCAGTGAGACTCGATGTGTGGCCGAAATCATCCTGGAAGGCCATATGTTACTTCAGGGCTGGTTTATAACCCAGGCAGTAAAATGCGTTATTACTTTACAGAGGTTCCTTCCTTTGCCTTAATTTATCACACCTGTTTCCTGGTAACTTTCGGGGGGCCCCTTCCAAGCACTGTATCCTACAGTCCTGCTGCTAGCTCAGAGTGGTTTGAACCGGCCCTGGGAGGACAGGATTATTCAATGAGAGGGTGGAGATACAATTATTAGCATAAGGGAGAAACACAGGAAAGGGAGAGGAACCGTTATATTGATGCGATGGGTATCTGGGTGGGTTCTTGCTTCTTTTCACTTTTCTTATACAGATAGAAGTGTTTCTGTTTTGTTTTGTTTTGTTTTGGGTTTTTAAAAAGATTTTATTTATTTATTTATTTCTTTATCAGAGAGAGAGAGAGAACAAGCACAAGCCGGGGGAGCAGCAGGCAGAGGGAGAAACAGGTTCCGCCCATAGCAAGGAGCTCGATGTGGGGCTCGATCCCAGGACCCTGGGATCATGACCTGAGCTGAAGGCGGACACTTAACGGACTGAGCCACCCAGGTGTTCCATGTTGCGTGCCTGGGTGACTCAGCTGGTTAAGCTGCTTTGGGATCAGGTTGTGATCCTGGAGTCCCGGGATGAGTCCCGCATAGGCTCCCCGCTCAACAGGGAGTCTGCTTCTCCCTCTGACCCTCCTCCCTCTCATGCTCTCTCTCTCTCTCTCTCAAATACATAAATAAAAATCTTTTTAAAAAAATTTTAAAAAACAAAATGTGGTAGGTATATTTATACAATGGAATATCATTCGGCCTTTAAAAGGCAGGAAATTCTGACACGTGCTACAACACGGGTGAACCTTGAAAATGTTATGCTAAGTGAAATAAGTCAGTCACAAAAAGGACAAATACCGCAAGTTTCCACTTACACGAGGTACCTAGAGCAGTCAAGGTCACAGAGACAGAAGCTGGTCGCCAGGGGCTGGGAGAGGCAGGACTGGAGTTAGTGCTTAATGGGATAGAGTTTCAGTTTGGAAATTAAAAAGTTCTAGAGATGGCTGGTGGTAGCGTTTACATGACAATGGGAATGTACTCAGAGGCACCTGGGTGGCTCAGTCAGTGGGGCAGCTGCCTTCAGCTCGGGTCACGCTCCCAGGGTCCTGGGATGCGCTCCGTTTTGCATCAGGCTTCCTGCTCAGCCCCTCCCCCTTGCTCATGCTCTCTCTCCCTCTTAAACAAATAAAATCTTTTTTAAAAAATGTCAATGCACTTAGCCATGAATTGTACACTTCAAAAATGGTTGAAATGGCAAATTTTAAGTTATGTGAATTTTTTAAAAATATTTTATTTATTTATTTGAGAGCGAGAGAGCACACGCGGTGGGGAAGGGCAGGGTGAGAAGCAGACTCCCCGCTGAGCAGGGAGCTCCGATGAGGGACTCGATCCCAGGACCTTAGGATCATGACCTGAGCCGAAGGCAGACGCTTAACCGACTGAGCCACTCAGGGGTCCCAAGTTATGTGAATTTTAACACCGCAAATTAGAAAAAAAGGGTGGGTAAATCAAATCTATTCTCAAAAGGTGAGGATTTGATATCACTGATGTTATCCAAAAGACTGTGCTACGGGGTGGGCCAAGGCCCAAAGAGAAGGGCCCCAAATATTCTTCTCTCTGGATCAAAACCAGAGCGCCGGGGGTCAGGCAGGTAGCCTTCACTCGTGCTCTGAAGCCGTTCCGGGGTGGAGCTACGCCTCCTGCAGGTCTTCCGTTCTGAGGCTTTCTATAATCTTGTGCACCTGCAGCTGCAAGGCCACTCTTCGGCCCCGGACTGTTCCCCAGCTCAGCCTGGCTCGCCCTGACCTAGCCCGCGGGGCCGGCCGGCTCCCCTGGCAGCGTGAACCAGGCTATCGCAAGTCATGGCTCTGCTGGCCAGGAGGCTGCTGAGGTGGCTTTTTAATCCTCCAGCCGTGCCTTCCTAGTGATTGCTTTTATTAGGAAATGTAATGAAAAAGACTGTATGAAGCCCCTGCCAGAAAAAAAAAAAAAGCTAATAAGATTTTGCACCAAGTGTGGCGAGAAAAGAAAGGGGGAAAAAGCACATTAGGAGTCAGATAATGAGATAAATGAAAGACCGCAGGGAAGATCATTTTTGCAGACTTGCTGGATGGTTGTAAAATTTTTAATTTGCTGAATTCTCTTTTTTCATTGTCTCTGACTCTCCCCATCTCTTTCCCTGGCTTTCTGATGCTCTGAATCTTGTCTCAGTCTTTCTGTCTTCGCCTCTCCCTCTCGTCCCTGGTTGCTCTCCCTGTTTCAGCTCTTGCTTGTTGAGCGTGCATGTGTGTGTGTGTGTGTGTGTGTGTGTGTGTGTGTGTGTGAGTCCTTTCACCATGGCCAAACATGCCCCTCGGGACTGGGGCAGGAGGCTGGCACCTTGGACAGTGAGCCCCACCCAGTCAGAAGGAGCAGGAGGACAAAGGACTGCCGCTCCCCACCCCCCTTCTAGGGAGCTGCTGTGATTTGGCTGAAGGGAGAGAAAGAGGGAGAGATCAAGGGAAGAAGGAGGAGAAAAATAGGACTGCGGAGGAAGGACAGGAGATCAAAGACCAGAGAAGTAAGGAGGAAGAGAAAGCCCCCGCTGCTCCTGCAAATCGATTCTCGGCAATGCCCGCCCTCCCGTCTGCGCTCTGAGCTGCTGAGCAGAATGCCACCTCCGTGGGACGCCAGGCCCAAACAGAAGGGCTCTGGGGGCACAGGGCAGGCACACAGGCCAGGCTGCTAGGGTCCACCGGGCCTGCCTTGCCCCGTGCGAGGAGGTCTCACTTCCCCAGGAACCCCGTGTCAACACCCAGGCTTTGAGGAGGTCCTCTCCAAAATCTGGTTTGGCTACTGGCTTTGGCAGACGCCTTCCTTCTGTTCCAGACTTGGAAATTCAGAGGCGTCTCTTTGGGTCTCTGCATAAATCCCAGGTCACACTGCAGCTGGAGGGCTCGAGAGCGGACACGATGAACAGCCTCCCCGTGGGCAGGAGGGGCCTGTGAAAGGACAGGAGTGAATGGCGCGGGGTGGGGACTCCGTGTCAGCTATTAGGAAAATCTCTCTCGCTCTTCCATCCCTTGTTCCTTCCCCAGTGGGGACGATCTGTTCCGCTTCCTCCCAGGGAAGACTTCTCTCTCTGTGCTCTGCCTCCAGCAAAAGTGTGCTGTAGGCGACCAAGGGGATGGGCGTTCCCTTGGCCGGCCACCGCGGAAGAGAAAAGAGCCGCGGAAATGGGCAAGGTCTGCGGGAAGCAGAGGACCTGTCGGAAGGGGGCGTGGCGAGTCCAGCGACGCCGGCCGGACAGAGAGGGTGGATTGAGACAGAGAAAGGCAGTCCCAAGTGGGAGGGTGGTTCAAGGTCAGTGGGAGGGGGTGGCTGCGCCTTGACCACGGTGTAAAATGAGCTGGGAACGACAGCAAATGCACAGGGTGCTTCCTACGCTCCAGGCTCTGCGAACCTGAGGGTATCGACTCATTTAATCCTCACCATGATGCTGTGAGGTTGCTACGATTGTTAACATCTCCATTTTATACCTGAGGAAACTGAGGCGTGGTGAGAGGTTAGCCACTTCTCTGTTGCCCTGCAGAATAGCAGACCAGTTCGCCAAAGTATCGGAGACGAGTCAAGTGGGAGAACAGCACTGTGGTTAAGAACGTGAACTTTTGGGCCAGACAACCCCACGCGGTCTAGCAGTGGGACCTTGGGGGAGATCCTTAGAACTTAAGGTCACCCCGTAGAGCAACATGAAGGACACCAAACTCCTGTCGGTTAAACATGGGCACAGCGCCTGGCCCCTGAGCTCAGTTAGTGGCAGCGCTTAACGCCATTACTCCCCAGCACCCAGAAGAGGAGGCGAGCATCTTCCGTGCTTGGCAGCTCCAAGCCTCAGCTTCCCCTCTGGCCTCCCACCAGAAACACTGGAGATGGGCCCTCCCGGGGATCAATGTCTTAGGGGCACTGCAGACAGGCCCCAGAGAGCCCCAGCTCCCACGGCGCAGCCCCTCAGACCCGGGGCCTCCCTCCCCTTCTCTGACCTGGTGATCCCCGGGTTCCCAGGCTGTGGGAGCGCCCCCCAGCGCTGTGGCTCAGTGAATTGTTGGGGGATTGTGTGCCCTCCTTCCCTGCCTCCTTCTCTTCCCTCGCCCCTGCTTCTCTCTTGATGCAGAAGGCACAAATTAGGCAGAAAGGAAAATGTTGACAGTTCCCAGCCCTCTCTTGCTAGGGATAAAGAGAAATACGTTAACCGCTGAAGCTTTAGGCGGATCAAACACAGTTTGTGAGATGCTTCAAATGTATTATTCATCTCACCAATGAGACGCAGTCTTGGGCTTTCTCTGGTCGCCCCATCAAGAGGAACCCTCAGCCCCTGTGGAGACGCCGGGCTCCAGAGAGGAGGGGGCACTTTCAGAATGCCATTTTTTCACTATTAAATCAGTAAGTCTGTCTCCAGTCCTTCTTTCCCCTCTTGAAGCTTTCCAAATGGGATGGGTCAACTTGCCAGAGAATCCAAGGGTACAAAGGCTACAGGTGAGACCCACAGAATCGGGCACAACAAACACTTGGAATCAAAGACTAACTGTGACACTCGGGAGGCAGGAGCTGGAGACCTTGACCCTGGAAGGTCCTCCATGTGCCACTTGAACTTGAGGGATGTAACTCTCCTGGGCTGGAAGAGCTCTCGGAGAGGGCATCTCAGCCATGCCATTAGCTCTAAATCACACTGTGGATGGAGGGGCTGCACTCACCCTATAGTTGGAGGCCCAGAGGAAGGATCTGGATCCAGGCACAACCCTCACGCCTTGTGATGGGGGCAGGTGGAGGCCCCTGAGGGTTCTATTCATTCCTTGCACCTCCTCCTTTTCTCTTTGGCCACTGAGGTCCCTTGCCAGCAACCCAGGGTTCTGAGGCACCAGAGCAAGCTTCCCCAAGTCACACACTGCCCCCTTCTTAAACCTCACCTGGAGAAGAAACCATCCCAGCCTTCTGTGCTTTTGCCCCACTATCTCACAAACCTCACACTTGTGCAATGGTGGGAATAGAGAGCAGGCGCTGTTGGTGAAATGAGAGATTAGAACAGCCCGGAAGGAAGGAATTTTGACATGATGTATCAAAAAGCCTTAGAGTGTACATTCCCTTTAATCCAGCAATTCCATCTCTTAAAAAGTGTTCCAAGGAAACCTGGACAAGTGTGCAAAGCTGTGCAAAAATGTCTATCCCAGCTTTGCTGATAATGGCCAAACCCACAAACATCGTTTTTTATAAAGATTTTATCTATTTATTTGAGAGAGAGAGCACAAGCAGGGGGAGGGACAGAGGGAGAGCGGCAAGCAGACTCCCCACTGAGCAGGGAACCGGACGAATACGGGGCTTGATCCCAGCACCCTGAGATCATGACCTGAGCTGAAGGCAGACACCCGACCGACTGAGCCACCCAGCGCTCCTGAACCTGTAAACGTCTTAACAGCACATCATTAAGGACTGGCTAAATAGTCACCTCGGATACAGTCATTTACAATCGGATTCTGCAATATGGGGGAAGCAATATACAAATATATTTTCATTCTAAAAAAAAAGTCAAATAATAGAGGTAAAGCACACCCCCCTCGTTAATCCTAACCCAGTCCCATTCCTCCCCTCAAAGTACTCATTATTACCAGTGTCCTCTCAGACTGTTATTTTAAAGAATCCTATTTAATGTAAACAAATATTAAACTCAGGTTATGCAAGTTGGTAGCTAGAGACGTGTCCATGCAAAGAGAAAAGTCTCGCTGATCGGACACCAAAATGAACTGTATTCAGCCCTAAAGAGTGGCACTGTATATGATTTTTACTTCCCTCTGCAGGAATTACAGTGTTTTCCACATGAACAGAAAAGAGAAACAATGCTATTTTAAAATATAGTAAAACACAAGGAATTGATACCATTGGCTGCCTCTGAGCAGTGAGAAGAGACTGTTTGCCAGGTACTCTTCGATGTCTTTTGAGTTTGGCTCCTTGGACACGGATTACCTATTCAAAAAATGAATAAAATTTTTTCAGAATTTAATATGGCCATAAGATAAAATGAGGGGGCTGGTGGAGAAGACCTCCAAAGGGCGACATGCCCTGATATTCCAGGAATCCGTAAAATCCTCCAAGCTGCAGTCAGTTTCTGAGTCCGCTCAGGATTCATTTCAGTAACGCTAGTCTCTTTCTGACTCACCAGACAAGGAATTAGGGCCTCTAACCTGGAAGAAATGAGCTAGGGTCGAAAATAAACCAGGCTGCCAGCCAGAAATAACTTTGTCATAATTTACAACACAGCAACAGTAATGGCTCACTTGAGCCCGTTTTCATACTTTTTCAAAGTATTTTTCATCTCCTTTTAGTCCTCCCAATTTTCCTTGAGGCTACCTGCGGCCGTCAGGTGCCTGGGCAGGAAAGGACGGGGCCAAAGACCTATCTGAAGGGCCGTCGTTTGAAGTCTGCCCCAAAAGATCCATGTTTCCCAGAGCTGGGGGTTGGGTCTCCGACAAGAGCCCACTATCCCTCCTGCCCAAGGTCCATCTGCTTGCCCCGTAGACTGGCTGGCATGTGGGTGGTGGTTGACTGACCCTACAGCAAGGTGGCTGTCCAGTCAGACCAGAGGGTCCCCAAAGCTGGAGGAGATGGCAGGGTGGGGCTCTCTGAGGCCTGGGAAAACCACTATTTATTAACCGATGACAGACATTTATAATCGACCATGTTATGAGAGGTGCAGGAGATGACGCGTGTCTGTGCATGAGGACACAGGCAGTCTGCCCAGCCTAGAACGTGCTCCGTGAAGTATTAATTCCCTCCCCTGGAAAGCCTCCTCCCCGGGTCTCCCCCAACGCTACCAGTCACCCCTTCCTCCTCTGGGCTGCCCCACGCCTCTCCACTCACGTATCTCCCAGGCCCGTGACTGGATGACCGTTTCACACACAGTCTCACCAAACCGAATTCCTTGAGGGTAAGATTTGTATCCGAATCAGTTTTACAGGTCACATAGTAGGTCCTCAGAAATGACTTCCCGAAGAAACAAATAAATGCGATTTGGGGGCCCATGATTCTTGTAAATGCTCGCTAAGTGGTCTCGCTCCTGGCCCAGAGGCTGCCCTAAGCCCTGAGCTCCCTGCCCTGATTCACTCCAGACCCAGCCCAGAGGAGGTAGGGGCAGCGAGCTGCGGGGGCGGCCTGGGGTGGTCAAAAGTGGGCCGGGCTGTGGTCCTGGCCGTCAGGGACTTCACTGCGCCGGACTCAGCTCCCTCATCTACACATGATCGTTAGATCAGATCAGCACAGGAAAACTCAGATACCTACACAGGAGAGTAACGTGGCGAGGGAAGCAAAGGGTGGAAGGTAGTGTAGCCGGGTGCATCCCCGGAATGGCGCTGCCCCCGCTGCCAGCTGGTCACTGTCAACTGATACAAAACCGTGAGTTAAGTGTGGCGAGATCTTCTTACTTTTCAAGCCAGAAATCTCGATTTTTAGGTCAAGTCTGCTGACCAGGTAAAACTCAAGTCCACAGACCCTTTGTCGTGTGGAGGCCACTGGTTTGGGATGGGAACACCAGGTGACCGCTCACCTCCTTTCTGGCTCTTAAATTCTCCGAATTTCAAGAAAGTGGCCTGGATACTCATGTTCGGGGGGTAACCTTTTAAGGGCAAGACTCAAAGTCCGGGGCTCATTCTGGCAACTGCCATCCTGACCCCCAAACTGCTACTCTATGCAAGTGCCCTCCCCCCTCTGCCACCAACCGCCCACACACTGGCAGGCAGAGATGGGGGGTGAGGAGGAGCCAACGATCCCTCGTCCCAGGGTGGGCCAGAGGGCAGCCCCTCACTTTCTGCCCTTCCAAGTGCCTGCTCTGCGCCGAGCCCCAGGCCCAGGGCAAACCCGCCGCCTCGCCTCGCCCCGCGCAGGGGCGCCCACCGGTGATACCGTCTCACCTAATAAATTCCTGTCAGAGAGGCTGTCAGGGCCTGGGAAATAAATAATGATATTTAACATTTTGTAATAACAACAATTAACCAGTAAATAATGTCCTTTAAACTGCAAACGCTGGAGTAAATTAATTCTTCTAATGAGCTGTCAGGCACGGAAGAAAAAAAGGACCCGTTGCCTTTGGTGCCACGCGGCTGCCGTGTGAGCAGCGGGGGAAGCTCACCTCGGCCCCGGGAGCTCATTACCGGCAAGCACGCGGCGCGGGATTCCCGGGGACTCGGCCGCCCCGCCTGCTCCCACGTGGCGCGCGGCCGCCGCCTGTCCTCTCCGCACCCGCACCCGGAGCCCCAGGCCCGGCCGCGCACCGCACGGCGCACCGCCAGGTGCCGACTGCCAACCAGCCGCGCGGCCAGCATTTCAATTAGAGACGCCCGCTCCCTGGCCTTCCCCCCGCCTGGGCTCGCGCGCAGCCTCCAGGAGGCTGGGGGCACGGAGCTGGGGGCAAGGCGACGGGGGAAGCCAGGGCGCGCATCCCTAGTCCTTGCTGCGTGACCTTGGAGAGCTTTCCTGCCCTCTCTGGGCGGGGACGTCGTCAATGGAAATGTGAAGTTAATCAAACCAGATGTGATTACTTCTGAGCTCCCCAGAAGCCTGTGACCATAAAAAGACACCTAAGAGTCGCGCAGCTCTTTATGTACTGACTCGGAGTAATCTCCAAGATATATTGTCAGGTGACAAAAGCAAGGCACGGGACAGTGTGCAAGGGTGTGCTACATCCTGTGTATTAAAACTAGGACGAAAGAAAAAGCACATGTGTCCCTATTTGCTTGTATATGTCCAGACAGGAAACGTATAATATGCGCTTCCCTTTGGGGAGGAGAACTGGGAGACCGCGGTGGGGGGGAGGCTTTTCACCAACTAGGCTTCCGACCCCTTATGTTTGGAACCGTCCGCAGTTATGATCTATTCAAAAAATAAAAGACAAAGCCACGCACAGCAGAGATCATTCTTGACTCTCGGTAGCTTTCGGGAAGTGGGAACCGCAGGGGCACAGATGAACTGGGACCCTACCTGAAAACCCTCGGGAGAGAGCACCCCCCCTGCCGCCTACCCTGTCCTAGAACATGAGCTCATGCGTCAGAAAGTCCTTCCAGTATCTCATCCCATTCCCTCCTGCTACGATTTGAGTTCCTCCCCAGATTCCGTATTTGGTGGGTAGAAGGGCTGATCATTTTATGCAGAAAGTGGGGGGGGGGGGCGGCAGCCACTGTCTGGAGAAGAGAGAATGCAGGCAATCCTGGCCCCTGTGGAGCCACATGGGCCTGGGTGTGAGTTTGCTTCTGTCACTCGCTAGCCGCTAGCCGTGTGGTCCTGTGTGTCACTCTCCATTGCTGGGCTGCAGAATCCAGACGTCCCGGCCTTCCTCAGGGAGGACATCAGGTGCTGAGCTTGATGAAAAGGCGTCCACCTCCCACAAGGGCCAGCCCAGGCCCTTTGCTCCCCAGGACAGACAGAAGACCCCCTTCACAATCCAGGGCCATCTGGTCCCCAGATCTATGCCTCCCCACAATGCCCAATGCTAACCCCGAAGGAGATGGATATGTGGCCTTCCTGGGGCCCGGGGCGTCTTTGCCCACTTAGCACCTAAATTACCAGGCTCTAAATCCAGAGCAGGCTCAAGGTAGCTTGTGGCTGAAAGACGGTGTTGGGGCTGGAAAATCAGCCAGGCCCAGGGCTCAACTGAAGCAGCTGGAAGGCGGTGAGGCGGGGGGCGGGGCGGGGGGGAGCAGACTGCTGCTATGGGGGGCGAGAGAAGGGTCGAGGAGGAGGGCTCCCAGGTCCCTATTGCCAGCTGACCAGCTCCATGTTCATCTGTTTGCATCCTGTCTTCCTCATAAGGTATCTTCCTATTAGAGAGTTTCTTGGCTAGAATATATTTGGAAAGCCCTGACCTTGGCCATTTAGAATACCCAGCTGCCTGTCCCAGGCCCCACCCATCACCACCTAGATATATTAACAGGACTGGGGGAGGGAAAGGGAATCCATGCTGAAATGTGGGAAGATGGCCAGCTTGGCCTCCTGACCCTCCTGCCTCCTCAACACCCTCAACTCTGTACCTAGAACACAGGGTGAAAGTTCAGGAACAATTGCTGATTGTGAGAACGCCTGAGAGAATCTCACTTCCCTGGCAGCCTGGAGGAAAAGCAATCACTTCATTTAACCTGACAGGATCCAGGGAGGGGGGAGAATGAGGGCAAGTCTGGTGTCACCTTTAAGACAGCGTCAGTAGCTAAGGCTTAGGGAAGGGAGTCTAACAGATCTGGGTTCAAATCCAGCCTCCATCACCTACCGGCTGTGTGGCTCAGGATGAGTTGCTTAACTTCTCTGAGCTTTGGTTTCCTCTTCTACAAAATGTGAAGAATTGCTCCCTATCTCTTTGGGCTGCTGTGAGGGTTAAGATGGGGTATAAAATACTTAGCATAGTGCCTGGGCATAAAGTAAGCACCCAATAAAAGGCTGTTTCTGCTCTGCTGAGCTTTTTCGCTGCCCTGCTAGATGGATAAATCCCATCTCCAAGACCAAGAAGGGCAGTTGTCCTGCCGCCTGAGGCAGACCACCTCTGCAGCTCCCTGATTTGGGAGACAGCCCAGAAAGGCCTCCAGGCTTGGTTTTTGCAGAGGGCAGCAGAAAAAACGGAGCTGAAGCCAGCAAAACAGGGATCCCAACAGCGGGTCTGAGTCAGCTCCTCCTGGGTCTGGGGGTTCAAGAGCCTTCTTCAAGGTCACACGACCTCCCAGTCATCCTGCCCTCCGTGGGACCGCCCCCTTGGCCTGAGGCCTCTGCCGGCCTGCCCGGGCACCTGTGAGCCTGCGACAAGGGCTGGGAACGCGCGGGGTGTTCCAGTGCGCGGAGGAAGCTGGGTCTCGGCTACGCGGAAATTAAAACCCGCTTGCCCAGGGCTGAGTTACCATGTCGCCTGAAATCAGATTGATTTCTTGGGCTTGTTGTGACGGCAGTGTTAAAATTGATTCGTCTGGATGGCAGGGAGTTTATCTATTTGGAGCTGTCTGTCATTGATCTGAATAAGCTTCTAAAATAGCCCAGATACCTGGTGAGGGCGAGGTCGCCACCAACCCCGGCTCAATATTAATTATAGTAATGAACAGGCATGAGGAGGGTTGGTTCATTGCCTGCCCTGCAGGGCTGGCCTCTGTGAGGTTTCGTGTTTAATATTCGTTGCAGACCAACCCATGCAAAGAGCGGGCAGGCGATCCTCAACTGGGGGATGTTTGCACGGGACAGAGAAGGGATTGGTGCTGTTGCAACAAGAAGGGTTTAGGTTAGACCTCAAGGAGGACTTCCGAATGACTGAAAGTGGATGGATAGAGCATACCATTCACTTGTTAGCCTGGACCAGCTAGTTCTTCCTGCATGTGTTTCCTCCGTAAGGTGGGGATTAGGATACTTCGCAGAGCTGCCGCCACCTCTGCTTCTGGCTAGAAAATAAGACGAAACACTGGAAGCCTCTTGTAGTTCAGGGAGAAGTGGAAGGGTCCTACCCTAGGTAAAAAAGCATCTGCCTTTCTCAGCTTTGGCACAGAGTAAGCATTCAATCAATGGAGTTATTATTATCATAATTATCGATTCGATTAATATTTATTGAGCCCCCGAGGAAACGCTGGTGAATGAGCCATGATCCCCTGCCTTTGAGGAGATGAAGCCTGGGTTACTATGGGAGCCAGGACATCCCCCTTGCTGCAGGCTCTTGGGGACAAGGGAGAGCCCTACGTGTGGGACACAGCTTGGAAGTTGCTCCTGGAGGCCGGCAGAGAAGCGGGAGGACCTCACGGGCTGGCTGCAGGTCCCAGGCGGTGTCACCCGGCAGTAGACAGCTCCACTAAAGATCGGTCGACAAGAACCCCTCCAGAAGAACGTTCTTCCAGGAAGAAGGGGAGCCTTCCCTCCAAGGATCTGGCAGAAATGTGATCAGGCTTGGGGTTCAGGTCTGCAAGAAGCAAAGAATACCGCGCTGCTTGTGACGACACCAGCTGACACGCAGCAAGAAGCATAGAGGCTGAACCAACCTCAGGCCTTCCTGGCTGAGCTTTGGAGGGCTGTGAAGGAGACCCTGGATGGACAGACTCCCAGGCCCGTCCAGGAGCCTGGTCTGCTGCCTTCCTTGTGACATTCCTTGCTCTGTCCCTGCAAAGCTCTCCTCTCTCTTGCAGCTTGTGGCTGTCAGGGACCCCCATGGCCAGCCTTAAGAGAAACATCAGAAGAAAGTTAATAGCGAAACGCTCTGGCGGATCTAATTGATTTTTTTCCTATTGGTTCCCTAATATAGGCAACACTGTTCCTGCCGCTTTTCTGGGCTGGAGATTATGTCATAAATAAAGAGATTTGTTCCCTATTTCCATGTGCTTATCTTTAATAAGTTAAGAACTCAACAAGCTTTAGGAGGACTTGAAATAGGCAAGGGATCCGCCGGTGGCTTGGGCTTGGCGGTGGCTTCAGCGGTCACAGCTTTATTCCAGCAAAGGGGAGGCAGATGGCTGAGGCTGCCAGGGGGAGAATTTGCATTCTGCACTGGGCTGCACTGGATCCGGGCTCAGCCGGAAGCGGGAGGGAGAGGTGGGGGAGGGAATTCAGGGTGGCAAGTGTGGCACACTGGAGGGACAGGCCCCTGAGGCTGGGGAGACCGTGGGGGTGGCGAGTGGAGGTTCTAGAACTAGGGAGCCTGAGTTCAAATCCCAGCCCCGTCGTTGCTTAACAGCTGTGTGACCTTGGGCTGTGTTCCTAGGCTCTCCTTCCTCATTTTAAAGACGGATAATATTGGGGCGCCTGGGTGGCTCAGCTGGTTAAGCGTCTGCCTTGGGCTCAGGTCATGATCTTAGGGTTCTGGGATTGAGCCCTGCATCCGGCTCCTTGCTCAGTCGGGAGTCTGCTTGTCCCTCTGCCCCTCCCCACCACTCGTGCTCTCTCTCTCTCCCTCTCTGTTTCAAATAAATAAAATCTTTTACAAAAATAATAAAGACAGATAATATCATCTATCTCATAGGTTGCTGTGGGGCTAGACAACACGCAAAGAGCTTAGAACAGAGCCCGGCACGGGGTGTGCTCGCAACATGTTAGCCAGCACGTGACCACTAAGACACCGTCGAACTCCATGCACCGAGCCTCTGCCACATGCCAGGCCCTGGCCTGGGCTTCACTGATGCTCGAGACACTGCTCGGGCCTGACTTCAAGGAGCACCAAGCCAGCTGGCGCCCCAGCGCCTGTGACCGGCATGAGCTGGGTATCCACACTGAAGGGATCCGGGGAGGGGTGACCCCTTCCTGGGGAGGCTGCCATTCTGATGCCCCGGCCTCGGGGCTCACTCACTCTCCGGTACTGGACAGGCCACGGATTAACTCTCGTTTCCTTGAAGCTGACGGTGAGCGGAGACTGTGGGGCTCGTGCCGAAACAGGCCTCCTGGAGACGGAGGGCAGCTGCCACCACCCACCGCGCCCTCAGCGTGTGCGGGCTGTAAGGAGCAGGAGTGGAACCCAGGCCCGCTGCCTTCCCCGCTCTGAGCACTGTCCGCTATTCCTCATGCTGCGCTGACAGTCACAAGCATTAACAACGCACATACACTATGCAAAACCCCAGGCTAAGAGCTACGGGGACAGCAGAGTGACTATAACAAGCATTTATTGAGTCTCTACTCTGTGCCAAGACTTCCTACAATTATCTCACTGAATGCCTTTCTGAAAGGCAAGTGGCACTGTCTTCCCTTTCTTTCTTTCTTTCTTTCTTTCTTTCTTTTTCTTTCTTTCTTCCTTTTTTGTATTTTATTTATTTATTTGACAGAGCAAGAAAGCACAAGCAGGGAGAACAGCGGAGGGAGAAGAAGAAGCAGGCTCCCGGCTGAGCAGGGAGCCCGGTGCGGGACTCAAGCCCAGGACCCCAGGATCATGACCTGAGCCGAAGGCAGATGCTTAACCAACAGAGCCACCCAGGCGGCCCTGTTTTCCCTTTCTAAATAAGGAAGTGGAGGCCCAGAGAGGCCCGTCAACTTGCCTAAGGCAAGCACGAGGTTGGGATTACTTGAACCCAGACCTGACTTCCAAGCCAGGGCACGAACGCCCCTCAGCCCCTTGATGCGTGGTCTCCCTCTCCAGGGGGTCCTGCTCTCACAAACCACTAACATGGCTTCAGAGAAACCAGCGGGCATCCCAGCCTATCCAAAAACACCCCGCGTGTGCCCACCTCCAGCCTTCTCCCCTCACAGCCACTTCCCCCCACTCACTCACAGAAGATGGAGGGCAGGCCCAACGGCCCTAAGCCAATCTGTTGCTTATCCTCTAAGTCCGGAAACAACGCTCCTTAGCACCTTCGCTCCTTCCCTGAGGGGGCAATCAAGGCTCAAACATATGTCAGGCCTTGGCCAGACCCTCTGAGTCAGTGGGGCTGAGACCAGAACCACACTCCGGCTCCACTGCCCAGTGGTACACGGGGCCAAGTCAGCGATCCCAGGACGCCGCTCGGCAGCCCTATCTGAGCCAGATTACACAAAGTTCTCCCTTCACGGGCAACTTTGGAGGGGTTCCGTGTCCGTGTAGAAGCTTTCCAGTGAGGGACAAGACCAAGAAACTGTTTTTACTCCTCTCTACAAAGGGGCTTGAAGTGGAACCCTCCTTCCTCCCAGAGGCCTTGGGTGGCCCTTTCCCGGGAGGAGATGGTTTCCCTCCCGGACCTGCATTTTGTATTCACCCTCTCTCCTCCAGGCCATGGTCCACGGGTTCGGTTGCTTTAAGGATTGGTGACCTCACAATCCGTTGCCATAGAGACCATTGTGATGTCACAAGCAGAGGACAAGTAGTTCAAGGAGGAGTGGAGGGTGGAAGTGCATGGCTAGAATTGAGGGACATCCGGGGTTTCTGTCCTATTTTCATGCCCAGAAAAGGAAGCGTCTGGAGCTGGATTCTCATACCTGAGGCAGACCTGGCCACATTTCCCTGGGTTCTCCTGAGACGAAGAGACCTCTGAGCCCCCAAAGAAGGGTCAGTGCAAACAAATATCAGAAACACCCCCACCCTGGGGTGGTAGGAAGTGGTCTACTTTTGTAGCAGAAAGGAATGAGACTGGATGTCAGGAGGAACCATGCGGCTGGAAGATCCCCATGGAGGGGATGATGTTGCCTCGCCTTAGGAAACTTGAACCATGGGAGAGAGCCTCTAGGGCTTTCTATTACCCTGTTCAAGCACCCCGTAGACAGAGACATGCCGCATTACACTGAGTTGAGCCTCTATCTCCCCTCCCTGGTCTGGGAGCTCCTTGAGAGCTCTACCTCTCCATAGTCCCCTCAGGTCCCAGCACAAAAAGATGTTCCCTCATTCAGTAAACAGATGAGTGAGAGGGTGATGAACGAACTGGGTGGGTTAGTTGGGTAGGATGAGGGAACGCATGGACAGATGAATGGATGGACATACGGGCAGGTGAGGAGAGTAGATCGTGTACAGCCCCACTAAGCTTTGGAGCTCTACACCTGCCTACCTCTCTAGCCGCGTCCCACCACATCCTTCTTTTCTGCGATCCAGCCACACTAATCAACTCTTAGTCCTCTTGACTCCAGGACTTTGCACATGCTGTTCCCTCTGCATGGACTGCACTTCCTGTCCCTCTTCAATCAAGTTAACACCTACTCCTCCTGTGGCTTTCTACTCCATCATCACCTCTCAGGGTAGCCCTCCTTGACGAGGTCAGACCCCCGGTGTAGGTCTCCACAGCGCCGTGACCCTCTTCAAGCACTGATATGTTACAGTTTGTATTTGGTTAAGTGGTTGTGGGTTAGGTCTCCCATTCTAGACTGTGACCTCTGAGCCAGCAGGGCCAACGTCTGCTTTCACTCACCTCTGTACCCCCAGCACTTAGGACGGTGGATGCTTAATAAATATTTGCCTAATGAATACGTTAATAAGTGACCAGCCCTCACCTATTTGAAGTAGCCTACTCTCCACGGACTGCGCCAGAGGAGAGAAGTAGGCACAGGCCCCCTGAAAGTGAACCCAGGACTCAGGCCAGAGGTTCAGGCAGCCTGAGGTCCCTCCCACACCTGCCCCTGCAGAGGCCCAGTGGCACCCCTGCCTTTCTGCTCTGCCTTGTTAGTACATCTTGGTCTCACCGTGAACGCCTCCAAATCACTCAGATGCCCAGGGCCTCCGTGTCCTCATCCGCACAATAGGGACAATAACAGGATTGTTGCGAGCGTGTCATTAAATCCCCCAACCCAACACCCGGTAACAGCAAGAAATAAATTTATGCTAGTATTCTTATTTTTAGAGGTTTGGAACAGCCCACCGGATTCAGGGGCTAACTTCCAAAAAAAATGAGAATATACTAAATTTTTGTGAATCTGCTTTAAACGCATGTGGCAATCTTTTTATTTTTTTAATTGTTTGTTTATTTATTTTTAAAGATTTTATTCTTTTTCTAAGATTCTATTTATTTATTTGAGATACAGAGAGCATGAGCCAGGGAACAGAGGGAGAGGGAGAAGCAGACTCCCCACTGAGCAGGGAGCCCAACGCGGGGACCCTGGGACCATGACCCGAACCGAAGGCAGATACTTAACTGACGGAGCCACACAGGCGCCCCCTAAACATTTTATTCTTAAGTAATCTTCACACCCAACGTGGGGCTTGAATTTACAACCCCGAGATCAAGAGTCACACACTCCACTGCCTGAGCCAGCCAGGCGCCCTTGTGTGGCAATCTTTTCAAAGAGGCAATACTTGAGACCTTTCCATAAAATATGAGCCAGTTATGAGTCCATTCCTTGCGTAATGCCCAAGCTTCAGGCCTGGGTGCCCTCAAAGGGGAAAGCTCAATTATCCTCTCACGTTATTGAAAGCAGCCCCCCCCAATCTTGCCTCAGTCATAAAAAGGGTATGGAGCATTCTTTTGCCCCCAGCTATGGCTTGACCCGGAGTGAGTACTGTTTGGGACAGGGGTGTGAGGTCAATCTGGCTGCGATATTTGTTCACTCCCCCCCCACCCTCATCCTGCCCTAGTTCTCAGAAGTGGGGGGAGTTGGCCTAGGATTCTGTCGGGTAGAAGACAAAAGGAGACCACCTTTTGGTCAGCGGCACCTCTCCTTGCTTGTCCTGTGCATAAACACTCCCACATCTATTGACCAAGATTCCAGGACAGACCACCCAGGCAAGAAGTCAGTTGGACATCCTAACTGGGTCCACATAGGGAAGAACTAAGATGCCTTTGAGCAAGCCTGGGGAGCATTGCTCTTCCCACCCTCACCCCCAGCTGACTGTAGCTTCCTGAGGCCCAGCTGCCAGGGGCGGCCGCAGGATACACACACGGCTTTCTCCTCCTTTCTCAGGGGCTCACCCTACCTGGTGACCCACTCCCTCATCACACGGCCATCATCCTGGTACCAGGGCCCCAGCCCCAGAGCCACCCCACCGTGAACCCAATGCCTCTGGACAGATGTATTTTATGTAAGTTCAAGCACTAGAAATACTGAGTTCAGGGAATTTTATTTCTAGAGCCCTCTATATATCTCTGGGATTATCACCTGTCTTTGTTCCCTCCCTCTCCTGGTTATTATCCTTGGACCCTTTCCAAGCCAAGCCACCTTGATTGCTTGGGGAGAAGGCTGCCAGCATCCTCCCATGGTATCTGTGGGTCTGGTAAGAGTGACCTCAAGGGATCCTTTCTTCTTCCTTCAGTATAACTCTGCAGGTGGCCACACTGCCCAGGCAGCCTTGGCCTTTGGGAGCTAGCTTCACCCAGGGACCTTCCAAGTGCCAGGGAACGTTGGGGTGTGGTGGTGGAAGGGGAGGCCTCATTCTCCCCAAGTTAGGGAGGGCTATGCTCAGGGTGAGCCTCGGGGTACAGAGGGGAAGGAGAAGGCCAGCTGTTCTCTTTTCTACACCGTGCCAAACTAGCCTGACACCAAATTAATAGCATTCAAATGAGATGCAAAACATTATGCAAATCTAGAGAAGAAGGCTGCTCTCACTGGGCCTTTGGGCTGTTGGAAGGCCAACACCTTAAGCCCTTTCCTGGAGGACCCCACGGGCTCCCTTCAGCTTCAACCCTCATCCCTCCAGCACCAGCTGGTGTGAAGATTCCAATGAGACTTGAGTGACCCTCTCAAGGTCCTCTGATTCATGCGCCTCCCCTGGTCTCACCTCCCAAGCACTTGGGGCCTCTTCTATTCTGAAATGGTGCAGAGGCAGCTACAGACCTTGGCATAGCCTCCCTCTGGATGCCGGGATTCTGGATCCCCACTCATTAGCAGTACATGCAAAATAGATGCAGGCGTTTTTTTGCATCTATTTAATTGTCCATTAGAACGGCCCCACGCCCATCACCTCTGCACAGGCCCAGGCTTCCAAATTGCCAACCCCTGCTGCCTGCAAGCACCATGTGGTTCCTGTGCCTGGTAATTGCTGTGGTGTTTGTTGAGCTGTATTTGCATTTGATTGTCATTTAACTTTCCATCTTTCTCCTTCAATCAAACTCGGGATTGGGCTTTTGCAATTGATTATTCATTTTATTTTCAGCCCCTTAGTGAGTTTTCAAAGAGTTTCCTTTATTAGCGCCACAAACTTGAACCCTGGGACTTCTGTCACATGGAGGGGGAAGGCTTCCTCCCACCCATCCCAGGGCTCCTACGTGAAAATAATCTAGCCAACATTGTGGATTTTAAGTCCTATTCCCAGTCTCTCTGTCCCAGCACCTGCCTCATTTCTGCCCAGCCAGTGGCATTAAACATTTATGGAGCTGTGGAGGATCAAAGGCCTTGGCTGGGGGTGATGGGCAGGCTGGAGGCCTTGGTTTAGAGATGGAAAGCAGCTCACATCAAACCACGTTATGCTGCTGTCTCCATCCATCCTGGGCTCTTGCTACAGCTGGTGTGGTCCTGCTCCCGCAGCGGGAGCAAATGCCCAGGTGTCAGGACTCTCCATTTATCAGGGTAGGGCCCTCCTCCTACCCCTAAATTCAAAGGGTTGACTTCGGGTACTCCAGGAGGCTGGCCGGAGCATAGTATCCCAGACTGTTCAAGATGCTGCCGGGGCTGGGAGCCCCTCTGAGGAGTGGGTAGAGGTGAGCAGGCAGCTCTGTGCCTCCGGGAATCTCCGGAGTCAGGTGGCAGTGTCTTGCCCCTGCTTCCCTGAAGCCCCCCAACCCCCTTGGCTCCATGGAAGATGCAGCTCTGGTTTGAGAGCTGTCTTGGAGGAGACTGATTTTCTTCTCTCACTCAGAAAGCAAGTATCATCCATTTGAAGGCAGAGACTTCAAAATAAGTCACCAGTGAGTCTGTGATCCTACAAATTGATGGGCTGTTTGGAAGTGGCTTCTCCAGGGATGTGGGTTGCTTGTCTGGCACTGTCTGGGCAGAGGCTGCAAAGGTCCTTGGGACTAGAGAGCCCCATTTCCCTCTCTCTGGCCCTCAGTCCTAACGCAGCCATTGTAACTCAGACCCCCACCCTCCAACCTTCGGAGTCAGCCCTGAACTCTTTCCAGTTACTACCACTTGCTATGGTGCTTGAAAACCCAGCTTAATAATTCCAGACTCCCTTGTTTGGGTGCAGTTGTCTTCGTGAGGAGATAAATCCTTCAGTATAGCCACCAAGGATGTGCTGCAGCTCAGACGACCACAACATCTGGCCACAAGCCCACCCCCACCCTTCCTCTTATGTCTCTGCAAGGACATCCCGCACCATCAGAGCCAGCCTTCTCACTGACCCCAGACTATCTCGCATTTTCCACTGCTTTGTCTTTGCACACGCCACTCCCTCAACTTTGGATCTCCTCCCTCTTCCTGTCCACTGACTGAAACCTAAAACTTATTTAAGACTTGGTTTCAGTCCGGAGCGCCTGGGTGGCACAGAGGTTAAAGCGTCTGCCATCGGCTCAGGGCGTGATCCCGGCGTTACGGGATCGAGCCCCACATCAGGCTCCTCCACTATGAGCCTGCTTCTTCCTCTCCCACTCCCCCTGCTTGTGTTCCCTCTAACGCTGGCTGTCTCTATCTCTGTCAAATAAATAAATAAAATCTTAAAAAAAAAAAAGACTTGGTTTCAGTCCACCTGTCTGCTGTGTGAAGCTTTCAATGACCTCCCCTCACCACCACAAGGAGAAATTGTCTCCTTCTCCACTAACTCAACAGCACTCATTTGGCACCAATGACCTGCCTTGGGCTTTAGACACTCCTCCTTCACCACCCTGCCTCCACTACTGCCGCATCATTTATTCACAGATATTTATGAGACACCTACTATGTGCCGGGCACTGAGCTAGGTTGGGAATGAAGGAGACAGAATGTTCTGAGCCTTCGCAGAGTTGACAACTAATCTGGAAGACAGACGATTAAGCAATTACATAGACAAGGGTCATCTGGATGAGAAGAGCCAGGTGGAAGTCACAGAGAATGGGAGAAATGAGACGAGTGAAGGGAGCCTTGCAAGTCTCCAGGCTGCCACTTCCAAATGTGTATATGACTTAAGTACACTATAAGCAGGCAGCATAGAGCTGAATACCCCCCTAGGACATCTTGTTGTCCTCAGTTTGTGGGTGATGCTGAGCCCTGGGCAGAATGGTTCTCTTGGAGGACATAGACAGGGCGCTTGACAAAAACTCCACTGCTTCCCAGTCTGGGCCAGTCTCTGCCTCAACCTAACTGGGAACCCATTGCACAGAGGCCACATTGACCATCTTTAGAAGGGAGAGACAACCAGGGAGCATTATTCTTCCCATAATGCAGTACACACCCATCCTCTGAGCTCAGGGCAGAGTGCTGCATTCTGGGACTTGTAGTCTCCATTGGACCCCCTACTGAATGCCTACCTTATTCAAGCAATAGGGAAGGAGACACGGCAAGTTCCTGGGTGGTTCCTTCTTGTGAGTACTGCCCAGCCCAGCTGCCAGGAGACAAGGCTGCCAACAGCCTCCAAAACCCCAAGAATAATCCTGTCATACAAGGCTCATCCCTGGGTCATGATTCACCCTCCTTTTCCGGAGCTACTAAGTCCAGAAGGGACAGAAATCAAGAAGGAAGTCGGGAATACCTTTAAAGAGGAAGGGAGGACTCTCATGCCATTTGCCAGCATTTTCCCAAACTTCCCTCAGCCACAGAACCTTCCACCTCCCTCCTCTGCTGACAACTCTTTTTCTCTCCTCTGCACCCTTCGTGGCTTCCTCTCTTCACCTCTGATCCTTTTGTCAACTCCCTCCCTTCTGCCAATCTTCCGCTACTATCCTCTTTTTTTCTCCGCTTCTTGAAAAGACTGTCCAGCAATCCTCTCCCAGTGACTCCCTCAGATAATTCCACAAGCCACCTGCCTGCTGCCTAGGATTCTTTATAGTGGTGGTTCTGTTCAAGGCGACTCCCCAGAGCCCACAGGAAGAGGATCTGGAGAGAAGCTGATGCGCTGAGCTGGAAGACTGTGGAGGTAGTAAGGATCAAAAGACTCTCTGAGGAATGAGACTTAAGAGTAGAAGTCTTGCCACCTGCTTCCAGGATGAAGTCAGGAAGGGCACTGGACAATGACTAGGGTCTGAAGGCTTTGGGGAAGAGCCAAGTGCATGTGAAAAGCACTAATCAAAAAGCTGTCCTTCTCCCTTGGGGCCACAGGGAATTCAGACCTCCTCTTCCACAGGGAATACCATCAGTCACATGGTCATGTCCCATTGTAGCCACTGAAGCTCTTTAAGTGAGCCTATCTATGGACCAGAAACCCCTAGGTCTAAACAGCCTCAGGAATGACACAGCTATGACTGCCCTTTCTGCTGCCCTATGACTCACTGGAGCTCCTGAGCCCAAGCAGAGCCATGGAAGTTTATTTTTCCATATCCTTGAATGATACAGCCTCCCTGGCTACTCCCCTGAGAACTCCTTCAAGTCTCTATCTAAAATAGCCCTAGGGAAATGCTCCCACCATCCATGCCTGCCTCATTTTCTCCACCAGTTCCAGGAAAGTGGGTAGGGATAGGCATGAAGGGTCTGCTCTCATTGGATGTCACTTTGGTTTCTCTGGTCCTGGTGGGGAGGCAGGGGGCCTGTTGCCAAAACAGGGTCCTGGAGATCCTGAGCTGCATGGGGACCCAGGATACTACCTTCAGTTGTCCACAGGTTGGCCCAAGTTGCCTCCTGCGAAGAATGTCTTCCCAGGACACGAGTACCACTGGGTTTTAACTATAATATCAGGATAATTAAGCTTTTCTGTGAGCACAGTTTGCTGCTGATGCAGCTGCCTGGAGCCCTGGCATTTATTGAGCGCAAAGTAATAATTTATTGTCCTTTGTACTCTCAAAAGCCATCTTCATTATCAGCCCAAGACGGAGCTGCCACAAGGGCATGCGGGCCTCGCCAGCTGCCTCACTCGAGAATGTCTTCCCAGGTCACCCCTGGTGCCCGCAGGTACCAGGATGGGGTGGAGTGAGGTGGAGAGGGGGTTGCTCTCTCATGGAGAATCAGGTGAGGACCCCACCTCCTTGGCAGACTGCTAAAAGGGGAGAGCGTGGCAGACTTGGCTGGGCGTGGGCAGCGCGGAAGGGCGGGGGCCGTGTGCCCACATTAGCAGGGCAGTTCTTCCCCAGAGCTGGCGGCGGCGCGGGAGCCTGTGCTCCGGCCGCCGGGTCTTCTGCGCCTTTGCTTGAGACTTTACGGTAAACCGCTCCTCCCGCGCCCCCGCCCCCAGCCCCGCGCGGCGAACCCCGGCGCCGACGCCAGGCGCTGGCCGTGGTGCTGATTCTGTCAGGCGCTGGCGGCGGCGGCGGCGGCGGCCCCGCTCCCTCTACCCGGCAGGACCCCGCTCTGCCCCCGCGCCTACGCCCCGCCGAGCCCCCGGCTTCCCCGCCGTAGCTCCGACCCCGGGCGCGGCCGCAACCGGCACCATGCGCTCGGTAGCCCTGCTGCTTCTGCTCTCACTGCTGGCGCTCCTGGCTCACGGTAAGGGACCCCGGCGTCCGGCGGCAGGACGGGGGCGGGGGCGGGGTCCTGGGGGTGGGAAGAGAGGACCGTACCGCCGCCCAGCTCCGCGCATCTGGCTCCTCAGCGCAAGCACCTCGCTCCGCCGGCTGCGCTGGCCCCCGCGCCGGCCGAGCCGGGCGGGGCGCGGGCTCCAACCGGCGGGAAGCTGCCGCGGCTCCCGCCATTCGCGCCCGGCCAAGACCTCGCCTTTAATCGTCTCGCCGGATCTAATGGGATTTCTCTGCTGCAATTCATCACGCCACCCCCTCCCCGCACACACTCACGCGCTCACCCGCGCGCTACCTCGCCACACTCCAGGCGTCTAGCAGCTCCGGGGCGCGTGCAGGAAGGGAGAGAGGGGAAGGGGAGGTGAGTCCGGATGGTCCTGCTGGCCGCCCGCGGTCCCGCCTCCCCTACTGCCCGCCAAACTTCGCTCGACTTTGCTGCCCGTAACGGGGCCCCTCGCGTCCTCACTGCGGAGGGACGGAACCCGATGGCGGCCACAGCCAGGGTTGGGATGTCGTTCACCTCCCTCCGCTTCGCGCTGCCACGCCGAAGTCGGAACCTAGAGTACAATTCCAGGGAGAAACTCGGGGGACCGGGGCCCCATATTCGGCCACTCGCTCTGACCTGGGCTGCAGAAGCTGAGGTCTGGGGCTAGGGACTCTGCACCACCCCCTCCCCGAAGTCGTTTCCTCGCACTCTCCCTCCCCCTTGCACACTCCCAGAGCTCTTCCTCCCTCCGGGCCTGCCCTCCTGCTCAGCCCCCGCCCACCCCACGGCCGCAGACTCATAGCGGGAGGACCGGCACCCCACCCTGCTGCCCCCGGTCCTCTGCTCACAGTTCGGTCTCCAACTTCGTTGGTCCGGGGTCGAGAGAAGCTTGGCCATCAAGTGAGCAGCAAGGAAGTGTTGGGGAGAGGTTGAGGGCTCTGTGCCTCGGGGAAGGAAGGTTTCCAAGTCTCGACGGGACCTGCCGCCCCGGCTCAAACAAGCATTCATCAAAGCTATGGACGCCCAGGTCTTTCTTCCACTGCAGCCGGTTGGCTGGTGGATTCGCCGGGACATTGCTTGGAGTTGGGACCCACCGTCCCTCAAAGTATATGATTCGTAGCTTCTGATGTGGAGTGGGGAAAAGGTGGGAGTTTCTAACATCCTCGTTCGATCTTTTCAGACCACGTCGGAGGCCAGGGCAGCGGGGCCGGGCCCAGGCTGGGCCCCTGGACGGCGGTTTTCTGCGCTCTGCGTCCCCAGGGACGCAGAAACTGTTCTCTGAGCCTCCGGCTCGGGTCGCACGCGGCGGGGCGTCCTCGCCCCGCCCCCTGGCTGCCCACGCCTGGTCATCCCTTGACTCCCGGTCCTCCCTTGGTGCCCAGAACTCAGAACCCAGTGTTCACGTTCGGGGGTGGGGGCGCGAGAAGGAGTTGGGAAAACCCCACCCTGCTGGGGGCAGGGAGAGGAGGGGAGAAGACTGCATCTTGGCCCAGCCATCCGAGGATGTCCCTGGGAGTCCAAGATCTGTCTTGGGGTCTGGCCACGTCTTGCTCTGGATACCTCCCCTGGGGCTCAGTGCCTGTGTCTGAAGCCTCGTGTGTGGGTGTGTGGGTCTGAGTGTGAATGTGTGAATCGGGGCCCAGTGTGTCTGGAATAACAGGTCCAAGTATGTCTGCACCTCAGAAGGTCTGGATGTTGGGTGAGGGCTCAGCAGTGAGCCGGTGTGAGGAGTGTGCAAGGCCAATAGTGTGCCGGGCAGCCTCTGCCAGAGAGCTTCCTGCAGGGCTGGAGTGAGACTGCGGGTCTCCAGGAGGATGGCTGGTGTGTCTGGGAGTTGGGGGATCCCTACTGGGGGCGTGGGTGCAAGTGTTGGGAGGAATCTGTCCACTTTGTGGCCAAGAGCCTGTGTGCCTCCAGCCAGGGTCCCTCCCTGACCCACCTGGACCTCTCCAATGCCCATGGGGCCACCTGCCCAAGGGGTATATGGGGTAGGAGTTCACCTGCTGGGCAAGACCTTTATTTTCGCTCCCCAAGGGAGAAGAGGAAGCAGCCCTGCAGTGGCAGGCATGAGGAAAGAGGACCTGGACCAGGGCAAGCCCTGGCTTGCTCCTCCATCTCAGTGGAGATTCGAGGTCCTAGTAGTTGGAGTACTGAGTTGTCTCATTGAGAGGCAGTGCATTTGGCTATCTTGGGGCTTCTGGGGGCTCCAGCAATGAGAAGGCAGGCCTTGAGCAGTAAAGGCCTGGGGCCGTGAGACTTTGAAGCCCAGATGGTGCAGCTCGAGGCATTGTGGCTTTGAGACTGCCGCCCCCCCCCCCCCAGCTTTGCTCGCACAAAGGCGGAGGGACACAGCTCTGGGCAGGCCATGAGATGCCCCTGGGAGTGGCCCAGAAGTGGCTGAAGGGCCCCAGATGTCTAAGGCCTTGGAAGTGGGGGGAAGGGTGAGATCACCCGGGGCCTGGCTCAACCTCTATCCAGCCCCCCAACCCTGCAGTTTCAGGGTGAGGGGAGGGTGCAGCAAGATCAGTCTCTGGCTTGAGGGGCACTGTGGGCACCATGACCCTCCTGGCAAGAGGATGGTGCCCCAGCGATGCTCCCACAGTGCGGGGAGGAAAGCAGTTCGGGAGGGGTGGCATGTGCCTGGGCCTGCTGTGTCAGTTTAATGATTTTTAATGAGCAATTACCTTTAGTCATTCTCCTAATTTCTGAATATCAATAAAGTTAATTAAACTCTGCGTGTGTGAATGTGGCCTGGGGAGATTGTTAAGGTGGAAATGGTACAGATTGGGGTGGGGTTGGGTCTCCCGGGGCAGAGGCTGCCTCCCTGGCCGTGTGACCTTGGACCCAATGCTTCCAGTCTCTAAACTCTGATGAGAGTGTGTGGCGGGAAGAGGGAGGGAAGGGACCGCAAGCGGGAGCTGCTCCCTCTGCCAAGAACTAGGGAATGGTGTCTCGGAGGCAAGGCTTGGAGGAGGAAGGAGAGAAGGAGGAGCGCTTGGCCTCCAGGAGTCCCAGTGCAGAAAGGGTTAACTAACCAGGGCTGCCTTAACCTAAAATGGTAATTGCCGCTTCCCGCAGACTCGTTGGGAGGTGCGGGATTCAAACAGTACATTTCAGAGTCTGGGGGCTGCCTCGATGCTCAAGCCAGGTCCTGCTCCCTGCCCCACAGTCTGACACTTTGGGGTCAGGAAGTGGCTGCTGGGGATAAGGCCCCATGGGAGGCCATCTAGATTTCACTCAGATCCCCGGAGGTAGACATGGTAGACAAGAGGCTCCCCTAGGCTTCTGAGGAGACTAGAGGACCCAGAGACTGCCACGGACTGGAAGGAAGGGAAGTCTGGGTTTGCTTCTTGCCCCTCCTGGGTCTAAGCTCATCAGGCTTGGCAGGCCTTGGCGGCCATCCCAGCCTCCTCAGCAGGGTGGCAGCTTAAAATGCCTTCGGGACAATAATGGGGAGTGAGGCGACACAGGGGCTGGGCTTAATTAGAAACTGGGCTTAATTAGAGCTTTCGTGCCCCTCCCACCTTGGCTGCCTGAATGGAGGGAGGAATTTTGAATGTCTGCTTCCTTAGCCCCTCCCTTCACCCGGACGTAGGTGTCCAAGCCCTCCAGCCTGCTCCCACCCTTCTTGTCCCCATCCCTCCTAGTCCGTTGGGGCCACGTGTGCTGCCTGGTCTCGGCTCAGGGATGTTGCGCCCCCGCCTGGGCAGAAGTGTCAGAGCTGGGTACCCCACCCCCCAAACAAGAAAGATGTGAGAAAAAGCCTATAGGTAGGAGTTACTTTAATGAAGGAAACTCTCAGCCCTGATGGTTAAGAGCCCAGGCCCCCTGGGTGACCTAAGGCATGCCTCTTCCCTCTCCGAGTCTCCACTTTCTGGAGCATTCAATGTAAAGTTGCATCAAACTGTTGGTTGCCAAGCCTGGGAGCACATCAGGGCCTCCAAGGGAGCTTGTCAAGTCATGCAGATTTCTAGGTCCCCAGCTTCCTGGCCTGCTCTGAGGGAGAAAGAGCCAGGATCTGTGTAAGTAAGAGTCTGGGGAGCAGGGAAGACAATGCTGCTAGCCATGGTCAGCAGCTGGGAGGTGAGGGAAAGGCATTAGGGGGTCTTCAAGGCCCCTTCCAGACTCATTCCAGAAGGAACCCCCAGGTCTAGGAAGCCCACTCACCCAGCTAGGCCGATCAATCTACCAAACCATCCACGTTCTCAACAGCTTTTGGGCTCTTACCGTTCCTTCTGCCTGAAATTCTTCTCCCCTCCTGGGCCAACCTCACTCCATCTCATGCTTTGGGTCTTGCCTTGGTTGGCATTTCCTGCAATTCTTCAGCCTCACCTGACCTCCATCCTGGGTCAGGGGACTCTCCGCCTCCCACCATCCCCTGCTTTCCCTCATCAAGCTGCCCATCTTGTTGGGTCACGAGTGCCTAGCTGCTTGACGCTTCTCTCCAAGGAGCAACACTGAACTCAGAAAGGAGGCAACCACGTCTGTTTTGCTCAGCCCCTCTCCCTCGGGGCAGTTCCAGAATTCCTATTTGGAAGGAGTTCAGGGTCAGAAAGGAGAGGTCGGTGCATGGCAGCTGAGACTGTGCCTTGAGGCTGAGTTTGCGTAGCAAGCACACTATTTTTACATAGATTGTATGTTAGGATTTTTTCCTTTTCCTAACAGTTGGCCAATTATCCCCACTGTAAATTATAGCCTTGACTTCGTTTTTTCGTTCCACAAATTATGCTGTCACGTCGTCAGCCTGAGGTGGCTTGAGGGTGGGATGCTGATGGCCATTCTGAGAAAGCTAAAGCCTCTCTCCAGCCACCCCTTAACGCCACTGCTGCTTGTGTCCCCAGTGGCACAGAGCCTAGCCCACGACAGACATGAAATACATGCTGAATAACTTCATGAGAGCTGCACAGGCAGACAGTGGTGGAGGTAAGCCCGGAGCCCAGTCTTCTCGACTCCCTCCCACAGCACCTGCCTACCACCTCTGCTGGCTGAGAGAGGTGCCCTGTATGCAATTAAGGACTGATGTGAGGGAGGGGCAACCCCATGTCATCTGGCTTCTCACCACAGCCTGCTCATCGATCTCAGCGTCATCATCCTCACAAAGCTCGGAGGGACCAACATGAAACCTCAGGAGCAGCTCTGAGCCCTTGAATGGGAAAGCGGGGGCTTGGGAGTCATCCAAGATCATAGTAATTCATGTCCACAAAGCTCTCACATCTCCTGAAAGAAGTCCCTGGAGTACCTATATTCACAATTCTCTCATGCATTTCACAAACATGAACTGAAGTGTGAGGCCGGGCCCAGAACCCTCAGACCAAGACTTTCACATGCTTTTTCTATTTAATACAAGAGATTAGTTATCCCCACTTTACAGATGGGAAAACTGAGTTTCAGAGAGATTAAGTCACTGACCCTGGGCTTCACAGACAATAAGTAGCCAGGCTACTCCACAGTGCCTGCCTGTTTTGCAAAACCTGGCTGCAGAGAGCACTGTGTCCACCACCACCCCCACCCCGGCCGGAGGCAAAGCTTTGGTACAAGCACGTGGGAACGGGGGGGTGGGGTGGGGGGGGACTATAACTCACCATCATCACCATAATAACAACAACAACACTAGCAAACACTTATTAGGTGCCAACTATGTGCCAGGCACTGTACTAAGTGCTTTCCATACCTTAGCTCATTTAGTCCTCATACTATCTCTAGATAGAAGTTACTACCTGCATTTTTATGGGCCAAGGTCAAGCCCATGGTGTCACACAGATCCATAAATGGTGCCTAACTTTCTTCTTGCACATTTCTGACGATGACAGTGGCTTATCCTCCTGATGTCTACCCTCAGTCCTTGCTGCTGTAGATTAGGGACATTTTATCTTGCTCAGTTCTTAGTGGCAACGAATAAAACATTCTTTCTGACACGTGGAGACCAGGACAGAGCACGAGGAAGGGAGTCAAGTGAATCTTGGTCTTGGGGGCCTTGGTGAAAGAGAAGACCAGTCAATCCTGTCTTGGCCTCTGGGCTGCCCCACCCTACCCCCTCCGCCCCACCTGTTGAAGCCCACTCCCCCACCCCCACCCCTCCCCACCACTCCCCACCCCACCCCCACCCCCCCACCAGGCAGGAAAGTCCAAACTTGCCTGAAGCTCAACTCAGCTCCTAGACAGGGCCGGGTGCCAAGCCTGCCCCAGCTTCCCTCCACCTGCCTACCTGCCACCCAGCTGCCAGCCCTGGGAGGGGAGATCGATGCTGCAGCCGCCAGCAGTGTTGTTGGCCATTGATTGTTGAGATTTCTCGGCGGGCTCTGGAGCAAACAAACCTGCCGCTTCTCCAACAACAATCCGGGTCTCCAGCTGCAGAGTCTGCAGCCTTGCTGGCAGGCAGGCTGGCGGGAAGGGGGGCGGGGGAGGTCCTGGCTGGGCCCAGCAAGGACAAGAGACTCTGCCAGGAGATGAGAAGAAACTGAGTGGTCATGGAAAGGGGGGCAATGGAGAGACTGGGTGCAGATGCTAGGGTGAACCCCAGACCCTGCGCATGCCTTGTTCGGACCAACCTCCACATTCTTTCTCAGCCATTTTTCCATTCCTGGAATGCTGTCCTGTGTCCCTCTGCTTGTTTCAGTTCTTCCACCCTCACTTTTCCTGATCTACCAGCCCAGAGGGCTCTCTGTCCTCTAAAAGCTAAATACCTCCCCTTAGGAACTTAGCCTGACAATCCTTCATCCACCCATCTATTCTCCATTCAACAATCCTCTATTCAGCCCCTATCAGGTGATTTGATAGGTAGGAATACAACAGAATCATCGCCCTAAAGGAACCCAGTTTGGAGGGGGAGCCACCTTCTTCTTTTTTTTTTTTTTTAAGATTTTATTTATTTATGTGACAGAGAGACAGCCAGCGAGAGAGGGAACACAGCAGGGGGAGTGGGAGAGGAAGAAGCAGGCTCCCAGCAGAGGAGCCCGATGTGGGACTCGATCCCGGAACGCCGGGATCATGCCCTGAGCCGAAGGCAGACGCTTAACGACTGCGCTACCCAGGCGCCCCATCCACCTTCTTAATAAACTCAGCTGTGATTCCTTCCCAGTTAGACCTGGACCCTCTGATTTTAACAAAATGAGATATAAATGAGATGCCAAACAGCACCTACGTGATCCAACCACTTGCCTTCGAAAGCACAGGAGATTCCTAGCCAGGGACTGCTCGGGTCAGTTTCTCGTCTGAGGCTAGAGGGCTCACCTATGGGTCTTTGAAGGTCCAGTAAGCCTCTGGGATCCCTGGGCCAGGCCATCGTGGTGCCCTCCATCACAACTCTTTCCATCTTTCCTGGGACTGGGTGTCCGCTAACCCCCAAACACAGCAGTTACAGGGCCCCTCCCAGCGACAAGTCATGTCCATGCTGCAGAATGCAAGCAGTGGGTCTCTCCCCTCCTCCCCCCCAGCCCCCTGCCCTTTTCCACTCCCCCTCCCCCCCCTTCCTGCAATCTCCAGGGTCCCAGCCAGAATCTTGACACCCTGGCATCAACCTCAGCATCTCCCTTGGTCCCCCACCCCTTCCCTCTCCAAGGGCTCCTCTCTCTACCCTCAGGACCCTCCTTCCAGCTGGTCATCAGGCTGGAAGGACAGAACTGGAGAGCCCCTATGAAAAGTGCCTGAACCACTGAACACCCCCTCCACACAGATGCTCATTTGCATGCTGTTTTATCCCCCTTTGCATGCTTGCTCCCTATTAAAGGCACAGAAGCAGACCCTGCCTCTCCCCACTCCTAGACCAGATCCCTCCCCCCACTCCTCAGAGCTTCTCCCTCCCTCCCTCCCAGCCCAGCAGCTGAGCACCAGCTCCTTTGTCCCCCAAGCAGCCACCTGCTGAGTGCCTGGCCTGGGTCCCATCAGCCAGCAGGTGCCTAGGGAGTCCCAGAGCCTGGGAGGGGGGCTATCAGGCAGTGTGGAGAGCCAACTTGTGCCTCAGGGAGGAGGGGGTATCCCCTAAGTAAGAATAGAAGAGTGCTCGTCAGCGAGCCAGGACCCCCAGGATTTAAACCCTGTACTGGCTCTTGATGGCTGGGTGAGCTTGTGCAAGTCGTGTCATTTCCTGTGCCTCAGTTTCCTTGGGGGTTCATGGTGCCTGCCCCACCTCTTTCATTGAACAGCATTGAGATCAAAGGAAATCAGAGGGGTGGTGATGGAAGGAAACCAAAAGCCCCACTTGGAGTGGTGGTCCTCCGGTAGCCAGAGCTGTCCAGCACCAGGATGGGCTGATTGTCCGTGGAAGAGCCCAGTGCAGAACTGTTGAGGCAGGGATGGGGAGTGAGCACCAGATGGCCCAGGTCTGAGGAGGAAGGTGAGACGAGCAGTACAGAGGGATGAAGGGTGTATTCAGGGTGCCTCTAAGGGCCTTCGACCCTCACTTGCTGCTCTGACGGACACTGTCTTAGACATCATTTACATAGAGCAAGGGGATGTGTTAGTGATTTGAAACATCTGGTCCGGCAGCTGGTAGGCCCCCTCCTGTCATGAGGCCCTATTTTCTGGCTGGTTAGAGGAAATGGGGGAAAGAGAGTCGCCTTCTTTTGAGGACAGAATATCCTCTGGCATCTCCAGGAGGAGGTGTGAAGGTGGGATGAAGCAAGGCATTGCCTGGAGAGGTCATTAGTGCATTTATTTATCCAGCCTCCCCTTGGTCCCCTTCCCTCATTTCCCATTCACTTCCTGCCCATCCCCTGGTAGAGCCCTCATCCTGCTCTGCTGGGTCCAGCCACCTCCACCCCATCGCCCTCTTGGCTTACCGGCCCGGCCAGGAGGAGACCTGCTGCTTAGGTCGCGGTGGTGCTCCGGAGACTCTAGCCCCTGTGCGGTACCCTGAGTCGGTCTCTGTTGCACCCATATCCCCGATGTTGCCCACTGGCCCTTCCCTACCCTGGGCCTCAAGCAGACGAGACTGGAGGGGACAGGGAGGAGGACTTAGCCCTCTCAACTCAAAGCAACCACACACCCAACCTGGCAGAGTGCTTGGAGGTCAAAGCAAGGTTGGGACCGGAGAGGAGGCTGAGGGGTGGGGGCTGTGCAGCTGAGTCTATCTGGTATTCCTGAGGGTCTTGGGAAGAAAAAGCCCCAGATGTGCAAACACCCCTGTGAGTGTGCATCTCTACCTGGCTTGCCCGTCTTTCCCTGGGTGTCCGTGTCCGTATGTCCCTGCATATCTGGGTGCTTCGATCCCTGCACCCTGGGACTGTGGCCCTGGGTATAGGCACCACAGGTCGCAGCTGAGGCTGGTATCTCCCTCTCCCTGCAGCCCCCTCTGTTCTTTTCCTCCCCAACCTTGGGCTCCACTGACCCCTCAAGGAGACTTGTAGCTGGAGCTGCTGCTGCTATTTTTAGCAGGTCTGCACCCCTCCCCTCCCCCACTCAGGCTTGCTGGGGAAGTGGGGAGGACAGGCAGAGCCTGGGGAGTCTCACAGTCTGGAATGCTAGGTGGGTAAGGCCCTCTCTCCTCAGTCCTACAAGGCTGTGGAGGCAAGGGGAGCCTGGGCTTGTCCGCAGGTGCAGGGCCCATACCCTGGGACAGATTAGGCTCCATCCCACCTGCCTGGGGCTGGGAGAAGGTCCCAAGCTGTTCTCTCCCTAACTCCTCCCCAAGTTCCTAAGACCAGAGCCCAGGCCTCCAGTGACTCTTCCCTAAGCTGTTTGGAAGTAAGGCCGGAGCTCCTAGGTCTTCCCCCATAGAAGCCGGAGAGTCAGAGAGGAGCTCAAAGTGTCAGAAAGTTCAGTGTAGGGGGCACACCTGGATGAGGTGACCTCCCCCACCCTCCCCCGGTATCTCTGGCACTGCGCTGGCACTTCCCAAAGAAGTTTCAGCCCCAGACTCTAGGGACTCCTGGGTCCCACCCACCACTGCCCCAGCTGCTCTGGAAACTGGCACCAGCTGGAAGGGGCGAGGATACAGCGGTCCAAAGGGCATGAACTAGAGGATAGAGTAGGGAGGCAGCCCCAGCTTCCTCGGAGTGAGTGCCTGCCCTCTGGGCTCTGGATGCCCTTGCTTTCTGAGGGCCTTTGTTCCTCTGTCTTCTGTCTCTTGAGCTTAGCAGGGCAGGGATAGCCCCAGGTCAGCTTCCGGGGCCCAACTAGACCACTTCTCACCACTGTCTAGTTCTCTAACTATGGGATGGGGCAGGTTAATCAGTCAGTGTGGGTGAATAGACCAGCAGAGCCTGGCACACCATAGGTGCTCAAAAATATTCAATCCCTCCCTGGGATCTTGTCTCACACCTCCATCCCCCTCCTCCCAGCTTGTCCCCCCCCAAATGCACATACATGCACATACACATACATAACATGCACATACATACTCGCACACATGTACGCACGTACACACAGCCTGGCCTTCCAAGTGCTCAGCAAATACTGACCAACAGAGAGAGGTGAGGACACTGGGGTCCACTGCCATACAGAAGGCAAGTGGTAAGTCAAAAGAGCACAGTGCCCCACGCTGCCGGCCCCCCGCCCCCAACTTTACTACCGCCCAAGAGGCTCCTATAAAGGCAAGGCTGTGACTCTCCACTCAACCCACCCAAAGACTGTAAAAAGTCATAGTCCAAGTACTGTATAAAAACTAGACAGATCCGGAGAAGGCAAGACAAGCTCAAGGTCACACCGCCTGTCATTGGAGAGAGCACCTTCCTGCTGGCCTCCGGGTTCTGAAAAGGCCTCACCAGGCTCCTCAGCTTCACGGCTAAAAACAGATACTCTAGTGACTTCCTGGGCAGAGAGTGGCCAGAGCATATACCAACATTAAGGACCAGGGCAGCCCAGGGGTCTGGGTTCAGTGCCCCTCCATCCCTAGCCAACTCTCCCAGTCCATCTCCTCTCAGAGGCAGCTGACAAAAGCAGCCACAGGGCAAAAATCACAAGGTCCGGGTCGTAACTTGGGCCTTTGTGCACAGAACAAGCCCCTCATCTGACTTAAAGGCCCTGGAGTCTTAGGGCTACCGTGCTGTTGGCTCCGCGGCAAACACAGGCCCAGGGAGCAACCTCAACGGTGATGGCTTTTGAACTTCAGGGAGGGGGCTGGGATGCTGGTCTGGTACTGGGAAGGTACCTGCTCTGGGGCCCTGACCCTCTATGGCCCTGTCTTGCTAGGCTTGGTGGCTGGGAGGAACTGTCCATGGTAGGTGCCTGGCATGAGGCAGGGGTAGAGGATGGAGGGGACGGTTGCTCCTCCCCAGATCAACTTCTGTTCCCCAACTTCACCCCTGGGCTGGGCTGAACTGGCCCTGGTTACTGGCTCCAGGGAGAATGCAGTTCCTGCCTTCACAGACTTCCTCGTCCCAACTAACATTCCCAAGGTTTTTCATTCAGAGAAATACATCCCTGCTGCCGACAAAGTGGTGATTGGAACGTTAGTGCTGAAGGAGGGCTGACCTGAGCACCCGGCTCAGGGCCAAGTCCCTCCCCTGCCCTGGCCACACTACTTGGCATAATCGGGGTGGAGTATGGCAGATTGATGAGTTAACAGGCTGGTGAGGGAGGTGATGCCAAAGGGACCTCTGCTGCTCCTCCCACTCCTCCAGTCTGCCCCAGGGGTGAGGGTCAATTCTACTGCCCCCACTCCAAGGCAACCCCCATCCTTTCCTCTGGGGACTGCAGTTCAATGCCACTTGTCCAGCCCCAGGAACTGAGGGCAAGCAGGGCTAGGGCCCCCGGGTCCCCAGGGCCAGCAGGCAGGCAGGAGAGGTGAGCACAGGGCTGCAGGGGAAGGTGGAGCACGCAGCAGGTGACGCTGTAGCAGAGGCCTCATTAATCACCTCTCCAGCCCCCAGCTCTGCAGTGGCGAGACCATATTAGATTTTAAATTGGAAAGCAGAGAACGTGGCAGTTAGCCGGTTGCTCCCTCTACCCTGGGTCCCTGATCATAGCCTCAAGGGAGGGAGGGTGCAGTGGGGAGAAGAGAAGAGAGCTGGCCCCACCGCAGTCTGGAGCCCTGTCCCCCCACACCCCTGCACCACTGCCCCCGGACCCACGTACCCAGAGCCTGAGGGGCTGTCCAGGCCACATGGCCCTGGAAAGAGTCAGGTTAGGGTCTAAGAAGGGGGCAGAGTGAAAAGGAGGGAGCACAGCAGCCACCTTGGGGAAAAGTGCATCCCTTCTGGGACCTGGTGCCTTTTTGGGCTCGAGGACTGTAGGAAGCCAGGTTCCAGGTGTGACATCCATGGGCAAGGACAAATAGTAATGACTTAGAGCCCATGCATGTGTTTGGACCTGCGTGCACGCACCCATGTATACCCACAGATCCGCATACTCATACGTGCGTACACAAGCAGCAGCTCAGTGTGGTAGAAATTTTGAGCCCAGGCTGGGGAAGAGGCAGATGCAGTTCAAACCCCTTTTTTGCCACTTACTTCCACTATGAACTAGGATGATTTACTTTGCTTCTCAGCCTTGGTTCCTTCATGTAAAGTGGAAAATATTGATTCCAAGCATGAAAAGCTCCTGCTCTGGGTGGTCCCCAGCTCTCTAGGAGGTCCACACCTGCCCACAGAGGGTGTTCCATAACTGTGAGCGCCCTGCCATGGCCTCAAGGTCGGGCAGCTGCTCTGGGGCTGCCCTAGGAGCCCCGGGGAGGGGCAGGCCAGGCTCCCTGCCCCCTGGGCTCCTGACTGGGCAGCGAGGTTGTGGCAAATCAACAAAGCACAGCGGACATTGTCATGGGACATTCACACACCCTGGTCCCATCCTGGGCCAAATCCTGGGAGGCCAAGCATGCCTGGCTGTCCCCTACCCACAAAGTCCTCTTGAAATGGTTCTGCCTGAATTTCCAAACTGGCCCATCAAACACCCCGCCCCTCAGAACACCAGTGCTCAGCCAAGGTTGGGAAGCCATCATCAGTGGGCAGTGAGTGGTGATAGGCCCAGCTCTTATGAGGCCTTTAGGAATAATCTAAAGAAGTCCCAGCGCTCCTTGCCATTTCTCTCTGCCCAACCCCAGTCCCCAGTTTTCCAGGCTCAAAGGAGGGGAGCAGATACTGCCATGCCATCTTAACTCTTCTCCGGGACCCCGACTCTAGACTCTTCCCTTCTGAGAGGCAGTGAACACTACGGGAGTTGAGGTCCGGTATGAGCTACACTTCCGTTATGGTAGCACTAACCACATGTGGCTATTAAGATGGAAGTTCAGTAACATGAAATACAATTAAAAATTCAGTTTCTCAGTCTCCCAAACCATATTTCAAGTGCTCAATAGCCATGTGCGGCCACTGGCTACCATATTGGACATGCAGGTATAAAATGTTCCCCTCATGACAAAAAGTTCTGTTAAATAGCACTGCTCCAGGGCTGGACCACCCCTGGGTTTGAATCTGATACATTCAAATTAGTCATCTTGGGAACTGTGCTCCCTGGGTCCCAGTTTCTCCATCTATAAGATGGAATAATAGAAGTTCGCATCTCATAGAGTTATTGTGGGAGTTGAACGAGTTAATTCTGGTAAAGCACTTCGAATGGTACCAGGCATGTGATAAATTCTCAGTCAACAGTAGTGTTACATATTTTTATTCACAAAGTCCTTTGTGGCTCACTGGATCCTGGAAAGTGAGAGCTGGCAGGGCCTTCGGATACTTTTCCCATTTTACTGGTGGGGAAATGGAGACTCAGGTTTGAGAAGTGATTTGTGCAGGGGAACTCAACCTGTTAGGGGCTGGACCAGGACGAGGTGGGCTGATTCCTGGCTGGTGGGCTCTACTTATCCCCACACCTGCTCTCTCCATCTAGCAAGAAGATCCCAACCCTGAGACGCCAAAGCCCAGGGTTATCCACCACCCCAACCCCGGACAGTGGGAGACAAAGCTACCCCTGGCAGCTTAGGAAGTAGTGAACTCTCTGTCCCCGGAGGTATGCCCACGGATGGTACACAGCCCCGGAAGTGTTAGAGAGGTTATTCTTCAGAGCAGTTGGACAAGATGCTCTCTGAGCCCCAACATGCTGAGTCCCAGCTCTGCCCCAAGTTTGCTGTGTAACCCGGGAAAGCCCTATGGACTCAGTTTCCTCCTGCATAATAAATGAGGGAGGGCTCAGATTCTGGGGATCAATGACTTCCTTGCCTGCCACGAGGAGGTGCCCCCATTCATATCTGCACTCCAGATTTGACTGGACTGCCAGGGGTTGACCAAGAGAGGGTAGTAAAAGGGTGTGATGGGAAGGTAGTGGCAGAGAAAAAGAGGGTAGACTGGGAATGGGCGACCCACTAGCTTGTGCCGGCAGACACTCTTCATCAATTGCCAGTTGGGGCTGTGCTGGGGAACTGCCAACGGCTCGCTGCCCATCTTTTCCCTGTAGGGCCTGCCCCTGCCCGCCTCTGCCCTCCCCTGCCCACCCCTGCTGGACAAGGGCCAGGCACTTTGGGGAGAAGGGAGCCTTCCAAGTATGCAGACAAGCAGAATCTGTAAGCCCACCCTTCACTGTGCCAAGCACGAGGGGTCAGCATTTGTGGGCAGAAATGTGGGAAGAGAGATGCCTCATGTTGGACCCTTGCCCACAGGCACAAGCAGTATATGTGCTGAGGGCCCACCAGGGAGTGCCCCCAGGAGGTCAGAGGTGGGAGCTATTGTCATGCATTGGGCCAGCAGCGATGGCTCCCCAGAAAGGGGATAGGACTTGGGCCTAGAAGGATGGGGAGAGTTTGAAGAGACAAAGGAAGAGTGCACAAATGGGACAGAAGGAGGAAGGCACCTGTTCTAGCAGAGAAGGTCCCTCTGAGTGTATCTCTGTGCCCACTCCAACCACTGCCCCCACAGGACACCACTGGGACTTCCTTCCCCATCACCCCAAGCTGCAGGGCTCCCAGGACAAGTACCCTAGGATAGTGGGGCCAGGCTGCCAGAGAGATAGTCGGGAGGCCCCCCGTGAGAGCCGTGGACAGAGCTGAGCTATGGAGCTGTCCAGCTCGGGGTTCTAGTCTCAGGCTTGTCACTCATTAGTCGTGAGACCTTGGATATGTTCCTTAACCGTCTGGACCTGGGTGTCTTTATCTCTGGGAACCTCCTTAGAGTAAGGGGAGGCTGAGAGTGGCATGTGAAGGTGCTGAGTGCATGGTGGGTACACAGTGAGCACGGAGTAATGGCAGCTGTTACCTGCCCCAGCTGCCTGGCTCCAGACCACAGGAGGCAGAATGTGTCCATTCAGCCTCTGCCATGCCTTCTGGGGGACCTTGGAGAAGCCATGCTCCAGCTCTGGGCCTCAGTTTCCCCATTCGTCAGTTAGGGCTTATATTGCCTTTCCTGTTAATACAAGTAGTCACATAGCAGTAAACCTACCTTAGATGTGGGGATACTGGCTGTAATTACTACAGTAGCACATGGAATCAGAAGCCTCTAGAACTGGACCTCAAGCCTTAGGGGCCCTATGTGGCCCTGCTAGCCTCTAGCTGGGACCTCTTATTTCAGGGGGCAGGCCTGGGCCCAGTGGTACTGTCACTATGGAGACCAGGCTCCGGCTCTGGGGGGCCCAGGTGGTCTCACTCTCAGGACCTCTCTTCCCTCCCACGGGCTCTGGGATAATGAGGGTCTGCAGGGGCCAGGCCCTCAGTAATCCCCTATTAAAACTTGAAAAGGGCCAGGGAACCTCCAGAATAAACTCATTAATTTTTATGGGATAATAAATGTATCCCATTAAATTCTCATTCTTATGCTGGGCCAGCTTAACCTCTGGAACCCAGAGGGGTGGGCTCCCTGCCCACTGTATCCCCAGGCACCCCCTATACCCACCTGCTGTCATGCTTCCCCACTCCCACAGCCCCAGCTGAGAGCTGGTGCTACCACAAGGTAGGGATCAAGGCCGACCTCATCTCAGAACTCTGGGCACCCTTCCCTGTGCCGGCTTTGGCTTCTTCCTTAGGAGGCCAGCAACTGCGGCCCTCTGCAGGATCTATCAGAGTGACGGGGACCCCTTCTACCCTTGCAGACGATGGGGTGGGGCCAGCAGATGTGAATCAAGGCCTGTCTCTATATGGCCCTCACCAAACCCAGATGTGCCCACTCCACAGATGGAGAAACAGAGGCCCAAGTAGGCGGGCCCCTGCTCAGGTCGCAGAGCCAGTGAGGCACCGATTTGGGATTGGAACATGAGTCTCTGGCTGGCTGGTGCAGAAAGATTTGCAGAAACAATAGTAGCACCAAATGCGGCGGCCCAGCTGGCCCTGAGGTGGCATCTGGAGTCTGTTCCCCGCGATGCAGCAGGTCCCCCAGGCAGGGCCACTGCATTGTGACCCCAATCCTTCATCACTGCCTCCACAGAGCAATTCCAGCTCCACGGCCCACCAGCACTGTAAACCCTCAGCAGCCTCCTGGGCCTCAGCGAGCCTCAGTTTCCCCATCTATAAGACAAGGACGATAACACCAACCTAGCTGGATGCTATGAAGAAAAGTCCCCAGTCGTTCTGGCTTCCCCTAAACAGAGGCTAGACAACCCTCCACCCCCATCCCATCCAATCCGGAGCTGTCGGGGGTGCAGCACCCGACTCCCATCACTCCCCTCACCAAGCTGGGCCCCGGGGAGGAGGGGGCAGGGCGGTGGCCTTCCCTGGGAGGCCCAGTCTGGGCCTGGGGGGAGGGGCCTCCAATCCCAAGTGGGGCCACCGAGGGGGTGGTGCGGGCCGGGAGGCGGGAGTGGGAGAGAATCCACCGGGGAGGCATCCTGAATGGCTCATTAGTGCCGATGAAAGCCTTTTTTCATTTCGTCTAAATACTTTAAACAGGGCTCCCTCCGATGTCTATTTGCATAGCTTAAGAGCTAATGCGGGGGGAGGGCCCAGGCGGCGGCAGGGCCACGCCGGGGTGGGGGGCTCCTCCGCGGTGGGGATGGCGGTGTGGGGGAGGAGAGGGGTGTTTCCCCGGACCCAGCGCTCTAAAAGCAAGCAGCCCCGGGCCCTGCGTCCCTCCTGGAGGAGAGGAGAGAGGAACAGTCCCTGGAGTGCCTTCCTGCCTTCTGGCCCCCGCAGAGCGGACAGGTGGGGTGTTGGGGAACTGTCCACCTCCCACGCAGGCCTTAGAACCAGCTGCCCTTTGCATGGCGGGTGCAGTAATATCCTCGTTTAACAGATGAGGATCCTGACGTGCTGGGGGTCACACACGCTGCCACCCACCAGGAAACATGTTTCCCCAGACAGGAGAGGTCTTGTCCAGGGCCATCTTCTTCCCCACCCCAGGCATGCCTCAGTGTTGCCCTGACACAGGTGGGTAGGGGCTGCCCGGCCTCTACCCTGTGGCCTCTCCCTCCGTGCTTCCCTCCAAACTACAACTTAGAGCAGTAAGTCTCTTAAAACCCCTCCAAAGTGCCCATTTCACAGCTGAGGACACAAAAGCTCTGCGAGGAAACTTTCCTGGGCTCAAGTGAGTTTCAAGTGGCAGAGCTGACATTTGAACTCAGGGATGTGGGACGCAGGGTCCGCCCCCCCCCCCCCCCCCCCCCCCCGCCGAGAAACCGATGTTGTGGGTTTCTGGTTTGGAGTCCAGACACGGATGTGCTTTGGGCACGGGGCGGGGTGGGGGGCGGGGGAGGTCTCTGGGTCCCAGCCAGAAGATCCAGACCAGGTCAGGCTCAACTCAAGTTCCAGATGCTAGAAATTCTGGCCCCAGCTGTGCTTCCAAACTGCGTGAGAGCTTGGACAAGTCCATTCTGTCTCTGAGCCTCAGTCTCCTCAGCTGGCTAGAGGGCTCTCCGCTGGACAGCTCCGCTCTCCTTCTGTGAGGTAGGATAGCATCCTGGGAAGACTAAGGCTTTGAAGCCAGACGGGTGTAGGTTCCAATCCCAGCTCCACCACTGTGCGACCGGGCGAGTCCTCACCCCACCTCCCTAGGCTTCAGGTTCTTTGTAATTCCCATCTCACAGAGTTGCAATGTCAATGAAATAATACAAGATCTGGGAACAGCCTGACTGAGCATGCGGGTCCCTGACACCCCCTTTCACTCTGCCCTGCATCGCACGCTCCCTCTCTGTCAGTCTCTTTTCCTCTGAACTCAGCCCCGGTGGAGAACTTGAGGAGCCTGGCGGCAGGGAGGACAGGTCACAGGGCCTCAGGCTTCCATCAGAGTCACCCAGGATATCCGGAGATGCCCTCTCCCCAGAAATGGCTTGTCTCCCGGAAATTATCTTACCCTCTCTGACAGTGGGTAGCACCCTCCGGGACCAAGTGGCAGCTGATTACGGAATCAATTTGCTCGTTTGATATGTTATCTCAATCCCATTTAACCAAGTGCTCAGTCCCCCCAGATAACACAATCAGTGCAATCGACAGTGACGGGAGGTGCCCATTAGCTCCGCTCCATTGCCCAGCACCCACCTGGCGGCCAGTGGGAGGAGCTGTGCCCACGGTGGTCCCTTCCTGAGGCAGAAGATCTATTTGGCCTCCCTCCCCCAGGTACAAGTCCCATAGGTACCTACCCTGGGAGCCGCAGGCCGCATCTCCTATGGGGCAATCCTGGAAGGGGACACTTGGTCTTTAGTCTATGTGATGAGAGAGGCTCCTCTTTCTTATGCTACTTTAAGATCCGTCTCCACTCACCTGGCAAAGACTGTGTGACATCTGGGAGGTGGGCAAAGAGAGGAGCCCTGTCCCGATGTGTCATAGGCACTGCCTGGACCCTCCGTCACTGACTCAAGTGAAGGACACAGGGCGCTGGCAGACCATCTGCTGCAGGGGGTATGGGGCTGGCTGGGCATCTAGTTTGGGCATTGTGTTGTCGGTGACTGGCACAGAATACCAAGGCACAGATGGGCTGCTTCGGTGGGCATCTCAGAAGTTAAGGGTTGGTCTTGTTTTCTCAGGGCTTTGGAGCACCAAGGCCCGTCTGACCCAGAGCAATGGAGAGCCAGCCCTCTGACCTGCACCCACCTCTCCCATCCCATCTCCTCCCTCCTCCCATTTGTCTGACACATCAGAGCTGCTATGGGCTCCTGAACAGAATGTAGGCCATCTGCCACTTCCTCATGCCTGCCAGTCCATGGGGTGGGTGTGAGCCTGTGGAATGACAGCCCCACCATCAGACATTCAGAGGAACCAACCTTCTTCTTGCAAACTGTTAACTCCCTGGCTGTGTTTCCCGTCAAGTGCTCATGCAGCCATTTTGAGAGCTGTTAGAATGAGAATATCCTCCCAGCCTTCTTGGAGCTGGCAAAATTCTGTATGAGCTGAATCTGGAGCCAGAATCCATTGACCTTTTCCTGGCGGTTAAGGATCTAGAGAGCCTAGTGGGCCACAAGCAGAATATGTATCATCTGTCCAGCTATGTGGTTGAAAAAAATCAAAATAATCAACAGCAGAGCAATCTGTACCTCAAACCAGCAAGAGCAGCCAAGTTTCATCTTCCATAGCCTATCTAATTGACTAGTAGTGGTTGCCTGGATAGCTGTGTTGAGAAGGATTCTGAAGTCCCATGTGGCTCAGCAAGAAATACCCAAAATTGGTTAACAACGTCTGCCATGGATTGGGGCTAACTATTCTATCCCTGCTTTAGAGCCTTCCCTAGATGGACCCTGGCTAGTATCACAAGAAAGTTGGGGGGGGGGGGGAAGAAAGAAAGTTAATGGGAATTCAGAGAGATGTATCAAATGAGGAAAAGAAGTAATATCATCTCAGTTAATCCTAAAAAAGAAACCCCGTTTTACAGATGAGTAGACTAAGTTTCAGAGAGTTTAGGTTATTTCCCTGAGGTCATGCAGCCCAGAAGTGGAATGGATTTGGGATTTGAAGCCACATATGCTTTACTCTAGAGCTTGGCTCTTCCCCCTCTATTCACATCACTGTTCTAAAAGGATTTAAAAAAAAAAAACAGATAAAAGAAATGATTTTCTGAGAAGTGAGAGAAATAGGACATAATGGACTCTAACAAAGATGTCATGTACTCATGAGGGAATCTAAAACAAAACCCCAAATGTATTTCCTGAGACTAATGACCAACAGCTTCACTGAGAACAGAAAATGATCTTGAATGCCCTATAATCACAGGCAGAAAAGCCACTGTGGTCGGGGATGGTCTTCTTGCTAAGGGTTTTAGCTCAGGTCTTCAACTCACTGGCTGAAGCCACTTCTTTTCTTTGACCTGTTTCCTCGTCTATCAAATCAGGCCCCAAGGAGGAATGGCGAATATTTATCTCTCATGTTGGTCCGAGGTATCAAGCATGGCTGCCTGGAGTGTTGTGTTGAGAAGGATTCTGAGGCCGAATCTGAGAAGAGCAGGAAACAGTGGAAAGATCAATTGTTAGTGACCACCTCTGGTGTTGGAGGAGAAAGGCTATCTCATGTGACATCCTGGAAATATGTGATATCCTCTCATTTCCAGCTCTCAAATTCTCTAGCTCCTGATTCTCAACAGCGAGCACACTCCCCAAGCCTCTCTGTCAACAGAGAGATGGATCTCCTACTATCTGGACGGGGTGTGACGCCGCTCACTGTGGGGCAGGGGAGAACCTCTGATCATTCGTTATTATTTCAGGACTCTCCTCAGAGGCCCCGACCACGGGGGAAGGGCAGGCCCCAGGCATCGAGGAAATGGATGGGGAGCTGACAGTGGCCCCCACACCTGAGCAGCCGGAACGAGGCGTCCACTTCGTCACCACAGCCCCTACCCTGAAGCTTCTCAACCACCACCCACTGCTCGAGGAATTCTTACAAGAAGGGCCAGATGGCGGCGAGGAGGGGCTGAGGCCAGCACTGCCCTTCCAGCCTGACCCACCTACACCATTCACCCCGAGTCCCCTTCCCCGCCTGGCCAACCAGGACAGCCGCCCCGTCTTCACCAGCCCCACTCCAGCCATGGCTGCAGCACCCACTCAGCCCCAGTCCAGAGAAAGACCCTGGAGCCTGGAGTCAGAGCCCTCCGTGCTTCGTATCACAGCTCCCCTACCTCCCGTGCCCAGCCCAGGCCCCGGGGAAGAGCCCAGTACTACACCCCCTAGCAGAGCATGGACTCCAACCCAAGAGGGTCCTGGAGATATGGGCAGGCCATGGGCTCCAGAGGTCAGGTCCCAGACCATGGGGCTCGGGACGGAGGGAACCATCACGACCTCTACAGCCTCAGGGGATGATGAGGAGACCACCACCACCATCATCACCACCACCATCACCACAGTCCAGCCACCAGGTCAGCTCCTCGCTGGCTTGCAGATCTGGAAATGGGGATGGGGGAACCACGGGGCCCCTAAAGTCCTCTGTCTCTATCACTGTGCCAGCCTGCCTTGCCCTTTGGCACCAAGGGCCAGCCTGCAGGAGGCAGGTAGATGGGAACCAAATGGCCTGGGTTCAAATCCTGATTGGAAACAACTACAACAGACCCTAGGAATTTTGCTGAACCTCTCTGAACCTCATCTGTAAAATGGCGATAAGACCTACCTCATTGAGCCATTGTGACAACTGAGATAAGATTGCACCTAGTAGGTGCTCAGGAAAAGGTGGTCCCCTTCTTTCAACAGGGAAATAGATTCCCTAAGAGCTGGACTTCACCACACACACACACACACACACACACACACACACCAGTCAGCCTTAGTTGAATCAACATCACCAGAGCTGGGTTTAGCCTTGTGTTTCCTCCTGCCTCCCAGGCCCTTGTAGCTGGAATTTCTCAGGCCCGGAGGGCTCTCTGGACTCCCCCACAGCCCCCAGCTCACCTACTGATGTCGGCCTGGACTGTTTCTACTACATTTCCGTCTACCCTGGCTACGGTGTAGAAATCAAGGTAAGCGACCTGGTTCCCTCAGGGACAAAGCTGGGACGGTTGTGTTACTTTTCCAGAAAGGTGCTGGCTACTGGGAGAGGTGGGGATGTTCAGGGGCATCAGTTGGCCTAGAGCCAGGGCTGGGCCTAAAACTTGGTCAGTTTCTGCCTTATGCACCAGGGAGTGAAGAGCAACTGTTCCCAGGGGCTTGATCAGGAGCTCAGGGGAGCGTGAGGGGCTCTCTACTCTTGGATGGGCAGTAGAGTGGGTGAGTGTCTGAATTTATGTGGTTGGGGAATGAGAATGCAGGGCTTCATGGTTGGGCCTGAAAGAGCCATGGGGCCTCATTGACTGACTTACTCACTCATTCCTTCAGCAAATACTCCCTGAGCAGCTCCTCTGGGCCAGGCCCTCTGCTGGCTCCTGGGGTGCAGAGTTGGGGAAGACAGACATGGTGCACCATCAGAGAGCACCATCTGGTAGGCGAGTCAGACCCACAGCCCCAGCCTCCTGCCCCCTGCCTTCCCAAGCTATCTCATCCCTCCCTTGGGATTAAGACTCTCTCTTAATCCTCAGCCCTGAGCCTGCCCATCCTCATGGATGTCCCATCGGCTCTTCCACCTCCACGGGCCTCAAAGCCAACTCTTCCCTTATGCTCCCCCAAACCTGCTTGCCACACCACTCTTGACCTCTGAGTTGGACCCTAACCCTTCAGAAACATGGCGCAGGGCCACCACCATGCAATGTGGATGGAGCCTGGAGCTGTGCACGGTGAGGCCAACTCGGCCCTTCTCTCTCCCTCATCCCTGAGTCCCATCAACTCGGGCCTACGTTCTATCATGACGCTCCCCAAAACTCAGATCTGTCTCCTTCTCTCCTCCATCCCACCACCCCAAGGTCCAGCTTCCATCATCTCTCCCCCAGATGATGCAGTGGCTGCCTCACTGGTCACCCCCCTCATGCTTGCCCCCACTGTCCACCTCCAATGCAGTCACTTTTTTTTTATTGTTTTATTTTGTTTAAGTAAGTTCTTACGCCCAACGTGGGACTTGAACTCAAGACCCCGAGATCAAGAGTCACATGTTCTGAGCCAGCCAGGTGCTCCTCCACTGCAGCCATTTTTCCCATATGAAATCGGTCCTCCCCTCCACACCTCCCCAGAGGCCTCTGAACCAAGGCCATTCCCCCGGCCCGTGTCTAGCCACTCCCTCCCTCCCTCGTTGTCTACCCCCCCTTTGCACTGAGCAGCTTGCAGCTAACTGGATGGGCCGAGCCTGCTTTCCCCACAAGCCCCAATTGTACATGCTGGTCCTTCTGCCCAGAAGAGTCATCCTACTATCCCTTCCTGGGACTCACCCTTGGGGTCACTTTCTCTGTGACTTCTCTCCTGATGCCCCATCCTAGGAGTCTGTTAATAAGCTGGCCACGTCCCCAGCTAGACTGTGAGCTCCTTGAGGGGTACCCTGGAGCACAGGGCCCAGAATGGGGTCTCCGTGGACTGGCTGAATGAATGCACAAATGGATGGAGGAAGGAAGGAACGAGGTGACGGTGGCCCGAGTCTGGGGACAGACTGGAGGTAGAGGCAGGCATTCGGCCTAGCTGAGGGCATCAGGCAGGTGACTGAGGAGCAGAGGGAAGGGGGCAGAGGAGGAGTCCGGGAAACAGGGCAGGGCTGGCTGCTCCCAGCTCCTGGATCTGGGCCTGGAGCCAACTACACCTGACCTGGGGATGTCAAAGCCAGGTCTCTGAGCCAGGCCCAGAGGAGGGGGACCCTCTCCCACCACTGGTGGACCCCTCGCCTTCTTTCTGTAGCTGTTTGCTCCTGCCCTGCCAAGGCCTGGGCCCTCGCTCTGGGCTGACGGGGAGGGCAATTAGGAGTAGCCACCCCCCCACCCCCCGAGCCATTAGCACTCAGTGCCGCTTAATTAAGGTAATTAATGTAAAATCATCACCTAATGAGAGGTGGCACCGGCTGTGGCTCACCGGGTGGAAGGCGCCAGCTGCAGGTGTGAGGAAGGGTGAGGGCAGGGGCAGATGCCAGGCTGGGTGCCTTCCTGCGGGCCTGAGCCGGCTGCACCTGCCCCCCAAGCCTACCATTCCCACCGAAGCCCACCGGGCCAGGCTGGGCCCAGTTCCGGTACTCTCCACAATGGGACAAGATGCTGGCTCTGCCTGCACCAGCCCTGGCCCCGGCATGAGCCCACCCTGGAGGCCCACCCCCTCCCACCCTATAAGCCCTGTGTCTGTTGTCTGGTGCCGCCACTATTTTTTTTCATCAGAATGCAAAAGCTGTTACCAGGCAACCCTGAGATGAAGACCTGCCACAGCCCTGATCGCTGTCTGGGAACATGGCAGGCAGATGCTGGCGCCGCCCTCCACTTGCCACCATGGGCCAGAGTCCTTGGGGGCTCCCGCTGGCCCTGATGGCCTGAATTAGAGTCTGAGGCCATGGCAGGAAGGGCCGGGGGGGAAGGGACGGCACCAGCCAGGGCTGAAGCAAGGGTTAAGATTCGTCTCCTTCCGGGGCTGAATCTGCAACGTCTGCTCCTATCTGGGCCTCATGGCCACACCGTGCAGGTCTGGTTACTGGTACTGCAGACCAATACCCATGGAGAGCTGGGAAGACTGAGGCCAGCAAGGAAAGGGAACTGCCTAAGGTCACTCCAGTAGCCACTAACTAGCGTTTTTTGATGAAGGAATTTGCTCTCCAAATATAAACGGAGCAATTACCACGTGCCAGGCTCTGTGCTGGGGGCGGACACAGTTCCCCGGGGAGACGGATGTCCTAAGCCCTGACCAGGGAACGCTCAGCACCGTTGGGATGGAGTGGGAATGCTGGGATGGGGCGCACTTCCCCAGCCTGGAGGGTCGGAGAAGGCCTTCCAGAGGCCGTGATACGTGCTCTGGGGCCTGACAAAGGAGAGGTCAGCCGACAAGCCCGGACTGGGAAGCGGTGGCTCTGGAGGACTGGCCGTTGACGACTCCCAGGGCAGGATGGGACAGATGATTTCTATTGCACAGGAGCGGGAGGTGAGCCTGGGGTCTTCCCGATCACACTTCTGCCAGAGGCTAGGCCTGAATGCAGTGCTCCTCTGCCCGGACAGTGGGGGATGGAATGGGTGATTCTGGGTGGGTGGAAGGGTTGAAATCCAGGCAGGGGGGATGGGGGAAACCATGGGAGGAGAGGAGCATGTGAAGGACCATAGGTCACGTCCCTGACACCATGCTGAGCCCCTGCCATGTGATCACAGCTCTGACTAAAGTCTAGGGCCCCTTTTCATGAGGTTCCAGAACGCCTAACTCCCCAGCTCTCTGTTTTGGACTCCAGCCCCTCATAACTTTCTTTATCCCCCACCCCCACCTCCCTTCAGGCCGCCGCAGCAATTTGCGTGCTGAGGCCGAGGGTCTGAGCTGCCCACAGGCAGGAGGCCAGCTCAGGTCCTCTGTAATCAGAGGATGTTTGTCGTTTCAGCCCGGGCCCAGGAGCTGGGCTAGGCTCTCTTGAGAGGTCTAGAGAAGCCCCTTCAGGATGGGTGGGCACAAGCCCCCTGGCCCATGTGGGTCCCATCCCTTTTCCAGGCAGCCGGTCTCCCCCGAGGGCTCCAGGCCTTTCAAATGGGCCTGGCATGTGCCTCTCATTGCACTTGGCATTCCAAGAGCCTTCCCACTGCCAGTCTCCGTCTTGGCTTGGCTGCTCTCTGTACCATCTGGAGCCTGGGCACAGCTGCCCACAGTCCCTACCCTAGTGCCCCAGGTGGCCTCATTGGAGCACAGCTCTCCCACGCCAGGCCAGCTGCCAGTTTGACAGCCAGAACACCAGGACCAGGCTTGATGGGGCCACCAATAGGGTGGTGGATCAATGAGGTGAGATTTCTGGGCCACCTCCTCTCTTCCGGCTCCTGGAAGGCTCGTCTAAGAGGGATTACGGAGGCGCATGCAGGTCTGGCCCATTGCATTTAGGCCCCTCTCCCCATCCCTAAAGCAGACTCTGTCCCATAGGCTTTGTGGACAGACATCAATTCAGACAAGAGCACAGAGGCTGTCATGTGGGCCTGGGTCCCAGACCTGCCTCTGCAGCCCGTCTCTTGGTGACTAGGCAAAGCCACTGGCCTTCTCCGGAATGGTTTCCTTCTCTGTAAAAGGAGATGAACCAGATGAGGCAGAAGGGCCCTCCCAGCCAGTCCTTCTGAGAGTGTCTCCTCTCGTGGGTTCAGGAAGCTCCCTCCTAGGCCAGGCTGGGCCGCGGCCCCTCAAGCCCTTGAGCCTGCTTCCTGCTTCCTGGCGGCTGTAGAACCTGGCCCAGGGAGAGGGTGGCTTCCAGGGACAGTGCCTCCTAGGCAGAGCCCTGACAGAGCTGAGCCTCAGGGGGCTTGACAGCCAGCTATCCCCATGGCAAGAGCATTAGTCTTACCAAGGTAGAGCCCAGGTCTCCCCAAGAAAGGGGAAGAGGACTGTTCAGATGCGCTGAGCCCCTCACAGGTGGGATCTAACTTAATCCTGACAACCCTATCAAGTGGGCACGATCCTCCCAGCCCACACACGAAACCGGGGTTCAGAAAGGTCATGTGACTTTCCCCAGGACCTTTCAACTAGTCAGTAATGGAGCTGGAGGTTGATTCCAGGACTCAAGAGCCCCTGTTCTGCCCCTGGCCCAGGAGATTGGCCCAGGTGTGGCGAATCCGAAGAGGGAGTGCATTTGGGGACAGTTGGGGGCTCTAGCCCAACCCCTTTCCTCAGCTCAGCACTGCCTGCTCCTGTAAGATACCCACCTGGAACTCCCCCAGTCTGGGGCCGGGCCTGGGACGCTATGCACAAAGACAAAGCACTAGGCCAGGAATCGGGGGTCCTGGTCCAGAATCCTGGCTTCGCTTTGGATTTACTGTGCGATGCAAAGAGGAACTCTCAACTTCTCTGATTGCAAGGTTCCCTTATCTATAGAGCGGAAGTAAATACACTCTGCCCTGCCTCCCTTATTGAGATTTTGTGCGATCTGAAAGGATAATGGGTGTGAAAGAGCTTTGAAAACCGATAAAGGGTCTCATGGGAAAAGTTGTGATTCTACCGCTGTGGGGAGTGGGGAGCACGTGGGGGCGGGGGAGCACGTGGATTTTGTGGCGCATGCAAATGAGGGAGCACATGTGAGGAGGCGCACGTATGTGGGGGAGAACGTGGGAATGAGGGCACACGTGTGCCATGCCGTGTGTTTGAGGGAGCTGCGTGCACACGACCGGGCCTGTGTCACAGTACACGCGTGGGTGGTGGTGCCCAGGAGAGTGTCGGGAGCAGGGCCTGAGGCCATCTTCTGGGGGCGGGGCTCACACCCCTGAGTCATCCTTGAGCTCCTGGGTCTGTGTCTGCCTGTGTAGGGTTTTACTCGGGGGCTTGTGGCACCATCCCACCTATGAGTCACACCATTAGGGCACATTCTGAAGACCCAACTGGCAGCTTCGATGAGGATAGACAGGCCAATCAAGGCTGATGGTCTGGGAGCTGGCAGAGGGCAACCTAAATCCTCCCCACTCCCATTCGGGAAGGAGTCGGCCCCTTCAAAGTGGTTATATTTTCTTCCTTGAATGGACCTCATGGTCAGCTGGAAGCCAGGCAGTGCTAGACAGCCCAGGGTCCTGGGGGAATTGTCCTCACCTCCCTCTGCTCTATCTTCCCCCTTCCTGCCCCCCAGCTCCCCCCCTTGTCACAGGCTAGGGGTGTGGGAAGACAGCCCTTGTGAGCAGAGCTGACATTTCAATCTGTCTCCCAAGCTCTTCGGATGCCTGCAAATTGCATCAAGACTTCATCACCCTCCTTGTCCAACACTCAGCCCCGTCTGGCCCCTGTCAGGCCTGGCCCTCAAACAAGTGACAAATTACATTGCCGCCACTGCGGCAGGCCTGCAAGTGGGTGCTTGAAACCCAAGGGACCAGAGCCGCACAGACAGCCTGTAGCCGAGAACAGGGTGCCTTCTGAGTGTGAGCCCCGGGTGACCCAGGCCCACTCCATCCCATGCTCTCATGGCAGCCCTCACCACCAGGCTGGGCTGGAAGCCAGGCTAGCTGAAGGGGGTCATACGCCTCAGCTCCCAGTTTTCCCAGCCTTACAGGCTTCTGGGGAGGGTGGAGAGATGGTTGGTGGGAACATAAATCTCAACATCTTGGAAAAAGCCCTGGTCTGACCAAAATGCACCCCACTGCTAAACCTGGTGGGCCTGGGCTCTGGGAATAAACGGGTCTGGACATCTAGACGTCTGGATGTCTGTCTGCAGGTGACAGCCGCATGAGGTTGGGAGGGAAGGAGTTGCCTTTGCCTCCAGCAAGGCAAGATTCTGCTACTTAACACCGTGGTGACCTTTTGCAAGTTCCTTAGCCTCTCTGAGCCTTATAGAAGTGGCGAGGAGGAAATAATGCCTGCAAACAGAACAAGGCTCAAGGCGTTGTCGGTGCTCCTGTGCTCTGTGACTGCTAATTGTTACTGCCTGTCTGCCTGCCGTCCCTGCTGGTGGCAGAGCAGCAGGGTCACGAGCTGGAAGCTGTAGGTCCGAGGACGTTTATGGCAACTAGGAAAACTGCTAAGTTCATTTCTGTTTCTCTGCTTTTTCCTCCTTAGTCATTTCCTTGCAACGATGTCCTCCCTCCCACCTCCTTCTCCCAGTGCAGCCCCCACTGGGGCGCTCTCAGACCCACCTGCTACTCACTCTCCCTGAGCCTGCAGCCCCTCTGCTCCCCCTCTCCAGGATCCCCGCCGCAGACATTCAGTGCCTCTTAAGGCAGAATTATATGCTGCCTGGCATCTCTCGATAATTACAGATTCCACGTGTGTGAGTCTTGTTTGCCCAACTCTGGAATCATAGAATCTCCAAGTTTGAAGGGACCTCATCCAGCCTCTGCCTGCGGCAGGAATTCCCTGAGGAATGTCCCCAGCAGATGGCCAGGCAGGCTCACCCAAACGCGGCCTCTAAGGGAGGCTCCTCGCGGAGAGCCAACAGTGCTGCCCCAGCAGCCTGCCTTGAGCCTCCTTTTGGCCCCAGAGACCCACTGGGTCTTTTCTCCCAGGCAGAGAAGTCCCCGGGGCACATCTGTTTCCGGCACCCAGAGTCCAAGGGGCCCAGAGCATGCCATCTCCTCCAACCTGCCTGGGCTCAACACCCATCCTCTGTGCTCCTCAGCTTGCAGGAAGCTGGTGGTGAAGGGACTTCCGGTGGTCCACACGTTCACGCTCTCCACACATCTTTATTGTCACTGGCCAGTGATGAGGACGTTGCGACCCCAAATGCCACCCTGGGCTTTAATGGAGAAGTACAGAGAGGACAGGTGGGGAGGGCTTGCCGCAAAAGAACTGACTGGCCTGGCTTGGGAGGCAGAGGGCGATGGTCCTGAGAGCTGAAAGAATGACCAGCTTCCCCAGGAGGGCAGGAGGAGAGGGCTTCACCTGCATATGCACATGCCCAGCGGAGGTGAGGCGTGGCCTCCGACTGCAGTGTGGGCAAGTGTGGCTGGCTGAGCTGTCCTCAGAGGCCAAGGTGGGCAGGGCCCTGAGGGCCAGAGCAAGGCGTTTGGACCAGATAGTGGGGCTTTGTGGGCTCAGTGGAACGCCATCGAAGGATTTCAGTGAGGAAGCACTATGTGTGGATGGTCGGTCACAGGTTGGGGCTATTAACTGGCTGCAGTTCAGAAAGTATTGATGAGGAGGGAGGAGCGGGTGAAGCCTCGCAGGCAAGGAGGCTGGCCGGGAGGGCAGGGGGGATGAAGAGTAGTAAAAAGATCGGAGTCCAATAGATTGGACTGAATGACTGATTGGCCGTGGGGTATAAGGGAGAAGGCAAGACGCCAGTTTTGAACTTGGGCATATCGATGGATGGAAAGGGAAGCTGCTGGTGGAGTGGGGGGGAAGAGGGTGGCTCAGTATGAGGCAGGCTGGGGGTGGGATGCCTGTGAGGCGTCCAATGGGGCATCCAAGGGAAGCTGGGCACATGGGTCTGATGCTTAAAAGACCTCACATGGCTGGCCAGGCCCTTGGACACCATCTAGTTCAACACACCTACTCCATCCCCACCTTACAGATGAGAAAAGTGAGCCCAGAGAAGTGAAGGGACAGGAAGCAGCTGGTGTCCTGGTGTCATTGAAAAGCTTTGGAGACAGAAAGACATGCTTACAAATTCCAGTTCTGCTAATAATCTCTATGTGACCTTGGATATGAACTTCAGATCCCCTGTTATAGGGTTAATGGGAAGGTGAAATGAGCTCCTCCTGCACTCACGTGCCCAACTCAGGGCCTGGAGGTTCCAGTGGCCAAGTGGTCCTGAGGATTGATCATGCCTGGGGCTGGGGCCTCCGGGAGCCTGTGGGCAGCAGGGCTCAGTCAGCAGGAAGAAGCCTGACTGCTCCGCTTTGCACTGTCTATCCCATGGCAGGTCCAGAACATCAGCCTCCGAGAGGGGGAGACGGTGACTGTGGAGGGCCTGGGGGGGCCTGACCCACTGACCCTGGCCAACCAGTCTTTCTTACTGAGGGGCCAAGTCATCCGTAGCCCCACCCACCAAGCGGCACTGAGGTTCCAGAGCCTCCCACCACCTGCTGGGCCTGGCACCTTCCATTTCCACTACCAAGGTAGGCCTGGGCAGCTGGGGGAAGAACCAGCCCAGACTGGGTGCCCTCCTGGGGAGCTCTGCTGCCATTATAGGTTGGGGGGGTGAGGGAGTCAATGGGACAGGCACAGGTGCCCAGCGACACTCTGTACAACTAAAAGTAATTATTACACATTTGATACTTCTAGAACCTTCCCTCCTCCACCTACTACCCTGTAGAGAACTGGCTGTGAAGGGGGCCTGACACAGAACCAGGTAGCCCCGGGGGTGCCCACTGCCACTTACCCAGTCACTCATTCATTCATTCATTCATTCAGTAAACTCTTCCTAGGTATCCGCTCTTTGCCAGGCTGTGGACAATGACAATATCAAGGATATTTGAGGGCCTTGAGGCATTCCTTGACCTCAAGGAATTCAGAGTCTCTGGGGGAAGCAGACACTGAAACAGGCAAGCCCTCTCTCCCAAATGCAAGGGGGTCAAGGTCAAAGGGGCTTGATGGTGACCCTCTGGAGATCCTTAGCAACGAACCTGGCCTTCCTGAACCACCCCACCCACCCTAGACCTGGCTCATGCCCCAGTCAGCTCAGAACACCTCTGGAAATAGGGGAATGGCAAGATATAGTGGGAAAATCACAGACTCGGGAGATGGGCAGGCCTGGTCTAAATCTCCTTCCCATTGGCTGTTGACCTCGGACAGGTCATCTGACCTCTGTAACCTCCTTTTCCTCTGCTGTACCACATGACCAATATGCCTACGCCATAAAGTCACGAGGAGGGTTAAACAAAAGAGTTCATGTGAAGTGCTTAGCACTTAGCACATTCCGTGAACTTAGCGTGTTTCATGAAGGAACCGGAAACAAGTATTAAAGAGCTGGCAGAATGGAAAAGGGAGGAAAGGGGGCTTGCCTCTTCTCCTCTTCCATCAGTATCTCTCCTGGCCCCCTTACCCCAGGCGAAGTCTTCTTGATCCCTTGTACTGCTGTGACAGGGTCACCAGTTCAGACTGGGGAGTGCTAATGGGGAAATAATTGGTGTGAACAATTATGGCATTGCCCTGCATTGTCAAGGACTGCTTCTGCAGCCCTGCAGGGTCCACAGCCCAAAGAGGAGGACAACCGCTGGAGATGGGGATGCTTGGAGTCCACCTAAGAAGCACTCGCCCCAACCCCAGCCTCTCCACCCAAACTGGGAGAGCAGTCTGGCGTGGCAGCAGGGAGCCTAGCGGTGGGCAGGGGCTGGCCAGGGGCTTGGCAGAGGCAGGGGGCCAGCTGAGACAAGGGAGAGCATCTAGGCGGCCCGGCCAGCCTCCCTAATGGCTCATCAATCCTCCCTAGCAGCGGGCATAATTTCACGCCACGGTAACCTTCTCCCTTGCCGCAAATTCCTTTGCACAAAACTCTGGACCTTCTCTCTGTTGGGCCAGGCAAAGGTGGCTGAAAGGCAGTGAGCTGGAGGCCCAGCGAGGGGTGCAGACCCCAAGGAGGGGCTGGAAGAGCTGGCCCAGCCCTGCCTTCTGCTCAGCTCCCAGAAGCCCTCCCTCCTCAGCCCAGTTTTTGTCAATGATCAGCTCTTTCCTTAATGAGCGTAATTCCCCTAATTATAGGCTGTAATTAGCCCTGATCCCGGAGATGGGAACAGGAGCATGTGCTCACACGCGTGTCTCCCCGGGCTGGAGAAAGAGGGTGCCAGAAGAGGGGGCGAGGGGACTGGTACCCACATCACCGCCAGAGCTATCCAAGATCATGTCGGAGATCACAAGGATGGGCCCCCACAAGGGCCTCATATGCAGAACCAGGCTCCAACTCCCCTCCCACAGCCTCAGGCAGGGTGAGGAAGCAGAGGGCCCTGCCAGGCATGCCCCTCCTCCCTCCTGAGCATTCCTGGCACTGGACTTGGCCCCAGAAACAGACGCCGGGGAGAAAATAGCTCAACAGATTGCAGTCATACAGGCTCCCTGGGAACGGTAGTCATGGCAACAGGAGGAAGCTCCTCCTGCAAGTGGCCACCATGGAATCTGGGGGCTTCCTCATCTGCCCCCAAACTCCTGCTCTCACCTCATCCCAGCCCAGTTTCCTAATCCGTCAAATGGGGGACCTCCCTTCCTAGAGTTGTGGTAAGAACCCATAGGAAAGATACGAGTACATCTGGCTCATGACCTAGACTTGTCTGGGTGTCACCCCCCATCCCTGCACTCTGGTTGGGGTGCCCCACCCTCTTTTTCCCATCCCGTTCTGGCTGGGGACCGGTCTCTCCCCAGGTCATCGTGAGTGGCCACCCTCACCAACCACCCAGGGCAGCCTTATGTAACACTCATGGGTTCCTCTGACTCCCAAGCCCTGGTTTCTACTTCACCTGGGGAAGCAGGTGGGAGAGGGGCGTTGGAAAGCAATGGGCTCTAGAACCAGGAGCTTCAGTGCCCTCTCTGCCACTTACTGTGTGGCTGTGTGATCAGGGCAAGTCCCCCAGTCGCTCTGAACCTCAGTTTTCCTTATCAGAAAACGAGTTAATAACCCATACCTTGCCTTCCTTCCTCCCAAGCATGTTGTAGACCTCTAGTAAGAGTGTGAAGGCATTTTAGAAGCTGGAAGGTGTGAGGTGCTTTTATTATTATTATTTTTTTTAAGTAGGCTCCAGTGCAGGGCTTGAACTCACAACCCTCACATCAAGACCTGAGCTGAGGTCGAGCGCTTAACAAACTGAGCCACCCAGGTGCCCCTGTGAGGTGCTTTTATTAATCGAGATTACGAACAGTAACAGCAGGCTGGGACATTTGGTATTTGTTCTGTGCCAGGAATTACGCGTATGTCCTGTCAGTTAACCTCTCATGTAACAACACTGGATGCAGTACTCTATAAACGGGTGGGTAAACAAGGAAACGGAGGCACAGAGAAGTTAAGTAACTTGCCCAAAGTGGCACAGCAAATAGGGGCGCTTGTGTTCTTCAAACCCAGGCAGTCAGACCCCCAGAACCCACCCCCTAAGTGCTGCCCTGTCTTGCCTGCCAATCACAAGTAACCACTCATTGGCCATGAGAGAGGGAAGAGTAAGAATCATCCTCTCCCTTTTCACAAGCCCAGTGACTACAGCCAGGATGGGGAAAAAATCACAAAACTCATTTCTGGATCCTGTTCTGCCCAGAGACGGCTCTTTTTTCTGTTCACACAAATCACACAGAGGCTAGCAGAGTTCCAGCCTGGACCTCTCTTCCCATCCACCTATGACCATCAGTAAGGGTGGGCCCTTCGACCCAAAGATCCTCAGTCTAGACAATCCCCATCCATCTTACAACCCCCACGGGTTTTCAGATTCTGTAGCCCGAGCCTGCGCTCGGCCTCTCTCCTTGACCCCTCAGGCCTTCTTTCCCCCCTCTCGGACCCAAGCCCTGACCCCCATTTTTAACTCTCACCCTGGCTTGGCTCCAGGTTGGGGCTTGCCATTTTGTTTTGTAGGATTTGCTGCCACCATTCGGTCATACTTGGTATGACAATCCCAAAAGAAGCTTCCCAAGGCAACTTGTCCTTCCCCCAACTTCCAAGGAAGGCGTGCCCTGCCTCCCCACCCTCGCCCCATCCTGTTTTTAAAAGAAGTCCACAGTCCTTGCCAGTGAATACTGGGAAAGCTTTTACTGTCTGACTTCAGTCGTTCTGGCTGTAATTCATACTTGTCCCCTATAGGAAAAATAGTATCAATACTTTACATCAGGATAGACTTGTCATTGTTTCAAGTGCTTTCACATCTACAAGTCATTCAATAAATATTTCTTAAAGATGTGCTATCAGCTGGATTTCAGGGATACCAAGCAAAATAAAATAATACCCCCTTTATTCTCTTAATAACCCTGTAGGTAGCCTGGCATTTTGAACCTCATTTAACAAATGAGAAACTGGGACACAGAAAGGCTGAAAAACCTGCCAAAAGCGTCAGAAAGCTTGGACCAGAACCCAAGCAACCTAACTTCCAGCTCTGTGCTCGCTCCACTCACCAGCCCAGGCTGCTGGAAAGATCTGGCCCCTTCTGGGGAGGGGATCAGTCTTTCCTGGAATTCCTGATGCTTCCTTTGGCCCCGAGTGACACCTCCAGACAGCCTGTGGCAGGGCCCTTTTGCCCTGGCTGTGACTCAGCCCCCAAAACACACACACACACACACACACACACACACACACACACACAATGTCACCCACTTTCTCTCTGCAGCCTACCTCCTGAACTGCCACTTTCCCCAGCGTCCTGCTTATGGAGCTGTGACTGTCACCAGCCTCCACCCAGGAGGCAGTGCCCGCTTCCGCTGTGCCACTGGCTACCAGCTGAAGGGTGCCAGGCTTCTCACCTGCCTCAATGCCACCCAGCCCTTCTGGGATTTCCAGGAACCTGTCTGCATTGGTAAGTGGCTCCAGGGGACTCAGTCCTAAACAGAGGAGTAAGGGGAGGGCTTATCCCTCTCAGTTGCTATCTGGAACCTCCATTTGCTCTCCGTAAGGAAGCCAGAAAATGGTCACATACCTCAGTAGCATTTATCCAACCCCCCGTGTTGAGCACTTCCTATATTGAGGCGCCACGGGTATAAAGAGCTGAATTAAACGGGGACTATGCCCTTAAAGAGCCCACAGTCCTGGGAAATGTGTGAAGAAGGAAGCACATGGATCACGAATTTCCAGAGCAGGAAGTAAAAAGCACCAATGAAGAGACATAAAGTGACATGGGCAGGGAGGAAGCAATCGTTCTGAGCTGGGTATTTGGGAGCCTTCCTGGGGGAGCTGACATTGAAGGTTTGGCATTTTAATGGAGGGAAGAGTGCGGGCAGTTAACACAGAGGCAGCCAGGTGAGGCAGTGTTTAGGGACTCGGAAAACAGTCAGGGAGAAGCTCAGAACTATTCCTCAGGAGAGCCAGCCCAGCCAGGTGGTGTCTGGAGGCCAGAAGGCCAGGCAAACAAGAGGGTGTGAACTTAGACAGTGACTTTGGGAACAGAGAGGAGGGAAGAGGTCCCAGAGACACTGACGAGCGAAGGGGGACAAGTGGAAGGAGACTTCCTCCCAGGTCCTGGACCTGGACGATCAGGAAGTCTGAAGTTGCTGCCGGTGGAGAGGGGCTTCTTGGCAGAAGGAAGATGGAGTGTTTAATCTGCAGTGTGAAAGGCAGCTTGAACATCTTTTCTCTTCTTCTTCTTTTTTATTTTTAATAGCTTGGGCTCTTGAACCTTATGTCATTTTATAAACTCTCCCTGGGTGCTAGACACAAGCAGAGGTGAATAAGCCAGATGTGGTCTCTGCCCTCCAGGAGCTCTCCGGCAAGTGGGGACACCAGCATCAGCAAGTTCTGTGCAGACTGTGCTGTGATGGGGTGAATTCAGGGCATGGTCAGGATCCAAGGGAGAGAGAGCTGCTCCAAAATGAAGAAGAAGGCAAAGAAAGCTTCCCAGGGAGAGAGCATGGAAGGATGACAAGAATGTTAGCTCAGGGAAGTGGAGTGGATTCTCGGGACAGCATATGCAAAGGTGTGGAAAACACAAAGCCTGCTAGAGTGAGGACATGACAAGGTGTGCCTGAAGAGCGCATGCGGGATGGAGTGAAGCCGAGTCAGGAGACAGCCAGCTTCATAAAGGGCTTGAAAGCCATCTTGAGCTTGGATGACCTGGGGGTAACAGGGAACCACAGACAAATTTAAGTGAAGGGTGGGCATATCACGTTCGTGGGGCAGTTCTGTTCCGACCAAGCAGAAAGGTAGGTCTTGCCCTCTCCGCAGAGAAGCTAAGAAGAAACACCACGAGCCCCTCCCCAGGAGCTTTATTAAGTTAAAATATTCTGCCATCTTGAACATCTGGAGACAAGGGTGCTGTGTCTTGGCCAGGGCAGCCCGGTCTCTGAGAGCAGAGAGGGTCCAGAGCTGTGTGTCCAGGAAAGGAAAGTGCTGCCTGGAGCCAGCCATATACTCCTCTTGCCTTTGAAACCCCTTCTCTGGCCCCGTTCAACTGCCAGGAGCTTATGGCCAAGTAACCCAGAAGTCTTCAATGATGGGGCTGGGTGAGCTGCTCAGCCTCCCCTTGGAAAGAGGACAGTCCCAGGCCAGAGGGGTCAGCCCAGGAAAGATGGTGGTAGTGAGGCTATTTCAGAAAGTAGTTGAGGCCAGGTCCTGGCTAGTAATGTCTGCTGAGGCCATAAGATTTGGAGGTGGGTGGCAGGTAGACCAGATGTTTGTTGGGCCAGATCTAGTCCTGCCCTCTTTTTTTCATCCACTCACTCATTCAACAAACGCTGAATACCAACTCTGTGCGTGGCCTGAAAAGACCTGGCTCCTGCCCCAGGGGGTCCTAATGAAGGGACCTAGCCAAACAATAACTAGCTTTAGGACAGTGGCATGAGGTAGAAGCAGCAGATAGGCCCCAAGAAGGTTGGAGCCCCTGGGTAAGGGGCTTTAAGGGGCTGCCTGGAGGGAGTCGGGGAAGGTGTCCCAGAGGAGTCAGCAGAGAGGGAAAGTGACTTACCCAGGGCCACTTGGCTAGGTCTTGGTAGATCTACCACAGTCAAAGGAGTTGCTCATGAATAATCCCAGAGGTGTAAAAGGTTAGGATTCTGGAGTCCAGGCTGTCCGTCAGCCTGCTTGGGCCAAGGATTGACCTCCGGGATCATGAAGGCACAGAGGGCACAAGAGCTGGGGAGAGGCAGGCAGGCTTGGTAGGCCATCCAGAATCCAGTGGATCTAGGGTCCAGAATCCAGCCCACCGTCCTGGCCCTGTCTCACAGCTGCCTGCGGTGGGGTGACCCGCAATGCAACCACTGGCCGCATCGTCTCCCCGGGCTTCCCTGGCAACTACAGCAGCAATCTCACCTGCCACTGGCTGCTCGAGGCCCCGGAAGGCCAGCGGCTGCACCTACACTTTGAGAAGGTTTCCCTGGCGGAGGATGACGACAGGTGAGGGGAGCCCTGGTGGGATGGGAGTGCCTGGCCGGCTAGTGCCCTGCTGCAGGGCTGGAACCCAAGCCCGGGGCCACACCCCAGCCAGGGCAGTGAGACCAGCCATGCCTCTGCTACTCTCCTGGCCCAGGCTCATCATCCGTAATGGAGACAACGTGGAGGCCCCTCCAGTGTATGATTCCTACGAGGTGGAGTACCTGCCCATTGAGGGACTGCTCAGCTCTGGCCGACACTTCTTCGTGGAGCTCAGTACTGACAGCAGCGGGGCGGCGGCCGGCATGGCCCTGCGCTATGAAGGTGAGCCGGCTGGGGCCTCACAGGAGTGCAGGGCTCAAGCCTAGGGCCTCTCCTCTCACACCCTCCCCCCGCCTCCATTCCATCATCATTCCTTCCAACTTAGCCCTTGCTCACCTAGCACTTAGGCTCCCCTGCCTACCCCTCCCCTCCGGTTCTGGGGGATTGCTACCCCGTCCTTGCAGGAGACCCTTGCCTGGACCCAGGTCCTCTCGTCCAAGAGAATGAATCTCTACAGTTTGAAGAGCAAAAAGGGCCCCAACCCTAAGAGAAGGAAAATTGCTGCAAGAGACATTCTAGAACTACTCCTGCATGCATGCATTAATTAATTAATTAATTAATTAATTAAAAACATTTATTGAGTGCCCTGTATGTATGAAGCACAAAACCAGGTGCTGGGAATACAACAGTGATCAAGCCTGCCTCCCGAGCATGATAGGGTATGGTGCTCTGGGCATCCTGCTGCAGGCCTAGGACATGCATTTGTGGTCAGGATGATAAAGGCCTTGGGGCGGGAGGCAGAAGGACATCTGCCCCCAGTTTGGCCCAGCTGAGGCTGAGCTGGGCTGGGCCCCATGGTTTGCAGCCTTCCAGCAGGGCCACTGCTATGAGCCCTTTGTCAAATACGGCAACTTCAGCAGCAGCGCCCCCTCCTACCCTGTGGGCACCACCGTGGAGTTCAGCTGCGACCCTGGCTACACACTGGAGCAGGGCTCCATCATCATTGAGTGCATTGACCCCCATGACCCCCAGTGGAACGAGACAGAGCCAGCCTGCCGAGGTCAGTAGGTACCTATGTATGGGCCTGGCTGGGGGCAGGAGCAGGGTGGGGGACCAGAACCAGCCGCAGAGCCTGGGGCCACAGGGGCCCTGTGATGTGTGAGATTCAAGGTTCCCCCCTCCCCAGGGAGGAGGTGGGGGCTCCCGGCCATGGGTCGGCATACCTGTGGGCAGGTGGCAGCCCCAGGACATAGCACTGGGGGGGGACGCGGAGGGGACGCACCTCCCGGGCCTCCCCTGCCTTCCAGCTGTGTGCAGCGGGGAGATCACAGACTCAGCTGGTGTGGTGCTCTCCCCCAACTGGCCGGAGCCTTACAGCCGTGGGCAGGACTGCATCTGGGGCGTGCATGTGGAAGAGGACAAGCGCATCCTGCTGGACATCCGAGTGTGAGTGCCCGCTGGGTGAGGCCAAGCCAGCTCCTGAGCTCTGGGGCCATCTGTGGCCCAGCCCCCCTGGAGTCCCCAGGCCCACCCTCCCTGACGGTCCTCCTCCACAGGCTGCGCATAGGCCCTGGTGATGTGCTTACCTTCTATGATGGGGACGACCTGACGGCCCGGGTACTAGGCCAGTACTCAGGGCCGCGTGGCCACTTCAAGCTCTTTACCTCCATGGCCGACGTCACCATACAGTTCCAGTCAGACCCCGGGGCCTCGGTGCTGGGCTACCAGCAGGGCTTTGTCATCCACTTCTTTGGTGAGCTTGTTGCCCCTACCCTGCCCTGCTGCCTGGGGGACGTGATGCCCGAATACAGATCCCAAACCATGGCGAGTCAGAGAAACTGGCACAATGAGCCCAAGTGCTCTTATCCAACAAGGGAAAGCTGGGAAAACCCCAGTTATCCTCTACCTTGAAGGAAGCTAGTCTAATTCCCCATCTTCCCTGAGGGCCCAGTGAAAGGGAGCCTTCCGTTGCAGCAAGAGAGATTTGGGTAGGCAACAGGAAGACCTTTTTCACAAAAATGGGAAACTAAGGGAAGGGGCCTGTTTCTACCTTCTGACCATCTTAAATAGAAGTGACAATTTCCCCCAGCCTACCCGGCCCCCTCTCTCAGGACCAGGGAACCAGCCAACGTGTTTTTGAAAGTAAAGCCAAAGCCTAAATGATAACCCAGGAATCTGAGAGACAGGATGATGTCAGGGACAGGCAAAGAGGGGCCCTTGAGCAGGAAGGAATGCATTGCTGGGCCTGTCCAGGCCAGGCGAGGCCCAGGCCAAACCAGCAGGAGCTGGGGTGCCCTCGCAGTGAGGAAGGCTAGCACAGTCACATCAGTGCTGGCTGAGGGCCTGCATCTTGCTGCCCCTGTGCCCCCCAGAGGTGCCCCGCAATGACACATGTCCGGAGCTGCCTGAGATCCCCAATGGCTGGAAGAGCCCGTCTCAGCCTGAGCTGGTACATGGCACTGTCGTCACTTACCAGTGCTACCCCGGCTACCAGGTGGTAGGATCCAGTGTCCTCATGTGCCAGTGGGACCTAACCTGGAGTGAGGACCTGCCCTCCTGCCAGAGAGGTGAGTGCACCTGTTCCCCATGTTCCCCTCCTCCGTGCAAGATACGAGCCTCTCCCCTCGATTCTGAATCAGACCTCAACTGTTGCCAGCTAGTGCCCTTGAATTTCCTCCACCTCTTGTAGCCTCAGTTTCCTCACCTGTGAAATGGGATGATATCTTTTCAAAGTGTTATCCACCAAGCACTTCAGATATTTCCTTCCTGGCCAGTGTTTGTTGTTTCACATGGATAGGAAGGGGACAAGTGAGGGATGCACCGGCCAAACGGCAGGGACAGATAAAGAGGCAGCAGAGCCACGTGACATAAAGATATTAGCTGGCCAGGAACAAAGCCTGGGTGGACTGGCTTTTGTTGAGTGCAACCTGGGCTACTTTCCCCCATTACCCTCTATCCCTAGTGACTTCCTGCCATGATCCTGGGGACGTGGAGCACAGCCGACGCCTCATATCTAGCCCCAAATTTCCTGTGGGGGCCACCGTGCAGTATATCTGCGACCAGGGTTTTGTACTGACTGGTAGTGCCATCCTCACCTGCCATGACCGTCAAGCCAGCAGCCCCAAGTGGAGCGACCGGGCCCCCAAGTGTCTCCGTAAGTGTCGAATGGGTAGGAGGGGAAGCCGCTGGTAGGAGACAAAAGATGCCACCTCTGGAAGCTAGGGACCGGGCACCCTCACTGGGCTCCGCCTGCTTTGCAGTTGAACAGCTCAAGCCATGCCACGGCCTCAGCGCCCCCGAGAACGGTGCCCACAGTCCTGAGAAGCGGCTTCACCCAGCAGGGGCTACTGTCCACTTTTCATGTGCCCCTGGCTACGTGCTGAAGGGCCAGGCCAGCATCAAGTGTGTGCCCGGGCACCCTTCACATTGGAGTGACCCCCCACCCATCTGTAGGGCTGGTGAGTGTTCTGCCCACCCTCAGAACTCCTGTCTGTCCTGGGGCGCCTGGGTGGTACAGTCGGTTGAATGTCTGACTCTTCGTTTTGGCTCAGGTTGTGATCTTAGTGTTGTGGGATCAGGCCCTGTGTCGGGCTCTGAGCTCAGCATGAAGTCTGCTTATCATTCTCTCTCCCTCTCCCTCTGCCCCTCCCACTTATGTGCGCGCTCTCTCGCTCTCTCTCTCTCAAATAAATCTTAAAAAAAAAAAAAGAAGAAGAAGAAATTCTGCCTGTCCCACAGGGCTGCTGTAGCAAATACGCCAAGTGTTGAGAACCAGAACCCACTGCCCATGCCCCCTTCATGTCACCCTTATTCTCTCCAGTTTCTGCCAGATCCTTCTGACCTGGTGACACCAAGACAAATGCTGGGGTGGGCTCTCCTTGGATAAATCCTTCCCATGATCAGTCTACTCCCTGCCTTAGTGGCTTGGCCCATTGGTCTCACCTCTGCCCTTGGCCCTCCCCTCTTGTTCCAGCCTCTCTGGATGGGTTCTACAGCGGCCGCAGCCTGGATGGTGAGCCCCCCCTTGAGGGCCAGGGAAATAGTCTCCCTGCCCCTGGCTCTCACAGCTCCCAGGCCATGGGTTCCCCAAGAAGGGAGGGCAGAGAAAGAGAGAAGTCTGGGACCAGCAGAGCAAAAGTTCCTTTCCCTACCCCCAGCTAGCTAGAGGGAGCTGGTACCTGGATTCTCCTGGGCAGAGGTGAGGACAGATACGGGCTCTGGGTCACAGGGACTTCTGTCCCAATCCCACCCACTGTGTTTTCAGTTGCCAAGGCACCTGCTGCCTCCAGCACCCTGGATGCTGCCCACGTTGCAGCCGCCATTTTCTTGCCGCTGGTGGTGATGGCGCTCTTGGTGGGAGGTGTGTACCTCTACTTCTCTAGGTGAGTCCAGTTCCCTTCCTGCCCTACATACCTGACTCACTCCTGCCCAGCACTTTTAACTCACAGGCTTCTCCATCCCACAGGCTCCAGGGGAAAAGCCCCCTGCGGCTGCCCCGGACACGACCCCGCCCCTATGACCGCATTACTGTGGAGTCAGCATTTGACAATCCAACTTATGAGATTGGAGTAAGTACCCATCCCACTCTTCGCACCCTATCCAGGACATAATTCTATGCTCCCTTGGGCGGGTACCCCGAGGGTCCCTCCAAGCCCTCTTACTCTTTCCCTTTTTCTTGGGAAGGTGAATTATGGGCTGGCAAACCTTATACAAGTTTCCAACTCCCAGCAGTCTCTTTACTTTGCAGGAGACGAAAGAATATGAAGTCTCCATCTAGGTGGGGGCAGCTTGGAGAAGCCAGCTCAGCCCAGCATCACAGCCCAGCAGCAGAGTTTCCAGCTTCCTTCTGTCCCTACACCTCCTGTACATACCATCTGGGAAGAGACGCCACCAATCCCTCAAGAAGTTGTGCCCTCCCCCACCTGCAATGCCCACCAGGGCCTATTTTCTTGGTACCACTGCCCACATAGGGCCCTTCCTTGGGTTCAAGTCAGGGGGCATTTGCCTCTGGGCAGAGCACAGCTGGAGCACGTGCATTAAGAACCAGCATTCTCCTGACCCCTCTTCATGCCCTGGACCTCTAGCCTGGAATTCACAAGCAGAGGAAGAGCACCTTTCTCCAGGCTGACCACCATCCAGCCTGTCATGTGGCACCCTGCAGCAGGGTGAACTTGATGGTGGTGGAGACGGCACCAGGGTGCTCCTCACGGGACCATCACCAGTGGCCAAAGCTGCTGTCAACAGTGACCTCGGGGTACTCCTGGCACACTGACATCAGCCCCTTGGGGAGGTCTCTAGTCCTTCTCTAAGGCCCCAGGAATGGACAGTTCTGCTTCCTGGAGGCAATAATTCAAGGGACCCTAAGGGTTTTAGGGACCCTACCCCAAGCTCAGGTTGGGTTTCCCTAGACACTCATGCTCCACACCAAAGCAGGACACCCCACTGCTGCCCTGGCAGCCCGACATGCCAGGGAGAGGGAGACCTTCCCCTGATGTTGATCTGGGTTTACAAACATCTTCGTTCCCACTAGTCCCTCCCCCAACCCCAGCCACTCACCAGTCTCCCCTCCTGGTCACTGGGTTTTGGGATAAGGGGAGTGGGCAGGCATATTCTGGAGAGGAGCAGAGGTCCACGGGCCCAGGAATTTGGCATGGAACAGGGGGTGAGAGACCCAGAGAGAGACCGAGGAGTTGGCTACAGGCCATTTTGTACATGTAATGTATTATGTGGGGTCTGGGCTCCAGCCAGAGAACAATCTTCTATTTCTGTTGTTTCCTTATTAAAACGGTGTTTTTGAAAAAAAAAAAAAAAAAAAAGCAATGGCCAGGTAGATGGTGCTTTCTTGGAGGGAAGGGAGGTGGGAAATAAATGGGACGTGGATTTCAAGACCAGAAGGCATGCTGAACCTACCAAATGATCACTCCCACATTTCATCCAAAACAAGTTACAGGCAGGCGCTTCAGGGACTACTGTCCCAACAAGCTCAGTGCAACAGACGGCAGGTGAAGTAAGAGGCCCCAGTGGCTGGCCCACAAGGGTGTGGAAGCCCAGGAACCCAACTGCTCATCTACCCCAATGCTTCCTTTCTTTCTTTTTGCTAGGTCCAGTACTACAGGCTGGCACACTCCCAAGCCACTCCTCAACGCCACTGTATTGTTGACAAGGCCCAGGAAGCCTGATGCCTCTCTCCTTCCCTTTCTTTGCCAGCTAGCAAGGTTTAGGAAATTGGAATAAGAATCAGAGACTGAACCCCTAAACATGAGGCCCTAGTCCTTCCTGGCCTCGGGGACGATCCAAACTATCAGGAGGAAGGGCAATGCAGCTTAGGGTAGGGACCCGGCTCATATTTTAGCAAAAGCCCTATCCCTGGGCTCCAGAAAGAAGTTGGATGGAGAGGATCTGCTTAAGCTTGCCGTGTTTGGTCACTTGCAGCCCCAATGCCCCTTCCCTACAGCTCCCAGACACCTCCTGAGATGAAAGGTCTTAGCTCAGCATGCACAACCAAGCTCAGCTCTCCAGAGTAAGAGCAAGAGACAGGCGGTGGAGTTATGGACACTCAGAAGCCAGAAGACAAAATCCCTGAAAGAAATAATGGCAGCCGCCAGCACGTTCTACTTCCACAGTCTTCCAAAAGAGAGGTCCTGATCATTCATGGCTGCCCACCTCCTGGCTCTACCACAGGCCACCTTGAAGGCTGGAGAAGCTCCAGTCCATGTAGAGTGCACTGCCTATATTAGCCACAAGAGGTCACTTCAGAAGACATCTGTATCCCACCTGCGAGCTCTCCTCAATCCCCCTTGAATAACCAGGACTGGAGCTCTCCAAGGTGGCACCAACTTCCGACTGCAGGGCTGACCTCCCCCTCCAAGTTCTAAAAGGAAGGTGTGTAGAGTGATTAGTTCCCCTGGCACTTGTCAACAGAGCCAAGTATTATTTCCCTAGTTAGCCCACCACCTGTTCCTGTTCTCCACTGAATATTATGATGTTGATCAAAGCAAAGCGTTACTCATTGGGCATAGGCCAATGGACTACTTATCTGCCCCATAATGCTTTCAGGCTGACACAGCAGCGCAGCTGGATCCTGAGCAGTAAGAAGCCAGTGAGAGACAGTACATGTGTTTCCAACTTCTGAGGGCCTGTGGCATGAAACAAAACCTCAGAGGAGATGAGGTCTGGCCACTTTCATACAACTAGCACAGCCCTACTCTCTCTGTAGGCCGCCTCGCTGGTCCACAGCCACTAGGATTTTTTGTTTGCTGAGGCTGGTAGAGGGCAGAAAATGGCCAATCTACATGACACCTACACACACACACACACACACACACACACGCACACACACGGATAAGGCCCGTGACCTTATCACTCTTCCTAGGCACCAAGAGGATCATCAGAAAAGTCAGAAAAACAGAAACCTAAGACCACACACTGACATCCCCACCCTATCTAACTCATCCTCCTTAGTATCCCAAAAGAAGCAGCAGCAACAACTCCTCACAGACAGTTAACCTGGTGTAGTGGAAAGTGTCCTGGCCTGGGAATCAAATCTGTTTCATTCATCGGTCTGCCATAAATTCACTATGTGAACTAGGCAAGTCACCACTCCTCTCTATGCATCTGGAAATGAGAAGATTAACACAGATGGTCTTTAACCCCTTTCCGGTTTTATCCTTCGGCAAATGCTAAGTACACCTTAACGATCACAGGTGAGCAGGACTCAACTACCCGGCAACAATGCCAACTAAATGCCTAGTGGCAGTCACAGTGATGCTATTCCCTTCTCCACCTCTTAACCTGCAGTCAGGCAAGAGATAACGGGCCATCTCTGAAAGCGATAACAAGGGCGGGGGCGGGGACCGGGGCAGTGAGGGAAGCCCAGAATTCGAGGTGAGACCTTCAGACTACAAATCCCAGCATACAGCACAGCAGCTCTCAAAAGTATCCCTTCCTGGCAGACAAATCTCTCATCCGCGGGTCCATCCCACCATACAGTGCATACCATGCACACGGAACTACGGCTCCCACAACCCAACAGATCCCTCGCGATTCTTGCTCCCAGGGTGCAGTGCGCTCTCGTTAGCCCTTTGGACCTCTTGCGCATTGCAAACTGGGAGTTGAAGTCCACTATAGGCAGGTAGTTGGGCGTTGTCAGCGTTACTACTCTTCGCTGTTGGCTTCTTCTGGAGCAGTTCTCAGGGACAGTGATCGAGAGAGAGTAGTAATGGGCCAGCGAAACTCTCCATGGTGTCATCATTACGCAAGGCAGGGATGCTGAGGTTAAAATTAACTGTCGGGAGCGGAAGGGTAGTGCGAACAGCAGCCATCCAACCCGACACCAAAAGAATAGTTTTCCGTCGCTATGGCTTTTCTTTTCTCTTTACCAATATGGCGCCTAGTTCAGCCACACCTGACGCTGGGAACCAAACGATCCAGTACAATATCCCTAGGAATACTGCTGTCACCGACAGCCTGCCAGCTCCAGCCAACACCACACCTTGCTCCTTCCTGTTCTTGTCTGAGGACTCCAAGGACATGGTAGCCTATATCCCATTACCAAAATGGCGAAAGTAGAAGCATTCTTGTTAGGGCCTGCAGGTGACAATACGCTTGCGCGGAAGGCGGTTGTGTTGTGGGGCGGGAGGAGAGCATTCTCAACACGCCTGCGCAGAAGCAGAGTCTTCTTGGTCTATACACAAACACCAATGGATGAAGAGCCCCCATGTTCCTGCGGCTGCGCCGTGACCCTTAGAAAGTCTCCCAGGCGCCTGCGCGAGACCTCAGGTCCCGCCCTTTTATCTTAGTACGCTGGCGCAAGGCGGAAAGGCGGGGCTTCGGCGCTCCAGACGAATGCCAGCGCGGCTGCGCGCTGGGGGGTACCCCCTCACTGCGGCTGCGCGGGAGCCCGGCCGCCGGCTGTCACTGCGGTTGCGCGCGGCGAGCGGCGATCCCGGGGCGCCTGCGCGGGTGGCTTTGCGGGCGCTCGCGGTAAGTTTGCGCCAAGTGCGCGGCAGCCGGGACGCAGACGGCGGCGGCGGCGAGAGGCGGAGCTCGGGGACCACCCCCCATCACCCTCCCCGCAGTCACCTCACGTACCACAACCTCACCTAACCTCTCACCCCCCCTCCGATCCCCCCAACCCCGGGATGGCAGCGCCCGCCAGCCTTCCCGGCCGGACCAGCGGTCGCCAGCGCCGGCTTTAGCCTGTGGGACTAGGCCCCGCCGAGGCCTGACCCCCGGAGCCGGGACCCACCGTGCAGCCAGCCGCCGGGCCGGGGCTGAGGGGCCGCTCCCCCCTCACGGCCCGTGGGGAGGACGCTGCCGTCCCGGGGACTGGGGGCCGGGGGGTGGGGGGGAGCCAGGGCGAGGAAGTCGGGACCCGTGTTGGGAAAAAAGAAGGGGGGCCGGGGTCAGGAGCGCCCCCTCCCCCCGCTTCCCCCCTCCCCCCGGGGTTGGGGGGGCCGGAGCAGAGAGCGCCCAGCCCGGGAGGTGGATGAATGTGGGAGAAAATGGAGACCAAGACGATCGTGTACGACTTGGACACGTCGGGGGGGCTGATGGAGGTAAGAGTGGCCCTCCTCATCCCCTTCCCCCAGCGCCGGGAGTGAACCTCCGCCCTCCGCCCCACAAAGCCGGTCCTGAGCTCACAGCGCTAAAGGGCCGGGGGAGGGGGGGCTTCTTCCTCACCCAGACTCTCCCTCCCTTCTTTGCAATTCGAGGGGCTGAGCTCAGCCTCCGAGGACGTTTGCAGCAGTTTCACCTACCCGCCGCCCTGGATTCGCTCTCCCGAGGCACCAACCCACTCCATGTCGTTGCACCGGCGGGCCTCCCCACCCCCTTCTTGTCGGCCCCTTTGTGCTTCCCCCAGCACGTCCGGGTACCGGGTTTCAGGCCTCTCCAGAGCCTGGCTTTGGAGTCCCCCACTGTCCATACAAGGAAGTGGCGAGAAGGGAACCGCGCACCCTCTCCCCATCCCCCTACCCTGATCCTCCCCATTTGGAAGAAGCTGTTCTCGTTGTTGTGCTGCAGGAACGCTGTTAGGGTGGGCTCCCCCCGGTTCCGGGGGCTGAGAGGTTCTGGGAGCAGCTTGGATGGGAGGAAGAAGGACAAAAGGGGGGAGAGGGGTGGGTGACGGAGAAGCCTTGCCGGGGGGGCGACGGACCGCCCGGGAGCTCCGAGTGTGCACACACGCCGTTTGTATGTGTGTGCAGCAAATCCAAGCTCTGCTGGCTCCCCCCAAGACGGACGAGGCAGAAAAGCGGAGTCGGAAGCCTGAAAAAGAGCCCCGGAGAAGCGGCAGGGCCACCAACCACGACAGCTGCGATAGCTGCAAAGAAGGTGGGGATCTCCTGTGCTGTGACCACTGCCCGGCCGCCTTCCACCTCCAGTGCTGGTAAGGTCTGGGGACCCTTTGGAGCTCCTTGGCGGACCCTTCTCGGCACATTCCTTCACCCGGCCTACCCCTGGCTGCCGAAATAACGGGCGCTTGCTGCCGCTAGCTGAGTTTCTGCAGCGGCTGGGGCGAGCGCCTCCCCGCCCCCAGGTGTCTGCCGGGATCTGGCCGTTTGGGGGGGGAGGAGCAGCAGTGGGTCCGGACCCCGAGGTGGGGGTTGGGACGAGTGAGGAGTGCCCCATCTGGGATTGGAAGGCTCTGGGTAGCCGGGACAGAGCCGGCAGGGCACGGCCGGCGGTGGCGGGGGAGGAAGGGGAGGAGCTCCGGGCCCTGTGCCGCTCGTCTGCCCGCGCGCCCGCTGCCTTCGGGCTCCTGCCGGGCTGGGCTCTCCTGCGGGCGGGTGCGCGGAGCCCTCGGCCGCCAGAGTTGGCCTGGTCCAGACCCAGGGGGCCGGACACCCGGGCGCTCGCGGCTGTGGAAGAAATCATGGAGGGTGTCTTTCGAGTCCGCGTCTTCTGTGCTTCTCTGTTTACAATATGGCGACCTGCCTTTAAATTATATTTTTATTCTCAGCGCCATTTTGGCTGCATATATGATTTGCAAACGTTTCCCGGGGAACGGTGGGAGTAGAGGCTCGGGGTCCTTTCTGCAGAAGCTCCTCAGGGACCAGGGCTAGGATCTCGCCGCTTTGGTCCCCTTTCTCTGGCTCCCCTTGCCCCCTGTTGCCTCTCGGAGCTGCCTCCCTCTCTCCCTCCCCTCCCCGCGCTGCCGCCTCTTAGGAAATCGGGCCGGGTTAGACAATTAAAATTGCCCTTGGGCGCCGATTTCACTTCTCCGCTGCGGATCAGCGAGCCCTTCGCGGCAAAATTCTTTGCTGCCGGGGCAGGATTGTGTGCGGTTAGCTCCGCGAGGGCATTTTTAAGGAGCAGAGAGCTGGAAAGCTCTGCGCTTCCCTCCACCCACACCCCCCCCCCTTACTGAAAGCGAGAGGAGGGGAGAGACCGGAGAGAGAGGGAGGGAGGGACCTGGGTTGATCGCCCGCTGCGTGATCCTCCTCGGCAGCTCAGCCCAGAACAATCCGGCCAGGAAGAGTTTAAACTCCAGCTTCTGCCTGGAGAAACCATCTCTGCTCTCCACAAAAATCCCACATCTGCGCAGGGAACCCAGATGCGTCGTGTTCTGATGGGTCTTGTTCTGTTGTTCAGCAACAGTTGACTGAGGCAGGCGTTTGTGAGAGCGGGAAAGAGCGGGGCTTCTATTTGTTCCCACCCGTTTTTGATGTTGCTTTTTTTTTTTTTTTTTTTAGTCCGCTGTTTAAAAAAGAAAAAGTGAGGTTTTCTTAAGCTCTCCACACTGTTCCATTGACATTCCGTCTCTTGGTTTGTGGACTAGTGCCTACTGTATATTTGTACTAATTGCAGGTTTTGGAACACTTATTAGACAGATGACTGATACTGGGCAAATTAAGTCTGTGGTCAGAAGTTATGTAGGAAGCTCCCATTACCATTCCCCAGATACTTTTGCCCAGGAGGGCACCCCATCTGGGCTTGTAATGTTGCAGGGACAAAAATGGTTATCCTCGAGGAAGCTTTGTTGTCGGTTTTAAATTTTTTACTATGAAGTGACTAATACCAACAGGAAAGGTCTGTGGTTTTTAGCCTTTGCTTCCTGTAAGGTGTAATCCACCTGGAGAAAATATCTCTGGTCAAGTTTCCCCATGCTGTTCTTGAGCAAGGAGGAAATTTGTACCTGGATATGCTATGTTGCTTATCAGTTTTTTTCCTGTTGCTTACATTTTTTATTGTGCTTGTTTGATACATATACTTGGACTGAATTGTAGCCTTCTTGATTGAAAATGTGGGTGTTTCACCTCTAGGATGAAGCTAGGGTTAGTTAATCAAGAATGGTGACTTCCGTATTGAGAATTTTATAAGCTCTTTATTATCTTTAGCCTCCTGTGTTTAGTAAAGCTGAGATTGTTTATTAGAAACTTCAGGTATGGAAAAAGTGTGCTGTTTTGCCTGAGTTTGGGCTTCAAACTCTAAAATCTAACCTCTGGATCTTCTAATTAGATGAGTGTAAATCTTGTCAAGTTGTAACAATTAACAGTTTCTACTTCAGCTAGGAGAGAGGGAGGTACTTGTAGCTGTTGGTGAGACTCAGACTTGCCCAGACTGTGCATTTCATTGAATACTTTTTTTTTTTTCTTTCTTTTTTTAAGACCATGAATGGGAACTGGTAATCAGAGATTTGAGAATACTAGTAAGTGAGGCAGGGCTTGTTTTACATCTCCAATTCCCTCTTTGAAGATGCCAGTACTGAAGGTGCCATTGGCTTATCTGAGTTGTTATATAAATTACAAAACATTCTAGATACTGGTACAAAGGCAGGAAGCCCTCTTTCAAATGAGGCTTATCCCACTTTCCTGACTCCTGTTCCACACTTTCCAGCACAAGTGAAGTAAGTACTTCATTAACCGTCTCCACCAGAGTCATCAGGTCAGGCAGTTGACGGTCTCAGACAGTTTTGATTCCTGAGTGTCCTGGCTTTAATTCATGCCATTACTGATTACTTGTGCCATGTGGGAGTGCAGTTAGGTGTGGCTCTATTTTCTCTTGCTTCCCCTTTTAACTGGCTAAGACCGGATTACAGTTGACCCTTGAACAATGCTGGGGGCTTAGGGACACCAACCCCCATGCAGCCAAAAATCAACATAACTTTTGATTCTTCAAAAACTTAACTACTGATAACCTACTATTGACCAGAAGCCTTACCGTAACGTAAACAGTCAGTTAACACATCTTTTGCATGTTATGTTGTATTCTTATAACAGAGTAAGCTAGAGAAAAGAAAATGTTAAGGAAATCATAAAGAGAAGATACACTTACAGTACCATACTATAAAAAGTCCACATAGAAGAGGACCTGCAGTCAGACCCATGTTCTCCAAGGGTCAGCTGTATTCAGATAAGCGCAGTGATGGTAATTTTCCTTACGTACAGAATGTCCAAGAGTGAAGACGAAGGGTTTGCAAACCCTGTCGATCATAACTGTAGTGCTGCTGCGGGTCTTCGTCGGGAGTTCTCTGAGACAAGTCCTTTTTCAGTCTCTGGTGTGCCTTGCCAGCTTGCCTCACAGTGAGCGAGATCTAATAAAATGTTCCAGAAGTGATTCTCGGCAAACTTTACCTCCTGGGCTTAGTGACATGGTCATAACCACAGGGGATTTTTCTAAGATAAACTACTGTAGGAAATGACTGGTCAGATAAACTGTTTAATTGTCTTGTCTTTTCTCAGGGGCCAGTGCTCTGTATGAGGAACCGTTCTCTCTTCCCAATTAGACTGGGAGCCCTATTTCTGGGTTCTCAGTAATGATCCTTTGGGTGAGGGAATGAATTGTCCTGTGCTGGGTACCATGACCTCGCTGAAGAATTAAACTTAAGGAGGTGATTTTTTTGTTTTTAAGTCAGAGTGTAATCATTTTATCTAAGTTTAACTGGTTTATCAATTATTCAGAGTGGTAGTAGGAGTTATGAAACCTGCCCCAGGAGAACTGGAAAGAGAGAGATTTTTCAGTGTTTTCTGGTGAACCTGACCCCTCTCATAATTGGCATGCCGTTAGTTGAACTTTCTGAAAACACTGGTCTCTGTGGATTGGTCCCTAAAAATTGGTTTTAAAAAATTAGAATAACTGGTGGCGCTCTCGTTGCCACTGACCCATCTTTCTGTTTGAAATGGATTGAATTGTTCTCACCGGTAAAGTGAACACCATAGGCCATCGGTAACAAGGCCAACTGGAAACGTTGTTCTCTGATTGCTTTCTCGTGGCATTTTGCTCCAAACGGACTGAAGGACCGGAACGGTCTGATTGAGAAGTGCGTCTACCTCAGCAGACCTCAGCATGGTTGCTTCCCGTCAGACAGATTTCTGTAGCATTTGCCTCCGCATGTTATATTTGGAATTGTTGGCCGGCTTTCCTCTCTTTGGTGTTGGCAGCAAGATCCAAAATGAGGTTTTCGAAGAATGAGAGTAAAAAGGTCTCTGTGCACAGGCAAAACTAAGCTCAGCTTGGAGTTTTGCATATTTAATTTTCAGTGAGTCATAACAAGAAAGGTTTCACACATAGAGTAGAAAACTGCGTTGCAGAAAATCTTTGCTGTTTGAACTTTTAAGAAGGTGATTTTTTCTGATTTTGTTGGGTTTAGTTCCTCATTAGGAAAGTAGCGGGCTAGTGCTGAATTAAAATACATTTATTTTAACATATCTTATGAATCTGTTGTTTCTGACATTGTAAGTGCTTGGAGATCTGGCACTGAAGAACTGGAGGGGTCGGCATCTGGACTTCCTCCCCTCACCCTGCCTCCTCAGTAGTAAAATGATTGGACAGTAAACAAACCTAATTTGGTTTTATGTGTATTTTATTTATTTATTTATTTTTGCATTTGCTGCACTGCGTTGGAATCTGGGTGCGTATTATTGTTTTTAAATGTTCCACTCAAACAGGGAGGGTCCAATAACATTCAGCTTTAGCGCAATTTCACACGCATGCTTTGTAAACGTTGTGTGGGGCTCGGGGGCTAATTGTGGTAGGGGTGCTTTGGTTCAGTGATAATAAGGATAATCACCGTTTAAAAATAATAATAATATTTAGTATGAAATGTTTACTCAAAAATGGGTGTGACCTAGGTGGCTTTGGTTAAGAAAGGAAGCATCAGACGTTTTTTAAAGTGGAAGAGGAGGTAACACTCCTCAGAGGTGACAGTGTTTGTGTGGCCTACGGCAAGGACTTCGAGGTGCCGCTGTGGGAGATCTTTCCTGTCCCCAAATTAATAACCATACTCAGTGAAAGGTAGGATGCAGTTGTAATCTCATCAGTTTCCTGCTGCTCCTTAAGGCTCTCGAAGTACTTTACAGATGGGCTCCACTAAAACATTAGGACCTCTTTTAGGCTTTGTAAATGACTGGTGTATTTTTTACGGGTGAAATCATGTAAAAGACGACTTTGGGTACTGCCTTCATTTATATCTGGAGATGGGATTCATATTGCTCTGTTTTAAATTCTTAAGTATGTCTCCAAGAGAATTTTTTTAAGCCAAATCATAAAATACAGACAAATAGTGTAATTTGAACTAAAAAAGGATCCAAATAGTCACTACTGTGTGTTGAATGAGACGCTGGTTTTTATTAAGCTCTGAGCGAAAGGACAAGTGATACTCAAATGGGCTCGGTGAGTTTTCAGGATTCACCCTTGTAGGATTTATCAGTACTTACTCCCTTTTTGTAGCCGAATACTATTCCGTGTATGGCTATACCACATTTTTGTCTATCCATTTATCAGTTGATGCACATTTGAGGTTTTTTCTAGTTTTTGCTGTTGTGAGTAATGATGCTGTACACGTTTGTGTGCAAGTTTGGTGTGGACGTCTGTTTTCATTTCTCTTGGTTGTATACCCAGGAACAGAATTGCTGGGTCACAGGGTAACTCATGTTTAACCATTTTTTTTTTCTTTCTTTCTTAAGATTTAATCTATTTATTTGGGAGACAGAGATAGCAAGAGAGAGCATGAGTGAGTGAGGGGGGCACAGAGGGAGAAGGAGACGCAGACTCCCTGCTGAACAGAAACACACACACACACACACACACACACACACCCAGTGCAGGGGCTCCATCTGATGACCCAAGCTGAAGGCAGATGCTTAACCAACTGAGCCACCCAGGCGCCCCCATGTTTAACCTTTGAAGAACTGCCAGATTGTTTTCCAAAGTGGCTGCACCATTTTGCATCCTCACCAATACATGAGGGTTCCAGTTTCTCCACATCCTTTCCAACACTTGTTATTATCTGTCTTCTTGATAAAAGCTATCCTATGGGTGGGAAGTGCTATAGTTTTGATTTGCATTTCCCTAGTGGCTAATGATACCAAACATCTTTTCATGTGCTTATTGTCCATTTGTATATTTTCTTGGAGAAATGTCTATTTTGATCCTTTGTCCAGTTTTAATTGGGTTATTTGGTTTTTTTGTTACCGAGTTGTAGGAGTTCCTTATATATTCTAGATAGCAAGTACTTGGTCAGATATATGATTTTCAAGTATTTTCTTCCATTCTGTGGGTTGTCTTTTTACTCAGCCTTTTTATTTTTTAATTTTTGAGTCTTACCTAGGAGAAAGGTAGTTGATTTAAGCACGCTTTAATGCCTGTGCTATTTTACCAATGTAATGACAGTGACTCAAAGTCTTCTGTGAACTCCAGTCAGGATATATATCTCATTGGAGAGAACCTTACAGTGTGATTTGTGTTTCAACTTTTCTGAGTGATCCATCTTAGTAAAGAAGTCTAAGGCTGGAGGTTAACCCTAGAAAAAATTTTAAAAAATCCACCACCTACCTTAAGGCAGGTTGCCCACCAGGCACCCCCCAGCCACAATAGAAATTTTCTGTGTATAGAGATCTCTCTTGGGACGCCTGGGTGGCACAGCAGTTAAGCGTCTGCCTTCGGCTCAGGGCGTGATCCCGGCGTTATGGGATCGAGTCCCACATCAGGCTCCTCTGCTGGGAGCCTGCTTCTTCCTCTCCCACTCCCCCTGCTTGTGTTCCCTCTCTCGCTGGCTGTCTGTCTCTGTCGAATAAATAAATAAAATCTTTAAAAAAAGAAAGAAAGAAAGAAATCTCTCATATCTGTGAGGCTCCTAGTTTAAGGAGGAAGATTTTCATTTTCTCAGTTTGATTGGTAACACCTTGGGGTAGAAATAACTCCAGGTCAGTTGAGCTATTTCTTGAACTCAGTTAACAAGAACAAAAATTGCTTGTACATTGTATTGAACTCACCTCTTTATATGTGTCCTTATGTAAGCTCAGATAACAATAAATAGGGAGCCAGGGTACAGAGAGTATTTGCCTGAAGGTTTTATATAACTTATAAAAAGAAATCGTCTATTTTGATGCACCACCCCCCCCCCAAAGATTTTTGCTGCGTAGAAATGCAGACGTCCTGCTTCTTAACAGAAATGGGTACATCTTTTGTCCTACAAGCGATAGGGCAATAGAAAACAGATGAAGTTGAATGTTGTTTGCTTTTGGTCATGCGGAAGAGTGTTGAAATCTATCTCTGAACCTTCTTGTCTCACCCCCAGCACACGCACAGTTCCTTGGGTGTATAGTTAAGCAGGCTGCCCTAGTAGAAGATTCTGGTTGGGGTTGTGATGGTCATATTGTTATGATAATACAGCACAGGCTCCTGGAAATGCATTCCTATTTTAAGGTGCCAGAGTTTTAAGTCACCAGAGCAGGGGAGGGGGTTTGTTTCCCCACCTCTGCTGTGCTCTTCCTTTGACTTAAGAGTCCCCAGGGAGTACAGACATCGCCAGCTGCATTGCCATTCAATGAGTGACACTTATAAGAGCACCTCCGCATAATGCTAGCCTCCCAAGAGATGGGACAGGAGTACAGCTGTCCCCCTGCCAGTTTCCTGAAAGAGGAGGACATTGTATTCAGTGCAAGTCCTAGACCAAATTTCAGAAAGGCACTTTGGTATTGCGGATTTGTCACCATGCCCAGGACACATGCACAGGTCACTAGCTGACTGCTTTTCCCATGACTTGAGAGCAGTTAAGAAGAATAAGAAGGTGACTCCTTTTTCTGCCTGCCGTTTATAGATGTCACAGGCTTCATCCTTTAAGTCTAATATTATTTCTGAATCTAGGTCTCAGCAAATAAGAATAAAGATGAAGTTTTAGCACATTTGCATGGGAGGTGGAAGACACTGAGGGGTACAGTAGACACCGATAAAAGGAGAAATCATTGCTTTTGACCCATCAGCAAAAATGCACTTGTCTACTCTGTAGAGCTGTTGTTGAATTTACAGTACGCAAATTCCAAGTACACCTTACAGATTGATGACGTTTCAGGTAATATAAAACCTGACGCATTCAAAAAGCTGCTTTCCCTTTTGCAGCTATGTACTAAATGCCCACTAAACTCCTTGAAATCCATGGGCTGACCCGTTTCCTCTGCTCAGTGCTGCGTAATACCTAGTAGTCTTACAAATGAGAGATAAGCAAAGATAAGCACTAGCTGGGGAACAGAACTGTCTGCTTTTGCCAAGTAGATGGTGCCTTTGTTAACACACCCACAGTCACTAGTCCCTTCCCCCTAATTATGTTTCCTGTATGTTAATAGCGTTGGTGTTTAGTCTTTGCCCTTACCCTGTTTTCTGACAAACTGTACAGGATATATCTCCCAGGAAATGTTTCCCAGTCTTGAAAGGACAGAAGACAGAGCGTGTAACAGCAGGGTGGGGAGTCCATGCCCGAACCTAGCGTCGGTCTTTCCCACTGACTTGGCCTCTGCGTGAGGCTCTTTTTGAAATAAGCCTGAGTGAGCAAGAGAGGACTCTCTGCAGGGTTTGGATTTAACCATAGCCCAAAGACATCACTTCACCACCAGCCTAGGCAAGGGTGAGGGAACCTCTCAGAATTACTAGCGAGCTTGAGTTTCAGGGTGGAACCCCGTTTGTAGCAGCACAAACACATTGCTGACTTCTATCCAGCTGTGATCCTCAGACGGATGTCGAATATTTTTTTCCTGTCTGCATTTGTGCAGAGAACAGAGCAGAGAAGCTAATGAATGCTTAGAACTCTTAAGTGATAGTAGATAAGTCTCCTCATTACAAAACTAGGCAGTGAGGAGCTACTCTTGTTCCTTACGCCAGCCTGGGCTCCTGTGATGAGCTGGGAGCTTTTTAATTCCCACTTTTCGCTGAACCATCAGAGTTCTACTGATTCTTGGTTCTAGTGAAGCTCTGGAAATATTAGTGGGAAACTCTGCAGTGAACTTTTTCAGTTGACAGTCATCAATTATTGGTCAAAATGCATTATGAAAATTAGACTCTGTTAATTTCATTAAATGTGTCTAAACCTATGCCTTTTCCTAGTTCTTTTTATACATAGATTAGTTATATTCAACTTTCCTTGATCTTGCTTGCCATTTTTTGAAAGAGCATCTTAAATGTAGGGAGAATTTTTTTTTTTTTTAAGATTTTATTTATTTATTCGACAGAGAGACAGCCAGCAAGAGAGGGAACACAAGCAGGGGGAGTGGGAGAGGAAGAAGCAGGCTCCCAGCGGAGAAGCCTGATGCGGGGCTCGATCCCAGAACGCTGGGATCATGCCCTGAGCCGCAGGCAGACGCTTAACGACTGCACCACCCAGGCGCCCCTAAATGTAGGGAGAATTCTGTCACTGATTCTGGCCTTTTGATAGAAATTTTTTGCTTTATTGTTTTTGGTTTTTTTAATCCTTCCTTTGTAGTGCTCGTGGTTTTGCCTGGCTTAGACGACACTTAGCCATTCTAGCTTAACTTAGTTCTTAAAACACCTAATTCATCAGACATCTTTGACTGCAGGCTTCAGTTTGTTGGTGTTGAAGTAGCTGGATGGTAAGAAAAGTGTCTGCAGTTTAGTTAAGTTGTGGGAAAGAGCTTATGTCCAGGACTTGAATGCTTGCTGCATATAAGCTTTCCTCAGATCTTACCATTCGTGTGCACACATTCAGGCCTTTAAGGTGATCGTTCTTTGGTTAGGAATCATCTGAGAGAAAAGTGGGCCAAAGGGAAAAAATTATGGTGCTCTGTCTCTGAGAAGTATGTTCACCTCCTAAATAGATCACCGGGGGTATAACTGGAAGGCTTCAGAAGCCCAAGTCAGCACTCAGCTGTGGCGTCAAACCATGACAGCATAGTTTGACAATATGCCCAGGAGATTACTTCAATCGTGTAGAGTGGGGAGCTTTGAGGTTTAGAAGTAAAATGGGGTTTATGAGTGAAAAGGAGGAGGGAATAGGCCCTATGCTGTTTTGGTGCAAATAATAGCATTATTCTTTATCTTTCCTTTTTTTAAGAAGACCCTGTCAGAGGGGCGCCTGGGTGGCACAGTCGTTAAGCGTCTGCCTTCGGCTCAGGGCATGATCCCGGCGTTCTGGGATCGAGCCCCGCATCAGGCTCCTCCGCTATGAGCCTGCTTCTTCCTCTCCCACTCCCCCTGCTTGTGTTCCCTCTCTCGCTGGCTGTCTCTCTGTCAAATAAATAAATAAAATCTTTAAAAAGTAAAAAAAAAAAAAGAAGAAGACCCTGTCAGAGGAGGGTAAATGGAGCAGAAACCCTCCTTAGCAGCTGGGTCTTAAGTAGAAACCTGCTCTCTCTGTATTTAGTTGGATTTCAAATAAAGACATTGTTAGTGTTTGTTTTTTAAGATTTTATTCATTTACTGGGGCGCCTGGGTGGCACAGCGGTTAGGCGTCTGCCTTTGGCTCAGGGCGTGATCCCGGCGTTATGGGATCGAGCCCCACATCAGGTTCTTCCACTATGAGCCTGCTTCTTCCTCTCCCACTCCCCCTGCTTGTGTTCCCTCTCTCGCTGGCTGTCTCTATCTCTGTCGAATAAATAAATAAAATCTTTAAAAAAAAAAAGATTTTATTCATTTACTTGAGAGAGAGTGAGAGAGAGAACACAAGAGGGGAGAGGACCAGAGGGAGAAGCAGACTCCCACTGAGCAGGGAACCCAACGTGGGGCTCCATCCCAGGACTCCAGGATCATGACCTGAGCCGAAGGCAGCCACTTAACCAACTGAGCCACCCAGGCGCCACAAGACATTGTTAGTGTTTTTTTGTTTTCCCAGCCTTTATAGAATTTTAGGTCCAGTATCTTTAAGATATAAACTGATCCAGATTTCCTGAGCTGCATATGCCCCCAAAAAAAAAAAAAAAAAAAAATGTCCTGGCTATTTCCTTGATTTGGCCACAGAACAGTACCCAGTTTTCCATACCTCTGAGACTCCTCTGGAATACACAGTTAGAATTGTTGATTCTTCTGTCCAAGGAAGAACATTCCCTAGGAACATCAGAAAGTGTCTGTTGAGGCCAGAATGTTGACTCTTCCCACATAGGTGGGCTCCAACATCTACCAGGAGGGGAGTGAACGAAGCCCATTTTTAAAACGTTTGCAGGCAGCTCGTTCCTCATCACGGAGAAGCCAGGATTTCCAGAATAGCCGAACTAATGATGGATAAGGCCCTGTGGCACGCAGTTCCAGCTTGTAGGGAAGTAAGCAGAGGCAGACACCTGGCACAGCTGTTGGTGCTCTGCCCTCTCACCCTCCTTTTGCCGCACTAGCGTATAACCCTGTTCACCAGGTGTCCCTTCACTGGGAGGATGCCACAAGCCAGCTCTACATAGAAGGCAATGAAATTTGGGGGCACAGTCAGCTAGTCTGAAAGGACTGTATGCCTGTGGAAGTGACGCAACTCGCTAAGTTTCTCAATGGGGCATTTGTAATGGCCTGGCACTTCATTGGTCTCCTTGTTAACACTGTTACTCAGGCTTTGCATGAAAAAGCCGGCGGTCCTTGGGCTTTTTTTATGTACTTTGTGGCATTAGCAGTATTCGAGTCAGTAGCTGTGATGAAGGGAGGGTAAGGAGTTAAGGTTCAGGGATCCCATGAACTTTCTGCTTTCATCTCCAATATCTTTCAGTATGGCCATCTTCCCAGCCTTTGAAAGGTAGGCCATACTTGAAAATAAAAGCTGATCCCCATACAAGTGTCTGGAGGAAGCTGGCTATTTATGCTGACATTTAAATTTCATTAGATTTTGTTTCTCAAAACATAAACCATTAAATTGGGGTACATTAATACAGCTTTTAAGCTTTAAAAGATATTTTTTTTAATTAAATTTTCCCTGGCGTCTCTTCATTTTCCTAGAACAGAAGCTGGTTCCAGTTTAGAAAAGGCTTGTTTTCTGTGCTCATAGATTCCTTTGTGGATCAAGATGGCTGCCAGGAGGCGGAGATGGGATGGTGGTCCTGTCAGTGATCACCTTCACTCCCATTCTGGCTAGTACCGATGTAGTTCCTCAGCTGGCCAGAGTTCCGCAGCAGGGCTGGTCTGAGGGAGAGTAGGCCTGTTCTGAACATGTATTGTCTTTTGCAGTCACTCTTACACAATGCCATTACATATAATTGCAGGATTTTTATCTGGTAGTGGACCTCAGATGGATGGATGAGACCCATGAACTGTGAAATTAAAAATCAAAACTGCTCAGTGCTATTGTTTGCTGGCTGAACACCCCGCCACCACCCAAAAAAGGGAGGAGACATCAGATGCGGGGAAGGGGCAGTGAAATCTTTCTTAGTCTGATATTTTAACTGAAACTACCATATATGGCTAGAGAGCTTCTGATCCTTGGAGAATGATGGGTTCTGACAGGAGGGACCCTAGCAGTTCATGCGACTGACCTCTTCCAGAAGAGAACCCGAGTGGAATGCTGTTGGTATATTGTGTGTGGATATGCTGTCTGCACAGTGTTCCTGTTCAGTCTTTGTATTAAACAGAGTATTTTGTCAGTCTAGGAAGAGAAAATAAAATGTCTTCTTTCTTAAATATTTTTCATCCGTTTTGTTTCCTTTTGTCCTAAGACACACACCAAAGCTTTTAATTTGGTTAAGTGATATTTCCGTGTCTCCCAAGCTGCCTTTGGCTCAAGTTTTAAAATGTCAGTGTCACTTAGCTGGATAGACAGTTACAAGCCAGACATCGGTAACCTAACATATTTTTTAAAAAATAAGTCCAGAGCCCAATACCATTTTTTTCCTCAGCACCATTTTTATCTGCATGTTGTAATGCAAAAACTAGGTCTCTGAAATCAAAGGCAGTCTTTCTGCTTCCCTGTCTCCCTCTCTCCCTCCAACTCTCCTCTCCTCCCTTTGTTCTCTTGTTCCCCTCCCCCTTCTCCCTTCCAGTTCCATATTGAAAAACTGCTTGCGCTGGATGGATAATTAACACAGAGCTGTGGAGCAACAGGTCCCGCTGGTGGCGGCTCCATCTGAAGGAAATGTTGATGTCGTGCAGGGCCACGTGTATGAATAGGTGAGGGAGATGAGTGAGCTGAGACTCACATCAGCCACACTGGTGTAGGACTTGAAATAGATCCTCTTAATTAGAGAGCCAAGAACCATGACAACTAGCATCTTCCACCTGCAGTGGTGGGCTGCAGCCTCATTAGTGAATGAAAGAGGCACTCTAAATTAAAACTGGGCTTCATCCTTTGGCTGTGAGTCGGGAAGTCCGTCAAGGCAGGCATTACAGTGAGCAGAGGAGTGTGTGTGTGTAGTTTTCTCTTCCATGACTCCAGAAATAGACCAAGCTGGACACCCTCGTCAGCTACAGAGTCGAGTCATTTGATTTGTTTATGGGGGTCTAGATGCTGGAGTCCTGCAGACGTTGGCTTCGGGAGTTTCGGTTTTGGAAAATTAATGCCGGGGCACCTGGGTGGCTAAGCCAGTTAAGTCAATCCCCATTCTCCCAAAGAGAATTAAAAAGAAAAAATTGTTGGGATGCCTGGCTGGCTCAATCAATAGAGCATGTGACTCTTGATCTCAGGGTTGTGAGTTCCAGCCCCATGTTGGGTGTAGAGATTACTTAAAAATAAAATCTTTAGGGGCGCCTGAGTGGCTCAAGTCGGTTAAGTGACCGACTCTTGATTTCGGCTCGGGTCATGATCTTAGGGTCATGAGATTGAGCCCCACATCGGACTCCGCGCTCACCACAGGGTCTGCTTGAGATTCTCTCCCTCTGACTCCCCACTCCTACACACACACACACACACACACACACACACACGCTCTCCCTCTCGGTCTAAAACAAATAAATCTTTCTTAAAAAAATTAATGCCTTTGACCAGCTTTCTAACTGGTTTGTGTACAGGTGTTACTGTTAACGGTTTACAGGCCCTGTCAGGCTTCACAGAGAGCCACACCAAACTCTGAAATGCATATCTTTCAGTTGTACAATCTCTGAGGATTCAAAGCTCTATTGTTACAAGCTATTGTATAGCTAACGGAATGTCTTTACAGTCAGGTAGTGGTTAAGCAGCAAGTTAGAAAGCAGTGAATAGTCACTTTCTGGCCAGGAATTGCAGGCCGGGGCTTTTTAACAAATGACCTGAGAGGAGACATCCACAGCAGGGAAGCTGGATGGGTATTCTGCAAAAGCTCTGCCCTCACAGGGTGCTCTCTAAAGAGTTTTCCAAGACAAGCCAGCTCATGTACATTCCAGGACTCACCTTCCTTTCTAGGACTTGGACAGATCTCAGAAGGAATCTAAAGGTTCATACTGTTGGGTTCTAGATGGACATAAAACACTCATTGCCAGGAAAATGTCCCCACTCCCAGAACTTCCCTTCTTTCATGTAGTTTTTTCAACATAACAGAAATACACCTGCTTCCAAAATTATCATTTCCTCTTGAACCCCTCGAGATCCTTAACTTCACTGTCTTTAAAGGATCACTGACTGAATTACCATTTGCTGTATAGTTAGGAATTATGGAAAGAGAGTCGGGAAAAGGCCACCGTCCGCTTCAGATATCAAGTAACCAAACTTCTGGGGCTCTTCACTGAGCCCAGCAGCCGTGCACAGTTGAGTCTTACATAGGCCTTTATAGTAGCAGGTTCCGTTTGTAGTTGATTGTATGTATTCTCATTGTCAACTGTCCTTTTCATGGTCTGGTCTGTGATCCCTGAGAGCAAAGACCTTGTCTGAAATCTCACCATTTAGCACATTGCCTACCATAAAATAATGAATCGTTCATTAAATGCTTGAGTGGACGAATGACTTTGATCCTCTCTCGCCAGAGGCTGTTTCTAGGCGGGGTAGATCATAACCTGTCTGCTTTGTGTCTTTCCTCGCGTGCGGCACCTCTAGCATGGCTTCGGTTGGCTAGTAAGCAGTGGGAACTCAGTATCCTCACGTGCGGCACCTCTAGCATGGCTTCGGTTGGCTAGTAAGCAGTGGGATCTCAGTATCCTCACGTGTGGCACCTCTAGCATGGCTTCGGTTGGCTAGTAAGCAGTGGGAACTCAGTATCCTCACGTGCGGCACCTCTAGCATGGCTTCGGTTAGCTAGTAAGCAGTGGGAACTCAGTAAATACTGACTGTTGTAGGAGGAGATGCTCAACCTTGATGGATGTTCCGCTGTGTCCCCCAGAAATAAGAGAACTACCAAAGTTTTTTACAAATAGCTAGGACTCGAGATTTGAAAGAGCCAGGAAACTGATTTGGGTTCTGATTCTGAACCTTCACTGGTTCTGTGGCTTTAGATAAGTCCGTGTCCTCACCTGTATGATGGGAGTAAGAATTTTCACAGCGTGCTGGTGAAGATCAGATAAGAGCATCTGTGAAAACACTGTGAACTGTTACACACTAGGTAGATGCTACGTGCGGTTATCGCTCTGCTATTTCTAGGCTTCAGTGATTAGGAAGCATACTGATGTCTTTCCAAGCAGCACTGGCTCATGACAGCGGCCTCATGGTTTTCACTGCTGAGCAGCGGAAACTCTGATAGAGCATTTCCAACATTACCTGACTTTCAACTTGTAATGATTTCCTTTGATAGGGAATGGCCCTCAGCACCTTGTCTTCACTGATGTATACATACGGGTAAGAGGGAGCTGAGACAGAGCCTCGTCTTTCTTGACAGACATGCCATGATTTAAAGACTCTGGCATGCGTGTAGTTGTTCAGAGTTGCACACTAACTTAAGGGAGCACCGTTCTTACGGGGGAAAGAGCTTCGAGAAGGGAAAGTCTTCAGGATGTGTATGAGTGTCCTGAGGCTGCAGAATCGCCTTTCTCCCTGGAATCCTTTCCCTATTGGCAATATTTCTGATAAAGAACAAAACTAGTGTGTCTGCAAAACAGCCTCTTTCCGAACTAGTTCCTGAGTTTATTACTCCCACAACAGTCTGTCTTTCCTGGATCCACTTCATGAAACCTTTTTGCTCTAGATATTTGAGTTGAAAAACTGCCTTCTGAATATCTTGAAAGGAATTGAAAGGAATTGCTAGGGCCAAAGAGGAAACATCGAGAATGCTTTATGATGGGCAGTTCCTATATTCCTGCTGTACCTGTGCTGATCATTTTCTAAAAACAGAGATTTTCCTGGAGACAGTACTCTGACTTTCCTGTGCTGTTCTCTAAACTCACAGCCCTCATCACACACTTTCGGGCAGACGAGAAGAGCCTGTGCCCATAATCTAGAATTCTGAGCAATGAGTGTTCTTAAACCTGGTATCTCTAAAAGTGATCCTTTAGAAACTAACCAGAAGCTACTTTTAAGAACCTCTTAATAAAAATTTTAAGCATTTGACCCCTGTGTTCAGAAAAAGAAGTGAGAAATCAGATTGTTTAAAGAAGATGCAAATGAGTCAGCTGGGGTGGTTCAACGTGAAGTTCAGGTTTGCAAGTGTTAAGGTTTGCGAAGCTTATTGTTTTGTGACTTAGAAAACAAATTATTCCATGTGTGATTTAACCACCAAAACAAGTGCCTGCCCAACTGCATTGCTTTGCCTCATGACTTTGGAGGGGTATCTTCACTTCCTAGAAGCCCATTCTCTTAGGGTCCCTCAGTTCTTTAAAGCTGTATTGAGTACCTAGTATGTGCCAGGCATCTTGCAGAATGTGGAGGTACAAAGATAAATAAGGCATAGAGAAAGGGATTCGGGTACGTAGTAGTTTGAGTACAGCGTGGCACAGAAGTGCTGGAGGGAATCAGGGGCTGCCAGAGAAGGCTTCCTGGAGGGAATACCTGACGTGAGCTGCAGAACATAGAGTCCGGCAGGTGAAGGAATGAGGGAAGGCCCAGCTTTTGCGGTTGTAGGTGGCAGCTCCAGAGTGAACAGACATGCAGAGTAGAGGAAGGGTATAGACTGTGTAGGGAGCCACCAGGTTAATGAAGCTGGAGGAAGATGTAGGATTCTGGCCACAGGGGTCTTAACCTTCAATACTGAGGAGCTTGAACTTTATCCTGTAATAAAGGATAGGGTAGGGGTGATACCGAAGAGCTCTTTTTTTCTTTTTTTTTTTTTTTAAGATTATTTATTTATTTATTGGACAGAGAGCCAGCCAGCGAGAGAGGGAACACAAGCAGGGGGAGTGGGAGAGGAAGAAGCAGGCTCCCAGCAGAGCAGGGAGCCCGATGTGGGGCTCGATCCCGTAACGCCGGGATCATGCCCTGAGCCGAAGGCAGACGCTTAACGACTGAGCCACGCAAGCGCCCCCGAAGAGCTTTTTAATTAGGAGGGTGATATGGTCAGAATTGTGTTTTAAATAACTCATTCTACCAGCAGGGGTTGAAGCTAGATTGAGGGAAGCATGAAGGATGGCTAGGAGGCCATTTACATCTTGGTAAAAGATCTAAGTTCAAACCACCTTGCCTTGCCCTTCTCTGCCTTACATGTTTGGTGGAGAGTATCTTGGTACAAAGCCAAGTGGGCAGATGAAAAGAAATGATGAAAAACAGAATCAGAAGTGACAGCCTTTTCAGGGTTAATTTTACTATGACAGCTGCTGAAGCATAGCAGAGTCTGGAGGCCTTTGCAGATTACATGCATGCATTTCATTAGTTTGGATGTGGCCTATGCAAAAATCCACTGGAGGGAAGTGGGGAAGACTTTATAGGTGACATTCATCTGTGGTCCTTTAGGGTTTGAAGACCTATCACAACAGGCTGGTGTGCCTCCAGTTTTCTGCTGCCTAGCAAGGATCTCCTGAGATTCCACCAAGAAAACAGGGAGGAGAGGGAGCAAGGACCTGGGAGGGCTTGGTGGACATCCTGACATGTATACTGAGGGCAGCAGGGAAGCAGGCAAAGCAGGAGCTAGGGGAATTTGCCAAGCCAAGTGCTCTTTTAGAAAGAAACAGTAGAGCAACGTAGTATTAAGCCCTGGGACTTAAGAAGAGTCCTTACATTATTCAGCCCTCCATTAGTTTTTTAGTATTTCTCCTCTCTTTTTTTTTTTTTTTTTTTTTTTTTTGAAAATTTTATTTATTTGTTAGAGAGAACACGAGCGGGGGTAGAGGCAAAGGGAAAGAGAGAGAATCTCAAGCCAACTTCCTGCTGAAGGCAGAGCCTGACTCGGGCCCCGAGATCCTAGGGCCCCGGGATCATGACCTGAACCGAAGGCAGACGCGTAACCGACTGAGCCACCCAGGCACCCCTTTCTCATCTTTTTTTGATGAAAAACTTCCTCCTTCCCATTCCAAATAGGTGACTCCCAGGAACCAAATATAGGAATTTCTTTAGCATAAATATAGCCTCATTCTGTAGAAGATAATTTCTCATTCTGTATGCCTGAACTGAGGTCTCAGAATTTGCATTTCTAATAAGCTCCCAGATGATACTGATGTTTGCTTCTGATCTGGGTACCACACTTCGAGAACCACTACTGTATAGACATTAGAAATGTGACCCTCCCAAGAATTTAATAAAGTCTCATATGTATGGTCCTTGGTGTAACCTTAATGGAAATCAATGGAGGGTCAGTAAGGCCTGCCCTACACAGCTCTAATTCTGACTCAGTATTGACTTATTGAGTGACTACTGTGTGCACAACCTCTGTATCATAAAGCTACAAAGAGGGAAGAGATCCAGTCTTTGTCTCAGTCCCTCTAACGGAAGAAGTAAGAGCGGCATCTGGCCGGCTCAGTTGGTGGAGCGTGCAACTCTTGATCTCAGGGTTGTGACTTCAAGCCTCACGTTGGGCGTAGAGCTTACAATGAGTGGATGAATGAATGCATGAATGTGAGTTCAAGCCTCACGTTGGGCATAGAGCTTACGGTAAGTAATAAATAAAGAAGAAAAGACGTAAGAGAACTAGGGTGCCTGGCTGGCTCAGTCAGAAGAGCGTACGACTCTTGATCCTCGGGGTCGTGAGTTTGAGCCCCATGTTGGGTGTAGAGATTACTTAAAAATAAAACTTGAAAAAAACCTGTCGCACAAGGGAAAACATGAGAAGCACAAAAAGAGGACGAAAGCATGTAGCCCAGAGGTCCAGGATGCCTGAGTAATCCAGGAAGAGCGTATGGAGGAGCCGCACTCAAGTTCTCTGTTGCTGCGTAACAAACTACCCGAAACTCGGTGGCTTAAAACAGATGCTGGTTATTATCTCTCATAAGTCTGCAGGTTGACTGAGCTCCGCTGGGTGGTTTTTCTGTTCCATGTGGTCTTGTCTGGGACCACGGTCCTTGAGAGGCTCGACTGAGCTGGCATGGTCCAAGATGACTTAGTCACATAGCAGTAGTTCACGCTGGCTTTTGGCTTGGAGTCCAGAGGAAGCTGTTAATTGGAGCGTCTGAAGTCTCCACTGTGTAGCCTCTCAGCATGACAGCAGGGCTCTGAGATGGAACATTCCAAACATGTAAAAATGGATCTGCAAGTCTCTCAACACCCGGCCTTGGAAGTTACAACATGGTTACCTCTGCTGCATTCTGTTAGTCAAAACAAAGTCACAAGGCGAGCCTTATTCAAGAGGAAGGAAATGGCCTACCTCTGGGTGGTAGGAGTAGCAAAGAATCTGCAGCCATCTTTAATCTACCATAGGCTGATTGAGGCAAGTTTTACAGGATTAAAAAGGGTTTTAAGTGGCATAGCTTTCTGGGGGGGAAAGTAATGTAGAGAAAGAAATAGCAAGTCTTCGATCTGACTAGGGGGAAGGGTACCTGAAAGGGTCCTGGGAAGGTGGAATGGGTGTGTGCTACTACACAGGGCTCTGAGCAGCCCATGGAAGGGCTTAGCCTCACACTAACAAACTTTGAGGATAGTGAAGGACCTATCAATGATTTTATTAGCGTGATACAGTTTGGGAATGATTCTTAAGGCTCCAAACTAGTTCTTTCTATCTTTCCGTATAAGCCCAGTGTTAATAGCTATGGATTTGGCTTCTCTTTCTAAGATGTGGGAGGGGGTCCTCACTCTTTAGGTTATGATAAACGATACCAGGTAACCATTTTGAAGGAAGAGAGAGAGAGAGAGAGAGCCCTAGCAGTGCTTGCAGGACTGGCCAGAGTAGGAGTCAAGGGATGTGCGGCTTTGTGCCAGGCCTAGGCAGGCTTTTTCCTGCTGCATCAAAGCTTAGTACTTAGTCTTGCCCTTGTCTTTTCCCCACAGTAACCCTCCACTGAGCGAAGAGATGCTGCCTCCCGGGGAGTGGATGTGTCACCGGTGCACTGTGCGCCGAAAGGTAATAATGCCGCTTTCTGAAGGCTTTGCTGAGAATGCCGGATCTAGAGCACTGATACTCCAGAGCTAAGACGGCCTGGCCCTGAAGGCATTTTCGTCCCTTCTTCTTGTCTTTTCCAGCCCTGGAATCACCCTCACTCTCCCCATGGTGACTGTTTGGAATCCAGTAGGGCCTAAAATCCAAACATGAGCTGCTGAAATGGGCAGAAGAGGTGTGTTAACTTACTGAGCCATGTTCATTGACTAGTGACAGGAGTAGGCTGATAAGTGGCCTGAATGTGGCAGCTATATCCATGATTGAAAGTGGCTGAAGAAAACAAGGCTGCTTCTCCAACTTGGAGGAAAAAGGATTTCCCTCACCCCAAAGGCAAATAAGTCACTGGTATCCAGAGGCTTGGCTGGGCATATAAGGGACAGAGGACTTTGAATCCATTTGTACCCAGGGTTCCTAATCCCTCCTGAGCTCCCCGTCCCTTGGTTTTGATAATTTAGTACTGGCTTTGAGAACATGATTTTCTACTTTGAGACCTTTTCTGGGGTGCAAAAGCTCAATTCCTTATCAAAAAAGGAAGTAGGTGTGTTTCCATCCAGATTATGAGACCCAATCCTCAAATTATAGACTGTGGATTAGAATCTGTCTGTGAATTGTAAACCATCTCCTTCCCTCCCCCCCCCACACTAATTACACACCAAGCAACTTGCCTTCGTTGTGACATCACCTCTGTTTTCCTGGCCCCTGAACGTGATGTCACAATGAATGATGATTTCCTTGGTTGCAGAAACAGGATGAGATGATTCAGAGATTGTGGTTTATGTGTGTAACAGTTTTTAGCCTTTAAGAAGGTAAACAGATAGGCGGACTTTTATTTTTCAACATGTGCACAAGGGTTCTTATTAAAAGGCAAAGCAAGGCCAAGTCAACCACTTAGCCCCAGCTGTAGTTTGATGCCTCTGAAAGCCCACAAACCAGGCTGTCCTCCAGCCCGTCCACCTGTCAAGATCTCTTCCTATGCATCCCCAGTTCGGTTAGAGCAGGGCCTGTTAGTAGCACCTGCCAGCCAGGAGGCCTTTCAGAAACTTGCCACTGAAGAAGCTAGACGTGAAAGGGTTGGCAACAGCTGAGGGAGAAGTGAAGCCAGGAAAAGAGGGTGGAAAAGAGGAATTAACATTATTTTGGTGCCCGTCATGTGCCGGGTATTTTACATATGCTGGGGGTAGTATCTCCATTTTAGAAAGGAAGAAACTGAGGCTCACAAATTTAGAATAACTTTCCCAAGGACTCAAAAGAATTAACAGAGCCAAGGTATAAGCCACATTGTCTCACTCCAAAGCCCTGTTACCTCTTCATCAGTTTTCTAGAAGCAGAGCTGCTTGGTGGGGATTATAGTAGCCTTTTGCTAACATAGTGTGCTTTCCCTGAAATGCCATTGTGACAGGCTCTCGGATGGCCCTCTTTGCCTACCATTGCCAGGTCTGCCTTTTCCAGCCCCACTACCTCTGGCCCCTTTTGGTCTCCTGTAGTTACGCTGAAGTAGACTGAAATGGTACATTCTTTGGGCCTCAGCAACCTCTGATGTTCAGGTCCTGTTGCTGATGGAGGCTAGATCTTCCCCTGCCGTAGAGCCATCATCCCTTTCATATATGTGATCCTCTGTCTCCACCGTATCTCTAAAAGGAGGAGAAGCAAGGTTTTACTAGTCTTACTTTACAGAGAAATTCCTGCACACCACCCCGAGTCATCCAGGGTCGTAAGGAATCATTGGCAGAACTGGGACAGATCCCAGGTCTCCTGACTGGAGACCAGTGTTAAACCTTCATTTGACCACTCTTTGGAGTCCTAGAGGAAAATGTAACACCAGTCATCCAGTCCTACTGAATAAACATAGTCTTTTTCCATTTCCCCACCTTCCCATTTGAAGAAATGTCCCTTTCAGAGTTCTAGTTAAATTTGAAACATTGGAAGCCACCATTCTCAGACGCCGGGATCGCTGGGGAGCTCCCTTCCACACACCAGCCGTCCACCTTGTAGCGTAGTTACTTTCGCGTCAGCGCCCAGCCTCCCTGGACAGGGGGCTCTGCTTGCCTGTCGTACCTTTTACCTTTGCATTTGCAGACTTTATTTGGAGCACAATTCTTAAAAGCATTCAGGAGGTCAGGATGCTTCAACTACAGTGATGTTGAGTCCCCTTAGGTTTTTCTCACTGTTCCCGCGTGGCCTCCCTCAGTTTATGCTCACTGGGGTAACTTTTTATCCCTTTGCCTCTGTACTTCGTATAAAGATAGTGTGTATCATATGACGACTTCGAGTAAACAATGTATGATAAGTGTGTATAATTGTTTCTAACTTTCCCTGCTGTTTGGTGATTCCCTGCTGCTGTAGTTTGCCAGCTTTAGTTTAGCTTAGCTATAGTTTTGTCAACTTGAACAGACCAGTGTTCCAAGTTTCCAGGTGGATGAGTCTGTGACAGGTTAGAAAATTTCATAATTTTGGCTAGTGGTCTAGCAAGGACTTCGTAGTATCCATCTCTTTCTGTTTTGTGGTACTTTATGTGACGGGCCTACCTGTTCATTTGCATAGAAACGAGAGCAGAAAAAGGAGCTGGGACACGTCAACGGACTGGTGGACAAATCTGGCAAACGGACTACATCCCCCAGCAGTGATACTGATTTGTTGGACAGATCAGCCAGCAAAACTGAACTCAAGGCCATTGCCCACGCCCGGATCCTGGAGAGGAGAGCCAGCCGGCCTGGCACGCCCACATCCAATGCCAGCACAGAGACCCCCACCTCTGAGCAGAATGACGTCGACGAGGACATCATTGACGTGGACGAGGAGCCAGTGGCAGCTGAGCCGGACTATGTGCAGCCCCAGCTAAGGCGGCCCTTTGAGCTGCTGATCGCTGCCGCCATGGAGCGGAACCCCACCCAGTTTCAGTTGCCCAATGAACTGACGTGTACCACCGCACTACCAGGTTAGCCAGACTCTCGTGCCCCACCCTCACCCCCCCCCCACCGCAGCTTCCCCGAAGGGCTACTGTCCAGCCAGAGGGCAGTGCTGCCTCTGGGGTCACCGTGCGTGGAATCACTCTCAGGTTCCTGTTCTTTGTTCTTCCTAAACATCTTCGAAGGTTTTAGCTTTTACTGTGCTTATTCAGTCTTCTGTTTTCTGCCCTTCAACATATTACCTTTTTAGAAATATAGGTAATATATTCTCATGGTTTAAAAGCCAAAAAATACACAAAGGCTTAAAATGAAAAATTTCCCTTCCACCCCTGTCTGCCATTTGCCTCGTTTCTACCTTCCTACCCCTCACAGATAACCACTATTTGGTTCTCTATTTCCTTGTAGAATTTCTTTGTGCATATATAAGCAGTTACAGATAATATGCTCAGTATTTTCCCTCTAACTAGCTTACTTGCTCTACACTTTGCTTTTTTTACTTCACAATATGCTCTAGAGATCTTTCCATACTAATGTAGGCATTCCTCAGTTTTTTTAATGGTTAGACAATGGTCTATTATATAGACGTGCCATAATTTATTTAACTGATTTCCTATTAATGGACATTCGGGTTGTTCCTAATCTTTTGTTGCTATAGATGGTGCTTCAACAAATAATTTTATAAATATATCATTGTGTACATGTGAGTGTATCTATAGGGTAAATTCCTAATGTTAGAATTGCTGGGTTATAACCAGGCATTTATAATTTGATAAACTGTTGCCAAATTGCCCTCCATACCTTTTTTTTTTTTTTAACCAAGTCATGTCTTCTACTTGATACCACAAAGCTTCTAGATGTTCTTTTCTCTTTCCCAGAGAAAGTGAAATTGGCAGTCTGAAGAATCCTGGTCAGTCAGCAGGATGCATATGGAATCCAAGCTTTTCTGATTTCTGTAGAAACGCAGTAAAATTACAGTCTTTTCCTCAGCCACCTCCACAGAACAGTCTTTGTTGACTGTTTGACTCAGGCCCTTATATTCCGTAGGTTGCCAGTATCTAACAACCTAAACTTCTGACTGCTTCATGTTTGCGAAACCTAGAGCTGTGTTTCTGCCCCAGAATGAGTGACTTCTGACCATGGTTCTGATTTCTGTCTGTGTTCCTTTTCCTGCCTTCCTGTTCTTTTTCTCATTTGAAGCCAGCCCAGGGGGGTCTCAGAGAGACCCATGTCTAGGCCATGGCACGTGCTTTTCCTGAGATCTGTTCTTTCACTTACTGTTGTTTCCATATCCCAAACTAGGAACTCTACATCCAGGGAAGCTCAGCACCATCAATTTCTCTTCCAGGTTCTAGCAAGAGGAGAAGAAAGGAGGAAACCACAGGGAAAAACGTTAAAAAGACACAGCATGAGTTAGATCACAATGGTCTTGTTCCCCTACCAGTCAAAGTCTGCTTCACATGCAACAGGTATTTTTCTTCATCCTGAGGGCTCTTCTCCGTAGTCAGCAAATGATGTTTTTTCTCTCTCCCATCACCTCTTCCAAACCCTCTGTGTTAAATGTGGACACCGCATATTCTCATGATATGAGTACAGAGCCTGGGTGACCAGTTGACCAGAGCCTTGACTGTCTTAACAAGTTCCCTGAAGTATCTGAGACCGTGTTTACAGAGGCTCGGATGAGAGGAATTGGACTTAAACAGAAGCAGGAGATATTTAGACTAGCTAGGAGGAGGAGCTCTGGCCAGCAGAGACACAGGTCCCTGGAAAAGGCAAATAATTTTTTAAATCACCAAAGATGAGTTTAAAAGTAGTACAAGTATCCATGGTAGCTAATATGCATCAGACTGGATGACTTCCAAAAGCCTCTAGGCTGCCCCAGTTGTAGCTTCCCTGAGACGCTGGTTTCCTTCAAATAGGATCTCCTCAGTGACAGGAGCCAGCTGCTTCAATTACTGAAGCTGGACTTAGTGGCCTGGGTGTCTTAGAAGGGCAGGATACCAGGAGAAAATAGCTATCAGAAAGAAATGTGCCAAAGAAAAAAAAGAAGTGTCCCACAACAAAAGCTGTAGGGAACTAGATAGTAGAGCAGCAGAACCCTGAGCCAGGCCCAGAATGAGGCTCCGGTGCCTGTCAGACACACAGGGAGTGTCGTGGTTACAAGTCAAAATTGGTGTTTCCCGAAGCCCCTCCCTTGGACTATGCATACACGAATACATTACAGAATCCTTTCCTGGCACAGCTCTTTCTGCGTGTCATTTTTGCTGAGTGCTTCATGCAGAAGAGAAGTCTTGTCTTGCTGTAGTGTAAGACTCTAGGAACATGGCTAGAGATTTTTTTTTTTTTTTTTTTAATGAGGTAGTTACTTTCTTTTAAGGAGTAGAAAGATCAGAGCAGAGTTGGCTGTCTTCCCCTTGTGGGTACTGAGCATTGATCATTCCTGCTCTGACAGCCACTTTAGCTGTGCTCCAAATAAACATTCACTTCCCCACAAGACACATTCCTCTTAGAAGAGAGAATAATGGAGAGCCTGGTGGGAGCCCCCAACTTCATCCATCTTCCTCATCGTGAGTGTAACTGATCACTGGGGGGGGGCTCTGGGAGAACGTGGTGAGGATTAAGGAGGAGAGGCTGTTCCACGGTGCAGAGTCGGTTTGAATTTTCCCATCTTGCCACAGAAATGGCCCACAACTCTTTCTTGCAGGAGCTGCCGCGTGGCCCCTCTCATCCAGTGTGACTATTGCCCCCTCTTGTTCCACATGGACTGCCTCGAGCCACCGCTCACTGCCATGCCCCTGGGCAGATGGATGTGTCCGAATCACATAGAACATGTGGTGGTAAGCGCAGCGTCGCCCCTTCAGTTCTCTCTGGGCACAGCTGGGGCGTGGACGGATTCAGTAGAAGCGTAGTAGGGTCAGCTTTGTACCAGACGCTGGATTCTGCAGACCATCCTACTCAAGTCCGATTATTTTGACATGCCTCAGCTGTGCGTTTCGCCTTTTCCCACAATGCCTTGTGTTAGCTGTACAGGCAGACTTGGATGTTTATGCATAATTTCTTCCACAGTGAATTAAGCAGCTGATGTTACAGCTCTAAAAGGGGAGTATGTTAGATGCAGCTTATGGAATAAATGCTCTCATGGTGGTTGCTTCTGTATTTTCCTGCCTCTTATTTTTAGAGGAAACAAACTAAGAAACTAAGAGGTTTATTCTCATATCTCAGGAATTATCCCAGGCAGTCAACTCCCAGGAACTCGGGAGAGTTGAAGAATTGGCATGGATAACAGTGTTCAGTCAGCCATTTTTGAACACGGATGTGACCTTGGCACCCCATGAGGGTCTTTCCTGTCTCTGTAGTTTTTGACACCCACCTTGTCATGGTACATAATAGGGCTTCAGTAAGGAAGTTGTTGAATGAATGAATGGCCTGAGGATCCTTTTATCTCCTCTCCTGGGAGTCTTGGGTGCATTTTCCAGATGCTTCCTGCGGCTCAAACAGAACTGTAGTTTGCTATCTCCGAAAGAGGCTTAAGCTTAGTCCCTTTCCTGCTAGGCACTAAGAACAATCATTTACAAGGTTGAATGGGTGAGGGCTTCAGAAGAGCAGCTCCCTCAGAAGAGCAGCCTTTCCAGATTAAAAAGAGATTATCGCTTAAGACATTGTCTGTCAGATGGTAATAACCATGGAATGTCTTTTGACCCTCAGCATGACAGTGTGCTGCTCACGTTGCACTAAGGGACCTCGGTTATAGACTTACACACATGGGCAAATCGGTTGCTTTGGTCTCTTCACTCAGCTAGCACTGCTCAGAAGGGCTTGAGAAGGAAGCTTCTCTCTGAGGCGCAGTTATGAGTGTTTCATTTTGCCTCCTGCTGAACCAGAAAAAACAACCACGAGCGGTATGCCCAAATACGAATCTTAAAGAGCAGCTTTCCAACAGATGACAAATTAATTAGGTAATTTTTTTATTAGCCACTTAGGGGTTTTTCTTACTTGACTAATTAGGAAGCTGCGGCGCAGATCTTTTCTTTTGAATTAAAGCACAGTGGACCAGACATAGAAGTGGGAAAGCGGCACAGGGTTTCTGTGCCTTCTGTATGCCGCTGCATAAAATTCGTTCTTCCCTCCCTTTGGCCTCTGGGGGCAGTCCAGGTTTTGCACCCCGTCTGGAGCGGGACTGTGAGGTACAGGTGGACTCGCTCGTGTTCCCTGGGGTGTTGGAAGAGGAATAGGGCGGGCGCACGGCATTCTGGCGCTGATCCCTGCTGTCTGCCAGGCTCCTGTATAGGAAACCATCCTGTTTCATGTGGGAGAGAGTGCCTTCTAGAAAGGGAGTCTGGGTCTTGAGGGCCAAGGCCTGCATCTCCACTCAAACCTGTGCTCTGCTGGGGTGCACTGGCAAAAGGTGGTGTGAGCTGTCAGAGGCTGAATTTGAAGGGCATTTCTTGGCTAACTTCCTATTCCCTGTCCCCCTCAAGCATCTCTAGCAAATAGAACATACCAGTTTTCCCTTGCTAGACCAGGCAGGGCTGAGGGAGAATGTCTTATCCATGTCCCCTGGTCCTCTGACGGGATTGTTGACATACCAGCTCCTGCCAGAAGGAGCGCATTTGGCCAAGGGCTTCTATTTTCCGAACCTAGAGAATAGAGGTCGTTGTAAGAGTGCATCTGCTTTGTCCCTAGCTGAACCAGAAGAATATGACGCTGAGCAATCGGTGCCAGGTGTTCGACCGTTTCCAGGACACCATTTCCCAGCATGTGGTCAAAGTGGACTTCCTGAACCGAATCCATAAGAAGCACCCTCCTAACCGCCGTGTGCTCCAGTCAGTCAAAAGAAGAAGCTTGAAGGTGAGTCCCAGCCTGGTGCAGGCAGGATGGGGGGCTCTGATTGTTTTCATGGGATAGACAGAGGATCCTGGGCCCGAATGTGTAGACAGAGAGACTGAAGCCCTGACGTTTGTCTGTGCTGTCTCAACAAGTGGTGAATGTGCCTGTACGTTTTCATACTTGAGGATGGAGGTCAGGATAATGAAGGCCAAACCCCAGACCCTAGAAGTCTCCTGAGGACCGGTGCTCTTTAGCCCCTTCCGCCAAACAGATGTGCTCTGCTGTCGCTGCCCCTCACCGGGCACTCATGCCGTCTGTTCCTGGGAGACAGCCCCCTTTCCCAGAGCTGCCTGGTGGGCTGAAGGTGACAGTGATGAAGCAGAGGACCATATGGAAAGTGAGGAGCTATCCCGGCTGAGGAGAGTGGCTAAAGGAGAGTTAAATCTGTTTTTCCAGGCTGCTGGTAACACATCGTAAATACTCCAGATTATGGCCTTGGCTGGAATAATACCTAACCCTCGTATGCACTTGACAGTTGCTAAATTGTGTCCACAGAGATAGACAGAAAAAATCCCTTTGTTGAAAAGCATTTGGGGGTGTTGAAGTTGTTTTCATAAACCAGTCGGTTCCCTTATTCATTTAATCTGGAAAGCCCAACACTGTATACCCACACATATGCTTGATTTTTCTCTTGTGAAAGTAATCCCACAGGCAGCGCTCCGTGCCAGTGGAGGCCAGCAGTTCCCAAATATGGCCACTTGGTGGCAGCCTCACTTTAACTCACTCACACCACTCCCATCGCTTCCAATGGAAGTCAGCACCAGCAAGATGCTAACTGTTGGAAATTGTGTAACAATCTCTTAACCATGTAAATATTTATACTTCAGTGCAAACACCAGTTTCCAAAATTAAATCAAGGTGTTTTCAGTTGGGAGTATTGTAGAGGTGGCATGCCTCATATCTTAGTGAAACAGCTTTAAAAGTCATCTAAACTGTAGATTTGGAAGAGAGCCTGGCGGCTGAAACGAACAGGCCAAGAAGCCTTGATAAAATCCTGTCGTTTTACAATACTCCCTCCCTCCCTTCCTTCCTCTCTTTCTTTCTTTCTTTCTTAGAAGAGCAGGGGCGGGAGGTAGGGAGGGGAGGAGGGGCTGGAGAAAGGGACAGAGAGAATCTTACGCAGGCTCCGTGCCCAGCGCAGAGCCCAGCACTGGGCTCCATCTCACCACCCTGAGATCATGACCTGAGCTGAAAGCAGGAGTTAGACACTTAACCGACTGAGCCACCCAGGCCCCCCTCCCCCTTTTTAAAGATTGCCCTGTTCTTGAGGAAAATCCAAGGGCATGAATTTCCGAAAAGCATTTTGTACTTAGACAGTTTGAGAGTAGATTGAGGACGGCGGTGGCACAGGGCAGTGGCGGAGAAGTGCTCGGCTCCGTCCTGGAAGGTCTTCATCATTGAGAGAGAGCAGTGCAGCAAAATCACCTCAGGAACTTTGTGTTTTTGTTGGGGATTCTTCATCCTGCTACCCCTTCACTCTTTGCTAGGGGACAACCCTAGATTTGCCTACCATTCCATTCCTCCCCCTCCCATTCCTGGGTGGCCTCGGACAAGCCCATGGCACCTGCCATCCCTGTTAATGGTGCTGACTCTCATTCCATCTGCCTTGCCTTTCTCCTCATACGCATATACATAGCTGCCTGCCCGTCCCACAGACACTTCAGTCTCAGCTTGCCCAGATCAAAAGGCTTCTGCCTCCAAATCTGCTCTTCCTCTTGCTTTTTTCTGTTTCAGTAAATGACCACCATCTCCACCCAGCCCCTCAAACCAGAATTCTGGAAACCATTTTCAGTTCTTCTCCCCTTACCCTCCATAAGGACTCGGTCACCAAATCTGTCCTCTAAATGTTTTCCAAATCCACCAAGTGCCTCCACATCTCTGTGCCTTATATGCTGCTTCCCTCCTCTCAGTTCCCCTTTGTCTGCCTGGAAGTTCTCAACTTGCAAGACTCAGCTCAAATACTGCCTTCCTCTAAAATCTTCCCTAATCCCAAATTCCTGTGCCCCCGCCCCAGACAGAAATGAACACTCTTCCTCTATGTTTTTTATCGCTCCTTAGCCATGCCTCTATCCTAGGACCCGTTACACTGTGTTGTAATGTTTCTGTGTTTATCTCCCCAACTAGACTGTGCGCTCCTTGAGGGCAGAGCTTAAGTTTTATTCATCTCTGGATCTCTAGGACTTGGGACAGTACCCAGACTCGGGAGGTGCTCAATAAATATTGGTCGAATGTATGAATGACTCTTTGCTCGTGTGGCTCTTTCATTCTTACATCGTATGATGCAGAATGTGTCTTCTGTCTCCGTACAACAAAGAGGTCTTCAGCTGTTTCATTAGTCATGAATGAACGGATGAAGAAAACTGACCTTGATTGAGTGCTTGTCACAGGCCAGGCCTCATGCTGAGCATTTCCACTGTGAGTGTGGCCTCCTTTAACTTTGTACCTCTCAGATCCTGCTCGCTCACCTCCCAGCGTTGATGCTGAGCCGCAGGAGCCGAGAGTGCTACTGTGAAGCTGTGTCCAGAGCCAGTCTCACACGTCTCAGGCCAAAGCAGTGGTTTCTGGCCTCTACGGGCCTTAGACCTGGATGAAGAAGCAGAGGGTAGGAGGGCAGGCAGGGCACGTGCCTGCTGTTTCCAGTTCTGTGCCTTCTCAGGCTAGTGCGTGTGTGTCTGAGGCACAGAGCAGTTGCCGCCCGGTGAGCCTCCGTGCCCTGGTGGACCCCAGAGTGCGTGATGGTCCCGTGGGCATCGGCACCACAAGCAGAAAAATGCGGCCAGGGCAGAATCTACTGGACGTGTTGGCACTATCTCCCTCTCCTTCCTCCTGTCTATCCTAAACAGGTTCCTGATGCTATCAAATCTCAGTACCAGTTCCCACCCCCTCTCATTGCACCCGCGGCCATTCGGGACGGGGAGCTGATCTGCAACGGGATCCCTGAGGAATCGCAGACGCACCTTTTGAACTCTGAGCACTTAGCCACCCAGGCAGAGCAGCAAGAGGTGAGTGAAGGCAGGGCCGGGACTCCAAAGCCAGTCTTCCTTCCAGCTCACCACAGCTGATACCGCGAGTAGCCTCAGTGCCAGTCCCATCCCCGTCTTCCGCAACCCCACCCACCCCTGCCCTCATCCCCCAGGAGTTGAATATTCCAGAGAGAACTCCTGGCCGATATTCTGAGGCAAGTAAAAGAAGTACAGAGTCAACCAGTCTGCTTCTCTCCATTGGTCCCCAATGTGTGCTGTGAGACAGGCACATCCGTCTCGTAGGAAGAGCTTTAGACCCGTAGAGAGGTTAGACGGTAGTGCTGAACACACAGCAGTTGCTTAGGGTCCTGGCTGAATAGTGGTTCGCAAGGTGGGCCTTAGGGGCAGAGCCCGAACGGGAACCCCAAGCTCTGCTGACCAGGGTGTTGCCTGCTGAGTATACAGCAAGTCTCGCTGGGGACTGGAAGTGGAATCCTGTCAGAAGTCAAGCACACCTTTCCTGGGCGTTTGCGATGGGACCTCGGAAGCAGTGCTTACCAGCTATGCTGTAGCCCCGGCCACGGGCAGGAAGGACCAGCGCCTCCCAGGCCTCTCACGCTCCTCTCCTCTCCTCTCCTTCCGTTGCAGTGGCTCTGTAGTGTTGTTGCGCTCCAGTGCAGCATATTGAAACATTTATCTGCTAAGCAGATGCCTTCGCGTTGGGACTCTGAACAGACAGAGAAGGCTGATATTAAGCCTGTTATTGTGACTGACAGCTCAATCACCACCTCCCTGCAAACAGCTGACAAGGCACCTACACCTTCCCACTGCCCCTTGTCCTGCCCCTCAGGGATTAGCACCCAGAATTCCCTGAGCTGCTCTCCACCCCACCAGCCCCCAGCCCTAGAGGACATCAGCTGCAGTTCTTGCGCGGAAAAATCCAAGAAAGCCCCCTGCGGGACTGCCAACGGGCCAGTGAGCACAGAGGTGAAAGCCAATGGCCCACACCTCTACAGCAGCCCCACTGATTCCACGGACCCCCGGCGACTTCCAGGCGCCAACACCCCCTTACCAGGCCTCTCCCACCGGCAAGGCTGGCCCCGGCCCCTCACGCCACCAGCGGCCGGGGGGCTACAGAACCACACCGTCGGCATCATTGTGAAGACAGAGAATGCCACTGGCCCCAGCTCTTGCCCCCAGAGGAGTTTGGTTCCTGTCCCAAGCCTGCCCCCTTCCATTCCCAGCTCTTGTGCCAGCATCGAGAACACCAGCACTTTGCAAAGAAAGACTGTCCAATCACAGATAGGACCTCCGTTGACAGATTCAAGGCCACTGGGCTCACCCCCAAATGCCACCCGGGTGCTCACTCCCCCCCAAGCAGCAGGAGATGGTATCTTGGCCACAGGAGCCAACCAGCGATTCTGCTCACCAGCGCCATCATCAGGTGAGTACTGCTCAGCCTTGGGGTAGCTGGGATCCAGTCCTTTCCTGCTCCTCCTGGCAGTTAAACTTCAAACACTTAGCGTCCTGTGAATATTGCAGAGGACTTCGGCCTCTCCATTACTTGCCCTCCCCACATTTATGTGATAGAAGAGAAAACACACGTTGACTTGTCCCCATTTTATTGGTGGGATTGAGTGATTTCCTCTAGGTGACCTGCCGAGTCAGTGGCAGGACTGGAACTGCGGCTGGGTCTCCCGATTCCCCTTCCCACACCTGTCAGGCCTAGTCCTCTGCGTGTCTTTGTTCGTCTCCTTAGACGAAGGCAGCATGCTCTGTGGAGCCCCTGTGGCCAGCCCGAGGTTCTAGGCGATGGCCTCTGTGTTTCAGGATCCCCACCAGAGACCAGATCACACCTGATAGATTCTCAGAGCCTGCTCATTTGAAGGAGCTTCCACGGCAGGGAAAGCAGGGATCGAAAGCAGCCCTGCCTTTCAGAACAGCTGTAGAGCAGCATGCCCACAGGGGTTGGTCTGGTCCCAAAGCTCACCCTTGGGCCACATGCAGAAAGGCAGTCCCCTGTACCCATACTTGGCCTAGTGTGGACCTGCTCTCAGCTGTCCCCAGTCAGCACTCCGGACCTCGAGCTTGCTGACCCCAGCATCTGAACCAGGTTTCAGATGCTGCTGGAACCCCCTGTGGTCTCTCCCGTCTGAACAGAAGCTGGCCTCCTAGTCAGCTGGGAGTCTCGGTAACCAGGTGACTGTGACTTCTCTGCATGGGGGCCCCTGGTCCCAGGATGGCCCCTACTTTTAGGCTCTTTTCCTGTCTCTGTTTACCTCTTTATACCAAGCTCTTAATACCAGTTTTGCCCCCTGTGAGTCGGACTGCAGGAGGCAGGAATTCCAGGGGCAGGCCCCGCTTACTTGAATGCATAGACACAGCAGGGAGGTCGTTACGGCCCAGAGAACAAAGCTACCCCACCACGTTCCCCAGAGCAGTAGATTTCACTGTTTCTCGGCACTCTGGAGACTGCCGCGTGCCCGGGTGCATTGTCGTTCCATCTGCCCTTCCTCACCACACATTTTTAGCTCTAGGAGTTCCAGAGCCTATGGGGTGAGAATCAAGAAGGGAACATCACCTTGGGTCCGAAATCCAGACCTGTCTCGGCAGTGGGGGATTGGACCGGTGGGTTTCCCTCAGGCGACGTAAGTAACAGTCTTCCTGCTCCGTCCCCAGATGGCAAGGTCAGCCCCGGCACGTTATCCATAGGAAGCGCTTTAACCGTACCCTCTTTCCCAGCCAACTCTACTGCCATGGTGGACCTCACCAACTCGCTGCGAGCGTTTATGGATGTTAACGGAGGTGAGTGAGCGAGCCGCTGCTCTTCCGCCAGCTGCCGCGTGAAGGTCCTGTCCCCGCGCAGCATCCAAGCTCATTTCAGAAAGGAGCGGAAGGGATGCCTCATCTCCGAGGGCTGGGGAGGTGGGTTGAGAGAAAGCCCCTCCTGCCTCTGCCTTCTGCACATCATAATGGAAGGCGAAGGGAGAGCAGAGCCAGCTGAGCCTGTGAGAAGAGAGGACAATTGCCTGAGGCAGAGTAAAGGCAGGAGGGCCTCAGGTGTCGGACATGCAGCCCTTCCCCCGCACGCAGCCAAGTGGTTTCTCTTGCTCTGCCTTTCCAGGACCACTTGGCCTACAGTCAGGCTACGGCCTCCCAAGCGGCCACCGCACAGGCTGCGACGGGGCCCGTCTCACTGCAAATGGCTAGTGAGATGCCCAGCTCTGGATCCTTAGGCCCCTTTGTACTCTCTGCTGTTCGAGAACAGTCACCACTTAGCTAGACTTTAGAAATGCGCAACTATTTGCTCTGTGACCCTCACCTACTTCCACATTCCATATCCTCCTCAGCTGCCTTTTAATCTTTCTCTTTGGTTAATAGAAATCGAGATAAATATGCTGGACGAGAAGCTGATCAAGTTTCTGGCCTTGCAGAGAATACATCAGCTTTTCCCCTCCCGGGTCCAAGCTTCACCGGGCAGTGTCGGGGCACATCCGCTGGCTTCTGGAGGGCACCACACAGAAGGTGCGCACACGCCTGCCGCCGTGGCACACCGTCCGCTCTCCCCGTGTGTGAGCAGCTGTCAGGATCTCAGCCCTTTAACGGGCTTAGTAAAGCACCATGGTTTCTTTCCCCAGAAAGCAGGAACAAAAAGGCCACCACAGCTTTCACGTCAGACTCAGGGAAGTCTGCCATAACTTTCTTTCATGCTCATGCACTTTGAGACACACAGAGCAGCTACGAGTGCCTTTGGGTATATGTGGTACGCTTTCTGCTGAACTGCTTTCAAATATTTGGGTTACAAAGGTTTCCCAAAAGGGAGTTTTTCAAGTTCAAGGTGAGAAGCAAAATAACAGTTGGGCTGGGGGGGGCGCCTGGCTGGCTCAGTTGGTAGACTCTTGATCTCAGGGTCATGAGGCTGAGCCCCGTGTTGTGTGCGGAGCCTACTTTAAAAAAGAAAAGAAAAAATAATAGTTGGGCTAGCCTCCTGGAAATTCTTCTCAAGAGTTTAACTGCTTAGGATATTCCTTTGAGCATTAACTCTTAATGAGCCTTACTGATTAAAATCGTGTGGTCCCCAGACCAGCGGTATCAGCAGGCTTGTGGGAAACACAGACCTCGGGTCCCACCTCTGACCTACAGTATCAGAATCTACATTGTAACACGGTCCCTAGTGGATTCCTACGCACACTGAAGTTTGAGAAGCACTGGTCTGTGCCTTCTGTTGTTTTGCGTGGCCTCCCTGTGGTATCATCTGGTCTATCCCTGATGAGCCAGTCAGCAGCCCAGGAACTTAAAGTACTTTCATCCTTGAATTCTATGACCATCTTCAAAGATGGTCCCTCTTACCCCGTGTTGGAAATGCTGTGGGTGTGGGGAGAGCATCACCCTGAAGCAGCCCAGTGCCCAAGGTGAGTGCGGCAAGATGACTCACCTAGTGGGATGATTTTTCTCTAGGCCACGAGCCAGAGGTCTGGGTTCTGGTATATGTGTGGGGCTCAGGTTCTGAGTTTCCGAATGACCCTATCCCTGTGTTTATTTTGTAGTGCAAAGAAAGGAGGTCCAAGCCCGAGCTGTGTTCTACCCTCTCTTAGGGTTGGGAGGAGCTGTGAGCATGTGCTACCGAACCCTCTACATCGGGACAGGTGAGCCAGCTGGGAGAGGCACCAGATGTCTTCAGCCCCAAATACTAACGCCCTTACCCACAGAGGCCAGAAAGGGGTGAGGGAAACCCTCTCCAGGGCTGACTGGTTTAATCCAGCAGATATCCAGGCAAGAGGGACTAAGAAAGGAGATTATCAGCTGCTTGTCTTCCCTGGCTCGAGCCCTTTTGCTTTGGGCCCGGCATGACCTCAGGAGAGAGGAGAGGCAGCTCTGATCGCCGCTCAGTGAGCCATTTTAAGCACGCAGGAAATAGCTGAGCAGAGGCGCATACTTTGTCCCTGGAGGTCTTTGAAAAAGTGATGGGGCTCACACACCCCTCACCTTTATTTAGTCCTATATCTCATGCAGAGGGACAGTCAGCTCAGCCCACAGCCCAGAAATCTCCTTTCTTTCCAATGATGGGATTTATGAACCCTGCACCCCATGTTGTGCCCTCATAGAAATAGAAATAACCACCCCCCCCCCCTTCAGGAGCTCACTCTTTCCATCTGGGCAGCAGCCACATGTTCTAAATGAGATCACCTGGCAGGGACAGCTGTTCTTTCGAAGGGGATTGGAAAAGAAATCAGTTTTTGTTCAAAAATACAAGGAAGGGGCCCTGAGCTAGCTTCCCCCTGAGGTCTTACCAGTACCCGCCCAGAAGCTAACTCCCTGCCCCCCACCTTCCCTGCATACACCTTACAGTCTGTTCTCTACCTGCCTTTGCCTCTACTCCTGCCACTTGCAGGAGCTGACATGGACGTGTGCCTTACAAACTATGGTCACTGTAACTACGTGTCCGGGAAACACGCCTGCATATTCTATGATGAGGTGAGGGCTGGGGATGGGGTGGGAGGGCGCTCTCCCCACCTGAGGCCTCTCCTAGGCACTGGGGTTTTTGTTCAGTGTCCTGGGTGAAGGGAAGAGGGGGCGGGGGGGTCTTCTCCTCTTTTTCCCTCCCTGTCATTCCTGGAGGAGAAGAGTCTTGGTGTGAAAGGGCGTCTTACCATGGCTACCGCTCCCTAGGAGCGGGGCTGCCATTTCTCCTGAGGTTGCTCACAGGCTCAGCAGGGGGAGCCCACTGAAAGCAGGGCAGGGGAGCAGCATAGAAGGAAGCCAAGCCTCTGTGCCAGTGAACAGCACTTCAACAGGACCCAGTGCCGAGGAGGCAGAGAAAAGGAGCAGTGGGAGAGCGGGGTGGGGTTGGGGGGCACTGGGAAGGAAGGCTTCCCTGGGCAGGTGAGTCTTGAACCCTGTTCTAAAGAGACAGGGAAGTGGGGCTTGACTGGGGAAGCGAGGGCTCGCCAGGTAGAGCAGCACGGCCTTCTCCATGTGTCCTCTCTCCCCTTAGCCCCAGGCCCCACGCAGCAGACCACACATCTTATCTTCCCTCCTCCTCCTCAGAATACCAAACATTATGAGCTGTTAAACTACAGTGAGCATGGGACAACGGTGGACAATGTGCTGTATTCATGTGACTTCTCTGAGAAGACCCCGCCAACCCCCCCAAGCAGTATTGTTGCCAAAGTGCAGAGTGTCATCAGTAAGTCGGACCCCGTGGCCCCAGAGCCGGCCGTTTTGGACACGTCATGTTAAGATCCCCGTCAGGGTGGCTCCGGCTTGCTGCTGACGGCCGGCTCCCTTGCCTTCCCGGTCCCTTCCCTTCCCGGTCCCGTCGGCCAGGCTCTCCCTGTGGGCCAGGGAAAGCCACAGAGAAGCCAGCGCTGTGCGCACGCACGCCTCCTTGGGGACTTCAGACTCCCTTGGTCCTTTCCCGGTGTCCCTCAGCCCTAGTCACCCCGCAGTTAGAATGGGGAGGTGCAGGGGCCCAGTCGTGGCCAACAGCCCCGGCTGGGTTGGCCACTTCCCTGGTCCTCTCCCAGTGACCCCCCTCCTCCTTCCCAGGGCGCCGCCGGCACCAGAAACAGGATGAGGAGCCAAGTGAGGAGGCAGCCGTGATGAGCTCCCAGGCCCAGGGGCCGCCGCGGCGAGCCTGCAACTGCAAAGCCAGCAGCTCGAGCTTGATAGGGGGCAGCGGGGCCGGCTGGGAGGGCACGGCCTTGCTGCACCACGGCAGCTACATCAAGCTGGGGTGCCTGCAGTTCGTCTTTAGCATCACCGAGTTTGCGACCAGACAGCCCAAAGGCGACGCGAGCCTGCTGCAGGACGGGGTCTTGGCCGAGAAGCTGTCTCTCAAGCCCCACCAGGGCCCTGTGCTGCGCTCCAACTCCGTTCCCTAGGACGGGCGGCTACCCCGTCCCCCGCCTGTCCGCCCAGCCCAAGACTTCCTGCAATGCAAAAATGTACACACACCAAGCCCGGGTTTTTTCTATACTCCACCAGAAACCCTTCAACTACAATCTTTGCATGAAATGAAGAAAACCTTTTGACTGTTTTTTAAAAATCCTTTTTCTTTTCTCAAGTTCTAGGGGGCATTTGCACATATATTTGTACTCAACATTTCATGGGTAAGCGGCAGACCCGAGCTGAGGAACAGCGTGGGCAGGGAGGGGAAGGCCTATGGTCTGGACACTTCCTCCAACACGAAACCGTTCCCCACCCACCTCCTGCTCCCTCCCCCTCGCCCGCCGTTGTAAAATAATCAGAAACTTGTTCTATTTTGTGGCAGTGACAATAGTTTTATATTAAAAGAAAAAATACAGTTTTCATACAGCAAAATCTATACAATATCATTGTTTTATTTAATATAAAGATCGCTACCCACCCACTTCCGTGGCCCCCGCCCTCCGCGTTACTTTCCCTTTCTGCAGCGGTTGCACTACAGGTAGCTACTGTGTATTATGGACAAATGAGAAATGAATTCGTTTTCTGGCTGTCCATCTATTTTATTTCAAATAAGGAAAAGTGTATTTGGATTTTGTGTAAATACATCTAGTGATGACATTTTTTCAATGTTTTTAAAAACTGTACAGTACTACATGTGGTAGAGCGTTTTCTTCAAATTGTCTATTGTAGCAAAAACGTTTTTGTCGTAAACCTGTTTCGTCTCCTTTTTTTGTTCTCTTGCCACTTCTCTCCTGTTCCTCCCACCCCTGGCTCCCTCCTTCCCCCCTCCCACCCCAAGTAGTACCAATGTACATAGTAATTGTAATGTTTTAGACTTTACAGAAACTTTCCTGTATTCTGTATATAAAAAAACAAAAATACTTCAAATTATGTTTTCTGCCTGTCTGTCCTACCTGTCATCACCCTTAGAGGGGACCCTCCCCAAGACCCTGGTCGCAGTCTCTTTGAACTAGTCTCATTCCCAGACCCTCAATCCCCATGGGAAGGCAGGAGAGCAAAGGTCTGGGAGAAAAGTGAGCCCAAGGTGGGTGTGGGAAAGTGGAGGGCTAGGGGTGCATCTGAGGGGCGGGGGGCTGTTGCCTGGCTTCACGGGGGACTCAGGGGAATCATTTGACGTGACCACATGCTGCAAGAATCCGGGAGTGTGCAGGCCCTCCTCCAGTTGACTCCAAAACCTATCTAATAAAACAGGAGCTGTCTTGAGACCCCTGCATTCTGGTCTAGAACCTTCAGCTTCAGGAGTTGGGGCTGCCTTTAGTTGCGGTTGCTATCACATTTGATTCATCAATTCCGGGAGAAGTCAACACCTGGCTGTATCCTTTCCCCGTCGGCCTGAGCTGGGCATGCGGCAGCTCGTTCAAGTATCACTTGAGCTCCTCCTCTGGGCATGGCCTTTGCCGCGAGTTCGGGCTTGGTCTAGGGAGCTTGCCGTGAGCAGTCAACTGGGCACATAACGGCTCCTGCCTCTTGGAGCTTAGAATCTGGTGTGGAGCAATTTGTCCATTCAGACATCTCCGGGAAGCCTCATGAGGAAAAAGATCCGGTCTCTAGACCAGTGGAGCCACAATTTATGTGACTAGCAATCCTGACTTGCCTACAATTGCAGCTCCTCGTCAGAAAAGGAACCTAGCGCATTACCTGAATTCTCAGGCCCTGAGAAGCCTCTCATCAAACCAAGCTCCCACCCTTTCCTCCTCCCAGAACTTACATGAGACACTTTCTCTGGGATGTTCTTCCTGAAGACAGGTCTTCGACTCCTTACAGATCACCTGTGTCTACCCCAGCAGTGTTTAAGGAAGTTGTACCTGTTGGCGTGTGGGGATTTTGCCTTGAGGATGGAGAATGCACCCAATTGTTTCATTAATATTCCATTCCCAGCTTCAACCCACAGCGTCTGCAACTGAACCCCAAATCCATAGTGCAGCCAAGTAGGAAACTACCCCCCCCCAAAATCAGGTCTGTCCCTGGGCTCCCACCTACCTGCCTAGCTTTGTCCCCACCACTCTGCTCCCCCTGCCCTGATGGGCCTCTTGAACTCGCCCAGGGCAGAAACCTGTTGTTCTGCTCAGTATTTCCAAGGCTAACCACGCTGCTGGGCGCACCGTAAGTGTCAAACAGCGGGTGTTTAGTCGCAATGGTTTCCTCAAGCAAGTCCTTGTCCTGGCAAGTCTCCTGGCCAGCAGTCTCCTTTTACCTGTGCCTCCCTAACTGTCGCCACCCACCTTGCCATCATAATCCCTTCTTCCACGGAGTCGTGGAGCTGCTTTGCCTATTTCTACCACCTGTGAGGACCATCCCAGAGAAATTGCCTCCTAGAAGTCAGATAACAGGGGCGCCTGGGTGGCACAGCGGTTAAGCGTCTGCCTTCGGCTCAGGGCGTGATCCCAGCGTTATGGGATCGAGCCCTGCATCAGGCTCCTCCGCTATGAGCCTGCTTCTTCCTCTCCCACTCCCCCTGCTTGTGTTCCCTCTCTCGCTGGCTGTCTCTATCTGTGTTAAATAAATAAATAAAATCTTTAAAAAAAAAAAAGTCATAACATTTTGTATTTTATTCTCTTTCTGCTTCCCTTCAGGAATGTGGGGACTGCGGGGGTGAGGCAGAGGCAGGGAGAAAGAGACTGCAAATGAATGAATCCTAACAGCCCTGAGCGGATGGGGCCACCCTGGCCCCTGCATCATCTCTCTGACCTTATAGGAAGAACAAGGAAGAATTCCAGAAGCTGAGGGCTGGAAGTGAGGATAAGGAGTAGAAGGACTTGTTTATGGAGGGCAAGGCATCTAGGACCGGACTCACTCAGACATAACAGCGTTCACACACCTCTCCAGAAGGGAAAGACTCTGCTAAGCACAGATGACACCCAGAGGGCTCACACACATCCTGCAAGTCCCAAGCTAGGGGGCATGAGCACAAAGGACAGCTACGTAGGAAGATGTTCGTTCAAGGGGACACATTGACAGAGACTACAGACGCATGCACACACCCGGAGGGGCTCTCGGTGCACGGGGGGCACAAACCTGTAACAGGTGGTCACACAGACACACACCCACAGGGTACTTCCTGGGCCTGCAAGTACACACACACCTCCAAGGTGCTCACACACAGGATCCAGAGGCACACACACAACCCCAGGGCAATCCCAGGGCCCATGGGCACATTACACACTCACAGAGTCACTCACATACTCAGAGTAGGTGAATGCATGGACAGCCAGGGCGCCCCTGCTCGCAAACGCTCATCTGCAAGGAGTTCACGCAGGCACACACCTAGAGGGCGCTGCCAGGGCCCATATGCACACGCGCACCTAGAAGGTGTTCCACAAGCACACACCCGGAGGACGAGGACGCATGCCTAGGGGGCGCTCGCAGGGCCCACGCTCACACGCACGCACACACACCCCTGCCCTGCCTCTCGCCCGCCTCCGCCTCCGCCTCCGCCTTCAGGGAGGCCCGAGCGGGTGCGGGGCGGATCGGCAGCCGCCGGGCGGGCGGCGATCCAGGGAGGTGCGGGGCCCGTGCGGGGGCCCGGCGGCGCGGCGGGCATGGAGGCGCTGCTGCTGGGCGCCGGGTTGCTGCTGGGCGCCTACGTGCTTGTCTATTACAACCTGGTGAAGGCCCCGCCCTGCGGCGGTATAGCCAGCCTGCGCGGCCGCACGGCCGTGGTCACGGGTGAGTGCCTGAGGACCTGCGGGCGGCCGGGTGGCGGGGAGGCCGGGCGGCGGGGTCAGCGGCCCACGGGGCTCAGCGCGGCTACCGCCCGCCCACCGCAGGCGCCAACAGCGGCATCGGGAAGATGACGGCGCTGGAGCTGGCGCGCCGGGGAGCGCGCGTGGTGCTGGCCTGTCGGAGCCGGGAGCGCGGTGAGGCAGCCGCCTTCGACCTCCGCCAGGTGAGGCGTGGGGGGCGGGGGCGGGGGAGGCCGGAGAGGATGAGAGGGTGAGCGGAAAACCGACACACCGGGACACAGAGGGGCGAACAGAGCGGCTTCCTTAACTGGTCGTTAAGCGCAGAAAAAGAGGGTCCCCTGGTGCTCTGGCCATACAGGGAAGGGGCACCAGACGCAAGCTAGGAAGTGGGCTTTCGGAAGGAAGTAATCGCTGCTCTAAGACATTTATGGATGGGTAAAACTTACATTAATGAAAGACAGTAGGGAAGGGAACAGCAGAGGGAACAGCATATGCAAAGGCCCTGAGGCAAGAGAGCTGATTCGATTTAAAAAAAAAACTGAAAGCAGAGGTTTATTGAGGCTGGATGGAGCACAAAATATGGGGTAAAGAAGTAAAATGAAGAGGCTGGAGGCTCTGAACCAGGGCTAGATTCTGGAGGCCCTTATAGACCCTATTGAGGAACTCAGATTTTATAGGATGAGCAGTGGAGATCCAATGAAGGGTCCTCAGCAGGGTATGGACTGTCAGAATAGCCTTCTTGGAGGAACCCCACAATGGCTGTACATGTCTGGATTGGGGGGGTGAGTGGAGCAGGAGTGGGGAAGGGGAGACCAGTGAGAAAGAAGTCTGTTGTAGATTTTAGGATAAGCTATAATGGCCAGAGGGAATGATAATAATAATAGCAAGTACTACCTACACAGTGCTGACTGGGTGGCAGGCAGTGTTCTAAGTATTTTACATAGATTAACTCACTGAATCCTCACAACAACTCCATGAGATAGGTACTGTATTGTTCCCATTTTACAGTGAGAAAACTGAGCCCCAGAGAGATTAATGTCACGCTTGTCTAACGTCACATTCTAATAAAAGACAAAGTCAAGATTTGCATCCAGAATCCACATACGTGTCCACTACTTTCTAATGGATGGGGCAGATCTTAGTAAAAGTAGGAGGAGGACTCTTAAAATTTGATACCTAGGGAGAGGGAAGAGGAGAGAGGTGCCTGGTGACAAGCCCAGCCCTTGCTGCCCCACAGGAGAGTGGGAACAATGAGATCATCTTCATGGCCTTGGACTTGGCGAGTCTGGCCTCCGTGCGGGCCTTTGCCACTGCCTTCCTGAGCTCTGAGCCACGGCTGGACATCCTCATCCACAATGCCGGTGAGGGGCAGCAGGACCTGCCGGGGGGCGGCGGGTGGGCAACTGTCCCATCTAGCCAGGTCTTGCCGGAGGGCCAGTGCGTGCGTGGGAAGGATGCCCCCTACCACTGTCTCACAGATGGGGACACCGAGGCCTTCGGGGATCCCTGTAGCGCAGTTGCTCATATCAAGCCCCTGCCCCAGGGATCAGTTCCTGTGGCCGGACCCACAAGCCGTTTAACCTGCTGCTGCGAGTGAACCACATTGGCCCCTTCCTGCTGACACATCTGCTGCTGCCCCGGCTGAAGACATGCGCCCCTAGCCGCGTGGTGGTGGTATCCTCAGCTGCCCACCGGCGAGGGCGCCTTGACTTCACGCGCCTGGACCGCCCGGTGGTGGGCTGGCGGCAGGAGCTGCGGGCATACGCCGACAGTAAGCTGGCCAACGTGTTGTTTGCCAGGGAGCTCGCCGCTCAGCTTGAGGGTACTGGTGTCACCTGCTATGCAGCCCACCCAGGTGAGGCCTGGCTCTCTGACTGCTTTGCTTTGCTTTGGTTCCCCCTCTCCCATCCGCGACCCATCCTGTGCACCCCCAGCCTCTCATTGAGCCCCAGAATCTCGGAACAGGAAGGAAGCACCGTACAAGGAGAGACCTGTTCCTTGCTTATCTTGGAAAGAGGCTCTCCTTGCCTGGGTTCTTTCTCTCACACCACTAGCCTGGATACTGACTACTGGATAGGGAATGGCAATGAATAAAGCCCAGGTTCTCACCCCAGGGAGCAATCCATATGACTGAACTCACTATAATATGATGGTAATGATGATGATGGCTAATAACCACTTGTTCATTCAAAAAACATTTACGAAGTACCAGTTATGTACCTGGCATTCATCTTGGTGCTAGGAATATAGCAGTGAACAAAACAAAGACCCTTTCCTTCGAGAATTTACATTCTCTTAAACATTCTAGTTTAAGGGAAGGGGAGATTGCTAATAAGTTTATACAATGACAGGTGGCGATAAAATGCTATGGGAAAGATAAAGCAGAGTGAGGGGAATATGAAATGACAGAAGGTGCTGTTTTTCTCTGGCAGTCAAGGAAGGCATATCTGAAAAGGTGACATTGGCTTGAAGGAGATGAGAGAATGAGCCGTGTGGTTTTCTGGGGAGAAGAGTGTAAAGAACAGAGCAGATAGCAAGTGCAAAGGCCCTGAGGCAGAAGTCCCTGGTATTCTTGAGAAGGAACAGGGAGCCCCACGAGGCTGGAACAGAGTGAGAGGAGGAGAGTGGCAAGAGATGAGGTATAGAGATGGGCTGGGTCATCTAGGGTCTAGAAGTCCACTTCTAGCATTTTAGCTTTTAGTCTGAGTGAGTTAACTGATGAATAAGGCCCATCTCTGCCTTGTGAAACAGATTATAGGATAACAAGATCTGTCCTACCCATATTACCAAAATGCATTTTTTTCAGATTTTATTTTTAAGTAATCTCTACACCCAGCGTGGGGCTCAAACTCACAACCTGGAGATTGAGAGTCCTATATTCCAACGACTAAGCCAGACGCCCACCATACTGCACTACAGATAGTCATTGCCTAAGGCTCACTAGTTATTATAACAGTGACAATAATAATCACAACTAACATTTATAAGCCTTTATTACACTCCCCATCTCTAATGTACAAAACAGTGGCTGGTCTGCCATAGGTGTTAATACGTGTTTGCTGGTTGAACAAAGGAACAGGACTTGAGCTAGAAGAAAAGAGGTCCCCTCAGGCAGGGGACGCAGCATGAGAGAACATCTGGGACATGGGGACGTACAGGAGCTCAGATGGAGAGGAGGAGGCTTGCTGTTGAAATGAGTGAGGTCCCCTTGTGAGGACCCTGAATGCCCACTCAATACTATCCTGGTCTTCCTGGAACTGGACTCTGTTCCCCACTCCCTTCTAGCCCTGTTCTTGTCGCTCTTCCCCTGGGCCCTCGCCCACCGTCCTCCCCACTCCTTCCTTTCTTCCTGTCCGCAGGGCCTGTGAACTCGGAGCTTTTCCTGCGCCACGTTCCTGGATGGCTGCGCCCACTTTTGCGCCCACTAGCCTGGCTTGTGCTGCGGGCACCAAGAGGGGGTGCCCAGACACCCCTGTACTGCGCTCTACAGGAGGGCATTGAGCCCCTCAGTGGGAGATATTTTGCCAACTGCCACGTGGAGGAGGTGCCCCCAGCCGCCCGAGATGACCGTGCAGCTCACCGGCTGTGGGAGGCCAGCAAAAGGCTGGCAGGGCTTGGGCCTGGCGAGGGGGCCGAACCTGATGAAGATCCCCAGCCTGAGGACACAGGGGCCCCATCTTCCCTGAGCAGCCCCCACCCAGAGGAGCCCACAGTTTCTGAACCCCACCCCAGCCCTCAGAGTTCACCAGACTTGTCCAAGGTCACACGCCGAATTCAGGTTAAAACCGAACCTGAGCCCTAAAATCTCCTAATCCCCAGGCAGGGATGCTTTCCATGGCACTTGGTGGCCCCTGAAAACCTTAACTGCATGCCAGGCCATGCTCTGGGCACGGCGGGGTTTGCAATTTTTACCTTCATGGTTCCTTTCTGGGGCGTCAAATTGTGTCCTGAACAGCTCTTTTCCTGGTGGAAGGAAATCGTGGGTGATGATTTCTTCCTGAGAATAACAATAATCCCCGATTGAGAGGTGAGGGATAATGTGCCAGACATTGCTTCTGAGGAATTTGAATTCCGTACTTCCAGTCCCCACTCTGGGTGATGCTGATCGCCTCTGGATGAGGTCCTGGGAGGGGGTTGTCATTTGATGCAGTTCAACACTGACAAGTACTGAACTGGGCCCTTTGCAACCACGTAGCCACGTAGTGAAATGACCCCCACTTGCCGAGGCGGGATTAGGCTGCAGAGGTAAGGGACTCGCCCAAGGTCTCACCTCCGGGAAGGGGGTAAGGGCAGGAGCGGTGTGACTCCAGGGCCACGGCGGTCGGGTGGGAGCGGGGAGGTGAGGCAGGGCCGCGCCGTCGCGGTGCGGGCGGCCGGCGGGAGCAGGGGGCGCCCTCGCGGGGTGCCGCGGGCTGGGCCCGGGGAAATAAAGCGTGTTGACCGCCGCGCCTCGCCTCGCGCTCGCTGCCGCCGCTGTCGCCCGCCGGCCCCGCCCTCCGCCGCCACACTTCCGGCGGGGCTGCGAGCGCGGAGGGGCGCAGGCGGGCGGGCGACCGGCCGCTGGGGGTGGCGGGATAGGCTGGGCGCGGCCGGTGGTGCGCGTGGTGCTGTCCAGGTCCCTGCGGTGCCCGCGGGCCCTCCGTGCCGCCGGCGCCATGGGCAATTGCCACACGGTGGGGCCCAACGAGGCGCTGGTGGTTTCAGGTGAGAGGGCGGCGAGGGAGGTGGGGCTGGGGCGCCGGGGCTGGGAGGGTGTTGGGGCGCGCGGGCTGTGCCCGTGAAGGTGGTTGAGGAGGGGGCTCGGGGTGGGTGTGGGGCTGGGGAGCGAGCGGGGACGGGCTAGGCCGGAAGGGCTCGGAGGGTGGAGGGCAGGGCGGAGGGTAAGGGGCGGGGGGTGGGGGTGGGGGCGCCGATGTTGGGCCTGAGAACCTTCCAAGAGGGGCCCCCATTCTCACGCTTGCGGTGCTCCGCGCCCTCGGGACTCCCCCTCCCACTGCATGTTTTCCCCTGTTTATTCTCTCCTTTCTCCGCCTCCTCCCCGGGCACGGTCTCCTCCCCTCTACTCCACCGTGGCCTAGGGGGTCCCGAACTGAGGCCGTAGGGAGGAGACCCGTGGTTACCGGAACACAGCAGTTTGGCTGGATTCCAGCGCCCGGGCCTTGGGGCGGGTCTCGCAGCTTTGGAGGGCAGGTGCCTGCCCGGGGAGGGGCCCTGGGACAGGGATCCCTGTGCTCCCGTTAATTCTGAGCAGGTCGGGGCTTGCTGGGGTTTACTGGCACTGCCCGCCCCAGAGATGCGGGTGCGGCCTCTACAGGTTGAGAAATCGGGCTCTGGGCTGTGTCGCCCCGATTGCAAAATGCTACAGGCTCCAGAATTTCTGGAGCTTCTGCAGGGCCCGGGGACTGCTGTACTGGGGAGGGGAGAGGTAGCTTTGCCTTAAGGCTGCTTCTTAAAGTGTGTATTTGGGTATTTTTCGAGGTGGCTGAAGCCTTTAAAGCCCCCAGTTTGTGCAACCCCTGGCTCACAGGTGCTGGGGAGGGTGGTGTTTCCTGACAGCTTAGAGGCCTGTGGCTGCGGGAATCCTTCAGCTCTTCACACTGTCGATGCCAGTTTCCAGCCTGTGTGCAGAGTTTCAGGGCTGGCTGTAGACCGGGTGGGCTAGACCAGTGTTTGTAGCTGTGCCTTAGGGGAGGTGTGATCCATTCATCTGGAACTTTCACCCCAGAACATGGCCTCTGGCTGAGTTTGGATCTCAAAATCAGTCTCTCTGCCGACAGGAAATCCCCACTCTCCTTGACCAGGGGAGAGCAGATAAGACCAGAGGTGGCCTTTGGGATTAGGAGGGAGACCCCTCAGAGAGCACTGAGGCCAGACTTGGACCTGACTCCCAGGCTCGGATCCCAAAGACGGCTGTTAGAACCTGAATCTGCCCCACACTTTGTCTCTCTTGTGGAGTTTCTTTCTGGAAGCCAAGACTCTGGGCTAAGGAGACAAAAGTTCCCGTCCTGTCCCGGTGGAGAGCTTTGAGACTGAGGGGTGAGAGGAGCACCTGACGCGGGCTGCTCTGTACCTTCCCCTTGCTGGAAACCTCGTTTTCGGGCCAGAGGCCAGGGCCATGCTAACTTCAAAGCTGTTTTAGGGGTGGGGAGAGGAGGCCGTGCTGAGAATTGAGGGTGCCGGAGTCAAGGAAGGATGGGAGAGAAGAGGGAGGGATAGTGCCCAGCGTCACGACACCTGGGGATTTGAGATGATCCCGCCAAGATGTGGCTCTCTCCCACACGGAAGTCCCAGCGGAGCCCAGCGGAGCTGCCACTCCCAGCCCTGCCCCCACCTGGTGACGTTCAAGTCCAGAGGCATCTCTTTCAGCCCAATCTGAGAGGGATGCTGATACGTCTCCTGGTCATCTTCTCCACCTGAAAAGGCTGGGAGTTTTTCTGGTTGTCTTACTTCCCTCCTTCAGTCTGTAATATAAAAACCTTTTTCTCTATTTCTGCTGTCAGGAACTTAAAAGGGGACTCCCAACACCAGACACCTTTCTCTTGTCTCTACAATAAGTCAGAGGTTCTTAACCTGGGGTTGGTGGGGAGAATTCAGAGGTCTGTGTGTTTGGGTAGGGAGAGACGTGAATTTTTATTCTCACTAACCTTAATCGAAATTTAGCATTTCTTCGCATTATAAATGTCAGCCACAACCCGTGATGGTATTAGGAGATATTTTCCTACCACACCGCAGTTTTTCGTAGGTACCTTCAGAATCATTCATGCTCATCATGACTTTGAAGTTAAGCTAGTTGTTAAATCTACCACTAGATTGTATTTAATGTTTTACTGTATCACACGTATTACCATGTATTACATATGACACATTTGTTTATTTTAATATTTTGATAACTTTCAAGATAACTTGTTTCCTATGTATTTTATGCGTTTATGATATTCCACCATTGCTGGACTACTAAGGGGGGTTGTGGCTCAAAAAAGACTCCCTCGTAGAATCCCCCTCGTAGAATATGGTCTTCTGGAGTAGTGGGAAGAAGGTAGAAAAGTGGCAGAAAGGGAGGGGAGTATTCCTGAGAGGGCAGAGGGTTGGGCTGGGTCTGGAGGGGCTGAGAGTGGGGCAGAGGTTATCATGGAATGTTTTGTGATTCTTCAACTTGGGTGAAGACAGGGCAAAGGAAAGTAAGTTGGGTTAGAAAAAGTGAGATAAAACTAGGAGAAACTTCCAGGTCGGAAGAGAGTGAGAGCAAGGGAGATCAAGGAAGGGGCACCTACGTGCTCTTTTTGGGGAGTGGTGCTCAGACTCAGGGTGACCAGGAATCTGGGAGGAAGATGCCTTCCAGGGGTGGAGGCTGCTGGGGGCGGGGCAGGCTGGAAGGCCCAGCTTCCTGTTGTTGCTACCCCTGGGAACCTGGCCATGTTGCCCTTGGCCAAGGCCCAGCTTAAGTGGTGACAGCCTGCTCCCCAAGGTCAAAGACGAAGTTAAAGGTAAAACGTGCACCCCCCTCCCGTTCCCCACCCTCCTCCCTCCCCACAACTACCACTTCCACCCCAGCACACGGAGAAGTGCCCTGGAGCTGGCCAGAGGCAGCCAGGCCCCAGCCCTCACCAGGCCGGAGTGAAACGGGCTGTGATGTGTGACCCTCTGTTTCTCTGGATCCCAAGATGGCTTAGGTTTCAGCTTGACTGCTTGCCCTTAGAGGCCTCCTCACCCCACTCCCCAAGGCCGAGAAGCCTGCAATAGCTTCCCTTGAACAGCAGCCCTGTGGGCCGGTGTTTCCACCACAGAGAAACGGACAGAGCTCCTCTTCCCACCCCAACTCCTACTGCTGGGCTGCTCCTTGCTGCCTGGAGTTCCGGTGTGGCTCCTTGCACGCCGTGCAGGCCCTGGAGACCGGGAGGGCTGCCCAGTGAGCCGGCTCAGCCACCAGCTCTCTGTGCTGACGGGCGCTGTGCACTCGTGGGGCCCCCTTCGCCTCCACCTGTCCAGAACTCGTCTCCAGTTCCCTGTTCTCTCTGTCGTCTCTCTTGCCCTTGTTGGCGTCCCCACCAACTCCGACCTGGACTCCAGAGCTGCACCGGTACGGCAGCCACTAGCCACTTAAGTTTCGATTAATTAAATTAGAAATTTCGCTCTTCAGTCACACCAGCCGCGTTTCAGGTGCGTAGTGAGCACGTGTGGCCGGCGGCGGCCTATGATGTGCTGCCCCTGTAGACGCTTCCGCTTCCACCCTCACGGAAAACCGCTTGGACAAGATTGCTCTGGAAGTGACTTCCTAATGTCAGCCGCCATATCTGGCCTAGGTCACTGCGGAAGGCTTCTACCGAATCTCCTAGACCACCCTGCCCTCATCTTCCTTGTGCAAAGCGGTGTTTCTAAAATGCAAATGTCATTTTGTTGCTCACCAGCTTAAATTCCTATGTGCCCCCCCCATCACACACACACACACACACACACACACACACACACACACACACACAGCTTCTTGGCCTGATACCTGAGACACCCTATGATCTGCTCTCTCTGCTGTGGGTCCTCAGAATACTGTAACCAGCTACATGAAACTACCCCTGACCCTTGCGCACTGGAGGCACACACCCTAAAGCTTTCCCGAAAACCTAAGTTTGTAAATACAGAAATGACGACACCCACTGGCTTTTTCCCAAATCATCACATTTCCTTTGAATCATCTATTTCCTGTATGGGGTGTGTGTGTGTGTGCGTGTGTGCGCGCGCGCGTGCACACGCTGCAAGGAAACTGCCCCTCTAGCTTTTACTAAAGGTTTCTTGAACTTGATGAATAACTTTGGCATTCACAGGAGAAGTTCACAACAAGAGTTTCAGGAATTGGTTTTTCTCACTTCCGCATAGATGCGTGCTGGACATGTCTACGGCTAGATCCGAGTTGGGGCCCGATTCGACGTTCTGTTTAGTTGATAGAATTTTCAGGCACCACTTCCTTTTTAGACCTTTTCCCTTTCTCTCCACTTCTCCCATGGGTACCACAGGCTGGCCTTTGTGTTGAGGCCTTGCCTTCCGCATTCGCTCTGCTCCCCAGAGGTACGCAGTCACTCTGCAGCCCTGGGAGTAGAGAACCAGCCTTACCGAGATGTGTCTCCTGGGCATGAGCAAGGATGCCATCTTGGCTCCGAGACTCCTCCCTCCCCTCAGCCTCCCAGTGCCCCCCAGCCAACAGCCCCCCACATTCCCTCTCTGCCTGCACACGCCCTGATAACAGGCAATCACATGGGATTAGTATTATGGTTATTTCAGGAAAAGCTCCCATCTCCTTCAAGATGGGGACTGTATCTTCATCTCTGCACCCCTAGCACAGAAATCTACTCTGCAAACGCTTACGTTCTGAACCACTCATTGGATATCTTCCTTTTTATGCAAATTATCTGTCTACGGAACTAGCATCCCAGACCCTTAAGAGCTCTCTCCCACTTCTGTGTGACCTCAGCACCCACCAGTGGGAGTTGTCAAGTGTCAGGGCAGGTAAAGGGCCAAAGTTGCTGCTGAAGGGACGGGGAGCGGACAAACCCGAGAACTGACTGACCAGCAGTGGTTTGCTTTGCTCTCCAGGGGGCTGTTGTGGTTCTGACTATAAACAGTACGTGTTTGGCGGCTGGGCCTGGGCCTGGTGGTGTATCTCCGACACTCAGAGGTAAGGGCTCGGGGCCCCCGGGAACCTGGCATCCAGGTGGGCAAGGGAGAAAAGGATTTGCAGCATTTCCCCCTTCCCCCCACAGTCAGCCAGAGCATCTGCCACTGGCCACATTCCATCCTGGGGGGGTGGGGCCTCCTAAGAAGCGGGAGAGACGGGTGGCACAGGGGTGCAGGGGGTCCGTCTGGGTGCCTTCAAGGGGTGCACTTTTCCCTTGGAGACATCAGTTGTGTTCCAGAGAGTTCGGGGGTCATGCCCAGGCAGAATCGTCATTCCATAAGTCTAGCTCAGTTATTCCCGAAGCCTTAATTAACCTCCCTGTGAAGAGGAGAGGCTGAAGAGACCCACACACGCCCTCGCCTGTGCAGGCCCAGACAGTGCAGGCCGTGGCCGGAGAGCAGGGAACCGATCCATAGTCTGAAGTGGCTCCGTGGCAGTGGCCACTTAGGGATGGGGAGGGGAGCTAAGGATTTGGTGCTGGGCCGGGCAAAACAGATCTGGACCTCCGCAGTCGGTCTGGGAAGACTCACTAGAGGAAGGGAGATGTCATCGGGCTCTCCCTGGAGCTCGCCCAGGACCCCAGACTTGGCCTGGGCCCCTCCTGCCTCCCTCACTGCGCCCCCAGGAGGAGATGAGGCGTGCCAGCCACCTTTCCACCATCACCCCCTTCCTTACTGTGCCCAGATCCTTCCAGGCCAGGACCCAGGCGGCAGGGGCAGCAGAACTGGGAGGTGTGGCAGGGGAAGTGGTGGTCGCCCCGAAGGGAAGCAGTGGTGGTTCCAGTGGAAATCCCCCTCTGTGCCAGCCCCACCAATCATCAGAGAGAAGCCCCAGGGCCGCACTGACGTTGACAGTGTCGGCTAGGGCCAGGGGCATGGGAAGGAGGTCAACTTCTTAACTTCACTGAATTCCCAGTAACCCCCCTGCTCTCCCCTCGCTTTGCTCCACCTGAATTAAGGGATCCTGGGGGACTCCTATGGCCCAAGGCCGGAAGTGTCTGAGAATAACCGATACTGGTCACAGCTTCCTGTCAGGAAGTTGCTAGGCCCTCTCGAGTGGGCCAGTTGGCCTGTCAGAAGCCATGGGGAGCCCTCTCCAGAGGCACTGCTACCCCACCCCACAGGCCATGCAGTCCGGGGGTGACAGAGTATCTTGTTCAAACACCTTGATGCACAGCCAGGCCTGGAGAGTTTGCAGCTATCCCAGACACTTGTCCCGCGCAGGCACCCACTGCTAGGGCCACACCCCTGCAGCCCTTTCTCAATGCTCTTGGCACCCCCTCCTCCCCCGCCCCACCCCCCACTTCTTGCTCCAGGGAGCAGCGCCCCGAGACAGGGGGCCAAGCTGCTCTGACAGTAAGTTCGGAAGTACGGAGTAGAAGGCTTTGTGCCCAGGCTCAGCATTCCCCCTCTGGTCCCATTGCTGGGGAGTCTGAGCCTGCAGCCCCTCCCCTTCTTGGACTCTGTTCCTGAGGGCAGCCCCTTCCCCGACCCCATGTCTATTTGAAGGACAGCTCTACGAGCTGGGGCCTCTATTTCCCTAGGCCGGTGGGAGCCTCTCAGGTCAGAGTAGAGGCTTCTAACCTGGCCTGGGTTCTAAGCCTCCCTTTCCGCAGCCACCTGGCATATCCACCACTTCCGCCACCTCCCTTGTCAGCCATTCCTCCCCAGGCTCAGTGAAGTCCCTTCTGCCGCACTTGGCTGCCACGTCCTGTGAGACCCTGAGGCCCTCATGTGGCAGCTCTGTCTCCCTTACCTGAGTGAGCCCTCCCCCTCTGGCATCTGAGCTGCAGCCTCCTTCCTTCCCTCCTTCCCTCCTTCCCTCCCTCCTTCCCTCCCTCTCTCCTATCTCCCTCTCTCCTCCTTCCCCAGAAGAGAGCTTGGTGGGTTCCTGTCTGAGCCGAGTCTAGAGCCCTCTCAGGCCCAGGAGTGCTAGCATCAGGGGCTCGAAGGAAGGCAGGCTTTGCACACCTGCGTGGCCGGAGCCCCCGGGGCTGGCGCTGTGACAGGGGAGGGCAGGGCTCCACTCGGCCTACTGCTCCCATCCCCCAGTCCACCTCCCTCAGCTCCTTCGGCCTCAGCCACTGTCCTCCTTTCCTCTGGTTTCAGGGAACCTCCCACGCTGCCCACAGCCTCGCTTCTGCCCGGCGCGCCAGCCTGCACACACTCACACACTCGTGCTGCGTGCGCTAGGAGGCCCGCTAGGGTGCATGAGCACCTCGCTTTCTGTGCCATAACTCTCTTCTCTGCCTGTGCCCAACTTTGGAAATTCCAAAGCGAATTACTCCATCACCTCCCTGTTGTCCCTGGGAATATTCTGACAGGGACACGCTTCCTCCCCCAGCCTTCCTTGATACCTGGCCCCCCAAATCAGAAAATCCCAGGCTCTCTCTGGGCTTTCCTGGCCCTACATTGCCTTCTCAGCGATACGTGGCACAAACCCACGCAGGATCCGGTCTGTGCTGTGGCTCATTAACCCCCAGAGCAGCCTCTCCTGCCCAGTTTCTGGAAACACAGGTTTGCCTGTGTTTGGAAGGTAAAACTGAGGCTGAATCTCCCAGACCGTGTCAGGACCGTCCTGGGAAAGTGAGGTGGTGGGCAACCTAGGTGCCCTGCGCACAGGCCTCCCCGCCTCAGAGCCCCAGGGCGTTGGCAGGCTTTACCCGCAGCCCCGCAGCTCCCCCTTAGCCGGGTATGGAGGCTAGAGAAGACATCCAGAGGCCTCAGGCCAGCAAGGGGGGTTCCTCTGTCCCCCTACAGTCCTAGGCTGAGCTGGCAGGAGAGGGCTCGAGTACTGACAGCAAACCCCGCCCCCCAGGCATCAGGCATCGGTGCTTGTCTGGTAACCACTGTGTGTGTTTGCTGTGTCCCCTCCTACCCCTCCTGTCCCTACCTCTCCCTCCCCCTGGCTGCTCCTCAGACTGTCTCTGGAGGTTATGACCATCCTGTGTCGCTGTGAGAATATTGAGACGTCGGAGGGGGTCCCGCTATTCGTAACAGGGGTCGCACAGGTAATAACCCACCTGCTCCCTCCTCTGTGTCTGACCTTCTCTCTTCCTGCCCTGCGGGGCCCGGCAGGCAGGAGCCGGATGGACCCCCCTCCTGAGAGTGTGCCTCCCTCCCCTCTGCTCCCACCTGCACTGCTCTGGGCGCCAGGGTGGACCCCTGGAGAGCCCCAGCTCCCTTGCTCTCACCCACCGGGGCTGCTAGTGGGGAAAGAGCAAGGGAGTCTGGAGGCTCTGCCCAAGTCCGCCAGTGGGTGTCCTTGGCTGCCAAGGGGTAAGTTGAGGCAGGAGATACAGGCCCCTATGTGCCAGAGCAAGGCTGTCTGGGTAGGAAGGGTTCAGTCCAACCACTCCAGGCACTGTGGAGCCCCTTGCTAGCCAGCCCCTGCCTATCCATGCTGACACATGTCAAGCCCTAGCCCTCCTCCTCACAATCCAGAAGATGGGTCCCCTGAAGAGTTCTGTTCTCCCAGCTCCTTGGCCTCCTCCCGTCTTGACAGGCCTTAGCAAAACGAGTCTTGGCTCTTCCTGCCCTTTTTGTGGAGAAGCCTCTGAGCCAATCTCTTGTCACTCATGTTGGTTCCCTTACGTGTGAAATGGGGGAATGCTGTCCTCTCGGTGCTTTGTGGGGATATGGGAAAGGCAAGGAAAGCGTATGAGGGCTCCTTGGGAGTTTTGGAAATGAAGTGCTGCAGAGGGACGCCTGGGGGGCTTGGTCGGTTGAGCGTCTGACTCTTGATCTCAGCTCAGGTCTTGATCTCAGTGCCCTAAGTTCAAGCCCCGTGGTGGGCTCCACGCTGGGCATGGAGCTTGCTAAAAAAAAGAAGAAGAAGTGCCAGAGAAACTCAAGCTTTATCATGAATCCAGTCTCACTTAGAAAAGCAAGTGTCCCTCTTCATTGCCATGTGGCCGTAGCCAGCGAGACCCCCTCCGGAGCCGAGGGGTTTAGTGCCTCCCAGAGATTTCTTTGCTTCACTCCTCAGCTGTTGAGCTCCTTCCCGGTTCCAGGCACTGTGGACCCTGCAGTGAGCATCAGAAAGCCCCTGCCCCCTCAGAGCCTGCATGCTGGGTCCCCAGACTGGAAGAGCCCACACCATCATCTTACCCATCCCTTCCCTTGCGTGAAATTGCCCTTCAGGCTTCTCAGGCAAAAGCCTACAGCGTTTCTCCCTCCCTCACCCATCCTGCCGGCTCTCCTCGGGCAGGGGACCATCTCCACCACATCCACTCCTTATAGCCTCCAGCGGGCAGGCTTTGGCACAGAGGCCCGAGAAGCTCAGAGCACCTTGTGTGGAACGGGTAGGGTCCCGGCCTCCCTCGACACCCCTGGCGAAAGTGACCGCGCTCCCCCTACCCCCGGAGGGTAGGCTTCCAGGCAAGCCCACCGCCAGCTGAAGGGACCAAGCAGGACTTCCCCGGCAAGGGGCAGACGCAGGATCACCTCCGTCGTGGTCCAGCAGTGGGCAGACTCCTAGCATGCCAGGCTAGTAGGCAGAGCTTTCTGGGCAGCCTTCCAGGGCATCTTGGGGTACTGAGCAGACCCAGGGGACAGGTGAAGGCCCCTGAGGGCTGTTCCCATGGCCCCCGCGGACGACCTACACAGCACAGCCTGGGGTACAGCACTTCCAGGACGTTTTCAGGCCATAGGCACACAGCTACACCTGCACTCTCCCCACTGGCCCAGACCACCCCCGACCACTCCTCTACTCCCTTTCCCCACGCCGCAAGCCAGGCTGCTCTGACCAGGGGACGTGTGCTGTGGGTAGCACACTGCACCCGAGCTGCTCTACCTTCCCACCCGTCCCCTCACAGACTCCTAACCACGAGCCCTCAGAGCGTCCTCCCCACCCTCTGCAGCAGGACCCCCCGGCCCATCCCAGCTGGAGCAGTGAGGTACTGGACTCTCCCCACACCCCAGGCCCTGGGCCCCCAGACCCATGCCCCTGTTTTGCATTTCTTGGCAGGATTTCCCTAGAGATTATGACGTTGCAGCCCCGCTGCGAGGACGTAGAGACGGCCGAGGGGGTAGCTTTAACTGTGACGGGTGTCGCCCAGGTATAGTAACTCAGCAGCCCCGCGCATGTCCGTTGAGCTGCCTCGTCCCTGTGCTGGGGTGTGGGGGGAGGAGGAGAGGACGGCAGCCAGGGGCAGTCTCCCTCCAGTGCCCCTGCCCCTGCCCCCCTTCCAAGAGAGGGTCATCGCCACTGGAACGCGCTCACTCGGCCCCTTGGCCACTCAGCAGGACTAACAGACATCCTTTTCTCCTCAGCGGGCCCGCAAGGGACAGAACCGGCGCTGAGGGCTCCTGTCTCACTAACCCCACCCGATTCTTTGCAGGTGTTGGAAGTGCCACGCCCCAGAACCCAAGCCTTCCCCGTCCTCTGGGTAGGGGGCTAGAGGGGCGGGGGCCAGAGGGCAAGGCCACGTGAGCAGAGGAACTCTCGGAGGTTGCTTTGTGTTCCCAGCTCAGGGCCTGGGCAAGGGGCTTCCTGCTGTAGTCCAGTTCTCAGCTTCACAGGACGGCAAGGCACAACCGTGTTAGAGGCCGCCGGTGCGGGGTGGTTGGCTTAGTACTTGGGGAAGGAAAGGCCAGAAGATACCCCCCCTCGGTGGCGTCCCCTCGACCTGTCTCCTGCCCCGTGCAGGCTCTCTTCCCTTGCCTGTGTGTCTGTGTCCCTGTTGCTCATTCTCCTTTTCGCCCTCTCTGCCCCTCAGCCTGCAGGTCTCCCACTGTGGGGAGCCTGCGTAGGAGGAACTGGCTAAGGAGGGAACAGTGAGTGGGTGAGGGGTGGGGAGACGAGCCCCAGATGCCTAGCACACGGGCCGGGTCAGGGCCTGAGGCTGCCAGTGAACATAAAATTTGTCAGTGTAAGAATTCCTGGTGTGCTCTGCCACCAGAGGCCTCAGCCAGACTCTGGCCCCTCCTGGCCCCTAGGCCTCCAGGTCTGAAGAAGTAGGGGAGGGGCACAGCCACCACCCTCCACACCTCTGGGTCTGGGCCTCCATATGCCCCCCTCCAGCCTGGTTCAGGCGTCTCTGTGACCACTGGCAGGTGAAGATCATGACGGAGAAGGAGCTCCTGGCAGTGGCCTGCGAGCAGTTTCTGGGCAAGAACGTGCAAGACATCAAGAACGTCGTCCTGCAGACCCTGGAGGGGCACCTGCGCTCCATCCTCGGTAAGGCCCCGCCCTGCCCCGCCCAGGGACCCCTCTGCTGCCTTCGAGAGCCTCACGGGATCTCCAGGCCGGGGCTGGGGAGGGGCGCAGGGCCAGGCAGGGGGGCCTGTCAGTCCTACCAAGACTTTCTTTCAAAACTTCAGGCAACCTGAGCGAAGGGGAGGGCCCTGGGATGGGGCGGTGAGGGGCTGCTGGTCTGGTCAGGCACCCAGTGTTGCTTGGGACACTTTTCCTCATCCAGCCTGGGCTCTGCAGGAGGGGGCTCAGTGTTCAACACCGTGAAGAACCCCCAGCTCAGACTGTACAACGTGTGCATACACTCAGACTGCTGCTTGCCTGCCTCCTCCCTTTCCCAGTGCGCTGGGCCCCCAGGAAGCCAGCCCATGATCCCTCTGTCCCCAGGGACCCTGACCGTGGAGCAGATTTATCAGGACCGAGACCAGTTTGCCAAGCTGGTGCGGGAGGTGGCGGCCCCCGACGTCGGCCGCATGGGCATCGAGATCCTCAGCTTCACCATCAAGGTGACGTGTGTTAGGAAGGCTGCACCCCCCCACCTCCCTCTGGATACTTGGCCCCTTTATGCCTGTGACTGTTCCCAAGGATGACTCGCCCTTCCCTCCCAGGACGTGTATGACAAAGTGGACTATCTGAGCTCCTTGGGCAAGACGCAGACTGCCGTGGTACAGAGAGATGCCGACATCGGGGTGGCCGAGGCCGAGCGGGATGCAGGCATCCGGGTACACGCGCTTTCCTTCCCGCCCCCAGGGACAGGGACCTCAGGGGTGGTGGGACCCTGCTGGCTTGGGGGACCCTCAGCACCTGCCCCTCCGGTTGCCAGGAAGCGGAGTGCAAGAAGGAGATGCTGGATGTGAAGTTCATGGCAGACACCAAGATCGCCGACTCCAAGCGAGCCTTCGAGCTACAGAAGTCAGCCTTCAGTGAGGAGGTCAACATCAAGGTGAGGCGCCGTCGGGCATCCCAGGTGGGGCTCAGGGCTCAGGACCTGGCAGCCAGCCTCTGACACGCTCCCCAACCTCCCGCCGCAGACCGCCGAGGCCCAGCTGGCCTACGAGCTGCAGGGGGCCCGCGAGCAGCAGAAGATCCGGCAGGAGGAGATCGAGATCGAGGTGGTACAGCGCAAGAAACAGATAGCCGTGGAGGAGCAGGAGATCCTCCGCACAGACAAGGAGCTCATTGCCACAGTGCGCCGCCCCGCCGAGGCTGAGGCCCACCGCATACAGCAGATCGCCGAGGGGGAGAAGTGAGCGCCCTGGCCGTGGGGGGGTGGGGACTAGTCAGGCTGCTTGATGCGCGCACCCCGCCTGCTTTCCCGTCCCCGGCCTGGAAGCCACCTCTCCCTGTCCCTCCTTACTACCTGTGAGTGGAGGGGGCCTGCGTCCCCGTGGGATTGGTGCTGGGAAGACTGGAGGAGATAAAGGAGGCTCGAGGGCCCGCTGTGGGACTTGGCTCAGCAGGCATCCTGGCTAGTCCCCACTCCCATTTGCATCTGGCAGCCAGCGGCCTCCTCCTGAGAAGGCCAGTGCATTCCCCTTCCTGGGTCCCCCACCCCGACACCTGTCAGAGCAGGGGGCTTGAGGGTTTGCCCCCAGACAAGGCTTGAGAGGCCCCTGGCTCTTGCCACTGATCCTGCCCGGCCCGAACTCCTGCAGGGTGAAGCAGGTCCTCTTAGCGCAGGCGGAGGCTGAGAAGATCCGCAAACTCGGGGAGGCGGAGGCAGCGGTCATCGAGGCAATGGGCAAGGCAGAGGCTGAGCGAATGAAGCTCAAGGCCGAGGCCTACCAGAAATACGGAGATGCAGCCAAGATGGCGCTGGTGCTGGAGGCCCTGCCCCAGGTGAGGCCTGCGCCCTGGGGTGGGTCTGGTAGGGCCCACAGGCACAGGCTGGCTAAGTACTCAGCAGCGGGGCGGGACCCCTACAACAGGCACGGGCTCACCTGGGCCCCTGGGTCTCCCCAACCCTGGCTTGCAAATAAGAGCCACCCAAGCTGCGTCGGGTTTGGGGAAGGCAGAAGAAGGAGGGAGACACACTGGATGGGGCAGGTGGACCGAGTCAGAGCACCAGCCAAGCTCTCCTCCCGCCCCCACCCCCCGCCTCCTAGATTGCTGCCAAAATCGCCGCCCCCCTGACCAAAGTCGATGAGATTGTGGTCCTCAGCGGGGACAACAGCAAGGTGACATCAGAAGTCAACCGACTGCTGGCCGAGCTGCCCGCCTCCGTGCATGCCCTCACAGGCGTGGACCTGTCTAAGGTGAGTGCCGGGCTGGCGGCGGGTGGAGGCGTCGCGGCCGCAGGCCCCGGCCTCACGGCATCTCCCATCCCGGCAGATACCCCTGGTCAAGAAGGCCACCGGTGCGCAGGCGTGAGGCTCCCGGAGGCCCGCGCCCTCCAGGAGCCGTCTTCCTACCACAGCGACGACGGGACGTTACTGACTCTGGTGCCTTATTTCACAGGGACCAGAAGTGCTGCGCGCTCAGGCCTTCTCTGGCTGTCTCCCGCCTCTCCTGTGTCTGGCTGTCTCCTTTCTCTTCCCCGTCCCACATCTTCACTTTCACTGCCACATCCATCCGGTCTGTCCCTTCCACCCCCATCTCCCATCTCCCTGTACGTCTCTTCCTTCATCTGTTTGTCGTTTTCTCTCCCTCTCTGCCCCCACTGTCTGCACACATCATGTAGTTTAAGCTGCAGACGTTTGTGATAATCACGGTCTGTCTGGGGGGTGGTAGCCCTGCTGCTCCTCTGAATCCTGGTGCCTTGAAGTTCTCTGTGCATCTGTCCATCCTGCCTGTGGCCCTTGCCAAAACTCGGCATGGGTGCGGAGGGTCTGGGTAGGATGGCCACCCTCCCTTCTCCTGGCCTGGTCTTCCCAGCCCTGAGCCCTACCCCAGGAAGTCCCCAGCCTCCCCCACTCCGGACCCCCTGGGCCTCCCTGGCCATTGCCCTCCCCAGCCCCAGGCCTGCTCTCGTACCTTACCTCTCTCTCCCTACCTAGGGGCACAGAGGCAAGGCCTCCTGTCTATAGCAGCTCCCTCAGTTTACTACTGCCTTAGGAGGCCTCTGCTTGTGCTCAGGGAAGTCCCCTTCACGGACAGGTCCCTACTAGGTGGAGTAGGGCTTGGTCCCAACTCTGTTAAGCCTTTCTGGGATCAGGGTCTAGCCCTGTTGGACACTAGAAGGTGTGTAGACCCTCTTCCTGCTAGGCCTGTGCTGTCCTGGGTATGGGGCCAGGCCTCTCCAGTGGGCAGGGCCGCACCAACCCTGTACAGAACTGAGTGCTGTAGACTGGCCAGACTCCATACCCCTTGTGCTGTCTTTCCTTCTGACCAGAGTGATAGAGTTCCAGCCATGGGGAAGCAGCCCAGCCCTCTGTCTCCTGGCTTTGGTGGAGACAGAAGAACCCAGAGCCCAAGCGTCCTGGCAGGGGTGCTGTGGGTGTCCGATGGTCCCAGTGTCCCACTTCTGGCTCTGCCCCAGCCTGTGTAGCTGTTCCTGCATGTGGATGCTGCATGTCTGGTCTGGGGCTTGGATGCTGCACTGCCCCGCTGCCTGTCCCTTCTAGTAAAATAAAGATCTGTTATGCCTACACCCTGCACTGTGTCTTCTGTGAGGGGAGAGGCTAGGAAGCAAGGACGAACCAGGTCCCCGCCCATACACCCATTCACCCTGAAAGCGGCACTTTGCCGGTTCTTCCCCATGGTAGCCACTGGGGGGCATCAGCACACCGGCCTTGTCCCCAATAGCATCCTGGGGCGGGGTGGCCATTGGCCCAGGTGCTGCGGCCAGATCTGAGCCCTGAAAGACCTGACTCCGTTGCAGGCAGACGATGGAGGGGGCTGCCAGGTTCCCTGCACCTCTGTGTCCGTCCTGAGCCCCACTCAGTAACGGAGCCCATTTCCGAGGCTTAAGAGCATGAACTCTGAAGTCAGACTGCTTGGGTTTAAGTTTTAGCTCTGTTGGTAAGCGCCTGTGTGCTCTTGAGCGAGGAACTTCATCCCTCTGGGCTTTAGTATTCTCATTCGCTTGACACACTTGTCTAATGCTTGCTGTGTGCCAGGCATTGTCCTAAGTGGTGAGGAGACCACAGTGAACAGTACAAATCGCTAGCTTTGTAGAGCTTACGTTCAGGTGGAGGTAAAGAATAGAAAATTGGGGGGGGTGAAATTTTAGGGTGTCAAAGGAAGGCCTCATTGAGATGGTAGCGCTGAAGAAAGTAAAGGAATGAGCCATGAGTGAAGAGCTTCCTGTCCAAAGACCCTGAGGTAGAAATGTGTCTGGCAGGGTGCCTGGATGGCTCAGTCAGTTAAGCGTCTGCCTTTGGCTCAGGTCATGATCCCGGGGTCCTGGGATCGAGTCCTGCATCGGGCTCCCTGCTCAGTGAGGAGTGGGCTTCTCCCTCTGCCTCTGCCACTCCCCCTGCTTGTGCTCTCTCTCTGACAAGTAAATAAATAAAATCTTAAAAAAAAAAAAAAAAAAAAAACTAGTTCAAGATGGACCACAAGCCTAATGTTAAAATCAGACTGCAAAGTTTATAGAATAAAAGGGGAATGTTTCTATGACCTTGACATAGCAAGATTTTCTTTTTCCTTTTTTCGGTTTTATTTATTTGACAGAGAGAGAGAGTGCGCACGCGCGCGTCGCACAAGCAGGGGGAGGGGCAGAGGAGGAGGGAGAAGCAGACTCTCCGCCCGGCAGGGGGCAGATGCAGGGCTTGATCCCACGACCTTGAGATCCTGACCTAAGTGAAAGGCAGACGCTTAACTGACCAAGCCAGCTAGGCGCCCCTAGGCAAGATTTCTTAGGACAAAACAAAACAGAGCAGTAACCATAACAGAAAAGTTGATAAGTTGGACCATCAAAATAAGTCTCTGTTCATCTAAAGAAACCTCAGGAAATGAAGAAGCAAGCACAGTCAGAAAAAATATTCACATATATCAAACAAAGGATTTGCATTCCATATGTAAAAAGAGCTCCTACAAATCAATAGTAGACAACACCAAACGAGCAACGCTCCGAATGTTCTGCTGAGAACAGAATGAAGGGGGTGGGGGCCTGGGTGGCTCAGTCGGTTAAGTGCCTGACTCCTGATTTTGGCTCAGGTCATGATCTCAAGGTCCTGACATCGATCCCGGTGTGGGGCTCCCCACTCAGCTGGGAGTCAGCTTGTCTCCCTCCCCCTCTGTCCCCCCACCCCCGCTCGCGCTCGTGCTGGCATTTGTGCACTCTGTCTCAAATAAATAAATCTTAAAAGAAAAAAGTGAAGAGGGGCATGGAGGCAGCAGGGAGGACCAACACTGCAATAATACAGCTGAAATAGGGTGACAACTTAGACCAATGGGGGTGGCGAGAAGCACTCAGATTCTGGATACCATTTTGAACTAGCCAGAGTTGAGGATGTTAGATGTGACCGAAAAAGAGAAATACAAAATATCTCCAATGTGCCATGGCTATCAATCTGAAGACTCCGTATTGCAAAGATACCTCTCCTCCCAAATTGCTCTATAGGTTAAAAACAATTCCAGGGGCGCCTGGGTGGCACAGCGGTTAAGCGTCTGCCTTCGGCTCAGGGCGTGATCCCGGCGTTACGGGATCGAGCCCCACATCAGGCTCCTCCGCTGGGAGCCTGCTTCTTCCTCTCCCACTCCCCCTGCTTGTGTTCCCTCTCTCGCTGGCTGTCTCTATCTCTGTCGAATAAATAAATAAAATCTTAAAAAAAAAAAATTCCAAACAAAATCCCAAGAGACTTTTTTTCACTTCTTTTCCCTTTGTTTTCAAACACTTAACAATATTTGTTATTTTGTGTATCTTTTTTTTTTCATTGAAGTATAATTGACACGCAATGTAACATTCGAGGTACAACATGGCAATTCTACAACTCTGTACACATTACGCCTTGCTCCGGACTGTGGCTCGCGTCTGTCACCACACAACGCTATTACACTACCATTGACTATATTCCCTAGGCTGTGCCTTACTCATTCCAGAGCTGGAAGCCTGGATCTCCCACTCCCCTTCACCCACTCTGCCTACCCTCCCCAGCCTCTCCCCTCTGGCAACCATCCAGTTTGTTCTTTGTGTTTACAGGTCAGTTTCTACTTCGTTTTGTTTTTTAGATGCCGCATGAGTGCAATTAATCCCAAGACATTTTTTTAAAGACTTTTTTAAAAAGATTTTATTTATTTATTTCACAGAGAGAAAGAGAGAGGGAGAGAGAGCACGAACAGGGGGAGTGGCAGGCAGAGGGAGAGGGAGAAGCAGGCTTCCCGCTGAGCAGGGAGCCTGAAGTAGGACTCCATCCCAGGAGCCTGGGATCATGACCTGAGCAAAAGGCGGATGCTTAACCAACTGAGACACCCAGGTGCCCTTAAAGATCTTTTTAAAAAATTAAACTCTACGCCCAAAATGGGGCTCCACCTCATGACCCCAAGATCAAGAGTCACATGCTCTACCAACTGAACCAGCCAAGCACCCCAATCCCAAGAGTTTTTTTTAAAAAGATTTTATTTATTCATTTGAGAGAGAGAGAGCACAAGCAGGGGGATCGGCAGCGGCAGAGGGAGAAGCAGGCTCCCCGCGGAACAGGGAGCCAGATGCGGGGCTTGATCCCAGGACCTGGAGATCATGACGTGAGCCGAGGGCAGATCCTTAACCGACTGAACCACCCAGGCACCCCTCCAAGAGATTTTTAATTGACAAACTAATTATGAAACTAAGAGAGAAATGCCAGAGTACCAAGAATAAGCAAGACAAACTTGCAAAAGAGCAAAGTTGAAGGATTAAAACTATCAGATATCAAGACTTAAAGTTTTAGTCACTCAGAGAGTATGAAATTGGTACATAGTAGACCAGTGGAATAGAACAAAGAGTCCAGAAATAGACCCACACTTGGTTTATGACAAAGGTGGCAATGCAGAGCTCTGGGGAAAGGACAGTCTTTTCAATAAAAAATACTAGATATCTGTGTGGGGGAAAAAATGGTTCTTTTTTTTTTTTTTTTAAGATTTTATTGACTTCTTTGACAGAGAGAGACAGCCGGCGAGAGAGGGAACACAAGCAGGGGGAGTGGGAGAGGAAGAAGCAGGCTATCAGCAGAGGAGCCTGACATGGGGCTCGAGCCCAGAACGCCAGGATCACGCCCTGAGCCGAAGGCAGACGCTCAACCGCTCTGCCACCCAGGCGCCCCGAAAAAAATGGTTCTTGACCCTGAACCTCACATTATACACAGAATCAGTTCCAGATGGATTGTCGATCTAAACGGGAAAAGTAAAATAATAAACATGTAGAAAATAGCAGAATATCTCTATGACTTTAGGGTAAGCAAACTTTTTTTAAACCAATACAAAAATCAGTAACTATAAAAGAAAAACAATAACTATAAAATAAAATATTATTAAAATGGAACACTAAAATTAAGAATCTTACCCGGGTGGCTGACTGGCTCAGTCAGTGGAGCATGTGAATCTTGATCTTGGGGTCATAAGTTCAAGCCCCATGTCAGGAGTAGGGTTTACCTTAAAAAATGAAATAAATAAATAAATAAATAAATGCTCAGAAGTAAAAAAAAAAAAAAAAAACAATAATTTTTTTTAAAAAGGGTATCTGCTTATCAAAAGACATTAATCTCCAGGGAATTATGCTGGGCTGAAAGAGCCCATTCCCACCTGGGTGGCTTAGTCGTTAAGCGTCTGCCTTCAGCTCAGGTCCTGATCCCAGGGTCCTGGGATAGATTCCCCGCAGAGCAGGGAGCCTGCTTCTCCCTCGCCCTCTGCCCCTCCCCCCACTCATGCTCTCTCTCGCTCTCTGTCTCTCGCTCTCAAATAAATAAGATCTTAAAAAAATAAAAATTAAAAATAAAAGAACCCATTTCAAAATGTTACATACATCTGATTCCATCTATATAACTTTTATTTTTAATTGTGGTAAAATACACCCAAAATAAAATTTACCATCTTAACTCTTTTAAGCATACAGCTTGGTGGGATTAAGTACATTTACATTTATATTGTGCAACCATCACCACCATCTCCAGAATTCTTTTCTTTTTGTAAAACTGAGACTCTGGGGGCACCTGGGTGGCTCAGTCAGTTAAGCATCTGACTCGATTTTGGCTCAGGTCATGATCTCAGGGTCCTGAGGTCCAGCCCCATGTTGAGGCTCTGCTTGGGTTTTTCTCTCTCTCCCTCTCCCTCTGCCCCTCCCCCCATTCTGTCTCTCTTTCTCTTTCTTTTTCTCTGAAATAAATAAATAAAACGTCTTAAAAAAAAAAAAAGCTGAGTCTCTGTACCCATTAAACAATAACTCCCCATCCCTCCCTGCTCCAGTCCCTGGCAACCACCACCCTGCCTCCTGTCTCTACGAATTTGAAAGTTTGACTTCTCTAGGTACCTCACATAAGTGGAATCATACAGTATTCATCTTTTTCTGTCTGGCTTCTTTCACTCAGCATAATGTCCTCAAGGTTCCTCCATGTTGTAGCTTATGTCAGAATTTCCTTCCTTTTTAAGGCTGAGTAACATTCCGTCGTATGTATATGCCCCATTTTGTTTACTCATTCATCTGTTGATAGACACTTGGGTTACTTCCCTGTTTGGCTATTGCGAATAATGCTGTTATGAACATGAGTGTATGAGTATCTCGAGATCCTTCTTTCAATTCCTTTGGGTCATACGATAATTCTATTTTTTTTAAAGATCTTATTTTTCCATTTTAGAGAGAGAGAGAGAGCGCGCGCGTGCAAGCATGGGGAGGGGGGACGTGCAGAGGGAGAGGGAGAAGCAGACCCCCATTGATCGGGGAGCCTGACTTGGGGCTTGATCTCAGCACCCTAAAATCACAACCCAAGCTGAAGGGAGATGTGTAACCGACTGAGCCACACAGGCACCCCATGATAATTCTATTTTTAGTTTTTAGAGGAATTATATTGTTTTCCATAGCAAGTGTACCACTTTATATTCCCATCAACAGTGTATGAGTCCCAATTTCCCCACATCATTGCCAACACCTGTTGTTTTCTGGATTTTTTATTTTTTAATTTTTGTAGTAGACATCCTAATGGGTATGAGATGTGTGACTTTTTTTTAAGTTTTATTTTTACTTAAGTAATCTCTACACCCAACGTGGGGCTCGAACTCATGACTCCAAGACCAAGAGTCACACACTCCTCCAACTGAGCCAGCCAGGCACCCCGTGTATGACATTTTTGAAATTACAGAAGTTTAGAAATGGAGAACAGAGGCACCTGGGTGGCTCAGCAATTAAGCGTCTGCCTTCGGCTCAGGTCATGATCCCAGGGTCCTGGGATCGAGCCCCACATCGGGCTCCTCTGCTACGAGCCTGCTTCTTCCTCTCCCACTCCCCCTGCTTGTGTTCCCTCTCTTGCTGGCTGTCTCTATCTCTGTCGAATAAATAAATAAAATCTTAAAAAAAAAAAAAGACAAGAAATGGAGAACAGATTAGTGGCTGCCAGGAGTGGGAGTGGCAGGAGAGAAGCGGGTGTGGTTATAAACATTAGGGGCCTTTGTACTGGAACAGTTTTGGTAACTTTACCGCAGTGGTGGATACATGAATATCACACAGGTGATAAAATTGCATGGAACTTAACACAGACACACAAGTGAGCCCAAGTGAAACAGGAAATCTGAATAAAATGGATAGATTATATCATTGTGAACATCCTATGATATTTTGCTGTGGCGATGATATGATATTGTAGTTTTACAAAATGTCACCACTGGAGAAACTGGCCGGAGTGTGCAAGGAATCTCTCCATGTTATTTCTTACAACTGCCTGTGAACCTACAATGACCTCAATGAAAATTTCAGTTAATACTCATGCACCTCTACAGACAAACCCCATTGAGAGAGTGAGAAAACAAGCCTCCTCAGGATAATAGAAAAGACATCTGGGGGAACGAATATATCCTGAATATATTTTACAAATCAATAAAGAAAAAAGCAGATGACCCAGCAGAAAAAATAGACAAATGATGGGCTCAGGCACTACGAAGAAGGGCTGATCGACGTACGAAAACACGTGTGGCGGATGGTATTTTGCAAAGATAGTGGCAACGGTATCATCCATTCTATGTCTTCTTCTGGTGACATTGACAGTCCTGATCAGAAGTAGAACCTATGGGGCGCCTGGGTGGCACAGCGGTTAAGCCTCTGCCTTCGGCTCAGGGCGTGATCCCGGCGTTATGGGATCGAGCCCCACATCAGGCTCCTCCGCTGGGAGCCTGCTTCTTCCTCTCCCACTCCCCCTGCTTGTGTTCCCTCTCTGGCTGGCTGTCTCTATCTCTGTCGAATAAATAAATAAAATCTTAAAAAAAAAAAAGAAGAAGAAGAAGTAGAGCCTATGCCCCCTTCTGTGAAATGGAGTAGGCTTTTGTGACTAATCGAGTCAACAGAATGTGGCAGAAGTGATACTATGTGGTTTCCAAGGCTACATCCCAAAAGACGGTGTAGATTTTGCTTGATTTGCTGGAATATTCTGTCTTTAAGACTTCAGTCACTGTATAAGCAGTCTGACCATTCTGAAGCGACCTTGCTGTGAGGAAGCCCAAGCAGACAGACCACAAGGAGAGTCCCTGAGCTCCAGGAAGAGAGAGATGTCTGGCCAGCCCCCATCTGACCGCATCCTCACGAGAAACACCAACCAACCTCTCGAAACCCTGACCCTCAAAACTGAAACAGTGCGAGGTAGTAAAAGGACTATTCATTGTCTGAGCTTCTCCATTTGGGGATGATTTCTTACAGAGCAATAATGGGAACGGCAGCCTAATCCCATTAGTCTTCAGGGAAATGCAAATTAAACCCGAAATGAAAAAAAAATGATATCACTACACACCCACCCGCATGACCAAAATGGACAAGAGTGACAATTCCAAGTGTAGGAGAGGACATAGATCGATTGGAACTTTCGTACACTTTCATACGCTGCTGGAAGAAATGTAGGTCGATACAACCACCTTGAAAACGTGCTTGTTGGAATCTTACTACAGCTGAGCACAAGCATATCTTTTGACACAACCATGCCACTCCAGACAGAAATATACATACATGTCCATACAAGAATATTCTTAGCCATTATGAATAATGGCCCCTGAATTCAAACAAACCAAATGTTTAAAAATGGTAGAATGAGTAAAGTGTAGTATATTCATGACTTTGAATGCCACGCAGTAATAAAAATGAACTATTGGTACATGAAACAATTTGAATCTAGCAAACGTAATATTGAGCCAAAGAAGCCAGACAAAAGAATACATAGTGTGTCGTTCCATTATATAAAGTCCAAAAAAGCAAGCAAAGTTAATCTATGGTAGTAGAAGTCAAGATGGAGTTCACCTTTGGACTGAGAGGGGACGCAGGAAGCTCCTGGGAATATTCTGGTAATACGCTGCTTCTTGGGCACCTGGGTGGCTCAATCAGTTAAGGGTCTGTCTTTGGCTCAGGTCATGATCCCAGGGTCCTGGGATCGAGTCCCCCCATCGGGCTCCCTCTCAGCGGGGAGTCTGTTTCTCCCTCTGCCCCTCCCCCTGCTTGTGTTCGCTATCAAAAATAAACAAACAAAAAATTAGAAAATATGCTGCTTTTTGACCTGGGTGATTGTTACATGGGTGTATTCACTTTGAGACAATTCTCTTCCAAGTCATACACTTTTTGAATGCATGTTGTCTTTCAATAAAAAGTGAATTTGGGACACCTGGGTGGCTCAGTCGGTTGAGTGTTTGACTCTTGATTTTGAGTTTTTTTGTTAAGATTTATTTATTTAATTGAGAGAGAGAGAGCATGAGCAGGGGAGGGCCAGAGCAAGAAGCAGGCTCCCCACCGAGCAGGGGGCCCAATGCAGGGCTTGATCCGGGGACTCTGGGATCATGACCTGAGCCCTGAGCCGGAGGCAGATGCTCAACCGACTGAGCCACTCCGGCCCTCTTCCCCCAACCCAACCCATGGTCTCGGCCCAGGTCATGATCTCAAGGTTGTGAGATCGAGCCCAGCGTTGGGCTCTGCATTCAGGGAGTCTGCTTGACATTCTCTCCTTCCACCCCTCCCCCTGCTCTCTCTCGGGCTCTCTCTCTCTCCCCCTCTTACTAAAATAAATAAATCTTTAAAAAAAAAATCTAATTTAACAAACCTCCAAGGTTTTGGGCCTGCCTGGAAGAATGGAGTTGGTATTTACTGAAATGGGAAAAAACTGTTGAAGGAGTAGATTCAAGGTGGGATCAGGACCTCAGGTTTGGACTTGCTAAGTCTGGTGCTTATTAGAGAAACTGGCAAGTAGGAGATTCACTCTACAAGTGAGTTTAGCGGAGAGGCTTGGCCTGGACAAACGGACCTGGGAGTCACCACTGTGCAGATTGTATGTGAAACGTTGGGATGAAAGGAGATCAGTGAAGGAATGAGCACAGGCAGCAGAGAGAAGAGGTTCCAGGATTGAACTTGGGGCCGTCTGTGGTTGGGGTTGTCGCAAGGACTAAACCACACAGTTCATGTTAGCATCGAGCTCGGCCCTCAGGGAGCAGTTAGGTTGTACTACCTGGTATATTTGCTTGCAGCTGGATTATAAAGTCTGCTCACGGGCATTTCTTTTTTCTTGTTATTTTTTTCAGATTTTTAAAATTATTTTTTGAAGATTTTATTTAAAAAAAGATTTTGGGACAGCTCGGTGGCTCAGTCAGCTAAGCGTCTGCCTTTGGCTCGGGTCATGGTCCTAGGGTCTTCGGTCCTGGGATGGAGCCCCACATCCAGCTCCTTGCTCAGCAGGGAGCCCGTTTCTCCCTCTGCCTGCTGCTCCCCCTGCTTGTGCTCTCTCTCTCTCTGATGAATAAATACATAACATCTTTAAAAACAAAGTTTTCTTTTTTTTTTTTTTAAAGATTTTATTTATTTATGTGACAGAGAGACAGCCAGCGAGAGAGGGAACACAGCAAGCGAGTGAGAGAGGAAGAAGCAGGCTCCCAGCAGAGGAGCCCGATGTGGGACTCGATCCCGGAACGCCGGGATCACGCCCTAAGCCGAAGGCAGACGCTTTAACGACTGCGCTACCCAGGCGCCCCCAAAGTTTTCTTTTTATTTTTAAGTAATCTCTGCACCCAACATGGGGCTCGAACTTACAACCCTGAGATCAAGAGTCGCATGCTCTACCAACTCAGCCAGCCGGGTGCCCCTTATTTTCAGATATTAATGTTATTTTCCAGCTGATTACTAAAATTATACGTGTGTGTGTGTGTGTGTGTATGTATATAATTTTTTTTTTTTTTTACTTCATTTAATCCCTGAGTCAACCCTGTGAAAAGAGCTCCTGCCCTCTATTTCATCAAATGAGGAAACAGAGGAGCCTGGGATTGGAGGAATTTGCCCAAGTCACATGGTGTCTGAGCCAGAACCAGGACAGCGAGCCAGACTCCCAGCCTCCATGCTCCTGCTCTCCTCACTCCTTCCTGCTGACCTTCAGGAGAGGGAGGCCTGGGTGGTTGCAGTGGGGCCCGAGCAGGACTTGGTCCTGGTTAGCCTTAGTATCTGGGACGGTGGCTAGCCCGGGGAGATGACCGGAGCAGCCCGGCAAAAGGCAGGCAGGGCAGCAAGAAAACAGGCAGGGGCCGTGCTGACAGGGGCCTAAGGATGCTGCGGAGGAGGAAGGGCCGTGATGTGGGGGAGGAAGGAGGGGGGTGATGTACCAGCACCTCTGCTGAAGCCAGTGGAGCCCGAGAGTGCAGCCAGGCCTCCGTCCCCAGAACCTGGAACCAGCCTGGGGGAGGGAGGAAAGACAGTATAGGGCCTTTGGTCTAAGCCCTTAAAGGCCTGCCCCGGTTGTCCCTCCTTACCCTAGGCTGCCATGGACCCAAGACAGGCAGGAGACAGCCCAGTGTGTAGATGGGCTCCTGGAGGACACAGGGGATATTGTACCCCACTTCCTGGTGCTCATGATTCCAGTCTTGGGAACTGGATATGGGGGCAGGGCCCCTTCCCTGCTCTTCCCAGTCCCTGGGCCTGCGGGCCTGGCACAGAGGGGGTTAAGGGCCCTGGAACCTTGCCTGGCGGAGGGGGGCACAGGGAACTGTCACGAGGAGCCTTGTCTGGCCTGATAATCCAAGCTGCCTATCTCTTCCACAGCAGCTGTGAGGCAGACAGGTTGTCCTGGCAGGGAGGGAGGGAAGCAAGGGCCCGGCTGATGGCGGGAAGGATTTGAGGTGGGAGGGACACCCAGGCTCCCTGGGGATCCTTTCCCACCCAAAGGCCACCTTCAGGACCGTACCTGCGGGCCAGAGGTCAGGGCCCGGGTCTGAACGTGGGGGTTGCCACTGACCCAGAGACTAGGAAGTGCGAGCTGATGAACAAACAGACTTAGGGAGGTGTTGATCGGGAAGCTTCTATTTCTGACTCCGTGTGTGTCTGCGCGGGGGCGCGAGGGGTGCACTATCACGTGCATCTTCAGGCGTCTGAGCGAGTGCACGTGCCCATGGGTTCCTGCCCCCCTGGAGAGGGCCCGGAGGGAAAGCCCGCTGCAAAGCCAGAAGGGAAGGAGATCCGGCATTTGTTGAGTTCCTATGATATGTGAGCCAGGTTCTACCTAGCCCTTTCCAGCTCTGCTATCCCATTTCATCTGCACACCAATCATGGACAAGGAGGCGTTTTAAGCCCATGTATCTGACAAGGCAGCCGAGGCTCCAAGAGCGGGCAAGGGCCCGGGCTACCCAGCGGTAGGAGTGGAGTCCAGGGTCTGGCAAATCCGGAGCTGTGCTTTTCCCTTTGGGCTCTGAGTCCCTCCGGGGCAGGTGGTCTGGAAGAAAAGCCACTCTAAGGCAGAACCCCGAGCTACACGGGCTAGGGCTCTGGTTCAAGCTAAGGATGGCGTGTGAGGCCCGGGCACGTGAGCTCCACGCCAGGGCCTGGGTCACAAGCTGCAGGAGTCAGAAGGGAGAAGGTTATCGCCAGGTTGGAGCAGCTGTGGAAGAGGCTCAAAAGGGGACTGGACGGGGCGGGGGGGGGATCTGAGCGAGTGGGAGCGAGGAGGGCGTCCTGAGTCATGCGGAGGCTTTGCACACATTCTTTCCCTGAATCTCCCCGGGGGCCTTGTGAGGTAGGTATTACTGCCATCCCCATTTTAGAGATGAGGAGACCAAGGTTCAGGGAGATGAGGCGACATGCTCAGGTAAGTGGCAAAACTCAGGTCTGATTCTCTCGCCTTTGAAACTCAAAAAGTTGGGGCGCCTGGGTGGCTCAGTCGATGAAGTGTCTGCCTTTGGCTCAGGTCATGATCCTGGAGTCCTGGGATCGAGTCCTGCATCGGGCTCCCTGCTCAGCAGGGAGTCTGCTGCTCCCTCTGCCCCTCACCCTGCTTGAGCTCTCTCTCAAACAAATAAAATCTTCAAAAAACAAACAAACCCTCAAAACGTCCTCACAGAGACGCACAGAAAATCCACCTCGTTCATAGCAAGTTTGTGCACAAAGCCTGGGGCCCGGAGGCTGAGAGCAGAGCTGTCGTCCTGCCTCCTCTCCCACTTTCTTGGATCACGCAGGCCACGCGTTTACTCCAGGAGCCTGTTTCTCAACGATAAAATTGGCACATACGGGCACCTGGCTGGCTCAGTCGGCAGAGCGTGTGGACTCTTGATCTCAGGGTTGTGAGTTCGAGCCCCCATTGGATGTAGAGATTACTTAAAAATAGATTTTTTACCAAAAAAATAAAATTGGCATGTAGTCATCTTTTGGAGACGGATGGACGTTGGCGAAGTCCCCAGGGAAGCCAGTGCTAGGAATCCACGGCATCTGTGTTGGTCGCTCGACAGGTACACTTGCTCGTGGGGCTGAAGGGCACGGAGAGTGTGAAGGGGCGTGTCAGGTACTTGAGCGCTAGTTGGGCACCGACTGCGGGGTCAGTGTCTGTTCTGTGCAAAGGTGTTCTCTGAGGGTCTCGCAGGACGAGACCCATGAGGGGTGCTGGGGCCACAGAGAATCCGGTAAGCTGCCTGCTCCCGGGGTAGCTGGGGACAAATAAGGGATCAGATGAACTCTCGGTGTGATGAGGAAAACAGAGCAGGTTCAAAGCCTGGACATTAGGGGGCAGGTTAGGAGGGAGGGTTAGGAGAACCTTCTCAGGATGGCCATGATGAAACCACGCAGTCATCTCAGGTGCCCTGGATCTCGAGCCCCAGCGTATCACACAGAGAGCACGGATGAGAGCAGTGTTCCAGCTTTTCTTTCTCACACCTGGTAAGCTCCTAGGCTCTCGCTTTGGGTCCCCTGGGTGTAAAGCAAAACAGGAAAGTAAGAACCTCCCAGAACTTCTCAAAATCCTTGGTTCCAGGATGAGTTTTGCTGCTGATTGTACTTTGAGTGGGACACTGAGTGACCCTATGATTTGGCCACCAAAGTTTTCAACTTCACGAAACTTAGTAGAGTAACCAAGAGGGAATTAAGAGTAATTTTACGAGCCGAATGTATTTTTTAGTATGTGCGCTGCGTCTGTGTTTTTGTAGGCGTTACGCATGTGTGCTGTGCACATGTGTGTGTGTGCGTGTGTGTGTGCGTTCCACGTGCTTTCTGTGTATCTCTGACTACCTGCCGCCGCCTTGCTGTCTTAGGGTCATGGGTTCCCATGTGCTGAGAGGTGGAGGAAACCCTGAGGCTTTGGTGGGTGATTCGCTCCCCTTCTCTGGGCCTCAGTTTCCTCTCCTCTATAAATGGAGTACTTGAATCCCATGATTTTGAAGGATTCTTGCAGATCTGACCACCCTTAACTTTGTCATTCACCACACGGTTTACGCATTTCATCCACAGAAGATCAAAGTCAGAGTCGAGGGCTCAACGCTGCTGTGGCAGGGACTGGGATTAGACGTGAGACGGTTAAGGTCCCGGACAAGTGCACACTGGCCTCAGGAGAGCCACGGAGCTCCTGATCTGAAGCAACAGTTGTTAGAATGCAAGGCCACGGGAGGCTGGGTGGCTCAGTAGGTTAAGCATCTGCTTCAGCTCAGGTCATGATCCTGGGGTCCTGGGATCGAGCCCCGCCTCAGGCTTGAGCAGGGAGCCTACTTCTCCCTTTCTCTCTGCTGCTCCCCCTGCTTGTGCGTGCCCTCTCTCTCTCAAATAAAAAATAAAATTTAGAGGGGCGCCTGGGTGGCACAGCGGTTAAGAGTCTGCCTTCGGCTCAGGGCGTGATCCTGGAGTTATGGGATCGAGCCCCACATCAGGCTCCTCCGCTATGAGCCTGCTTCTTCCTCTCCCACTCCCCCTGCTTGTGTTCCCTCTCTCGCTGGCTGTCTCTATCTCTGTCGAATAAATAAATAAAATCTTTAAAAAAAATAAAATAAAATTTAGAATGCAAGGCAAGGTCCAAGGACCTGGATTGTGTCCTCCGCCCCCATGCTGGCCAGGGAAGGGGCAGAGTCTCCATATGATTTCTGGAAGGGTTCTAAGGAGGCAAAGGGACGGAAGGGCTGTCATCCAGGAGACAGCTCGGGGCGGGAAGCATCCTCAGGTCCTCGTGGCCCCTGCAGGCTCCTGATAAGCAGAAGGGCCTCCACCCTGATAGCCCCAAGTCTGCTTATCAGGGTCCCCAGACTACCCCACCCAGGCTCAGACTCTGCTCCAGCCCACACCCTGATGACAGCCCCCTCCACCCCAGCCAGGGCCATAGCCACAGGATCTCTGGCTGGCTGAGATATCTGTCTCCTCTACCTTCAGGACCCCTGGTTTCTGCCCACGTTCACCTTAGGTCTTAGGACTAAGCAGGGGCTAGGCAGGACGCCTCGGCGATGAGTGGCATAAATCATGGCCTCAGTGCATGAAGCCTTTACTCTGGTAAAGGAGCCTGAACTGTCGGTGGGTCTCTGAGTTGAGGTGACTTGGCAGGAGGGGTCACAGGACAGGAAGGGGGGCAAGGAGCAGACATGTGATAATTTCTCACCTGGCTCGAGTGCCTGGGTTTCGGAAGGTTTCTCAGCCGTATTTCTAAATTCTTACAACTTGGTGAACTACGTGTTCCCACCAAAGCTCAGGGAAGTAGCACTTTGCTTCTGGTCACACAGCTAGTGAGTGAGACAGGGGAAAGAAGGGGGGCACGGACATTGCTTCCACAGGTGCTAGGTCTGACCTCGGAGTTCGAGATGAGCATGCACATGACCCTGGTCACCCCCATAGGAGCGAGGTATGGATTGCTCCGCTTGTACACGAGAAAACCGAAGCTGAGGGCACTCGGTCCGAGGTCACAGAGCTGGATGCAGGCGACGAGGGACTATCACTCAGAGCCTGCTATTCTTTCCTTCCTCCCTCCCTTTTCCTTTCTTTCTAAGATTTTATTTTTTTTTAAGATTTTATTTGAGAGAGACAGAGTTAGTGACAGAGATAGCGAGAGGCAGCATGAGCAGGGAGGAGAGGGAGAAGCAGACTCCTCACTGAGCAGAGAGCCCAGAGGCTGGGCTCGATCCCAGCATCCTGGGATCATGACCTGAGCCGAAGGCAGACGCTTAACTGACTAAGCCACCCAGGTGCCCTCTTAAGATTTTATTTTTAAGTAATCTTTTTTTAAAGATTTTATTGGTCAGAGAGAGAGAGCGCACAAGCAGGGGGAGCAGCAGGCAGAGGGAGAAGCAGACTCCCCGCTGAGTAGGGAGCCCGATGCGGGACTCGATCCTAGGACCTTAGGATCATGACCTGAGCCGAAGGCAGACGCTTAACTGACTGAAACACCCAGTCATCCCTATCTTTAAGTAATCTTTACACTCAACGTGGGGCTCGAACTTACAACCCCGAGGTCAAGAGTCACATGCCCCACTGACTGAGCCAGCCTGGTACCCCAGGGCCTGTTATTTTGAAACCTGGGCTCTCTCAATGGCCTTGAGCGGCTTTCAAGAATAGCCCATGAGGGGCGTTTAGCTTCTTCATTCGGCTAAGTGCTTTGCCGGCAGCTAGTCCCCTAGCTCGCAGCTCTGAACTGGGGACTGTCGTTACTGCGGTCTACAAGGAGAACAGGAAGGGTCTGAGAGAAAAAGCCTTGCCTGAGAGCTACAGTTTTGTCTGCCTGCCTCCGCAGGCCAAAGTTTTTCTCCTCCCCCGCATCACACTGAGTTTAGCTCCATGTCAGACATTTGACATGACTGACCAATAACCAGGCCCCCATGATTATTTGCCTAAATGATTACTCACACAAATAAATGAGCCCGTAACAGGGAGATTTAACTTGCCAGCGAAGACTTCCCTGCAAAGGTGTTACCCACATATGAAGTGGGAACAGGAGCTAACTAAACAAGAAAGGGGGAAGATGGCGCCAGAGGGAAGAGCAGGGCGCCCGGCTGCCTCAGTCAGTGGGGCATAAGACTTTTGATCTCGGTGTTCTAAGTTCAAGCTCCACGTTGGCTGTAGAGATCTTAAAAATAAATAAATAAAATCTAAACAAAAGCAAAAACGAAAACCGAGGGAAGAGCATGTGCCAACATTGTGCGGCACCAGAAGTAGTACATCTCCAAGGAACCAAACGGTTTGCTCTCTCCTCCCACTCCCATCCTGGCCTCACCGGCCCCTGCAGGGGAGGGGTCTAACTGCCTCCCAGCACACAGACCAGACTGTGTAGGACGGAGAAGGGGCGGGAGCAGAGAAGCAGATGTGTCCCCCTGAATGGGGGTCTAAAAGAACAGATGTGCGGCACCGGGGGGGGGGCTCAGCTGGTTGTGTGTCCAACTCTTGGTTTCAGCGCAGGTCGTGATCCCAGGGTCGTGGGGATGAGCCCTGCGTTGGGCTCTGTGCTCAGCTGGGAGTCTACTTGAGATTCTCTCTCCCTCAGCTCCCCCTACCCTGCATCCCCCCCATCTCCAAACCTCACAGGAACATGCTCTCAGACGAATAAATCTTTAAAAATAAAATACAATAAACAGAGCTCCCCTCCCCCAGTCTAAGAAGCCTCGACACCAGGAGTCTTGCCTTCCCCAGAGGCAGGGAACCGAATACTGCCAGGCTCTCAGGTGAGTAGCTTGAGCTCTGAACAGGCCCCTACCCATTCTTACGCTGACTCTCAGAAGAGCCTGAATTCCCCGGCCCTCAAATGACCCAACAGAGGACCCCCTCCACCCAGGGGAACTTGCCACGGCAGCAGTAGCCTAGGTCTACCCTCCTTGGGCTCAGCATAAACACAGGCAGGCGCCCAGGACCTGAAATTTAAGCCAGAGTCTGTTCCAAGAATCCGGCTGTCAGGACCCTGCCTGCTTTATAGACGTTCAACTAACATTTTTACCACCGCCATCACCGCTGCTGCCACGGCCAGAACAACCGGCACCCGGCTACGGCCAACAATTAAACCCCGAAAGATGGGGTGAGGCCGTTCTTCCTTCTCCCAGGCCCAGCAGACAGATGACCGGCTTCACAGGGAGAGCAGTGAAAGGCAGACCCTAGCCTCAGCAAGGTCCGTGAAATTTATGGGAGAAAGGGCCTAACAAAAAGAGGGGCCAGTGACCCTTGTTCAAAGGAGTCCAGCAGGGAAAGGGTTAAGAGGCAGGGCTTTCTAGAACCCGGGGAAAGTGCCCCACCCAGGGGAGGGGCCAGCGAATTAAAAGGCCAGCAGCTTGGAGCGGAGAGGCAGGGTCAGGGCCTCCTTACCTCTGAAGGCCTCCCCGCAGTCTACAGTTCCAGCTCCAGGTAAGTACCCTCTCCTGGGCCTGTCTGTCTGCTTGTTGGTCTGACCAGAGAGAACCTTCTGTCTCATTATGTGATCTCTGGCTTGTTTAATTCTGACACCGGGTCCCCAAGGAGATCTCACCAGACCCTAGCTCTGCAGGCTTCTCCGGGCCAGTCCCCTTTCCTACCCGACTTGGGCTGCCTTGGCCACAACCATCGAGGAGCTGCTGGCTCAGGAGCTATGGAGCTGGGGGGGGGGGGGTGCTGTGTGTCCAGCACTGACCTGTCCTGCTCTGCCCCCAGCCCCTGGCTCTCCCTGCCACAGTGCTCTCCAAGCCACGCCCCCTGTGCCTGCTGCAGGGCCCTGGCTGGGATATCATCATATACTGTAAGTTTGCGACGAGATACTACAGTATAGATGATGTACTAGTCCGGGTCCCCACAGCTCTGGAGCCAGACGAGGGCAGGGGGTGCTGCAAACCCACCGGGCTCGCCACTCAGCCTATCACAGCCTGCTGACCGCCAGGACGCTTGGAGATGGCGAGGAAACCGTTACCATTACTGAGTTTAGTAATGGTAACGGTTCTCTTGCTGTACCCAGAATACGTGCCAAGAAGAGAGCTCTGGACCCTGGAACAGACCACTGGAAGGGAGGGAGACTCCAGCTCGGACAACAGGGTGGGGGTGAGGGAATGGTTTTCTCTTTCCTATTCTAAGGAAATAAAGATGAGAACCAGTATCCTTGTCTTTTAATTTTATTAGCATTCGAGACTGGGGAGAGGGATGGGGCGAGTGGCACTATCTCATTTAGGACCCAAAAGTCCTTATGCATAGCTTCAAGGTAGAGGACCTGAGGGGACGGGAGAAAGCCCTCTCTGCTGAAACTAGCAACTCAGGGAGGAACTCTGGGTTCAATGCCAGCTAGAAGCAGGATGGCATCGTTCCTACCAAAGAGCCAACTTCTAGACCTAAGCAGCTGGGACCCCAGGCAGAGGAACGACCTGGGAACTGAGCTAAGTTCCTTCCTCCAACAGGAGACGTGGTCAGGCAGGGCTAGGCAGACTCAGTACGGCCAAGCCAGCCGTCAGTCGAAATCAGGCAGTGTCCATGCCTCTCACCAGTTTCTGTCCCTGGGCAGGGGCTGTTCTGGTCAGTGGCTCCTGCCAGCAGCTCTGACTGGGATGCCTTGGGAGAGGCAGCAGTGGGCGGTCACTTGAGAAGCTTCACGATGAGGCGGAGCCGAACATCGCAGAGGAAGATGTCCATGAGGTCGCGGCTCACCTCCTGCGCAATCTGGGAGATCAAGTGCCCCTTTGGACCAATCAGGATCCTCTGAGGGTGGGGTAAGAGAGAGAGACACAAGCCTGCTCCCAGGGCTCCCGAGCAGTGGAGGAAGAACCCCTGCCTAAAGCCCTGGTCCTTTCTCCAAGCCTAACCCGACTTACCACGTGAGATTCTTTGGGCACCAGAAGCTTCTGTTCGATCACCAGCTCCCCGCTTGGGCCTTCCTCCCACATCACTGTCCTCTGCACAGGGAGACATCATGATTAGTCAGACAAGCCTGTATCCTTACCTCTCCAGGCCACAGGTGTGCTGTCCTGGATGTGCGCCTGACAAAGAGCCCCCGAGTCCTTCACTGTGCCCACACCTGCTGCACACTGTAGGGCATCTCCTGGGGCAGGTGCTCTAGGAGCTTCTCTCGGATGATGTTGGCACAGATCTCCTCAGGCGTCTGGCTAGTGAGGACTCCACTGTGGAATTCCCAGGGTCCTGGCCGGGCCTGTGCCAGGAGGTAGTGCTGTGGGTAGAGAGGGGGTAGGTGGGCAGCTCAGTCTCAACCAAGACTTTCCTACTCACTCTCACTACCAGGAACTCTGAGGCTTGTCTTCACATGGTAGAAATCAAAGGCCAGGCTATGGCCAAGGCTAACTGACCTTTAGTGTTTTCACATCCTCCTGGCTTAGGGCTGACAACATGAAGATCTCCCGGAAGTGGGGCCAGCCAATCCTCTGAGGGCCTCCCACAGACTGTGTGTTTGGGCCCTTAGCTGCTGGGCTGGGGCAAGGAGTGCCAGGCTGTGAGCGAAGGGCCTGCCTCATCTTGAGTTTCTTGCCATTGACCACACCTTCGGTAAGGGCTGCTGTGAGCTCTAGGAGAACGGACTTCTGCTTCAGGCAATCTACCTGGGCATGGAGGATGGGAAGAGGGTGTGTGGTCAGTGAGATGGGCACCACGGAGGAAAGCGGACTCCTTCTTCAAGTAGGCGGTGCTCACCTTGTTCATGACAAGGACGCTAGGGACTTGGGAGAACTGGGTCAGGCACTGGAGCACCTGGGGGCTGAGCTGGTTCCGAGTCCACTTGTCTGACACATCCACGAGAACCACAACTAGAAGTTGGCGGGGTAGGGAGCAGGACAAATATACGACCATTCTCTCCCACCCCCCAAAAGTGTCCATGATATGGGCTCTGGGTCAACCCCCATCCTCCAAACTACCAGGAACAAGAGGCCGTGACCATATAAATTGGGCTTCAGATTCCCATCATGAGTCTAACCCAGATCAGCAGATTCCATGCTCTTCCATGGATCTTCCAACAAGGAAAGCTCCAGGTGGTGCCTGAGGGACAGACAAACAGGTCAGGAAGGGTCTTATGACTGACATACTCCTAATGAGGGACAGAGTATAATAAGGGGGTTTTCCAGCCCCTATGATGGAATCGCCCCACCCTCTCCTCAACACCTTTCCCTCTACAAACCTGTTTCCACAGCTATTACCTTTTCTGTTTAACAGGGCTGATGAGGCCAGGTGTGTCAAGTAGAATCTAAAATCAGGAAAGAGAGATGCCCACCCCCCAGATGGAATGATTATAACTGGCAAGTGAGAGAAAGGCCACCATTGACGTCAGAAGCTTGCACCCACTCTAGGCCAGGGTGACTAGATTCTTACCCTCCAGCTTTGTTTTAATTCTAGATGGGATCCAAGAGAAAGATGATGACTGTGAATATATGGGAAATTAGGAAGAGTAAAGAGGGAATGAGACCTTTCTGACTAGATGTCAGAGGGTGAAAGTAGAGAGAACTGTACTATGCCTAACGAAAGAGGAGACCCCGTTCCCTCAGAAAAGTGAATCTACACATTTTCTTCAGGTCTAACTATAAGGGAGAGCCTCTTAGGTTCACCGGCTGTCCAGTTTGCTGGACTTCCTTGGCAGGTACCCACCACCTGGGCCTCTTTCTCTGTGATGACCCCCAGAGCTTGGCAGCGAGTGGTGTGCACCTTCTTGGAGACAGGGAACACCTGCCAAAAACAAAATAGTCCCAATTAAGGTCCAGATTACTGTAGGACAATTCATGAAGAAACAGAAAAAAGTGAGAGATGAAAGGGGCGGTTGGGGTGGGGTGTCAAGGATGCAGCATACTTTCCGACCCAGCAGCTGGTTGGAGAGTGTTGACTTCCCTGCATTCGGGGCACCCAGGAGGACCACTCGTAGGACCCGGGGGTTCTCAGGCATGTCGGGACGATGGACCAAGAGGAGATCCTGCTCATCTGTGTGTGGGGGCAGGAAGGGAGTGAGAGATAGTGCAATCTGGATCCCCTGTCAGGTACTCAGTCCTACCCGCCCCCAAAGGAAGTAGGGAATACAAGATTAGTGCACCAGGTTGAAGCTGAGACCTGGCTTTGAGACTTAGTTTGTCCATTAATTTGTTTATATGATTTTATCAAGTTCTCTAACTTCTCTAAGCTCCTTAGTTTTCTGACATGTAAATTGGAGATAATATTAACAATATCTACTTAAAACCTTCTTTTGACAATAGGCAATTTTGTGGAAACAATCAATACAATGCCTGGCATTTAATACTCAATTACTGTGTCAACTTGTACTGTGTAGTTGTGCCTGATAAATGTATGTGCATGTGTGAAAGTACAGATAGATCAGATAAAGCCAGAAATCCCTCCAGCTCGGACAATCTCACCCTAGTAAGGGTGTTATGAAGGCTCTGCAAGCTTTCTCAGTATTTGCAAGTATTAGTTTCTTAAAATACTGAATTAGGATGATCAATTTTTTGTCCACCCTCCCTACCAGAGTGTAGTCTATGTTACTTGAAGACCAGAGGATGCTATTTCCTAGGTGTAACTCAGTCTCCTGACAAGTAGGTGGGGGCACTTATTGGATCCAGTTTGCTTCCCATCTCCGGGGCACAGAGCCACAATTCTGCCTTGCCTGTGGCCCTTCAATCTCTTGCTTTTTGTGAGCATCTCTAATTGTGACCACATCAGTTCCCTCTGGTTCCCAACTCTTAGAACCCTGTAGCTCTCTCCTGTGAGATCCTTCAAGGCTCGCCTCTCTCTCGGGGCCTCAAGATCGTTTTCCATAATATAGGACCAAATATGATAACTCCAGGGACTGAGGAGTTTCCCCGACCCGGAACTTTCACTGCTAAAAACCGTGACAGTCCGGGACAAGCCTATCTGGGTCCTTTACCTCTGTGCATGGACACGCCGGGAGGGCGAGAAGTCAACGAACTGTCTGGCTGAGAGAGTCCAAGAAAGCAGTCCAAGGCTGAGCTCTGGCCATGATGGCGAGAGGCAGAGGCCAGGCGGGGACCAGAGAAGGCGGCGCCCGCGAAACAGGACACGCACCTCCGCTGACAGTCAAAGAGCGAGGAAAGCCGGGCCCCCCACTCTCTCGCTGCGGTGGGGCCCAACTGCCGGACCCCTAACATCACCCGAAGGAGCGTTACCGCGCGACCGCCGGCGGCAGCCATTACAGCCGCAAGGCACTCCGGGAACTGACCAGGAACTCACCTACGATTGGATAGAGCCGTAGAAAAATGAGCGAGCAGGAGAGAGCTAGATTGGCCCAGAGTGCGGAGATACACGGGATGTTGGAGGTGGGTTGGAGGAGAAACTGCTCTGGAGACTGACCGAGGCTAAGGAGAAGGAAAATGTGTATTTAGAGTTTGCGTAGACAGGACGGTCGTTTTGGACTCCCATACACATCCTGCTTTCTTCTTCTCCTGCCAAAGTTTGGTAAAAGGCCCGTCTAGCCCTGGCTTTTGAGAGACTACATCTCCCATGAGGCCAAGCGGCAGAAAGCTTTCTCTTAATTCCTGCTGGAGAAACTGACGCATTGAAGGAGGAAAGGCCGCGGGAGCCGTAACGGGTGCTTTTTAGTTCTCTCTGGTTTCAGGATTGCAGGTTCTCTCCCAGTATCCCCCTGGTTTGCCCTAGCGGTCGGCAGCGTTCTCCGACAGTCTGCATCTTTGCTTTATACAAGCCTCCTGTAGGGAGTACTCCCTGGGTGGGTGTTCCCGAGGAGCAGCGGACCCGGTTTCCCATCTATGAACCCCCGTTACTATCTCCTCCCTGAGGCCATTGCTTTCTGAAGAAAAACCAGAGGGTCTGTAAAGGGAGAAGAAGATGCGTAGTCACCCCTCCCCCGCCCCAGATTGCCTTAGCGGCCTGTGGAACTTCATACATCTTAGTCGCTTTGCGGCCTTAGGCTGTAGTCATTCTTTGAAGCCTCTCAATCAAGCTCTTGAAATTGAGAGAGAAATGTTGCCGGGATTGGAGGGATGGGGATTTATTCATATGCTATGTACAGGCCGTGTCCAGGTGGGGGGAGGGGTACATGAATTAAGAAAATGGACAAAAATCTCTGTCACAGGACTTGTGTCCTGGAGGCTGTGTGTGTGTGTGTGTGTGAGAGAGAGAGAGAGAGAGAGAGAGAGACAGAGAGATTAGTTTAGTAACCTGACAAGAACAGTTCAGGTAGCATGGTCTAGGTGAAAACCTAAATGGAGTGAGTTTAAGAGAGAATGAGAGATGGGGTGCCTGGCTGTCTCAGTCGGTAGAACATGGGACACCTGATCTCAGGCTTGTGAGTTTGAGCCCTACGTTGGGTTGTGTAGAGCTTACTTAAAAAGAGAGAGAGGGGGGCGCCTGGGTGGCTCAGTTGATTCAGTGTCTGCCTTCAGCTCAGGTGACGATCCCAGGGTCCTGGGATGGAGCCCTGCATGGGGCTCCCTGATCAGTGGGAGACCTGCTTCTCCCTCTCCCTCTGCCTGCTGCTCCCCCTGCTTGTGCTCTCTCTCTCTCTTTCTGTCAAATAAATGAAATCTTTAAAAAAAAGAGAGAGAATGAGAGGAGAGGTAATTAAAGAAAGCTGGGGGGGGAATACACACACACACACACACACCACACACACACACGTGTGTGTGTGGTGTGTGTGTGTGTGTGTGAGTGAGTGAATGTGTGTGTATCTATATCTATATCTATATATCTATATCTATATCTTCTCAGGGGAGCAGAGCAAAAGGGAAAGAAATGGGGTTAAGAAAAGATTTTCTTTTCTAAGATCAGAGATTTTTGTTTGCTCATTCATGGCAATGACCAGGGGGAGAGGAGAAAATTGATGATTTAGGACAAAGAGGAAAGAATTGTTGGGAGAATGGTGGGAACCAACTGACTGGGCTGCTGTTGTGGAAGTGGAGGCTGAGTGGGTACTCCAGAGTAGCTCTGAGTGACACAGTATTGACAGAGACTGGGCAGCTAAATGCACTGATGGTTTGCAAATGGCGCCAGGCTCCAACTTTCAGGCTGTCTGCTCTATTAGCAGAAGAAACAACCTTTCTGGAACATGATATTGTGGATGTTCTTTGGGCATATGGGTGCCCAAAGAACAAAATACCACTCAATACAGGGCAGCTGGCAATCGGAAAAAATATGAATCTTCTTCCATGGATAGTAAGGTGAAATGCCATTTCAGTTGCGATTAGGGTGAAGGGCAATTTCAGGTTAAATGGTGGTTGAAGGGCTTAATTAAATAAATGCAAAATCACCCAAGGAACACATACTAAATAGTACAGCACTGGCAACAGATAAGAGCTTGGAAGAATCCCCGGATAACACAAAAACTTCGATTCTCTTTGTTAATTCTCTTCCTTCCCTCAGATTTTCCCTCAAAGGATATTGTGGGGAAATGTATTTTGTGAGATTAGGAGAGGCTAATCAAATGAAATAGACTGCATGGGTTCATATGTCAACTTGCCACTTATGAGCTGTGTGAGTTTGGACAAGTTATTTCAACTCTCCAAATATCAGTGTTGTCATCTGTAAAATGAAGAAGAAGATATTAAACACATCCACCTAATATGTGTCCATTGGAATCCAGGCTTTAGAACAATGGAGGATTTAGAACAATGGAGACTCTCAATAAATGTCCTTATCTTAAAGCTAATTATTTTAATCTTTTCTATATAGACAATTTCTCTCTGTACTGTATTTCTCTCATCAGCATTTATTTTTAAAATGCTTGATCTCGGGATGCCTGGGTAGCTCAGTCAGTGAGGTGTATGCCTTCCACTCAGGTCATGATCCCAGGGTCTTGGGATTGAACCCCGCCTCAGGCTCCCTGCTCAGTGGGGAGTCTGCCTCTCCCTTTCCCTCTGCCCCTCCCCCCTTTTAAAAAGTATTTATTTGTCAGAGAGAGCACAAGCAAGGGGAGCAGGGCTCGATCCCAGCACCCTGAGATCATGACCTGAGCAGAAGGCAGATGTTTAACTGACTGAGCCACCCAGGTGCCCCAGTCTCTCTCTTTTTCAAAGAAAGATTTTCTTTTTTTAAAAAAATATTTTATTTACTTATGTGAGAGAGAGAGCACAAGCAGGGGTGGCAGCAGGGAGAGGGAGAAGCAGACTCCCTTCTGAGCAGGGACCCCGACACTGGGCTCCATCGCAGGACCCTGGGATCATGACCTGAGCTGAAGGCAGACGCTTAACCGACTGAACCACCCAGGCGCCCCGGAAGATTTTCTTTCTTTATTTGCAAGAGAGAGAGCATGAGCATAAGCAGAGGGAGCAGCAGAGGGAGAAGCAGGCTCCCTGGTGAGCAAGGAGCCCGATGCGGGACTCGATCCCAGGACCCTGGAATCATGACCTGAGCCTAAGGCAGATGCTTAATTATCTGAACCACCCAGGCATCCCTCTTGAATATACCGAGTTCATTTCTGCCTCAAGGCCTTTATAGCTGCTACTTCTGCATTCTATGTTCTTCTAGATTTGGCTTCTCCCTATTCAGGTCTCAGTTTCAATGTCATTTCCTCACAGCATTTATCACTACCTGCAATGATCCTATTGCAGTGCCTGAGATGCTTTAGAAATACCATCAAGAGTCTCCACAGTCTTACCAACCCCTCACAGCCCCAATCTGAACAGGTCACTCCCTTGCTTCACTGCCCTCAGAATAAAGTATAAACTAATGTGGCTCTGGCTTACTTTGCCAGACTCATCTCTCTTTGGTTTTTGTTTGTTTGTTTTGTTTTAAGTTTATTTATTTATTTTTAGTAATCTCTACACCCAACGTGGGGCTCTTCGGACTGAGCCAGCCAGGCGCCTCCACTACTCTCATCTCTTGTCATTCCTCTTTTTCAGCTTAACTGAATTTTTTTCAGTCTCCCAATTGCCCGGTATTCTTTCTCACTTCCAGGTGTCTCCTTCGACTGTTCCTTCCATGACTGGTTAAATTCTTTCTGAGGACCCTTTTTTCCCCCTCCTTTGATAAGGCAGTTTATAATATAGTGATTGAGCACAAAGATTACTGAGCCAGATACCCTGGGTTTGATTTTCAGCTCCATTATTTGCTGTGTGACCAGGGCAAGTAACTTCTCTCTCCTTCAATTTCCTTATCTACAAAATAGGGATAGGGTTGGTATGATGATTAAAAGAACTGATATGTATAAAGGACTTAGAACAGTACTTGACACATAGTAAATGTTATTCAAGTGTTTGTTGTTTTTATTATATGTCCCCTACTAGACTCTAAGTTCTGTGGGGACAAGGAAAACATATATTACTCACTGCTGTTACCTCCTACAGCTACAACAGGATCTAACACATAATGGGTACTCAGTAAATTTTTGTTCAGTGAGTGAATAAATTATGTCTTTCTATAGATAGATTGGCCCTACCTTTGTGGTGTCAACATGGCTGCAGCATCACCAGATTTTACATCTTCTCACATCCAGTTTTCGTTGGAAAGAGCAATGGATTTCCCCTGAAGGAAAGTTCTCTATGTGGATTTTGGCTCTGACTGGGTTACATGCCCATTCCTGAAACAATCATTGTACCTTAGAGAATGTTACATGCTGAATGACTTGGGTTTGGGTTATGTGCTCCATGCCTGGAATGACCTCATCCAAATCACAGGGTCTGAAAATGGAGTGGAGGTGGTTCTCTAAATGATTATCATTGGATATAGTGAGTCGCTACTTGGCAGGAAAAAAAAAAAATCTGCCATTCTGCCCTTGGTAAGAAATTCAAGTAGGTTGCGGTGCCTGGCTGGCTGGACTCTTGATCTTGGGGTTGTGAGTTTGAGCCCCACATTGGGTGTAGAGATTACTTAATAATAAATAAACAAATAAGCTTAATAAATAAATAAATCTATATAAAAGAAGAAATTCAAGTAGGGAAATGGTTCAGGAGACCCTTATGGTTCATATATGAGAAGACATACTGTCAGGGCGACTGGCTGGCTCAGTTAGAGTAATGTGCAATTCTTGATCTTGGGGTCATGAGTTCGAGTTCTACACTGGGTATAGAGATTCCTTAAATAAATAAATAAACTTCAAAAACAAAAAAGGAAGATATGTCATCATCATGTAGATTCCAGCAGAGGACTTCATTGGTGGTAGAATTAGGAAAATACAGTTCCCAAAACTTCAGGGTCAGCTTTGGCCCTTTTTCCCCCCCTCTTTTTCACACATCCATTCATCAGAACATAGAGTCAATATTAATTCTTCCCCCTTTCTGGCTCTGCAATTTCCCCATGGTGCCAAATGTGCTCTCGTTCCGAAGGGTACTACTTTTGCAAGTAAAGACAACTCTTCCAAGTCACGAGCTAGCTTCTGGGATTGGTCCTGGGCCCCGCCACCCTACTCTGTCAGCAGTTGTATGTTACTCTATATATGTCGAGAGGTTGGGAGGCAGTTCATATATGAGGCATGCACTTTTGTGTAAATTTGCTTTTCTAGGGACTGAATTATGCTAATCTATACACTGTTTTCCCACGGCAACATATAACTATATGTGTAAAAGTCACATGCACCTGATGAGTAAAAAATCTTCCGGTTCCTAGGTGCTACAGGGAGTAACCCTTCATTTCTTAGTGACTTGAGAATTCTATTATATGCATTTTTAAAAAAAGATTTATTTATTTTAGAGCGAGAGAGGAGAACGAGCAGGAGGGACGAAGGGAGAGGGAGAATCTCAAGCAGAATCCGTGTTGAACCTGGAGCCCCACGAGGGGCTCGATCTCACAATCCTGAGATCATGACCTAGCCGAAAACAAGAGTCAGATGTTTAACCGACTGCACCACCCAGGTGCCCCTGTATGCATTTTTAATTAGTAATCTATAATTAGGAATACTAGTGACACTCCATTTTCAGCGATCTCAAACTTTACTGTTGGGCCTATTCTTGCTTCTTTCCAAAATGAGGAAAAAATTTCCTTAGTCTTAAATTAGAAATTTAAACATTCATGTCAGATCCTGAGATCAGGAGTAGCTTTTGCTTTCTCTAGAAGTACAAAGAATTTAACACCTTGGAACTGCCCCCCCCCCCTTTGATCTCTTTTTGCCTTACATTTTATCTTGGTCCCTATCTCTCCAAACTCTGAACTGTAGAGGGAAGGCTGGGCTGGAGATGGGATGGGGGTCATGGTAGTAAGGATAGAGTTTAGTCCTGTGTCTCCTCTTCCCTTCTACTGCAGTGCACTGCTCTCAGTTGTCAAGTCTATACCGAATTTCCAAGACTCAATTAAGCCTAGTCTTTTGTTTGGCTATGCCAAGGCAGCACAATGATCTTGGAGCTGATGGTTGGGTCTCCATGGGCTAAAGGTCTAGTTTTTGTTTACCAGTTTGCACAAGGGCCAGGCTTCATAGTGATAGCTGGAAAGTAGGGGACTATTAGCCTGCAAGTCCCTCGATGGCACATATGAGATGCCTAGAACATTTTTGTCCAATAAACACTATGCGCTTGATAAACAGACTGAACTTATTGTCCCAAAGTTCAGTGCAGTCACCGCCTTGACAACATCCTTGTGGCTTCTGAGCACCTCCTGGCCAGTAGTGTGTTCTCGGATGTCAACGTTGCCTTTTACACAATTAGCCCCAATGCATTCTAGATGTGATCGTCTTCTTGAAAAGAAATCCCAAGCTCATTATCAGTCACCTGACAGCACCTGCATTCAGGCCTTTAAGTGCAAGTAGGATCCAGAATCTTAAAAGTATCATTATGTCTGTGGCTCCTTACAGGCATCGCGGTCCAAGCGTTTAGTAACCCAGGCAAGGTAATCCAGAGGTCTTGGACCTAGGGTCAGCCGTCAAAGCCTGTAAGCCTAACCAGTCCTCGAGGCCAGCGGCCATGTCCACCTGACACCCGAGGGTCCAGAGCATCAGGCACTGAGGAAGACGCCTCGGCGCGGGCTGCGCAGGCGCGGGCGTCCGTAGAGGGCCCCGGCACTCCAGGCTGCGCAGGCGCATCAGCGGCTCCCGGCGAGTCCCGACGGCGACGGCGGCTACTGAGCGGCCGGGGCGTGGAGCAGCGGTGGCGGCGGCGGGCGGCAACGGAGCAGCCATGAGGGCCGGGCCCAGTCACCGACAGTGAGTGATGGTAGAAGAGGGGTGGGCGGCGGGAGAGAAGAGGGGTGGCCTGGTGGAAGGATACCTTGGCTTGGGGGGGGGGGTCGGCTCTGCCTGTCGGAGGCGAAGGGGCGTGGGGGAGGGACAGTTTGAGGTGATGATGGGAGAATTTGGGGCATAGGTGGCCGGATCGCCCGCGCCAGGGCTGGGCAGCTTGGCGGAGGGGAGGAGGTGAGTGCTGCAGAGTGAAGGAGCCCACGGCAGGGGCAGTGTCCCGCGCTTCCCCGTTTGTCATCGTCCCTTCCCCCAGGAGCTTTCGGTCGCCTCTCCCTTTCCGCTTCTTTCAGAGAATGGTCGCGGGGGGAGGGTGGTGGAGGATGAAAGCCCTGCTGGAGCTGAAGAAGCTAACTCTGATCCAGGCAGGGAAGGGCCGGTCGCCCGGAGTCATGGGCTTTTCTGGGTGGAGGATGGGAGTCAGGAGCCCTCTGTTTAAAGCTGGGAGGGATCTAGGGAAAAAAGCTAGGGGCTTAGGGTCTGACAGGTTCGAAACCACGTCCACCATTGATAAAGCTGATAGATAACCTTGGGCAGGTCCCACTTAACCTTTCTGAATCTCTGAAAGATGCAGCGCCTCAGTGGGCTCTTGCGAGCATCATGGATGTGATTGAGATTGTTGATGAAAACTGTAAATTGTAGGTACTATGCCGATGATACTGTATCACCAACAATATTACGGGATTTTCGACCTTACCGTTATTAGTAGAATGATTGATTTCTTTGTCAAGGCGAACGAAGCATATTGTTTGTAAAACCTCACTAGGCGCATATGTGCGTTCTACGTAGGCACGGTAGATCATGTGCAAAAATACCAGTTTGCGATGTGACTAATTAGCCATCAGACTCGTGTAGGAAAAATACCATACTCTTGGGCATTTTTACAAATGGTGTGTAGCTCCTTACTCAAGAGGAAGGAAATAGAGAATGGAGGGCCAATCTGTTTAATGCTTTTAGAACATAGCTCACTCACGTTCCTCGTGTTGTAACACAGTTGGTACTATTGTGCTTTATTATGAGTGGAGAAAACTAGTTTGAGACAAGCTGGGAGGGCCGCACAATGAGGGATGTGCAAATACAATTTGTTATTTTTAAATTGTAAAAAAAGTTTTCTTTTGCAAGGGAGTTTCTGGTTGCCCCAGGGCCCTGTCTCTGAGGTCAGATAAGCATATACCAGCTTTTCAGCTCCACTTTTTGTTACCCTGCGTGTGGAACCTCCAGGGTGGAGTGTCTCTCAGAGAAAGACAGAAGCAGCTGTGCAAGAGCCCAAGAGGTGGCTGGTTCTTTTCTGAGAGGCTGAAGGAGCACTCCTGAGGCTTTGTTGTTGTTCTTGTTGTTATTTAGGGTAGACAAAGCAGAGGACAGAGTTAAACCGTGTGCTTCTAGAGAGAGAAAATGACTTTCTAGCCACAGCTTTTCAAAGAGGTGAAACTTCTTTCAAAAGGACATAAGGAGACGGATGCTTTAGCTTTGTTGGCTATGAAGATTGATTGAAAGCTTGAAATGGCGAGGCCTTTTGGAAATTAGTGATTTGTCTTTCATCTGAGCAAAGGTAGGGAGTGGCTGTACTAGATCCTTGAAGATTCACAGATAAGAACAGTGAATTATTTTATAGGAATGGGGGAAATGAACCCTAGTTGTCTTTAACTTCTCCATCTGGTAAAACGTGTTTTACCTCTCTTTCCTGGAAATGCACAGTGATATATTATTTTTAATTTTTTGCTCTAGTTCCTTGGCTTTCCCAGTAACTATCCATAACACCATAACACTGATTATCCTTTTTTTTTTAAACGGTAGTTTTAAAAAGAAAGCACTTGTTACTCTTGTCATAGGTCATTTACAGAATGCAAATTTATTCTGTTTTTTACTTCCACACGGAAGATGAAGTAGAGGTATAAAATGTTAGAGCTGGCCTGGTTGTCTTATTTTATTTTAGTAATTGGACGTTTATTTTTAATTTTGGTAATGTATTTTTCCCTCTACTGGAAATTTCCATCGGTTCAAACAAGTCCATAATGCCGCCTGTGTTATGTTAAAATGATAGAGGTTTGTTCAGCTGTGATGAGAATTTCCTGTCCTTTTCTCTATTCTTTTTCCTATTTGTGGTTATTTTTATGTAGTAGATGACTGTTACCAAATGCAGAGTCTTCCCCTGGGGGAGATAAAGGGCATGGTCAGTGCTTTGATTACCTGTTGTGTGAGCAATCTGTCTAAAGTGGGGATGCAAAGGGGAGCCTGGGTGGCACAGTCCCTTAAGGGTCTGACTCTTGGTTTCAGCTCAGGTCATGATCTCAGAGTCCTGAGATCAAAGCCTGCACGGCACTCAGCGGGGGGTTTGCTTGGGATGCTTTCCGGAAACTCCCTCTCCCCTCCTGCTTGTGCTTGCGCTCTGTCTCCAATAAATAAATCCTTGTTTTTTATTTTTTATTTTTTTAAAAGATTTTATTTATTTATTTGACAGAGAGAGTGAGAGAGCACAAGCAGGGGGAGCAGCAGAGGGAGAGGGAGAAACAGGCTCCCCGCCGAGCAGGGTGCCTGATGTGGGACTCGATCCCAGGACCCTGGGATCATGACCTGCGCCAAAGGCAGACGCTTCTCTGACTGAGAACCCAGGTGCCCCCAAATAAACAAATCTTTAAAAAAATGAAATATTCTAACAACAGTAAATAAAAACAAAGTGGGGATGTAGGGACTTCTCATGAATCTCTGAGATAGCTAAAATAAAAGGAATTAATGGTTGCTAGCTCCTTTTTCTTCTGACAAAATTTTTATTTTATTTTATTTACTTATTGGAGGAAGAGAGACAGAGATAGGGAGAGCAATAGCGGAGAGTAGAGGGAGAAGCAGGCTCCCTGTTCAGCGGAGCTCCATCCCAGAACCCTGGGATCATGACCTGAGCCAAACGCAGACACTTAACCGACTGAGCCACCCAGGCACCCCTATTCTGATGAAATTAATAATTTTTTAAAAAGTATCTCATACCTCAGGGGAAACTATTTATTTACTTACTTACTTAGTTACTTACTTAGTAGGCTCCACACCCAGCATGGAGCCCAACTCAGGGCTTGAACTCAAGGCCCTGAGATCAAGCGTCAGACCCTTAACCAACTGAGCCACCGAGGTGCCCCAGGGGAAGACTTCTTAAAACAGTCTATTTAAAAACAAAATTATGGTGTTACAAAATAAAAACAAAACCACGGTGTTTTTACCTCTCTCTTTTTTACTTTGAATATTTGCTTGTGAACAGAATCTTTGTTCCTTTAGAGCCCTTTTGATCTTGCCATCTATTCCTTAACTGAAGTGTCTTTTGTGATATTTTCACAGCTGCTGATAATTGAGCACAAAGGTTTTTTGTTGTTTGTTTTTTGTCAGTTGTTTGGTTTTTGACAGAGCGCTAAAAACTTTAAAGGAGGGCTATATGAGAAGATGTTAAAAAGGAAAAGTAAAGAGGAAAGCAGATTTAACTTAGTGAATTTATAGGTGGTTCTGATGTTTGGAGGATGAAGGATTCAAGAATGTATATATGATTCAGAGTCGCCTCTTGAGGACCAGGTTTTGCTTCTCAGTGTTTAGCACAGTGCATAGTTGTCCTACGAGTAATTGCTCATTAAATATTTGCTGAATCGGGGTGGGGGGAGCCTGGGTAGCTTGGTCAGTTGTCTGACTTTTAATTTCAGCTCAGGTCACGATCTCAGGGCTGTGAGATCGAGCCCCTGTTGGGCTGGTACTCAACAGGGGTCTCCTTGAGATTCTTTCCCTCTCCCTCTGCCCCTCCCCTGGCTCTCTCGGCTGTGCTTGGTCTCTCTCTCTCTCTCTCTCAAATAAATAAATCTTTAAGAAAATATTTGCTGAATGGAAAAATTATAACCAATATAAATCATAACCAGCAAACATGAGTTCAAATCTTCTGCAACTTTGTGTCTCTTTGAATGAGCTTACCTATGTTTCTTTGCCTCAGTTTCTTCATCTATAATAACTGTACTTACTGCACGGGTTGTTGTGAGGGTTAACTGTGTAAGTACATGTAAAATGTTTAGGATAGTACTTAATACTTAGTAAATGCTAAATAAATACTGTGCAACTAGTATTTGTTGGATGCACACTCTTTTTGTGCCCAAATCTATGCTGGTCAGAGGTGTTTATAATGTAGCCCCTGCCCTCTCAGTTCACAGTTTAGCAGAGGAAACAAAGTATGTAAAGTAATCATTACAGACTGTAATACCTTATTTCATCAGATCTGTGATGCCAATGATTGTAAGGCTCGCAATTACTTCAACAGGAAAGAAAAAAGAAATGCTTCTCAGGAGACTGGCATACCTTCAGTTGTAAGGTATGTCCTGTTTTCAGAGAATTGTGAGAAGGAAAGTATGTCTTAGAACTGATGAAATACAGGGGCACCTGGGTGGCTCAGTTGGTTAAGTGTCTGCCTTCGGGCTTACGTCATGATCTCAGGGTCCTGGGATCGAGCCTGGTTTCCAGCTCCCTGCTCAGCGGAGAACCTGCTCCTCTGTCTCCCTCTGCCTGCCGTTCCACTGTTTGTGCATGCGTGCGCACTCTCTCTCTCTCAAATAAATAAATAAAATCTTTTTTTTAAAAAAGATTTTATTTATTTATTCGACAGAGATAGAGACAGCCAGTGAGAGAGGGAACACAAGCAGGGGGAGTGGGAGAGGAAGAAGCAGGCTCCTAGCGGAGGAGCCTGATGTGGGGCTCGATCCCAGAACGCCGGGATCACGCCCTGAGCCGAAGGCAGACGCTTAACCGCTCTGCCACCCAGGCGCCCCGATAAATAAAATCTTTTAAAAAATTGATGAAATACAGTAAGTGCTCTACTAGAGGGAGGTACAACTTGTGAGACTTGATGGAAGGCTGGGTGCGGGTATTGTCAGTAAAGGCCCGTTGCATAACCTGTGTGGTAATGCCCTCACAGATGGACAAGGAGGATGGGGCATTCCAAGCAGATAGTAAAGTCTGAAAGTGGGAAGGGAGAGGGCATTATTGATGTGTACCGCCATTTCGGAGCAAGGAGGAGGAGGAAATGAGCTAAGACTTTGGCAGAGTAACATTGTATAATGCAGCAGAGCAGGACAGGAAGCTTGGAATATTTTCAGGAGAGACATGAGCCTAATTCTTGGATTTCAACTCCTAAAACGTAATAACAACTCTAAAAAGATGATACTAATATATTAAAATGGGAAGTGAGAGTAGTGTGAGAAGCAAAGTGGCCAGAGGAAGGGTTGAAGCTTCACAGCTGACCAGAGTGGGGATAAGTGTGAAGTCACTGTACTCATGGTGAGAGGTGAATGCTTTCTCAGCAGAGAAGTGTTTAATCTATTTCTGTCTTTTCACTGCCTATCAAGGTCTCGATTATGTCCCTTTTAGAGCTTTGTAACTTAGAATGACAAGAAATGCAACTCAAAAGGAAAACTGCTAAATTTTCTTTATTAAAAATGCATTTAGGGGGCGCCTGGGTGGCGCAGTCGTTTAGTGTCTGCCTTCGGCTCAGGGCGTGATCCCAGCGTTCTGGGATCGAGCCCCACATCAGGCTCCTCCACTAGGAGCCTGCTTCTTCCTCTCCCACTCCCCCTGCTTGTGTTCCCTCTCTCGCTGTCTGTCTCTGTCAAATAAGTAAATAAAATCTTTAAAAAAAAAATAAATAAAAATGCATTTAGGGGCACCTGGGTGACTCTGTCGGTTCAGCATCTGCCTTTGGCTCAGGTCATGATCCCAGGGTCCTGGGACTGAGCCCTGAGTCGGGTGCCCTTGCTCAGTGAGGAGTCTGCTTCTTTTTCTGCCCCTCCCCGCTGCTTGTGCTCACGCTCTCTTTCTCTCTCTCAAATAATTAAGTAAAATCTTTTAAAAAATGCATTTTATTTTATTTTATTATTTTTTTAAGCTTTTATTTATTTGAGAGAGAGAGAAAGAGCACACAAGCAGGGGGAGGGGCAGGCAGAGGGAGGGGGAGAAGCAGGCTCCCCGCCGAGCAGGGAGCCTGATGCGAGCAGGGAGCCTGATGCGAGCAGGGAGCCTGATGCGGGGCTTGATCCCAGGACCCCAGGATCATGATCTGAACAGAAGGCAGACGCTCAACCAACTGAGCCACTCTGGCGTCCCTATTTTTATTTTACTTATTTACTTTTTAAAGTTTCAATTATTTAAGTAATCTCTGTATCCAACGTGGGGCTCGAACTCATAACCCCAAGATCAGGAGTCACGTGCCCTTCCAACTGAACCAGCTAGGCACCCCTAAAAATGCGTTTATTTGTTTATTTATTTTAAAATATTTTATTTATTTATTTGACAGAGACAGTGAGAGAGGGATACAAGCAGGGGAAGTGGGGAGAGGGAGAAGCAGGTTTCCTGCTGAGCACGGAGCCGGAGGCCGGGCTCAATCCCAGCACCCTGGGATCATGACCTGAGCTGAAGACAGCCGCTTAACAACTGAACCACCCAGGCTTCCCTATTTATTTTTTTTAGGTAGGCTCCAGGCCCAGTGTGGGGCCCAGTGTGGGGCTTAAACTCATGACCCTGACTGAGATCAAGACCTGAGCTGAGACCAAGAGTCATACACTTAACTGACTGAGTCACTCAGGTGCCCCTAAAAATGCATTTAATACAAGGAGGGTAGTAAGTTGCCAGATTTAAGGTTCAATTATAAAATGGTGGTTTAGTATAACAGTGTATTGTACTGTTTCATGGAAAAATATAGGTCATTTAAGGAGTGGTTTAAAAGACTTAATTACTAATTTTCTGGCAACTAACCCTGAAGCTTGTAGGGAAAAATATGAAAAACTAGAAATAGCATGAGCATGAGTTTGTGTGGTGTCTTTTTCTTTTCACCAGTAAACCAAAACTAGGTTTGAATGTCTTAAGCTTTTTGGTCTCTGGTCTCATTAAAAAAATGTTAGAGTTGATCTTTTCAGCAGTCAAATTCAGCAGACATTCAAGTGCCTACTGTGTGTTAGGCATTGTGTTAGGCACTAGAGTTAAAATATGAATAACATAATCCTTGTTTGTAAGGAGTGCATTTTATTTTTTAGAGGCTCTATGCTCATCATTGCTCATCATGGGGCTTGAGCTCATGACACCAAGATTACGAGTTGCATGCTCTACCAACTGAGCCAGCCAGCTGCCCCTAAAGAGTGCACATTTTTTGAAAGATTTTAATTAATGTGTTTATTTTTTAAAATTTTTTTAAAGATTTATTTATTTATTTATTCGATAGAGATAGAGACAGCCAGCGAGAGAGGGAACACAAGCAGGGGGAGTGGGAGAGGAAGAAGCAGGCTCATAGCAGAAGAGCCTGATGTGGGGCTCGATCCCATAACGCCGGGATCACGCCCTGAGCCGAAGGCAGGCGCTTAACCGCCGTGCCACCCAGGCGCCCCTATTTTTTAATTTTTAAAAAATATTTATTTATTTATTTTAGAGAGAGAGTGTGCAGTGGGGAAGGGGCAGAGGGAGAGGGAGAGAGACTCTCAAGCAGACTGCTGAGTCGGGAGCCGTATTCCGGGCTCGATCTAACGACCCTAACATCATGACCTGAGCTGAAACTAAGAGTCCGACGCTCGACGGACTGAGCCAACCAGGCGCCTCAGAGTCATTTGGGTTTTAAAGAATGAATAAAATTTGGCTGCTTCAGCAAAAAAGAATTAGAGATGATAGTGTTTCAAATACAGAGAACAGCTTGCACAAGGGTACCGAGGTATATGAGTATGGACATGTGGGCCAGTGGTTTAATGTGGCTAGATCATGGGGCATGAGGAAGGAATGGAAAGAAGTGAGGTGAAAGATGATTTGGAGCCCCATTGTGGATGGCCTTGGTGAGGGGTCTGAATTTTATTTTGTAGATACTAGGGAGTTATTGGAGAGTTTTAAGCCAGGTAAGGAACATGTTCATATCACTGTGTAAGAAAAGTAACACTGTTGGCAGTGTGGAAGTTAGATTTTCAAGGGTGAAATTGGCTGTAGGGAGACTAGTTTGTAATGAGACTGGTGTGATGATCACTTTAGAGATATTGAAGATCTCAATTACAGTAGTAAACGGTGGAACTGTAGACAGGTTAAAGAGCTTTTAAGGAGACTGACCAGAAGGATCTTACTGACTTTATGTTGGGGAGTGTGTAAGGGAGAAGGAGTTATCAGAGATGGATTTGAAATTGCTTGCTTGGGCAGCTAAGTGGATGGTGATGTCATTAACCAAGGTAGGAAATACAGGGGTAAGACGGTGTTACATTTGAGGGAAAATGATTTTGATTTTGGTATATTAGATTTGAGGTGTCAGGAAAATCCAGGAGCAAATGTCCAATAGGCTTCTGGATGTTTGGGTCTTGAGTTTAGTAGAAAAGTTCAGAGTGGAGATACAGATCTAGAAATCATTCGAGTATAAGTAAGAGTTAAAGTCAGTGTGATTACCTTGTGAGTCTGTGTTCCAGTTGCTTTATATGTTCATTCACATCATCTTTAGAGTGCATGCACAAGCAGAGGGGGGAGGCAGAGGGAAAGGGAGAAGCAGGCTCCCTGTTGAGCAGGGAGCCGGACACAGGGCTTGATCCCACAGTTTCGGGATCATGACCTGAGCTGAAGGCAGATGCTTAGCCGACTGAGCCACCCAGGTGCCCCATTTTTCCATTTAAAAATTTTTAAAAATTTATTCATTTATGTAATTTCTACACCTCCCCAACATGGGTCTTGAACTCATGACCCTGAGATCGAGTTGCATGCTCTACCAACTGAGCCAGCCAGGCTCCCCAGTGAAATTTCTTTTTCTTTTTTTTTTTCTTTTTCTTTTTCTTTTTTCTTTTCTTTTCTTTCTTTCTTTTTTTTTTTTTTAAGATTTTATTTATTTATTCGACAGAGATAGAGACAGCTAGGGAGAGAGGGAACACAAGCAGGGGGAGTGGGAGAGGAAGAAGCAGGCTCACAGCAGAGGAGCCCGACGTGGGGCTCGATCCCATAACGCCGGGATCACGCCCTGAGCCGAAGGCAGACGCCCAACCGCTGTGCCACCCAGGCACCCCTTTTCTTTTCTTTTCTTTTCTTTTCTTTTCTTTTCTTTTCTTTTCTTTTCTTTTCTTTTCCCTTTCCTTTCCTTTCCTTTCCTTTCCTTTTTTTCTTTTTTTTTCCTTTCCCTCCCTCCCTCCCTCCCTCCCTCCCTTCTTTCTTTCCTTCCTTCCTTCCTTCCTTTCTTCCTTCTCCATACCCAATGTGGAGCTTGAACTCACTGAGATCAAGAGTCACATGCCCTACCGACTGAACCAGCCAGGTGCTCCAAAAACTGCCTTTTCTAACATCAGTTCTATTATAAATGTGGAGGGAAAAGGAATCTATTCCACTGAATACCTCTGATTAGAAACTAGATGGTTTTTATGAACTAGAACCTCAGCGGATTTGGTTTGAAGACCACAGGACAGTTTTGAGCCAGTGCCAGGTTAGTTCAGAGTTGGGATTAGGAACTCAAGCCAACTAACTGTCTAGCTGTCTGCTACCCCCTAGCTTTTTCACCAGTTATGTAAGAACTGAAAACACTGAAATAAATATACCTGATGGTAAGTGAAAGATACACATGCTTTTGTTGCTTTCTGGACGGATAGTTTGGTGTGATTTAGGTGCTTTTTTTGTTGTTTATGATTTTGAAATAAAAGCAGAAACATGTTTTATGAAAGGAAGGAATATGCGGAGTATCTAAAGTTGTTGGTTGATTTTAGCTAAACATTTTAATATTGACATTAAACAGGATGTCTGGCTTTGACAGGAAAATCAAATGCTTGGAATCGCAGACATCCCTAGGGTCTCAACTTGATTCAGGGCTTAACTAACTCCCCATACTTCTCCTCTTCTCCCTTTCCTTGGGGAGTTAAAGTTAAGAGAAAATTAATTCTCTAGATAGGTTTTCTTTTTACCTCTTTAGTATGGAAAATTTCAAATAAATGCAAGAGTAGACATCAGTATAACGAATCCCTATCACTCTGCTACAGTAATTGTCAACCGTGCCAATCTTGTGTTATCTCTGTTGCTCCTACCCACTAACCCACCCACCCTAGGTATTTTTAAACAAATCCCAGATTCAAAAATTAATAAATATTTCTGTGTATATCTCTAAAAGGTAAGGATTAAAAGAAAAATCCCACAAAAAGTAACAAGCATTTTTAAGTTTAATTTAATTTTGAATTTTTTAGTTTTTTTTTTTTTTTTAAAGATTTTATTTATTTATGTGACAGAGAGACAGCCAGCGAGAGAGGGAACACAGCAGGGGAGTGGGAGAGGAAGCAGGCTCCCAGCGGAGAAGCCCGATATGGGACTCGATCCCGGAACGCCGGGATCACGCCCTGAGCCGAAGGCAGACGCTTAACGACTGCGCCACCCAGGCGCCCCTGAATTTTTTAGTTTTTTAAAGATTTTATTTATTTATTTGACAGAGATAGAAAGAGAGCACAAGCAGGGGGAGAGGGAGAAGCAGGCTCCCAATGCGAGTGATCCCAGGACCCCGGGATTACTACCTGAGCCTTAACCAGCTGAACCATCCAGGCACCCCAAGATTTTATTTTTAAGTAATCTCTAGACACAGTGTGGGGCTCGAACGTACAACCCTGAGAGCAAGAGTTGCATGCTGTACTGACTGAGCCAGCCGGTGCGCCTAACAAGCATTTCTTTCTTTTTTTTTTTTAAGATTTTATTTATTTATTCATTCGGCAGAGATAGAGACAGCCAGCGAGAGAGGGAACACAAGCAGGGGGCGTGGGAGAGAAAGAAGCAGGCTCATAGTGGAGGAGCCCAATGTGGGGCTCGATCCCACAACGCCGGGATCACGCCCTGAGCCGAAGGCAGACGCCCAACCGCTGTGCCACCCAGGCGCCCCAGTGCCACCCAGGCGCCCCCTAACAAGCATTTCTTAATACCATCAATTATCTAGTTTTCACATTTCCCCCGTTATACCAATAATTTTTCAACTGTTTATTGAAACAGTATCCAAATAAAATCCATACATTATGGTTTTCTTATGTCTGTTGTTTAGCTTTATTTTTTATTTTTATTTTTTAAAGATTTTATTTATTTATTTGACAGGCAGCGAGAGAAGGAACACAAGCAGGGGGAGTGGGAGAGGGAGAAGCAGACTTCCTGCTGAGCAGGGAGCCCAATGTGGGGCTCGATCCCAGAACGCTGGGATCATGACCTGAGCTGAAGGCAGACGCTTAACGACTGAGCCACCCAGGCGTCCCTGTTGTTTAGCTTTTAATCTGTATGTCTGTCCTCCATTTCTTCATGTATTTATTGAAGATCTCTTTAAAAGCTGCTATCACTCCTTTTTGTCTGCAAAGTAAGATACCCCTTTTTCAGCTTTGTTCCTTTCTTGCTGTCTTTCAAAGCAACAGGTCATTCAAAACAAAGATTTATGCATTGCCCACTTTGTGCTGGGAGCTAAGAAGTAGCTAATGTAGTTAACTCCTGCCCACCCAGGGTTTATGTCCTGATGGGAGAAACAAAGTTAACTGTCAGTTACAGAATACAACATATTAAGAGTGATGTTAGAAGACCTCTGGGTTCAGTGGAAACATGTTAACCCTTAATCTATATTTGGGGGATCAAGAAAGGCTTGTGGATGGAGGAATGTCCAAGGTAAGACCTGAAGGATGAGTAGGAATTGGATGAGGAATGAGGGAAGCTTGCTGACAACAGAGGGACCATTGTTTGTAACAAACACAGGAAGTTTGTAGTGCCTGAGTGGCTCAGTTGGTTAAACCTCCGACTTTGGCTCAGGTCACAATCTTAGTGTCTTGGGATCGAGCCCTGCCTGGAGCTCTACACTCAGCATGGTGTCTGAGGATTCTCTCTTTCTCCCCATGCCCCTTCCCCTGTTGGTGCACGCGGGCGCGCGCTCTCTCTTTCTCTCTTTCATAAATAAATAAAATCTTTGGGAAAAAAGAAACACGCAAGAGTGGCACCTGGGTAGCTCAGTTGGTTAATCATCTGCCTTTGGCTCAGGTCATGATCCCGGGATCCTGGGATCAAGTCCCGCATCAGGCTCCCTGCTCATCGGGGAGCCTGCTTCTCCCTCTCCCTCTGCCACTTCCACTGCTTATGCTCTATCACCTTCTCTCTGTCAAATAAATAAAATCTTTAGCAAAAAAGAAAAAAAGATTAGGGGCGCCTGGGTGGCTCAGTGGTTAAGTGTCTGCCTTCGGCTCAGGGCGTGATCCTGGCATTATGGGATCGAGCCCCACATCAGGCTCCTCCGCTGGGAGCCTGCTTCTTCCTCTTCCACTCCCCCTGCTTGTGTTCCCTCTCTCGCTGGCTGTCTCTCTCTGTCAAATAAATAAATAAAATCTTAAAAAAAAAAAAAAAGAAAAAAAGATTAAAAAATCTAAGAAGTTTAACATTTATATTTTCACTATTTGAAGTAAATAGCATGTCTTTTAGGAGAATTGGGTTTTCAACTTTATTGTATCATATATATATTTATATATTTATTATATATATATATTTTTAAAGATTTTATTTATTTATTTGAGAGAGCGAGAGAAAGTGAGTGCACAGGGGTGGGGGGGGGCCAGAAGCAGACTCCCCACTGAGCAGGGAGCTGAGCTTGGGGCTCCACCCCAGGACCTGGAGATCACCACTCCAGCTGAAGGCAGATGCTCAACTGACTGAACCACCCAGGCATCCCTGTACCATATAATAATACATATCTTTATACAAAGTATTTTTCTTTCTTTTTTTAAAGATTTTGCTTGTTTTTTTTTGTTTGTTTGTTTTGGTTTGTTTGTTTTTTTAAGATTTTATTTATTTGAGAGAGAGCACGCACGAACGGGGTGGGGGAGGGATAGAGGGAAAGGAACAAGCAGACTCCCTGCTGAGCAGTGAGCCTGATGCAGGACTTGATCCCAGGACCCTGGGATCATGACCTGAGCCGAAGGCAGACACTTAACCAACTGAGCCACCCAGGCACCCCTATCTGTCTGTCTGTCTGTCTATCTATCTATTTATCTATCTATTTTTCCTATTTATTTTAAGGATTTTTTTTTTTTTTTTGGTTTTATTGTAAGTCATGTCTACACCCAACATGGGGCTAGAACTCACAACCCCAAAATCAAGAGTCACATGCTCCATGGACTCTCAGCCAGCCAGACACAACTATACAGAGTGTTTTTCTTTCCTTCTGCACAACTTAGGAAATCCCAGAGCAGCTGTGCAAGTAAAAAAATCAGAACCTTAAAAAATAAACATACGATTTCCAACCTTTACAATATCGTCATCATCTTTGTTAAAGTAATCCTAGGCAGCTTATCCCCACCTAAAAGTAGACACTTTTGCAGAAGGTTTAAAAAAGTCTTTGACAGCTGATTGTAAAATTTATATAGAAAGGCAGAGGGACCAAGATAGCCAAAACAATTTTGAAAAAGGACAACGAAGTTGGAAGATTCATACTGCCTGATTTCAAGACTTAGTAGACAGGTACGATAATCAAGACAGTCTGGTATTGGCAAAAGGATAGTTTGACAGATCAATGAACAAAATAGAACGTCCAGAAATAGACCCACACTATTAAATATAGTCATTTGATTTCTGACAGAGGTGCAAAGGCAAGTCAAAGGAGAAAAGATAGAGTTCTTCTTGGGGCACCTGGGTGGCTCAGTCGGTTAAGTGTCTGCCTTCCGCTCAGGTCATGATGCCAGGGTCTTGGGATCGAGTACCGCATCGGGCTCCCTGCTCAGCGGAGAGCCTGCTTCTCCCTCTCCCTCTGCCTGCCATTCCCCCTGCTTGTGCTCTTTCTGTCTGTGAAATAAATACATTAAAAAAAATTTAACAAAGATAGAGCTCTTCTCGACAATGAATTGTTGGAACAACTAGATATCTTTAAGTTAAAAAAAAAAGAAAAAATGTACCTCAACCTATACATCATACCATTTGTAAAAATTAACTCAAAATCGGTCACAGACCTAAATGTAAAATGGAAAACTATAAAATATTTTAAATAAAACTGGAGAAAATCTTTGTTTCCTTGAGTCAGGTAAAGCGGTCTTAGATACAACACCAAAAACAAGATCCATGAAACTAAAAAAAGAATTGATAAACTGGGCTTCATCAAAATTTGAAACTTTTACTCTGCAAAAGATACTGTTAAGTGAATGAAAAGTCAGACAAGGGGCTTGGCTGGCTTAGTTGGTAGAGCACGTGACTCTTGATCTCAGCGTCATGAGTTTGAGCCCCATGTTGGGCATGGAGCTTACCTTAAAAGAAAAAAAAGTAGGGGCGCTGGGTGGTTCAGTCGTTAAGTGTCTGCCTTTGGCTCAGGGCGTGATCCCAGGGTCCTAGGATCGAGCTCTGCATTGGGCTCCCTGCTCCGCTGGGAGCCTGCTTCTCCCTCTTCTGCTGCTGCTGCTCCCTCCTGCTTGTGTTCCCTTTCCTGCTGGCTGTCTCTCTCTCTGCCAAATAAATAAATAAAATCTTAAAAAAAAAAAAAAGTGAAAAAAGAAAGGAGAAGACACAGATGGGGAGAAAATATTTGCAAGTCATATATCAGACATGCATAGACCCATATCTAGAATGTATAAAGAACTCAAAGCTCATCAAGAAGCAAACAGCATGGGGCGCCTGGGTAGCGCAGTCGTTAAGCGTCTGCCTTCAGCTCAGGGCGTGATCCCAGCATTCCGGGATCGAGTCCCACATCGGGCTCCTCCGCTGGGAGCCTGCTTCTTCCTCTCTCACTCCCCCTGCTTGTGTTCCCTCTCTCGCTGGCTGTCTCTCTGTCACATAAATAAATAAAATCTTAAAAAAAAAAAAAAGCAAACAGCAGCATAAAAAAATGAGTGAAAGATTTGAATAGGGGCACCTGGGTGGCTCAGTCAGTTAAGCCTCTGACTTTTTTTTTTTTTTTAATTTTATTTATTTGACGGGGTGGGGGCACAGGCAGGGGGGAGCAGCAGAAGAAGAGGGAGAAGCAGGCTCCCTGCTGATAAGGGAGCCTGATGTGGGGCTCGATCCCAGGACCCCAGGGATCATGACTTGAACCGAAGGCAGATGCTTAACTGACTGAGCCACCCAGGCGCCCCTAATTTTATTTATTATGTTCCATTAGCCAACATATGGTACATCATTAGTTTTTGATGTAGTGTTCAACGATTCATTAGTTGCATATAACACCCTGTGCTTATCACAACACATGCCCTTCTCAATACCCATCACCCAGTTACCCCATCCCCCCACCCCCTCCTTCTGTAACCCTCAGTTTGTTTCCTGGCGTCCAGTCTCTCATGGTTTGTCTCCCTCTCTGATTTCTTCCCAGTTTTCCCTCCCTTCCCCTGTCGTCCTCTGCTCTATTCCTTATGTTTCACATATGAGTGAAACTATATGATAATTGTCTTTTCTGCTTGACTTATTTCACTTAGCATAATCCCCTCCAGTTCATCCATGTCAATGCAAATGGTAGGTATTCATCCTTTCTGATGGCTGAGTAATATTCCATCATATATATGAACCACATCTTCTTTATCCATTCATCTGTTGAAGGGCGTCTCAGCTCCTTCCACAGTTTGGCTATTGTGGACATCGCTGCTATGAACATTGGGGTGCAGGTGCCCCTTCTTTTCACTACATCAGTATCTTTGGGATAAATACCTAGTAGTGCAATTGCTGGGTCGCAGGGTAGCTCTGTTTTTCATGTCTTGAGGAACCTCTATACTGTTTTCCGGAGTGGCAGTATCAGCTTGCATTCCCACCACCAGTGTAAGAGCGTTCCGCTTTCTCCACATCCTCGCCAACATTTGTTGTTTCCTATCTTGTTAATTTTTGCCGTTCTAACTTGCATAAGGTGATATCTCATTGTGGTTTTGATTTGTATTTCCCTGATTGAGCCTCTGACTCTTGACTTCAGCTCAGGTTGTGATCTCAGGGTCCTGAGATCGAGCCCCGCGTTGGACTCTGCGCTCAGTGGGGAGTCCTCTGGAGATTCTCTCTCTCCCTCTGCTCCTCCCTGTGCTCGCTTGCTCTCTTTCTCAAATAAATAAATATATTTATTTAAAAGATTTTATTTATTTATTTTACAGAGCATAAGCAGGGGGAGTGGCAGGCAGAGGGACAGGGAGAAGCAGGCTCCCTGATGAGCAGGGAGCCTGATGTAAGGCTTGATCCCAGGACCCTGGGATCATGACCTGAACTGAAGGCAGATGCTTAACCAGCTGAGCCACCCAGCACCCCAATAAGTAAATCTTTAAAAAGAAAAAGAAAGATTTGAATAACTTCATTGGAGAAGATAGTTTTTTTTTTTCTTTTTTTGAGAGAGAGCAAGTAGGGGAGGTGCAGAGGGAGAGAGAGAGAACTTTAAGCAGGCTCCATACTCAGCAGTGTGGAGCCCAATGTGGGGCTCGATTCCATGACCCTGAGGTCATGCCCTGAGCCGAAATCAAGAGTCAGTTGCCTAACCGGCTGAGCCACCAAGGTGCCTCTGGAGAAGATAGATTAATGGCAGGTAAGTGCGTGAGAATGTGCTCAGCGTCTCAGTCATTAGAGAAATGCAAGTTAAAATCATAATGAGATATGCCATTAGAATGGCTAAAAAACAACAGAAAACTGACTAGATTATGGGCTGGCAGGGATGTGGAACAACTAGAACTTTGGAAAACACTGTGGTAGTTTCTCACTAAGTAAAACATACGCTTAACATATGACCTAAGTATCTACCCGAGTGGAATGGCAACCTATGACGTAAAAACCTGTATGTGAATATTTATAGCAGCTTTATTTGTACTCAACCAAAAACTAGAAACAACCTGCATATCCTTCAACTTCAGTACGGATAAACCAACTACAATATAGTCACACAGTAGAATACTACTTAGCAATAAAAAGGAACTATTTATATATGTAATAATATTAGTGATTATATGACAATATGAATGAATCTCATATGCATGTGGTAAGTGAAAGAAGCCAAACTCAAAAGGCTCCTCACTATATGATTGCATTTATTTGGCATTCTAGAAAACTGAAACCTACAGGGACAGTGAAGAACAGATGAGTGATTTTCTCGGGCTAAGGGTAGGGGAATGTTTTACTACAAAGGGATATCATGAGATTTCTGGGGGGTGATGGAACTGTTCTGTACCTTGATTGTGGTTACACAACTGTATGCTTATGAGAACTTTTAGAACTGAACACTAAAAAATGAATTTTACTGTGTAAAACTAAAAAAAAAATTTGGGGGTGGAAGAGGGAGACTTTAAAGAATTCCAGAAATGTAATTTCCTAAATATATTTAAATTTTAACTTAATTTTATTTCTGTTTTGAATATATTTTAAGTAACTTAAAAGATACATAGTGTGGGGGTGGCTGGCTGGCTCAGTCAGTAGAGCATAAGACTCGATCTAGGGGTTGTGAGTTTGAGCCCCACATTGGGTGTAGAGCCTACTTAAAAAAAAATGCATAGTGAAAAGTCTCTGAGTGGCAATTTTAGCTCCTTTAGAATTTCTTCATTTTACTTTGAAATTCAGTCGTGTACTCTGATTCTTAAGACTTCAAGAATATTTTGCCGTTTATTTTCTACTTTAAGTTTGCTTATTCTCAATGAGCATGATGCTGCTAGCTTTCCTTCCCCACGCTCTTCCTATCCTGGGACACTGCTGTGTCACCTAAAGATATATTCTCTACTTCAGTGCATGAAAAACATATAGGAAGAGATTTATCAAGTTAATTGGGGGGATATGTGAATATCATCCAAAGTGTAGCCAAGCTCTATCTGTTCTCCCAGGGATTACTTAATGAACTGAAGCTTGGACATTCAGAATATTGTGGCAGGACACATCCTTCAAATTCTTGGAAGATAAGTATTACAGCTTCTAGGTTGTGGATTTTCAGATTTGGTAAGACATTGAGAAAATTGTCTGTGATTTTTGGACAGCTGGACCAGGCCCAGTATTGATTAACAGTGTTTCCCCCTCGCTTGGCCATCCATCCTCTTCCCTCTGCCACTGCTTTCTTGTGAGAGGCAGTTTGAACTATTTGCTAGTGTTTCTAGATCACGTGTCTGCTCTTTTTTTGCACAGCTACTCTGATTTTCCACCACATCTCAAATTTCAAGGTAAGGACTTTTATTTAGATAAAGTAAGATCATTTCTCTTAGTAGGAGGTTGTTGGGTGACTAGTTAGGCTCCTTTGTGTCACCTAAATATCTGCCTGCTCTTGGTAAATTGTTAATCCAGCTGATCTCTAGTCCCTTAATGTTATTCTCTCCTCTACCTTTCCCTCAAAGGCTATCAGGTGAAAGTTACCTTTACTTCTTTTTTCCCCACCTGCAGACTTTACTATATTCATGTTGGCCTTTACTTTCTTGGCCATATTGTTAATTCTTCTGTGACCTTGTTGTATCATTGTTTCTCTTTCATTTGAATCTTCAGTCTTTATGTCTGTATTTCTTTTCTTTTCTTTTTTTTTTTTTTTTTTTAAGATTTTATTTATTTGAGAGAGAGAGAAAGAATGAGAGAGAGATCACAAGCAAGGGAGAAGGGTAGAGGGAGAAGCTGACTTCCCCTGAGCAGGGTGCCTGATGTGGGACTCATCCCAGGACCCTGGGACCATGACCTGAGCCAAAGGCAAACGCTTAACCGGTTGAGCTTCCCAGGCGCCTGTCTGTATTTATTTCTTTTCCCCAATTCTTTATCTCCACCCTACCCCCAGTTACTGCTTAGTTTCTCTTTTGTTCGTAAAAGTGGTCTTCCTCCTGATCTCTTCACTTTCTCACAGCCTGTTTATTCCTCAAGCACGTAATTTGATTTTATCCCCACCACTGCACTGAAATTTCTCTGCTCGGTGACCTAATTGTCAAACCCAGATAATGCTTTTCAGTCCTCTGTTTTGCCTCTCTGCTTCTTTTATTTTATTTTATTTTTAAAAAGATTATTAATTTATTTATTTGACAGAGAGAGAGAGAGAGGGACAGCGAGAGAGGGAACACAAGCAGGGAAGGTGGGAGAGGGAGAAGCAGGTTTTCTGCAGAGCAGGGAGCCCAGTGCAGGGCTCAATCCCAGGACCCTGGGATCATGACCTGAGCTGAAGGCGGACGCTTAACGACCGAGCCACCCAGGTGCCCCTGCTTCTTTTATTTATTTTTTTAAATTTTCCCGCCTTTCTGCTTTATTTATTTATTTAATTAATTTTTATTTTTTATGGAGGAAGGGGCAGAGGGAGAGGGAAAGGAAGAGAGAATTCTAAGCAGGCTCCACGCCCTTCTCCATCTCACAAACCTGAGATCATGACCTGAGCCAGAATCAAGAGTTGGATGCCTAAGGACTGAGCCACCCAGGCACCCCATCTCTCTGCTTCTTTAAACTGTGGATATTGTCCACACTTGGTTTTTCTCTTCTTATTCCTGTTTAGTCTCCCTCATAGTCTCATAGTCTCCTTTTCTTCTATCCAGTCTCTACATGTTAATGTTTCTGAGAATTCTGTTCTTAGCCACCTTTTCCTTCTTCATTTTTCACAGGTAATGTAATTCACCATACACAGAGACACAGCATCTGAATCTCTGTATTTAACTCAAATCTTTCTCTCCTGGGATCTAGGAGAGAAAATCTATATTTCCAAAATCCACTTGCATTATCTTATGGGCACTTTGGAATTCATTATTTTTCCCACAAAATCTAAACCTTCTAGATTCTCTGCTTATTAATAGCCATGCAGTTGCCTAAGTCAAAAACACTGGATTTGACCTTGCTCCTTCCTTCTCCCTTATTACTTGTATCTCCTTGATTCCTAGATCTGATTTTAACCTCGAAGATCTCCTAAATCGGCCTTTCTTTTCCAACCATCCAAAGTCTTGGATTAGACAATTTTTTTCTCTCCTTGGACAGTTGGCAGTAACTGGTCTGTGTGCCTCAAGTCTTATCACCCCTTCAGTTGATCTACCACACTGCCACAAGAGTGATCTTCCTAAATTGTGCAATTACTTATGCCCTTTCCCTTTAGGACCCTTCATTATCCACCATACCTAATATATAGCAGATGATTGATTCCATCTTCCTTCCTCCTTTCCTCATTATATTTTTGCTCAAGCTATTTTCTTTCCCTCTATGGATGCTTCTTCTAAAACAGACAAACATAACCCATAATTGTTGAATCTCCTAACTAATCTTTAGGATTTAGCTCATAGCTCATTTCTTCTGTGAAGTCTTCCCAGTTCCCAAGACAGAATTAATCACTCCTACTGTTGGGCTACTGTGACATTTTATTATCCTTCTAGCATTGCATTTATTATTTAAATGTTGTTTTGTTTTTTCAACTGGATTGCGAGCTTTTTGTGGGTAGGGGTAACTAAGCCTGCCAAATTTATTGAGTTTCTAGTACGTGTGGAACACTAGTAATACACTGGTAATCAAGGTAGACAAAATCCCTCTTCTTATGGAGCTTGTATTCTAAGGATTAACAGACAACAAACAGCTTTTTAAAAGCCATTTAATGAGGGGTCCCTGGGTAGCTCGGTCGGTTAAGTGTCTGCCTTCAGCTTGGGTCATGATCCCAGGGTCCTGGAATTGAGCCCTGCATTGGGCTGGCTCCCTGCTCAGTGGGGAGTCTGCTTCTCCCTCTCCCTCTTCCTCTCCCCCCCAACTCATGCTCTCTCTCTAGCTTCCTCTCTCTCAAGTAAATAAACAAAATCCTTTTTTAAAAAACCCATTTAATGATAAATAATATGCAGAGAATTAAAATAGAGTGATGTCTTAGAGAATGAATGGGTAGCTGCTTCAGAGTAGAATAGGAATACCTCTCTGAGAGTGTGGCAGTTAAGATCTAGGAGAATTCAGAGACTACCAGATCAGACATTCTAATGCAAAGCTAAAGAGGAATGAACATGGTATCTTGGAGGAATAGAAATAAAGCTAATAGGGCTTGAAAATGGTAGGTGAGAGGAAGAATGGTGCCAGAAGAAGGCAGAGACCAGATGACACGGAGATTTGAAAGCTAGGGTAATGTGTTTTTTGGAGGTTTTTAAGTGGGGATATGATGTGAGTTGATTTGTAATTAGAAGGAATGTTCTGGTTACTGTGTGGAAATGGGTTGATTGTAGGGGGATCCAGAGTAGAGGCAAAGAGACTAGTTACAAGACTTGTACTGATTCAGATGAGAGTTGATGGTGACTTAGACCAGAGTGATGGTAGACGACCTGTAGAGAAGTAGACAGATTTGGAGTTTCTTTTGGAAATGAAGTGGACCCAGGCTTGCTTAGGGATTGGCAGCAGCTAGAGGGAGTGAGACAAAGAGAGGAATCATGCCTGACTTCTGCATTATTGGCTAGAGCAACTAGGTAGGTAAATGGTGATGATATTTATTGAGATGGGTAGGACTCTGGCAGAACATACTTGTTAAGAATTTTGTTTTGAGGGACACCTGGGTGACTCAGTCGGTTAAGCGCCTGCCTTAAGCTCGGGTCATGATCCCAGGGTCCTGGAATCGAGCCCTGCCTTGGGCTCCCTGCTCATTGGGGAGTCTGCTTCTCCTTCTGCCCCTCACCCTGCTCATGCTCTCTCTCTCGCTCTCAAATAAATAAAATCATAAAAAAATTTTTTTTGTTTGTTTTGGTCAGGGTGGCTGGGTGGTGCAGTTGATTAAGTGTCAGACTCTTAGTTTCAGCTCAGGTCGTAATCTCAGGGTTGTGAGATCAAGCCCCGTGTTGGGCTCCCTGCTTGGCCCAATGTCTGCTTGAAATTCTATCTTCCTTTCCCCCTGCCCCTTCCACTTGTGCTCTCTCTCTCTAAAATAAATAAATCTTAAAAAAAAAAAAAAAAACTACTTTGCATTAGACACTTCCTGATTTAAAAAAAAATTTTTTTTTTGGTCATGTCAAATTTGAGATGTTTGTTAGACAACCAGCTGGAGCTATAAGATAGTTAGCTAGAAAAGCCTGGCATTCCTCAGAGAAATCGGGGCTGGACTCATAGACTTGTGAATCATCAGCATGTAGATAGAATTTGAAGTCCTCAAATTCAGTCAGAAGAGCACCTAGGAATGGATTGTGGCTAGAGAAGAGGGGTCTGAAGGAGAAGGAGCAGCCAGTGAGGTAGGAGGAAAACCAGTAATGTTATAGAAGCCAAGTAAATGTGTTTCAAGGATGGAATGGGTCACTACATTAATTATTGTCTCAGAGGAGAACAGAGGAGAGTACCCATGGGATTTTGTAACCTGGAGGTTATTGGTTGACCTTGAGTAGAACCACTCATTGGAATGATGGAGTTAGAAGTCTGTTTGTAGTAGATTGAGGAGAAAATAATGAAGAAGCATTTGATCCGGGATACCTGGGTGGTTCAGTTGTTAAGCGTCTGCCTTCAGCACAGGTCATGATCCCAGAGTCCTGGGATTGAGCCCAGCATCGGGCTCTTTACCTAGAGGGGAGCCTGCTTCTCCCTCTGCCTGCTGCTCCGCTTGCTTGTGCTCTCTGTCTCTCTCTCTGACAAATAAGTAAATAAAATCTTTAAAACAAACAAAAAGAAGCATTTGATCCTTTTTTATTTTCAAATAATGACGCAGAGGTTTTGGAAACCAATTTCTGAAAACGCCCTGTGTCATTATTATTAAATCCTTACCTATTTGTATTTGAATGTGGTTGTATATTTTCGTTGAAGTGCTGTAATAACTTAATGTTTCTGTACCACCATTTTAGATGGATTCCTGTGCTCTAAGAATCTAGTAAAACTAGGGTTATGAGCAATACAGATACACTACACTGGTTGAGTGAATGAGACTGTTTTTAAGGGTTAGGTTCCTGGTTTTGGAAAAACAGACTGGCTTGACCTTGGCCTTACAAATACATCAGTTTTCTCAGCTGTCAGATGAGGATAACAGGACCAGTTTAGCTCATGCGTGGTTGTGAGGCATGGCTACTAATGAAAATAATTGTAAAACACTTTTGCAAGTTAAAGTGTGATATAAATGCTAAATAATAGTTCTTTATTGGGATGTTGTGAAAATTAGCAACATGCTGTCTGTTAGAGGCCCTAAGTTCATTTTGAGAAAGGTGATACATTTTTATAAATACAATTTGAAGAAAAAAATAGCTCTGGATTTGGGGAAAGACATGCTACCCTGATTTCTGGAATTTAACAATTATGGAATCACAATGAAACAAATTTTAGTCAAAGAGTATTTTTTTTTTAAAGATTTTATTTATTCATTTGAGAGAGAATGAGAGAGCACAATCAGGGGGAGCGGAAGAGGGAGAAGCAGGCTCCCTGCTTAGCAGGGAGCCTGATGTGGGGCTCGAACCCAGGACCCTGAGATCATGACCTGAGCTGAAGGCAGTTGCTTAACCAACTAAGCCACCCAGGTGCCCCTCAAAGAATATTTCTAAAGGATTTATTATAATACCACTTCAGAGGATTCGTATCACAAGAGTTTTTATCATTCTTGGTTTTTTGGTTCAAGTGAGGGTATGAATGCCACCCTATGGCAGTTACAATGCTGAATGTTAAAAGGACTGGTAGTGGTGATTTTTTATCTATATTTAAAGCATCATAGCCAATTAGTGGAACCACTCACAAAAAAAGCATTGAAAATGCATTTTAATTTATTTTAGGCAACATCATATAGCCACTTCCATGAAGGCTTAGGTGATGGCTGCAGTTAGGCTTGGAGGAGGGACATGGTGCCATTTCAGGCAAAGCTAGCACTCCTTGTTCCACACCTGAGTTTAAATATAGAATCCGTGGCATCATTACCTATAATGTACTTAGCAAATGCTTGAAATTTGAATCTGATGAACTAAATTTTTCTTGGCCTCTAAAGCGGCATTAACAATAGAGCAAACTTGGGATGTGGTTCTTTTATGTCTGAAACTGATACGGGAAAACTGAAATGGTTAAGCAATAATCTGCTGACATGCTTAGAACTTTACCCTGCTGACAGCTCAGGAGGGATCTTGTGTATTGTTTTTTCAGTAGGGACCTGTGTATTGCTAATTTTAAAACAAAAGTGTGTGAAGTTCTTAGCTTTACATAGGTTGGAATTGAATCCTTTTTCTGGAATTTGAGTTCTCCCACAATTCATTCCCTCTTTTTTTTTTTTTTAAGATTTTTATTTTTAAGTAATCTCTACCCCCAACTTGAGGCTCAAACTCATAACCCTGAGATCAAGAGTCACATGCTCTACCCGACTGAGCCAGCCAGGCGCCCCCATTCCCTCTCTCTATCAAGGACAAGTAAAGGGCTTAGCTTTCTTTTCCTCTTTATCAAGACTTTGTTGCATCCAGGCGTTATTTGCTTTTCTTTTGCATTTGATGACTGGAACAGGGGTCCCCCCTGTTTCCACAGCAGGGCAGTTGAGTACGCTTACTTTCTTAGAGATGCTTTACCTCTATGGGTGTATTTAGATTTTATTTGCTTCCATTATCTCCCTTGTTCGTTGTAGACTTGGGGATCGGCTTCAGCTGTTTTATGTTCAGGTAAAGGTTCATCTTATATTCTTATTTTAGTTCCTTTGAATTTGATTTGCAGTTTACCTGTATCCATTCTTTTTAATAGCTGCCTTCCCAAAGTAGATGTTTCACAAAGCTTCTGTTTATTTGACAGCGATAGAGACAGCCAGTGAGAGAGGGAACACAAGCAGCGGGAGTGGGAGAGGAAGAAGCAGGCTCATGGCAGAGGAGCCTGATGTGGGGCTCGATCCCATAACGCCGGATCACGCCCTGAGCCGAAGGCAGATGCTTAACGACTGAGCCACGCAGGCGCTCCTGTTCTAAACATTTTTAGGAATGTATTACTTATGCTAGGCACTCTTATCTCCCCTACCCCAGCTTATTTGAGGTATAATTGACAAAATTGTAAGATAATTAAAGTGTACAGTGTGATCTTTTTAGGTACCATTATCTTTTGTTTTGTGTTTTCATTCTGAGTAGCCAATTTTCTCTGAAGCTTGCAGTTGGCAGTACTATCAAGTCAAAAAACCTTTCGGCCTGGGGCACCTGGGTAGCGCAGTCGTTAAGCGTCTGCCTTTGGCTCAGGGCGTGATCCCGGCGTTCTGGGATCGAGTCCCACATCAGGCTCCTCCGCTGGGAGCCTGCTTCTTCCTCTCCCACTCCCCCTGCTTGCGTTCCCTCTCTCGCTGGCTGTCTCTCTGTCAAATAAATTAAAAAAAAAACAAAACAAACCTTTAGGCCTGTATCGAGAAGGCACTTTTCACTGCTTTCTAACAATATGAAATATATATATCTTATTTGACATTATGTATTACTTCTGTGTCTACTAATTCATGCCTTTTGAAAATTTCCCCTTTGGTTGTCTTTTTCTTATTGACTTGTAAACATTCTTTGTGTTTTGTGGCCATCAACTGTTTTTTGTAAGTGTTGCAAATTATTCTTGAAGCCAAGAATGAGAAGTGAGAAAGCAGGCTATTTGCATCAAATGCTTATCCAAGATGGTATTTGGTTAAAATGTTTGCCTTGGTTATTTGAGCAATAGTAAGCTTCTTTTGTCTCTCTCCTTCCAAAGATGCATAGAAAAGCTCCTTCTGTCTGAAGTAAAGTGTTGGCTCTGTGTTGGTTATAATTTGCTTTTTCTGGCTGGCAAAGCCTTCTTTTTGTTTTCTGTCTTCTGACAGATTATAGGATTGTGGGGAAACAGCGTCCAGGGCTTTTTCAGGAACTGTGCCATTTCATCTACGGGAGAAGCCATTGGCTTTGGCACTAGAAGAGAATCGGCTCTGCATTTAAAGATGCCAAATCATGCTTGATTCACAAGTTTGCTGCCTCATTTTGTGTATGTGTGTGAAACTTTTTCAGGATGTTGGCTTTTACTTTTTCTACCATGTGCTATCCCATGAGTATGAGAAATCTACCCTCAGTATGAGAAGTTAACAACTTGTTCCTCGTTTCCAGCTCCCCAACCCAACCCACACAATCTAGACAGCCCAGACCATAGCAAAAGATGTAACAGTCATTTTAGGGTTAGGGAAAAATATACCACACAAATGTTTCCATCACTCTTCTGGTGACTTTGAGTTCACGTCTTAGTCTTTCCTATGTAGGTTTGAATTATTTAGGTGTGCAAATGATTTGCTGACCAAGATGTCTCTTGACAAAGGCATCAGTGAAAGCTAATAGAGTACTCTATTTCCTAACTTGGGAAACTTAATTTGTATGAGACAGAGCACTTTTAGGAAACTTCTGTGTATTTTTTTACCCTTGACACACTTTTCAGGGATGCGTGGTATAATTTATCATGATTGCAAATAAGAATTTTTATTATCATGTAAGCAGTCGTAACTCCAGTTGTACTTGTTACCTTCATGTTTTTAAAACTGTGTAATAGGGGGCACCTGGCTGGCTCAGTTGGAAAGCATGAAACTCTTGATCTCAGGGTCGTGAGTTCGAGTCCCACGCTGATTATATAAATAAATAAATAAATAAATAAACTTTAGAAAAATTATTTAAAAGCTGTGTATAATAGATTTTGAAACCTAGTCAATTCAGTATTTTAGCAAATCTTCCACATTTGTTAACACCTCATGCCTCTACTTTCTATAGTTGACCTAAAGTTGGGTTTGGTTCTTCTATACATTTTTTGTTGTAGTTTCCTTTTATTATTATTTTTTTAACTGTCGTGTTTCCCCTCATTAAATTAAGCACTTTAAAGACCAGAGACTGTAGCTTATCCACTTTTTTTTGTCTCTGGGTCTAATAGAGTTCCTGGTATAGGAATGCAATAATATGTGATGAAGTGAGTGAATGAATGAATAAATTGAATTTCCGAAGATATAGTGAATGGATTTTATACTTCCCTCTAGTGTCTGAAAGAGAAAGTGCAGCCATCTAAAAAAAACCCCAATGAACTTGGCTGCATTGAAATCATAGTTGAAAGCAAAAGGCCTTTTTTTGTAACTTTCACATTTGTTTTTTCAGACCTGCTGTTCTCTTTAAGACTAGTGGATAATAAGGTTGTTTGTTTGTTTTTATATTATTTATTTATTTGACAGAGATAGTGACAGCCAGTGAGAGAGGGAACACAAGCAGGGGGAGTGGGAGAGGAAGAAGCAGGCTTCCAGTGGAGGAGCCTGATGTGGGGCTCGATCCCAGAATGCCGGGATCACTCCCTGAGCCAGAGGCAGATGCCTAACGACTGAGCCACCCAGGTGCCCCTGTTTGTTTTAAATCAAAGTCTGTGTTCAGTCTCATGGGTGTTTGAATTCTATAAAATGTCACATAGCAGGTCTTTATGGGAAATGCCCTTTAATACTTTCAGCTTCTGCTTGGGGGTAGATCATTGTTATGTTTTTGTTTTTGTTATTCAGTTCTGAAAACTGTTTATTTGTTTTGATTGGAGTAACTAAAGTGTCAAAGGGACTTTTTTGGGTGTTTTGTTTGTTATAAATGTCATTTGGGAAATTTGCCAGAGTACTCAAGAAATAGTGAAGTGTGATCAGACTAGTTGGATGTTATCTGAACTAGTTTTCAGTCTAGCTCATTGCTCTTTTCCCCTGCTTCTGAAAGGCAGTGTGCTTGTTTTCTATTTTAATATCTTTTACTGATTATAAAAGTTAGACTTGTTCAACATAAAAAGTTTAAAAACTATAAAAATAATCTGTTAATTCCACTACTCAGCTAATCTACTAAAATTACGAAATTAATGCGTGTTTTTTATTTTTTGAAAGATCGAATAAAACAAATATTTAAAAAGTTCTCTCCTTTGTTCCCCCTTAGCGCTCTTATCCTCTCAGTGATAACCACTATTGACAGATTAGTGTATATACTTCCAGCTATTTTCTTGGACCTACAGACATATATAATACTCATATGTGCTTTAAAATAGATGTGATTAGGGACGCGTGAGTGGCTCAGTCAGTTGGGCGTCTGCCTTCGGCTCAGGTCGTGATCCCAGGGTCCTGTGATCAAGTCTTGTATCAGACTCCCTGCTCGGCAGGGAGCCTGCTTCTCTTTCTGCCTGCTGCTCCCCCTGCTTGTGCTCTCTCTCTCTGACAAATAAATAACATCTTTTAAAAAAAAAATAGATGCGATTATTTTATAATACAATCTGAAACTTGATATTTTAGAGCTTTTTATTGAGACAAAATATGCAGTATAGAAAAGTGCACATAAGTGTACAGCTCTGAATTTTCACAGATTGATACCTATGTAACTAGTTCCCAGATCAAGAAACACTACCAGCCCTCTTGAAGCCCCTCCTATCAATTTGGCCATGATACTGTTGAAGCACAGAGTGGGTAAGTTCTTAGTAATGGCAGACTTAGAATTTGATTGTTTTATCATGAAAATGAATGAAGAGAATTAATGATTTCAACTTTAGTAGCTGTTATGAGAACTTGGGTCATTTAGGTGGTTTGGACCATTCTTTTGCTATAAAGTTTACTGATCTAAATATATATTGAGGACTTCACTGTGTGTGCCTTACTGTGCATAATTGGGAAGGGAGAAGATACAAAGGCAAATATACAAGTTCTGAGTTACAGTCTAAATTAGGAAGACAAATCACATATTAGACAACAGAATAAGTATTAAATTGTGTAGTACTGATTCAGGAAAGGAATCATTGCTGACAGCATCAAAGATTGACACCTTCCACGGGAGGTGGAATTTGAGCTGGGCCTTGAATGGGTAGTATTTAAATGCCATGATTGTAATAGCACGAGTCATGGCATAAAAGTAGAAATGGATGAACATGATACACAGACAATAAGCAAGCAGATTAGTTTGTCTGGTGTGGGGAAAACATGCTGAGGGAAGGTAGGAAGTAAGTTTGGTAATATAGGATAGTGCTAGATTATGGTACATACAACAACCATAGAGCGGAAACTTGGCTGGATGACATAGGTGCGAGAGAGCCACTGATAGCTAGTGGATTTGGAGCCAGGAAGACTCAAATTCTAATATTGACTTTTCCATTTACCAGCTATGTGACCTAGAGAAGATCCTTCAACCTCTCTGGACCTGAGTTTCTTCATCTGTAAAAATGGAGAAAAATGTCTATTTCATAGATTTATTATGACAAAATAATAAATATAAATATATAGTTCTTGACATAGGACCTTGGACCTAGTAAATGTGCAATAAATTTAACTGTTTCTTTAGTTCTTTTTTTATTTTTATTTTTTTAAATTTATTTTCTTAGAGAGCACAGAGGGAGAGGTAGAAGCAGACCCCTGCTAAGCAGGGAGCCCGATGTGGAGCTGGATCCCAGGACTCCAGGATCACAACCCAAGCCAAAGGCAGACATTCAACCAGCTGAACTACTCAAGTGCCCCTCTTTCTGTAGTTCTTTTTTTTTTTTTTTTTTAAGATTTTATTTATTTATTTGACAGAGATAGAGACAGCCAGCGAGAGAGGGAACACAAGCAGGGGGAGTAGGAGAGGAAGAAGCAGGCTCATAGCGGAAGAGCCTGATGTGGGGCTCGATCCCATAACGCTGGGATCACGCCCTGAGCCGAAGGCAGACGCTTAACCCCTGTGCCACCCAGGCGCCCCTCTTTCTGTAGTTCTTAAGAAGAAGAGCAAATGGTTGAAAGCAGTGGTATGTAGAATGAGGGAGACTAGAAAGAAGTTATAGTTACCCCACAAACATGTTAAGGGTCTCTGTTAAGGTAATGGTAACAAGATAGAAAGAGTACATTTGGGGGACATGAAAAGAAATTGGACTTGAATTCTTTTTTAGGAGGAACTGTTTTGGGCTTTTTCAGTGATCTTTTATTAAACTGTTGTAATTCCTCTGTGGACTATATATACTTTGGCAAGGTGAATTTGACAGTTTAGTTTAGTTGAGGTATTTGAAACTCCCTAAGAGTTCCTCGTTTATATTTTAGAAGAGGATATTAGAAATTTTATTTGAATTATCCTTTTGCCAAGAACATTTGTGATAATAGTGGTGAGATTAGGTATGTTTCTTTGTTTTTGATAACTCGGCAAATTAATCGGTGCAGGCATGATCTTGGAACCATTTAAGTTTTAGTTTCTGGGTGCCTGGGTGGCCCAGTCAGTTAAGCGATGAAGCGCGTCTGCCTTCAGGTCATGACGTGGGGGTTGAGCCCTGTGTGAGTGGAGCCCACTTGTCCCTCTCCCCCTCCGCTCCCCTTCCCCCGTCATATGCACTCCCTCTCTCTCTCTCTCTCTCTCTCTCTCTCTCTCTCTCTCTCTCTCTCTCAGATAAATAAAAGCTTAAAAAAAAAAAAGAAGAGCTGTCTTTAAAGGGGGCATGCCATACAGCTCCTTTTCCTTCTTACAAGAAGACTTAGGTTATAGATCTGAAATGCTTTGAGCTCCACATAAGAACAAGCTACTTAAATTGCAAGTTATTTGGTTGTCTTTTAAAAATTATAGTACTACTTGGGGGGAACTGATGGGGATTGTAGAGTGTGATGTAGATACTTAACATTAGTTGCAAGATCTCTGTGGACAAAAATGTCAATATAGGTAATAGCTTGCCTTCCCTGATCCCTGTTGTATTTTACTTAAATGAGCCCCAGGCACTGTTCTACCCGTACACTTCAGAAATTCTAGTCTTTGGCATATTCCATCCCAGCAGTGTTATGCCCCTAACGTTGGCATTAGTGATTGAAGTGTTGATGCAGCCTGCCAGTTATCTAGCCACCTGGCTGTTGCTAAGAGTTTTTTCCCAATATTTGGTGTATGGCTTAAACAAGACTTAGATCTTTGCTTCCTGATTGTACTGAACGAAACCTGCTAAGGGAGTGGTTAGCTTGAATTTGGCTGGAGATGTTTTATATCCGAACTGGGTTCGAGCCAACTGTGTGTGTTTTGGGGTGTGTGTGTTTTTGCAGATTATTTGATATATTCCTTCTACCCCTACCAACTTCCAGATACATACCTTCCCAATATGCCCCCTCCCTTCTTAATTTCTGCATCACAGGAAGCAGGAGTTTCAGACAGGGTGGTTTGATGTGTGCAGGTGAATCTAATATGCAAACCTATATCTATCCACGGCGTGAAGTTGAGTAGTCTGAGAAAAGAAGGGCGAGGCAGAAAGGCCCCGAGAGCTTTTTACTGTCGGGTGTCTTCTGGTGCCTATTGCTGGGGAAGTCTGAGGTGCTGTAGGAGGTAGCGCCTGGATGGGGGTCGCTCCTAGCACCCAGGCAGAGAGAGTGGGTGGAGGAGCTGTAGATGGAGCACTGCATTACCTGGCCCAGCTGTGGGATGCTTGGCTCCTGGCTTTCGGGTGGTAGCCAGCGGAGATGGGGGCAGCTCTAACAAAGAGGAGCCGCGCAGGGGCCGGGGCCGTGGGTAGCTGGCCTATCCCCGGCGGCTGACCTCCCAGTGGGCCTCCCCAGTTGGCTGCTTGGCGGGTCGCTCTGCTGGCTCCCTGGCTTGCCATTGGCTGTGCGGACGGGAGGGGGTTTGCAGAGGGCCGGGATGGAGTTGAGGGGGCGGGGCTGGCTTCCGGCAGCAAAGGGGAGCAAGCGGCTGCCGGCTGGGGGAGGGGGTGTCGACGCACCGTGGAGTGCTGTGCTCAGAGAGCCTGGCTCTCGGAGCAGCCGCCTCCCCCTCCCCCTGCCGAGACCGCTCTAAGCCCCTTCTCATCGCCCCCCTTCCCCCGCCGGGGCGGGCGAAGAGGGTTGAGCTGCCCCAGGCGGGCGGGGCGGAGCCCGGAGCCCCACCGAGCGCTGCGGAGCGAACCTCACCTCCCTTCCAGGGCTCAAGGTGTGTGTGTGTGCTTTTTCTAATGCAACCCCGACTTCAGCCGACTTAACCTTGTGAGAAAAGGGGAAATGGAATGGGAAGTGAGAGCTCCACATCCCATCAGTTTATTTTGATTTTCTGATTCTACCCTTCATTCTTCTTTCCCCTCCCATCATCTCACCCCTGCAGCAGGGTAAGGAGATTCAGGACTCTTATCTTTTTTTTAAATGATATGTCGATGTCGCTCTCATGTGTAGCAAAATGAACAGAGAAGAAAAGAGGAGCCCTTTCTTGTGTGACATCTGATGCAGTAAGCCGCGGGGCGGGGGGGAGAGAAAAAAGAAAGAAAAGAAAAAGAAAAAAAAAAAGGCTAGGAGTGGGTTTTTGGAACTGTACTGCATCTGTGTCCATTAAGGCTGTCTTCATCATTTTCGTACTTGGGACTGCCTTAATCAGCAAAACAATCTGAAAAGGAAGGAGGTGCTAGTGGAAAAAGGGAGCAGCCCCTGTCAAATGGTGGTTAAAGAAATCCTGATAGTTGTTAGAGATTAACTCTGCTAAAGTCTCTTCCTGAGTACCTTGTCACCGGCTTTGTTTAGTATTCGCCCTATTGGAGAAACCTAGCTAGAGCGAGCAAACTTGCCTTGCTGTTCTGAAACCTGGAAGTCTTGTCTATCTCTCCGTAGGTGTATTTCTCATATCCATAGGTTCTCAGAGAGGTTAGCTTCTGTCATGAAAAACCAGAAGCAAACTTTTAAAAATCCAGATGAATTTTGTTTAATTAGTTTATTTTTTAAAGTTTTCTCTCTGACCCAAACTTTATGAAATTGGGTGGCTGTAGCATTACAATTTAAATTATGTTTATCTTTTCTGAGTTCTTTTGCTTCTACAACTTATGGATCCCTTCTTTCTGAAGGACACAAAGCTTCAGCCAAAATCAGGAACCTCTTTATAAGTTTTTAATTGAGAGGAAAGTTATCAGTTGAAGATAGAGAACCCAAATTTTATGATGTTAGAAACAAAGGGTTTGTGTTTGTGTCTGTTTGTCTTTCTCTGGTGAGTGGCACTGTTCTTGATAAACTCGCTTAATTTAACTGGGTGTTTTCACCAAAGGTGTTTGGACCAGATTTTTCTTAATGTTGATTAGTAAAGAGCTAGAATGCCAGACGGAATGAATATTAATTTTTGGCAGCACTTTGGTAAATATTAATTGAAATGATTGAGAGTTCATTCTGATAATCCAGGTTCAGTTTCCATAGTTTGTTCTAATTGGAGTTCAGTTTTGAAGACAGAATTGATATGCTGAAGCGGTCTTAACAGTTTAACAGGATCAGTGTTTTTCCTTTGCATTGATATATTTGGACCTCTAATAAAGGTCAGTTTTTTGTGAAAGCAAGTATTGTGAAGAAGAGGGGTAATAGGATAGAAAAATCAGGAGTCTATCTTTTTTAAATTTCAAGTACCCTTACTGGGGCGCCTGGCTGGCTCAGTCAGTAGAGCATGAAACTCTCCATGTTAGGGTCGTGAGTTCAAGCCCCTATATTGGGCGTGGAGCCTACTTAAAAAAATAATAATAAACTTAAATTTTTAAAAATCAAGTAGCCTTCCTACAGAATTGTACAAAAAAGTGGGCACCTGGCTGGCTTAGTTGGTAAAGTATGTGACTCTTGACCTCGGGGGTTGTAAATTCTAGCCCCCACATTAGGTGTAGAGATTACTTAAAAAAAAAAAAAAGTCTTTAAGAAAGAAAAAGAATTTGGGGGGCATCTGGGTGGCACAGCGGTTGAGCATCTGCCTTCGGCTCAGGGCGTGATCCCGGCGTTGTGGGATCGAGCCCCACATCAGGCTCCTCCGCTGTGAGCCTGCTTCTTCCTCTCCCCCCCCTTGTGTTCCCTCTCTCGCTGGCTGTCTCTATCTCTGTCAAATAAATAAATAAAATCTTTAAAAAAAAAAGAAAAAGAATTTGGGATATTTTGTTTTTTATACATTTATCCCTTACAACTCCGTATCATGTTTAAATTCAAAGGCTAAGAGGGTCTCCCAAATGTTTTCTTACCTAACTTGTTAGTGAGAATAAACTATTAAAAATCACTGATTGAAGCTTTGACAGCTAGCTGCTGTATAAAACAAAATGCACTTTGATGTCTAAGCTATAGCAAGCTGAGGAAGGAAGGAAGGAAAAGAAAGAAAGAATACTTGGGGGCCATATTAAAGCATGTATCACTTCAGCTTGCTTCTACTAGAAAATAAGTTGCTGTCCTATTTGGTATCCTCGACGGTTTTTTGTCTGCCCATGGGGTAAGCAATACAGCTTTGTAAAGTTATATTACAGTTTGTTCACTAAATTTTTTAATATATCTGTTTTTTTTGCCTGATTTGTATAATCAATATTTTGCATGGTACAGTGATTTCCCCAAAGAATTTTCCCCAGGAGAGAAAGGCTATGTATAGAACTAATCATAGGTGTATCTACACTGATCTCCAAATATCATTTAAAGGGAGATGGGACTCCTCAAATTTGGTCCTCTGCAAGGAAACAATTATATGAAGCCATGACTTCCCATAATCTCTTAGGTTGAGGGGACATGGTGCTGCTGAAGTTAAAGTAGCTGATTTAATTTTCTTTAGCGATCTGTTTTTATCCATCCTGATTATTTCTGTGAGTCACAGCTTAGAATGTGTTAAGAAAAAGGGCCCTGTGTTCTCTCTAAAGGGAGACTCGAGCCCAATCCCCCATTCACATCAGAAGTATAAAATGATCCCCTTGAGAAGGTAAAGGGAAAGATTGGACCCTTGGCGTTGATTCTCCTAATAATCAGCATGAGTGTTGTAAGGTTTGGAATTGGGAAAAGCTTGTTCAAGATGGGGGAAATATTAGAGGCAAAAAGAAGTGGGAATGCTGCTATGTGAGAGACTTATTTAGAGACAATGAATGCATTCATATGGAGATGTGATTGGTGGTAGTTTTAAGCTATTCAGCTTTGTCAGTCAGGTGTCTGAGACAATATTTTGTGTGTGCTTAAACCCAACCCCCTCCCCCAGGGGTTGACTCTTGGAAGCTGAATCTTTTGAGGAAGTTTGCTGTGAGTCTGAATCCAGAGGGTAGAGGACTTGGTGGGGTCTGTTATCTGCTCAGATAAAGACGTGGAATTGATTGCTGGTGAGTTACTGAACTCTTCCTAATGAATGGTTGCTAGGCAAAATGCATCTCAATCAGTTTAATCCTCAGTAGTTTACAGGTCTGCTCTTGGTGAGGGCCAGAGCTGCCTTTCTAATGATACTGCCCTTTAGGAATCCTGTTGGATTTGCATATATGTTGCTCAGTGGCTCACAAAAAAAAAAAAAAAAAAAAAAAAAAAGAAAAAGAAAAAGAAAAAAAAAAAAAAGAAAGAAACAGAATGACTTATGGATCTCACTTTATCCACCTAAGAGACTTTAGCTTTTGGTAACATTGGGTCAGCATTGTCTTTCTCCTGGATCAAGTGGTGAGTGGGGCTGCTCTTCAGTTGTAGGATACCATTGTATTTGATTATCTTTGGTTTTGTAACTGGTAAGGCAGTGAACTAACACATTCATTTTGGAAACAGGCCAGTGATAATACTGCCCTTGGGCCTGGAAGGATGGAAAATAGGACAGAGTAAACAATTGAGGGCATAAATAATGAATCTTCCAACTGAGCCCTGGGAGAGTGAAGGAGATTATCCTCAGAGCTGTTCAATCTGGCAGCGAAAGGGGGGAAAGTCCACTGAATTAATTACCCTGACTATGTTTGATACTGCAGTTATTATGGGATTGTTAGAGCTATTCAAAACAGAGGTGCCTTTTATTTTTTTATTTTATTTATTTTTAAGATTTTATTTATTTATTTGAGAGAGAGAGAGAGAGAGTGCATGCACAAGCAGCAAGGGGTCAGAGGGAGATGTTGAAGCAGACTCCCCACTGAGCAGGGAGCCTGACGTGGGGCTCAATCCCAGGACCCCAGGATCATGACCCTAACCGAAGGCAGATGCTTAACCAAGTGAGCCAGCCAGGCGCCCCCAGAGGTGCCTTTTAGATATTAACTTTTAACCCATTTTTTTGTTTGTTTGTTTTAAAACCACCGAAATTGCTCATCTTTTTGGAATCCAGGCCTTTGCTTCTTCCCCCAACTTTGATCTGTATGTTAGCATATGAATACTGGGCAGTCCTTTTCTTTGGCTAGATCTTAGAATTTTACTTACTGGGAGGTTTCACTAGCTGTAAATACATGTGGTAATAGAAGAAAATGGAGAAAGCCTGTATCTGGTTTAAAGAAGTTCTTTAATTTCTTTAGTACATATTATATGTATCTTTTACCACATATTATACTTTGAAATTAAATGTGGAGTTGTAGGGTAGAATTATATAACAACTCACAAAAGGTTAAGACAAGAGTTTCTTCATTTTCGGTATGGACATAAACATTTTTACTTTTAGATTGGTTTCATTCAGTGAATGAAATAAGCAGTCTCAGTGTTCTCAGCATTTCTCTGAAGTAGGAAAAATGCCCTGAGAATTCTAAATAACGTAGTGATTTGGTAGTGAAGCCAGACCCAGAGCCAACCAAGGTCTCTGAATTCTTCCCTTTGAATTTCTAATACATTTGTTATTTTTTTTTAAAGTAAGCTCTGTGCTGAAGGTGGGGCTTGAACTTACCACTCTGAGATCAAGAGTCACATGTTCTACTGACTGAGCCAACCAGGTGTCCAGAATTTTTAATATATTTAATTATTTTCCCCAAGAACTCCTTTCAGGATCCTTATTTGAAATGATTTGAAATTTTCCTGTTTCTACCATGAGAGGCTGTTTTTATTTCTCTAGATGTGAAGGAAATCCAAAGACCAAGATGCCATTATCAATCAAGAGAAGGAGGAAGGTTCAGGATGAGGTGCTGAAGGAGTAAAAGACTGAGCTGTAAAGGCAAGGCCAAATTGAAGTTTTATGATGTTTGATGCTGATGGATCTCAGGGAGGGAGCATTGGGCCTAGGAGATCAAATTCAGTCATGGACTGAGTTTGTTACATTTCAACCTAGCTGAAAAGGGCAGAGACATCTTTACAACACATGGGTAGAACTCTAGTTAAGGATTCATTCCTGATCAGAGAATACAGTCAGTTCTTGATTCTTCATATTCATGCAGAAGGGCAAACAGACAAAGTACAGATAGGTAAAATCCGAAGATATTCCTAGCAGTAGCTTTAATAAGTTGCTCTACTTTTTAACTGGGATTTTCTAGCTGAACAAACTGGTGAGAGATTTGTTTTCTTTCTCTGGTCGTTCAAGAGACCAGTAAGTAAAATACCCACAAACTTGAATTAAACTTAGTTTTTTGATCATTGAAAGTAGTATATGACTCATTACTGGACCTAGAAAAGTTTAGCTCAGTTTAGTATCTTTGAGATTGTTTATTTAATTTTTTAAGACTTTGACCCTTGTTATCTAATTATACTGAGATCCTATGGAGAATTGAGATCTTCCAAGTAGGTCTTAGATAAACTGGCTTTTGGTACTAGCATGTCGTCTTTGTTGGCATCTTCTAGCCCCGCGGTATTGGCCAATCATTCATCATATGTGGGCAAGCCATAGATAACCAAACCAAAGAAGTGTTACCAAGCAAACCCCTCCTCTTGACACTGGGACGGTTTATACTCTGATGATGAGAACTGTTGGCCAAAATAAAATCCATTTAGAAGTCAGATGCCAGGTTGTGATTAAAGTAGTACTATACATTATAAATTTCAAAGCTGAGGATTTCTTAAAATGCTATTTGGTGGGAAAATGTTTGTTTCTCTCTTTCTCTCTGTCTCTCTCTCAGATCAACTGATTACAGCAGATTTAAAAGGCAAGGTTCCCATGACCAGTCACTAATTCCTTGCACTCAGCAAAGTGGTTTTGAAGATCAGTTGCTGCTCTGAGTGAAAATCAGATTTTGTGCCACTTGGAGAATTGAAGGGATTTCCGCACTATCCCTGTTGCTTCAGAGGAGAAGCATAAGTATTGTTAGTCATAACTTAAGTTTCTTCTTTCCTTCCAAAAGCTAAAGTATTTTTTCCATTGGAAGTTCACTTATCACTTACTATGTAAAGGATAGAACTTAATCTATTTTAAAAGGACAGAGGTATCAAGACGATGAGAAGTTAAAGACAGCTCATCCCAGATCGCAGTACATCAATGGAAAAGACACGTTTCCTGAGTTCCTGAATGGACTGTCTGTATTACCCAGCTGTTCAGCTGGGAGTGGACGTACTATTGTGAAGACATGAATTTTGTAGCTGTGAAGGAACTGGTTTAGCTGTTGCTTATCTTATTCTCCCAGAACCGTTTTCATTCAGCAGAAAGTGGGACCAGTGGATTAATGAAGAGTCCATATCTTGGTTTTAACCTGTCCTGCTAGGTGTTACTGTGCATTCACTAAAGTGCTTTCAAAGGATTTTAGTACTTAGGTTTCATTCAATCCCTGTGAGGTTATGGTACAGTTGGAATGTGATAGTGTGTTAGAACATTTCTGCAGAAAGACAAAAGGAACCTTTCCTTTTAAGAAAAGCTCTTCACCTATTTCCATAGCCCATGGCAAAATTCAGTTGGAACAAGTTGCTTTTTTAGCAGGCTGTATTTTAATTTTTGCCTCTTCTCCCAGCTAAACAAATGTCCCAACTGAAATGTATCATTCTTATCATTCATAGTACGTTTTGGGGGGATTGTTCCAAGTGCCCTTGGAAGTGAGAAGCTGGTGCCACTTAAGCCTGCACACCAATTCTGTAACTCTCTGAAATTCTGTTTCCACCAACTGCCTCCATCCCCCCATCTGTCCGCATCTGCTCCTCTCTCAGCTTCCCACGACTAGTTAAGAAAGTACCATTGCTCAACCAGGGAAATGCTAGTCTTTATCAAAGTCAGATTTGTGTGCGTGTGCACACACGTGCAGGCTTGCACTATTTGTTGCATTATTGTTTGAAGAGTATTTCTACGATACAGAAATCAGATTCCGCTCTTCTAAACAAGTTGATAAGTTGCTTTTTTTTAAATTATTTTTTATTAAAGATTTTATTAATTTGACAGAGAGAGACAGCCAGCGAGAGAGGGAACACAAGCAGGGGGAGTGGGAGAGGAAGAAGCAGGCTCCTAGCAGAGGAGCCTGATGTGGGGCTCGATCCCAGAACGCCGGGATCACGCCCTGAGCCGAAGGCAGACGCTTAACGACTGAGCCACTCAGGCGCCCCGATAAGTTGCTTTTTATTAGAAGTGCAAGTGTCTAAGAGTTAAACTTGAAACGAGGGAGGGGACAACTATATTGGTTTTAGTTTAATTGCTTTAAAAAATCTGTTCTGTTGGGACGCCTGGGTGGCTTAGCTGGTTAAGCGTCTGCCTTCGGCTCAAGTCATGATCCTAGGGTCCTGGGATCGAGTTCTGATCGGGCTTCCTGCTTCGTAGGGAGCCTGCTTCTCCCTCTCCCCCTGTCTGCTGCTCCCCCTGCTTGTGCGTGTGTGTGTGCGCGCTCTCTCTCTCTGACAAATAATAAATAAAATCTTTTTAAAAATCTGTTATGTAATTAAAAGCTGTACTACTGTCTTGCAGTGAAACTTCGTAGATAAGGCATGGAGAATTACAGTTTCTCAGTGATGAGGACCACTCTAACTATGCTATTTAAAATCGCCATCTCATCCAGTACGCCTCATCTCCTTACGCTGCTTTTCTTTCCGTAGTATTTATTACCTTCTAAGAGTCTGTGTAATTTACCTACTCATTGAATTCGTCTCCCACTCTACTCCGTGTAAAAATGGAAGCATGATTTTTGTTTGTTTTGTTATTTGCCAAGCCCCTCACTCCTGGAGCAGTGTTTTGCTACATAGTAGGTTCTCAGTAAATATTGGTGTGAATTAATTGGAGAGGTACTCTTTAATAGATACCTAGGGATTAGAGTTGGAGTATATGGGTAAAGATTATTGTACTGGAGCTAGTACTAAATTAGGGATCACATTTCTTTTCTTTTCTTTTTTTTTTTTAAGATTTTATTTATTTATGTGACAGAGAGACAGCCAGCGAGAGAGGGAACACAGCAGGGGGAGTGGGAGAAGAAGAAGTAGGCTCCCAGTGGAGGAGCCCGATGTGGGACTCGATCCTGGAACGCCGGGATTACGCCCTGAGCCAAAGGCAGACACCTAACGACTGCGCTACCCAGGCGCCCCAAGGATCATATTTCTTGACTAGCTTAAGGGAAAGAATATGTGGGGAAAAAAACCTCAAGGAATTGGGGTTAATTAGCCCAGATTAGGGAAATGACAGATATTTTATAGTATGCAAATATAAAGGAACATTATATAAAGACAGATAACTAGCTCTTATTCACCTTGAAGAGGACAAAAGAATAGGCTGAAGCTCCTGAACAATGAATATAAGACATGCAGAAGAATTTCCTGATTTTGAACAGGTGACCAAAGAAGGATGGTTTCTCTGAATTGATTTTCAGCTGTGGCACCATGTTGCAGGCAGTGGTGAGAACGGAAAGAGAGCCAGGGGTCAGAAAACCTGGTTGTAGTCTAGGCACTTTGAGCTTTTCCTAGTTTCTTTATCTCTGAAAATGGGACTAATGATCCTTGCATAAACCATCTCATAGGGCATGTGAGAAAATCAAGTGAGAGAATTCATGTGAAAGCACTTTGAAAATTATGAACCTTTGTACAAAAGTAAGCAGTCACTAATGACTGTATAAAGTCACCTTTGTTAGTGATTTAGAGTCATGGAATCTGGAAGTTGGTTTAATGATCGATCATCTAGTTCAAATTCTTAGCTCCTTGGGGCGCCTGGGTGGCACAGCGGTTAAGCGTCTGCCTTCAGCTCAGGGCGTGATCCCGGCGTTATGGGATCGAGCCCCACATCAGGCTCCTCCGCTAGAGGCTGCTTCTTCCTCTCCCACTCCCCCTGCTTGTGTTCCCTCTCTCGCTGGCTGTCTCTATCTGTGTTAAATAAATAAATAAAATCTTTAAAAAAAAAAAATTCTTAGCTCCTGAAAATAAATTTTCCACCATTTTTTTTTTATGACCCTGAGATCAAGACCTGAGCTGAAATCAAGGGGTCAGATGCTTAACCGACTAAACCACCCAGGCGCCCCTCTTTTCCATCATTCTTAAGGAGTAGTTACGGCTTTTGCTTCAGCATTTCTAGTACTGCACTGCTGTTGAATAAGCTCGTTGTTTATGTTCATCTAAAATTGCCTTTCTTCAGACTTTATGAACCTGTTTTTGAGCTCAGAAATTAATCTAGCCCCTCCTTTGTGTGACGGCCCTCATGGCGCTCTTGTTTACGGTCTTCATCATCTTTTGCCTCGAAATCACTACAGCCACTTAACTGATTTCTGCTGTCTCCTATTTGTCTTTCACATTTTCAGCAGATTGATTTAAAATAGACATCTCATCATGTTACTCTCCTTGAAACCTGTCCCTATCTCCCCATGGCTTCAGATAAAGTCTGACATTAGCCCGTAATAGTTATAACTACCGTCGTTGAGCATAGACACTGTACTAAGCACTTTATGAATATAATCTTATTTAATCATCACAGTTACTCTGTAAGCTGTCGGGACTACTTTTATACTGCTTTAATGGTAAGACTATTGAGCTGTGACTCCAACCCAGCTTTGTTCTTTTTTTCTTTTTTTAAGATTTTATTTATTTTAGAGAGCAAGAGCCAGCACAAGTGGGAGAGGGAGAGAGAGAGAGAGAGAGAGAAAGAATCTCAAGCAGACTCCACGCTGAGCATGAAGCCCAACGCAGGGCTCGGTCCCAGGACCCTGAGATCACTTGACCTGAGCCAAAACCAAGAGTTGGCCGCTTAACCAACTTTGCCACCCAGGTGCCCCAACCCGGCTTTATTCTTAATCTGCTGTTCTGTCCCCCTAGTATGAAATGTAATGCTCTTCATAATTTGGCACATACATCCAGCACCCAGCTCTTCATACCGTTTGTGGTTCCCAGACATGCATTTAGTTATGCTCGTTTCCAGCGTAGTCGTGCGTGCCTTTTCATTGTGCTAGTTTTCTCTGCCTGGAGTAGCTTAGGCACCAGACCGCCTAAGTCTGGTAAATTCTTGCTTGGCTTTCAGTGGCCCATATTGTTGTTCTCCCTTCGTTCTCACCATTCCTTGGAAGTATCTGTTTCGTTATTTTGATTTTCAGACAGCTTTATCCACTTTTTTTAAAAGATTTTATTTATTTATTTGACAGAGATAGAGACAGCCAGCGAGAGAGGGAACACAAGCAGGGGGAGTGGGAGAGGAAGAAGCAGGCTCATAGCAGAGGAGCCTGATATGGGGCTCAGTCCCAGAACGCCGGGATCACGCCCTGAGCCGAAGGCAGACGCTTAACCGCTGTGCCACCCAGGTGCCCCCTATCCACTTTTTTTTAAAGATTTTATTTATTTATTTGTCAGAGAGAGCAAGAGAGCCCAAGCAGGGGAAGCAGTGGAGGGAGAGGGAGAGGGAGAGACAGGCTCCCCACTGAGCAGGGAGCCCCATGCGGGGCTTGATTCCAGGACCCTGGGATCATGACCTGAGCCGAAGGCAAGACGCTTAATCATCTGAGCCACCCAGGTGCCCCCACTTTTTTTTTCTTATTGAAGTATAATTGACTTAAACAGCATTGTATCAGTTTAAGGTGTACAACATAATGATTTGATATTGCATACTGCTGTGAGACGTTCACCACAGTAATCACGTTTCTCACCAGGGATTTTGTCTGCCGTATTTGTATTCCCAGTGCATAGTACTACCACAGTGCCTGCTGCATCACAGTGGCTCAGGGAGTGAATGAATGTAGGATGTTCCTACTAAGGGTTCTCTTTTTCAGGTTAAACTCTTTTTCCATTTACTGTACATATGCAGTTTCTAGATCCCTCTCTGTTTATTACATCTTGGCTGAGCTATTCCTAGGCTTTCCTCTATTTCCATCAGAAAGTGTATTTTAATGACTGCAGGAAGTGAACTGCAACCTTCCAAAATAACTTTTAACGAAAAATGTACCAAACGAACAGATTGTCCAGCTGTTGCTTTGGGAAGGGTTCTGATTACATTAATTTCTAGCCCCCTCCTTGCCAGAATAGAGCCCAAATAAAATAAGAAAAATAAGCAGATAAGAGGCACCTGGCTGTTGAGTCGGGAGAACATGCGGCTCTCGATCTCCGGGTTGTGAGTTCGAGCCCCATGTTGGGTGTAGAGATTACTTAAAAATTAAAAAAAAAAAAAAGAAAAAGAAGCAGAGAAAAAATAAGCAGAGGTGAGCACTTTGTACCTGATTTTCTCTTTTACTTTCTGTCTCTTCAGCAGGGTCATCCCACTTTATAAGTCACTGTTGATATAAAGACCACAATTTTCCCCTTTCTATAAAACAGAATGGTTTCCTAAGACTCCACAATACCCTTAGGGGAGTCTTAGTCTTGGGCTGTCACGCAGTTGAAGAGCAGAGAGTCTGGTACTGAATTCCAGGGGAAAGGGTACAGCTCTTAGCCAGAATTGAAGGCAAATGAGTCAGGGGAGCAGGAATCTATCAGCTCCAAAGTCTATTCAGAAGTGATTTAATCTTCGCGTTGAAGCAGATCAGCAGTGCCATTTGCCTGTCTAAAAAATGAGATTACACAGGATTCTCTTAAAAGAAGATAACTTATTAGTGTAATAGCAGCTCCTGGCCTTGTATAACGCCTCTTCTTAGTACTGCATGTCAGTGTCACAGGGCTCACCTAGTGCATAGTACTCGGGTGTAGAGCTCAGGCCACAGTGCCTTACTTAGGGTGGTTAGGGGAAATTTACCAGTTCTCAGCAACTCTCAGCCTTAATGGACTTGGTTATTGTTAAAATTCATCTTTATCAAAGGAAGCACCGGTTAATGATTTTTCTCCTGCCTCAACATGCTCGGCATTAGCTGGAATTGCTGAGTGATTTGCAGTGGGGAAACCATGAGAGCAATTTCTCGTTTGTCCACAAATTATCATTAGCAGTTTCATTTGCAGATTGAAGAAGCAGGAGGAGTGGGCTGTTTGCCAGTTGCAGCTTCCCTCCGATTAGGGCGTTAGTTCAATTATGTCCAATTAACTTTTATTGCAGATAGTGGTGATAATTACTTGCAAGTCAGTTTTTTGGCTGCAGTTATCCCAAGGCTGAAGTATGAACTTGATGGATTTTAATAACCAGAATGACACATTTTACTCCCTCCCACCACTGTAGTTATTTCTTTTTCCAGACTTCTTTTAGGCAGGAGATCAAAGCATTGTAAAAATTCATCTCACAATTAAAACGTGTTGTCCTTCTTTTGAAGAGCTGTGTAGGATCATATTTTAGAAGAATCTATTAGGAGCAGCTTTAATGGCATTTTATATTCTGAGATCATACCCTTGAGTTCATTGCTGCTTATCGTAAGAGAATAGACTGAGGTGGAACTGAATGTCATTCACAGCAATATGTGCTTATTGTAAGGTTATAGTAATTGGCAAGGTGCAGTCTAGTCTTCTGCTTGCATGTGAAATTCTCTTCGAAGTGCAAAAGTAAAGTTTTGTTCCGGGCACTCCTATAGATTTTTTTAAAGATTTATTTATTTGAGAGAGAGGGGCATGCACAAGTGGGGGGAGGGGCAGAGGGAAAGGGAGAGAGAGAATCTCAAGCAGACCCTGTGCTGAGTGTGGAGCCTGACTCGGGGTTCAGTCCCACGACCCTACGATCATGGCCTGAGCCGAAATTCAGAGTTGGCTGCTTAACCTACTGAGCCACCCAGGTGCCCTTATTTGGGGCATTTACTTATTTATTTACTTATTTATTTGAGAGAGAGAGAGCACGAGCAGGGGGAGGGGCAGAGAGGTAAGCAGACTCCCCACTGAGTGGAGAGCCAGACATGGGGCTCAATCCCAGGACCGTGAGATCATGACCTGAGCCAGAGTCAGATGCATAACTGACTGAGGCACCCAGGCACCCCGCTTGATGTATTTTTAAAATCAGTAGCCCACTAAGGACACATTTCGTTAGCATATAGGAATTTTAGTATGTTTTTAAAAAAAAATTTTTTTTTACTATTACAAAAGTTTATTTAACAAAATAGTCCAATATGAAAATGCACAAGACCTGATTTTTGTATTATAGTAAAACAGGTGCTATGGAGAGGAGGGGACATGTGGAAGCAGTTGATTTCTTCTGGCGAACACACCTGTTGGTTTTATTTGTTTGTTTGTTTGTTTGTTTTTTAAAGATTTTATTTATTCACTTGACAGAGCACAAGCAGGCGGAGTGGCAAGCAGAGGGTGAGAGAGAAGCAGGCTCCCCGCTGAGCAGGGAGCCCAACGCAGGGCTCAGTCCCAGGACGCTGGGATCATGACCCAAGCCGAAGGCAGCCGCGCAACCGACTGAGCCACCCAGGCGCCCCTAACACACCCGTTGTTTATGCTTGTTCCAGGGCTTCTAACTTGATGGTATTATTTCCTGGTATTATTTCCTCCAATTACCACCATTCCCGTATTGTTCTGTTGCTCACGAGTTGCCATCTCTGTACATTCATCTATCACAAGATTCATAAAGGGATTGAACTCTTGTAATATTCCTTGGACATGTCTGCCACCATTTAATTTCAGTGATAATTTTTTTTTTTAAAGATTTTATTTATGTGACAGAGAGCCAGCCAGCGAGAGAGGGAACACAGCAGGGGAGTGGGAGAGGAAGAAGCAGGCTCCCAGCAGAGGAGCCCGATGTGGGACTCGATCCGGGAACGCTGGGATCACACCCTGAGGCGAAGGCAGACGCTTAACGACTGCGCTACCCAGGCGCCCCTCGGTGATAATTTCTTGTCCGTAAATTTTTTCTACTTGGGAGGGTGAGCTTTGCTCTTGATGTCTACTCAGTGAGCTCAAAGATGGCTCCCTAAAAAAAATTTTTTGTTTTAGCTGTTATTTTAATAGAAAGTTGCATAATACCTTTGGAAACATCCTCGCTAGGTGGAGAGAGAGAGACAGAAGGAATAGTTTGTCTTTCTCTGACGATGACAAGGTCTCTTTGCTATTTTGTTTAAACTTTCCCTTCATTACTGTTTGATGGTAACCCTGAAAAGTAAATGGTCTTATAAGGAAAATCTTACCTCCTTAACATGCAGAAGACTAAAGTCGATTCCAAACTGGGACTGTTCCTAGATCTTCAGGTTTCTTTGATTTCGGATGTCCTTGCTCACTTTAGTGTCCTTTGTTGCTAGGCTTTCTTCCCAAGGGCTCATCAGTCTCCTTAGATACTTCATGGATGTGGCTGCATAAAAATTTTGTTGAGCATAAGTGCCCAAGGAGTACGGCAATGCATTTTAAGAGCTTGCTTTTCTTAGTGTTTGTGTGAAGTAAAGGAAGAAAGTTCATGGCTGCTTGGAGAAGAGCCATAATACAGTTGTTTCTGCTTCAGAGCTTCCCTGATCACACTAAAAAGGAAAGAAGAGGAAAGGGTGAGTGATAAACATCATCCTTGCACAACTTCAAAGCTCTTCATTGACTGTTACTGAAAACCTTCTGCTGTAGAAGAACTGAGACTCTGCCTGCCAGCCAGCTGCTATTGGTGTGAAAGTGGAGAAGCTAGTTATAGTGGGGACTTTTCAGGAAGTCTGGAGATAAAGTTTATGATGTCATTTGAAACTTTTTGTATAGTGGGAGGAAAGGGTGTCAAAACTGTTCCACTCTGGAAGATACAACAAGGATTTCACTTCTGATGACGTTCAGGATGTGTGGATGTGTGCTTAGAAGGAAAGGCCTTGCAAAACTCTTATTGAAACATGAACATGAACTTGATGGAAATGCTAGTGAATGTCAGGCCTGAAAAAGGGGGGTTATTAATAGGGCCCCTTCAAGGTAGACATTTCTTTTGGAAACATTCCAAAAGTAAAATTCTCCATCTTTAAGTAAGAGGATTGCATTGAATGCAACACAGTGGAAGCATTGCCAGAAAAGAGTGGAGGTTGGGAGAGAATTTGAAGTATAGGCACCAGAGAAAATGTTATTGAGGTTAAGTGTTGAAAAGAAATTGGAAGTTGATGAGGCAGAAAGATACAGGAGACCTATTCCAGATAGCAAGAACCCCGAATGTCAGCTCTCACCAATGTAGAGGTAAGTTACTTGCATTAAGATGAAATAATAATGGTTACCAACAGACCATTCTTTCCAACTCCTCTTCATGATCTCCAGCCCACCCCCTTTGCAGACTTCAACACTGCTGCCTTTTTTATTTTTTAATTTTTGTTATTTTTTTGGAAGTGAAAGCAGAGTTTATTGAAGATGTAGAGAGAGCAGATACAGATGGAATGTCTAGGAGACTCGGAAAGGAAAAAAGGAGCATGAGTTTCCTTTTCTGTGTATTTTTGTTTTGTTTTTTAAAATAAAATGTCCAGGGGCGCCTGGGTGGCTCAGTCAGTTAAGCGTCTGCCTTCGGCTCAGGTCATGATCTTAGGGTCCTGGGATTGAGCCCCGCATCGGGCTCCCTGCTCTGCAGGGAGGCTGCTTCTCCCTCTCACTCTGGCCCTCCCCACTGCTTGTGGTCTCTCTCTTTCTCAAATAAATAAGTAAAATCTTTAAAAATGAAATAAAATAAAATGCCTGGTGGGGCGCCTGGGTGGCTCAGTCGTTAAGCGTCTGCCTTCGGCTCAGGGCGTGATCCTGGCGTTCTGGGATCGAGCCCCCACGTCAGGCTCCTCTGCTGGGAGCCTGCTTCTTCCTCTCCCACTCTCCCTGCTTGTGTTTCCTCTCTCGCTGGCTGTCTTTCTGTTAAATAAATAAAATCTTTAAAAATAAAATAAAATAAAATGCTTGGAAACAATCTCAAAATTACAGAAAAGTTGCAAGTACAGTACAAAGAATATTTTTCTTCCTTAAATCATTTGACCTGATTGCTTCATCATCTCAGAATACTTTAGTGTTTATCTTTTACAAACAAGGACATGCATCAGCGTTACCGCAATACAACCATAAAAATCAGGAGGCTTAACATTGATACATTGCTATCATATAATTCTCAGACCCGTCTCGGATGTTGCTGTTTGTACCAGTAATGTCCTTCATTGCAGTGAGGATCCAGTTCAGAATCACACATTGCATTTATTTATTTAAAGTGTTTTTTGTTATTGTTTTTTTGTTTAAGTAAACTCCACTCCCAGTGTGGGGCTTGAACTCACAACCCTGAGATCTGGAGTCACATGCTCCACCAGTTTAGCCAGGCGCTCCATGCATTGCATTTATTTGTTATGTATTCTTGGTTTCCTTCGATCTGGAACAGTTCTTCAGGCCTTTGACTTTCATGACCTTAATGCTACTGACAGTTATTTTGTAGAAAGTCCCTCAATTTAGGATTGTCTGATGGTTCCTTGTGTTTAATTTAGGTTATATATCTTCAGCGGGAATATTATAAGAGTGATGCTGTGTTCTTCATTGCCTAATTTTAAGAAGTGCAGAATTTTTATATGTCCTCTTTCTGGTAATGTTCAATCACTTGATTAACATGGTACCTGCTAGGCATTTCTAGTGTAAAGTTACTCTTTTTCCCTTTTTAATTACTAAGTATTTTGGAAGGAGATACCCTTTTTTTTTTTTTTTTTTTAAGTAGGCTCCATGCCCAGTATAGGGCTTGAACTCATGACCCTGAGATCAGGAGTCCCGTGCTCCACCAGCTGAGCCAGCCAGATGCCCCTGGAGGGAGATACTTTGAAACTATGCAAATATCTTGTTCTTCTCCACCTTTTCAATTTATTAGTTTATATATTTACATTAATATGGACTCAAGATTTTCTATTAAAATTTTTTTTTCTAATTTGAGTATAGTTGACACATAATGTTAAATTAGTTTCAGGTATATAACAATAGTCAACTTTTTTTTTTTTAAGATTTTTATTTATTAGAGAGAGAGCATAAGCAGGAGAGAGGGGCAGAGGGAGAAGCAGGCTCCCCACTGAGCAGGGAGCCTGAAGTGGGGCTCCTGGGATTCATGACCCAAGCCGAAGGCAGATGCTTAATCGACTGAGCCACCCAGGTGCCCCGTGATTCAACCTCTTTATACATTATGGATTTTCTATTTTACTCAGTAGACTATAATCTGTTATCATTTGCTTGTTTATTTTTTTTTTTAAGGATTTTATTTATTAGAGCATGAGCAGGGGGAGGAGCAGAGGGAGAGGGACAAGCTGACTCCTCACTGAGCTCAGAGCCCGATGTGGGGTTTGATCCCACAACCCTGAGATCATGACCTGAGCCAAAATCAAGAGTCAGGTGCTTGGATACAGACATAGTGAAGAGAAGGGCCATATGCACCCCAATGTTCATAGCAGCAATGTCCACAATAGCTAAATCGTGGAAGGAGCCGAGATGCCCTTCAACAGATGACTGGATTAAGAAGTTGTGGTCCAGGGGCGCCTGGGTGGCACAGCGGTTAAGCGTCTGCCTTCGGCTCAGGGCGTGATCCCGGCGTTGTGGGATCGAGCCCCACATCAGGCTCCTCCGCTATGAGCCTGCTTCTTCCTCTCCCACTCCCCCTGCTTGTGTTCCCTCTCTCGCTGGCTGTCTCTATCTCTGTCGAATAAATAAATAAAATCTTTAAAAAAAAAAAAAAAAAAAGAAGTTGTGGTCCATATATACAATGGAATATTACTCAGCTATCAGAAAGAACGAGTTCTCAACATTTGCTACAACATGGACGGGACTAGAGGAGATAATGCTAAGTGAAATAAGTCAAGCAGAGAAAGACAACTATCATATGATTTCTCTCATCTATGGAACATAAGAACTAGGATGATCGGTAGGGGAAGAAAGGGATAAAGAAAGGGGGGGTAATCAGAAGGGGGAATGAAACAAGAGAGACTATGGACTATGAGAAACAAACTGAGGGCCTCAGAGGGGAGGGGGGTGGGGGAATGGGATAGACCGGTGATGGGTAGTAAGGAGGGCACGTATTGCATGGTGCACTGGGTGTTATACACAACTAATGAATCATCGAGCCTTACATCGGAAACCAGGGATGTACTGTATGGTGACTAACATAATATAATAAAAAATCATTAAAAAAAAAAAAAAGTCAGGTGCTTGGAGCGCCTGGGTAGCGCAGTCGTTAAGCGTCTGCCTTTGGCACAGGCGTGATCCCGGCGTTCCTGGATCAAGTCCCACATCGGGCTCCTCCGCTGGGAGCCTGCTTCTCCCTCTCCCATTCCCCTGCTGTGTTCCCTCTCTCGCTGGCTGTCTCTCTGTCACATAAATAAAAATAAAATCTTAAAAAAAAAAAGTAAGATGCTTAACTGACTGAGCTACCGAGGCTCCCCATCGTTATTTGTTTCGAGGTTTGAATTATCCCAGAATTTGTCAGTATATCAGGGAAAAAATTATATACCTATATATTTAATCTTAAAGACGACTAAACGATTTGCTGTGCTTTTATTTCAGAGGATTGGCTGATACTACCCAAACTAACATGAATAGTGGTAGAAAACAAAAGTTTTTAACTCTTCTATTGCTAGACATACCTCCTTCACTCATGTACCCATTCATTGTTCTTTCCAATTTCTACTGTGTAAACTTCTCTTTTGAGGGTTTCTCTCACCATTTGAGCATTCCATAGCTTCTCTTTTCTTTGACATGTCACCATTAATCTTTGAACACTTCCTTTCCTGCACAGTAAGATGTTCCAGACTCATTTCTCTGCCTCTGCCATTTCTCCAAAGAGCCTTTGTTCCTGTTAGTAGACAGATTTGGAAATCAAGTGTCTAAAAATCAAGATCTGTTTGGACCTTATTGGGGCTCATTGCTATTGGATGGTGGAGTCGTCACTGCTTCCCTCCGGGGATGTTCTCATACCACTTGGGTTCTGGCCCCCCATAACAGGCCCCCCACCGCTTTGTGGCTGCCATCCTCACTCTGTTTGGGTACCTTCTATTTCCAATCTAGTTGAAGTGATTTAACAGAGGGAACTGGCTGAAGGCTCAGTTGGTGAGGGAGGCCCTGGAAAGAGTAGTTTACAGAGGAGAATTTAGGACAGTGAATGGGCATACTGAGTGAAGGAGGCAGTGTACCAGGAATAGAAGAGTTATAAACTTTTGTTTTCTGCTGCTGTCCAGAAGATGTAATTTGGGTAGGGTTAGTCATGTCTTTGAGGTAAAGGAAGGCACATCTTTTGGGCATCTGTAGGATAAAACATGTATATATATATATATACATATACATATACATATACATATACATATACATATATATATATATATTTTTTTTTTCCCCCAATTCATTCAGTGCTGAAGTAATCTTGAGTTAAATTCTTCGTTTGGGTGAGGCTTAATATGTGGTATAAGACACAGAGTTGACCAGTTAGAACCAGTCATACACTGATTAAAAAAAACAGTGCTGAATGATTATGGAGTTTTTCAGGGCTACAGAAAGGAGCAAAAGAATTGTCCTGATCAGTGAATGAGTTGTGTACTTTGAGTCTTTGAGAGGTTTAAAGGACTACTTTTTTAGTTTTTGTTTTGTTTTACAAGGCAGTTCCTGAAATGAGGAAGCCTCCTGAAGCTCAGGTCAGAATTTTATTTCAGTGGGTGTTTAGCTGTAGAAGTACTCTTCCAGCAGGGACTGTCTGTTCTCTCTGCTTTCTAGGGATTGAACCAATATCCCAAATTTAATTAGCTAGTTGCAGTGATGTGTAGGGTATAGAAGGAGAGGGTGCTCCTCTTCCTCGGTGGGTTCTCAGTTCCTTGGTGGTTTTCAGGCTTAGCAGCCTGTGCCACTTCCAAGACCCTTTAGCTTCAGAAACCTGGTAATTCCTTGGATATGTGGGGTATGAGCCATGGAGCTTCAGGTTATAGTGAATATCAGTGAAACGGCAAGGTCAGATTTTGGGATTTTTGCTAAGGCTGCAGAGGCCCTCACGCCAAGTTGTTACACATCAGGATTCCTCATGGTCCTCTCCTCCCGCTGGCAGAGGAGAAGGGAGGGCCTAAATGAACAGAATATATAAAAATCGCAATTATGCTTTGTCCTCTTAACCTTAAAATCTGCCTGCTGCCAAACTAGCCCTGGAAGGCAGCAGACTAGAGGAGAGAGTAAAGGGCAATGTACTAACTCTAAGTAAAACTTCATTCCCCATCTGCACTGAACTTACTAGCCTTTCTACAACTTCACTAGATATATAAGGCACTGTGTTCAGAGAACAAGTTCTGAGAAAGTAATAGACCAAATGAGTATAGAGTGGACATAGTAGATGTGTGGCGTGGAAAAGTATAAGCCCACCCTCCTTCTGCCCTCGCCCAAATGTAAAACACCGGCGAGAGCAGAGGGATGTTTCCTGTCAGAGACCTGGGTGGGCTCTGTGATGCCTAGCTTCCGAAAGCTGTCATAGTGCAAGTGTCCAAATGGAAACTGACTTAGAAAAGGTGTGAACTGAGAGTAGGTTCAGAGTTAGAGTTCAGGGAAGAGCATGAGGATAGGAGGGGTAGATTTTTCTGTCCCGGGACTGTTTGAGAATGAGAGAGAACTGTGTTCAAGCATTACTTGTATTTTTGGATATAGTTTCCTCAGTGTAAATTGATACAAGTTTTCCCTGAAAAAAAAGTTTGACAAGTCGAACATAAAGTTTTGTCTTTGTGTAGGCACTTTCCCAGTGCATTCTTACCTTGGTTATAGATGCTGGCTTTATATTGTTCAGCTTGAAAGAATTTTCACTGAGGGCTGATCGGAAAGTGTCAGGGTAGCCAAAGGATGATGGAGTTCCAGTGCAGAGTGCTGATCTGGGACGAGCAATTCCCCCAGATCCATAGGCAAGTCAGTAATTACATTCACACTTAAAAAACAAAACCATGGCTTAGAAGTATATGTTTTGTAGGGGCGCCTGGGTGGCACAGCGGTTAAGCGTCTGCCTTCGGCTCAGGGCGTGATCCTGGCGTTATGGGATCGAGCCCCACATCAGGCTCCTCCGCTATGAGCCTGCTTCTTCCTCTCCCACTCCCCCTGCTTGTGTTCCCTCTCTCGCTGGCTGTCTCTATCTCTGTCGAATAAATAAATAAAATCTTAAAAAAAAAAAAAGTATATGTTTTGTTGTACATAACAGTGTAAAAAGAGGGATATGATAGGTGGTCAATAAATATTGACCTGAGGGACAGCTGTGGTATAGTGTAGTGCAGTGTTTTTCAAACGTTTTTGTCTAAGTCCACGATAGGGATTGCATCCCAGTAAAATATATATAAATGAGATAATCGAAATGAGAATCATCAAACAAGCAATTCTGACTTTGTGAAATTTTTTTAATTCAGTTCTTTTTTTTAATAGGCTGGTCACAGTCTGCAGATTAGGAAATACTTGTCTAATGGAATGAGCCACAAGCCTAGGAGTTAAGATAGAGAATTTAATATGAGGTCCACTGTTTCAGCTGCATATTACTGGACAGATAATTTAAATCTTTCTGAGCCTGGGTTTCCTAATTTATAGAAGGGGAATGATACTTGTTCCATCTCAATTAAGAGATTGTTCTAAATTTCAAATTAAATCATTTGTATAAACATGTTTCAACATATAAAGAACTATAAAATGTGAGGTGATAGTTTGATTCTGTTGGCAAAATAAAAAGTGATCTGAATTGTAGTAGATTAGGAAAGTGATAATAGCCAACGTTTAAATTTAACTGTATGTTAGGCACCAAAATCAGTTAAGCACTTGAATGGGTTTTTTAATTATTATTATTATTTTTTTTTTTTAAGCAAGCTCCATGCCCAATGTGGAGCTCCAACTCACGACTCTGAGATCAAGAGTCTCTCGTGCTCTACCAACCGAGCCAGCCAGCTGCCCCAGGCACTTGAATGTATTAAACTCATTTAATCCTCACAAAGGGGCACCTGGGTGCCTTTGGCTCAGGTCATGATCCTGGGGTCCTGGGATCAAGTCCCGAGTCGGGGCTCCCTGCTCAGTAGGTGAGTCTGCTTCTCCCTTTCCCTGTGCCCCTGGCTCCTGTGCTCTCTGTCTCGCTCACACTCTCTTTCAAATAAATAAATAAAATCTTTTTTTAAAAAAAGAATCCTTACAGCAATCCCATGAAGTAGGTACATTTTACAGATGAAGTGTCTTTCCCAAGGTCACACTGCAAGTAAGCAACAGACCTGGGACTCAAACCTAAAATCTTGTCTTAACTACTTTGATATAGTGCCACTTGTTAATCAGGTTTCTTGAAGGTGATTTGAACTGTGGTTGACATTTATCTGCATGTGAATTTCCCCTTATAAAAACTTATCAGAAAATGACTTGCCTTTGCCACTCACTTTTTTCCTAAGTTACTTCCTTGCCTCTCTTGGCTTTATGTTCAAGAAATGAAAGCTAGGGGTGCCTGGGTAGCTCAGTTGTTAGGCGTCTGCCTTTGGCTCAGGTCATGATCCCAGGGTCCTGGGATCGAACCCCGCATCAGACTCCTTGCTCAGCGGGGAGCCTGCTTCTCCCTCTGCCTGCTGCTTCCCTGGTCATGCTCACTGGCTCTCTTTCTTTCTCTCTGTCAAATAAATAAATAAAACCTTTAAAAGAAAAAGAATAAGTGAAAGCTAATTAGAATGTTATTGTTGGGACACGTGCGTGGCTCAGTCAGTTAAGCATCTGCTTGCGGCTCAGGTCATGATCCCCGGGTTCCGGGATCGAGTTGCGCATTGGGCTCCTTGCTCAGCGAGGGGTCTGCTTCTCCCTTTGTCTGCCGCTTCCCCTGCTTGTGCTCTCTGTCTCTGACAGATAAATAAAATCTTGAAAGAAAAAATGTTATCCTAAACTATATGGTCCAGGAATGAGCATTTATCCCCACAAAGTGCTATAATGCATTTAATGGTCAAATACAAATGACTCTATAATTTGTGTGTGTGTGTATAAATTTTAACAAAATTATTATTTTACCATATTTGTTGTATGTACTTTTTTAACCTAGCGTTTATATTATAAGCATTTTCCTTTGTTTTTTAGATATTCTTTAACAATTAAAAATTAAGAGGCTCATCTAACTTTATTAGATGAATATCCCATAATATATATAACCATTTCCTTGCTTTGGGACATTTAGATTGTTTCCAGTTTTTACACAATTATGAGCAACACTGAAGTGAAGAGAGTCATATGTAAATCTTTGTTTGCATCTGTCATTGGTTGTTCCTTAAATTAGATTTTAGAAGTGCAGTCACTATGTCGAAGAATGTGAGTATTTAAAAAACTGTTCGTGCCGGGGCGCCGGGGTTGCGCAGCTGGTTGAGCGTCTGACTCTTGGTTTCAGGTCGTGATCTCAGGGTTGTGGAATCAAGTCCTTCATAACACTCCGTGCTCAGCGTAGAATCTGCTTAAGATTCTCTCCCTCTGCCCTTCCCCCCCTTCTCTCTCCCTCAAATAAAATCTTAAAAAAACAAACAAAAACTGTTCGTGCTTATTTCCAGAAAGAGTGTATCTATCAATTTAAGCATCTCACTTTTGGGGCGCCTGGGTGGCTCAGTTGTTAAGCGCCTGCCTTCCGCTCAGGTCATGATCCCGGGGTCCTGGGTTTGAGCCCCTCAGCAGGAAGCCTGGTTCTCCCTCTGCCACTCCCTTTGCTTGTGTCCCTCTCTCACTGTGTCTCTCTCTGTCAAATAAATAAAAATCTTTAAAAATAAAAAAATAAACATCTCACTTTAGACTCTTAATCTTAGGAAACAAGCTGAGGTTTGCTAGAGGGGAGGGGGATGGGGGGATGGGGTGGCTGGGTGATGGACATTGGGGAGGGTATGTGTTGTGGTGAGTGCTGGGTGTTGTGTAAGACTGATGAATCACAGACCTGTACCCCGAAACAAATAATACATTATATGTTAATTAAAAAATAAACATCTCACTTTAGTGATTCTTCTCTATATCCTTGACTATGTTTTAGATTTTTTTCACACTTTTTTTTTTTTTAAAGATTTTATTTATTTATTCAACAGAGATAGAGACAGCCAGCGAGAGAGGGAACACAAGCAGGGGGAGTGGGAGAGGAAGAAGCAGGCTCCTAGCGGAGGAGCCTGATGTGGGGCTCGATCCCATAACGCCGGGATCACGCCCTGAGCCGAAGGCAGACGCTTAACGACTGAGCCACCCAGGTGCCCCATGTTTGTCATTTTTTAAGCAAAAAATAAAAATCTCATTCCACTTAATTTACATTTCTTCAATTATTAGATAGTTGCACAGTTTCTTCATATATTTAGTAGTTGCTTATAGTTCTCCATACAGCTTTGGTGGGAGCCATGTCTTCACTCCCTTACATGGATTCAGATGTTGCTGTGGATCCTGTCACTTTCACTGCTTCCATTCATAACTCTTCAACACTTGTTCAAAATTTTAAGTTATTCTCTGCAGGGTTTTTTTGTTTGTTTGTTTTAAGATTTTACTTATTTATTTGACAGAGAGAGAGAGACGGAGAGGGAGAAGCAGGCTTCCTGCTGAGCAGGGAGCCCGACACAGGGCTCCACTCAGGGCTCTATCCCAGGACACTGGGACCATGACCTGAGCTGAAGGCAGACGCTTAACTGACTGAGCCACCCAGGCGCCCTGTATTCTCTTCAGTTTTGATAAACTACCCTCTTATGCAGTGTAAATCAGTTTTACTTATTACATAGCAAAAATACTGATCTATAAATGTCTCTTGAAATCTCTGAACGCAGCAGTGAACTTTGATGAGGCACGTTAGACTCAGAAAAGAAAGACAGCTCTATACCAGGGTCAAGAAGCACAGGCACACGTGGTGCAAACGCTCTCACCCCAGCTTATTTCAGAACAACACCTTGGAGTTGTACACCCAGGATGCGGACAGCTAAGTAACTGCCCTTAAGCCTCTTCAATTTCTGTCACCCTTCAGACTTCAAAGCCAGGCTCTAGACTGGGTTAGAGGGCCTTCTCTCAGGCGAGGTGGTTCTGAGGCGAGGGAGTCACTAGAGAAATTGGCCTCTGTTGTGCCTTGTGCAGTTGCGGGGAGGAGAAAGGGCATGAATGAGCAACTTGTTTAGCTGTTCTCTAAACATACGCTTGCCAAAATTTTTTAACAGCCTGCTAAATTCTTAAAATTCTTTTTCTGTGTTGTAGCTGTGGGCTATATAAGTTTACAGACGCTAACTGGGGAACTGCCTTTTCTATTTTTATCAAAACCAGTACCGTCTATGGTCTGCCTCGTTTTGCGCTCAGTGAGGGCCTATTAAGGGTCTTTTTACACACCCTAAGATTTAAAATTTTACCCAGCTTTGATATCTTTTTAACAGATTTCCTTTTTAAAAAATAGGTTGGGTCTGTTGCCTCGGTTTCCCCATTTGGGTGTGAGATAAGTACTTCTCTGTCACTGGGTAGCTTTTCCTGGACTCATGTGGGACTCATAGCTTTGAAGATTAAAAATTGCCACAAATTGTAACATATTTGTTGAATTATATTCATCTAAATAATCATTTGAAACTTTTTGATTCAGAACAAGTTTCTACAGAAAATTGTAAAAGGAAAAAAATCCGATATTTGTGTCTTAAAGAAGCAGTTTCTTCTGGTTTCTTGTGCTCCTTGTCTTGCTGGGCAAAGTCCCGGGTACTTAGGAGTAAAATTCTACCCGGTCTGACAGCTGCGATTATGAATGAGGTTAAATGCAAAGGTCAGTCTTTCTTTCTAAGATGGTTCATCTTAAGTTATAATGATCCAGTCCTGATAAGCTTTGGAAACTCAAGCCTTATTACATACTCTGATGAAAAATTGCAGGTTCCGATTTAGCTGCCTGCAACGAACACAGCCTGCATTTTCACATTTTTAGGAACACTGATTTCTACCTAATGGAGATTAAAGTACAGCAGTCAAGTGATACTTCTCAATACAGTGTAAATAAAAAGTAGAACCTGGGGCTTTTTTTTTTTTTTTTAAGATTTTATTTGTTTGGGGGCACCTGGGTGACTTAGTCATTAAGCGTCTGTCTTCAGCTTAGGGTGTGATCCCGGCATTCTGGGATCAAGCCCCACATCAGGCTCCTCCGCTGGGAGCCTGCTTCTTCCTCTCCCACTCCCCCTGCTTGTGTTCCCTCTCTCGCTGGCTGTCTCTCTCTGTCAAATAAGTAAATAAAATCTTAAAAAAAAAAAAGATTTTATTTGAGAGAGAGAAAGCACAAGCAGGGGAAGGGGCGGAGGGAGAGGGTAAAGCAGACTTCCCGCTGAGCAGGGAGCCTCAATCCCTGGACCCTGGGATCATGACCTGAGCTGAAGGTAGATGCTTAACCTTAACCAACTGAGCCACCCAGGCGCCCTGGGGCCTTTTTTTTTTTTTTTTTTTTAATCTTCTTTCCTTTTTTTGGTGGTTGACATCTTTATTGCTTTGGAGGTGGGGGGCGGGTGCTCAGGAGCTCTTGGTGGGGACGGGCTGCTTCCTCTTCCCCATCACACGCTTCTGGCTGCACAGGACGGCACTGGCTCTGTGAATGGCAGCCATGGGCAGATTGCTGTACTTGTTCTTGCGGATCACGTGCCTGCATTCTTGTTAGTGGTGGTCTCTTGTAGGAGGGTTTTCGCTGCCTGGATCCCGGTTTCATGGCCACCACTGACCCAGCTTTTTTGCCTTTGGCCACCAGCTGCACACCCACAGCCTTGTAGTGAATCGGGTGGAAGTGGAAGTGGTAGCGGAAGAAGTTGTGAGCCCTCAGGTTATTGGGTTCGGTGCTGCATGCCTGCTTACTCCTTTTGATCGGGAAGCTGGAGTAGTTGTGCAAGAACATTCATTGCAGGTGGGTGGACATGGCGGCAGCTCCTCTCGCTCTGGCAGCTGGAACTGGAAAGATCTGCCCAGGCATTTTTTTTTTTTTTTAATCTCCTCTGTCCCCTCACAGAGCGAAAGTACCTGCCCCATGCACATGCACAGGCCCTTGTTGGCACTTGTGTTTTCCATGTCTCGAGGATGTAAACTCAGATAATTTCTGGACCCTGAGATGAAAGTATATGCTATTTTCTTCAGGAATGTGAGCCAGTGATATTTATTCATTATCTATGTCATAATCGTGTTCCTGATTCTGTAACTTAGAAGGATAAAATAAAAGACAAGCTTGGGATGCCTGGGTGGCTCAGTCGATTAAGCTTCTGCCTTCGGCTCAGGTCATGATCCCAGAGTGCTGGGATTGAGTCCCACATCAGGCTCCTTGCTCGGCAGGGAGCCTGCTTCTTCCTTGGCCTACCGTTCCCCCTGCTTGAGCGCGCCCTCTTGCGCTCTCTCTCACAAATACATAAATAAAATCTTTAAAAAATAAAATAAAAGACAGGCTCGGGTCTAGGGAAGCTCACTCACGCTCAAGTTGAAAGGTCAGAATGTCCCGGGAGAATACTTTCCCAGTACCAGAATAACACATTCAGGAGAAAGCACTGGGTCATAGATGGGTTAAATAATTACAGGATCCGGGAAGGAGCACCCTTGCTGAAGAAAAAAGAGTGCATTTAGGGACTAGTGGGGTTGGGACCTGGACAGGAAGAGGACCTATTGTCATAGGTTCTAAAGGGCAGTTAGTAGAGAGTGTTTCCAAACCCCATGTGGGGATAGTTTGCAGTAGGGGTGGTTCTGGGCTTTCAAAAAAGTAAGCCCTGGGCACCTGGCTGGCAACTTTTTGGTCTCGGGGTCATGAGATCGAGCCCCACATTTGTCATAGAGATTACCTTTAAGAAAATGTAGGGGCCCTGGGTGGCTCAGTCGTTAAGTGTCTGCCTTTGGCTCATGTCATGATCCCAGGGTCCTGGGATTGAGCCCCACGTCGGGCTCTCTGCTCAGCAGGGGAGTCTGCTGCTCCCTCTCCCTCCACCCCCCCAGTCTTGCTCTCACTCTCTCTCAAACAAATAAATAAAATCTTTAAAAAAAAGTAAGCCCAGAGTGAACATTTGTTCTCTTCTCTGCCTCCCTAGAGTTGTGAGGTCACAATTCCAAGTGAATTTTAACTCCCCTTGTGGGTTAAAGATAGAAAAGAAAGATGCCTTTGAGCAATGGCTGAACTTCATTCAGGTTGGGTAATTAGTGAAAAGTTCAATTTAGTTGGAAGTTCACAGTTAAACCTGGACTGACAAAATTACCTGTTGAATAGATTGTTTTATTGTAACAGACCACACAGGTGACTGACTTTGCAGAATTTGATTGGATAAACATACAATTTTTGCTGTCATTTGCCCTGTTTATTTTCTCCTGAGCAGTATTTTGGTATTTCCCTTAGGTTTTAGCGTAATTTCTTGGACCCCAGGAGTAAAGGAACAGGGAGCAGTAAGTTAAATTTTCCCTGTTATCAAAAAGTCATCTTTTAAAATAAGCCTTTTTCTCACAGATGAGAAGGCTTTAATCAGAGATACTGAGGACTCTTAAAGTAATGCAGTTTTGCAGTATTAATCATATTCTCTTAAGAGGCATGTCTGCAGGATTTTCACTATTGGACGTACTTTATAAAGTGAAGCCAAATGAGCACAACGTGTCTTTACCTGTGGTCACAGAGATGGCACTGGTGTCAATTTCAGTTTTTTAATTAAAGACCACAAAGGACAAATTAAAATTTTTGAACCACAGCATGAATCGGAAAGTCGGCTAGTCAGCCTTTTTTTGAGGGTGTGTTCTTTTTGTAGGTGGGGGCTGCAGGCGGGGAAGGGAAAGCAGGAGAGAATTGGCAAAGAAGTGTAGTGGGAGGCAGTAGGTTGTGGGTGGTGAAACTGGGCTGGAAGTGATGGCTCTAGACCACTTCACCTCGCCCCAGAGCCCTGAGGAAGAATAAATCCCTTCTCTAGCACTTGATCTTCTCTCCTCTCCCCTCCCTCCCTTCCCTCTTAAGCATGAGCAGGGTCAGGCAGCACAAACATGACAGGTTTTCTTACAGGCACAGAGATAGTCCTAAGGTAGAGACAGTCCTTTATCAGATGCCACCCAGGAAAACAGCGTGACATCACAACTCTAATATAACCTCTAGCAGTCTTCTGACGGGTGGCGGAGGGTGGGTCTAGGGGGGAGCAGATGGAAGTACTTTTGAATTTTCCCAGTGGGCACAAGGGTTTTGTTCCTTAATTAGAGGTAGTCTGGTAAATGCTCACACCGGTGCTAGCGCCCCCAGAGAGCTAGAACACCTTCATCCTGGGCGTGCTGTGATACCACAGTCCCTCTGTTTGGGGAGCAGACCAGCCGGTGGCAGGAAAGCTGGCTGAGAGCTCACTTGGCCTGAGCTCTAGATGACTACTTGATTCTGTTGAGAAGTCAGGACTTTGAATTCGGAGGTCCCTTCGGAAGGTAGTGCTCGTGTTGATTTCTGGCCGTACTTGTGCTTCTGGAAGTAACAACTGTTAAAATTATATTGGAATTTGCTTTTTAGAAAAAGCCAGGTGGTAATCAGAATGTGTAGGTGGTTTGAAGTTGTGTGTGTGTGTGTGTGTGTGTGTGTGTGTAAGATTTATTTTTAGAGAGAGACAGAGAGAGTATGAGTGGAGGGAGGGGCAGAGAGGGAGAGAGAGAAAATCCTCAAGTAGACTCCCCGCTTAGCCCTGAGCCTGACACGGGGCTGGATCCCAGGATCCTGAGATCATGACCTGAGCCAAAATCTAGAGTTGGATGCTTAATCAACCAAGCCACCCAGGGGCCCCTGGTTTGAAGTTTTTAAATAAAAGGCCTGTGCCTGGCTACCAGGCCTCTAGAAGAGTACTTTATATTGTGCATCCCAGCTTCTAGAATGGGTTCTGGTTTTAGAATGCTGCCTTCCTGTTTCATCACAGCTCTTGTGACCTTGCCATATTCCCTGCCTTCCCTGCCCTCACAGAATCTGATTCTTAACTTTGGTTGAAACTGGTTAAGGGGCTTGAACTCTTCCTTAAGTACTGAGCGCAGTCTTTGGGAAAGGATGGCAGATAGATCCCTGAGCTATTTTTTTTTTTTAAGATTTTATTTTATTTATTTGACAGAGAGACAGCCAGCGAGAGAGAGAACACAAGCAGGGGGAGTGGGAGAGGAAGAAGCAGGCTCCCAGCAGAGGATCCCAGAACGCGGGGATCACGCCCTGAGCCGAAGGCAGATGCTTAACAACTGAGCCACCCAGGCGCCCCAGATCCCTGAACTCTTAAAGAAGGGGTCACAAATTGGAGGCTGTTCTCGTAGCAGCCTAGATGATGAGTTTTCTAAACTTGCTGGGTGGTTCTTGTTGGGAATGTCATCATGGCCCCAAGCTCTGATATCTTTCTTCCTCATTCACCCTCTCCTGTCCAAACTAAAAATTGACTTTCTGGAGTCTTTTTTCCTTTCTTCTCTTTTTTCTTTTTTCCTTCCAGTAAGCTGAGAGCTCACTTGGCCTGAGCTCTAGATGACTACTCTAGGCCCCAGCATGGGGCCTGAACTCAACTCCGAGATCAAGAGCTGCATGCTCCACTGACTGAGCCAGCCAGGCGCCCTGACTTTCTGGAGTCTTTACAGAATTCAGCTATTCTTTTTGCTCCTCTGTTCACTATTAATAAATCCATTACTGTGTCTTTGCCGCAGTTCATCTGGTTTAATTGTCTCCTCTTCCTATTGAAATCCAGAGTTACGGTTTTGAGGAGCAGTATGTTATGGTCAACTTGTAGGATCCACAGCCCCCCACACTCATCTCCTTCTAGTTGTAGGCATCAAGATTTAATAGTTATATCAGAGATTGCAGTGATCGTGCATAGATTGGTTCATTCCAAAAAGTACAGGGGAAGAGTGTATCTGCAAGACAGCTTAGTGAATGTGTTCTCTGAACCTCCATCATCACAGCATCTCTGCTATCTGGATAAAGTACAAGGCAAGGAGGCGAAGTGTACTTGGCTCATTGGAGGGTCTGCAAGGAGACCACTGTGGCTGAAAGTAGAATCAGCAAGAAGGGGCAGTGGAGTTAGAAGATGAGGTCAGAGAAGTAGCAGTAACAGATCGTGGTAGGCCTCGTGGACCTGTTAGGATTATTTATTGTATTTGAATTGAGATGGGGAGTCATTGGAGATTTTTGAGCCGATATGATTTCTAATTAAAAAAGTAAATTACTCTGGCTGCTGTGTGGAGAGTAGACTGGCTGATAGGGGCAAGGGTGAAACAGAGGAACCATTTAGAAGGCTACTGTAGAGATCCAGGCTAGAGATGAGGAGATGACAAGGGAAATTATTACCTATCTCCAAGAAAGGTTGGGAGACCTAATTAAGAAAACCTCACTAATGCCCCTCATACAGCCCATTTCACAATATTAAGCTCTAGTATTCGCTAATTCCCTTTCCTTTCCTTGGATTTTGCCCTCTCCTATATTAGGACCATAGGGGAGAGGTTATTAAATAAAGAACAGACTTCACAAGGGAAGGGATTGTAAGCAGTACCTCAGTCATTCGACCCCAACAGAAGGCTTTTTATTTCTTGCGGCACTGCAGTTGGCTCACTGTGTACATTCTGTTATCCCACCCACTGGAGACCTGAAAAGGCGGAATCTGTGCCAGAACTCTGGGGCAGCTCGATTCTCATTGAGGCATTCGATCTTCAGTTCTTTCTGCAGTTGCTATCTTAGACACAGTTTGAGCAGCCTCTTTTTACAAAGTATCTTTTCAGCTACCTGGCCTCGCAAGCTGGAGCTCTCTGATACTCATCGTGACAAGGTAGTTTCACATACCTGAGAGGGCCCCCAAAGAGAGAGAGAGGATTTGTGGTCTTTATTTAACCCTCGAGCTCTTTCCCCACTTGTCTTTTGTTGGGATTAAAGCTTTAACATGCCACCTGGATTTCTGGGTTTTGCAGTATGGAAAAGGAATTCCATGTATTTTAGTACAATATGCTTGCTTGAGAAAAGCTTGGTCCTTGGTACACAGGGAGCTTATTCCCTAGAGAAGGCCACATCAGGTCTGCTTTCTTGGGCAGGTCTTGTTGGTATACATTACTGAGGAAACCGTGCCATCTTGACTTAATGTCAGGATTACTTGCCTAGAGAGGGCTGCTGGCAGCCTACAAACTCCTTGATTTATCCTGGGAAAAATGCAATTGTTTTTTTTTTTCCTGGAGGCCAGGGGGTCTAATTGTGTGATTGCAGTAGGAAAGGTAAATCCCCAGAAACTTACGAACAGAATTTGCTTTAACAGTAGCTATTGTGTCTCCTAGGATGTTTTCCCCCTTCTTCCTTCTAAAAGTGAGCTCAGGTTACTGTCATTGCAAGTTAGACTTTGGGTGCTTACAGCTCAGGTCCTGCACTGCTTCTGAAGATGTCTGACTGCCCCTGCCCCAATCAGGTCTGTAAATAGACTGAGCCAGGACCTATGAAGGCCAGTTCTCTTCAGGAACCCTGTTCTATTTTCGGGGAGAAATCATTTTTCCCTTCACTTCAGTTAGAATCCGCCCTAGCCTTTCTGCTGTTGCCTTAGCCCGGTCTCAGACGAGAGCTAGCATGCCGTGTCTCTGGCAATCCAGTGGGCCTGCCCAAAAGTAGTAGGGAGAGGCCATCTACAGGAAATGCTGGTGCCAGAAGTGCATCCACAGCTGGTGAACATAAAAGACTTTATAGATGCACCTTATTTTCAGTTATTTGTGTGGATAGGTATTTCCAGTTTTTATTTCTCCCCACCCATGCGTCTGTGCTGACTGAAACATCGTTTTGCCTTAGTAATAGTTGGGAGCAAATTGTTGCTGCAGATAACGACATAGATGTATTTTCAACCAACAGGCTTCTAATTAAATTGCTTATTCTCTCTCTAAACTTGGGCCTCTGCTGCGCATATCCGATGTCCCTGGTATCTTCCTTGAGTGAGTTGCCTTGTATTCTATGACCTTGTTTTTTCGTTCATTGCAGTGTGAGTGACTGCCCCATGTTGTGTTGATGCCAGTCTGCCATGCTAGCCTGTCTACCAGGGCCAGGTGACCTGTCCTTTCAGCTTCTTTCTCACACGCAGATGAACACTGGACTTCAGAAATGTAAGTAATCTGGGTCCCAGGGAAGGATGTGACCCTTATTTTGTCCCTACATTTGGGTAATCACAGAGGCATGTCAGGGGTATGTTGACCGTGAACTTTGGCACCTCCGAGATACTCTTCGGCACAGAGAGCAGGAAAGCAGCTGGCAAACTTGTCAGCAATGTGCACACTTTTCTGATGAGAGAGATCCTCTTAAATACTAGGATTCCTCAGTGTATGTCATCTGAATTGTCACTGTTGCTGATAGCTATCTGTTGAGCAACAAAGCTATAGGAGCTCACAGAGTATGTATGTCACCCTTCAAAAAGGTGTTCCAGTTTGAGCCTCCCTGAGGAATCGAATGAAAACTCACACTCTTGGTTACTCACTGTATTTCTGAAACAAGCTATTTACGCTTTCCTGTCGTTTTGGACTCTGAGCATTCTCTACCATGGAGACCATTCCCTTTGGCTTTGCTCTCTGCCAAACCAGTGACCTCGGTTCACAAGTAAAGAAGCTTTCACCCCGGAAGGGGTAGGGAGCTAGCTTTCTCAGTCTCTCTGGGTATATTCCTGCTAATAAACTTGCCCACAAGATTGAACTTTTGAGAACTATTAGATTCCTATCTTTTTTCTTTTCCTTTTCCTTTTTTCTTTTTTCTTTTTTTCTTTTTTAAGGAAGCTCTATGCCCACCGTGAGGCTTGAACTCATGACCCCGAGATCAAGAGTCATATGCTCTACTGACTGAGCAGCCAGGAGCCCCAGATCCCTGGCTTCTGTCCCTCCACTACAAAGACGTACAAGGAAAAGATTCTGTTCCTATCTCATTACCATGTACGGTGTCTTCAAGTATAAATACTGCCCTAAATTTGAGATAGACCTTCCTTTCATAGCAAAAGGGAAAATCAATGAGGCATCTAGGCTTACCCTTTAATAGAAAAGGTGCTTCAGCACCTTACCCGAATCCTTTATGACAGAGCCTGGTAAACTTTTTCTGAAGGGCCAGATAACAAATATTTTAGGTTTTGTGGGTCATATGGTTCCTGTTGGATCTAGTCAGAGCTGCTGTTGTAGGGCAAAGGCAGCTGTAGACTGCATGTAAAGGAATGGGCGTGGCTGTGTTCTGACACAATTTTTTACAAAAACACAGCAGCTGCATCTTGGCCCCACAGGCTGTAGTTTGCTGACCCCTGCTATGTGAGATCATCTTCAGAAGTTAAAAATGGTCTAGCTTCTTGACTTCCTTTCTTTGAAAGTAAGACTCAGAGCCTGGCTAGTTCTGGAATTTGGCCAGTGAATCCAACTCACGTAATGACAAAGCTGAAAGTAACAGTCTTCCTTCTGCAGCTGCCTGACCCAGTAGGCAGACTGTGCTATGCTGTACCAGCTTTTCCTCCAGTCTTTCTCTTAATAAATGATGATTGGGTGAGAAAGTTGTATGTGCTCCCTGGCCACTGAAATCTGCATGCTAACTGCATTTTGACTGGTTTGGGGTTCCAGGGACACAACTAGAGAAGGAAGTATACTTGGAAGCATGACAGAGCAGCTCACTGACTTTCTTCTAGGTTCATGTACTCAAACAGCTTTACCCAGAGATGGGATATCAAGGGTGAGCCATTTGGGAGGAAAAGCAAATTGGCAGCTTTATCTTGGGTGCTGACTTCGGATCTCCACTCCCTTTCTGTCCAAAGCAGCCTCAAAGTAGCCTCTGCCAACCACTGTCTTCAAATTTTATTCAAGAATTGAGATAACCTTCTTCCCTAGTTTCAGGCTTGTCTGTTTGTTTGGGGGAATAGTGTATCGGAATCCCTCCGTCTCATTTGGTTGCTATCCTTAACTATACCCAAGCCTTGGCAGAGAAGAAAGCCTGATGGTGTTTTAAGCTGACTTGCTTTCCTCTCACCTGTCCCAAAATGTATAAGAAAAAAAATTCTGCCATGTCACTTAATAGCTGTTAGCATTGAACCCTGAAGGTGAGATGGAGCGTAAACTCTCTCCTTTGGGAACCAGCACCAGCGCCCTGCTCAGAGCCCAGACCTCTCAGCTGTAGAGACCTTAAACCCAGTTTTGTGACTCTGCTCTTCAGCCTTTCTCTGCCCCTCATCCCCAGGAGGGTCTTATGAGTTGTTAGAAACACAGAGCTTGGTGTCTGGTGGGTCAGGGATGGGGTACAAATGTTTATAGATTATTGTGCTTTATACTGTAAGAGCTTGAGGCAGGAGAGCTGTATCAGGGGTCCGGAGATGGGATATGTGGCATCTTGGCTAGCACTCCAAGTCACCTGGCTAATTGCTTTCCCCAGGCTAAACCCACTACAGGTACAGAATCACACGATTGATCCCTTCTGACTCCAGCATTTCCTCGTCTCCCCTTCCTTTCCTTCGTGTGTAAGAGAATGTAATGCATTTCCCATCCTAGATGTGGCATTTGCCGTGGGGCAGTCTGGATTAAGGAACACCTTGGCTTTGGTGGGTCCTGGACGTGATAGAGGACCACAGTTTGGGTTAGGTGGATACCCTCGTAGAGCTTTTCTGAAAGATTGAATATTCCATGATGTCAGTTGCTTTGAGATTTCTCAGCTGTTTTGGAACTTTCCCTGACCCATCTTTTCCCAATTCCCCAGAAAACATGTTTTTGAACATTTTTTTCTTCATTAACCCCAGGCCTCTGCTCTTACTTCCCCAGCTCACCATCAGGTGTGTCATAGTGGCTCAGTAAATATTTCTAGGTGAGTGGCTGAAATGACCAAAGGTCCTTGGTCCTCAAATCATCTATTTATTTATTTGCTTATTTATTTATTTTTAAATTTTTATTTATTTATTTGGCAGAGAGCCAGAGAGCACAAGTAAGGGGAGCAGCAGAGGGAGAGGGAGAAGCAGGCTCCTGGCTGAGCAGGGAACCCGACTTGGGGCTCGATCCCAGGACCTGAGCTGAAGGCAGACGCTTAACTGACTGAGCTGCCCAGGTGCCCCTCAAATCATCTTTCAGACAACAACTTTGCCCTCCTTCATTATAGGGTATCAGGGACTGAGACAAACATCAAAATTACCCAGTTTTACTACTACTTTCTATGCATATCTGCCCCCTAGTGGAAAGGCCTGGAAATGGTGAATTGGCCCAGTGACTGGAAAAACCCATAGAAATCTCAGAAATACTAGCTAATATTTGTTGATTGCTTACTATGTGCCAGACACAATTTTGAGTGTATTTATGTGTGTTGTCATTCGTTCCTCTATAATCCCATTACAAGAAGTCTCATCTTTCTTTTGAGGAGGAGGAGACGTAGAACAGCACTTGCCAATGTCACATTACTGTTCAGGGACTAGGCTAGAACTCACTCTTGGGTCAGACTCCAAAGCCAGTGTTTGAAACACTGCCTGTGCTTCTCCACCAATTGATAGAGTTTCCTGCTGCATATGGTACTTGTGTCTTCTGACCTTCAAAATAGAAGGATAAACAGGGAGGCCCCTGTGGGGAGGCTGGGATTCGGGGAGATATCCCCCCTCACCCCCCGCAGTCCCTGGAATAGATAACACTGCTTTCTGCTACATTTAACTCCCAGACTCAAGTCCAGTGGACTTTCTTGGCCAGGTTACCTTTTCCTGTCTGTGCGCAAACTCAATCAAACCTGCTATCCTTGAATAACTTTTGATAGTCATGGTTCCTGTTCACAGAGCATTTTCCTGTTCATTGAATCTCTTGATCTTAGTAATTCTGTGAGGTATGGGGGTGCCTGGGGGGCTCAGTCGATTGAGTGTCCAACTTGGTTTTGGCTCAGGTCGTGATCTCAGGGTGGTGAGATCAAGGCCCGCATCGGGCTCCTCGCTCAGCATGGAGTCTGCTTGGGACGCCCTCCCCCCCTTTTCCCCACTTGTGCACACATGTGCACCCGCTCTCACTGTCTCGCTCTTGCTCTAAAATAAAATAAAGAAATAAACTCTTTTTTAAAAAATTCTGTGAGGTATGATAGCAGGCATCATCCCTGTTTAAATGAAGAATGACTGAGACCCTGAGTAGTAGATAATAAAGCCTGTCCTGGAATCTGGATCTCTCTGCGTTCTAAGCACGGGTCCCCTAATCTGCACACTGCCTTATGTCCCGATTAATGACAACCTTGGTACCAGATGTTTAAATAAGTTGCTTACAGGGGCGCCCGGCTGGCTCAGTCTGTAGAGCAGACGACTCTTGATCTCAGGGTTGTCAGTTTGAGCCCCACCACGTTGGGCATAGAGCTTAGTTAAAAAAATAATAATTAAAAAAATAAGTAAGTTGCTTACAAAGCTGTGGTGTGTGTGAGCTGTACACTTAGGGGCAGATGTTACAGAAGAAAGCAAGCTTCCAGCTTGCCTGTGTGTGACTGAGATAAAGATAAACTTGAGAAAACTTGGTGTTTTTTTGTTCTTTTTTTTAAGGGCTAGGCTTAAGTCTGATACATGAGGTGGTGGGTGGTGCTGGATTCCAAGAGTGTCGCCTCTTTTTTATCCAGTATACTCATCTCATCCTTGAGATTCTTCCTTAACAAAGATACTATAGCCTGTGTCCACCCTTCCCACCCTTACTTCCTTGTGATTCTGATTCCTTGATTTGACTGCCCCCATCACCACTGTCAGCATCAGCATCAGCAGGACAGAAAGAACGAATCTTCAGAAGTGTCCCGTTCCATACTCCTGAATTAAGCCAAGCTGCCTTCTGCCTCTGCTAGGGGGAGGAAAAAAAAAATTCCTGAGACTTGGTACTGAATTGGAACAAAGGAACGCTTATCAGTTAGCATGCCGCTGTGTACCACTCTCTCTTACTTGGCCTTCAAGGAGGGAAGCCCACCAACATGGAGGAAAGCCCCGGAGCAGTCCTGTATTACCTGTCCGAACTAAAACCCAGCAGCTTTTGACTGCCATCTGCTCAGCTGAGCCCGGTCGTTCGGTCAGAACAGAACCTGTCCTGACGCTGCTTACCGAGCGTTCTGCACGTCTGCTCTGGCTGAGGCGCTGGGCTAGGAGTGTCTCGTGATTTCGACCAGTCAGCCACCCAAGTACAGTGGCCGGTCTGGGCAGCTTGTGATGGAATTCTGGTGTCTTGAGGGACTGTCAGCGATCCCGGATTTTTTGGTATTTTCTGGTCCAGGAGAATGTAGCAAGGGTCAGAAAATGGCCCCGCTCTATGGAGACTGAAGCCCTTTGCGGGTCGTTGGCTTATAAGAAGCAGCAGAACTCACTCTCTGCTCTCGGGGCTTCGATGCTGCTCAGCAGCTGGTGCTGCCTAGTGGGTAGACGGCTCCTGGGCCTCTCTGCCTCCCTCTCCTTCCTGGCCTCAGCTGTCACTGTCACATTCATCCTTTTAAGACCTGCTCCCTGGCAGGCATCTTACAAACATTTCAGCTGTGGACAGAGCGGCTGTCCCGCGCGCGTTCACAAAGCGGACGGCAGACGTGGGGGTGCTGCGCTGCGGCACTGTGCCCGGGAGCACGGCTCTCCTGCACTCCGGTGCTAAGAGCTGCCCGGGTGAGCGTGGGACCAGAGCTCTCTGGGCCTCGTGGACTCGAGCTCCCTTTTCCCGCCTGTAAGAGCAGCATTTTCTGAGCAGTTGCTGCCCAGCTAACCACCAGTGCTACCAAATGAAGGCCGTGCCCTCTCCCTCCCAGCACACTCCTTGAGCCGCCTCCCTTTCCGTGGGTGCCCAGCGACATGACTGAACGGGGTCTCCTTGGGCCGGGGCAGCCGAGGCCACAAGCTGGGCATTCAGCCAGCTTAGTCCTCCCTTGCTCTGTCCTGCCTGCCTCCTGCAAGGGGGGGAGTAGGGCGGGAGTTCACTAGCTGAGCCCGAGCTCCCCGCCAAGCCCCTTCCTCTGTGGGCGTACTCTCTCAGCAAACCTTTATTAAGCACCTTCTGTGTATACTTAGGAGAGACCCTACCTCAGAGAGGGAGAACAGCTGAGACCTTTTGCAGGAGCCTGGCATCCTTAGAGAGCTCTTGTTCTCAGAACCTTTTCCTTTTTGACTGCAAGTCCGCCATCGGCTGGAGCCCCCTGATGGGTGGCCGCGGGAGACGGGAACAAAGAGACTGTTGACTTAATGAGGCCCACGGAGTGGGTACTTCCGCAGGCTCCCAAGGAAGGCAGGTTTTTCCTCTTTCATTTTGGAAAGTGACAGCTGACAAGGGCCGAATACAGACTATTTTTGGCTCTTAGGACTTAAAGATTCTCCGAATCCTTTCTTCTTAGCTCTCTCCCTGCTGTCCTGTCATTATTGTCACCCCCCACAAGGAAATACAGCCTTTTGATCCTCACCCAATCAGGCAGAGAGTGAGCTGTAAACAAAAGTGAACTCGTGACATGAGGCTAGGGGGAGGGATGTTGGCAGCTTATTCCTCTGCTCCTGAAAAAAAAAAAAAAGCATCCTGTTTGCTGTGCCAGGATGCCCACCCCGGGGTACTGCGCCCCAGCTGCCGAGGCCCAAGAGAAGCTGCTGCCTCCCTGGCCACCGCAGACTGAAGAGGCGTCACTGCGGGCGCCCTCTTTACCACGGTGTCATGGAGAAGGGACTGAGTGGCCGCAGAGGGCCCTGACAAGCAGCTCCATGCAGAACCTTCACCCCCAAGGCCAGCAGAGGCTGGTAGGAACTTGGAGAGAGGGCCATGTAGGGGGACAACCGTCAGTTACCTTTGTGAGAACTGGCCAGGTTCTGGCTCTCCAAAATCTGAGACTTTGGAAGTTACTCTGCTGTTCTGCTCTTTGGTGGCCTCATTTATAAATGAGAATCCTGATTGTAGCTGCCTTCTAAAGCAGGAGCAAGGATTCCTCGAGATGGCCTGTCACCTTAGCACCAGGCCTGGCCAGTTGTAAGTACTGACTAAACGTTAGCGGCGCTCGTTACTGTGGGGGCTCAGTGAGACTGGGTCTAAGATGACCAGGGCTGACTTCCTTATCCCCCGCTCCACCCTCCGCCCTCAAAAGGGAAATCTAGAAGGGCTGGTTGGCTTGGCACTGATGAGCTCCCTCTCCTTCTTTGCTCTCCTTACCCTTCTCTCTCTCTAGGGGACACTACACAGAAAATGAGAGCTGCTCACTACCCTACCCCAGCCGAATTGGACGCGTATGCTAAGAAGGTCGCAAACAACCCACTGACTATAAAAATCTTCCCCAACAGTGTGAAGGTTCCCCAGCGGAAACACGTTCGTCGTACTGTGAACGGCCTCGACACATCAGCCCAGCGCTACAGCCCCTACCCGACTCAGGCTGCCACCAAGGCAGGCCTGCTTGCCATTGTCAAAGTGCCAGCCAAAAGCATACTCAAGGACTTTGACGGCACCCGAGCCCGATTGCTCCCTGAGGCCATCATGAACCCCCCGGTGGCGCCCTACGCTCCTGCGGCACCCAGCACTTTAGCCCACCCCCAGGCCCAGGCTCTGGCCCGCCAGCAGGCCCTGCAGCATGCACAGACCCTGGCCCATGCCCCTCCCCAGACGCTGCAGCACCCTCAGGGTATCCCGCCACCCCAGGCGCTGTCCCACCCTCAGAGCCTCCAGCAGCCTCAGGGCCTGGGCCACCCTCAGCCCCTGGCCCAAGCCCAGGGCCTGGTCCACCCTCCAGCCCTGTCTCACCAGGGTCTCCAGCACCCCCCCAATCCCTTGCTGCATGGAGGTCGGAAGATGCCAGACTCAGATGCTCCCCCGAATGTGACCGTGTCTACCTCAACCATCCCCCTTTCGATGGCGGCCACCCTGCAGCACAGCCAGCCCCCGGACCTGAGCAGCATCGTGCACCAGATCAGCCAGTTTTGCCAGACGAGGGCAGGCATCAGCACTACCTCAGTGTGCGAGGGCCAGATTGCCAACCCCAGCCCCATTAGCCGCAGTCTGCTCATCAATGCAAGCACCCGGGTGTCAACCCACAGCGTCCCCACGCCAATGCCTTCATGTGTGGTCAATCCCATGGAGCACACCCATGCGGCTACGGCCGCGTTGCCTGCCACAGGCCCTGTCAACCTGCCCGCGGGCATCTCTCGAGCCCCCACTGGCTACCCTAGCGACCTCAAGCCAGTCGCCTGGAACCAGCACCAGCTGGCCCATCTACAGCAGATGTGCAGTGAGGCCGGGGGGACGCCGGCCCCTGGCCTGACAGGCAAGCATGCGGCAGGACGTGAGTTGGCAGGGCCCGGCTTTGTGGGCAAGGCCCCTGCCTACCCGCAGGAACTCTGCCTGGCACAGTCCTTCCATCTGAAGCCACCCCTGGAGAAGCCAACCCCATCCCCACCCGTCAACGGCCTGGCAGCCCCATTGGCCTACCCCAATGGTCACTACTTCCAACCCCTGTGGAACAACATTCTGCCCACCCCCAATAGCGACAGCTCGGGGTCTCAGGACCTCGCCATGCCGTTCCATGGTGGGCAGCCCACGGGTGCACCCCTCGACTGTGGGACGGCTGCTGGGGCCCACTACCGAGCAGGGACCGGGGGCGGTCCAGTGGCAAGCCAGAACAGCCTGATGCAAACGGTGGATTACCTAAGCGGGGATTTCCAGCAGGCCTGCTTTCGAGAACAGAGCCTGGCAATGCTGAGCAAGGCCCACCGAGCCCCTGGCAACCGAGCCCCTGATCCCGCAGATAGTCGAAATCTTCATATTCAGCACCCCGGGTATAGATAGGGAGCTCTGGTGCCCTCCACAAGCTACACATCGTACATCACCCTCTTAGGTCGAGACTTACTTTTGAGTTATTGGGTAGTTTCAAAATTGCGCTGCTCCAATGTGATCATTCTTAGATGTCTAAGAAAGGGAACTTGGTGGGATCTCATTTAGGACAGCGGGGGCTTCCCCTGTGCCCTCATCCTGTCCTCCACCATCCCCAGCAGCTTCTGGGTTTATGTGAGGACCTAACCCACTCCAGGCTTTTCTCTCTGCTGCCTATCAGTCCCTTTGCCTTGGCCATTTCCCACCAGCCACCTCCCGTCTTGTCTCTGCCTCTTTTCCTTAGGACTGGGGTGGGGGGAGGGGCAGGGCCCTGGAGAGGTGACTCTGGTGCCCAGCCCCTTCAGCTAGGCCTCTCCCTGTCTGTCTCTGTCTCTTTGGGACTAAGAAGCCAGACTTCCCAAGTGCTCTGGAAGCTAATTCCTTATTCACCCAAAGATCTCAAATCAGAACTGACCCAGTCTTCACCTCCTCCCGCCCCTCTCCATTCCTCAGGGCTCTGTTGTACGCCTGCCTTGATCCCAGCCTCTGCACTTGTCCTTGCTACGCTTCTCAAGGGCACCCTGCAGGCACCCGGCCGTAGCCTTGAGGCACGGGGAGAAGATCTTCGTATTGGTATCTCAGTTCCTGACCGTCCCCCTTCCAGCCCTAGAGAAAGGTAGTAAGGTAGTGACCGTTCAGCATAGCCAAGATCGCTTTCTCACTGTTGTCTCTGCTACTGTCTGCTGCTCCCATCCCCCATGCCCCTCCAGAAAGCAAGCAAAACAAAACAGAGTCTTGAACTAGGTAGGTAAAGGATGATCACATTGGAGTTCGGAATTAAAAACACCAAAAAAAAAAAAAAAAAAAAAAACCGTTTGGTTCTGTCTACACTGGCTAAGAATACTGCTCTACACTGTAAGTTTTAAATGTCCTGTTTCTGTATGAATGTCGTGTGGGTTTGAGTAGCGTTGTGTGAGCGGCCCCACAGGTACATTCACCCTCTTGTCACCTCCTTTTGCAGCCCCTCAGTTTAATGAAGAAAGAAAAAAAAAAAAACAAAACACAAAGCCTTAAGCTCTTTGAATTCTTCCTTTACCGACTGAGCATGTCTCTAACAGCTGGAGGCGGACCTCTGTGGGAAGCAGCCCCTCCTGCCCTTGCCCGCCCTTCACGCGCCCATCCTTCACCCCATGCTCAGCCTGTCTCATTCCCAAGTGGCAAATAGTTGGCTAGAAATTTAAAACTTTTCTGTAACTTTCAATTTAGATCATGTTTTGTAATTTTTTGCACCCTTCTGTTAAAGATACGTAGTCGTGCTCTTTTTTTTTCCCAACCAAATAAGCCCTTACCTTTCCTCTTGTCTCTGGGGAACGTGAGCTGATGTTCTTATTTAAGATTTGGGGTTTTGTTTACTATACTATCTACTGTTCTTTAGCCAGAAATTCTCTAGTGATCTGAAGCAATGTGACTGAAGACCAGTTTTTAAATTATGTGTTGGCAAGTTGCCTTATATTTAAAAAGAGGAAAAAAAAAAAAAAAGAAAAAATGCCTGATTGTGTTATGCCAAATGATAGCAACATGAAGTCCTAATTTATTGTTCCTGATTTCCCTGCCATCTGTGAACACTGGTACCTCCCTGTCCCCGAGCTCTCAGGGGCACCTGCAACTTCTGGTGCAGGGCCTCCCCCCAAGGCGTCCACCGTCTCACCCAGGGCCCCCTTCTGGTTCTCGCTTCTTGGAGTTATATTTAAAGAGCACCACTGTCTCCCTTTATCCCTCGCTTGACCTCCAAACCAGATATTTTTGCCGTAATTTTTTCCAATGCCTCTCCCCGAAAGGTGAGCTGCCATCTTAGGAAATTGGACCAGACACCAACTTGGGGGCTTTAAATCAAACCTCAGTCCCTCAAATCTCTTCCTGTGTAGGGGTGCAAATCTCTGAAGCTCTCACTCCCACCCCTAGTCTGCATGGAAAATGTACTGTGACCCCCCCCCCCAGCCTCCCAACTGCCCTTGCCTTTGGTGTGAGATGTTTCCCAGTTCACCCTGAGCCCTCTCCCCCTCTGCCAGCCAACCCCCAACCAGCAATAAGGGTCCAAGCCAGGGCCTCCTGTCCACACTCCCTGCCTCCATCCCACACTGCCCCTAGGGAACACCTGATTCCCTACGCTGTCCACATACTGTAGCATTCATTCTCCATCTCCCTCATCTTCTCACCTGTGGTGGTTTATGGGTGTGATGGGGTTTTTAAGATTATTATAAACCAGTAAAAAGAAAAAACTCACCTTCTGATCTTGTCCTATTCGTTGAATGCTGCGAATGTTTGAGGTGATTTTTCTTGTAATGGTTTCTGACATCTCATTTCCAGAAGGAAAGCCAGTCCTTATTTTTCAGAGGGCAGCTGTATAGTGTCTGTCCCACTCCGAAGCCCTCCCGGTCCGTGAGCCCAGAGCGGGTCCGTGGTGACTGGAAGGCACGGGGCGGTGCACTGCAGCCGGCACCCGGGGCCTCTCCCGGGGCTGCCCTGCACGGCCGGCCGTGTGTGCTGCCGCTTGCACTCCAAGGACCATTGAGAAAGGGATCTGCTTTGCTGATGAGCCAGCTGAAGACGAAATGTCCCCCCCTTCCCCTTCTCCCACCTCCAGCACTTACGTTTTAAAGATTTTATTTGACACAGAGAGGGAGAAGCAGACTCCTGCTGAGCAGGGAGCCCGACATGGGGGCTTGATCCCAGGGCCCTGGGATCATGACCTGAGAAGAAGGCAGACGCTTAACCCACTGAGCCACCCAGGCGCCCCACCGCCAGCACTTTGGAAGTTTTGAGGGCCTCTGACTGGTGGAGGTAATAGGTGCGGTGATCTGTAACACGTGACGCAGCCCCTCAGATGGAGTCGTCAAAGTCCAGTCCCTTTCTGAGCATGCCGGTCTCTGGGGCGCCCTTCTTCCTTTACTCCATGCTGTCCCTGTGAAAGCAAGCCACCTGCCTGGGTCACATACCTGCAGTCAGCCCAGGGTCACCCCGCTAGGGTAGACAGGTGAACCCGCTGTCTGGCCTCTTTGGGCAGGTGCTTATGGAGTCCCATTTTGCCTGCAACCGCACTGGAATGAGGAGGTCTGGGGTCAACCACGACACCCACTGTTGCACACAACTCCAGGAGGCGCCATTCGACCTTCCCTGTGCACGCGCCCCTAGAGCGGAGCATGGCAGTCCTGCCAGCAGAGGGAGCCCACGGGAAAGCTGATGCTGGACGGGCGGTCCCCCCTCTCGCCGGCCGCAGGAGCTGCAGAGCAGCCGTTCGCTGGAGCCCCTGCTTTTCCCTCCCGGCTTCCAGACATCGCTGTACCAAGATGGCTTATCTGGGGAGTGGGCAGTCTTTACTTTCTCAGCAAGGCGACCAGGGCCCCATCTTCCCCTAGGTCAGTGAATTTGACCTTTTAAAGGGTGAGCTGGTGTTTGGTTCCTCAGGCTGGCTGTGTCGACTGTCCTAGCCCGTCACCTAACGAGGGCTCTTCTCACCTCAGCCCGTATGTGTAAGAGTGAAGGCAAAAACCCCAGCCCTCGAACCTTCCGCTGTTAGGTAATAGTTGCCACACACCGGTCCTTTTCCCAGGGCCAAGCAAGAAGAGTAAGGGACTTGATGCTGATTAATCGTAAAGTTTACAAGTCTAGGGGAACAGGAGTACTCCCATTTTACCAATGAGACTAACGGTGCCCCATGTACAGAGCAACTTGCCAAAAAGCAAGCACAGCAAGGATCCGAACCCAACTCCACCGCCACAATTAAAGGGAGCTAGTCCACCAGGGATTGCTAGAGCTTCAAACAACCCCGGCCGTCTCAAAGCAGCTCAAAGTTCGCTGAGAAGTCAGTTCACGGCTCGTGCCTATTTCATCAGCCGAGTGTGGGTAATCCCAGGCACTCACTGAGGCCCGTATGGGAAAGTAAACATGCAGAGGAGGAAGTCCAGGCGCGTTGACACCTCAAAAAGCCGTTGGCTCGGCTTACTCCCTGGGCATGGGCTGGGCTTTGGAGCCGGATTAACATTCTGACAAGCACATATTTTGTGCTGGGAACAAGTACTGTGGTCTTAGAAGTCTTCACTACAGCCGGCTGAGATGGGTTCTTTTAGGATGGTGGTAAAAGGGATTTCATTTGCCTGTTGTATTAAACGAAGTCATGTACGTAAAGCGCTGAGCAGTGTCTGCCACACGACAGCTATCATTAGACCAAGAAAGACCTACCTCGGCAGAAACACTGTCGGGTGGGGTATGGCTGGATCAGGGACTCCAGGCTTATAGAACGTTCGGAGCCTGCACCTCCCCCATTTAGCCACCAGACGGCAGCAGCAGGCAACTGCGTCCCGCACAAAGCCTGATGCAGCTCCTCTGTCGTCCACCAGAGGGCGAACCGGCAGGGGAGAGTGGCAAGCAGCAGCCCGACTGGCCCTGAGCCTTCACAGCTGGGCCCAGCCTTCCAGGGCCCTAACCATCCCAGATAAGTCAGGCTGGAACCAAGTTAATAAATACAATTCAGGATTTATTAAAAACCAGGGCTCCCCTGCCGTGCCCTCCTGGCACTAAGTAAATAAATAACCAGAGGGGGCACAGCCGGGGAAAGAGGAAGAGAAATCAGATCTCAAGACAGATTCTTTTAACTACCCCTCACTTTCCCAACTCCCCCCCCGCCCACTATGGCTCTTGGGACGTAGCACCAGCAGGCACCTCAGTCCCGGGTAGAGTGTGGCCGGCACCAAGGCAGGTCTTTCTTCCCGCCCAGGAGAAGAGACAGACCCTGGGATCACTTGTTCCCAAGCCCTTGATGACCCCAAGACCTGTTCCCACCCAGAGGCCAGGGCTGAAGCACCAATAGGAGGCACCTGAGGGTGGTAGGGAAGGTGGGAGGGGGAAGAGGGGAACAGAACCCAGGCAGCAGAACAGGCTGAAAGGGGGTCCGGCCCCCTCTCCGGGTTCAGCCAAGTTCCTGACTGGGGTCATATTCCACCCTCCCTTTCTCCGGGAGCCCCGTCTGCACTCAGCTGAGGATCTTTCGGGGCAATTCAACAGAGGCACGGATGAAGACGGCATCATCCCGCACGTAGTTTCGCTTGCGGATATCCTGGTGGGAGATGAACTTGGGATACCCAAAGCCCAGAGAGCTCTCATCCAGGGAGCCCCGCCAAGTGCCCGGTTTTTGGAAATTCTTCCAGTTTGGGTCGGGGTGAAAGGTCTCAGTGACATGCTGTGGCTTGGCCAGCCCAGGGTCGCTCTGATCCAGCAGGGAGAAGGTGACACGGCGGGCGAACGGCCACTCAAGGAGATTGTCAAAGGCACCTGGCAGCACGCGGATGTAGAGCGAGAGGTGTGTGCCCTCCCCACTGCCGTTGCCATTGAGGAACGCAGACACCTGCAGCTTGTAGCCGTACTTGTGCGTGTAGAAGGCCGGGCTGAAGCACTCGAGGTTGGGCTTGGCTTTGGCTTCCTGAAGCCGCCGTCCGTAGCCGCTGATCTTCCAGATGAGCACGCCGTCACTGCCCACCGACAGCTCCTCCAGCTCCCGCCGCAGCTCCTGCAGCTCCTGCCGCTGCCGGCTCACCAGGGCGCACATCATGGCCAGGTGTGGCTTCACGCTCTCCTCCACGTGCCGTGCCATCGCCAGCTTAGGGCACTGTCGGCCAAGCCCCAGGTCGGGGGAGGAAGGGAGGACGGTTCTCAGTAGGCACAGGCCCAGGGGAGGGTGGGGGGGGGGGGGCGGGGACAGGGCTGCAGGTCCCCAGGGGAAGACAGAGGACACTTAGGCCGGCGGTGGCCAGCAGAGGGAAGGAGCGAAGGCTTCAGAGCAGCACAGCAGGGACCACCAAGGGCCTGTCTGCATCTGAGGCTTCAAGGACCAAAAAGGGGGCAGAAAGCGGAGGGGCGGCTCACCCTGTGCTTGCAGCCGGAGTCCTTGAAGGGACACAGCACCAGGGCCGTGCTGCAGCTCTCCTTCAGATGGCCAGGCAGGTCCTCCCGAGCCACCGTGCCCACGCCACACTGGTTGGGGCAGGGCACGGGCAACCTCGGGCACTGGTACTGGTGGCTCTAGGGCCGCAGAGGCAGAGACACGGCGGTCAGCAGCTGAGCTCCCCGCCCCCCGCTCCCCGCCCACCGCTCACCCCTCGGGAAGGGCCTCACCTGGATGGTGTCGAAGACGAACTCCTTGGCGCAGTAGGTGCAAGGCTGGGTGCGCTTGGGGCACTCGGAGGTGGCGTGCTGGGCCAGCAGGCGCCGCATCATGCGGGCCCCGCACTTGTTCTCGCAGTACACGCTCTCCTGGGGGCACACGCCCTCGTGGCTCTGCGGAGACGCCCAAGAGGCCGAGGTGAGGGCTCCCCGGGCTGGTGGGCGCCCCACTCTCCCGCGCCCCTCAGCCAGGCCCCTGCTCACCTCAAAGGCCTCCCCACTGAAGTCGCAACCGCAGAACTCGCACTTGAGGCGCCGCTTGGGGCAGTCGTGCTGCAGGTGGGCAGGCAGGTCCCGGCGGCTCAGCTTGGTGGGGCAGCGGTTGGGGCAGGGGATGACATTGAAGCTGCACGTATTCAGGTGGCTCTGGTGGCAAAGGAGGCAGTGAGTGCCTGCCAGGAAAGGGGTCGGCCCCTCCCTGCACAGGAGAAACTCACCTGCAGGTGGCGGAGTGGCCCGCTCCAGCGGCAGCCCTCCTCGCTGTGGATGCAGCGGATAGCCAGGCCCAAGACCTGTACCTCCAGCTCGGGGTCCGGGTAGATCTGGGTGGATGCGGAGGAACCATGCAGGGTCAGAGCCTGCTACAGTCCCCAGTTACACTCCCCCACCCCCCCGCCAACAGCCTAGCTGGACCATAGCGGCAGTAACAGGCTCTCCTGAGCTGTATTCCCGTGCCCAGGGATGAAAGGCCCAGCAGGTGCTTATCTGCGGCAAAGCTCGATACCAGGGTCCCCAGTATGCCTGCACATGACACTCCCTTTGGAGTGGCAGCCAATCAGCCTGCTCAGTTCCAGGCAGCCCTCCACATCCTCTGCTTCCTTCCTCCTGGTAGAGGGGTCCTGGCCGTCAGCCACGGGTCTGGCTTGCCACCCGAAGGGGAGGGGAGCACTTCTTTTGGGCACAGAGCAGCTCTGTGCACCCCCACAGGCCGGGCATTGTGCCTGCCCTCCAGGGCAAACACTGGCCTCATTTGCAAACTGGCCCAGTGGGAGGGAAGAGGCCACCTTTGTGGGGGCACATGATTCCACAGTACGGAGTTGACATTGGCCCTGAGCCAACTGGCTGCCAGCAGCTCCAGCCTCCACCAAGGGCAAAAGCCTGTAACCTGGGCCTCTGCCTGGCACTGTGGACTCACCTTGGCATAGTCCAAAGGAAGCTGGTCCTCAGGGCATTTGAAGACTCCTTCACTGTGAAGGGGGAAGGGACAGGGTCAGGCTTCAGCTTTGGGAAGGGGGAACCCAGGCCCCACTCACCCCCTCAAGGGTCCCTTCAAGGACTCCGGCTGCAAGCACAGGGTGAGCCGCCCCTCCGCTTTCTGCCCCCTTTTTGGTCCTTGAAGCCTCAGATGCAGACAGGCCCTTGGTGGTCCCTGCTGTGCTGCTCTGAAGCCTTCGCTCCTTCCCTCTGCTGGCCACCGCCGGCCTAAGTGTCCTCTGTCTTCCCCTGGGGACCTGCAGCCCTGTCCCCGCCCCCCCCCCCCACCCTCCCCTGGGTCTGTGCCTACTGAGAACCGTCCTCCCTCCCTCCCCCTCACTAGACCTGTTGTCAGCCAGACCCCAGAAGATCCCAGCTCTTGTCCTGGGGAGAGGGGCTCTGGGCCCAGTGGAGGCAGACAGCTGCCTCAGACAGCATTTGGCCAACAGGTGGCGGCTGGTACCCCTCCCCCCAGGAGGGCAGCTGGACTGGAAAAGAACAGGACACCTGCACTCCACCACCATTAGTTTTCACTGGCTGGGGGGATGGGATGGGGGGGCAGCGACGGGCTGAGATTAAGTGGCAGGGCTCCCCAGCCCCCATTAGGGTTCATGTCCAAGACCCAGAGCAAAGGTCAGTTAGGGGCCACTTTATCCCATCCCTTCCCTCCTCCCATGAGGGTGTGTCTTCTAAAGCAAAGAGGAGAGGCTCACCCTAAGGCACTGTTTACAGTCCTATCCAGTCCTAACCACCTGCCCCTGGGAAGGGGCTGCATACCCCCATCTTGCACATGAAAGAACTGAAACGCACAGGAAAAGCAGCACCTGGATGTCTGATTCCACAGCTCACATAGCTTCCACTACACTGTACACACAGGAGAGAGGCTGGGGCAAGAAACCCCTCCAGGCCAGCTCAGCCAAGGCTGGTCACCGTAGGGCAGGCTCTGAAAGCTTTCTCACCTTGCGCCAATCCCCACTTCCTGACCCTGGCCAGGACCAGTCACACACACCTGCCATGGCCTAGGCAGGGCGAGGGCTCACCCAGTAGGGCTGAAGGCCCTCAGGCATGGCATTCCTGGCAGCTTTGAGTCAGGCAGGTGGGAGGCAGAAATCGAGGAGGAAGCGGAAGCCACATGGCAGCCCTGTCCATGATGGTACTTTGTAGGACCTGGGCAGTTCATACCCCAGGTGCCCAAAAGATTTCTAGCACCTACCTCCCCTGACCCCACTACCACCACTGGCCAGGGCACCAATGCCAAGAACAATACATGCCCAGGCACTGAAGAGGTGTGCCCATACCCACAGGGCAACCAGCCTTCCTAGGCCAACCTGAGTAATAGCCCTGGCAGGCATGGAGAAAGAGGGGTGGGCCATGGGGGAGGGGTCTGCTTGGCTGCTTCAGGAATGTGCTGATTTAGTGGTTTGGGAGACAGGGAGGGGACTAAAGCAAGTCCCCAGGCTTCAGGCAGATTAGCCAGAGCGGCTTGGGGCCCAGCCAGGACAAAGGTTCCGCCAGGGCTATGGACACCCTTGCTTGTAGGGTAGGGGATGGTGGTGAGGGACAGAGCCTGTTCAACCACTTCTTTCCTTCGGGGGGGCCTCAGCTGCACAGCTCAGGGGCTAGGGGAGGGGAGAGGCAGGGGCCGAGACTGCTCCAGGCTGTGCAGTGGAGGCCCAGGCCCAGGGGAGAAAACAGGATGGGGGGAGGGGGCTGTGGGAGAGGAAGAGGGGATTTCCGGGAGGGGGAGGGGCAGAAGCTGGGGAGAGGGGCAGAGGAGGTGGAGGGAAACGGCCTGACAGCCCCCTCCCCTGCTCCCTCCGAGGCAGTAAGGGTGGGTCAGCTGCGAGTGGGGGCAGGGGCTCAGCTGGCCTCATCTGGAAACCAGAGGGCCGGGGAAGGGCACCGCACAAGACAATGGGACTGTGTGTCTGCAGGGGAGTATGTGTGCACACTGAGGGGAGGAGGGCGGAGAGAGGAGGGTGAGGGAAAAGGAGGAGGGGGAGCAGCAGCTCTCGCAGGAGCATCTGTGAGGGCAGGAGCCGGCCCAGGCTGTGGGGAACTGAAAACAAAGGGCCTGCTGAGATTTCCGCTAGCGAGGGGCTGCGGAGGGCGGAGGGGGGGGGCACGATAGGTAGGAGCCCCAGAAGTGCTCCTTGCCTGGGCCCCTAGCTCCCCTCAGCAAACAGCCTCCAGACAGGCGGCAGTGGCTGAGCCGGCTTTCCTCCGTGCTTTTGGGGCACGACCTCCCCAGGAGTGGGGGCTCCCACATCTCGCCTCCCCACACCCGGGCCTGACCATCTCCAGCGAAGGAGTTTAGACCGAGGACACCGCAGAGCGCCTAGAACTCAACAGATGCCTCAGAGCCAAGGGGTCACCTAGATCCCTGGTTCAGTAACACCCAGAGTGCGACCCCCTCCCTCACGATTTACGGACCATCCTTGGTACTCAAGATTCCCAGGGGCGAGGAGGGACACCCGAGGGGCTCCACTGCTTCAGGGGCGATCTGTAGTGTCACAGTCTTCCCTCTGTTGTGTGACCAAAAGCAGCCCGGCTTAAATCCCAGTTAACCCTTTAAGTAATTGTGTGACCGTGGGCAAGTCGCAGGCTTTCTTTCTATCTCTTGTTGCACCATCTGTGAAATGGGAGAACAATAGCTGCCGTTCTCGGATTGCTCTTAGGATCAGAAGGGGTGAGATGGGCGAAAACTCCAGGAGCTTAAGGTACTGGGCGGGACAGAGGGTTCTGGCCTCCTCTTCCCGCACGGATTCAAAGTTCAAGAATGAGGCCGCTCCTGCTTTCAGGTGAGGGGGAGGGCCTGCCACGGGTCAGGAAGGGCGTCTTCGGCTGCCTCCTCCCCGCCGGCAGGCACGGAATTCTTCCCAAGGGCCCCGGGACCCTTAGGATTACTGCGTGGGGTCCTCCCTCGGGGCCTGACGTCACCGCCGCCCCGTGACGTCACGGTGGGCGCCCCTGAGGTCACCGAGCCAAGGCGCAGACAAAGGCCCGGCGCGCCTCCGGCCTGGGCCCCTCCCCACGCGCCGTCCCCCCTCGCCACGGCCACCGCCACGGCCGTTCCCCGCTCCCCCCGGCCCGCACCTGAGGAACTCCTGCAGGCAGGTGTCGCAGAAGCGGTGGCCGCAGGTAGAAACCTGCACCGGCTCGCGCATGGGCTTCCCGCACAGCGGGCACAGCAGCCGCCGCTTGGGCTTCTCCAGGAACTTGTAGTCGAAGCCGGGCATGGCGGGCGGGCGGCGGGCACGGGCAAGCGGGGCCGGGCACGCGGCGGCCCCACAGCCCGCGCCTCGCTCCGGCCGCGCTCCCGGCTCCGGGCGGCGCCGACTGGCGGCCGCGGCCTGCGCCCAGCCCCCGAGCCCGCGAGCCCGCCCGCCGGAAGAGGGGGTGGAGCCGCGCCCGCGCGGTCCTAGCGCCCACCGCATCCAGCTCCCACCCACCTCGCGGGCTCTCGGCTTCGGGGTCGGCGGGCGGCCAGCCTGGCGCCCTCCACCGAGCGCTGGCTCCTCGCTCCCTTTCGGAAGAGAGATCGTGGCTCGACTTCTCCCCGGGGCTGGGGGCGCCCTGACGCTGGATGGGGCGGAGGGCACCGGCGGCCGGGCTGGGCCGCGCCACAAAGTTTCGCTTCTCCAGAGTCAACAGCTCGGTCTCGGGGGGCCATGTGTCGCCCCGAGGCCCGGGACTCCAGTTTGCAGGTGCTAGGCAGCCGAAGCCTGGCAACCAGATCTGGGGAGCTCGGCTGGCGCGGGGAAGACGAGCTGGGCGCTGGGCCAGAAGAACCTCGGCCCCAGCCTCGGGCTGCGCCCACATTCCTCCCTGGACCGCGGCCCTGCCCAGCTCTGGGGTGTCGGACCGCCACCCCCACCCCTGAAGAGACCACATTCTAGGCAGGCAGCTGATGTTTTTATTGGCGCGATTTCCCAGTCATCTGGAAAACTGGTCTGGCCCAGCTAGCTACCCTTTCTCCCAACCTGCCTTGGGGGAATGGCTGGGGTGAGGGGCAAACTTCAGCAGGGATCCCCCTCTGCAGTAGACCCTTTGGTGCCCTTGCAGATGCACTCCCAGTCCGCTCAGAAGTTGTGCAATGAATCTATGCCTCAGGATCTCTCAGGATCTTGGAGTGGGGTGGGGGGAGGCTCCCTGTCCCAGGCAATGCAAAAGCTAGTCGGCCAGAATGGCCAGTCCAGGCAGGACGGGGCTTGCCCTGCTCCAAAGCACCGAGCTGCTCTCCCAGGGGGCACTGGTGACTTATTTTCCAACTGGGCCGGCGTAAGGGGCAGGATCTGGGTGGAGTCACAGCCGCCTTCAGCTTTTTTCTGCCAAGACTCTGGAGACCACCCTGCTTGGGAAGGTTGGGTCTGGTTTCCGACTCTAGCCAGGCGGGACCCTGGGGACACCGACTTAAGAGGGGTGGGGAGAGAAAAGAAAGATGTTGGGGGAACAGGGTGGGTTGAGGTTTACGGATCTAGGGCCATAGGAGAGTGGGCGCGTCACTGGTTCTTATACCACACTGAGGACCATCCAGGGGGCTGGTGGGAACAGCATTGCTGCGGGCATCTGCGGTTTTCAAGCGGGTTCCAAGAAGAAGCAATATCAGGGTGGTCGGGAGGTGTTTCTAGGTGCCTCAGGGTGGAATCTGCTCATCTGTAACCGCTGGAAGGTACAAACAAGAAACCCCTGCAGCCACCCAGAGGGCAGCGCCTCCAGCGAGGGGCACCCACCTCTGCTCCCACTCCCACCCTGGGCCCTGGACTCTGGACCCGGACAGGTCAGAAGCAGAGGTTCTAACTAAACTGGACTGGGGGTAGGAGAAAGAATGCCTCTGGGCCCTGGGAAGCCCCTCCATGAGGCCCAAGAAGCAGACTCCCTTGCCCTCCCCAGGCAGGAAGCTGTCTTAGCCTGCAGCTTCTGCTTTCATTTATCTGGGGGCTTAAGCTGCTTTTAGTGATTTGGGCTGTGACCACTGGGGGGGTGGGAGTGTGGGCAGAGGCCTGCTGGATTAACCCTTGTGGGGGTGAGGCGGGAAAAGTTATAACTCACCGCGAACAGCCAGGAGAGTGTTTCCATGGCAGCAGGACACCGAAGTCACTGTGTAGGGGTGTGTCTCATCCAGCTGCACTGGCCGAGGGAGTCCAGCATCCTCATCCCTTCTTCCTAGTCGACCCCGGGCCCCTTTGCCCCAAGAGTACACTTCACCTTCTGCCAAAGAGAATCGCAAGGAGGGAAATAGGGGGACACAGCTTAGCAAGCAGCCACCCTCCTGGATGCCGTCCTGGCCCCAGATGGAGGTTGGGCAGCCCTGAGCAGGATACCCCCCACTGCCCACGGGCCTGCCAACGCCCCTATCTGCCCCCATAGTGCCCACTAATCGATCACCTGCCCCGATGGCTACAGTGAAGGCATCTCCACAGGCCACCATCGCTATCTTCATGTTCTGCAAACCTTGGACTTGACAAGGTGCCCTGCTGACCCGGCGGGCATTGGTGCCCAACTGCCCATGCTGATTGCTGCCGAAAGTGTAGCAGTCGCCAGAGGCTGTAGGGGAGGAAACAGGAGAGGAAGGAAAGGGGTGCCTCGGCTGAGATCCTGAGGAGGCCAGGAGAGTCCACCTGGGGCTGCCTGGGCCCGGGTCCTACTCACCAGTCACGGCAGCTGAGTGAGCAGTGCCCAGGTCCACGCTGAGCAGGGGCTCCTGGTCGAGGGGCGCAGAACCTAGTGGTGTGAAGCTCAGGGCCTCCTCCACCTGCTGGTAGGGGGCAGGCTCCTCCCCCAGGGAGAGGTGGTCCAGGCCCAGCTTGTTGAACCTGAAGGTGGAGCCAGAAGCCAAGCCTGACTGATGGTTTGCATAGACCCCCCTGACCCCACCAGTCTGGGCAAGAGCTGGTCCCCAGGAGACAGATCCCACCCTGGCTTGAACCCAGCAGCACTCTCAGCCCCACCCTCAGTTCGGACCCTGGGTGGAAGGTAGGCAATGACAGATGGAGCATTAGAAGCCGGGGAGGGGGAGGGGCAGGCTAGTATTCACCTGTTACTCCCACAGGCCAGGGCTTGGCCAGGGACAGTGAGGATCATTGAGGAGTCAATGCCACATACCACCCGCTGGGCTTCCTGTCCTGGGGGCATGGACACCTGCTGGGGGCAGCTGTGGGACTCCCTGGTGCCCAGGCCCAGCCGGCCTACAAGGAGAAACCAGGATGGGGCTAGTTTGGGTTTCAAGGTTGGTGATGCCGGGATGAGGAGCCACCACAGAGAGGTGGTAGCCCCGTGAGTGCAGGCTGCGCCCTCAGCCTGCAATACCTAACCTGGGGCCCTACTCCTCCTTAAGGCCCTGTTCAGATGTCAACTCTGTCTCCTCCAGGGACGTCCCATGCCATTCCTTGGGTTCCCACATCTCTGGACCTTGGGGGGAGCCCTGATGCTCTCTGTCCTTTATTGTAGGGAGATGTCATTCCCCCCCCCCACTAGAATGAGTCTGCCAGGAGGACAGAAACCCCATGTGAGTCCTCTCTAGTTTCAAATGCCCAGCATGACATCTTTTTTTTTTTTTTTTAAGATTTTATTTATTTATTCGACAGAGATAAAGACAGCCAGCGAGAGAGGGAACACAAGCAGGGGGAGTGGGAGAGGAAGAAGCAGGCTCATAGCAGAAGAGCCTGACGTGGGACTCGATCCCAGAACGCCGGGATCACGCCCTGAGCCGAAGGCAGACACTTAACCACTGTGCCACCCAGGCGCCCCCCCAGCATGACATCTGACCCAGAGAGGGCCACCATAAGTACTGCCAGATGAAAGAGATCGCTCGTGACGTCATAAGCACCTGAAGGAAGGGACTCTTATGTTCCTCTTGTCTGTCCACCCACCACAGGGAGGGGCTCATACTAGATGTCCAGTAAAGCTTCGCTGAATGAAGAAACTAATGGAATCGGAAGAGCAAAGAGGGAGAAGGGGCCATGGGGTGGAAGGAGGGTATAAGGAGGAACAAGTCCCAGCGAGGGTGCTGTGGGGGGATGGAGCCCAGAGGCTGGAACAGGGTGGAGGCCTTACCACCGTCTCCGCGGCCCCAGGCAAAGAGTTCTCGCTCAGTAGACAGGGCCAGCACGTGGGACGCCCCACAGGCCACCTGCACCATCTCATAGCCCAGCAGGGCCTCCACAATGGTGGGCTAGAGAGAGAGGGGAAGCAAGAGCGACTAGGCAAGGGGGCTGGGCTAGCTTCCTGGCTTCAACATCCCATGGAGGGATGAAGTTGAAAGCAGCAAATTCTCATGAGACAGCTGTGTCTTTCACTCACACACACACACACACACACACACACACACACTGCAAGCACTGGGGAAACCTGGTCTTACTGTAACTTCCGCTGGTGTTGCCCAGAACAGGTGCAGCCCGGGAGCTAGAGGGGCCTGTGGCTGCTGGGGATCCCCGGCCCCCAACTTGGGTGTCAGCTGTCAGATGTGCGCTCCTTGCCATTTCCCCACTTCCTCCTCCCCAAGGTACCGGCAGCACCCACCTGGCTGAGGTCATTGAGGCCGCCATGGCCTAGGCACCCATTGCTGCCACTGCCAAAGGTCATGATGATACCTCGGTCTGCAGAGCAGGGGTGGTGAGGAAAGAGAAGGGAGAGAGGTTGGGCTGTTTTTCCAGAGAGGCCAGTCCACAGGTTGGAGGGAGCAAAAAGTTGGAAGCGAAGCCTGGAAGAATGGGACAGGAGGCAGAAAAAGACAGGCAGGGTGTCTCTTCGTGTGCGCTTGGACAAGTGACAGTCTCTGAGCTTTAGATCTGAGCTTTCCAGATCCATCACTGAGCCTCCCTCAGATAAGGATAATACACAGTAACTACCTGGCCAGGCCTAGTGTGAAGGGTAAAGGGGATTGTGTAAGTAAAGCACCTCTCTCTCTCAAGATAATAAATACATCTTAGGTAAAAATGAAGCACCCGGCGCAGGATAACAATAACGAGTAGAGAGAAGCATTCACGAGTGAGCAAATGACAACCAATGAGGGAAGTCGCTCTGGGGGGGCCTTCTCGGACTCTGTGGGATGCCCCAAGTTAGTCCCCTGCCGGACTCACCGGTCAGGCAGGCTGTGAAGAGGTCCCCACAGGCCACGTGCTTGATAGTCACGCCCGACTGGCCCTCCAGGAAACGGGAGACGAACTGGGGCTGCTGCTGCTCCACGGCCCCGGGCAGGAGGGCGCCCCCTCCGGCGCCTAGGGGCGGGGCCTGCGGGCCGGGAGAGCGGGTGGGCGGCACCTGAGCCTCAGCTCCTGGCCCGCCCCTGCCCCCTCCAGCCCCCCTCCCCCAGCCTGCTCACCTCCCACAGGATGAGGCGCCCGGAGCGCGTGACGCCCGCTTTCTGCGTGCGTCCGGCTGCCACCTGGACCACTTCTGTGTTGAGCATCGGCAGCCGCAGCGGGGCGCTGAGCCCGCCGCCCCACGCGTACACGGACGACAGCGGTGGCGGAATGGCCGGCCGTGGGGGTCCGCGGGGTATGCCTGCGGGACAGCGCATCAGGCCTATTAAACTGGTGGCAATTGCTTGGCGTCAGGGCGCACCGGCGGTCGGCCCCGACTTACCCCTGCAGCGGGCGCCCGTGGTCCTGCTCCCTGTGCTGCCGCCGGGGGCCATGGGTGGCCCGGGGACCAGGGACTTCTCTGCCCTGTGGGTCACAGGGGGGGCTTCAGGACACAGTCCATTCCTGGCACCCCCACACGCAGGAATGGAGGACTTGCCCTGAGCTCCGTCTGCCCCAGGTTTGTTGTGCTCCCGCCGGGTGCCCCCCGCTGCCCAGAGCGCCCTCCCCCACTCCCTGCACAGGCCTCCTCATGCGGACACTGCCCAGGTCGGTGTGCAGGTTGAGGAGGGCGCGGATGCAGAGGGGCTGTGCCATGATGTGGCTGAGCGGGGGCCGCTGGGAGGGCTCCAGGCTGAGCAGACTGAGCACGAGCTGGCGCAGCTCCGGGCTGTACCGGTCAGAGATGGGCGCAAAGGTGCCGCTCATGATTTTCAGCACCAGCGCTGGCAGGTTCTGTGAAAGCACCGAGAGTGAGGTTGGCCAGAGCCTGGGTCAGGCTCTTGGGTGGCAGCACCTCCCGCCTCCAGGCCTAATGGGGTGGTCAGAGCCCTGCACTGAGAACTTGCGGTCTGACAGGGGACTCCCAGTGAGAGGAACTCCTGATGGCGGAGCTGCAGCTATGTCCTCAGAAACCCTAGGTGGTGGAGAGAACTCAAGTCTTGCCCTCAGAAGGGTCCCTAATCTGGGGCGCCTGGGTGAGCAGTAGTTAAGTGTCTGCCTTCGGCTCAGGGCGTGATCCCAGCGTCCTGGGATCGAGCCCCACATCAGGCTCCTCTGCTGGAAGCCTGCTTCTTCCTCTCCCACTCCCCCTGCCTGTGTTCCCTCTCTCGCTGGCTGTCTCTCTCTCTCTCTGTCAAATAAATAAATAATTTAAAAAATCTTAAAAAAAAAAAAAAAAAAAAAAAAAGAAGTGTCCCTAATCTGGTGGGAGAGCCCTGCCCTCAGGAGTCTTCAGTTTAATGAGGGACCCAGGCCCTACCTTCAGGAACCCATAGCCCGAGGGCAGCCACAGCTCTTCCCTGAGGTAGTCTACCACTCTGATGAGGGAAACAACTCAGCCAAAATGGAAGAAACACAGAAGTGGCTGGAGCCACGGACTTCCAGGGGAGGGAGATAGAGATTTCCCAATTGTCTCTTTGGGGGTATAACTCACCGCAGCTTCAAAGGCCCTCTTGAGACTGGCCAGCTCATAGAGGACACAGCCCAGGGCCCAGATGTCACTCTTCTGGTTGTAAGGCTTGCCCTCACACAGTTCCGGGGAGATGTAGCATGGGGTGCCCACCACCTGCAGGAGGGAAGTAGGTATTATTATAGTTCAGGGTAGGGGAGCCTCTGTCCAAGGCCCGCAGGAGACTGCTTCTTCCTGCAGGACCACCCAGCCGGGGGCTAAGGGGCCAAGGTCTTGGGGAGGAAGGGGGTTAGGATGTACACTGAGTCTTGGCCCTCAAAACCTCCATCACCCTTGAGGTCCCCTCTGTGCCCAGGCACCGTGTAGGCCTTGCTCTTGCTACTAAGGATCTTGGAGATGCCGAAGTCACCAATCTTGACAACCATGCGGTGTTTGTCCAGAAGGATGTTTTGAGTCTTGAGGTCCCGGTGCAGGATGAGGTGGGTATGCACGTGGTGCAGCGCGAGCAGGATCTGCACAAAGAAGTGTAGGATGGTCTCCTCCTCCAGCAGGGAGTTACAGCGCTTTTGGATGAACTCAGCCAGGGTGCCACCTGCGGCCGCAAGGAACTAGTTAAGATCTAGGCTTTTCCCTGCCTGGGACTCTCCTTTTAAGAAACCAACAGCCCAGACAGGGCAAGGGCCTGCTAGCCTCACACAACTGGGGTCACAACTCTATACCTCTGACCCTCAGTCAAACCCATTCTGAGGAGGGAAGCCGGCTGATCTGTGACTGCCTGTCCAAAGGTGAGAAGCCCTTGGAGCCTGGCCAGTACAAGGAGGCTGGCCCACCTGGTGCGTACTCCATGGCGATCATGAGGGCCTTGTCTTCCAGGAAGTTCTCATAGTACTCAATGACATTGGGGTGGTTGAGTAGCTTCAGGACCTGGCACTCATTTTGGGCTGCCTGCCGCTCTTCTTTGGTCATCTGCTCCACTGGGATCTGCTTGATGATCACCAGCTTCTGGTCAGCCTTACGCAGGCACAGGTGCACAATCCTAGGGACACAGAGTACAGGGGTGGGTCTCAGCGGAGCCTCCAGCCACACATCACACAGGGCAGACTTAGTCACTGGATGTTCCTTAGAAGAGGGGATGGGCACAGAGACTAAGAGGTCATCTAACTAAATGCATAGAACACTGAGTTCAAGAACAGGGAGAACTGACTGCAGTTCTCAGAACACTGTGTGAGACCTTGGGCAGGTCATTTAACCCGAGGCTCAGTTTCACCCCAGGCACAGTGAAGTTAGTCTTGATCTTCCTAAGTTCCCATAGACTTTGGAGTTAACTCCTGGGTTCAAATCCTGACTCTTCCTCTTACTACTTATCAGGTTTGGGGTTGTATGACATTTTCATCTGGAAAACAGAATCAATTTCCCTGGGTTGTTGAGAGGATCAAATAAGAAAATGCATGTAAAGCACTGAGCACAGTGCCTGGCACATCAAAAATGCTCTATGAGTGGAAACCGTTCATACTGTTATTTTCTTCCAACTCTGGTCAGTGGCCATAAAAGCAGGGTTCTTGTTCTCCTTCGCAACTATATTCCCAGAGCAGAGCCCAGTATTTAGCACATAGTAGGAGCTCAGTGAGTATCTGCTGAATGAATGGACTGTAAGATGATCATCTAAGGATCAAATTTATATATATATATATTTTTAAGATTTTTAATTTATTTGACAGAGATAGAGACAGCCAGCGAGAGAGGGAACACAAGCAGGGGGAGTGGGAGAGGAAGAAGCAGGCTCCCAGCGGAGGAGCCTGATGTGGGGCTCGATCCCAGAACGCCGGGATCACGCCCTGAGCCGAAGGCAGACGCTTAACGACTGAGCCACCCAGGCACCCCTAAATTTATATTTCCAATTCAGACCTCTCCTCTGAGCCCCAGACTCACAAATCCAACTACCTGTTTTGCATTTCTACCTGAATGGCTTGCAAGCATCCTAAATTTTAATAAATTCAAAATAAAACTTTTGATTTTTGCCCCCAAACCCTTTCCTTCCTCTGTCTCTTCCATCTCAGTAACTGACACCATCATTAAAGTCAGACACCTGAAAATCATGCCAAAGTCTTTCTTCCATTTCACACTAACATATCAGTAAATCCTGTTTTCCATCTCCAAAATATTATGAACTCATCCATTTCTGACTTTTGTTATAACCCTTGGCCAAATCATTCATTCATTCTTTTTTTTTTTTTAAGATTTTATTTATTTTTTTGACAGAGAGAGAGACAGCCAGCGAGAGAGGGAACACAGGCAGGAGTGGGAGAGGAAGAAGCAGGCTCCCAGCGGAGGACCCCGATGTGGGGCTCAATCCCAGAACGCCGGGATCGCGCCCTGAGCCGAAGGCAGACGCCCAACGACTGAGCCACCCATGCGCCCCCAAATCATTATTTCTTGTCTAAAATACTAGCCTTTAAAATGGTGCTTTTCACTTCTGTCATCCTCAAATCTAAGTTCCACACAGCAGCCAGAGTGAACATTTTAAAAATGCAAATCATATCAAGACCATTCATTCTGCTTAAACCCCTTCCGTTTTACACTTGAAATAAATCCAACCTATTTACCTCAGCCTATTAGGCCATCATCCGTCCTTTGTGACAATCACATTTTATACCATTCATCATATATATTTATGTGTACCATTCTTGACCTTGCCCACTACATTCCAACTTCACCAGTCTTTTTCTCAGTTTCTTAAATACTCTGAATTCTTTCCCGCGTAAGGACATGCTGCTTCCTCTGCCTGAAAAGCTCTGCCTTCACCTTCAGATTACTGGTTTTCATTCCTCAAGTCTCGGCTTTAAACTTCACCTCTCAGAGAAATTCTCCTTGACCACCCCAAATAAGTACTCCCTGGTGTATGCCACGCTCGCAGCTTGTTATAATTGCTTTAATATCTTGTTTATTATTTTACTAGCTCCGAGTGGGAAAAGACCAAGCCTATTTTGGTCTTTACTGTACAGTCGGCGCCGAGAGCCTGACGGGTATAGTTGGCGCTCAGTATTTGTTGAATGAATGAGTCAGGAATCAAAGAACAGAATTCGGCGGGGGCGCAAAGGCTTGTCGGGGGCGTGACCTCGTTAGAGGCGGAGTCTCCCAGCTGGGACCGGGACCGGAAGCCTGGGCGGGGCTTGCCAAGGGGGCGCTCACGCCTCGGGGCGCGGCTAACCGGGCAGCGAATTCGCGGTCAGAGTTGGGGCTCACTTTCCCTCTCCCCGACCAATTTCCTTCCCCACATCCCTGGCTCACCCGAAGGCACCTCTCCCCACCACTCGGATCCGCTCGTACTTCTCCATCTCATTTCTCAGAGTCACATTTCCGGAACCCCCCACACCCAGACGCGGCGCGTGCGCGGACCCGCCCACTCTAAAGCCACGCCCCCAAGCTGCCAGTTAATCGCGGGCGGAGCAAGTGAGATTGGTGTAGGTTTCAGGTTTGTATACATGTTGTGCTGTTTACACAGTCCTTGCAGCCCCCGCGCGCAGTTGCTTTTTCAGGATCCCAAGAAATGGGGTTTTATACCATTTCTTGGCGCTTTTGGCGGCTAGGGCAGCCATTCCCTACACATATGTCCGCATCCGACCCTCGCAAAGCTTCCTTAGACCGGAGGGGGTGCCCTGCACAACCAGTGAGGGTGGAAAGCGAGGACCGACCTCTCTCAGCCCACTTCTTTGCCCACTAGTGACTCCATTCCGGAAGGAGAGAGATTTTCATTGGCACGCAAATGATAAACTACCAAAACTGTACCAAGAGCGTCAGCACTCTCGGTCTATGGGGCAGGGAGCAGGGTTAGTTTCGTGTTTGTCTAGGGAGGGACCGGGGAAACCCCGAGCTGATTCACCTAGGGAGGAGGAGACTCCAGGCTGTCCCAACAAGTGAGCACCGCGCTCGTCAGAACTTTCATCACACCCCTGCACACACACAACTTTGCCGCCTTCAACGCTCAACTATAGGGAGAATCTCCTTCGGGGGAAGATGAGAGGGAAGTGGACAACTATCTGAAAGCATCAAAGAGAGGAGGAAGGAGATCTGTTTGACCCATGTGGGTTCCAGGCTTCTGCCTAAACGTAGGGGCCTGGTTAGTAAGATTGTCTAGGATCTTGACCGGAAGTGAGTTTAATTCCTGTTGTCTCCCTGTGCCTCCTGCTCTGTGCGAGCTCCCTAAAAGCTCAGTTAAGGAGCAAGAGGGTGGTGATTAGCTAAGAGACAGTGTCCCTATTTCTGAGTAAGTGAGGAATGTGAGGAAAGGAGTGTTTATGTTCTGTTCCGCCCCACCCCTCAAAAGGTACTCAAACTTGCCCACGTGAAAGACACCTCTAGAGGGGCCCCACGAGGGGTCCTTGGTTGCTGGTTCAGGCTGCTGTTGGCTGATGAACAAAGCTGCCCTGTGAGCAAACGGAAACTCCGAGGGGAAAAGCCGTTCAACCCGGGACACTCGTGCTCTCACCTAGAAACCAATCGGGCCGTGGTTGACCCAGGAGCCCCACAGGGGTTAATATGTAACCTTGGAGCCATCAAGGGAGGCAGAGCAAGCACCCAAACCTCTTGGTCCCTGGGTCTCCAGCGCCTAAGGCTTCTACCTTTCCCTCCCTCTTGAAGCATCTTTTCCCTAGCCCCGCCCCTCCTCCGACTACTCCCTTCTTCTCCTTTACCACCACCCCCAGCCTCGGGTTCTCAGTCTTTCCTCTGTTCGCACCTCGTTTGTTTGGAGGCGGGAGGGGATCCCGCGTCAAGGTGGGGATAGGCTGACACCTAGTGACCACGAGCTGCAACTGCTCCAGGCCGCTGTCCTGAAGAGTAAGGGTCACCCCAGCAGCCCGGGCAAATCGGCGGTCTTCCTCGTGCCAGCCTCGAGGGAGCTAGGAGAAGAGCTGGGACTGTCTGAGGGAGGATTGTGACAGCCGCTCGGCCCCAGGAGCCCAAGAGCGGGCTGGGAAGAAGGGTGATGGATCAGTCGACCCTTTCTAGGCACCGAGTCGATGCGGGGCGCCGTAGAGACTGATAAACAGGCCGGTCTCTGCCCTGAAGAGATCCAGTGGCCGAACAGGGTATGGGCGGAGACCATTATCGAGGCGGGGTCGAACCCCTCCCCAGCACCAGGGCTTAAAGGACGCGGGTGTGTGACGGGCCCCGCCCCGCTCTGCCCAGAAAGGAATTGAGGGCGGAGAGAGAGTTCTCTCAGTACCCGCCGAGGCGGGGGAGCCGGTCGCCCCGGGGAAAGTGGGGACGCGGGTTAATGAGGCCAAGCGAGCGAGGCGGGACTCCGTCGGCAGTCGGGAGGCGCCAGCGAGGGGTGCAGCGGCGTCGGCGCCCCCCGGACAGCCCCTTTCCTCCCGAAGTCCCCGGGAGCCAGGCGGGGCCCGGAGGCCCCCGGGAAATGGGGCCCGGGCCCTCGGTGCCGCGGAGGCGCCGGAGGGGCGGGGGCAGGCGGCCGGGGCGGGGCGGGGCGGGGGCGGCTGGGGGCGGGGGCAGAGGCCTGCGGGGAGGGGACGCAAGGAGCGCAGGGGCCTAGAGGGCTCCGCGAAAACTGTGAGCCTGGAGGCCGGCGGGGAGGCGGCCGGTGTGAACGGGCGGGAGAGGAGCCCCGTTCCCGGAGCAGGCCGACGAGGCGGCTTACGGAGCAGACAGACAGACAGCAGGGAGGGCCACCATGCCCCCACTGCTGCACCCCGCCTTGCCGCTGCTCCTGGGCGCCACGCTGACCTTCCGGGCGCTCCGGCGCGCGCTCAGCCGCCTGCCCCTGCCCGCGCACGTGCGCGCCGACCCCCTGCGCACCTGGCGCTGGCACAACCTGCTGGTCTCCTTCGCCCACTCCATTGTGTCCGGGGTCTGGGCGCTGCTGTGGTGAGTGAAGGACTGGGGGAGTGAGGGTGGCTGGGGGATCCCACGTTACTCTCCGCATCACTCTCTGGCAAGCCCAGGCCATGCAGTCTCACCTGACTCTGTGTTTAGAAAGCTCTCCAACTAGGAGCGGCAGAGGCCCCAGGGGAGCAGGAAAGCTCATCTGGGAACCGGGAGACACCTGGGTTTCAGCCAAGCTTCTCCTCACGTCCCACAAAGCCAATAGCGCGAGCCCAGATTCCCCGGGGACTGGGAGGGGTAATGGGGGAGTAGAGGGGCCTTGGGGATGCGGAGATGTTGAGAGCCTGCCTTCCTTCCCAGTCTATGGCAGACCCCCGAGATGCTGGTGGAGATTGAGACGGCGTGGTCGCTTTCTGGCTATCTGCTGGCTTGCTTCTCCGCAGGTAGGTCGTGCCCAGAAAATATTAAGTAGGTACGGAACAGGGAACTTTTTGTTCGGTTCCTTTCATGAACTTTTTCCATCCCCCCGCTAGGGTATTTCATCCACGACACGGTGGACATCGTGGTTAGTCGTCAGACACGAGCTTCTTGGGAATACCTCGTTCATCACCTCATGGTAAATGAGAAGCAGGGGATGTGGTGTAGGCTTGGTGCTAGCAACCTGGTCTCGGTTCTTTCTGAACCTGGGAGGTAAAGACCATCCTTCTTAACCCTGTTTCCAACCTGTGTCCTACATCTCATACCAGGACACTGGAGGTTGTCAGTTTCTGCCCTTGGTGAGTTCACTTTTGAGGCCAGCAATCCATGGCCTTACCTATTACCTCCTTGAACAGTTTGGAAACCCTCCCCAGAGTCAGAATCTGTGGGCAGGGATCAGAATTTAATCATGTTGAATCCATCATGAACTATAATCCAGAAGGAATCCAGTAAGGATGGATTTCCCAGCAGTCAGTCTGGTAGCCTTGATATTCCCAACAACTTTCAGGAAAGCCATGGTATCTGGGTTCCCTGACACGTTATCTCCCTTGCCTTCTAGGCCCTGGGTGCCTTCTTTGCAGGCATCTTTTGGAACAGTTTTGTTGGCGGGGGAGTCCTGACACTGCTGGTGGAGGTCAGCAACATATTCCTCACCATCCGCATGATGATGAAGATTAACAATGCCCAGCACCTCCTCCTGTACCGGGTCAACAAGTATGTCAACTTGGTCATGTACTTTCTCTTCCGCCTGGCCCCTCAGGCCTACCTCACCCACTTCTTCCTGCGTTATTTGGGCCAGAGGACCCTGGGCACCTTTCTGCTGGCTAACCTGCTCATGCTGGACATCATGATCCTCATCTACTTTTCCCGCCTCCTCCGCTCAGACTTCTGCCCTGAGCGCGTCCCCAGCCAGCAACACAAAGACAAGTTTTTGACAGAGTGAGAGGCACAAAGCCTGCAACTTGTGGCAAGAGCAAACGCAGCCAAGGACAGCCTCGCACATAAGATGAGCGAATTAGCCCCAAGCCTGGGGCATCTTCAGAGGCCAGCCTCTGCACCTACTATTCAAAATGCTAATGAAGGCACTCCTCTGAAGTCCTTGTCCTTTCTTGGGCAAGGGGTGAGGGAAGCAGACAGACCGGTTGGACGTGGTCGTTGGGTGCGGGGACCCGTGTGATGAAAGCCAGCCAGTCCACACTGCCCTGAAGTGGATGCTAATGAGGACTCTGTGTACTGGTTTCCTACAAAGCCCCTTCCAGATAAAGGGAGGGATTTTTGTCTGTTCTCTTACCCCCATGATGGTGGCAAATTGTAGTTGTCCTAGAACAAGGAACCTTAATCTGGGTCACAAATATCTGAGCTCCCACTGTCAGGATTAATAAGTGTGGTGAGGTAAGAAGGCAGAGTGTTCCAACAGGGTTAAGTAGACCAAAATCTTGCCCAAACCTTGTTCACTTAAGTGTGTGTATACCACAGTATGGCTTCCCCAAAGCCCAACCAGAAATCAACAAAGAAACATATATGGTGAAAAAATTTATATTTAGATTTAGCCAGCTGGACTCAGTTTAGATGATCCCAATCTGAAAAACAAAAGAGGAGCTTTGTTACTGCGAGCTGAAATGTCATGGTTAAAAAGCAAAAAGGTGAGGGTAGGGTCTATTAAGGATAGGGATGCAGTCAATCAGCAAAAGTCAGGTTTTGGTCACTAACAGACACATTACTTGGACAAGGTGGTGGGGGAGTTCACAGCAAAGGAAGCTTACTTTGTTGGCAACATCCAAAGCATCATAGTCGGGAGCCAGTCGAACATATGCCTTCTTTTCTCCATCAGGCCTAGGATAAAGGAAGTCTTAATTCCTCCTACCCTCACTGCCCTCAAGCCTCCCCCTTTCTCCTAGTCTTTCTGGCACACATCAGTGCCACTGGTCATATCATCTTTTTCCCCAAATAGTGCCTTTTCCATCATTTGCACAGGAGGCTAGGGATGCCACCAAACCACAAATGAAGCAAATTCCCCTTTGTGGGGAACACCCCAGAACATTTTAAGACTGAAATCCAGGTAGGTAATCTGACATAAATTGTGCCTTACTCTAGGGCCTGCCCGTCTAGAGGTATAGGGATCAAGAAAATGAACACCAACACCATAAAGTTCTAGAGACAGGAGAGCTAATGTGTCCTCAAAAGTCCATATTAGATACAAAGGACTAGAATTACAACAGAAGCTGTTCATTTCTTAAGGCTCAAAAACTGAAACCTACTTCTGACTCCATGTAGATTTCCTGGCTCCTGACTGAGGCCCTACTCACCTGATCAAGGTGTTGACCTTGGCCACATCAATATCATAGAGCTTCTTCACAGCCTGTTTGATCTGGTGCTTGTTGGCCTTGACATCCACAATGAACACAAGTGTGTTGTTGTCTTCTATTTTCTTCATGGCTGACTCAGTAGTCAGGGGGAATTTGATGATGGCATAGTGATCAAGCCTGGGGAAGAGACAAAATGGTATCACCTGGCCTGGGTCCAATAAGAGGATAGGCCCTCTTTTAGAGCCCAAAGCCAGAAGAGCCCAGGTGCATCAGACCATTAAGCAATCATTTTTGTCAGACTTTGGTCGCTAAACAGTGTCATCATCTGCACCCTGAAACTTAGGGACCTGGGAGTAGAAACCTGTGCACTTTCTTCCCCTTGAAGGGCTTTGTTTTTTTAAAGACTTTATTTATTTATTAGAGAGAGCATGCATGCACAAGAATGAGGGTAAGGGGAAAAAGGAGAAGCAGACTCCCCACTGAGCAGGGAGCCTGATGCGGGGCTCCATCCCAGGTCTCTGGGATCACGACCTGAGCCAAACAGACTGAGCAAAGGGTGCCCCCACTGGAAGTACTTTCATCCTTCAAGTGATTTAAGGATCATCTCTGAGCTCCAAACCCCCTTGCATTCTTTGAGTTCAACTTTTTTTTTTTTTAAAGACTTATTTGTCAGAGAGAGAGAGCGAGCACAAGCAAGGGGAGCTGCAGAGGGAGAAGCAGGCTCCCTGCTGAGCAAGGAGCCTGATGTGGGACTCAATCCCAGAACCCTGGGATCCTGACCTGACCTGATGGCAGATGCCTAACCAACTGAGCCACCCAGGCATCCCCTGACTTCAACATTTTGAAGGGCAAACTTCTAGAAGAAATTTGGAGACTTGAGAGGTTAAACAATTTACTTCAAGAGCATAAAGTTAGACTATGGAGTCTTGAAACCCAGAGTAGAGTTCGAAAGAATGCTGTTGCTTCACTATGAGATTTGATAGATATTTCTGCCCTCCCTGGTTGCTGAAAACTGGTTTGAGGGCCATTGATTGACAGCAACTTTTATTTACAGCCTGAGTTAAGCTTACAGTGGCTCGACCACACCTACCATACAGCTTTCCCCCTGAAATTCAGAAAAACAAGTCTCTTCACCTGGACACTATGTTCCTATCTTAAAACTAGACATCAGGTCTCAATCTCTCATCACACTAAATCCCATGTCCAAAGGGCGGTAAAAAGGGCTTTCCTCCATGGACACAACCCACTCTCCTTGTCTTTTTCTTAAGAAGCAGTGGGAGGTGGCTATTACTACTATTGCTCTAATTTGTGGCCCCCTAAGCTCAGTTTTATTACCAGTAGTGTGACACTAAAACACTCAAGACCCTAAACCTTTTGCCCATTTCCCTCTATTTCTTGAGTGTAAAGACTTGAGAGTAAATCAGAAGAACCTTTTATACACTGTTGCAGGCCTTCTCCGTCCAATACAGATTATAAGTGTCCTTATCAGTCTAGAATCATCCCACACTGTCACCCTCAAGGACTATTCCCTACAGCAAAAGGTGCAATGAATAACTAAACCTGGAACTCCAAAATAAAAAAACATTTATCGAAGTCCTACTTTACACTCCAAGAAAGCAGAATTTGAAACCCAGATCATATACGAATGAATAATTAACCTAACAATTAACTAACCTTAATAGTCACTGAGCAGTTTTAAACAATTCCTGCCAATATTGTAAAAACGTCTCCTTTCGTTCTTAAACAGGGCATAACAATCTCCTCACACTCCCTTTAGAGAGGCACACTCGGTACCAACATATATTTGAGAAGTCATTCTGCAGGTTTGGTAAACTTCCAAATTACGAATGGCCACCCAACATCTTTTCATGGGAAAGGGCAATACTGACTTGTTTCTCCTGGGGGCGCTCTTTCGAGGATATTTGGGCTGCCTTCGGAGACGCAGAGTCTTGGGTCGTCGGAATGTAGGTGACGTGCGAATCTTCTTTTTTTTGTGGCTGTGGACGCCTTTCAGCACTGCTTTCTTGGCCTTCAAAGCCTTTGCTTTGGCTTCGGCTTTGGGAGGGGCAGGGGCTGAGAGAAAGAAAGAAAGAAAACGAGGGCACGGGATTCAGAAGCCAATCACTTCCGTTCTCAAAACCCCTAGCGGGCGCTCCAGAACACGTGCATCAGTGGTTCCTTTGAAGACATCACCAAGTCTCAGGTTAAAATTTTTCCATCATATGCACGATACCGGGGCGAACTTAGAGTAACTCCAAAAATACGACTTAGAAGTAAAGGAACTAGCAATGATCGAACACTTGATACTTGACAAGATGTGTGCTAGTGGTTTTATCTACTTATATAGCTCTAACGGGGGGAAAAAAAGAAACTAAGTTGAGGACTATAATTCTTCAGAGGTCTGGAGACATGGAGCTCCGGCCTGCGGATGCGTCTAGTTCCCCAAAGTCAACAGTCCGACAGCCCTCGACAGGTGGTGCCGGCCGGGCTTGCCTTCCCAAACCTCCTCACACGAGCCCATCTCACGCGGCTGGGCCCACGCGCACCGCAGCGTGCCGGAATGCGAGAAGCAGCTCCGGAGCAGACACCCCAAGGCGTAGCCCAGCCGCTGTCCTCCCAGTTCGTTCACTCTGAAGGGATCCCACGCCAGCTACCTGTGGTAGCCAACCCCCAGCCCCAGCACAAACCTTCCTTCTTAGGCTTCGGCGCCATCTTCGTAAAAGGGATTTTCAAGGCTCGTTTCCAGGGGCTTATAGAGCAGAGTCTCACCAAAGAATCGCGATACTTTTTGTTTAAAGCTAATTGGATAACCTTAGCGCGGTGCCCTCTGGGAATGGTAGTTGGGTTTAATGTGCTCGCGAGAGTGATTAAGCATGCTCCACCTCTTCCTTCAAGAGTCTAAAGCTTCTTGGGGGTTGTAGTTTTTTGGAGACGCGTGTTTATTTGTTGCGGTGGATGTGGATGGTGTGGCTCGCTGCTGCTGGGCTCTGGTCCTGAGCGCTTATCATCTTGATGAAAGAGTACTGCAGTTCCAGGAGACAGTAGCACTGAAAACTGGTCTGAGTATAATTAGGTTGACTCAGGGAGAGTGAAGCGAAGTTCCAGAATGTTAGAGCAGAAATTGGTCCAGGGGCACCTGGGTGGCTCAGGCGTTAAGCGTTCCGCAGAGGTCATGATCTGGGGTTCTTGGATCGAGCCCCGCATCCGGCTCCCTCCTCAGTGGGAAGCCTGCTTTTCCCTCTCCCTCTGCCCCTCCCCCCGCTTGTGCTAGCTCTCTCTTTCTCTCAAACAAAACCAAACCACAAAGTTTTAAGAACTTGTCTGGTCCAAGTCCCTCTAACAACTTCTGTGGAAATTTAGGTCCAGAATGGGGACGTGGCTTATCAATAACAGTATTTTGGTGGCAGAAAAAGTCAAGTCAGGCAGAGGGGAGGAGAAAAGTATCACAGAAGGTAGAAGGTGGCCACATCTACCCCTCTTTACCTATGACAGATTTCATGCGTTTTCCCGATAATACTCTTGAGACTACCAATATTCCTGACACCCGGGGTACAGATTTCTCTAGGGCTTACTAGTTCTTGTGAATAATTTCTTTCACAGTCCCCTTCCTTTAAGTAGTCTTCCCTTCCCTGCTCCAGTCATGTTTGCATCCTCAACTTCAGTTCCTGACACAGAACAAGTTTTCGTAAAGCTTAGGTTTTTTCCCCCTGAGGGTCTGTGTCTCTCCCACCTCCACCCAGCCCTTTCTATCTTCCTCCTCCCATCTTTGGAACCAGATCCTCCTTTTGATGGTGAGGATTATTATGTGCTACACTCCTCTTATATCCTGCAGAACTGCAAAATGGAAAAGTTGTCCTTGGGGGTAAAATTCCAATGGAATCAGAGAACGCCGGTCCCAGAGCGGAGTCCCCTGGTCCCAGAGCGGCGATCTATCCAAAGGGCGAAGTTTCAGGTCCACCTAGCCCTTCTTTAGACTCCATTGAGGGACGCCGGCTGGTCTTCAGCCTCCCACCACTCAGTCTACACAGGAGCCTTGAAGGAAAACACCCCAGACTTTGGACGTCTCTCTCCTCGGTGGGCATCCCCTGTCTGCTTCCCCCACCCCACCCCATCCCGGGCAGAAGGGCGAGCGGGGGCAGACTCTATGAGTCACGTCCCGGGCCTGGAGTTGAGGAGGGAAGCGCCGCCTCTCCTTGGGCCCCTTCTCTCCTCCTTCCCCCACCCCGCCGGCTCCTGGCCCAGCCAGATACTGCGCAGCAATCACGGATTCTCCATCACCAGTTTGACTGGGTAAGGGTCCCCTTGGAGCCGGAGCCCGGCCCAGAGGCGCAGGGGAGAGCGACCTGGGGAACTTCGATCTGGGCGGGTTCCAGCCTGGGTGGAGGCGGTCCTGGTGCCCGTGAGGCGTCTGGCAGGGTACCCAGAGCTGGGGCAGCGCAGTGGGGAGGAGAGGAGGGGGAGGCTGGGACAGGCTGAGAGGCCGGGAGCTGCCGGGAGAGGGGCAGGGGGCGGCCCTTCTCCAGGAATTTCCGGGGATCATGTTACAGCGCTCGCGGAGGGAGAGCGGGGTGGGACGTGGGCCCTGCAGCGGACTGGGCCCGGGCCCCCTCCTCCAGCAGCCCGCGGGCCTTGCAGCGCCATCCCTGCCCACACTGACCCCGTGCGGCGGGGCCGCTCCGCGCCCCGGGGCAGCTCTGTTATGGTAGGGACGCCTCAACCTCGAGCTGTCGTCGGGTCACCGCGGCCCCGAGTCATTGTAGGAACTATCCGGCCCCGAGTTATTGTGGGGTCTGCGCGGGCCCGGCACCCCCCGGACGGGACTTCCCGCCCCCATTTGGCGGCGGAGGAGTCTCCCCGCCCCCGAGTCGTCGTCGGGACGCCCCGGGCCCGGGTGATTGTGGGTTCTCCCCGGCCCCGGATGATCGTCTCATCCCCGTGGCCCGCTGTGGTGGTAGCGTCCCCGAGGCCGCGGGCTCCTGTAGGCTCCCCGTGGCCCAGAGTTATAGTCGGGACACCCCGGTCGCGGGTGATTGTCGGGTCTCCACGGGCCCGGGTCGCTGGGGCGGATCAGGCCCCCGCGCCTTCTCGGGGCTCCCAGCAAAACCGCAGGCGAGATGAACATTCTGGCGCCGGTGCGGAGGGACCGCGTCCTGGCGGAGCTGCCCCAGGTAGGCGCCACGGCCACGTCGGGCTTCTGGCTGCGGTGGGGTGTGGGCGGGGAGGAGGCGGCACCAGATCAGTTAGAGGCTTGGGCCCAGCCCTGCCGCCCAGCTAGGTCTGCTGCTTCTGGGTGGTCCCCTGCCCTCCCCCAGGGCAGCTTGGCTGCGGGACGTGGGCCAGGAGTGGGTGAGTCCCATTCTCTTCTCTCGGTCTCAGTGCCTGAGGAAGGAGGCCGCTTTGCACGTGCACAAAGATTTCCACCCCCGCGTCACCTGCGCCTGCCAGGAGCACCGGACAGGCACCGTGGGGTGAGTTAGACGCCCTTAACTAAGAAAGGAAGTCTCAGGCAAAGCTAGGGTATACAAGCACCCCCTGGGGCTCCATTTCAGCCTCTACTAGCTATATGGTTATTCCCCCTTTTTTACACCCATGTGTTCTCCCTTTTCTTCCCAGCAAGGTTGTGATGAGTGCTATGAAATGGGGTGGGGTAGAGAGGTGGCAGTTCACTTCCTGACACAGAGAAGGTGTTCTACCGGAGAGGGTGGTCACCAGCTCACCTTCCCACAGACCACCCATCTGAGCCCCAGGGCAGGGGGCTGTGCCTGTAGGGATGTCTCCCATTATGGGTAAAACAAGGTAATACTGATAACATCGGCATGCCATTAATTGAACATTTACTGTGTGCCAGGCAGTGTGTTGGTTACTATTATTGTCTTTTATTAAATGGAAAACACCATCGCTTTTAAGATGTATCCTGATTTCAGAAATGTTAAAATGTGGGGGAGTGAAGGGGGAGATATATAGGATATTTATCTCAGAATATGGTACATTTATCTCATTTAAACTTCACAACAACCCAATAGAATATATACTAAATGTCCACTTAACAGATGTTGAAACTGAGGCTCAGAGAGGCTAAGTATCTTGCCCTAAGTCACACAGCTAGTAATTGTAAGAACTGGGATTCAAATTCATGGCTGTCTGATGCTGAAGCACAAAACAGCCTTCTGCAAGCATATGTGTCCAGGCAAGCTGCCTGGGAGGCCTTGTGTCTGTTGTAACGTCAGCCTTAGTGCAGCTAACTTTATAGACTTAGCAGGGAACACTGAGACTCCCTAGGTTGCAAGAGCTAGTGCTCACTCCTCCTGTCCACTTTTGTGTCCTGCAGATTTAAGATCTCCAAAGTCATTGTGGTGGGGGACCTGTCAGTGGGGAAGACTTGTCTCATTAATAGGTAAGAAGGTGCTCTCGCTGAGCTGGATTGTGCTGGGCAGGGTTCGGCCAGACCTAGCCAGGTGGGCTGGGCTCAGGGCCAGAGCATCTGGTGCTCCCTCAGGTTCTGCAAAGATACTTTTGATAAGAATTACAAGGCCACCATCGGAGTGGACTTTGAGATGGAACGATTTGAGGTGTTGGGCGTCCCATTCAGTCTGCAGCTGTGAGTGCTTCCTCCACACCTTCCACCCGTTCCTTCCCCCAGTGCCTGTACCCCACCTCACGCCCCCTTCCCACATACCTGTGTTGTCCCCCCTCCTTCCTCCCAGCTGGGATACTGCTGGACAGGAGAGGTTCAAGTGCATTGCATCAACCTATTACCGAGGAGCTCAAGGTAAGGGCCTCGGTGAAGTGGGGCAGGTGGGTGTTCCTGGTCTCTAATCTAGGGTAGGGGGGGATTTTGGAAAGAAGCTAATAATGTCAGCTGTTTTTGCCACTTTTCTAGCCATCATCATTGTCTTCAACCTGAATGATGTGGCCTCCCTGGAGCATACCAGGTATGTGGGGCTGCTGAACTATAATGGGGGTTCCAGGAAGAGCGGGTTCAGACAAGCGGGGTGGTCAGTGGCATTAGTAGAGAAGAAGAAGAATGCATCGAGGACCAGAGAGAGTGTGAGGGGCATATGAGTATCAGAAGGAGGACCCTCTCCAGCCCACTCATCTTCGGTTGTCTACCCTCTGCGGCAGACAGTGGCTGGCCGATGCACTCAAGGAGAACGACCCTGCCAATGTGCTTCTCTTCCTTGTGGGTTCCAAGAAGGACTTGAGTGTGAGTGTGTCAGTGGTGGGGGGGCTCCCAACTCGGTGAGGGGACCCCATCCCCCCTTGCCGTCTGACTCTGACCTTCCCTCAGACTCCTGCTCAGTATGTGCTGATGGAGAAAGATGCACTCAAGGTGGCCCAAGAGCTGAAGGCTGAGTACTGGGCGGTCTCATCTCTCACTGGTGAGTCAGAAGCCTCGGGTTTTCTGCAGCGGCACGCCCGTCTACCAGGTCTTTCACTCCTATCCCTTCAGCTGTGCCCAATGACCCGAGGCCTGGAACGGCCCCTGAGCACCCATCCGCTCCATGTGTCAGGTGAAAATGTCCGGGAATTCTTCTTCCGTGTGGCGGCGCTGACCTTCGAGGCCAACGTGCTGGCTGAGCTAGAGAAGTCGGGGGCACGGCGCATTGGGGATGTTGTCCGTGAGTGCCTGCCTGGATGAGGGTGGCAGAGAGTGCGGGGAACCTCTGATCCCTGCTTCATATATTTCCCACCCTTCTTCAGGCATCCATAGTGATGACAGCAACCTCTACCTAACTGCCAGCAAGAAGAAGCCCACATGTTGCCCGTGAGTGGTAAGGGGACCGTCTAGAGCCTGCTCAGCCCTGGGCACTGTGCCACCTTGACTCCCCTAGCGCTCGACCCTGGACATTTGCACTGATTGTTTTACCAGACCAAAGAGCTGCCCCTTGGTGGCAGTACCCCTGGAGGGGTAGCAGGGACCATGCTAGTCGCTCCCTGCCCCAGGGACCATGCCAAAGACTAGACGTCCGGGGGCTCTCCTGGGTGCCCAGCAGTGGGGAGATAATCCCTGCTGCTTTTGCTTAGCCTGCGGGGCCCTTTTGAGTATGAGGATGCTTAATGACCCCAGCCTCACACTGTGCCTTATGCATTAAAATCTCTGTTATTAGCAGTTTGGGGACTGGAGTCCTTTGTTGGGGATGAGGGATGCGGAATTGGCAGGGCTGTATGGCTGTCTTGGGACTGGAGCTCCCTGCTGGATTCTGGCCGTCCCTGGGTCCTGGGCGGGGCCCAGACAGGCTGGGAGCTCAGGAACCACATTTTGGAGGGCTGTGCTGGGCTCTCAGTGGTCGGCTCTGAGAGCTCTTTCCCTTGGTTCCTTACCCTCAAGTATGTCCCCCTACGTGGTGCTTATTCCCAAATTTCTACCACTGGATAACTGTTTTCTTTTTTTCACGCCCCCCCTTCCCTTTAAAAAAAATACTTCTCCGAGGGGAGCACGGTAGGAAGTGATTGAGTTTTGGATGCTCTTTGGGTTGACCAGAAGGCCCAGGTCAGGTATGGGCTTGGTTCTTACTCAGAAGATGTGCTGTCTAATGTCTGTCTAACATTATTAGTGATATAAGCATAAATTAATGAGTAATGTCTTTTTACATTTTAAAGCCTGATTAACTAAATAAAACAAACAAACAGCATAGGGGCACCTGGCTGGCTCACTCAGTAGAGCATGTGACTCTTGCTCTCAGGGTCGTGAGTTCAAACCCCATGTTAGGCCTAGAGCTTACTTAAAAAAGAGGAAAAAAAAAAGAAGAAAAAAAACAGCATATTTTTTTCCCCTCTTCAAAAAGAAAAAGACATGCTCTGAGTCAGGAGGTCCCCCATTTGAGTCCTCATTGTTCGTCCTCAATCACTTCTCACTGTGTTCCCCTCAGAAAAGTTTTATTTATTTATTTGTTTGTTTGTTTCCAAAGATTTAACCATTTATTTTAGAGAGAGAGAGTGCATGTGCACAAGCTGGGGGAAGGGCAGAGGGAGAGGGAGAAGCAGACTCCCCACCGAGCAGGGAGCCCAGCATGGGGCTCATTCCAGGACCCTGAGATCATGACCTGAGCTGAAATCAAGAGTTGTATGCTCGGGGCGCCTGGGTGGCACTGCGGTTAAGCGTCTGCCTTCGGCTCAGGGCGTGATCCCGGCGTTATGGGATCGAGCCCCACATCAGGCTCTTCCGCTGGGAGCCTGCTTCTTCCTCTCCCACTCCCCCTGCTTGTGTTCCCTCTCTTGCTGGCTGTCTCTATCTCTGTCGAATAAATAAATAAAATCTTAAAAAAAAAAAAAAAAGAGTTGTATGCTCAACCAAATGAGCCACCCAGGTGCCCCAAAGAGAAGTATTTTTTAAAGGGAAGGCAGGAAAGGGGTGAAAAAAAGAAAACAGTTATCCAATGGTAGAAATCTGGGAGTAAGCACCGGGTAGGAAGGCACAGTTGGGGATAAGGAACCAAAGGAAAGAGCTCTCAGACTCCCAGGCAAATCACTTATCCTCTGGGCCTCAGTTTCCTTATCTGTAAAATCAGGCTAATAATACTGATGACGTTTCATGGATGAAATAAGGTAAAGCACTAACACACATAGGAAGAGTTCCAGAACCTTAACTATTATAACTAATTGGAGGGAAGAGTGGTGAAGAACCTGGCTCCCTGTTGACATCTGACCCAGAGTCATAGATTGCCTGGAAGTATCTCAGACATCTGGGCCAACAATGGTGGGACACATGTGGCCTCAGGTGTTATCCTGAGAGGCCATGGAGAGCCAAGATTAGAACACAGATCCAGGCTCCCAGTCAGCAAGTGCTCTGTGCATTCCATGCCTGGTACCATTCTCACCCAGCCACTCTGTCCTGGAGGGGTTGGCTTTTCTGCATACTCCTCTCTCGTGGCTTCTCCTTTCCTGCTGTTTCTGGAGTTGTCTAGAGCTAAGGTGAGGAGGGGAGTCTGGGTAGTGGCCCTATCTGCTCAGCCTGCTGGGCCTGGAGGAAGGTGAAGGCTGGGATCATGCAGACAGAGTAGCAGCAGTGGGAGAGGCCTTTGATGACTGCAGAAAACAGTTTAAACATCATCCTTCCCCCTTTTTTCCATCTGTTGAGGCATATCCTGGCTTAGGAACCTGGTGCCAAAAGAATTTGAGGGGAGTGATATGTGGAGTGTGGGTGGTACGGTTCTTAACACTTTTTCACACTCCCTGGGATTGTTTTTTCCATGTCTCTTCCCTCCCGGGACTGTGCTCCTCACCCCTCCTCTTCTACAGAGCCTGTAACTCCGTGTGTGTGTGTGTGTGTGTGTGTGTGTGTGTGTGTGTGTGTGTAGCCTGCACCACAGAGCTGCTGTAGGTTTGTGCTGAATGGTGGGGGGGCATCAGGGGTGTGGTTGGGTTTTCTGGGTGCTACCTGTGAGGGGCATGTGCATGTGTGCATATTGCATTAGTCCATGTGAGGAGGAGATTTTCTACGTGTGCAGCGTGTGCGATCGATGCACGTGCAGTGTATGTGCTATATTTAAGGGTGTGAGGGGTGTGTGTAGATTACTGTGAATGCAGCCGGCCCTGCTCCCGCGTCACCGACAAGCCTATGGAGACACATGCGGTTGCGTGAATGAAATAAGACAAAGCACTAACATACATAGGAAGAGCTCAGAAACCTTAATTAGTTTAATCATTTGTTTGGGGAAGAGTAACCGAGACCCTGGCTCTATTTATCGGGCAGGATTGTCTCTGGGACAGGGTGCCTGTGGGGTCTAGGAGGGAACGCGGGGAGGGCGCCTTGGGGCTGGAAGCCGACATCACGTCGTCCACTTGAGAACTGGGCCTTGGGCTCCAGTGGAGGGGCCTGAGGGTAGAGAGAGAGAGAACGCGCGAGAACGCGAGCGAGCCGGAGATTGCCTTGCTCCAGCGCGGGCGGGAGCTCAGAGAAGCCGGGTTGGCTGCGGGGAGGCGGGCGGGGCGCCAGGGCTGCTGCTGGGTTCGGAAGGCTTGGGAGGGGCTGGATTGCGGCGGAAGCTTGAGGTTGAGAGAATGGCTGGGGCGGGGCTAAGAACGGGGGTAGGGGCGGGGCTAAGGTCCGGGGGTAGGACTAAGAGCGGGGAGTAGGTCTGGAGAGGAACTAGGGATGGGACTGAGGGCTGGGCCTGAGCGGCCGAGCTAAGGTTTAGGCCTGAGATAAAGAGGTGGTACTAAGGTTAAAGGTGGGACAAAGAGGGGCCTGGAAAGATCTGGGAGGCCCCGGATGAAGAGCGCGGCTGAAGCTTAGATTTGGGCTAAGACAACGCAGAGCCAGGGGAGGGTGGAGGGAGGGATCGGGCAAGCATGAGGCGGAGTTAAGGGCTGGACAGGGGCGAAGCTGAGATTGGGGTTTACGGTTGGCTCGGCCAAGCTGAGGTTCAGGATTGGACTTCTGCCAGGAAGAGTCTTGTAGAGACGAGAACTAGTCTAAGAGCGATGTGGGTCAGGACGACACTGAGGATTGAAAGGTGGACTAAGGAAAAGATTGAAGACAATGCCAGCATCTGGGAGGAGGGCAGCACTGGTAAAGAGGGGGCGGGGCAAGAGTTTGGGGGTGGGTTTCGATCTGGGGCCGTGGCGCCCAAGGAGGGTTTAGAACTGGGAAGAGCCAGGCGAAGGAGGCGGGGCCAGGGGCTGGGCTGGGGCGGAGTTAGGGCCTGGGGGCGGGCTCACGCCGAGCCGTGGACCAATGATTGAGGACTGGGGTCCTGAGGCCCTGGAGAGTGCCCCCGGGTTCGGCTGATCCAGTCCGGCCGGACCCAGAGCTGCTAACCCCTAGTTTGTAGGGCTGGAAGGCGTTGCCGTGTTTCCCGGCCGCCGCCTAAGAAATGCGGGGCCTGTCTGGAGCGCGTGGTCCAGCACCCACCCAGTCGCCAGGCTGGGGCGGGCGGTTCCATTGACTCTGAGGGGAGGAAGGAGTCTGGAGGTTCCACGCGTGACATCACAATCACCGCCAGATGTGGGCGGGGCCAGAGCGGCATTTCCCCGGAGACGCGTGCACACTGCACTGCCTAGCTCCCTCCTTCTCCCTACTTCCCTTCCTTCCTCCCTTTCCCCTCCCTTCCTCCCCCATTCAGCTGCTTTGGTGCCTAACCTGGAACCCGCCACCTGTGTCACAAGGGCGGGGGGAGCTCCTCAGCCCGCAGGACTGGGAGGATTCTGTACAAATGAGCATCACCTGTGAGTTTTGAGTTAGGCCCCTGCGCCTGGTTGAATGCCCCACCAAGAAAAAGACCACAAGCCTCCCTCTTCCTTTTAAGCTATCATTCTCCTCATTTCATTAAGAAGTCTGCCCCATGTCCGGCCACAATTATTTCTGCTGCAGGAGCACCGGACCCCCTGCTCCAGTAGGAGCTCTTCTCCGGTCTGTGAAACTGGAGAGCAGATTGCCTTCCTCAGATCTGAGGAGAGTTACTAAACCCCACCCCTTGGCAAACAGAGTTAGGATTGTTAGGGCCTCTTGGGGGTTTGGGAGGAGTTAATCAGTGGACCCTGTCTACAAGCCGCCTTCATAATGACTCCAGAGAGAGAAAGAACAGGAGTCCGATAAAGCAGAATTTGAATCCTGACCCTTAGGGTCCAGGCTGGATCTGGTTGTGGAGTCAGGATTGAGTCAAACCAGAGGATGAAGAATGGGCTGTGTTGGAGCTGAAGAGCAGGTGCAGCAGGAGCTGACCGCTAGCAGGATGGGTTTGGGATAGGAACCCCAAGTGACAGGGCTGAAAGAGCACAGGTCATACGGAGCCAGGAAGATTGGGTTTGACTCCTACCTCTACCATCTATTAACTTGTGTCTTTGGACAGGTTTCTTATCCTGAGTCTCTGAGTCCCCATTGATAGAATGGATTGTGGTGAGGATTTCAAATTAAAGGCCTATTTTAAAAGCCCAGCACAGTGCCTAACGTTGGGAAGATGCTCATCCTGGGTCCATTCTCTTCTGGGAAAGCCCCTGCTTTGAACCCTGGGCAGAATCTCCAATGCTGTAGCTTCTTTGTGGTTCCACTGGAGGGTTTATTTCGTTCTACTCATGTCATTCAACCAACCAACATTTACTGGGCACTTTTCATGTCCCAGGACTTGCAGATACAGAGGCAGATGAAATGTGGGCCTTGTTCTCATGTTGCCATAGAGTAAGTGCATGAATACCACGGCAGGGTAAAGGGGCCCAAGACATGTATGACCGATTCTCCTTGGGTAGATAGTATTGTTCTTTCCAAGATGAACAGGTATTTCTGGGGAGGGAGAGGCAGGAGAGAAGGAATGGAGAAGGGAGGGATGGGAGGAAGGATGGATGGGTGGGAGAAACTTATAACTGAGGAAGGAACCAGGGCCTGGGTCTTGGGGGGGGGGGTGTCAGTTATGTCATGATGAGGAATTTGCACCTCATCCCGAAGGCAGTGGAAGGCTATTAAACAGGAGGAATGTGGTGGACCAGTTGGTGTTCTAGAAAACTCAGTTTGGCTGCATTGTGAAGACTGCATGAAGATAGTGAAAGAGAAGGCAGGGAGGCCAGGAAGGGGGCTCCTGTGGCGGTCTTAGGGATAATGGAGGTTTGAACCAAGAGAGAGGCAGATGCAGGGGGCAGGTAGGCGTGGCAAGACTTGGTCATCAAGTTGGTATAGAGGTGAAGGAAAGAATGATCCCTAAATTTCTAGCTGAAATGGAAGAGACAAGAGGAGATGGTTTATGGAGGGTAAGGAGAAGAGATAGGCTTGTGTGGGACATGCTGGTCTAAGATGTTTTGGGAAAGTCCAAGAGGATATTGACCATGTGCTCAAAAAAGCAGTCTGGATTGGAGACCCTGATTTATGTCATTTTTTTTGGTTGGTGTTGAAACCATGTAAGTGGATGGCATTTTCCAAGAGAAGGCTGTAGAGTCTTTGAGAAGGAGGCCAAACACAGGACCCGTAATCACCAATTTTAGGGGTACAGCAGAGGAAAAGGAAACTGCAAAGGAGTCAGGAAGAACTAAACAGCAAGTCAGAGAAGGAAGGCAGATGAGATGAGAGAGATCTGTCATGGGAGTCAGAACAGTTTGCAGGAGAAAAGAGATTGATTGGTCAACAGGTGAGATGAGACAAAAAGAAGGCTGCTGGGTTTAGCTATTAGGAAATCATTGGAGGGGCGCCTGGCTGGCTCAGTCGGTAGAGCATGGGACTCTTGATCTCGGGGTTGTGAGTTTGAGCCCCACGTTGGGCATAGAGATTACTTAAAAAAGAAAAAAAGGAAATCATTGGTGGCCTTTGCCTGGGCTCTTTTGATAGAAGGGCCCAGTAGCTGCCATGTCGTATGTGGCTGGCATAGAAGAGAGATGGAGACTCTGTGTTCACTGAAGATAGGGACTGGGCCTCCTTCACTGGTGCCTAGTGAAGCTAATCAGTATGTCTGTTAAATGAAGGAGTGAATAAACCTGGGTTGAAAAGGAAGCGAGGTGGGATATGTAGTGGTAGAGGGAGAAACAGGGCTTATACAGTGCTTTAAGGATATTCATTTCCTGTAGGAAAAAAACCCCAAAACAGTAAAAAGGGAGAAGGTTAAAATTCTGGCTGGGACCTAGAATTCAGGTGCTTTGGGCAGGAGGAGGGCGGAGGGATACTTCCCCTGGCTGGAGGAGAGCGGATGAGGGTGGGAGCAGCCTCGGGTAATACTGGTGCAATGAGCTGAGAGGAACAGCAGCAGGGTACGAGCTTCCAGAAGGTGCTGGAAGTTTCCTACCTTCCTTCCTTCCTTCCTTCCTTCCTTCCTTCCTTCAATGAATTTTGGGTACTTACTGAGCTGTGGAATATAGAAGGAGCTGACCAGGGACCTGTGGAAAGATGACCAAATGCCACCGAAGGCCCTGCTAAAGTCCCCCAAGCAATGAGCTCAAGGAGCAGGACTCAGCTCTGATGCCCCAAAGGACAAAGCTCATTGTGGGAAGGCAAGGCAAGTGGCAGGCTCTCTGCCATCAGTGTCTGCATTGTGCCGCCGTCCTGAACGATTCATCCTGTGTGTCAGTCTCCTCACCTTGAGCACAGGGCTGTTGGGTTGTTCTCTTGATTTCCGCATCTCAGGGCGCAGGTGGAGCTTCTCAGGGAATGCTTGCGGCGTGAAGGGCATGGGGCGGGGGCTGCAGCTGCTCCCACTCTGTGCTCTCTCAGATGTAAACAGGTTGCCCAGCTGGGAGAGAGGACCTCTGCTGGCTGCTGTGCCGTCCAGCACTGATGCCTCCGCCTTCTCTGAAGGTGGGTCCAGGGAATCCCGGCCCTGGGGTTCCCCACCCCCCTCACTTGGGAAAACTCAAACCTGGCAGGCAGGAGGGAAGGAAGTGTTTGGTCCTGAACGGTTACCCAGCTGCCCCAGCCCCACCCCATCCCCTACTCCTTGTCAGGCCGGGAGGGCCCATTCCCCATTCCCCGAGGCCCAGTCCCCTGTCTTTGGCCTAGCACTTGATGGTGCACAGATTTCTTTCACATGTGTGAACTGGGCCCTCTCAACAATCCTGCACAATACATATTACCACCCCTGCCATGTTACGGATGAGGAAATGAAGGCTCAGAGAAGTAACTTGCCCTGGGACACCCAGCTAGTAAGTGACAGAGCCAAGACTTGGACTCAGGCCCGTCTGATGACAAGTACAGGGCACATGGCACTCTTTTCAGCAGTGCTGAAAAAGGTGGTGGTGACCCAAGGTCCAGCCTCACCTGCCTCATTCCCCGCATGATGGGAAGGGGGCACGGGAGGAGAAGCAAAAAGAGAGGCCCCAAGTGGGTCAGCGGTGGATGGGGGACTCAGGGCCCTCACAGCCTAGTGGGGGGAAGGGAAGGGAGGAGGAATGTGGGGCAAATTTCATACTAAGCTGCTGTTCCCTCATCTCTCAAGTACTTTGAAGGCCACTTGGACTAAAACACCCCCAGCCTGGGTTACCTCCTGGGGGGTGGCCAGTGTGAGGTCTTGTCCCAGTTCTACCCCCGCAGAGGCTGGACAAAGGCTCAGTCCTCCTCGCCTGTCTGGAGGGAGTAAGCCAGCTGTAGCACCCATACCAGGCTGTCCTGGAACTCACAGTGCCAGCTTACTTCTTCCCGCAGGGGTGGGTGGAGCTGGAGTCCAAGGGGGGCCCTGCAAGAAGGTACCTTGTTCTCTCTGTCCTGGTACGTGAATCCTTGGGCACATGGAGTTACTTCACAGGCTCACCTTTTAGATGGTGGCCCGACGGAGAGCCATTGGTAGCCTGGAGCCTTAGGCAGGGTCAGGGGGGAGGCTGTGGGGTAGAGGTTGGGAGACTCCAGTGTGAGCAGGGCTGGTGTTGGCCTGAGCAGAAGAGGTGGAGCCAGGGCTTTCCCAAACCCCAAACCCTCACGCCAAGGGCTTCTCCGCTGTGTCCATGGTACCTGTGCTGCCCCCAAGGGGTGGCAGGGCTCAGGATGGGGGCGGGTCGTTCAAGCCTGTGGCTCTAAGGAGATGGGATGGGCAACGGGGCCTTGATGAATGCGAAGCAAAGGGTGAGCATGGGGAATGGGAGAGAAGTGAGAAAGTGAGGAAGGTGTCAGAAGGGAGGAGGGGCTTGGAGAAGAGGAGAGAAAGCAAGCACCAGGGGCAGGCGGAGGAGCTGAGGAGATAAGGAGCTGACCTTATCTCCCTTCCAGGCTTGAGCCTCCACGCCACAGCAGGTCTCGGGGCCCAGTGATGCTGAAGCTGAGGGGTAGGGACGTAGGCCTCCTGGCCTGTGCAGGGCAGGCGGGAGGGCTCATAAATGGTGCTCCTGTCGGCCATGTGGTCCCACGGTCTCCTTGGCCCGAGGGCCTTCGCCTACCTGGGCAGCCTGTGGAGGGCTCCAGCAGGAGAGGCAGGAGGCGGGGAATGGAAGAGGCAGGTGTCCTGGGGCAGCAAAGGGGACTCGCTGAGACATTTTCCTGGGAGTCTGCAGGGGAGGATTTGTGCAGGGGACCTGAGGGGAAAGGGGAGTGCTGAGTTCCTACTCTGTGGTTACCACTCTGAAGTAGAAAGCGGGGGGTGGGGGTGGGTGGCAGCCGGTGAATTTGGCGAAGCCTTTAGATTGAGCTATGGGCGGGGAGACCCAGAGGTGTGCTGTGACCCAGACTCCCACCCCCTCAGGTGAATTCAAGGACCCGGACAGGTGCTGCTGGAAACACAAGCAGTGCACTGGGCACATCATCCACCCCTTCGCCTCGGACTGTGGCCACCACAACCTGCACCTGCACTCCGTCAGCCACTGCGACTGCGATTCCAGGTAAGGGCCGCCCTCCTCGGGACCCCCGCAGCCCAGGAGAGACTCCAGGGCAGAGCTAGGCCCCACAATTTCCCTGTGGTTCCCCCTTCAGCTTTGACCTGGCGCTGCCAGCCCAGCCCCAGCTTTGTAAACCTGGCTCTGCTCCAGAGCCCTGGGGAGGCGGTCTCTCGGCGGCCTGGGCTGAGTCCGGCAGCAGCCAGCTGTCCCTCAGGCTTCTGCTCTGGGTCCCGGGGGAGTCACAGAGGCGTGGGAGCCGGGCTGAGTCCTCTGTGTGGCAGGCTGAAGGACTGCTCAGAGAAGACAAATAGCGACAACTCCCGAGATGTGGGCCCAGCCTGCTCCCGAGATGAGGGCTCAACATGTTTCAACATCATCCAGTCCCCTTGCTTTGAGCTCATCCCAGAGGAAGAGTGTGTGGAGCGGTTCTGGTATGGCTGGTGAGTGCTGGCAGGCTGACAGGGGCGGCACTAAGGGGCACCGGCCCCCCAACTCTCTGTCAATCTTCTCTTTCCCTGTCCCCCTCCCTCCCAGGTGCAAAAGCTATAGGCCTGTCTCTGTGGCAGTGATCCACCATCCCATCCACCATGACTACGCGGCAGACGACCTGAATGAAGAGGAGGAAGAGGAGGAGGAGGAGGAGGAGGAGGAGGAAGAAAGCAAGCCTCCCATTCCGACCCAGGTGGGGCCCGCTGCCACCGCACCCGCTGACACAGGCATGGGCGCAGTCGCAGGTACCCCGGACTCAGCAGCTCCCATCACTATCTGGCGCTCTGAGAGCCCCACAGGGAAGTCCCAGGGCAACAAGGTGATCAAGAAGGTGAAGAAGAAAAAAGAAAAAGAGAAAGACAAGGAAGAGGAGATGGATGAGAAGGCAAAGCCGAAGAAAAAAGTCAAGAAGGGCAAGTTGACTAAGAAGAAAAGCCCAGTTAAATCGGAATCTTCACCTCCGGACTTGAGCCGATCAGTAAGCCCAAGAGAGTTGGCCAGGATGTCAGAGTCCAGCCCAGACAGCCGGGAAGACCTGGAGAGTGAGGACAGTTACAATGACCCCAGGCGGGAGGAGCCCTCCAGCGAGGATATTGTGGAGTCTTCATCGCCCAGGAAGAGAGAGAAGAACACGGTCCAGACTAAGAAACCTGGGGCGAAGGCCTCACCAGTCAAGAAGGTCAAGAGGAAATCTCCCCCAGCATCAAACCCCAATCTCAGTTGAGGCCAGGGCATCCAGGGTGAAGAATAAACGCGATCAAGCCTGTAGCTGACCCCCTGCTGCTGTTCTCTCTCCCTCCAACCTGTCCCTGAGGGGGAGGGGGCTTCTGGGCATAGCTGGAGCCAGGGGGCCAGGGGGCTGCAGGGGTTTCTGAAGGGTAAGCTGTCTTTCAGGACGGAGTCCATGGGAACGTAGCGGGGAGGGCAGAGAGGAGCAGAGCCTGTTTCTCTGTAACATCCTAGGCTCGGGGCAGGAGAGGAACACATCTGGGTGGGTGGGAAGGAGGCTGCCCATCTCCTGGGAGACTGGTTTGTGTGAAATCCACTCGGGGACAGGCAGTGCTGTCTGCAGTGATACCCCTAATAAATCGAACCTTTTAACCCATTCTGTGCCACTGTGCCTGGCCTTTCCCTCCTCTAAGTGGCCCTTAGGAAGATGCTGGTGGCAACAAAGGGAATGTGATCTTCCCTGCTGGTGTGTCCTTGCTCCCGCGAGGCCCTTCCAGACCTTTGTGCCAAAGGGAATGGAACTGATTTCCTGGCAGAAGACCAGCCTTTTCCTCTCAAGTCTTGCCAACAGCCAAAGAGATCTTGAATGACGGGATGAAGTCAAGACGGGAAACTCAAGTTTGGGTAGCAGTGACCCTTTCTGATTTCTCTGCTGAGCCCCAAACAGAGGAAAGGGAGGGGGAAAGCCTCACCTTCCCAGCACCAACTTGAAAAGCTGTGAGGCGAGGCCCTTCTAAAGAAACACGGAGACCAGGAGTCTAGAACACAAAGAGGCAGTGGAGCTGGGGGAAGGGGTCGGGGCCAGGGGGCTGGATGGACCAAGCTGGTAAGAGGGGGACTGGCCTCCCCTGCAACAGACCGGCACTTCCTTTTCCAGGCTGTGCAGGGGAGCAGGCGAGCATGGGGCCCGTGCTGGGGCAGACGTACTAGAGTAGAGGTACTCTGCTATCACAGACCAAGGCCCAGCGGGCAAAGAGACTGGGGGAAGAGGTGCAGGGGCTCGAAGTGAGAAATTGAAATTTACTCGCGGCCCTTCTTCACTGTGCCAGAGGCGGCTAGTAGGCGTGGTAGATGGTGTGGCTGTGTGCGAGTGTAGTAAGAGCAGCTAACGGATGCTGGGGCCTTACGAGGTCCTAGGCCCGGGGCTGAGTGCTCACACATCCTCTCAAAGTCCTGGCAGCTACCCCGATGAGGCATGTATCACTCCGCTTTACAGAGAAGACGGCTGGCTCAGAGACCACAGGCACAGGCCTGGGAGGCGGAGCAGGGATGTGACCCCGGGCAGCCAGATACAGAAGCTACTTGCTGTTCTGAGTCACTGTCTGATGGCCTGGAAGGAGTCAGGGGGAGCCCCCAGAGCTCCACACACTGCTTTGAAAGCCACCCTTCAAGAGCCGGAGCGTTGGAGAGAGAGGCTTTGTAGAGAGAGAGTGCTCTGTAGAAACACTGTTTATTCAAATGACAGGCAGGAAGCGGAGGCAGCAGCAGGTGGGTGAAGGCGGCCAGGCGGGGGTGGGGCAGGTTAGCACTGCGCCCCCGTGTCCCCTGCAATTCTGCTTTGCTAGCCACCCAAGCTGTCGGCATCAGGGTCAGAAATACTTTCCCTCCTCTCCCTCCTGCCCCAAACTGAATAAATAGCATTCCTCTCCCCACAAGAGCTGGGGGAGACTCATGTGCTGAGCTTGGTGCCCCGGGGTCACAGCCCAGAGTCAGGTGAGGGCAGAAGCTCAAAATGGCTTGTAGGGAGTAGAATACAAAACTGTTCCACTCTCATTCTTGTCTTCCTCTTCTTCCTCCCCGCCACACTCCCCTCCCAGCCTGGTCCCGGGACAGGTGGTCGGTGAGGGCCTGGAGTGGGAGAATCGTTGCCTAGCGTACACTGAGCTCAAATTCGCAAGGTCATCCAGCTTGTCACCCATCCAGGCTGACCACCAAAGAGAATGTCAATTCACGCCACTTTATGGACAGAAAAGGAGGGGCAGGGAGTGAGGCAGTGGGCGGCTGGGCCTCTCCCAGCCTCGAGGTAACCAGAGTCCTAGGAGCAGGCCCCCTACCGATCCATCTCATCCAGGAGCGGGGTGGCATCGCCGGCAATGGACATAGGGGTGCTTTCGATCATGGGGCTGGGAGAGGGCCGAGGCGTCAGCCGCTGCTTCTGTTTCCGTCGCTCGGCTTCCTTCTCCTGTAGCCACTGCTCTGCCATCTTCCCCCAGTCGATGGCGGCGTGGCTGTTGGACCTGGGAGCAGGAAGAAGGGACCTCTGAGACCAGGACTCTCCGGGAGCTCGCTAGAAGAAAGCCTTCCCTCATCCGTCCTTACAGAAACGGACCTCCTATTTTTTGACCGCAGCTGTAGCCAGCTGCCACGTCGCCCTCTTCTGTCTTCTCCCAGAAAGCAGTCGTCCCGGGCTATCACCTGGTCATGACTCTCACAAGGTCCAAGGTATCTGCCTATGCCGAGCCTGTTGGCCTCCTGACAACACCTGTCCCTAGCAACCTACTCTGTGCCACCAACCACATACTTACTTTGGCTGCTGCTGCCGTTGCCGAGAGCTGGAAGAGGGCTGGGGCTGGGCCTGGGCAGACTGTGGGGTGGTGCTGGCCTGTAGCTGGTGGTACTGTGGTGTGGTGATGGGCTGGCTGGGGGTTGTGTAGGAGTAACTGGGGGTCATTAGTGGTGTGGCCACTGGCTGCTGGGCTGGCGTTGGGAACACCTGGAGAAAGGAGAACAGTTAAATGTGGATGAGCTTGGGGCTTGCTGGCCTTGCTATGAACTTCCGGCAAGCTGAAAGCTGGGGCTCAGCCCAGAGCTTTCCAGCTGACCAACCATCTCTTGAGCAGTGTGTGGTTCTAAGCAGCAGAGAGAGGCTAGCAGGACAGGACCTGGCACAAGAACATGGCTGTTTGAGGGTTCCAAAGATCCCAAAGGACCGTGGAAAAATCAGACCTTACTCCCTTTACCCTCAAGTGGGCCCGAGGAAAAGGACCATGGGCTGGAGACAGTTCCTAAGGCTGTGGTGACCCCATCTGTATGTATGAAGCCCCCTACGGTGGGGACTGCCAGAGGCCAGTCTATGGACATGGGTCTGTGAAGGAGGGTCTAGAACGGATGATCGTTCCCTTTCAGTCTTCTCCACCCCCTGCAGGGAGTCTCGTCCTCAAGCCACGTACGTGGTAAGCGCTGCTGCCCCCTCCACTGCCGCCATAGCCATACTGGCTGGAGGCCCACTGGGCTGGGGTGGCATTAGGGTTCTGTCCTTGGCCCGTCACGGCCGCAATGGCACTGAACATCTGTGAGGTCATGTTCTGGGGTAGGGCATTCACAGCTCGCGTCAGATCTGTAAGCACACAGAGGTGGAGGATGGGCATGTTAGAGGTCAAAGTCCTTCTAATGCCCTCCCTCCAGCTCCCAGTCCCAGACACGAGCTCCTCACCTGCAAGGTTGATGTTGGCTGGGGTGGCATTGATAGAAGCAGGTGTCCGGGTCCTGCTGCTGCTACTGGGGGTGATGCCTGTAGGAGATGGCCAAAGTTAGTTATGTCCCTCCAGAAAACTATTTCTGGTTTCACAACACGGGGCTGGAGAAGGTCTGAGGTGGGTGGAGAGAAGGGCAGCTGTGTTGGCCAAGTAGATGGAGGACGTCCTTGATGCCAGGAGGCTGGAGCAGGAGTGAGACAGCTGCGGCGACAGCCCAGTCCTGTCCCTTCCACAGGTGGCAAGCGAGTGCCCTGATTCAGGGCCTACCTGTCCGTCTAAGCACAGTCCAGAGCTCAGGGCAGAACTCACCCGGTACAGGATCCTGGTAGTGATCCTTAAACCATCTGAAAAGTCCATTCACAGTAGGGAAGATCTGGCCCCGGTACCGGAATCCTTCTGGAGTCACCGTTACATATTCTATCCTAGGATTTTGGAAGGAAACACGCGTCGGACACCACTTGGGGCCAGCTCTGAGAGCGGCCAGAACAGATATCTACCATGTGAAGGAGCCAAACTGGGTGCTGGGGGAAAAGGAAAGCTGAAAGAGCCCCGGCTCTGTCAAAGGAGGCTGCACTCTGAGGAGGTGAGCACAGTCAAGGCCAGGAGTCAGCAGTCCCTGGTGTGCTAGGTACAGGCCGCCAGAGGAAGGCCTGCTGGGGGCTGGGCCACCATCCTGGGCTGCAGGATGATGGCAGCACAAGCACGTGAGGGTACGACCGAGGTCACAGTGTCAGAGTTACAGGGGTCTCCCAGGGCAGCAAAAACTATTCCCCATGAACTGGAATCTGGAAGCACCCCTGTTCAGTGGTGAGTCTGACCTTACTCCACACTTCGCGGTGCAGGGAGTGCATGAGGACGGGCTCTGGGTTCAGACCAGTTCCAGTTCTAGTTCTGACTCGGCCACTCACCACCTAGATGACTTTATGTGAAGTTACTAAATCCGAATCTCAGCTTCATTTGAAAATGAGAGTAACAACACTAAAACCTTTACAACTGAGTGTGAGGAATAAATGAGACCGGGCATGGGACACACTTAGCACAGTGCCTGAAATAGGGTTCTGTTCAATTAAGGGTAACTGTCAATTACCAACACACAACGACAAACATCACCAAGTTCTCACTTATATATAAGTTGAACTCTGCTTCCTAAATCTAATGACACTCGAGTGTTGTTAGTTCTGCAACACGGGAGTCTGCATGCCTTCCCGTGGAAAGTTATCATGGTGTCTCTACTCCCTTGTTTAAAGGTCCCTCGTTTGTTCAACTGTTCCTCATGGGACAGTGTCCAGCCAGGAGCCCTGGCTGCCATCCTATGGAAACATGAAGGTGAGTCAGAAAGGGCTTCTCAGAAATGACAACAATATTCCACATGTGCCCAAGATGGTGTAGGGTCTGGAGTCTAGAGCTGCTTGTCACCTAGTCACTGAGTCCCTACTAACAGTCTACACTGTTTATCATGTGCGGGCAATAGAAGGACAAGAGCAGAAATGCACTGGCCTTGGCCAAGGGCCGAAGGGAGGATGGGGGCATAGAGAAGGCTAGACAAAAAGAACGCAGATCAGAAAACAAAAGGGGGGGGAAGACTTTGATTCAGAGTGAGCTCTAGCCCCCAGACAAAGGAATATGTAGGAAGGCCGGCCTGTCAATCACACACAGAAGGGAGCAGAGGGGAGTCAACGGCAGGAAGAGGAGAAGCTCTTCTGACCCCCCTTCAGTGCAGGCAGAAGTTATTTAGCGCACTCCAGCGACTGTGAGCCACCACGTATGACCGCCCTGGCCGGGGCAAAGCGGAGAATAAAAGGGAGAGACCTGTGTCCTGGCCCCCATCTCTGCCAGTCAGGTGGAGAGGGGCTGGTAATCACTCCTTGGGAGAGAGAAGAGGTGAAGGAAACTTTCTCTAACAGGGTTGAGGAAACGTATCTTTCTTACTGAATCTTTGCCCTTTGCCTCTAAATCATCACCCTCTTTCCCCAACTCCAACCTCCACTGCTGGTCTAAACAGGTAAGGGGGAAAAGACAGTCAAGCAGAACCACAGAGAGGACTGCTCCAGGGGTCTCTAACTGCCCCGCCTGCCTGTCTGTGGACCCCAGCGGCAGCACCTTCTCAACACCAGTGCTCACCTGGGTTTACCCCGGGGCTGGTATCCCAGTAGGAACTTGCCGGGCAGTTCCTTGCAGGCACAGATGAAATAAGGGATGAAGGTGGGCTTCTCCTTCTTAGTTTTGATGAGCAGCTCCTCTAATTTCTGGGGGTAGAACGAGGGGGAGAGGTTGGGATAGCCACGTGCTCGGTACACGGTATCTGGTGCACACCCGAGGCGCGCCTCCTTCACCAGCAGAACGTCCCCTACACTGAAGGGAAACCAGACATCCTGGAGTGACCGGGTGAGGTCATGCCTTGAAGAGCCCTGGGCTCACCTTACGGTCACCACCACTGCAGTCCTGGTAATACTTGTGGTTCAGGAGGTCACGGGCAAAGGATGCCATGGGCTGGACATAGCGAGCAACAATCTCATCCAAGTCTTCAAATTCCTGTGGGGAGACGGTAAAGGCCCCACGTGTCACACTGTGAGCTGAGACTCCTGGCCCTTCATCCAATCCACTCAGAAGAGAACCCGTGGGAGGATGTGGACTTCCCAGCCCTGCTGTGGCCTCACTCCACTGCAAAGTCCCCTCCGTTTATCCAGCCGTTTGATCTGTGCCCAGATCTATCAGCTTACGAGGCACAAAATCCTTTATTTTTTTATTTTATTTTTTTTTAAAGATTTTATTTATTTATTTAGCAGAGATAGAAACAGCCAGCAAGAGAGGGAACACAAGCAGGGAGAGTGGGAGAGGAAGAAGCAGGCTCATAGCGGAGGAGCCTGATGTGGGGCTCGAACCCAGAACGCCGGGATCACGCCCTGAGCCGAAGGCAGACGCTTAACCGCTGTGCCACCCAGGCGCCCCCACAAAATCCTTTAAACTGTAACTTCCATTCTCCCCAACAGGGAATTTCATGAAATTTTTCTCTACTGAAAACAAAAAAGAGAAACACGTGTGCGTGCATGCGTAGGTGCGTACACAACCGTGTGCTTCTGCATGTATATTTTCTCCTCTTCCTCCGCTGGGCGCTCTCTAGGTAGTCTATTTTAAAATTTAGAAGACACAGAAAAAGGAGCAAAACATACAAAAATGGTTATCAAATGACTCATCTCACAGTCAACCTCCTGTTCTGTTGCTCTGTGCAGCTAAAATACATGTAACACATATAAGTCACTAGCGTCAGCAGCAAGTAGCCACAAATGGCTTGTTTCTGGAAGCAGGAAAGGGAGTGGGAAGTGGGTGGGGGAGCCGGCTCTCACCTCACTGTTGATCCAAAGGGTGGCTCCCAGGCTGAAGGCATTTTCCTTGCCCTCTTCCCGCACGTCCACGTGCTGGTAAATGCCGTCACTGACCTTCCAGGTCACGGTCAGGTGATTTTCACCCTTGCTACTTGGGCGGATGATCACGTCACCCTGGTCCATGGTCTCCATCATCTTTTCTGCTTGCTTGAAGTTTATATTATGGAAGGATGGGTGTGCGATCACTCGCTTGATGTATGCTGAGGAGGGCAGGAAATAAGTACAGATCAGGTGAGGGGACCGGGAGCCCACAACAACGGGACAAATCGTGGCTTCACTTCTGACCCGCTGTCAAATCCTGGTCCCTCTCTGGACCTGGATTCTCTGACGTGAAGGATGTGTGAACCTGGGTTCCTAAGGTGCTCAGAGAATGAGCCTTTAAACGTCACAGTGCATGTGACCCAAGAAGACCCTGGCTTCCAGCCCTGCCACTGACTTCGTCCACGATGTCTCTGGGGCTCAGCACCTCAGAGCTGAGCACTCACTGCCACTGCAGCACAGCCGTCAGCAAGTGCATCTGCGGAGGGAGGGCTGCCAAGCCTTCGGCCACACTCACTGGTCCGCTGCTGCTTCCGTTTCATGTCCTCCTCCTGTTTGTGGTCTGCTGCTTCGGCATCGAAGTCGTAGTAGGTGTCCTTGGGCAGTTTCCACTCGTTGTTCCTGTCCATGAGGTCTGAGGTTCGGCAGGTAAGGTCGGCGCTGAACTTCTCAATGTCAATCTTCATGATGCGGCAGTGAACGGTCATTCCCACCTAGACCCACAGAACATTTGAGCTGGAAGGGACAAAGATGATCTAGCCCGATGCCCCATTTCACATGTGAGTAAACCAAAGTCCAGGCAGAAAGATGAGAGATTGACTTGCGCAAAGCCAGCCAGCTAGCAAGTGACAGACCAGGAGTTCAGTGCTGAGTCTGGTCTGCAGACTACGGGCCATGCCCGGCACAGATGCCTCTCACTCTAGGCAGGAAAACCGACTGGGGCTTACTGTGTCTATGCTGCCACGGGCACCATTCTCTTCTCCCATAAAGTTACCTAATTACTGCTCCTCAGGTGTGATCAAAGTCTGGCTGCCCTTTTTGGAGGACAGGCAAAATAAGAGCTTTCTGCTCTTTCCCCGACTTGAGTCTTTTTGTCTAAACAGCGGCACAAGCCAGTCACACAGCATGGCTCTCCTTTCAAAAATCTCCCTAGCCTCATTTTTTAGAAAGCTCTTCCTCCAACCTTCCTAACTCCACAGTTCTCAGGGGTTCGTAACACTTAGAACCAGAGAACTTGGCAGATCTGGTACCAGCCATGTCACCAACTAACTGGGTGATCCTGGAAAAGACACTCAAATTTCTCTGAAAAAAGAAGGTCCTATTTCCTTCCCCATCATCATGTTGTGAGATTAGAGACAACATATGTCAATGTCAAGTGCTGGTATCTAGTGGGTGCATAAGAAATGGCAGCTGGCAGGAGAATACTAGAACAGAAACAGAGCTTAGCCTTTCTGTTTCACAGCATGGAATGCTGGGCCCTGCTTCCTGCCCGCAGACTAAAGCACAGGCCCCCACACAGGAAGAGAGAGCCCTCTCCCGAAGGGCTGGCAACCCGATGAAATTTCACAAAGACAGTGAACAAAAGCTGCTACTCATTCACATGCTTCTCACCCTGGCTTCTTTCAACTAGTTATAAATCTTCCTGACACTCTCTCCCCCAGCAGCCACTGGGAACAGAGCTTCACTTCTGGGGGGGCACAGCCCAAAGTTCCGGAGCGCCGAATTTGGGCGGCTGAAAGCCCCACTAGATGCCTTAGCCCGGTCGTTCAGCTACCTTCACTCGCTCCTCCGGCCGCTTTACCACTTTGTCACTGAGGAACTTGGTGGGGATGAAGCCGGTGACACCATTGTCTAGCCGTGTTTTCACCCCAATGGCTTGGCCTGGGCATGAACCGCTGTCAAAGTGGTTCCAGACCTGAAAAGTACATCAGGAGAGGAGCTTGGTCATTAAGATTCTGGAGATTACACGTTAAAAAAAAAGCTGCCGGAGCACTGCATAACACCTGGCAAACGTGGTCTGAAAACACAACGACTTAGCCACCCAGGATTTTGAACATCCCTGATGTTCCTTGACTCATAACTGACGTTTGGCACCACTGGCCATCAGAGCAATCCACGTTAATTGAATCTGTACGTCCCTCTAGCTGCAACTGAGGCCCCTTCTCCCACTTCGTTCAGATACAGTGGCCATAAGAAATGTACACGCCAGTCTCTGCAGCAACCCATTTCAGTGAACCAGGCGCCCCCTGGTTTTCTTATAACCCAGACAAATCCCACCAGCTTCTTTTATTAGGTAAAGTTCGGGAATTATCTCTTTCACAGACTGCCTGAAACATGTGAAGACTCCGAAAAAGCGTTCAGGGTGGCTTTAATGACTTCCGACCACCAGAAAGGCAGATAATGTCTAGAAGAAAGTGGGACAAATAAAAATGTGTGTGGAAAGTGGAAAACTTCAAGAAAGCCTATAGATACCTTCTAACTAGCATGTATGGGAACACTGTGCCTCCCCTGTAAGTAAGAAGTGCACGCCTTCATGTCTCCAATCTGGCTGAGTTAGATGCCCAGAGAACGGGAGACTCAGGTTAAAGGCTGAGTCAGAATGGAAGGAAGCGCACAGATTTCTGACCAGCATACCAAGGGACTTCACGTTAGACCTGTATGTGTTCTGGCCCTCTTCCCTCTCTTCTGTATTTGTTTGGTAAGAGCACCACCTGAAACAGCCTGATTCTCGACTCCTTTCTAGAGCACAGAGGACACTCAATTGAGGAACTCCAGTGACCACAATAACACGGCAGCACATACCTCACTTAGTTCAGGGAAATTGTCTTGCTGGCAGAAGGGGCACTGCCAGAGCCCTGTCTCATCGTTGCGGATCGCCTGGTCATAGCTCTCCCCCTGGGGACGCCTGTGGGCAATGCCGGTGACGTTGCAGATGATGAGCTTTCCTGCGGGAAAGGGTGAGGAGGACAGGGAAGGAAAGAAGAGAATGGGGAACAGGCTAAGAGAACTGGAGGGGTGACTCCTTCCCACTGACTTTTTAGTGACAGAACATCTGTCTTATAGCATCTCCATGGATTTCCCTCACATCTTAAAGAAGGGAAATCTTCCCCTGATTTGATGACGGGGGAACATGAAGCCTCTATGAGTGACTCCCTCGAGATCCTGCAGCAGCAGATTAAAGGCACAGTCTGACCCTAGACTTAGTTTTGACTTCTAGTCCAGGGCTTTATAGTTATAATCTTCTTACAGGCTCGCCTGGTCTTTTCTCCCTACAGTCCCGCCTCATTCTGCTGGAATCATGGCCTGATTGGAATGTATACAGTAAATGCACCCCCCCCCTTACCTATCCTCCTCCAACTGAAAACCAGACCCAGAATTTACCAATGTAGAAGGTCTCTGGTGTTTCTTTGGTTAACATATTGAAGATTTCCTCTGTGTTGGGAGAGCGGTAGGCTGTCCGGAGGTCCTTATACCGGCAACTCAGCTCCGCCCGGATGTCGTACAGGGTGATGTGCTTGTCACCATAGCCCTGGGGAGGAAGCCCATCAGGAAGAACCTTGCAACCATTCCCTGACTGGAGCCACAGGGGCTTTCAGTGAAAGGAATAGGCCAGTTGGCCCCTGTCAGAGCTTCTCTTCTCTTTTTCCCCTTCAACATTTATGACAGGAAGTTTTCAAGCTTTCTCTTCATCATGCAATGTTCTAGAATAGAAATCCTTCATAGAACCCCAATGTGTGAAACAGACACATGCAAAGCTGTGCTATTGGAGAGGAGGAGAGAAGGCCTAGAAGGAAACTTAACTATTGCCCCAAGCCCCCTGTAGTGGCTGTAGCAGTCTGAGACTTCCCTGGCTCCTTAACAAGCAGACCGAACACTTCCTTGAAAAACCTGGTATAGCCCAGGGAGGGAGAAGAGAGGATCGAGTCTCCCACGTTAACAGTATCAGAGGTTTTTTGGAGACTTGCTGCCAGAGTCTTCTCCAGGGCACTTGAGATGATTTCTGTGCCAGGCCTCTACGCTGTCACCCACCTGCCTCTCCAGTTCTTCAGCAAAGGCATCAAGGTCCAGGTCCTTCAGTCGCTCTGGGTTTTCCAAGATCTCTTCGAGGGCTCCTGCAGGGTTGGCATCCTCAGCTGACTCATCGTATTCCAGAGCGTCCACCGCCATCTTCCTGGCCCACTCATAGGTCTCAGGGTGGACTCGGGAACCATCAAGAACTTCAATGTATGAGTCAGTGCTGAAGGAAAGGCAGAAAAGGGGCCAGGATATAGAACAAGAAGCTTCTAGTAAGAACCCAAATGTCCACCAATGGGGAACTGGTTAAATAAATTAGGGTACCTCCATACAATGGAATACTATACAGCCATTAAAAATAATGAGGTAGATCTATGTGTGCTGATATGGAAAGATGGCCACGATATACTGATACGTGAAAAATGCACTGCAAAACACTATGAACCGTATGATCCCATTTTTGTAGTAAATGGGTAGTTAGTAAATGCATAGCAAAAATAAAATTTAGGAACGTTGTAGTATACACCAAATTGTTATGGTAGTTATCTCTGGGGGGTGGGATTATGGGGGACTTGCACTTTCTGCATAATACTGCTATACATTGAATTTTATATCATGAACTTAAATAAGTGTTATAATAAGATAAAACAAGAAGGGGGAAAAAGACTTCTGACAATTTGCTGGCAGCTATTTTCCCCCATAAAGCCTTCCCAGGCTGGTCTTGCCCGTGCACTCACATGGACCTATGTTATTCGTGGAGTGTTACAGCAAAGCTGGGTGGAAAATGAAGTTTTAGAACTTGAAGCCTATTTCCCCACTGATTTCCATTACTGAATGAGGAGCTATGTGCCCGTGGAAAAGATCCTCCAAAGACTGAGTTGATAACTTCTGGAGAGGAAGAGGTCAATAGTGAAGTCCAAAGTCCAAGTGAATAGAACTTTCTCTCAATAACATCATCCAAAACATACCGAGTCTCTCTCCCCGTTCCTTATTTCCTCATACCCCCACACTCCTTTTCCATTGCCCCTGCTAGCCCCGCCCTTATCTAGCCATGGCAGATCACAGTAACAGAACATGTTCGTGTTTACTGAACGAAGCGTTGTATGTTTCCTGCCCTTAATTTATAAAATAAGTTGGTTCTTTTTATGTTTTTCTCACACAAAAAAACCTTCACATAATTGAACCGATCTTTTCCATAGGTCAGAGGCTCTTGACTTAATAAAGGTTCCTCACCTTTGCTTTAAAGTATTTTTTAATTCAAATACCTTGGGCCCTTTGACAGCCCCAATTCCCTGAATTCCCAAAGCAAAGCCCAAGGGAATTCCTCCTGGCCCACCCAGGCAGAGGGCATCACCTGTCCCCCAGGGAGGCCGTGTCAATCTTGAGGAAGCCAGCACAATTCATGAAGACTTTGGGACCCATGTGGCACATGGTGACCAGCTGGGTCCGGCTCTCGAGCCTGGTGTTGTTCTGCTTCAGGATCTAGGGGAGAGGTGTGGAGTGAGCAAGAGCAGCTGGCAGGTCCCACCCTCCTCGCCTGCTTTCAGATTTCTGGGAAACCCTCCGCGACGGGAACTCCGCTCCCAAGCCTCCGTATCTAACTGAGCACTATGCCATACTGTCTGCGATTTTAAAAAATTATCTTAGTGAACTATGTCACACCTGCCAAGAGAATACTTAATAATGGATGGCTTAAAAGTCAGTGATAAAATGGGGCGCCGGGCCGGCTCAGTTAGAAGAGCATGTGGCTCCTGATCTCGGGGTTGGGAGTTTGAGCTCCATGTTGGGCGCAGAGATTACTTAAAAAAAAAAAAATTAATGATAAAATATATACCCAAGTATCCATCACTCATCTTAAGAAAAAGAATATCACTGATATTTCTAGAGCTCCCTGCATACCCCGCCCCCCCACCTCTGACTGAAATTCCTTGTTTCCCCACTGGAATAAACCACTATCCGGAGGTTTGTGTCTGGTACTCTTCTCCCTTTCTTTCATCCATTTTAAATCTAGGTTAATGGCTATCTTTCCCATAGTATAGTAGTGAAGACCACAGCTGTGGCCACCTGGATCTCAAGTCTGACTTGGACTCTCACTAGCTGAATGACTCTGGACAAGTCCCTTTACCTCTCTGACCTTGGTCTTTTATCAAATCATGCTGGCAGAGTGTAAAGGCTCAATGAAATGGGAACCTTTCTTATTTTCTGATTCAACCCCACCCTACCTTAAGGAGATGGGTCCCTTTTCGAGGTCCCAGGCCACAGACATACTGGATTAAGGCCTGGCTGTACGGGTGGGCGATGGCACGGTTGACATCGACCCCAACCTCATTGACTCGATTGATAAATTCACAGTACAAGGCGCTGAGCAGCTCCTCTTTCACCACGTGCTCCTGTGGACACATAGCAGGCAGGAGTAAGGATCCTGTGCCATTCTGCCTGCCTAGGCTTGCCTGTCAAACCCCACTCACCTGCAAGGGATGAAACTTGAGACACAAGATGTCTTCATCAGAGCTGCACACCTGGGCAAATTCAATCAGAGGGTCCTGGATGCGCCGGGCCAGGGAGACGGCCTGTCTCAGCACTGGAGGGTAATCCCGGAACTCTGCCTAGAGTCAAATGAGGACCAGCAGGACCATTAAGTTCCCTCAGCTCTCAAAAGCAATAGGAAATTCAAAGTGTTCTGGCCTTAAATCACTTTCTCATCTCCTCTGGGGCCAATTTAATCTGCAGGGCTCCCAATCTGAGCCATGACTGGCGAAATGAAGCATCCCCACGTGGGTAAGTAAGTGCAGTCCTGTGCCCTTGATCCTTTTTCTTTCCCTATTAAATTTCCCTGGGACTGACAGCTCCTACTTGTGCAGGTCCCAAGAATGGGGCTCCAGCATTACCTCCGATTTCTTGCTGTTCATATAGAGAATGGCCAACTCATTATCAACCAGCTCCACCCCAATAGAGGACAGCTGTTGGCCCTGGTCCAGCTCATGCACAATGCGCTTCACATCTTCAATCAACATCTGGGCGTCCCTGGAGAGATGAGGGGTGTTGGGTCAGGGCTCTTTCTGAATAGTTTCTCAGGGACAGACAGACTCAGGCCTGGGATGGGGGTAGGGCAGGGGAGGAAAGGGCTTTGAAGACAAAGAGATACCCTGGGGATGGGAAATTTACCAAGGGTCTACAGAGTCACATGCCCACTTTGTTAGAGGCATATGCCAGATTCAATAAGAAGGGACGAGTGAATTTAAGCCAGGTCTGTCTGACCCCCTGGTGCCCCTACCTGTTTTCTCCTGCGACTGTCACCACATGAGGCTTTTTGTTCAGAAGAAATTTCTTTAGAGTTTCAATGTCCTGAGCCTGGATTGAAATAAAATAGGAACTAAATGGCTCTGAAGATAGGGAGATTTCTAACGGTTTTCTCTCCCTAAGTAGCGCCAAGACCTTTTAAGACCAGAGAACAGTAAGCTCTAAGTTAGACCTGACGCGCACACAAACTGGAACACAAAACAAGGAGACTAAGATCTCTGGTTTGAACGTCATATACCCACTAACACTTCCTAAAGTTACTATACTTCTGGCTCATATTTGGTTGTGATCAAACACACTTGGGTCTTCCTTTTCTTCCTTTCCTTCCTTTTTAGTAATCTCTACACTCAACGTGGGGCTTGAACTCACGACCCTGAGATCAAGAGTGCCATACTCCTCTGACTGATCCAAACATAGTTGGGTTTTGCTAACACAAAACACTGTTTGGTTGTAAGGATTATTTTAATCTCATTTCAGTGTTTTCATTCTTTCATTCATTCATTCATTCATTCATTCATTCATTCAATTCATTCATACAGAAAGAAAGAAAGAAAGAAAGAAAGAAAGAAAGAAAGAAAGGAAGAAAGAAAAAGGAAGGTTGTTAATGGGGCGCCTGGGTGGCTCAGTCGGTTAAGCGTCTGCCTTCCTCTCGGGTCATGATCCCAGGGTTCTGGGATCGAGCCCCACGTTGGGCTCCCTGATCTATGGGGAGCCTGCTTCCCCCTCTCCCCCTGCTCATGTGTGCTCTATTTCTTCTGCTCTAATAAGTAAATAAAATCCTAAAAAAAATAGCTGTTAAAAATTACTTCAGGATGCAGCTCTCTTGGCAAAATAGAAAGATACCATTACATTAAAAAAATCAGAAACATATACGTGAGATGAATTCGAATTCCTCTTTCCTTGGGAAAAAAACACTGAAAGGCTAAAGCTGGGAAAAGGTTGGCTTAATGCCTCACTGGCTTTCAGCTCCTGGAACAGGATGACCCAGATGCTGGTAAGAACAGAGGCCATAATGGCAGCTCCCAGAAGCACACAAGGCCTAGGACTTGGCCTCCAGCCAGAAGTAAATTCTGCACCAGAACTTGAGTGCCATCTACTGCTTACAGAAGTGAGGCTTCCCCCAGGACTCCACGGTTTAGCAACCAGGTAGAGAGAATCAGGGCCTTGCATGGGACGTTGTATAGACCATAAACATGTATCCCCGTGGAACTGTAAAATGCACTTAAAATGTACACTTGGTTACCCCGTCCCAGCCACTTGCCTTCTTTTCCCGTTCTTCCTCTCTCCATGCAGTTCGCCGTTTGGTAAAATGGGGCAGCCGAAGGAAGTCTGTTACTTCTCCTTCGCCATTGACCAGGGCGCAGAACACAGGGTGATCTCTGCCAACCAGACCGGAAAAGAACAGTGCAATAGTCAGAAATAAGAGAACACAACAAAGAGAAGAATGAGATTAGGAAGACAGGAAAGGGGTGAGGCTGGACAGGCACGAATGGGCAGTTACCTGGCAGAGGAGAAAGCGATGCCTAGGACGCGGATGCCCTTCCCTTGGTTCTCATCCATAAAGTCATCGTCTTCCTCTACCTGTTGATCTGGCCGGTAGGGTGCGACCCTCAACCAGTTGTAGAGTTTTCGACTACAGGCCTGAGGACAAGACACACCAGACGCTATGGCGGAGAGGCTCACCAAGTGTGTGAAGGCAACAGATGTGCGCGCACATGTGCAAAGGTTGTATTGACAAGCGCACGTGCTCCTAGCCCTTGGTGGGCTTATGGTGTGAAGGTATACCTTGCTTTTGGAAACGGGAGAATGCAGAGAACACCAATACAAACGAAGAAAGTTGGATTGGGGGTGTCGAGCCAAGAGGCTCCTCAAATGGGGAGTGATCCGATCCATGGCCTTGTTTGCACTCACCCTGATTACACCCCCCCCCCCAGCGTTTCTCCTTTAGCTAGAAGACTACTATTAAGGGGTTCCTGCACTCTCAGCTCTAGTTTGGGGAAATCACAGGACGAAAGACTATGAGTTTCTGTCTTCACCTTTATGACATATTCTTTGGCTTCGGCCAGCAGCTTGTTCTTGAGCTCTTTGGCCATCTGCACATAGAGGAACTGCTGCAAAGCTCGCTCGATGGCCATGGTGCGCTGCCGGTTCCACTCCTGCACCTGGTGGCTGAACTCGTCTCGGTAGTAGAACTGCTTGATCTCTTCGAAATATGTCTGATCATTGCCGTAGCTGAGGAGAGACAACGCAGCAGAGTTGGGGATGGAGGAAAGGGGATACTCAGATGTCCACAAATGTGTGAGTGAGCCAGGCACAATGGCTCACTCAACTCTGCAACTGCAGTTCATAGTCCTGAGGGACGCCTTCCCACATCAAGCTCCCCCCCCGCCAAGAACCCCCATCCCAGAGCTTTGCTTACCCTTCTACCCCCTTCATGTCTATGCTGATGTCAATGGTGAGCAGCCCTTCATCTTCAGCCAAGCATATCTTGAGGAACTGGTCATCTCTCAGTTCCTTAACAGGCTTGTTCTTTAAGTACTTGAAGGAATAAGCGTAGTGGGCCTCATCCACATCCTGTGTACGTCAAGAGGAATCATCAGTCTACTGACAGGCTGGCTTGACCCTGGGAGAAAAGACTGCCTCTCTGCTCACAGGCAGACAGCTTAGCTGCGCCCGAAAGCAAGAAACTCAGTTCAGTTGAACACAGAGCTAGGCCACATGTTGGATCAAAACCCTTCACCCAGCTCACCTTTCTACCTTTCTTGGTGGGAGTTATATTGAGCTTGGCTCTCTCCTGGAAGGTCTGCCTCAGCACCTGTCGGACAAGGGGCTCTCGGGCAATCTGCAGGGCTACCATGTAGCGGGCGCCTTCCAGCACAGCTTCTGGAGTAGGAAACTGGCTGTGGGGAAAACGGGGCAGCTCAGGATGACAGCGTTGGGCCCTCGGGCCCTCCCTCTTGCCAGCCACTTGCTGCACGCCTACCTGCAAACGTAATCCTTGGCCAGTTCCAAAGGCTCTGCAGGGAACTGCTCTGTCTCGTGCCGCTGGTAGCTGTCCCGGAGGTTTTCCCCGAACTGCTCCGGAGTGAGCCCAAACTTTTTGGCCAGACCATCTAAAGCAAACAGGAGGGTGAAAGGTAAGACAACAGCTGGGCTGACAAATCTCTTTGCTCTCTGAATCCAGAGCAGAAATTCTGGGCACTAGACTTTAAAAGGGTCATGAATAAGCAGGATCAGGAAGTTTACAAGGAAATAGTACAATTGCTTTTAAGCTCCTGATAGGATATTATGAGGCAAAAGAAACAAATTTTCTGTGACTCCTTGGCTCAGAACTAAGGTGGAAGTTAACAGTTTAATAAAAGAACGTCTCAAAGATAGGACAGACTCCATTCCTCCGATAATGTGAGCTTTCCATTCCTTCAGGGAGTTAGGGAAAGGCTGGACCATTACTGTGGGGTGGGTGTGGGTGCTGCAGGCCCGTGTTCAGAATTGGACTGGAGATTTGCTCAGATTTCTGTTAAGTCCTCTTCCTGCCACCAGCGACGATCAGGGAACTCCCCTGCTCACGGCTACAATACCCAGGATGCAAAGCAGCTAGCTTTTACCTAGCCCAGCGCTCTGGCAGATGGTGTACATGTCTCGGCGGGAGGCCTGCTTGAGCTCTGGGCCCCTCTGCTCCTCATCTTCTGCCTCTTCACCCTCACCTGGGAAGAAACCATGAGTTAGTGTTCTCGTCTGCAGTCACTCCCGAGGATCTGACACATGTAGAGAGAAGCCCCAGAGGGCATCCAGCCCAGGCCATCCGAGGGGATGGTGTGGCCATCAAGCCTCCTGGGTTTTCTTTTCCAGCACTCACCTTCCTCATCTCCCTCTTCCCGCACACGCTTCAGCTTCTTGCGGCTGGCCTTGGCAGCATTCTGCATCTTGGGGATATCACGACCATAATAAAGCAAGAAATGGTTGTAGACATCTTTCAGCTCATCCATTGACTGTACATCCTTAAGCCTGGAGGAAAGGGACATAAGACCTCAACAGTCACTGAGCAAGAGTATAAACCCAGTTCTGCTACAAGAGGTCCAATTCCCATGAGGCAAGATTCAACTGGAATGGGTGCCTGTATTCTTCAATGATTAGAGATACACACCACCTCCACACCATGACTTACTTGCAGCCAAGGTATATTAGAGAAGAAATATGTCAAATGGTGGTCGATGGTTATTAGAAATGGAGATGAAGTTGAAGTATCATGTCTCTAGCAAAGTCCAGAATCCTTGAGAAGTCTGTCCCTCCCAAACCTCCAGCTTCATGACACTGGCCACTAAAGTCATCTGCTCCCCTCCCACACTCCACACTTTCTGGTTATAATTTGGTTTCCCATGTAACTTTATGTGGGAATTCTCAGATCAGCAAACATGACTGTCTTATCCTTTTAACCTTTTACAGCAATATAGATAACTAAGATGAATTTGCCTCCTAGAAATACCACTTTTGATGTGGTGACAAATTGGATTTTTAAGGGATGGGCCCTGTGCTGAGGGTTTTGTAGATTATGCTGCTCCCTGGGAGCCTGCCTTTGGTCTGAGGGCTCCCTATAATGGAATAAACCCTGTGCACGTCACCTTTCCATGTCGGTGGTATCCAGAGCTCGGATGCCATCAGCAAGGGGTTTGTCAGGGTCAGCGGAGATCTGCTCGTACTGATAAGCCTGCATCTTCTCAAATAGCCGTGTCAGGTTCTCTTTGCGGATCCTCAGTTGGGTCCACTAGGACGAGACAGGGCAGGAGTAAGGGCTGCTGTTCAGCCTTGGAGACCCGATGCTGCTCTGTTCCTTACCAGGAGACACTGGGGGAGAGCCTAACAGGCTGCAGAGATTTGGGCTGCCACCTGATATGTATAGGAGGCTTGGGCTCCGGCAGTAGAGGTGCCCAATCCACACCTCAGCCTCTTAGGGGGGCATGGATCCCTCTTACCTTTTCATCCCACTGCCACACCCTCCACAGGTCATTGATGTGCAACTCAGGCTCCACATACTCCTTACGGTAGAAAGCAATAAAAGGCACCTAGGATGGCAAGGAGACTGCAGTCAACCAGAGTGGGAAGATCTTTAGGAGCTCCTTTGCCAGAGGGGTAAAGAGCGCTAGAAAATTCAAGAGTCGGCAGCTTGACCCCCCTCACAGGCTCATCAAGGGCACAGGCTCTCCTCCACAGGGAAGACGACGCTGCAGACAGGTAGCGCTGTTCTCCTGATCACTGGGGTCTCCTTTCGTTCTCACACTCTTGAGCCAAGGGACCATATCTGAGGATAGGAGAAGGGGGCTCCCCATCGGATAGGTAGCTCCCCTTTCTCTCATCCCCTAGATGCGTGTGTGTGTGTGTGTGTGTGTGTGTGTGTGTCTTTTTTTTGAGAGAGAGCGCACGCATGTATGCGTGTGGTGGGGGACTGGACAGAGGGACATGGAGATGATCTAAAGCAGGTTCCACGCCCAGTGCAGAGCCTGACGTGGGGCTCAACCGCATGATCCCGAGATCAGGACGTGAGGCAAAATCAAGAGCTAGACACTCAACTGACTGAGCCACCCAGGCGCCCCCCAGCTGAATTTCTAACCAATGGGCCATTAGAGAGCTTGAGGTGCTACCTCAAAGTGTTGATTTCGCATGAAGCCCAGGGCTTCTTTAATCTTCTGAATTGTGCTGGGCCCTTTTCGACTGAAGCTGCTGGTTGGCTGCCCTCGGTCTAGGTAATCACAGCATTCCTAGAGCCGGAAGAAAAAAAGAAACAGCAATAACGCTGTTACTTGTTTTGTCTTACCACGTGTGAAATTGTTTCATGTTAAAGGATAACCTTGTCAGATGAAATCTAGAAAAATCTCTCATACACATACACACACTCATACTGTCCTGTACTAGGCACACAGACGTCTGGGGCATGGGAGGAGCAGGTCTTCATCTTGATGAAGTGGCTTCCAGTTCGTGTCAAACATAAGGATCTTTTTTGGGTACCTGCAGAGAAATGGTTGGTGTGGCAAAGGCATTCCTGTAGATCCAGTCAGCTTCTTCTTCTAGTTCATCATCTTCAGCCCCCTTAACTGGGATGGAGCGGAGCTGCGGGGGATAAGACAATAATGAGACTGACTTTATCCTGTAATCTGTTGTGGAAAACACACACACCACTTCAGGACAGAAACGTGTGCTCCATGGACACACATTTCCGGCACCCTGGAAGAGTGTTGTCCTGGCACGAAGTAGACACCTTATGTATCTGCTAAAGAAAGAGTGCCATTTCAAGAACCATAAGCAGTACAAGAGCCTTCTGTAAGAGCTGGACCCCTGCACCCCCTGGTCAGATGGGGTTCCAAGCCAACTTCCTACATAGCATTCAATATCAGATTGTTGCTAGATTGTTCCTCTGCTACAACCCTTGGAGCAAGGAGGCTCAGGACAGTGATGACAGATTGGCAAAAGGACAGAAGCTGGTGCTTTCTTTTTTTTTTTTTTTTTTTTTTTTTTTTAAAAGATTTTATTTATTTATGTGACAGAGAGACAGCCAGTGAGAGAGGGAACACAGCAGGGGGAGTGGGAGAGGAAGAAGCAGGCTCCCAGCGGAGGAGCCCGATGTGGGACTCGATCCCGGCACGCCAGGATCACGCCCTGAGCCGAAGGCAGACGCTTTAACGACTGCGCTACCCAGGCGCCCCGAAGCTGGTGCTTTCTTACCTGGAACCTCTCAGGCAGGTCAGTGGCTCGGATTTCATTGTCCTGATCCGTGAGGTGGCTGCTTTCCAGCTCGCTGGGCTCATACATCTCAAAGATGCTCCTGCGGCTCACGCGTTTCTTGGTGGTCTTCTTGGGGCGCACTCGGATCTCACCCTCAGCCTCATCATCCTCATACTCATACTCTTCCTCCAGTTCTTCATCATACTCATTGTATTTCTCAAATTCATCATAGTCAAAGTCCACACCAAAAATCTCCTGGGCTTCCTGCAGGGCCCTGCGGGTGACAGCAAGAGGCAGTTGGCCCAGGTTCTGGTGAGGGGAGAGAGATGCAGCCCATGCAGAGATCCTTTACTTGCCCCAAAGGAAACAAGGAAGATTAAGAGAAAGGTAAATTAAAAAATCATATTTACTGTGAAATAAAGGCTTAGTTAGGGAATATTTCTGAGAAAACTTTTACTTATGGAAGATAGAAAGCCCATGGTTGGTATGTGCCAGTGTCAGGGATCAAACAGCAGCAGGGCAGAAAGGTCCACATTCTGCTCAGCGGATCCATCTTTTGCTAAGGCATTACAGTATTCCCTTAGAGCAAAAGCTTTCCTGCAAAAAAATTATACCTAGAAGGCCAGTACATAAATGAATAAACACGGAGCTGCACGTGCACAGGGAGGCCGGATGCTTTCACAAGTGACTCCACCCTGAGCCCACAGCAGCCCTAAAGAGCAGAGAGCTCTCAGGGCTTCTAGGAGCTGTCCAACATTCCAGCCTAGGAAAGCTTATCTGAACCAAAAATGGGGGAGAGCTGGGATGTCCCATCTTTCAAAGAAACCTGACTTCCTCCTTCCTGACTGCGTCTACTCAGATGCCTGCATCACCACCCCATACCAGACCCCACTCACGCATCTGTGTATCCGGGAAGCTTTTTCCGCCACTTAGGTTTTTTCAGAGGCTGTCCATCATCATCCACAATGAAGTCATCAATGTCTGCACAGGGAAGGAAGGATTAGTACTCAGAGGCAGGGCATGAGCCAGGACTGCATGGCTTTAGTTCCCACTATGTGAGTGGCCAGTGAGAAGAGCAGGGAGGCTCCTGGAAATGAACTTCTGTCAAACTCTGGGGGCCTGTAGCTAAAGAATGGTTTCCCACCCTGCTCGTAGGGGCGAGGCAATCCCAACAGCCACCCAAACCCAGGCTTCCCTGCCTGAGGCCACATACCTGATTCTTCATCATCTTCCTCCTCCTCCTCTGGAGGAGCCATGGGGGCCTCCACGGCTTCCTGCCCTTCTTCCCCCTCCCCATCCTGGAATATTTCCTCTGCGATAGCCTCTTTTTCATGTTCTTCTTTGCCATATTCCTCCTCGTCGTCATCCTCATCATCTGACATTTTTTTGACACGTCGGTATTTTTGCTAGGGGTGGGAAAACCTGTCTCATCAGGGTCTGAGGGGGCTGGTACAAAGATGCTTGCTTTCTAGTCTCACTCCCACTTTCCCACCATAGTTCCGCTGACCAAGGGAGATGGCAAAGAACATGTTAAGTGATGTTCTTTCAGCACCAAGGCCCACCCTTGAAACTCCGACCAGCCTTTCTCTAACAGGCACCCAGATCTGGGATGCAAATCTAGTTTCCACGGCCCAAGGACACGGAGCAACTTCCTCTTCTCTGATGCTTCCCAAACCGTTCTGGAGAGGCCTCATCCCCCAGAAAGCTCTGAATTTCAAGGGCCTTTTCCTGCATCCCCAGGGACAGAGACAAAGAATGACACTTACTCCTCTTTTGACTTTGACACCCAAATTCTCCTCAATGAGGTCAAAATCATCATCCTCCAGGCGGTCATCAAAAGATGCTGGAGAAAACAAAGTGTTACCCATGGTGACAGGGAGGCCCCATCTCCACTGCAACTTCCACCCCAGCCTCGCTTGACTGAGGAGAGACTACTCACTGCGTTTTCTCTTCTTGTGGCCAACATCATCTTCTGAATCACCAGAGTCACTACCCTCATCCTCCTCCCCTTCATCTTCATCGTCATCATCATTGATAAAGCCTTTCAGATTGCCTTGCTCATCCTGGTCATCTAGGTTCTCCTCCTCCTCCTCCTCATCTGGAAAACATGCATGTTTGAGGCATGGAGTTTGGGTAACGAGCTGGGGTGGGGTGGGGCCATCTGCTTAACTGTGATTCTCTCTCTGCTCTAAAGCTAACGATACGGGTGCCATGGTAACTTTTCAGCCTCATCTAAAGATGGAAAACATGGCCGCTGACTTAAAGCAGCAGCATCTGGAAAAGGATGATCTCCTTTCTATGTTCACCAACTGTCTTTAGGCAGGATTATCTTCCCAATTACCTGGGCTCTTCAAATTCATACTAGGGGCTTTAGAGCCACCAACAGTCTTTGTTTTCCTCTTAGTTTATAAATTCAGTGGCTCTATTACTTCTTTTATCCAGAATTCTTTTGCTAAAACTTACATTTACCTTTCTGTCTTTAAAGCCATTTCGTGGTTCTACTCTGCTGAGGATCCTAATGGTTGAGTTTGGCCAGAGAAATAGGAAACTGGGCCCATAAAGACCAACACTGCTAGGTCTCTAAAAGAGGAAAACATTAGGTATGTATTTATTTGTTTGTTTACTGTCTGTCCCCTCCCACTACTGTAAACTCCATGACAATAGGGTCTTTATTTTATATTTCTAGCTCTAGGCACAGTGCCTGGCATACAGCAGACAGATGCTCAGTAAGTATTTTCTATAAATTACTGAAAAGTCTCAAGCTGGTACCTCATGTGTGATAACTTCTGTGCTCAGCCTGAGCCTCTCATCAGCAAGAATCCAACTATCCAAAGCTTAGCAATAGTGGGGAGAAGCTTGAGGCTGGGGCCTCCTCACCGTCATCCTCCTCTTCCACAAATTTCTTGGTGACCCGGGGCACCACTTCGCCTTCATCATTGTACTCTTCCTCTGACTCCTCGGCCTCGCTTTCCACAAAATCAGACATGGCTGCAGCTTCTCACGGCCTGCCTAAAGATGACTAGGGAAGGAAGGAAGATGGGGATAAAAAAAAAATGAGACACACGACTTTACAGAGGGCCCTTAAACCTTTCCACAAACAGCCTTTCAGCCACGTGCCACTGCTCTGCCCCCTCAGTCACCCCCACCTAGGAGCAGACAGTGAGAATCAGATGGCTTCATCGCATCCATTTGCCACTCCTCCCATGGTTACTCCTCTCCCACATGCCTTTAAAAAGACGACTGATTATGCTGGGTGGACTTCTTTCTATACAGCTGACTCCTAACAGTACAAGTTTAAGCTGCGTGGGTCCACTTACAGATTTTTTCTGATAAACACATAAAGTACTGTAAATGTATTTTCTCTTCCATGTGACTTTCTTTTTCTTTTTCTTTTTTTTTTTTTTTAAAGATTTTATTTATTTATTCGACAGAGATAGAGACAGCCAGCGAGAGAGGGAACACAAGCAGGGGGAGTGGGAGAGGAAGAAGCAGGCTCACAGGGAGGAGCCTGATGTGGGGCTCGATCCCATAACACGGGGATCACGCCCTGAGCCGAAGGCAGACGCTTAACCGCTGTGCCACCCAGGCGCCCCGTGACTTTCTTTTTCTTTTAAATATTTTATTTATTTGAGAGAGACAGCGATAGTGAAAGACGGCACGAGCAGGAAAGAGGGGGAGAAGCAGACTCCCCACTGACCAGGGAGCCTGATGCGGAGCTCGATCCCAGGACCCTGGGATCACGATCTGAGCCAAAGGCAGACACTTAACCGACTGAGCCACCCAGGCGCCCCTTCCATGTGATTTTAACATTTTCTTTTCTCTAGCTTACTTTAAAAATATGGTATATAGTACATATAACATCCAAAAATGTGTTAATAGACTATTTAGGTTATGTTATGTTATTCCAGCCAACAGTAGGGTATTAGTAAAGTTTTCGGGGAGTCAGAAGTTACGTGCAGATTTTTGTGGGGGAGGCCAGTGCCCCTAACCCCTGCATTGTTCAAAGGTCCACTATATAACAAATAATTTTATCTCACTTACCATTTGGGGGCAGGAATGGGTGAATGAGGAAAGAAATTAGTGTAGGAATGATTATATAGGTAGGGATATGGTAGCAATGAGATTATATGACTTGCTTACAAGAAACTTGGGAAACAACTGCCAACTTAATGACAGGCACTTTCAGATACACTACACCTGGCTACTGACAGAGTCAAAAGGAAAATTCTTTTCAACAGATTAAAACGACATTTCATGAACTTGAGCCACTTGTGTGACTACTGGTTGGGATCATTTGGGTGGAAAAGGGGTCTCTTTAGAAACATTAGAAGCATAACTCTATTTTTACCATTTACCTCCCCAGCAAAAAAACACTTTGAAAGTGACTTCCATGGCCTACAAAATAAAGGCAACACAGTTAAATACGAAGATTGCTGGGCTTAAGAGTAGAGATCAAAATCTGGTCCCATCATCTACCAGATATACAAACTAAGCAAATTATTGAATTTGTCTGGATATCAACTTCTTCATCTGGAAAACAGGAACAGCACTACCTACCCTGTAGAGTAGCTGAGACTATAACATGACACAGGGGAAAGAACCAAGTTTACGGTTTCAAGAAACGTTAACTGAGTCTGAATTTGAATCTTGGGCCTAATTTTCCTTAGCAGTCTGTAATTTTGCACCAACCAGCCCCAACTTCGTCTTCTACTTCCCCACTTTCAGACTCATCCAGAGCCAGGAAATGGCAGAACCATAACATGGAGTTTCCTGGGCCTTGTAGGACTTTACTTATTTATTAGATTTATTTATTTATTTGAAAGAGAGAAGGAGAGGGAGAGAGAATCTCAAGCAGACTCTACACTGAACATGGAGCCCAATGCAGGGCTGGATCTCATGACCCTGAGATCAGGGCCTGAGCCAAAACCAAGAGTTGGATGCCTAAGTGACTACACTACCCAGGTGCCCCACACCTCGTAGGACTTTAAAAAACAGCACACATCACACACATTGTAACATCAAGATCCTCTTCTGGAATCCTGAAGCTGGCTGCTAATAAACTCAGCATCAGTCCTTGCATTGTCCTGAGTTATGGTCTACTGTGTATGTGCCCATTTTCCACACCTAAGACCATAAGCTTCTGGATGTTAGAGATCATATCTAATGGAAGGGCTAATAAAAACCATGAAAACATAGATGGCAACATGAGAGGCATCAGAAGGCACTTTGTGATTCTGTACCAAGTAACTTATATCCTTCTAGGTGCTCTGCACAAAATAGGAACAGCTAAATATCTGTTAAATAAATTATCTGCTTTTTCATATTGTTGCCGCCTTCCCAGGGAAAGATGGCAGCGGGATGGGAGAAGAGAGGAGGCTGGCTAACAGATACCTGAAATGGTCTGAGCTCTAGAAGGAGCCTTCAGTGCTATTTTTCTGAAAATTACCCTTACTGATATCAACTGATTCCACAACCAATTAATTTAAGATTGACTGAACTCAAGGAAACAAAACTGAATGTACTGGGCTCTGGTGGAAAGGGAGGGGCAATGATGTGGTCTTATGTTCAATTTCAGGCTGAGGTTTCAGATGCCATTCAAGCTTTACTGAATGCCTGCCATGTACATACATTCTGCTAGGACCTGGGGATTGGAGGAGAAACACGATTGTTTGTTATCGAGGAGCTGACTTCTGGTAGAGGGAGAATGATATGAAAACAAATAAGGACCACAGAACAATTTTATGTATTATATGTAGAGAACAGGCACAGGAAGAGAATTAGAAACAAACCAACCCACAACACTCACACAAAACCCAAGCGAAACTAATATAGGCCTTTCCTTAAAGCAACTAAAAAAAAAGTGCCTAGAGGAACAGAAATCACACACCCACCAAGTTCCAGACACTTAAGGGATACCTATTAACCCCTACACTGTCCTAGAGTTACAGCGCACGCTCTCCATTCAACAAAGGAGATGACAGACTCTGAGACAAAGTCACTTGTTCAAGCTGATACAAACATCAACCGCCAGAGCTGAGGTCTGAGTTAAAGTGTGTCTGACTCCGAAGTCACAGCTGTATAGTTGTTTCCAATATATCAGCAGGTCTCCAAGTGTGGTCAGGGGACCACCTCCTCCCTTCTCTCATGAGTGTACAGTGGAGTTTTCCAGAAGTAATATGATGTGTAGTATCACAACACTGAATGCAAAAGCAGGTATGAAAATCCAGCTGTAGTCTATTAAGGGAGACATTAAACAGATATGGGGGTGCCTGGGTGGCTCCGTCAGTTAAGAGTCTGACTCTTGGTTTCAGCTCAGGCTGTGATCTCAGGGTGTGGGATTGAGCCCCGCATCAGGTGGAGTCTGCTTGTCCCTCTCCCTCTGCTCCCCCCACTCCTTGCACTCCTGCACACACACACTCTCTCTCAAATAAATAAAATCTTTAAAAAGATTTGGGAAAAAAAAAGTAAAACAATGTTATTTTCACTACTTTTGTTTTGAAGATTATAACTGTTTTTCATAAAAAGCATTATTATTTATATTAAAATAGTGACCTTATTATTTTCCCCCAGCTTTATTGCCATATAATAGACATAAAACGCTGTGTAAGTTTAATGTGTATAATGTGATAATTTAATATACCTGTACACTGCAAAATAATTAGTTTTTTGGTGGTGTTTTATTATTGTTTCAAAATGAATTAATATACCCAATTTTAATTTATCTGGTAAACATCAAAATATAAACATCTCATAAACATCAACAGATACAACACACATAAACAAAACGTCTTTGCAATCTTGAATCATCTTTAAGAGTATAAAGGGGTCCTAAGATCAAAACGTTTGAGAGCTGCTATACCACATAGCTGTGACACGCCCCACAGGGTGGTGATACAAGTCTTGCGCTTAGACTGATGCTTTTTTGCCCCCCAAGACTTGTGTCCTTGAGGTAATTTACTTTGAGTACTGAAGAAAGTGAGTATCTAAAACTGCTAATTAAATTTGGTGCTCTAATTTGAATCCTGACATCATGCCCCCCCCCCCCCCCCGCCCCAGCCCTGAACTGAGCCATTAAAAATAGATTTGGGTACAGCAGCCCCCACACATGGCTTGCTTTAATTAGGCTATCAGACCCACAAATTCAGTCTTATAAGGCCTCAACATCTTCACATTAAATGCCAGCTCCTGCAGACCAGATGCCCTCCGGTCTACTTAACAGAGAGAAACAGACAGCCTACCTGATCAAAACAACAGCTTTTTTCCGTCCCGGGGGGCAGCTGGTGCTCTGTGCTACACGCAGCTTTCCTCCCATTCCCTAGGTTAGCAATACAGTACACGCTGTGCTAGAGCAGGGGGAACGCTTCCAGTCTAGCTCACTGCCAAGCCTTTCAGTTAAAAGAGGTGTGCCAGAAGCAAGCCTGACTTGCTGCAACTCGCAGGAGCTAAATGTGCGGAGGGTGCTGCAGCAGCACTGCAGGCTGAGGTTGGCGAGCAGCAGCTATTCTCGAACAAAAATGCTCTTCATTAGCGTATGATTATTCATGTATGATAGCTGAGATGAGCCCAGCAGAGTTCAGATTTTTTACTCAGTACTTATGCTCTTGAATTTTCCCACATTCAGACCGTAAGTTAATTTGCTACTGAAACAGGTCTAGAAGGGGCACGGGTAGTGAAGGGAAGTTTCTCCAGGCAGAAGCACAGCTGCAGTACAAGACATGGCTCAAAGGGAGAGGCTGGCCGTTACCATGACATTCTCTGGAAGAGGAATGGAGCTGGGATCAGATTGCCACAGGGAGGCCCTCGGCAGTCCCTCCTTTTGAACAAGATGATGTAGGAGGAAATTAAAAGGAGACTAGAGCAAAAAAGATGTCTGTTAATTCCCTCCACTGCCAACTTCAATTAACATTTATATATTATACATATATGTAATATATAAATATATATATATATTTTAGGCTTAAGCTCTGTGTTGGGATTTGAGTATATAAAAATGAGTAAAATATGCTTTTTATCTTGGTAGAATTCACAATCTATCTCAAAAAACTTGTAAATAAAGTTATGACAAAGCATAATGAATAACGAATACTATAGTTATGTATCAAGACTATGGGAGCAATATGAGGAGAGAGAGATGTCAGGGAATGCCTCAGAGAAGGTGATGCCTGAGTTGAGAGGAGTTAAGAGAATAACCTGGAAAAAGGAACATGAGCAAAGGCTTAGTTTTGAAAGGGCCTAGTGGTATGGGGAACAGCCCGCAAGTCTGGTGTGGAGTTTCAAATCTAAGACGTTCTGTATTTTATGAGCAAAAGCCTAGGACTACTCCAAAAGTGTTCCTAAGTGACCCAGTTTGGAATTCAAAAACCTGAAAGTTTAATAAATGGAGTATTCAGAATCCACTTAAGATAATTTCTTTTAAATTCAGAACTCTTTAAGAAAAATCCTAATCAAACCAAATCAAGATGTTAAAATAAAGAAAAAGTTACGGGTGCCTGACTGGCTCAGTCAGTAGAGCATGTAACTCTACTCTTGATCTCAGGGCTGTAAGTTCAAGCCCCACGTTGGATGTAGAGATTACTTAAAACAAAAGAAAACACAGAAAACGTTAACTCTACCTATCGTCATTTTAACATGCACACTATACATTTATAGAAAATAACAATCTTATGATCTTTCCTTTTTTTTTTAAGGATTTTATTTATTTGATAGAGAGAGAGAGAGAGAGAGAGAGAACAAGAGAAAGCATAGGCCGTGGGGAGAGGCTGGGGAAGAGGGAGAAGCCGACTCCCCAGAGCAGGGAGCCCGATACAGGGCTGGATCCCAGGACTCTGGGATCATGACCTGAGCCGAAGGCAGATGTTTAACCGACTGAACCACCCAGGCGCCCCTCTTAGGATCTTTACAATAACAAACTATAAAAAGCATTACTGTTAATGATGACAAATGTATAAGTAATTTAAAAATACAAGTTATCCCTGTTCTTTCCACACTTCCTTGCAGGATAAGGACAAAAGAGGAGCAGAAACAATTGAAATATGTAAACAGAATCAGAATCCCTGCAACACAGGGTGAGTGTAAGTTACTGAGTCTTGTGCCACACACAGTGGGGACTATATAGCTCCTGCCCTAGCAAAGGGGTTATCAAACCACAGAGGGCCAGATCTGCCACTGTAGCACAAAATCTGACACTGATGCTATGTAAATGAATGGGAGCTGCCTAATTTGGCCAAGGAGCTTTAATTTGTTGACCCATGATCTAGAAGTATAGGAGTAATTTAAAGAACTGGTGACCAAGGTACCATGGGAGGGGCGCCTGGGTGGCTCAGCTGTTAAGCGTCTGCCTTCGGCTCAGGGCGTGATCCCAGGGTCCTGGGATCGAGCCCCGCATCGGGCTCCCTGCTCCGCTGGAAGCCTGTTTCTTGCTCTCCCATGCCCCCTGCTTGTGTTCCCTCTCTCACTGGCTAACTCTCTGTCAAATAAATAAATAAAATCTTAAAAAAGAAAAAAAAAAGGTACCATGGGAGCCTGTAAGAGTAGACTCCACTCTGGTTTTGAGGAAGTGACTTTGAATAAAGACCATAAAACTGGAGGAATTAGCTAGGGGAGGAGCTGGCTTCTTTGGTGGTCATGCGAGGAGCGGTGGTGGTGGTGGAGAGTACTTCCAGCAGGAGGCCCAGGTTATGTGGTGACAGGGCCAGTGAGGGCCAGTTTGACTAGAGAGAGGGAACAGGGTTCATAATGAGTTGTAGAGAAGTCATAAAGATCTTGATAGGGTAAGTTAAAGATTTTGGACTCTAAAAGGTGCTGGGAAGCCCCTGTAGGGTTTTAAATCGAACTGACTTAGTTTACTTGCTAATTCAACGAAGATTTATTTAATGAGTGCCTGCTACATGTCAAGCAAGTAGAAAACAAAGTCCTTGTTCCTAGGATATCTATACTTCGGTGCAGGAGACAAACCACAAACAAAATAAGCCCTGCTGTAAGTAATAGGAAGGAAATAAATATCCTCACCTCTGAGAGGGTGAGTTTAGGCTGAGATGTCAACAATGGGTAGGAAGAGGTTCCTGGTAGAAAAGGTGGGCAAGAACTTGGCATATGGTAGGCAATGTCCTAAGGCCAGTGTGACCACAGAATGGTGAAGGCAGCAGAATGGGAGGAGGAGGAGGGTCCTGGTCAAGTGGGGCTCTGAAGGCCATGAAAACCAGCGGAGTGTTTTAAGCAGGGAGACCGGGGTGGAAATAGGGAAAACTGAGGATACCACTGCTGTAGCCCAGACAAAAGATGATGGTGGTTTGGAATAGGGTGGTAGAAGCGGACAGAGAACAGAAAACAGATTTGAAATATATTTTGGAAGAAGTGACAGGACTTAACAAAAGACTTGGGGAGGAGGGTAGTAAGGGAAAAGAATCCAAGATGATTCTCAGAGGTGTGGCTTTGGTAACCATGTGGATGACAGTATTAGTTAGTGAGATAGGGAAGATCAGGTTTGGAATGATGGGAAAATGAAAATGTTTTTTGTCATGTTAGGTTTGGGATGTCTAAGAAACATCCAAATGGAGCTATTAAACAGACATTCTGTGCATGATCCTTGAACACAGAGAAGGCAGGGCTAGAGATTTGAACTTGACAGTTGCCACCTTTCAGATGGTAATTAAAGCCACAACACTGGATCATCTAGAGGAGGTATGCAGAGAGCCCGAAATCAAACTCTGAAGGAAATTCAACATTTAGACATTAAGTAGAGAGCAAAAGTGGCTAACAAAGTTGACTGAGAAGGAGCAACCAGAAAAATGGAGATGATCCAGGAGTTAAGTGTCAATGAAACCAAGAGAAGAGAGTTTTTCTTTTCTTTTTAAAAAGATTTTATTTATTTGAGAGAGAGAGAGAGAGTGAGTGAGCATAAGCAGTGGGAGGGAGAGGGAGAAGCAAGACACCCCATTGAGCAGGGAGCCTGACATGGGGCTCATTCCCAGGACCTGGGATCATGTCCTGAACCGAAGGCAGACGCTTAACCGACTGAGCCACCCAGGAGCCCCAAGAGAAGAGAGTTTCAAGACAGAAGTAAACTGTGTTGCATATTCCAGGGATTGAGGAAGATAAGAACAAAGTATCCATGTGATTTGGCAATAAAGAAATCATTGGTAACCTTGACCAGAGAAACTTCAACCAAGTGGTCAGAAGAGAAACCAGACTAGTAGAGCCTGAAAAATGAATAAAATTCGAGAACATTGACACAGATAGAAATGTGGCTATGAAGGGAAATAAAGAAGTAGGGTAATAGTTGGAGGGGGATGAGGGGGATAGCTTTCAGAACATAATTTGTATGTGATGGGAAAATGTTTTTATGGAGAAACAGGATTGGGTGATTGATTTTATCAGGGAATAATGGAGAGGAAGAATCCAAGGATTTTACATAGGATCCTGATCACAGCGCCATTTATTCAGACCAAGAACATAGGAGAGCAAGGGCAAATTTACTTGCCTCCAAAGGCCATTTGTTTCCAGTATACTACGTGGGCTTCCCTTCTTGCGAAGGTCTGTTGAGGGAGAACTGTGAAACGTGACAGCCTCTCTAGACCGTACCACTTCTAAACGTGATTAATCTCTTAATAAGGTTTAAACCTCTTAGGGAGTAACTACACTAATCTAATCCAGTAGCCATACAAGCCAACTAAAGAAGAATGTATTTGTACTGGCTGAAGGGACACAAGTGATGGAAAAAGGCTCTAAATTCAGGTGATGAGGGTGCAATCATACTTTTGTAATCAATACACTGAAGACTTTAGAACCAGTACTTTCCAAATAAACAGTGCAAGTAAGCTTTTTTCTAGAAGAAATTAATCAAATTCAAAACTGTTTACACTCTCCATGTTCATTAATAGCAGCAGTGTAACTCAATACTCCCTTGCTACTTCTGATATTACAGTGAATTTCCACGGATGTATTTTCAGAGAGCTTAGGCCTCCTCTGAAAGAAAAATAAGTATCATTTCTTGAAACAACCAAGAGAAACGAACTGCTCCAGCTGGTTCAAGGGACTGCCTGGAGAGAAAGGCATAAACTGGAAAATGAAGTTTTGACTCAATAGTCCGTTCTGATGTTTGTGGTAGGCGGTTGATAGATGCAGCCATCTATAAAAAGTTGTAATTTTATTTTCAACAATACGGAAAAAGATGGTATTTGGCATCGCCCTCTAGCCTGATGGCCTACTTGCTGAAAGATCTGTAGGTTTGACATCCCCAGAACAAAAAATTCAATCACCTGATCCTGACTCAGAAGCCCCAAGTCCCTTCCATTTCCAAATCCTTTGGCGTGGCCCAATTTTCACAAGCTCTCGAGAGAAGGACGGAATCCCAGGAAGCCTGTTGATACACAGGGCGCCCAATTCACGGGTTCCGGGTAGCACAGGGCTGGGAAAAGCTCTGAGACTCCAGGCAACTACTCCGGTTTCCTTCTCCTTTTCCCTTATAAAGCAGAGAAGGCCGAGGGGGCCCCCTTCTTCCCGCATACGGCTCCCCAATACCTCTTCCCTTACGGAACCAGGCCCTAAGAGCCTGGTTCCTCACCTGACCCATTCGAGGAACACGCTTTCCAGTTCGAACTTTACCTGCCTGAAGCCGGCCGCTACTCCGGTGCGCTAAGCCCCCACCGAGGAAAATGGAGTCGTAGAACCGAGACTGGGAAAGGATAGTACGAACCCACCGCACGGCCCCTCCGCCGCCACCGCCGCCGCTGCTGCGTCAACGTGCTACGTCACTTCCGGCTCCCTGTCACTGGGAGTGGGCGGGCCATTTCTTGCTCTCTTCTTCCACCTAGCTCTCGGGGCTTCGTTTAGGAGGGCGCGAAAACTGGCCGAAGCGGTTCACGAAGGTAAGTGTCACAGAGACTTGGGAACAGAGCTTGGGGATCGGAAGCGTCAGGACTAACGGCTTCCTCAGGCCGCTCTAGCCAAAGGAACCATAAAGATTAGACTCGGGCGTCCTCATTTCCTCCTCTCTGTGGTTCAGCCGCAGCTTCCGGTTCCGGGGAGGGGCCGAGTTTCCTTCGAAGATCTGGGTCTCTGCGCTACAGCTAGGATGGCTGTAGTGTCGCTACTGTTGTTGGGGGGTTTGTGGAGTGCTGTGGGAGCGTCCAATCTGGCTGTCGTTACATGCGGTTCTGTGGTGAAGCTACTCAATACGCGCCACAACGTGCGACTGCACTCACACGACGTGCGCTATGGGTCAGGTACTGCCACCCGGGTTCGGGTGGGCTGGGAGGGCCTGGTAGGCTCCGGAGGGGGCGGGGCCAAGAGAAAATCTGAGGGGTGTGGTCTGGGAAGGTTAGGGGAGCCCGGGGGAGGTTCCTGAGTTCTAGAGGCGGAGAATTGGGCATAATACCAGCTTCTATCTGGTAAGCTACGTATCGGGCACATTTACACATATACTTTTTTGGATCTATAACATTCCTACGAGGTAGAGATGATTGTTATCCTCATTTTACAGATGAGGAAACAAACTCAGATAAATCGCATGCTCAGAGCCTTGCAGCTAGTGAATGACAGAGACGGGGTTCGAACCAAATCTGTCCAGTTTCAAAGCCTGCTTTCAGCTACTCCAGGCTGGCACTACTCAGTGCGGGAGAGACAGACATGTAGAAAATTACAGTAAGTGCTGTACCTCTGAAGTCTTGAACTCCAAGACCTCACTCTTTGACTATATCTTTCTGTTCTAGCTGTTTTGCATCTTACACTTGCTCTTCAGCCCTTTTCCTTTGGCCTCTTTTTACTCAAACTTTACCCTTCTTGTGAAGAATTTAAAGCACTCATTGGAATGGGAGAGGAAACCGTTTAGAGATGGCTTTTTAAGATAGGAAATTGGTTTGGGTTAATTTATAATTTAGTAATTGTGGATTCATTCGTTCAGTATAGATTTAACAAAATCTTACTACATCCCTAATATTCTAGGTACAGGAGATAGAATAGTGAGCCAGTCACCAAGTTACAGGAAAACAAAAACTGACAAAAGAGAAAAAAGTTCAGTTAGTGAGATGTGCGATGCATCTAAGATGATTGTTAGATTTCCCTCTTGGATGACTGATGATGCTATTAGTTAAGAGAGGATGGGGGCTAGTCTGTGATTCGTGATTCTCAAAATGTGTCTGACTAGTTAGACTAGGAAAGGACTGAGTTGTCATTGTTGGGATGTTTTATAATCCTAGCAGCCATTCGGTGAACACTTGCTACGTGTCCAGCTCGCTACTTTTTAATTTGATCTAGTTTCCTAGTTTGGTTCTACTAAATCAGAATGTGGGAGAGAGGGCTGACAGTAGAAATCTGTAGATTTGAAAAATTCTTCAGGTGCTTCTAATGGCAGCCAGATTTGAGAACCAGATTCAGTCTGTGCTGAGCCTGAGGTGGAGTTAAGTACAACATCATTGCTCTGGGTGGGGGTTAAAGATATGGGGAGAGTGAGATTGCCCAGGATGCACTGTAGTTCTTAATCTGGCATCGATTGAATCACTTGAAAAACCTTTTGAAACATGTAAAATGCTTTTGTTCTGATCTCCAATAAGTATTTAAGAATGGATAAGGATAGAACTCTTGGTAATCCCAAGGTTTAAGGGTGGGAGAGGAGACTACAGCCATTTCCACCCTGAATGCACTCTATCCTGTCGGATTTTGAACGATGGGAGAGGAAGTGGAGGGTTGAACAGAACGTGAAAAATTAGAAGACACAAAGTGTAGAGCGTGATTTAGTGAAGCATGGCAATGACCCAGGACCAAGAGAGCTGTAAGGCAATAACCAGAAGTAAGGAGGGAGGCTTGGTTTGCCTTTTTTTTTTTTTTTTTTTTTAAAGATGTTACAGAGTCATTGTGAGCTGAGTGAAAGAGGCAATAGAGAGAAGCTGGTAGTTTGTCCTCAAACATTCACCCAGATACCTGTGTTGCAAGGTGTAATGTGTTAAGTGCTAAAAGGTGAGTGTTATCAAGAGGCTGTCAGGCGGGGTCAGGGGACTGAAAGCAAAGCTAGGAGGAACAGGCGAGAGTAACTAGGAAAGTGTCTTGAGTGCCTTTAAAGAATTGAGTAGTTGGTGAAGGCAAAGGGAAGAGAATATCCCCGGAGTTTATGTGAGAGAGTGGTCTTTGATGCAACTTGACAGAAAATAAAGTTTCTTGGGGAGGCCATGTGGTAGAGTGGTGAAGAGTGTGAGTTCTAGAGTTGGGCCATCTAAGTTCAAACCCCAGCACTGTGTCTTAGTGCTCTGTGACCTGGGGTGTACTATTCAGCCTTTCTGAGACTCCACTGTAAATTGCGGGTGATAATAACAATAATACCTACCTTAGAGAATATATTGCATGTATCAAATAAGAATATTTGGGCAAAAGGTTTGGATTGGTATCTGACATTTAGAAAGTGCTCAGCACACATTAGCTGGCTAGCAATTATTATTTGTATATTTTCCTTTTTCTTTTAAAGTCTGTAGCTTTGTGTTTAACCTGGTACCTTTTAACCAGAATTATATCTCTTTAGGCAGTATTAACCAAATTTAGAGGATTTATGAATAGTTTTATAACATATTGATCACTCACGGGGAATTCGGGAGCTGCAGTGATTGGTTGGATTAAAGTTGACAGCAAAAGCTGGTCTCCTTTTTATTGTGAAATGTGACAGAAGTTTTGATTGTAATACGTAGTAAACATTTAATAATATTAACCATGTTTCAATTGTGTGACATACTAGGGGCTATCCAGGTTATTGTATATAGGTACGTAATACTTGTGTATATATATACACTGATATATACTAGGGGCTATCTAGGTTATTGCGTGTAGGTACATAATACTTGTTTCTCAAAAAAATGAACGTAAGTTATTTTATTTAGTGCCCTTTGGTGCAAATTCTTAAGCGTTTTCTGATATCATACATTTAAGTATAACATAACAGACAATAGTACTATATAAACTTATTTAGTATTTTTCATGTATTTTTTTAATGTCGTAGACGAAGAAATATTAGGCATAGGGTTTCCTCTCCACTCCTCCAAACCTGTTTTATAATATAGGGCACATTACTGGCCTTAGGAAAGAGAGGGATTAGGTTGAGCTCACTCTCTTTTCTTTTTTTTTTTTTGGACTGCAGGTAGTGGGCAGCAGTCAGTGACAGGTGTAACCTCTGTGGACGACAGCAATAGTTACTGGAGGATACGGGGGAAGACCGCTACAGTGTGTGAGAGGGGAACCCCCATCAAATGTGGCCAACCCATCCGGCTGACACATGTCAACACTGGCCGAAACCTCCATAGTCACCACTTCACCTCACCTCTTTCTGGAAACCAGGTGAGATGGGATCCTGTGGCTCACTGGTTCCTTGTGCATTACTCAGTTGAGTTGTCTGATATCTTCGTTCTTAGCCCTTTCTTTTCTATGCGTAGTTCTTTTTGTGCAGACCTGGAGAATGGGCTTTGTCTTGTAAGTGTGAAGGAAATTGTTTCTGGTCAAAATAGAGACTTTACATCTTGATGAAATCAAGAAATGAGAAAAGACACAATAGGTATATTTAGCATATCATAAGTCATCTTGATAAATTCTGCAGTAAAGAGACCCAGTGTTGACACATGGAAAGAGCTCAGCATCACTAATCATCAGGGAAACGCGAATCAAAACCATGGTACGATATCACCTTATACCTGACGGAATGGCTGTAATCAAAAAACAAGAAATAACAAGTGTTGGCGAGGATGTGGAGAAAAGGGAACCTTCATACACTGTTGGTGGGAATGCAAACTGGTGCAGCCACTTTGGAAGACAGTATGGAGGTTCCTCAAAAAATTAAAAAGTAGAAATATCATATGATCCCGTAATTCCACTATTGTGTATTACCTAAAGAAAATAAAAACACTAATTTGGAAAGATATGTGCACCCCTGTGTTTATTGCAGCATTATATACAATAGCCAAGATATGGAAGCAAACCAAGTGTACATCAGTAAATGAATGAGTGAAGAAGATATGGTGTACATACATACACAATAGAATATTATTCAGCCATAAGAAGAATGAGATCTTGCCTTGCGACAACGTGGATGGACCTAAAGTGTATTAGGCAAAATAAAATAAATCAGAGAAGGACAGATATCATATGATTTCATTTCATCCCATTTCATGTGGAATATAAGAAAACAAATGAACAAACAAAAAGAATCAGACCTATAAATGCAGAGAATAAACTGATGGTTGTCAGAGAGGAAAGGGGTGGGGAGATGGACAGAAAGGGGTGGAGGGGGGGCCTGGGTGACTCAGTCGTTGGGCATCTGCCTTCGGCTTGGGTTGTGATCCCAGGATTCTGGGATCAAGCCCTGCGTCGGGCTACCTGCTTGTGTTCCTTCTCTCTCTGTGTCTCCCTATGTCAAATAAATAAATAAAATCTTTAAAAAAAAAAAAAGAAAAAAAAGGGGAATGGGAGATAACAGGCTTCCAGTTATGGGATGAAATGGAATGAATAAGTCACAGGGATAAAAGTACAGCATAGGGAATATAGTCAGTGATATTGTAAAAGTGTATGATGACCAGTGAGTGTAGCATAACATATAGACTTGTTGAATCACTATGTTGCACACCTGAAACTGATAAAATTGTGTGTCAACTATATTCAAATAGAAAAAACAACTTTTTCCAAACTTCGAATAAAAATTATTTTAAATGATACGAACTAACCACATTAGGAAAATGGAGTATTATGCCATTTTTTAATTTTTATTTTTTAACTAATTTTTTGAAGTAAGCTCTGTGCCCAGTGTGAGGCTTGAATCACTGCCCTGAGATCAAGAGTTGCATGCTCTACGTACTGAGCCAGCCAGGCACCCTAGTATGGTGCCATTTTGTTTAAGCCTTGAACTTTTTAGGAGATATGAACCCCTTAATGAGTGCTTCCCTCCCACCCCCACTCTGCACATAGTTTTTCCTGTTAGCGTCTTAACGTTAGTATGGTAAATTTCCTACAATTTATAAAGCAGTAAGTGTACATTGTTATCAACTAAAGTCCATAGTTAATTTTGATTTCCTTGGTTTTTAGCTACTGTACTTTTTCTGTTCCAGGAGCCCATCCTGGGTACCACATTACGTTTAGTTGTCATGTCTCCTCAGACTCCTCTGAGGTGTGACAGTTTCTCAAATTCTTGTGTTTTTTTTTTTGTTTTTTTGTTTTTGTTTTCAAATTCTTATTTTCGATGACCTTGACAGTTTTGAGGAATGCTGGTCAAGTATACTGTAGGGTGCTCCTCTATTGGAATTTGTTTGATGTTTTTGTCATGATTAGATAAGACTTAGGAAGGTTTTTAGGAGAAAGGCCACAGGGGTAAAGTGCCATTTTTTATCACATTGTGTCACAGGTACATACTATCTACATGATTTATGACTGTTGAAATAGTGTTTTTGATGTTTCTCCTATAAAGTTATTCTTTTCATCCGCCCCCCACCTTTCTATGTTGTGCTTCTGGAACGAAGTCACTATGCACGGCCCACACTCAAGGAATGGGGAATTATGCTCCCCCTCCTTTCGATAGAGTAGCTAAAAAATTTATTTGAAATTCTTCTGCATGGGTATTTGTCTCTTATTTATTCAGTCATTTATTTATATCAGTATGGACTCATGAATATTTTATACTTCGCGCTATAATCCCGTACCACTGCCTTTATTTTGTTGTTCGAATTGTTCCAACTTTGGCCATTGGGAGCTCTTTTACTTGTCTCCTGTGTCCTTTCGACATACTCCCATTTTTGTGTATGTGTGTGTTTTAACCCTTTCTTTCTCTCTGGCACTAAAAGATATTCTAGGCTCATCTTGTGTATTTCTTGCCCCAATCCTAGAATCAGCTGTTTCTCCAAGGAGTTCTGTTTCCTTTTATTGGAGAATGATATTAGAAACCATGATCTTAGCCTTTACATGAGCTTGTTGCTACTGGCGTGTTGTCTCTTTTAGGCCTTCTCACCTGACAGAGCAAAGAAGCATGTGTATGTGTATATAGACATATATATAAATGTTTTTATGTATAAACGTGTGTCTGGATTATGTTAAACATGACTTCCTATTGATGTTTCCAACTATAATCCATTACCATTTAGATGATTCTAGCCTCCTCCCTTTACTTATTTCTAAGTTTCCACACAGATATCTGGTTCCCACCACTGTCATCCACTTACTTGTTCAGTTCCCTATACAAGTATAGTAGAATTGTGGGACACCTGGGTGGCTTGGTCAGTTAAATGACTTTTTTTTTTTTTAAAGAAATTTATTTGAGAGAGAGAGAAAGAGCATGAGCGGGGGGTGGGGCAGAGGGAGAGGGAGAAGCAGACTACCTGCTGAGCATGGAGCCTGATACAGGGCTTGATACCAGGACCCCAAGATCAAGACCCGATCCAAAGTCAGATGCTTTCTCTTTTCTTTTTTTTCCTTTTTTTTTTTTTAAGATTTTATTTATTTATTTGACAGAGAGCGCACAAGCAGTGGAAGCAGCAGGCAGAGGGAGAGGGAAAAGCAGGCTCCCCGCTGAGCAGGGAGCCTGATGCGGGGCTTGATCCCAGGACCCTGGGATCATGACCTGAGCCGAAGGCAGATGCTTAACCGACTGAGCCACCCAGGTACCTGTGAAGTCAGACGCTTAACTGACAGCCACTCAGGTGCCCCAAGTGTCTGACTTTTTTTTTTTTTTTTTTTTAAGATTTTATTTATTTATTTGACAGAGACAGCCAGCAAGAGAGGGAACACAAGCAGGGGGAGTGGGAGAGGAAGAAGCAGGCTACTTGCGGAGGAGCCTGATGTGGGGCTCGATCCCAGAATGCTGGGATAAGCCCTGAGCCGAAGGCAGACGCTTAACGACTGTGCCACCCAGCCCCCCCCCCCCCCCCCCCCCAGTGTCTGTCTCTTGATCTCACCTCAGGCCTTGATCTCAGGGTCATGAGTTCAAGCCCCAAGTTAGGCTCCATGCTGGGCATAGAGCCTACTTAAAAAAAAAAAAAAATCCATAGCAACAGACAAATACACAATCAACAAAAAGTTGCACTCAAAACATTACAAGTATAGTAGATTTGTTAATTATGTACAGTTCCTTTTGCCTTTAGTCTTACAGATTGTATTTCCACATGATGCTTTTAATTATCTAAAGTTATATAGCTTAGGATGTATTTAATATTTCTGAAAGAATAAGTAACTTTTTAATGACTTTTCACCTTTTTTTTTTAAAGGTTTTTTTATTTGTCAGAGAACACAAGCAGGGGGAGCGGCGGGCAGAGGGAGAGGGAGAAGCAGGCTCTCCACTGAGCAAGGGGCCTGATGTGGGACTTGATTACAGGACCCTGGGATCATGACGTGAGCCAAAGGCAGATACTTAACCAACTGAACCATGCAGGCATCCCATTAACTTTTTTATTGCAATAGAAACTCTGAATATTTGGCCTTAAGGGGATTAGAAAAGAAGTGAAAGAACTCTGCTGTAATTTACTCTATTTCATTTAGTTTTCATAATTAATTCTGTAAGGTGATACTGTCATGAGTTTTTAGAGGAGAAAATGAAGGGGTTATACAGGAAGGAATGGAAAAGAGAGGAGATTCAAGGTCTGCCAGTCTCCAGAGCCCATCCCCCCCTTTCGACTTGTGTTGCTCACGGGGTGGCTTAAAAGGTAGTTAAGGGAATGAGGCAGGACTATTTAAAGTCAAATAACAAGAGAAAGGCTAGAATAGAAAATATAAGGCAAATACAGGATTACTTGCAAAGTAAATGTTTGGAACATAATCCTAGGGCAACTGATTTCATGTCCTTTGTCTTTTTATCTTTTTCACAGTTTATTTTTTTAATTTTTGTTTTTAAAAAAATTTTCCCCACAGTTTATTTTTAAACAACACTGGTGGGGGAATGGGATAGGCTGGTGATGGGTAGTAAGGAGGGCACGTATTGCATGGTGCACTGGGTGTTATACGCAACTAATAAATCATGGAACTTCACATCAAAAACTAGGGATGTACTGTATGGTGACCAACATAATATAATAAAAAATACTGTTATAAAAAAATAAAATAAAAGGAACTAAGGAAAAAAACAACACTGGAAAGCCTCTTATTTTTACTTTTGGGTAGCCTTATTTTTCTTCCTGTTGTTTCCCTCTCCCTTCCAAGCCTGTCTGTCAGTCATGCTGATATTGCTATCGTTTGTGTCTTTCAGGAAGTGAGTGCTTTTGGTGAGGAAGGTGAAGGCGATTATCTGGATGACTGGACGGTGCTCTGCAATGGGCCCTACTGGGTGAGGGATGGTGAGGTGCGGTTCAAGCATTCTTACACTGAAGTTCTGCTGTCTGTCACAGGAGAACAATATGGTCGACCCATTAGTGGGCAAAAGGAGGTACATGGCATGGCCCAGCCAAGCCAGAACAACTACTGGAAAGCCATGGAAGGCATCTTCATGAAGCCCAGTGAGTTGTTAAAGGCAGAAGCTCATCACGCAGAGCTGTGAGTCCAGAACCTGTGAGCCACTGTCACCGCACAGTGTTCATGACATCTGCAGCTGCTCCACCTTGGGATCCCTGCCACAGGTTCCCTGGGCAGTGGCCATGTCACCACTGAGATGAAGATGCATGACAAGAAACAGTGGCTGTGTTTGGAAGCTTCAGCCCTTCACTCTTGAATTGGTGGTTCTCCCAGACTTCGGGTCAGTTCTTTCTGAGTACAGGACTTGCTGGTGAAGGAGCAGATATTTTTATTCATATTGATAAAACAGAAACTGAGGGAGATATCCCTCCTAGTTGGGAAATTTTTACTCATCAGAAGCTTGACATCATGGATTATTGATGTGTGACTTTTCTCCTTCCTTTCTCCACAATGATAAAGAATTTCATTATTAGTCACCAGTGTTGTCATTTATTAGGTGTGCTATTTCATAATCTGATTGATCCTGGAGTCTGACACGAGTCACTGCAATCACTCTAGAGATGCTGGTGGCCTTTGGTGTGGGCCCTTTTAAGAGCCTTACTTGCATCCAAACTTTTTCTGTTTTCACTTCCCTCCTAACACCTCACTTTTACTAGATTTTTAACTAATTATGGCTAAAGATTCTCAAGGAATTCAGCTTAATAGTGAAATTTTTACTCTGGATCTGTTACTGCAGTTGAGAAAAAAGAGTAAGGGTAGAAAGAGGAACCAATATTCACTGTCTGCTAAATACTAGATACTGTATTATAGCTCTTACCTCCTTTAATCTTCACAGATGTAGGGTAGGTATTACAGTATTACCAATGCAGAACATGAAGGTTGAGTAACTGCCTGAATTCTTATAGCTAGTAAATAAGGATAGGAATCCAGCTGTGTCTGGCTCACATTCTTTTTACTACACTACAATTATGTTCACTCTTGGATGATAACTGCTCTTTTTTGGATAAATGTAGGGACTCTGAAAAGGGGGTAGAAAACGTCTGTCCTCTGCTTACCTCGTTTCTTCCTTTCTGTCTGCTGGTCAATTCCAGAAAGTTTGATCCTAGGTCCTTTGAGCATGGTAGTGGTGAACAGAGGTGTCTGCCATCTGCTGGAATTTCATTGACTAGCAGGCCTTTTTATTTTCAGAAACAATGATTTTTTTTTTTTTTTTTTTTGGTCCATTGCTTTAGGGACTTAACGTTAAACATTGGGCATACTGGGTGTGTGCCAAACGTAGCCCGTGACATTAGGAGGCTTGGTTTCTTTCACAAGGACTCGTTTCAGTATGTTGAGACCATGAACTGGTTGATCTTCATCTCCATCCTCTCCCTGCTTTTCCCACTTCATTTGCATTGATCATTTGAGATCTCTCCAGAAAGAAGTAGACAAATGATAAAGTCAACATTTCAGCTTATTGAAATATCGGCAGTAGGCTGGAAACAGTCTGGGGAGAAAGAGGAAAGGAAGTTATAGGAATCAGCTAAATAAAGGGAACAGATTGGACAAGATGAGTATGAATAGGGAGGTGTGTTGCAAGCTACCCCAACGTGGCTTGTACAGAGTTTTCATTGAGTTGTTGGGCCTTCCCTGAAGGTTCACAGACAATACCTACCTTGCTAGGAGGCTGCAGATTACAGTGCTTGAGAGAGAAGTATGAATTTGAAACAAACGGTGGAGTCTTTAGGGAGATGTGAAATGACTGACAAGAGGACTAGATAAGGAAATCAGTTGGAGGGGTAAAAACTATGGGCAACCCAATGTGAAAATTGAAATGGTGATTTTTTGAAGGCGTGGAAAAGAATTTGCAAGTAAAATCTTGAAGGACATTTATGGAGATTAGGATGTAAGAGCAAAGGGATATGAAGTACTTATATCGAAATCCTCAGAATTTGTTTAGCTTGTATTGTAGGAGCGTCACCGTATTAAGAGTTGGAAGGGATCGTTGTCCAATTTCCTCATTTCGCAGAGAAGGAAACAGGCAAAATAAAGCTGATCCTGAATTATCTATTTCCTGCAATTATGTTTGCTTCCAAGATAGACTATTTGTTGTTGAGAGGCAAGAACAATTTTCTCTATTTCTGTCGTATCCCCTCAGCTCAGTGCCCAAATTGTGCTGTACACAGTAGAGACTGAAAACTTGTCCAACGAAGGGTCCAGAAAATTGAGTTTCTCATACAGTAGGTCAGTACATATTAATTGACTAGAACAATATTCAGACAGTAAAATGAATGAAAACCTCATTCCTCTGTGGATGGAATGAGGTGTGAATTTTAACTAATGTCTTTTAGTTCTTGGTTTCCTCAGTGATTTTCAGACAAGGCTCTTGAGTAAGATAGGACAGCTACTTCGTGTGACCTAGGGGAATAACTTCCGCAGTACCCTCAGTCCGGACCCTGAGTGGCCAAGCGGACTCTATAACCACCCTGGGAAAGTGCTTTGAAAGTGGAGCTCCGCCACGGAAATGAGACAGCCAAGTCTGTTGCCAGCGAGGCGAGGGCTCAGACTCGGGTCTCCGGCAAGCCCCAGGCTCCGCATTTCCGGGTGCGGAAGGGTGGGTCCAGGGGCGGGGCATGAGTGTCAGTCCGCGCGAGGTCCGCCCCCCGCCCCCACCACGGTCTCCTCTGGAGCCACGCCTGTACTTCGCGCAGGCAGCCAGTCGGCCCTGCCGGATCGCTGGCGCGGAGAGGAGTGGGGCAGGGAGACAGCTGGCTGGCTGGCGGGCTGTGGGGGGCGGGGTGCACGCGCGCCAACGCTTCCTTGTCCAGCGCCCTTCCTGCGCGTGCGGCTGGTCGGCCCGCGGCGGCGCAGAGCGGAGCCGGCGTGGGGGGGCCCCGGCAGGGCGGGGGCCGGGGCCGGAGCCGGGCCGGGCCGGGGCCGGGGCCGGAATGCCCCTGTTCTTCTCCGCGCTGTTGGCCTTGCTGTTGGTTGCCCTCAGCGCCCTCTTCTTAGGCCGGTGAGGGGATCCCAGCTACAGCGGGCGGGGGCTGGGGAAGGGAGACCGAGGAGGGGGCGCGCGCTGGAAAGGCGTGCGGGAGGGGAAGGGGGCTAAAGGGCAAGGTGCGCGGGCGGCGGTGGGGGAGGACCCAAGGGGGGCCGCGGAGGGGGCGCGCGGCGGGCTTGAGCGGGGGCGTCCGGCCCGAGCTGGCACCGAGAAACTGGGAGTAGGGGACACTGAGGGAGCCGGCGAGGCCTGAGGAGATGCCGAGGCCGGGAGCTCAATAGGTGTGTGTGTGACGAGGGGCCCGGCGTGGTGGCCTTCCTTTCCCCCTCCGTTCGCCCCTGAGTGTCCCTTTCACCGAGTGCAGAGGGCACCTGCAGCCTCGCCCTAGGAGCCGGAACAGGTCTGGCTGCCCAGGGGAGAGCGGCATTTGAGCCGGCCGGGTGTGACTCCACGGTGCCTTCTCGCTGACACCTGTCTGGAGGGCGGAGACAGAGACCCTGTGGGGGAGTGTGCGATGGCCCATCTGAACCGCTGCCTGTATTTCGACTCCCCCCTTCCGGCCTCTTCTTTCTTCATCTGGGGCTCCTAAGGATTGGAAGGATTGCTTTCTTTGTCCCCAACTTAGGAGCTGGACTGTAGTTGGTCTGATTTCAGTTGGGTGGAGGGAACACTCCAGGACTAGGGTCTTGATTTTTGTGGCAGAGTGTATGTGACAGAGTGTTGTTTTGGGAGACCAGAAAGTTGCCCAGAAGATCCAGTTTTAGGGCATGATATTTTTGCAAGGCCTTCTAGGACCAGGAAGGGGTGAGGAAAGCCAAAACTGGGAGAGGGTCCTATGAACTCACAGGGGTATTTCTGCAGGTGGTTTGTGGTCCGGTTGGCCACCAAGTGGTGTCAGCGGAAGCTGCAGGCGGAGCTAAAGATTGGCTCCTTTTTTTGGATCCAGAATGTCAGCCTTAAGTTTCAGCAGCACCAGCAAACAGTGGTGAGTCTTGGGGAACTCCCTGGGTATGTGTGTGGGGTGGACTCAGCTAAATTTTAACTTCTTATTTCTAAAATTCTGGGTGGTTTTCCTAGTTCGCCCAGCCTTGTCACTTCTTCACCAAGATGATTTTAGAGTTAGTTTGGGAACACTGGGATTGATGCAAGTTGTTGAGTTAAAAATGCTTATAAGGCACAGAGTGTTCAGGGTACAATAAGAAAGATACAGAACTAAGCACAGAAAAAAAGATAACAGGAAATGGAAGAGCTTACTGTTCTAATTTAAGAGGAGAAATAGTAACATATCCATAAAAGAGAAATACTGAGCAAGTTCAACCAATGTCATTGTGAGGAACAGGATATAGTGCTGAGGAGAGAAGTTGGTGGAAATGGAGTGGAGAATATTAAGTGGAAGGGCTATAGCACTTCCTTCTCTTCTTAGAATCTTTTCTGGCTGTCAAGCTGGTCATGGCTTACCTAGCAGCTAGTGTACAAAGCTCTTTTCCACACTGTTTTAGGAAATTGATAGCCTGTGGATTTCCAGCAAACTCTTTAGCCATGATCTGCCGTGAGTACCCTATATCCTCACTCTTTCCTTGGGAAATATTTTGGGATTGGGTTTTGCAGAATGACATTCTACAGAGGCCTCACAGCCCAAGGAGGGGGCGGGGGTTTTGCTGATATCCTGGTTAGCCTGGAAGCTACTATTTTGTGAGACAGATGTTGATAACTACTGTAAGACTGTTCTCCATGATTTGAGCTACATTTTTAGGGAGGATGGGAGAGTGAATGTAGAGGAGAGGAGGAGACTGCTAGGAAGGGCTGGACCTGATGGCAGTGAGGTCTCTCTTCTGGGCAGACGCTATGTGGCATTGTGCTTTGGAGAAGTGCGTATCAGAACGGACCTACAGAAGGTTTCTGGCCTGTTTGCCCCATTTTCCCAGAGCACTGGGGTGCATCAAAAGGAACTGTCCTTCAATCCATCCTTACTGAAGATATTCTGTCAGGTGAGATACTTTTCCCACTTTCCTGGACTGTAGTAGGGATGGCTGGCTGGAGAGTGGTGGGTAGATTTTTCTACTGTTTTGGGAATATAATGCTAGAAGATGCCTCTTATTCTTTCTCTACAGGAAAGGAAACGCTGTGCCTTGATATTAATGATTATTCTTTGCTGCTTCTTTCTAGCTCTTCTCCATTCATGTAGATTCTATAAACATCATGGTTCTCAAGGTGGCTACTTCTGAGTCTTTGTGGCACATTCAGATCAGAGAAAGCAGCTTTCTTTTGGATAGTGATGGGAAAAGGTAACCGCTGGGTAAAAGAAGGTCTGGTAGCCCCATTCTTGCCTTATGGTTGTTTCAGTGTGGGTGGATGTCAGGGTTTTATAAAGGTGTCAAGTTCTCATTCTGTAGCAATTTGAGGCGAGGCTAAGATTAGGCACTTCTGTTTGCCTTGTTCCTTTTAGCCAATAAAGCTTGACTCAAGTTAAATGGTGAGGAAAGGGGCTAAGTGCGCTTAATTTTTTTCCTTTCCCAGGCTGAAATGTGAGGTGAGCCTAAATCAGATCAACAGCAAAGTTCTAAAGAGTGGCCAGTTGGTGAGTATGCCATGGTCATTTAGATGCCCTGTTTCCTTCTGGGCATAAGATATGAAGGAGCTTACATTCTAGATTCTGTGTTCTTATGGGGGGGAGTTCTCTCAAGGTGGTGTTCTAGACCACTGCATTTTGACCCAAAACTCCCAGACTCCCTACATCTTAACACCTTAGATGCTTGTCCTCCCTGCAGGAGGACACCTGCCTAGCGGAGCTCTCACTGGCCCTAAAGTTGTGTCTAGAGGTGGGCATCAGCAGTTGGCAACTGAAGGCGATCACTGTGGATATGTGGACACTCCATGCTGAACTGCATGAGGGCCTTTTTCATAGTCAGCTGCTACGCCAGGGCCCAAGCCTGGCACCCAAACCTGTTCCTTGTTCAGGTAAAGCCCTGGACAGTAAGCTTCTTGGCTGCGCTGTTCTTTGATTATTCTGGAATTACATAAAAATAGTGGTCTCACTACTCATTAGGTGTGATTTGTTATTCAGCATGACCTTTGTTCCTGAGGATAGCTAAAGGAAATAGGGCATTTACTCGTGGTGAGTGAAAGAACTAATATTTAGTGGTAATTATCGTGAGTTAGACTTGTAGTACGAGTTTTATCTATTGTCTCTCACTAAATTCTCAGCATTTCACAAATGAGGAAGCAAGCCAAGAAGAGCAGATAGATGACTTGACTGAGGTCATAGGTCTAGTCAGTAGTAAAAATGGGGTGTGAATTATTTTGCCCTAAAGTCCATATTCTTTGCATTATATCAACCTGTTACCCATATTGTTTTTTAAACTCCGGGGAAGGAAGTATAGTGGGTGCCTGGATCTCTGGGATATTTGCCTTGTGGCCTAGGATTGGGCATTTGGTTAGCCTACTTAAATGGGAAGATTTGGCCAAAGAGGACAGGGCATTTTGGGAGATTTGAGTATGTTAAGGATTGATGGTTCTTGTGTTACTCATTCATGTTTTCAGAGGTGACAGAGAACTTGGCTGAGCCAAATCTGCCTGGCCTGTACCTCCTTCAGCAGCTGCCAGATCAGGTCAAGGTGAAAATGGAGATCACAAGTGTGGTGCTATCCATGAATAGTCAGAAGAGGTGAGAGCTCTCTTGATACAGAAGTGTGGAGAGTGATGGTTGGAGCTATATGCTGGGGTCTCTGTGATCAGCCTAGTAGCTGCACTGCGCTGAGCTTGTCTGTGGGGAGAAAGGGAGGAGGAATGACATTCCGTGTATTTCTGAGCCAGAGTCTGTCTCTGGTCCAGGCACCTGAATTGGACGCTGAAGCTGCTGCATTTCCTGTACCACCGTGATGAGGATCAGCTGCCTCTTCGAAGCTTCACAGCAAACTCTGATATGGCACAGATGAGCACTGAACTCCTACTGAAAGGTTCCTGGGTGGGGACGTCGGTACCAAGAAGACCAGACCCTTTCTTTCCCCCATACCCTGTTTGGCCTTCTTAATATCAGTGTAGCTGGGGATGGGGAGGAGGGAATATATGGAGAGTAAAGAGCCCCAACTCATGAGTTTTGGTGACAGCCTATTCATCTGCTTGCCTGTCTCTGACCCTCTCCTAGTTTTACCTTTTGTCTTCCCAGTGTTCTTCTCTGATCTGCTCTTTGTCCTCACAGATGGGTTGTTGCTGTCCCAGAGCCGCCAGCGCATTGTCTGTCTCAACTCCCTCAAGGCTAGTGTGCAGGTGTGATGACTGTGATACCAAGGGTCATTCCTTTCTCTGCTCTCTCCCTGTATCATAGCACTGAGATAAAACCCAACCCAACAGTTCTGATGTTATTTCCAGGTGACCACCATTGACCTCTCAGCCTCCCTGGTTTTGAATACTTGTATTATTCATTACCGGCACCAGGAATTCTCTCACTGGCTGCACATGCTAGCACTGGAGACCCAGGAGTCTAGTTCATCTGTTTTTAAGCAAAGAAAGAAAAGGTCAGTGTAATCTTTTTTAACTGCCATCTTTTCAGGTGGATTCTCAGATTCTTTTGATCTAAAGTGGCATATTGTGTTAAATATGTATTTGATTAGTTCAGTAGCAATTCTATGTTATTTATTTTTGTTTTTATTTTTTGAGAGAGAGCAAGCATGGGAGGGGTGGGGGAGAGGCAGGAGGAGGGGGAGAGAGAGAATCCCAAGCAGGGGCTTAATCCCACCACCCTGAGATCATGACCTGAGCTGAAATCAAAAGTCGGACGCTTAACTGACTGAGCCACCCAGGCGCCCCAATAGTGCTTCTATTTTATATATCTTCCCCATTAAACTAGATTCTTTGACAGTAGGATGAAGTCTCTTTTGTTTTTATGTCTTCAGTGCCCAGCACAGTGCCTTGTTATACAAAACAAACAGTTGTTGCACTGAGTGTAAATGATCCACAATCTTGTCTGCCTTAGATTATAAGGTGATACGTCCTGTCAACAATGTCATCTCTCTCTGCATTGTGTTGCATAGAGAACTTAAGGTTAATGGCTTGGAAGCAGGGACGCCTGGGTGGCTTAGTTGTTAAGTGTCTGCCTTCAGCTCAAGTCATGATCCCAGGGTCCTGGGATTGAGTCCCACATCGGGCTCCATGCTCAGCAGGGAGCCTGCTTCTCCCTCTGCCTGCCACTCCCCCTGCTTGTACTTTCTCTTTCTCTGACAAATAAATAAATAAAATCTTTAAAAAAATGGCTTGGAAGCAATGCTCCTTGGTTGTATTAGGTTGAATCATGTGATATACTGATGTTCATATTTGACATTCATATTTGATTTATGAAATTGCAATCTCATATGGTTCAACGTAATAACCTTTCTTACATTCCTGCAGTTTACTATTGGGAATAGCAAACTTATGAATTTGGTCTTTTATTTTCTAGTTGCATTCCATCCTAAGAATCACAACAAAACTCACCCTGACTTTTGAGAGCTTCAGGTATCTGTTCCATAACAGGAAGCTGCAATTCTTTCCTTATCAAACAATGATGTCTTATCCCTATGCAGAACCTTTCCCCAAATCCTGGCTCCCATCATCTTTAGCACCTCCATCTCCAATGTCAACGTTTCTGTTCAGCTTGGTGATACACCACCCTTTGCCTTGGGATTCAATTCCATTTCTCTAGGTAAGACTCTGGGATGGAAAAGGAACAAGAATCTGTCCATTCGTGAAGCTAGGCCCAGTTAATGGCAACAGTGGCTCCATAGAACTCTCTCCTACCTTTTTGTTCAGATTACCAGCACCTGAGGCCACAAAGTATCCATCAGCGGGGCGTCCTAAGTGTGGACCATCTCTGCTGGCGGGTGGGCAGTGACTCCCACATTCAGCGGGCACCCCACCCACCCAATATGCATGTTTGGGGTGAGGCACTTGTCCTGGACTCTTTCACGCTACAGGTAGGTGGGTACTTTGGTGAACAGGGGCCCATACAGTTTCCTTTTTCTGCCATGCTTTAGAGGACGGAGTACCTTTTTGGTAGAAGATGATGCATCAGGGTATTGCAGAACTGTGTGTTCTGCATGCTCCTAATGGGGCTCTCTCTTCTTCTTTCCTAGGGTAGCTATAACCAGCCTTTGGGCCTGTCTAGCACCCAGTCAGATACTCTCTTTCTTGATTGTACCATCCGTGGACTGCAGGTAGAAGCGTCAGATACCTGTGCCCAATGTCTCTCTCGCATTTTATCCTTGATGGACACACAATCTGGGAAGTCAGCTGTCTCTAGAGAAACTTCATTTGGGGAATCCGTGTCATTACTGTGGAAGGTGGACTTGAAGGTGGAGGACATGAACTTGTTCACCCTTTCTGCCCTGGTTGGTAAGTGGGACAGGGAGTCTATACCTAAGTGGGTAGTTTGTAACCTAAGCAGATTATGCTGGTTCATTTGGCTCCTTCTCATTTAATGAAGCTGATTATTTGGGCTTTTTTTTAATTAAAGGCATGAAATGCTGGAAGATCTTACATAACTCTTGGGTTTCTTGATATTTCTTAAAGTCCAATAGGAGATATTAAGTATTAGGCAAAATTTATTTTTAAAAAAAGCCTTGATAGTTGATTGAGATGTGTGTAGTTTTTTTTCTCTTATGTGTTTAGTTCTAGAGAGTAACTGATATATCTCTGGGCACTTTGTAGGAGTTAGGGAGCTTCTTTGTCTTTGCCAAATTTAGGTAGGGTAGGATAGGAAGGGAAAAATTTCTCTGAAACATGAGGAATGAACTTAGGGAGGTATAGGGAATAAAACTAGAGTGAAGGGAATGAGTAAGAAAGGAGAGTGAAGGCTGAAGTTGCCATGTGAGAGCTGAGAACCGATGCTAACGTGATTTCTGGATGTTAGGGGCTTCAGAGGTCCGACTGGACACACTGACTGTCCTGGGAAGTGCTGAAACCTCCACTGTGGGTGTCCAGGGACTTGTGCTTGCCCTGGTGAAGTCAGTCACAGAGAAGATGCAACCCTGCTGTAAGGCTCCTGACATCCCCACTCCCGTGCTCAGCCTCTCCATGCTCTCCATCACCTATCATAGCAGCATCCGCTCTCTGGAGGTAATGCTTCTGTGGGGAGGTGGAGTCCGGTTGGTTTTTCTCTAGGCCGAAGAGCATTTCCCAGTCTTTTGAGTGTGTCGTGAAACCCATCTGAGAGAAATATGACACCTTGTGTTATTCTTTTTGTCCTGGCTTGTTCTGCATATTTTTAACTCTTTATTATCAAATGTAAAGTATACACAGAACTAGAGAGAATATATGAACTTGTATGTATCCATACCCAGCTTCAGTAATTACCACTTACGACCAACCTCTTTCAGCTCTGTACCCACCAATTGCCCTGCCGCCTGCTCCCGGATTATTTTGAAGCAGACATAAACCAGGACAGATAATTTCAACTGTAAATATTTCAGTGCATATCTCTGAAAAATATGGGACTTTTTTTTAAAGATCATGATCTGGTGTTATTTTGCTGAAGCACTCAGCTCATTAAAAGGCTGGAAGGGAGAGATGCCGGGCTGGCTCAGTTGGTGGAGTGTGGAACTCTTGATCTTGGGGTTGTAATTTCGAGCCCCACATTGGGTGTAGAGATTATTTAAAAATAAAGTCTTTAAAAAAATAAATAAAAGGTTGGAAGGGATATGAAGATGGAGGCACTGGCAAGTTTTAAGAGGCTTTCCAAGATCTTTCTCCTCAGGGTATCAGGTGGATATGGAACCCTCTTAGGAGGGGAGTGGGATGTCTTTCTAATTGTCAGACTTCAGCTTCCTTGGGAAACTGAGGAGTTGCCTTTTCAGAGGCTGGAACTCAAAGGCATTTTTCTGTTCTGGAATTTAAATTTTTTCTGCTTAACTTTCGGAATTGACTTTGTTTTTCAAGGTTACAAGGACTCCCTTCTTTGAGGCATACTTTCATATAAGTCAGTTGCTGTATTGTGTGGTCAGTCCTTTTTATACTCTTTAAGAATTAAGTCAAGGGGCGCCTGGGTGGCTCCGCTGGTTGAGCGTCCGACTCTTGGTTTCCGCTCAGGTTGTGATCGTATGGTTGTGGGATTGAGCCCCACATCAGGTTCTGCGCTCAGTGTCGTCTTCTTGAGGTACTTTCTCCCTCTCTCTCTGCCTCTCCCCACTCGCACACTCTCTCCCCCTCAACCCATAAAATGAATAAATAAAATATTTAAAAAGAAATTAAGTCAAGATGCAATCATTGCATAAAACATTTTCTTTTCTTGGGTCGCCTGGGTGGCTCAGTCGTTAAGTGTCTGCCTTCGGCTCAGGGCGTGATCCCAGAGTTCTGGGATCGAGCCCCACGTCGGGCTCTTCCGCTGGGAGCCTGCTTCTTCCTCTCCCACTCCCCCTGCTTGTGTTCCCTCTCTCGCTGGCTGTCTCTCTCAAATAAATAAATAAAATCTTTAAAAAAAAAAATCTAAAAATTTAAAATCCTTGTTTAAAAAAAATTTTTTTTTTTTTAAAGATTTTATTTATTTATTCGACAGAGATAGAGACAGCCAGCGAGAGAGGGAACACAAGCAGGGGGAGTGGGAGAGGAAGAAGCAGGCTCATAGTGGAAGAGCCTGATGTGGGGCTCGATCCCATAACGCCGGGATCACGCCCTGAGCCGAAGGCAGACGCTTAACCACTGTGCCACCCAGGCGCCCCTCTTTTTTTTTTTTTTTTTTAAGATTTTATTTATTCATTTGAGAGAGAGAGAGAGAGAGAGTGAGCATGAGTGGGGTGAGGGGCGGAGGGAGAAGCAGACTCCGCACTGATCAGGGAGCCCGACGCAGGGCTCAATCCCAGGACTCTGGGACCTGAGCCGAAGGCAGATGCTTAACCAACTGAGCTACCCAGGCGCCCCACATAAAACATTTTCAAATTGATTGTTACAGTGGTTATTATACAGAGTGTGGCTATTATAGAAAGATAACTCAAAAAGAAAAACAAAAAGCCAAATGACTTACTAAGTATGTGTTGTATGTACTGCATATCCTACGGTAGATATTAAAGAATCAACACACATGGCCTACACTCTCAGACAATTTAGAATCCAGTTGGGAACTCAAAAGTGTAAATGCTCTTACATATAAGTAAGAACTGTAGCTCAGTATATTCATGCTAAGGGGAACAAGGCAAGGGAGTAACGGATATAGTTGCTCAGGAAATGTCTCTGAGTGGAGATGGTTCTTGACCCAGGTGTGCATGTATAGGAATAATCCCAGCCATCTCTCCTATTTTGGGATATTGTAATTGACAGATCTTTCTCTCTTGCTCCCTGAAGGTTCAGTGTGGTACAGGGCTGACCTTACTTTGGAGCCCCCCAGATCACATGTACCTGTACCAGCATGTCCTGGCTACCTTGCATTGCCGAGACCTACTAAGAGCTACTCTGTTTCCTGAGTCTGTTCCACTCGTTGCACTAGAGACTCCAGAGACTGCGTCTGAACCAGAAGGCCTTCTCCCTGAGCCATCTCCCCCAAAGCGGCTACTAAACCTGATGCTAGAAGTGAGCACAGCTAAGCTGACCGCTTTTGTAGCCGAGGACAAGTTCATTACCCTGGCTGCAGAGAGTGTGTCGCTGAGCCGGCATGGGGGTTCACTGCAGGCTTACTGCCCGGAGCTGGCTGCCGGCTTTGATGGCAATAGCATCTTCAACTTCAAGGAGGTGGAGGTACAGCTGCTGCCTGAACTGGAGGAGATGATCCTCCACCGGAACCCTTTCCCTGTGCTGCAGACCCTCCGGAACCGTGTTTGGCTCCTCTCCCTGGGCTCAGTCTCAGTGGAGTTTCCTTATCAGTATGATTTCTCTCGAACTCTGGATGAGGCTGTGGGAGTTCAGAAATGGCTGAAGGGGCTGCATCGAGGAACTCATGCTCAGGCTTCTCCAAGCTCTGCCCCACTCCCACCTGATCTACTCTTGAAGGTTCAGCACTTCTCATGGGTTTTCCTAGATGACGTTTTTGAGGTGAAACTTCGTGATAACTATGAACTAATGAAGGATGAAAGTAAGGAGAGTGCCAAAAGGCTGCAGTTGCTGGATGCCAAGGTGGCTGCCCTTCGGAAGCAACATGGGGAATTATTGCCAGCCCGTAAAATTGAGGAGCTCTATGCCTCTTTGGAACATAAAAACATTGAAATCTACATTCAGCGCTCCCGTCGTCTCTATGGCAACACACCTATGCGCCGGGCGCTGCTCACTTGGAGCCTGGCAGGGCTAGAGCTGGTAGCTCTGGCAGATGCCTCCTTCCATGGGCCTGAGCGTGTGGTAGAGCAAGTTCAAGAGCTTGATCCAGGCAGCCCTTTCCCTGCTGAGGGAGTAGATCTTGTCATTCAGTGGTGTCGTATGCTCAAGTGCAGTGTTAAGACATTTTTGGGTAAGTAGCACTTCCTTATTTGCAGAGCGTGGTGTTTGCCCTCAGAGCTCCAGAAAGCTCTTTGAGTGACTACAGAGGAACTCAGTTATATTGGGAACTGTGGTGGTTTTTGGATGGGTGGAGTGGGATGGGTGGGCTTCTCTTCCTTTCTTTGTTCCTGAATTTCACCCCGAAACTGCTTGGCTAACATAAAGGACAACTAACACAGTCATCTTCAGGGTTGGTGTGCCTCTTGGATCTCAGTGTTATTCCCCTCACCATCTGCTCAGTGTCTCCATGCCCTTTTCCAGCTTTTCTACCGACTGCCAGCTCTTGTTCTGTCAGTTGACCTTGTTAAATAGATGGGTAAAAGTAGTGGCAGGGGAGAAAATGCTCAAGAATGTTGAGACAGTCCTCTGAATAGTCAGCGTATATCCTCCCTGTAATAACAGTTCGGATAAGAGATTATCCCCGGTACCTGTTTGAGATACGTGACTGGCGGCTGATGGGTCGACTTGTGGGCACCGAGCAGAGTGGTCAGCCTTGCTCCCGGCGGCGTCAAATCTTGCACTTGGGGCTTCCATGGGGTAATGTGGCAGTAGAGAGGAATATGCCCCCACTCAAGTTCTACCACGACTTCCGCTGTGAGTAGAGGAGGGCAGTTGGTTTGGCTGAGGGACATTGTGATGGCTGGGATGGGAGATGAGCTGAGGCCCTCTGGAGTGAAGAAAGAAGTTGTGTAACAAGTTGTACCCTTTGCTCCTCTATCCCAGCGGAAATCTTTCAGTACACAGTGGTATGGGGCCCGTGCTGGGATCCAGCCTGGACACTGATTAGCCAATCTGTGGACCTCTTAACCAAGCCCTCAGCTGACCCCAGCCCACCCTTGCCCTGGTGGGACAAGAGCCGTCTTCTGTTCCATGGGGACTGGCACATGGACATTGAACAGGCAAATCTGCACCAGCTGGCTACTGAGGTGAGGGGTTCCAGAGGAGTTGTTTTCTTATTACAATGGTACGGTTGGGGGGAAGAGAGAACGGTACTCATTTGGGAGATTTGGGTGATACTCTTATCCAGATCTCACCGAGTTGTTGGGGTGGTTATAGGACCCGTACAACACAACAGAAAATATGCACTGGGAGTGGAGCCACCTGTCTTTTCATTGGAAACCTGGTCAGTTTGTGTTCAAGGGTGACTTGGATGTCAACGTGAGAACAGCTTCTAAGTGAGTGGAGTGATGGGTGGGGCCTCAACAGGGTGAGGGATTCAGGTTGGAGGGAGAGGGGAAGGGCCAGAGGGTTGCAAGGGACCAGGGCACTGAGAGCTGGGACTCTGTTGTGAGACAGGTATGATGACTGCTGCTTCCTTCACCTGCCTGACCTCTGCATGACACTGGACCTGCAGTGGCTATGCCATGGGAACCCCCACGATCACCACAGTGTCACTCTGCGGGCCCCAGAGTTTCTGCCTGAGGTGCCCTTGGGCCAGCTCCATGACTCCTATCGGGCATTCCGCTCTGAGAACCTCAATCTCTCCATCAAGATGGATCTGACCCGGCACAGTGGGAGTGAGGCTTGGGTCTGGGGCAACGGGAGGAAGGATTGGGAGGATGGGCTTAAATACCAAAGGCTTCAACTTGACCATCTTGGGAGGGGGTAGGGAAAACAAGGGATGATTTGGATCAGGACCTTTTTTTGAAAAAGGGCTATTGAACACAAAGCTTAGTTTTTTTGTTTTTTGGTTTTTTTTTTAAGATTTTACTTATTCCTTTGGGAGAGAGAGACAGAGAGAGTACAAGCAGAGGGAGAAGGAGAAGCAGGCTCCCCACTGAGCAGGGAGCCAGATGTGGGGCTCAGTCCCAGGACTTGGAGATCATGACTTGAGCTGAAGGCAGACGCTTAACCATCTGAGCCACCCTGTCGACCCCAAAGCCTAGATCTTTAAAAGGAAAGGGTGTTGGGGATATTGAGTTGAGGCTGAATGCTGCTTGGGTTTTTAAACTTCTAAAAGCTGAAGCTAGAGATGGATTTAGCTTCATCTCTGTTTCAATCATAGGTAGAAAATGTCTTATTTTTTCTTTTACAGCAATATCCCAGCCCCGGATTCTGTTATACAGTAGTACCCTACGCTGGATGCAGAACTTCTGGGCAACTTGGACTAGTGTCACAAGGCCTATCTGTAGGGGAAAGCTCTTCAATAACCTGAAACCTAGCAAGAAGAAACTTGGCCAGCACTACAAGCAGCTTTCCTATACTGCACTTTTTCCCCAGCTGCAGGTCAGGCTCTGACATCCCTGCTGACATCTTCAGTTCTGTTTCCCTTCCCTAGTTTTCTCATTTTTTCTTATCTTAATCATCTCTCTGATACCATTCTTTGTTCAGTATTATGCTCTTTTGTTGCCAGGTGCATTACTGGGCCTCATTCGCCCAGCAGCGGGGCATCCAGATTGAGTGCAGTCAGGGCCATGTCTTCACTAGGGGAACTCAGCGGCTTATACCTCAAGGTAGGTTCAAAGACTGCCTTCAATTCTCCTAGCTTAGTCCTTGCCCCCTTTGCCCTTCTCATTTCTCTTCCTTTTTTCTGTCCCACACTGTTCTTCTGTACTGGTCCGCATGGGCTCTGTACGCCTCCTTTTCTCAGCGGGCACAGTGATGCGGCGCCTCATCTCCGACTGGAGTGTGACCCAGATGGTTAGTGACCTAAGTCAGGTGACTGTTCACCTGATGGCTTCCCCCACTGAAGAGAATGCTGATCACTGCCTTGATCCCTTGGTAACGAAGACCCACCTACTGAGCCTGTCCTCCCTCACCTACCAGCGGCACAGCAATCGCACAGCGGAGGAGGTACCACCTGACACAGTCTCTTTACTCCCTTATTTGTATCAGTAGGTGTCTTGGTTTGCTCGGGCTGCCATAACAAAATACCAAAGAATGTGTGGCTTAAACAATAGAAATTTATTTCTCGCAGTTCTGGAGGCTGGGAAGTCTAAGATCAGGGTGCCAAGCATAGTCACATTCTGATGAGGGCTCTTTCCTGGCTTGTAGACAGTTGCCTTTGCTGTGTCCTCACAAGGCAGGGAAAGAGAGAGGGAGCATGCTCTCTGGTGTCTCTTCTTATAAGGGCATTAATCCCGTGATAAGGGCCCCACCCTCATGACCTCGTATAACCTAATTACCTCCTAAAGGCTACATCTTCAAATATTATCACATTGGGGATTATGGTCTCAACATACAAAGTTTTGTTTGAGGAACTCAGTCCTTAGCAGTAGATTTCAGGCCAAGGTCCAGGTAATGTTTCTAACTATATTCCAAGCATATATATCATTATTTTATGATGAATTCACTATCAGCTGTATCAGTGTCCCTCTTTTTGAAAATTCCTTTTCTCCCTCTCCTTCTAAAGATAGTCTCTCTTTTTTTTTTAAAGATTTTATTTATTTATTTGACAGAGAGAGACAGCAGCGAGAGAGGGAACACAAGCAGGGGGAGTGGGAGAGGAAGAAGCAGGCTCTCAGCAGAGAAGCCCGACGTGGGGCTCGATCCCAGAACACTGGGATCATGCCCTGAGCCAAAGGCAGATGCTTAACGACTACGCCACCCAGACGCCCCGTAAAGATAGTCTCTTGCCCTTCAGGAAACAGTAAAAGTTTTTTCCTGAGGGGGCGGTTTCCCCCCTAATTAAGGAAAGATTTTATGTTGAAATTTTTTCTTCTTTTTTTTTTTTTAAGATTTTATTTATTTATTTGACAGAGATAGAGACAGGCAGCGAAAGAGGGAACACAAGCAGGGGGAGTGGGAGAGGAAGAAGCAGGCTCATAGTGGAGGAGCCTGATGAGGGGCTCGATCCCAGAACGCTGGGATCACGCCCTGAGCCGAAGGCATACGCTTAACCGCTGTGCAACCCAGGCGCCCCTCCTCTTCTTTTTTTAATTAAGTAGGGTGCATGCCCAAGGTGGGCTTGAACTCACAACTCTGAGATCAAGAGTCACATGCTCTACTGACTGAGACAGCTAGGCGACCCATACGTTGAAATTTTCTGAACCATTTAAAATACAGTCTGAGTATAGTCTAATACACACATTAAAACCACTTAGTTTTTCTTTCTCCAGGGTTGTCTTATCTCTCCCAGAACAGATTTTTTTTTTTCTTTTTAGGTGGGGGGAGGGACAGAGGAGAGGGAGAGAGAGAGTCTTTTTTTTTTTATATAAAGATTTTATTTATTTGAGAGAGAGAGAATGAGTGAGAGCACAAGCAGGGAGAGGAGCATAGGGAGATGGAGAAGCAGACTCCCCGGCGAGCAGGGAGCCCGATGTGGGACTCGATCCCAGGACTCCAGGATCATGACCTGAGCCAAAAGCAGACGCTTAACCGACTGAGCCACCCAGGTGCCCCAGGAATATATTGCTTATTCAACAAGTTTGTTTTCTTGTCTCTACATTTGTGGTTCAGGAGAAATTGTGGGAATTTCCATGCTACCTTGTGGTTCTTTACCTGTTTCTTAGGAGCTCTCTACTCGAGTTGGGGATCCTGCCTTTCATACACACCAGCTGCACTTGGTGGATTTACGGGCTTCTTGGACAACCACCAATCGGGACATTGCCTTTGGTTTATACGATGGCTATAAAAAGGCAGCAGTACTCAAACGTAATCTCTCTACTGAGGCCCTGAAGGGGTTAAAGATTGAACCCCAGATGCCAGCTAAAAAGCCAAAGCAGAGTGTTCCGACCAGTGCCCCAGCCCCACCTCCCGTCAACACTCCCAGCTTTAGTGGACAGCCTGATAAGGGGTCATCAGGAGGTAAGCTGGGGGAGATGAGACTTCATAGGGTCAGGTGTAGAATATGTACACGGAATTGGACAGGAATTGGGAAGGACTAAATCACAGATGGTTCCATCTAGGTGTAGAGATGAAAACTTTTGTTTTTCCGTATTAGGCCGCCTCGGTCTTTTTTTTTTTTTTTTTTAAGATTTTATTTATTTGAGAGAGTGTGCAGGAGCTGAGGGGAGGGGCAAAGGGAGAGGGAGAAGCAGGCTCCCTGCTCCAGCCCAATGCAGGACTTGATCCCAGGACCCTGGGATCATGACTCGAACCAATGGCATACACTTACTGACTGAGCCACCCAGGCGCCCCAGGCCACCTCAGTCTTACATAGCAATGATATAGGGGCATTTAAAGGTGTGATCCTGTGGCCAAGAAGAGGATTATGAAGGAGTGATGGGTCAAAACAGGATGAGTAAGGGAAAGAAAGGATTAAAGAGTTGTTTTGTGGTTTGATGAATTAATTTGTTCAACAAATATCGAGTACTTAATAGGCACAAAGCACTGTGCTGGATTCAGGGAGAGGTATAAAATGAAAGACATTCTACTTGCCGCAACAAGTAGTTTATCATCTCTGGATGAGCTAAGATTAGTTTGTTCATTCAGTCAACCACTCATTCAGTCATAGATTCATTTTAGCTTATAGAGGATATATAATGTGCCAGACATAACCCTAGACATTAGGGATATAAAGATGAGGGTAAGCTCAGAAACTAGTAGGTAACATGTAAGTTATTATTTCATTATGGAAGTGCTTTGTAGGAATGTTCAAGAAGTAAGTATTTAAATCAGCATAGAGAAGTCTAGAGAGGCTTCCCAGAAAAGATAGTTGAGATGGGTCTTAAAAGATGAGTAAGAGTTCAACAGGCAAGAAGAAAGGAGAGGGCATTTTAGGGAGAGGGAATAATAAGTACAGAGGAATGCACGTTCATGGTGAGTTTAAGAACAAGGTGAAAAGTGGTGTATGTCACAAGCGAGAAATGAGAGTGTATGGGAGTTCTTGAGTGAAGGAGGGAGTGCAATCAGGGAACGGTTTATTGATTAAGTAGCATTTAAGCTGGACTTTGAAGGCTTAATATAGTTTGAAATTGTGGAAATGGGAAGGAAGGGCATTCAAGGCAGAGAGAGTATCCTGAATAGGAGTAGAATTGATAAAGCTCAATATGTTCAAAGGAGAGCAAACAGTCTGTTTCATTTGGCATAAAGAGTAGCTAAGATGAGGGGTGAGGGAAGATCCTGGAAAGGAAAGCTGCACATAGACCATCAAAGGTCTTTCATACAAGGCTAAGGAGTTTTTGGTCCTTACTTAGTAGACAGTGGTGAACTACTGAAGGCTTTCGAATAGGGATGTGTCATCATTAGACTTAATTTTTAGGAAGATAAATCTGGCAGTGCTGTGGAGGAGGAATGGAGAGGAAGAAACGAGGTGGAGGGACAGATAAGGAAACTATTATGGCATCCCAACAGCATGTAATGGAGGCCTGAACTTGGTAGAGACAGCGGGAATGGAGATGAGGGGCTGGGTAGAAATGTTATCGTGCATATGAAATGTGTGGCGCAAGTAGCATATCTAGGTAATGCCTAACAGCTGGAGATGAAATCTAAAAGCTTAGTATAGGAGATGAAGATTTTGGGAGTTTCATCCTAGAGCTAAGAAGTTAGGCCAAGGAGATAATAATAATTGCTTACTGTGTGGCAGGTACTCTGCAAAATACTTCTATATGTTGTAGCATTAAATTCCCTCAACAAACTTATGAGACGGTTACTGTTATTTTACAGACAAGGAAACTGAGACACAGGTTAAAGCAAGCTGCCAAAGGTCACAATCAAGAAACTGGCAGAGATGGTATCTTAAATACAGGCAGACTAGTCTGATTCTGGAGGCTGCTATTAACCATAACACACTGTTAGACAAACTCATTAGAAGAAAGAGGAAGAGAGAGGAACCTGGCAAGGATAGACATTAGTAGATACTTATTTTCTAAGACCTGGGAGGAAAGGATTTAGAGGCATAATCAGAGGAAGCAGAACTATGAGAACACAGTGACACTGATGGCAAAGGGAGTGGTTTCATGGGGAAAGGAGTGGTCAACAAACAAAATTGAAGATAATATGAAGTGAAAAATAGAAGGAACAAAATGAGGAGAAAAAAGATCCTAGAATAACTCAGGTTGATACACCTAAGAGAAAAAAATGCTGCCACATACATAGCATTTCTAAGTTTCTTTTGGGAATTTATTACTTTTGTTAAATTGAAGGGAAAATGAAATGACAACCCTTATTTTGCCCTCAGGGATCAAGGGGTGGAGTGGGTGGGCTGGAGTTGCGATAGGAGAATGCGTTCTAGAGAAATTGAAGGAAGATCAGTTTGGCCTTAGATGTGTTCCCTATCCCTTTGAGATTATGACTTCTTCCCACTTCCTGTTTCTCTGACAGGTGCCTACATGTTGCAGAAGCTGATTGAAGAGACAGATAGGTTTGTAGTGTTCACAGAAGAGGAGTCAGGTGTGAGTGACCAGTTGTGTGGCATTGCTGCCTGCCAGACGGATGACATATATAACCGAAACTGTCTTATTGAGCTGGTTAACTGCCAGGTAACTTTTCTTTACCAGAGCACCCCAGCATTGGGCTAGGTAGTATGTGTTCACCTCTCCCACCACCAGATAAGAATGGGCAGACAGCTCCGAAAAATGATTCCTTCCAGCAGGTATCCAGGATAATCACTTTCATTCTAAAACCATAGCATTCACTCAGTAAGCCAGAATTAGACCCAGCTGTAGTCATTGGTACCATCCTTTCACTAACCGTCTCACCTTCCCTGGTGGTCCTTGTGCTGTGATTCTGCTTCTTTCTGTGGTATAGATGGTTCTTCGTGGAGCGGAGACAGAAGGCTGTGTCATTGTGTCAGCTGCCAAAGCTCAGCTGCTGCAGTGCCAACACCATCCAGCCTGGTATGGTGACACGTTGAAGCAAAAGACATCCTGGACTTGCCTGCTGGATGGCATGCAGTACTTTGCCACCACTGAAAGCAGCCCCACTGAGCAGGATGGCCGACAGCTCTGGTTAGAGGTTAGTCAGTGGGACTGGGAAGGCCCTTTATATTCCCAGTTTTCCATATTTGGCTCCTTCCAGCAGACTACTTGCAAGATTCCTGATAGTATCTGTTGCTACCAGCTTAGTAGAATAATGAAGCTGGTAACACCTTGAACATAGGAATTGTAGGCAGTCTCTGTTTGGGGTCTGTGAGCACATAGTGCTTTTTTTTTCTTAATCTCTTGCTATTCTTTTCCATTGCAAGGGAAATTCTCATTTCCCAGCCCTAGAATAGTTGGAACTTTTTTACTTTTGAGAAGATTGCTGACCCCTGCTAATAAATCACACTAATCAGTGGGCAGCCAAGAAAACAGGCAATAAGTTTTGAGAACTTTAGATAAATTCTCTATCTGTTCTTTCTCTGATTTCTCTTACGAAAATGGTTGATTGTTTCAGCAAAGCAGTACGGTTGAATAGAAAGATTGCTTGTCTAGGACTCAGGTTATGTGAGTTTTAATGCCACCTTTGCTATTATAGTAGTCATGAGCCCTTGAGCGAGTCACCGTTATTTGTAAAATTGATTAATACTTCCCCCTCACAAAATTATTGAAAGGGTCTGTGAGAGAGTGCTTTGAAAAATACAAAGCTTCATTTAGATGGAAAATAATCATACCATTTTTAAAAAGTTTTTATGTCAGGGGAGGTCTAAGTGTGTGTCAAGATAATGTTTTGTTAGATGGTGAAATTGTCAGCAGTTGGCAGGGACTAGGATATAGATTTTTTTTCTTTTTCTTTTCTTTTAAAAAATTTTTTTTAATTTTTTTTTAAAGATTTTATTTATTTATTTGACAGGATAGAGACAGCCAGCAAGAGAGGGAACACAAGCAGGGGGAGTGGGAGAGGAAGAAGCAGGCTCCCAGTGGAGGAGCCTGATGTGGGGCTCGATCCCAGAATGCCGGGATCACGCCCTGAGCCGAAGGCAGACGCTTAACCGCTGTACCACCCAGGCGCTCCACTTTTTAAAAATTTTTTTTTAAAGATTTTATTTATTTGACAGAGAGAGAGACAGTGAGAGAGGGAACACAAGCAGGGGCCGAGGGAGAGGGAGAAGCCGACTTCCCACTGAGCAGAGAGCCCAATGCGAGACTCGATCCCAGGCCCCTGGGATCATGACCTGAGCCGAAGGCAGACGCTTAAGGACTGAACCACCCAGGCGCCCCTAGGCTGTAGATTTTCTTTTCAGCTTAGTAAAACAATTTGCATTATAATTTCTAGGATATAATATCAGAATTATTGGGAGATCTAATAGTTTATAAGATAAAACATACCTAGCCAATATTCTGCATTGTTACTACTTGCACAGGTGTGAAGTGTCCACATCGTGCTGGGCATGGTACACCCAAATGAGTTACTGGATCCAGCTACATCTGTTAAGCACCAATATGATAACTTCATTTGCCAGGTGCTTCTTGACTCCAGCAACTTTAGGGCTCAATCCAAGCAACCTCAGGTGTAATTACATAAAAGGTAATCATTTAATCAGTTGTCAGGTCAAGTAAGGGTCAGGTTGTTGGTAATATGAGAGGTCATGTAATATATCATACTACAGCTGTGGTTCAAACAAGACATGCTCTTTACCAGTAGTCTCAGGAGGTAGGCACAGAAGATACTAACTATTCAAGCAGAGGTGGGCAGGATGAGCTATGCAGGATCTCTCTAGCATTTTCTGGGCTTCTGCTTCTTTAGGCATGCCTTCTTTTGCAAAAGAACCCCCCCCTCAGGCTGTGATATTAGCATTAGAATGGAATGTTTTTTGGCTTAGATGAGAGGGACTTTGTGTTTTTGTATTTTTTAAGATTTTATTTATTTGAGGAGGAGGGGGGGGAAGTGTGCTTGTGCTTGCGCGTGCAGGGTAGGGGCAGAGGAAGAGAGAGAATCTCCAGCAGACTCCGTGCTGAGTGCCGAGCTTGATGTGGGGCTCCATCCCACAACACTGAAATCATGACCTGAGCCGAAACCAAGAGTCGGATGCTTAACCTGAGCCACCCAGGAGCCCTGATACTAGAAATTTTGGTGTGAAGTGGTTTTGATTTGCATTACTCTGATGATCAGTGATGTTGAGCATCTTTTCATGTTTCTGTTAGCCATCTGTATATCTTTTTTTGACAAATGCCTACTCTGGTCCTCTGCCCATTTTTAAACTGGATTAATGGTTTTTTTTTGGTGTTGAGTTGTAGGAGTTCCTTATGTATCACCTGCAAATATCTTCTCCCATTCAGTAGATTGCCTCTTCGTTTTGCTTATGGTTTCCTTCACTGAGTTGGGAGGGCACTTTGATCTTGCCTTTCCTATATGAATTTTTTTGTGATTTGGCAGATTTGCTTATGGTCTTCCCATATCACTCATTCTATTACCCATTTTGACTTCAGCTTAGCAGAGAGAGAGTCAAAAGAATTCATTCCCCTTACCCCATAGCAACAGTGTCAGAGTGATTGTCTAAAGACAGAAAACAGCAAGAATACAAACACATGAATATCAAAGTGGGTAGGAAAGTCATTGGTTTTGATGAAATTTTTTTTGCTTAACATGATTTGATTTTTCCCCCAATTTTTTTATTGTGGTAAAATACGTATAAAATTTACTGTTTTAACCGTTTTAAGTGTAAAGTTCACTGGTATTAAATACGTTCATAATACTGTTTATCCATCTCTACCATCCATCTCCATGACTCTTCATCTTATAAAACTGAAATTCTATCCGTTAAACAATAACTCCCCACCTCCCCTTTCTAGTCCTTGACAACCACCATTGTACTTTCTTTCTCTATAATTTTGACAGTTCTTAAGTACCTCATATAAGTGGAATCATATAGCATTTGTCTTTTTGTGACTGGCTTATTTCACTTTCTATAATCTCTTCAAGGTTTATCTGTGTTGTATCATCTTCATTTTTTTGTTGTTGTTTTTTAAGAAGAGGAGGGAGAGGGAGAAGGGGTGAGGGAAAGAGAAAGAGAGGCAGGCAGGGGGAGGGGCAGAGAGAATCTTAAGCAGACTCTGCGCATAATGCAGAGCCCTAATAGCGGGGCTTTACCTCCCAATCCTGAGATCATGACCTGAGCCAAAATCAGGAGTTGGACCCTTAACTGACTGAGCCACCCAGGTGCCCCTAGCATCTTCCTTTTTAAGACTGAATTCGTTGTGTATATATACACCACACGTTGCTTATGCATTCATCTACCAATGGATATTTGGGTTGCTTCCATATTTTAGCTATTGTGAATAATGTCAGATGAACATGGGTATACAAATCTCTTCAGGACCCTGCTTTCAGTTCTTTTGGGTCTATATCCAGAAGTGGAATTGCTGGATCATATAGTAATTCTATTTTTAATTTTTTGAGGAATTGCGCTTGACATACTTGCCACAGTACCATTATACCATTTGACATACCTCCAACAGTGCACACGGGATCCAGTTTCAGCACATCCTTTCCAACACTTGGTACTTTCCCTTTTATTTTTTTTTTTAAATTGATAGTAGCCATCCTAATGGGTGTGAGGTAGGACAGGATATAATTTTAACCTAGCTTGCTTTTCTGGCCTCAGGCCTGCAGGTCTGGCAAATGTGCATGTAACTCATTTGGCTTTGGAGAATTTGGGTGGTTTGGGCCAGGAGAGAGTCATGTATGTCTTCTACCCTGTGAGATCCTTCAAGCTATTACAGGCAGTGGAAGTTTGGATGGTAAGTGTAACTACTTGCATCATAGAGATCTGTGACCCAGTTGGCCAGGAGTTAAAGGTGCCTGTATCTCTGTCTTCAGGTAAAGAATATCGAGGAGCACCGGCAGCGTAGTCTGGATTCTGTGCAGGAGCTGATGGAGAGCGGGCAGGCAGTGGGAGGCATGGTTACCACCACCACAGGTCAGCTCTCTCTTGTTCCCCAACATGTGGTTAGGAGCAGATGTGCATTTTCTTACATACTCTTAAGATTAACATGCTGGAGTAGGACCATTTTGTGTTAGGCTAGGTTGAAAGCAAGTGTCTGGGGTTCCCTAGCCATCACACGTAGCCGGAAGGCTCTTACAATACGTCTGTTGAGAACGTCTCCTATCTCTTTCCCACCTCTTCCCAGATTGGAACCAGCCAGCTGAGGCGCAACAAGCCCAGCAAGTCCAACGGATCATTTCACGCTGTAGCTGCCGAATGTACTATATTAGTTACAGCCATGACATTGATCCTGAGCTGGCAACTCAGATTAAACCACCTGAGGTCCATGAGAACCAGGAAAAGGAAGATCTCCTAAAGAAACAGGAAGGTATTCAGGGCTTGAAAGGCTTTTAGAAGGGACTAGGGAACTTGTGAAAGTAGTTACTTCCTTAGTGGTTTTGAGTCAGTAGTGTTATTAGAAGTCCCACTGTGTACTGGGCATTAACGGTTTCACTTTGTTCTGCATTATGTAAGTTCTGCTATAATAGGATAATCTGTACTCTTGGAGGGAACTGGGATGAATGGGTATTGTTTGATTCTAAAATAAGCAAACATATTTCTACCCATGAGCCTCTCTAATCCATTTCTGTGGGGTTAACTAACAGGAGTGGTTCCAAATACGGGTTAGAAGATAGAGTAGATATTTAGAGAAAGTTGAGTTTCTTATTTAGCTGCTAACAATTACATAGGGGCTGTGGATACCTTTACCCTTATTCATCATGAACTGGAAATCTCCACCAACCCGGCTCAGTATGCCATGATCCTGGACATTGTCAACAACCTGCTGCTCCACGTAGAACCTAAGCGGAAGGTGAGCATGAGCCCTTATAGAATGCCAGTTAGCCTCACGGGAACCCACAGACCTTGTGCTTTATTTGGGGTCCAGTAAGAAAAGCCATGCTTCAAAACGAAAAAGGACCTTGTGGTTGGTACATCCTCTGTTAGTCAATAGCAGCCACTGAAATTTCACTTACCTAGGAAAGGTCTGAGTGTTCCCGAGACTGTAGAGCTTGTTTACTTGATTGTTTTTCTTGGTCGGTTCTCTACTCAGTCACTTCGATACCTCTAAAAGCAGTAACTAGTCCCCACTGTCACCTCTATCCCTGCCCTGTGGGACTGGCTTACTGTGAAATCTTTACTACTTCTGCATGGGCCTGCCCCTTACACTTGCTACTAATGGTGATAGATACAAGTAAGCTTTCCAGAAGAGACCCGTATTCCTTGTTACTTTCTCTGTTTCCCTTTACTGCAAGACTTGTCTATTAAAAATTTTTGCTCATTTCCTTTTCCATTCCTTCAGGAGCATAGTGAGAAGAAGCAGCGGGTCAGGTTCCAGCTTGAGATCTCCAGCAATCCTGAGGAACAGCGCAGCAGCATATTACACCTACAGGAGGCTGTGCGGCAGCATGTGGCCCAGATACGACAGCTGGAAAAGCAGATATATTCTATCATGAAGGTAGTTACCAGGGCAGTCTGAGGAGAGGGTGTTCTCCTAGGACAAGGGAGATCTCCTCTCAGTTTCTCCTGCCCTGGCTCCCTAGTCTTTGCAGGATGACAGCAAGAATGAGAACCTGCTTGACCTGAACCAAAAGCTTCAGTTGCAGCTAAACCAGGAGAAGGCCAGTCTACAGCTGGAAAGCGAAGAGCTTAATATCCTCATCAGGTGCCACAGCATTCTTTCTCTGCCTTTTTCCAGTGCCCAGCTAGGGTTGCTTTCTCTTCCTTACCTGTATTATGATAGTCTTTGGGTCTAGTGTGCATCTTCAAAGGCTGATGTAGATTTGGGAATTTTCTGAATGAGCCTGGCTGGACTTGGCCAAAAGACTGAGAATAGGAGAGCCCTTCCTTTGGCTCTTCATTAGAGTACCTCCTAGGAAAGGAGAAAACCAGATGGTTTGGAAAGATCACTTCTGTGGCCTTGCTACATGCAGGTGAACTGAAAATAAAATGTCTTGAAGTTGATCAGTAAGGAGCACAATTGCAGATACAATTGTAGGGGTTTATTAGTGAGCAGAGACTACTTTATTAGCTGTGAGGGGTGCCTGGCTGGCTCAGTCAGTAGAGCATGTGACTCTTAATCTCAGGATCATGAGTTCAAGCCCCACATTGGGTGTAGCGCTTACTTAAAAAAAAAAAAAAAAAGCAGCTGCCGTGGAACTAAAAGATGGGATTATTCTCCCAGGCCCCGGGTGTGAGGAGCAATGAATCCAGTGGAAAAAATTTAGGGAATACCTGTTCCAAAATCTCTGGGTTTACCTCCTGCATCATTCTAGAGCATTCCACCCCACCCTAACCCAGATGCTGTTACCCTTATTGGCTTTGGCCCTCCTGTCCATTTATAGGTGTTTTAAGGACTTCCAGTTGCAACAGGCCAATAAGATGGAGTTGCGAAAGCAACAAGAAGATGTGAGTGTGGTCCGTCGCACTGAGTTCTACTTTGCTCAGGCACGATGGCGCTTGACAGAGGAAGATGGACAGCTGGGAATTGCTGAACTGGAGCTGCAGCGGTTCCTCTACAGCAAGGTATCGGGTATATACAGTCATACAAAGGCAGCTCTATTGAGAGGCACTGACCTATCTCAGGAGTCTTAACTTACAGAAAGAGATACAAAGGGGCTGGTTATTATATGATTACTGATGATGGTATTAATGATTATAGAAACATGAGCATAGTTCCCCTTAGACACAATCGTTTGTACTATGAAATAACCCAGATGTAGATGAGCTTGATCAAAAGCTTCTTTCATTGAATAAGATTATCCCTAGAAATATGGCCCAGAGGGAAATAATCTTCCAAGTCCAGCTTGGAATAGAATTGTTAATTCTATACTGACATTCAGCTTTCCTGAAATAAGTAACCAATGGCAGGGAGGAGAGGACATGATTCATTATTCCACACCCTTTCCCCAGGAGTTTGGAAATATGTGAGACCATTTTTTAGTATCACAGTGACTGGGAAGTGCTGCTGGCACTTAGTGCCCTCACCAGTAGTGCCCATGAGAAACACTGGATTAAAGGGTGAATTGATTGTTTGAAATTGAAAGGGATACCAAAGGTTGGGATTAAACATGTGGAGATCGTGAAAACAGGATATGTAGCAATTCTCTAGCAAGCTCCTGAGAAGGGCTTATTATAGTATATGGGGGTGGGGGGGTGGGATATCTTTTTATAGGTGAATAAGTCTGATGACACAGCAGAACATCTTCTGGAGTTGGGCTGGTTCACTATGAATAACCTCCTCCCCAATGCGGTCTATAAGGCAAGTCTTATTTCCCCATTCCTGCCCCATTCTCATGCTTTCTAACAGGGCATTTGTAGGATTTTATTTATTTGAGAGAGAGAGAGAGAATGAGAGAGAGGAGGGGCAGAGGGAGAGGAAAAGAGAGAATCCCAACCAGACTCTGTGCTCAGACACAGGGCTAGATTTCATGGCCCTGAGATCATGACCTGAGTGGAAATCAAGAGTCGGACGCTTAACTGAGCCACCCAGGCGCCCCCTAACATAGGGCATTTGTAAGGGCCCTTCGACATAAATCCAGTGTGGGAAGCAGTGTGATGATCTGAGGGGTTGAAACCTTGCCCAGCTTAGCAAGACCATTGTTTTTCCTCTTAGTCTGAATGGATTTGAGGGTTGATTTGTCACTCTTTATCCTGTAGGTAGTCCTGCGGCCCCAGAGCTCCTGCCAGTCTGGGCGACAGCTGGCCCTCCGCCTCTTCAGCAAAGTGCGGCCCCCTGTTGGGGGTATTTCTGTTAAGGAACACTTTGAGGTTAGTATACAGTCCTTTGGGGATCCAGAAACGAAAGGGTACTCAAAAGCTATCTGTGTGTTATTATGCTACATTAGGGGTAGGTAAACTGAGGGATGATGTCTGAGCTTAATTGCTTCTTCAGCCTTTTTCCTCTTTAGGTAAATGTGGTGCCTCTCACCATCCAGCTGACACACCAGTTCTTCCATAGAATAATGGGTTTTTTCTTTCCTGGCCGAAGTGTGGAAGATGATGAGGTTGGAGATGAAGAAGATAAGTCCAAACTGGTGACTACTGGTGAGAACTTTTATGGCGGAGCTCCAGAAGACTGGGGTAGTGGCCCCAGAGATAGCTAAAGCCTCAGAAAGAGGATAGCAGCGGGTATGCTTGCCTTTTCATAGGAATACCAGTGGTGAAGCCTCGGCAGCTGATTGCAACAGATGATGCAGCACCACTGGGCCCTGGGAAGGGTGTGGCACAAGGCTTAAATCGGAGTTCTGGCGTCAGGAGGTCATTTCGGAAAGTACCTGAGGTACCACATATGCCCCTGATGATGGAGAGATGGGAGAGTCTTGGGGTTCTCTGTTTGGGCCAGCTGGGGATTTCTTCATTCTTTTACAGGGATGAACGGAGATGGAGATGTTTGGGGTCCTAAGTTTCTTCTGATGGTTTCAGGGACTCACACTCCTTTCCTGCCTTTCCTAGCACCCTGTGGATGATATTGACAAGATGAAAGAGCGAGCAGCCATGAACAACTCCTTCATCTACATAAAGATTCCACAGGTTCCTCTGTGCGTCAGCTACAAGGTCTGCTCCTCCCTAGTACTTTCTAGAACAGGATCGGAAGGGAACCAGATAAGATCAGAGATTAAAGTTAGGCACAACAGTCTAGTTTGTGAAGCTGGTCTGTGGGTGGTAAACTGCTGTTCCCTCTGCTGCCTTCAGGAGTCAGTACCATTACAGGATGAGGTAAAGGGAAATCAGTATCTGCTGTAGGAAAGCACTAGGCTTGACTCAGATATTGCTTGAACTAAAAATGGCAGCTGATAAATCTTTTGATTTTTCTTTTCTCTCCCCTCTCCCCCTCCTCTCGCAGGGTGAGAAGAACAGTGTGGATTGGGGTGACCTTAACCTGGTGCTGCCCTGTCTGGAGTACCACAACAACACGTGGACATGGCTAGACTTTGCCATGGCTGTCAAGAGGGACAGCCGCAAAGCCCTGGTTGCCCAGGTATCCCGGCAGAGTTCATGGCTGTTTGGTTAGCAGGGGCTGGCAAACAGATCCTGTGCTCAGGTGCATTTCAATGTAGGACATAGGTAGGACAAGTACCTTGGGGATGGGCAGCTGAATGAAGTGAGCATCTTCTGTCCCTACCCTCTCCATGACTTTGGTCAGATGATTAAATTAGATGTTTACTGAGTATTTCATATATGTTAACAGCTGATTTTTAGGAAACTGTGGGCTGACACAACTTCAGGTTCAGAATGGGTTCTAATTAGACTGTAAGCTTATTGAAAGCAGAGATCATTTTATAATTTGAATTACCCCACTGTGCCTTCATGTAAGCTTAATAAATATTTATTGACTTGGTTCACATTGATTTATTCTGCCTGTACCACTAATATTTACCTTCCCTTGTACTCCTCTCTAACCTATCAGGTAATCAAAGAGAAGCTAAGGCTGAAGCCTGCAACAGGGTCTGAGGTCCGGGGAAAGCTAGAAACTAAATCAGACCTCAACATGCAACAGCAGGAAGAGGAGGAGAAAGCCCGGCTCCTCATCGGTTTAAGTGTGGGCAACAAGAACCCTGGCAAGAAGTCCATCTTTAGCAGGCGCAAGTGATCCAGCATCCAAGAGTGGCTTCAGTACAGGATCTGACTCTGGCTCAGGCCCCAGGGACTTGTGGGGTGGGAGGCACTTCCCTTTACCTATCAGGATTTGTGGGGGGTCAGGAGCCCACAGGGTACTGTGGAGAGGCACTGCTCTTTTAGCAGCTGGCCTGTTCCCTGCAGAATACGGTGGATAATAATGCTGAGTTCTACCTCGCACTGATGAGCAGGCCAAGGGCCAGAGAGGCATCAAGAGAGCAAGACCCAGGGAATGGGCCCGGGATCAGGATCTGGTTCCACTGCGGCCAACTGAAAGGGCGGGAGGGACAGTTCTGATCAAGTGTGATAAATTTTTATAGACCTATATATAAATATATACATATATATTTCTAAGTGTAACTGCTCTCCCTCTGTGCTAGAAAGTTGAGGGGAGGAGCCGATCTCCTGTTCCTCATTCCACTGCCTTGTATGAGAGGTATTAGGGTTCCGGGGGGAAATCAGCCCCTTCTCAGTCTGTGCCAAGTTCACTTGGGAAGATGGTAATAGGTGCCAGGGCTGGCCATGGGTTCCCTTGGGGTATGCCCTGGAGAATGGTGAGAAAATGACTTAAAGAGAAAAAATATATATTTTAAATTTGATTTTTTTTTTTTTTGGTGTGTTAAGTGCATGGGTTTCAACCTGTGTTCCTCCCTTACCATCAACTATCAACCTAAGACATATCCTCTAGCTACCATTCTAATGAGGATGGCCTCTTCCCTCATCTGTGAAACTATATCACAGATACTTCCCAGCTCTGGTTTGACATTGGCCTCCTAATAGGTCTCTGCACATTTTAGTGCTGGCTATGAGCCTATTCCTAACTGGGATGGGGGGGGGGGATAGGATATGGGGATAAGAGTGGGATTTGGCTGCATCAACTTGCATCTCTAGTCATGAATCGCAAGGAAGAGGCGGAGCTCATGTGTAATGTAGCATCAGGGGCAGGAATTGCTTATGTAACTGGGACAGCAGATTTAGCAGGAGGAGAGGAGGCAGAGGCTGTGGATGGGAACAGTGAGCTGTCGGCAGGGGCAACATGCCCCAGTGGCTGCTTCTCACAAGGTAGGCGGTGGGGCTCTGGCAGCCTGTTTAGGGGAGGTAAAGGGGGCATGGGCTTAAGGCCTGGGAACTGACTGGTGAGGAGAATGTTAGTGATGCCCACTGTGGAGGTGAACAGGCTATGCTGTGAAAATATCCCAACCCTGTACCAAGAGGCTCAGGCTGAATCTCTGATGCCTCAAGAGGAAAATGTCCAAATACTGCTCTCGTAGAGGATTTGAATCATGTCCAGGAAATCTAGGCCTTGGCCCAAAGCAAGAGTAATGGCAATTTTGCCTGGTGCTCAAAAACATATCCCTAAGGTTACGATTTGAGGGTATGTCTTCTAAGATGGGCAGAACTTGTAATGCTTCAAGGGTAGAAATTTAGAGTGGCTCCCTTGGTTCTCAGCAGGGTGGCAACATCCGGGGTCCCTGGGTCCGAGGCTGGAAGAGCCTCTGGTCAGGTGTGGGGACTACCAGGTCAGGTGTGGAAGAGCTGTGGGGACTACGGGGGCATCAGTGCCTACACCAGGAGCCCCTGGAGCCGGCCCCATTCCTAATAGAGAAGCCTCTGTCTGAGTGGCCAGTGCCTCAGTTCGTCAACCTTTTTCTGCCGGAGTTTCCCATTAGGCCCCTTAGGGGGCTTCACCAGCTGAAGGTAGGTCAGTCCCTGGAAGGGGTCTCAGTCTTGGGGAGACATCTAGGAATGGCCAGAGTTTCAATTGTGCTATTCTCCATTTCTCTGTACAGATTTTAGGCCTTGTGGCTAAAGGCTCCTTCGGAACGGTCCTCAAGGTGTTAGATTGTGGCCAGAAAGCAGTATTTGCAGTGAAGGTAGGGACCTAGGCACTCTTCCACATCATTCTCTAGTCCCTGTCTCCAACCTTGGTTTCAGAAAGGTTTGGTAGGCATGAATAACCTGTAGGAGTCATTACTCCTCTCCTTTTATAGGTGGTGCCCAAGGTAAAGGTCCTACAGAGGGACATCCTGAGGCAGTGCAAAGAGGAGGTTAGCATCCAGGTATGCACAGACCCCAGGAGTGGATCCTAGGAAGAATTAAACCACAGGTGGAGAAAGTACCTTTCCTGTCCAATTGCCCTGCTCTTCCTGGTTCTGCCCCCTTCCTCTGCTTCAACCAAAGTGGATCCTGGGAAAAGTAGTTATCAGCTGTTAATTCTAGGTCCTTCCATGGAAATCTGTCCAGCATGTCCTAGTGTGTTCCTCAGTATCATGCTAGTTTGGGGATTACCAGGCAGGCAGTCCCTACTTAGTTCACATGAACTGAGAGGTAGGGCAGCAGCTCCTTTTCTGCACAATCAGGTAAATCCTGACTTCTTGACTGCCTTGATCCTCAATGACCTTTTTCCTCCCTAACTTCCTGTTTTCTTCATTCCTAGCGACGGATCAACCATCCTTTTGTACACAGTTTGGGGGACAGCTGGCAGGGAAAACGGCACCTCTTCATTAGTGAGTGACTGGCCTCTCCTCATTCCCAAGAATCCTACTCTTGTACTTCCCGCCTGAGATTCCCCATCCCTTTGGCTTGTTCTCCCTTTGCCCTGTTTCCCTTCTCAAAGCACTTCTCTCTCCCAAAGGGAGAGGGAACAACAGGTGGCATCAGTTTGGGCAACAGGCCTGCAATGCCTTGAGCCCAGGCACAAATATTGCCTAGACTTCTGCTGCTTTGCAGTGTGCAGCTACTGCAGTACAGATCTGTACTCCTTGTGGTCCTCTGTTGGCTGCTTTGCTGAGGCCTCCATCCGCCTCTTTGCCGCTGAACTGGTTCTGGTGCTGTGTAAGTGAAACAAGAATGGTAATGGAAATGAGGGAAGAATTAAGAGGGAGGGGCAGAGAGAAGAGATTTGATACTAACTATGGAAGTCAAAGAACATGGATAGGAGAGGATGGGAGCTAGCAGGGAATCGGGAAAGAAGGAGAGCTTCAGCATGCCCCATGCTTGCTGTCATCCACAGGCTATCTCCATGATTTGGGCATCATCCATCGAGATGTGAAGGTAGAGTTAAGTGCTTTCTTCTTTGAAGTGGGCCTCAGTAAGAAGTTCCAACAGATCTAAGAAGGCAGTGGGGAGCTGAGAACAGCTGACCGTGGGGGCCTCATGAGTGCTAAGGATTTGGGCAAGGACCATCAAAGCATAGGCCTGAATGCTGAATAGGGCATCTTCCTCAGCTGGGAGGTAAACATGATGGAGGGTTGAAAGGAAGAGGATGACTAATAACTTCTCACCTGTGATTTTTCAGATGGAGAATATCCTTCTGGATGAACGAGGTAAGTCCTTTTCTTTTCCTAGCCCCAGAATGAGAGGACCCTCAGTTTGGGAATAAGTCATGGCTGATGAGGGGAGGAACAGAATGGTGCTGTTGCCTTATCTTTCACAGGTCATCTGAAACTGACAGACTTTGGTCTGTCCCGCCACCTGCCCCAGGGAGCCCATGCCTATACTATCTGTGGCACTCTTCAGTACATGGGTGAGAGAGGGGCTAAAGTTGGTGGGTAAGCATTGGCGGAAATCTAGCCAATTGATGTCAGTAACAACTGTCTTTCAAATCTAGCCCCAGAGGTCCTGAGTGGAGGGCCTTACAACCATGCTGCTGATTGGTGGTCCTTGGGTGTCTTGCTTTTCTCCCTGGCAACTGGGAAGGTGAGAGAATGGTAGGGATGTTGGGCAAAGCTCCTCTCTTTGCCCTGTAGCGGGAAGAAGACCTTAGGAAATCTTGCCTCATTCCTATCAAGCAATGACACTGCTCCCCCCCCCCCCACTCAGTTCCCAGTGGCTGCAGAGAGAGATCATGTGGCCATGTTGGCAAGTGTGACCCACTATGATTCTGAGATCCCAGCTTCTCTTAACCAGGGGCTCTCACTCCTGCTTCATGAGGTAAGGGTGAACACTATTTTCCTTCTTGACTACCAAACCATTCATTCTCTCCTTTCCCTATCACTGAAGTGATATTTCTCCATCCCTCTAATAATCTGGCCGGGGTGGGGGTGTGCTCCAACTTGATCGAGTACCACTTCACCACTTGCCCTCTAACAAGCACTTTAAATTTCAGTTCTGAGTTTCTCATCCTTCAAATATCCTCCCCATCCGTAACAGGTCACTTCTGAGAGAGAGGGCCAGTGCTACTCTCTTACCAATACAGCACCTTTATTCCCACCTTTGCCCCCAAATTAGCCTGTTTCTCTCTTTCAGATTTTCTCTAGGACTCTTCTTCCTACCCTCCACAGCTTCATGAACTTCTCCTTTTCCAGCTTTTCTGTTTAGCCCCCTTCTTATCCCAGTCCCTCATCCTTCATGCTCTATTTGCCTTCAGCTCTTATGCCAGAATCCCCTCCATCGTCTACGTTACTTGCATCACTTCAAGGTCCACCCTTTCTTTCGGGGTGTGGCCTTTGACCCAGAGCTCCTACAGAAGCAGCCAGTGAACTTTGTCATGGAGACACAAGCTACCCAGCCCAGTTCATCGGAGTCCATGCTTTTCAAGGATTTTGACTGTAACCTGAAGTCCTACCTGGTCCATCCCAGCCTTGCTTGAGCCCCTCTACTGTAGATTGGGGCCCATCTGGGAACCTGAGGATTTCGTCCACTGCCAACTCAGTATGACCACTTTTATGATCCAGTTTGTTTTTAATCTATAGCCTCTTACCATTCTGTTCTACTTGTTGGACCAGAGTTCAAATCTTGGGCATTCTGCTATTGGCAGCCACAATTGGCCCGATCCCTCCCCACCCCCTAATCAACATCTCAGATCACAGTGTTGACCTTTTCCTTTGCTTCCTTTCTCCAGCGCTCATACCCTGAAGCTTTCAGCCAGAGGCTTATTCTGCTTTTCCTGTTCCTTGTCTCTCTGCCACATTTCCTTTCTTTCTTTTTATTTATTTATTGGAGGGGGGAGGGGCAGAAGGAGACAGAATTTTAAGCAGGCTCCATGCCCAGCGCAGAGCCTGATACGGGGCTTAATCTCACAACCCTGAGATCATAATCTGAGCCAAAATAAGGAGTCGGATGCTTAACTGACTGAGCCACCCCAGGCGCCCCTGCCATATTTGCTTTCTTGAGCAATAATGACACTTCATGGGGTCTCAAGGTGCTATTTATGTATTTTTAATAGGCTTGTTGGAAGCAGTATGAATGTTTTTCAAAGGTCTCATAAGCTGGCATTTTAACCCCTAAATATGCAGCTAAAACATGATCTTGGGGCTCAGAGCCTGTCTGTAATAAATCTAATTTTTAAAAATTTCCAGTGAATCTAATAGCCGAATGTGAGGAACAGGAACCAAAACAAATGTGAGTTAAATGTCTTTTCTAGGGCTGATTGGTATAGCTATTGAATTTTTTTTTCCAAAACAAAACGTCTTCAAAAGACAAGATTCTTAAACTGATCATTTCCCTAGATAGCCTAGAATTCAGTTTCTGATGGGCCAACCAAGGGATTAAGAGGCATGATGTCAACCTTAAGATTTAAGGTTAGATGTACTTCAAGAACCTTTTCCTTTAGTTAAGGAAAATCATCTGGACCTTAAATTTGTATATATTTCTGGCCTTTACTGACTTCTTTTCATTTTTCTTAAACTAACTTCTCAAAACTTTTTTTAAACAAAATACAGTTCATTTATATATTTAAGTAATCTCTACACCCAATGTGGGGCTCAAACTCACAACCCCAAGATCAAGAGTCGCATGCTCTTCTGACTGAGCCAGCCATGGGCCCTTCAAAATCTTCATTTTTATTATTCTTCAGTTATATGTGATCTCTCTTTACAGACCAAAGAGAGTCTGGAACACCCTGTATACTTGTGTTTACTAATTCTGTTCCCTGGATTAAGCCAGATTTTCCCTGTACATAGCTGGCATTTTATTGGCCTCTGCAAAATTGCTTTTTCTGGATTGTACTTTGGCAATCTGTAGGAAAATCCCTATGAAATTTAATTGCTGTGGATATATTAAAGGGTATTCATTACAATTCATAATGTTCCATTTAAGGGTGCATGGGAGAAATTTCCTCTGGACCCAGCTGTGCTTTTCCTGAATTGCTGTTTGGTTTTTACCTTAAAGACACTAAATATTCAACAGACTGTATTTTTCTCTTCATATCAGTGCAAGGCCACTTAGAGCCTAATTTGCAGTCCACTTCCAGCAAGTGTTTAGGACTTCATGTTGTATATTTTGTATGCTAGCCATATTCTTGGTTCCATCTTCATTTTCCACCTTTATTTTCTTTTTTCTGTTTTAATCTTTTTTCTTACTATAGTATCTGCAACTTTGTAAGCCTTTTTGGAACAAGGTTGGGATATAAATGAATAAATAAGTGTAACATTAATTCTTTTGATTATCCATTTGTTTATCTTTAGACACTTTTTTAGCTTTACTACATTTTTTTTTTTAAGTTGTAGTGACCAGAACTGCATATTGGATAAAACCCCTGAATACTAGAAATAGGAATTAATGGTTTCTTTTTTTTTTCTTTTTAAATATTTTATTTATTTATTTGACAGAGATAGAGACAGCCAGCGAGAGAGGGAACACAAGCAGGGGGAGTGGGAGAGGAAGAAGCAGGCTTATAGCGGAGGAGCCTGATGTGGGGCTCGATCCCAGAACGCTGGGATCATGCCCTGAGCCGAAGGCAGACGCTTAACCGCTGTGCCACCCAGGCGCCCCGGAACTAATGGTTTCTAAAGAAGTTAAGAGTATTAGGCTGGTACTTGGATCCGCCAGTAACTATCTCAGAGTCTTTACATAAGTTATTTTAACTTCTCTGGATCTTAGTTTCCTATATATAAAATGAGGGGGTTATAATCACTGGTTCTTGATTGTAGGGAATGGGCTTCAGAGTTCTGTGATGCTTTTTCAAAGGGCAGATGTAGATGATTTTATGATATTGTGTGTCTGGACCAGTGTTAATTAATGTTCAGGTCACCTAACATTATATAGCCCCTCTGGTCACAGCAGCATATTGGGTTAAGGTCTTTTGGACATGGTTGACATGTCACTAGGGTCCCTTCCTTAGGTAATATTAGGTAGCTTTGGGACCATAATCATGTAAGTGTAGTTTGAATCATTTATCAAATGTGGACATTTTTAATGTACTCTATTCAATCACTGGGGCACTACAGCAGTGATTCTCAGGGTAGTGTGGAGGGGGTGACAGAAAATCAAAGTTTCAGAAAGTATAATTTGAAAAAGCACTGTCTTCACCCCCAGTTCTGATATGCTCATCCCTGGAAGACATTTTTTCCTGCCATCCTCCACCCCTATTTAGAATCACTGACCTATAAATAAAATACCTTTTAATTATTCACATGAAATTCACTTAAAAATATTTTTATATACAACCTGATATCATCGTTTAAGTCTGTGCTTTTTCATTACCTAGAAGAAATCAGATATACCTACCTATCAGTATGGATATTTTATGCTGTACTCCCTTCTATCTTTTCTAAGAATGTAAATGTAAGATTAGTCTTAACCCCAATCCTTATATTCTTCTAGAAAAGTGTCTTTGTAGTTCTACTCATTGTTTCTTACCTCTAAGTTTACCATATATCAATGTGTTCATTTGTTCACTGATTTAACAAATTGGTAATCACAATTCCTTAGCTACTTCTTTAAATAGTCTTCAGTGTAAAAATCTTGTCAAAGCTTTTTCAAAATAAAATCATATTCATTGCATTATTAATCCCCATTCAAGCTGAATTGTGTCTCCACTGCACTCCCCCTCCCTGTATTCATACGTTGAAGCCTACACCCCAGTACTCCAAATGTAACTGTATTTGAAGACAGTCTTTAAAGACATAATTAAGTTAAAATGAGGTCATATGGGTTGGCCCTAATCCAGTGATTGGTGTCTTTATAAAGAAGAAATTAAGACAGACACACAGAGGGAAGACCAAGTGAAGATATAGGGAGACAACAGCTATCTACAAACCAATGGGAAAGCCTCAGAAGAAACCAACTCTCTTGACACCTTGATCTCAGACTTCTAGCCTCCAGGATTGTGAGAAAATAAATTTTTGTTGTTTGCGCCACCCAGTCTGTGGTACTTTGTTATAGCAACTCTAGCAAACTAATACACTGCTATGATGAGTTCTAATAGATTAGTCAGGAATGATTATTTACTAAAAATCATGCTACCTTATTCCCTATAGTTTGGTTTTGCTTATATTCTGAGAACACATCATTATTTCCATGAGTTTTGCTGATTTATGGAGCCCCACTGATTAGCAGCTGTCACACTGCCTCCTTTGTTCAGTACTGCCATCACACACATCATACACACATACATCATTAATTGTAGCAGGGCTACTAATTCCACAGTTTCATCCTTGAGTTCACTTAGAACTGCCTGGTGCATTCTTCTTAGAGTTGCTGATTTGGGTTATGTATTTGGATTTTTACAAAATGAGTAATCTCTAATCCTAAAATTAAAAACTACAAGTGTTGGGGTACCTGGCTGGTTCAGTTGGTAGAGCATGCGACTCGATTTTGGGATTGTAAATTCGAGCCCCATATTAAGCATAGAGATTACTTAAAAAATAAAAGTACAAGTATTTTTAAATATTTGGGCCTCTCCTTCATATCATGTACAAAACTTAAGTCCAGATACATTAAAGATTTTTTTTAAAGATTTTATTCATTTATTAGAGAGAGAGAGAGAGCACAAGCAAGGGGAGAAGCAGGCAGAGGGAGAGGGAGAAGCAGGCTCCCCACTGAGCAAGGAACCTGATGTGGGACTCGATTCCAGGACCCTGGCATCATGACCTGAGCGGAAGGCAGCCGCTTAACTGACTGAGCCACCCAGGTGCCCCAGATACATTAAGGATTTAAATGTGATCGTCAAAACATTAAAAATTTTAGAAGAACATTTGGAAGATTAGATCTACAATCAAGGGATGGAGGATACACCTAAACCAAAACAGAAAATGAAAGCACTATAAAAGAAAAAACATTTACATAAAAATTTGAAGAATGAATGACTCAATCAAGATGGTCTTAAAAGAAAGATAAAAAAAACTCAACCACATAAAAGTCTTATGTGGGGACGTCTGGGTGGCTCAGTTGGTTAAACGTCTGCCTTAGGCTCAGGTCATGATCCCAGGGTCCTGGAATTGAGTCCTGCATTGGGCTCCTTGCTCATAAGGGAGCCTGCTTCTCCCTCTGCCTGCTGCTCCTCCTACTTGTGCTCGCTCTCTCACTCATGCTCTCTCTCTCTGATAAATAAATAAAATCTTAAAAAATAAAAGTCTTATTTGTAGGGCCAAAGATACCACTAATAAAGTCAATGGACAAAAACAGAGCTAAAAAAATTTGTATTGTGATGACAGGGTCTATCACACCAAACTCGTACAAATTAGAACAGAGAAAAACCCTATTTTTTTTTATAAAAGGGCAAGGAATATGAAGTGATAAATCAATTAATTACATCTATATCAGTTGACGTAGAAGGGTCTATACAAGGGGAACCTGGCTGGTTCAGTCGGTAGAGCATGCCACGCCTGATCTTGGGGTTGTGAGTTCAAGCCCCATGCTGGGAGTAGAGTTTACTTAAAAAAAAAAGAGAGAGAAAAAGTCTCTTACAAGACATTGAATGAGGAAGAAAAAATGCAGAAGTGTAAGAAATGATGCCATTTTTGTAAAGAACTCAATGCCTTCTTCCCCTCCGTGTGAGTGTGAGAGAGAACGTGAAAAAAATGGAAGGGAGAAAGGAGTAAGTACAAGTAGAGAAAAATAAAGACACTAGCCCTCAATCCCAGAGACCCCATTCTATACATTAATTGGGGGGAGGAATGTGTGTGTAAAGAGACATACAGAATCTGTGTATGTATGCATATGTTTTTACAAAGGTGTACACACTATTGATTATCTCAGGCAGGTAGAATGGAGGGAGGAGGCTTTGCCTTTAATACATCTTTGCATTGCATTGTTTCACTTGCTATAACAGGCATCTATTATTTTTACAATTCGCAAAACACCAAATTTAAGAATTGCAAAATGACACCAGCAAACATTCTGTTTATGTTACCTATTTAATGGTGTTTTCCCACTCATCTACCCTTCCATATCCCTCCTGATTTGCTGCTGTAAGTACCATATCATTTTGGCTACTCATGTAGCTTCTGACATACCAACTGCAACAAGGACTAAACATTCCAATTCACACATTTCTATGATACAAGCTTTTACCAGTAGCACTTAGGTTTTTGTTTGTTTGTTTGTTTCTGCCACTTTCCACCCTTGTTTCATTTGCTGAATCTTTTTGATTGACCAGAAGTACATACACCTTGGGATGCCCTCTGCTGAGTCTTGGGAAACCCCACGCTCAAGTTAGTGCTCTTACCTGGTCTTTCTTCCAGTTTTCCATTCAAGCAACTGTTATCCATAGTGCCTGCAGGCTGGGACTGTTAGGTTTCTAGAGCACTGCTGTCCCATAGAAGTACAATGTAAGCCCCATAAATCATTTTAAATTTGCTAGTAGCCACATTAAAAAGGTAAAAAGAAACAGGTGAAATTAATTTTAATGTATTTTACTTAACCTAATATACCTAAAATATAATTTCAACATGTAATCAATATTTAAAAAGTATTTTATATTCTTTTTTCCATACAAAGTCTTCGAAACCCAGTTTGTATTTTACACCTATAATACATCTCAATTTGGACTAACCACAGTTGAAGTGCTCAGTATTTACATGTGATAGTGGCTATGGTATCAGACCACAGGGTTCTACAGGAGCTCATTCCCTGAGAGCCCAACAGTTCATGACAGATTATAGTTCCTCCTCTTTGGATGATTTCCTTTTCTAAATCATTAAGACTTCAGAGTGTAAACAAGGTACAATGATTGTTGCAATGAACACACTTTATCGTAAACTCTAAATACTTACCGTTAGGCTGTTTCCAAAAATCGAGTCCACCTTCAACAGCTAGATTTCCCACGGAGGGGATTCAAGCTCACAGGGAGAATACAGTCCTGTAGTTACTTGACGGTATGGGTTGAAATCTCCACACTCCCAGTTACCACCGGTGGGGCTCTGCCAATTTCATTAGGGTTCAGTTTCTTGTCTGCAAAAGGATGGTATTTACAGCACCTACTTCACATGTCCTTAGGAGGATTAGAGGAGTTAATGTAAATAAAGCATTTGGAACAGTGTCAGTTTCCTAATAAACATTCAATACTGGTTAGCTGTCATTCCCGTACACTTGTAGCGGCCCTGAGGTAAGTCCCAGGAAAACACGAGAAATTCCGAAGAGGCTAAATTCCAGCCCAGGCCACCCCCGACGCAGGGCTTACGCGCGCGGACCCACCAAGCCTCGTCCCAAAACGCTCCACTCACCTCTCCCCTCCGCGCTCCCCCGCCGGCTCTTTCCGGTCAAGGCTGAGGCGCCAGGTAACTAAGGCAAACTGGGGGAGACACCTGAGGCCAGGCAACCGAAACAACTTTTCTGTCTGACAGGGTGTGAGGGTGGTCCCCTGGAAGCGGGAGGGACAGACTCCTTGACTCTCCAGCTACCTGGGTCCCCGCCCCGAGGTGAGGCCACAAAACCGGCCTGGTGCCTGGGGCGCTTCCAGCCCTCTAAGCCCCCTCCCGCGCTGGTTGGGGGGGGGGCGGGTGTCCGTCCGGCGAGCGCGTGCTGCCCGCGGGCGGGAGGGCGGGGGCGGAGCCTACGATGGCTCCGCCCCCGCCCGCCGGGCTCGAGCCGGGAGCGGACAGCTAGTCCGACGCACCCAGGCCCCCTCAGCCAATCGAGAGGCGCGGCGCAGGTTCAAATAAAGAAGGCGGGTGAACATGGCGTCTGCTCTTGGGTCTGGGAGGTGATCGATCCGCGTTCTGTGGTGAAAATGTGGCGGGTGAAAAACCTGAACGTTAGCCTGTCGCCTTCGCCCCAACCGGTGAGCAAGAGAACCTCAGGGACGGAGAGAGCTGGGTCGGGGCTTCGGGGGGGGGGGGACGCCGGTGTGTGTGGGGAAGGGGGTGTGTGTGGAGTCTATTACTGGTCCTGCCGCTTCAGCGCGACTGGTGTGGAAGTCTACCCTTCCTATTGCCCCAGAGCTTCTTGGAGAGGGAAGACGGGCCGGACCGGGCTGGGCCGACCCAGGCTTTCTCACACTCTCTGCTTTCTCAGGGAAAACCAGCTATGAGAGCTCCTCTTCGAGAACTTATCCTGCAGCCCGGTGCCCTCACCAACTCTGGAAAAGGGCCCCCGATATGCTCCTCGCCGACCTCAGCACTGTGCAAGCTGGGATTGCAGGTGAGATTCGCCTGGCCAGCTTCTCGACTGGGCTCTTTGCCGAGGTCGAGAGCTCAGAGGAACAGAGGGCCAAGGCTGGAACGTAATTAATAACGATAATGAAGTCTGCCTTAGTGACATCCATTTACAGCTATTCAGGCCAACAGAGAGGTGCCCTAGGGTGGTTAAAGGAAATCCACAGAGAACCCAGACCTCTATTTAGCTGTTAGTTTTTTTATCACTTCCTCCCCCGTTAAACCTTTCCCAAACTACTGAGAAATATCATCACTTTGATTAGTGGTTTCCCCTGACATGGGCTCGCACGCAGAGACCAGTCAGCTGCCATAGTGAGGCAATATCCACGTCCATTCCAAGAGGTAGTCAGAACTCTTCCTGGGATCAAGTTATAGAATCGCCCTCACTGAGTTGTACTTTTGTCCAAGTCTTGAGAGAAGTAGCCATGCAGAAACTGCTTTTCAGTTGTTGTAAAAACTTGCCAAAGAAGGAGATTGACCCCTTTATAAAGTTCCTCAAAGAAATTTCTTTTAGAACTTAACTGCCTGGGATGATTGTCTTCCTGAAGAAATTGCTAACCTTTTCTCTTTCTTTTTGATGAGGAGAACTATGTAGTTTACCATATTTCCCCTCTTTTTCTGGCTTCCAGAGAGCTCAGGGTCAAATTTGATCATCAGATATAGCTACTGTTACTCCTTGAAATAGGAAGATTTGCTTCCTTTTTCTTTTTTGGCTGTGATTTTGTATCTTATTAACCTGATCTATCGCTCTGTCTGTTCTTTTTCATGCAGCCTGAATTATTTTTAATATTTTTATTTTTAGTTATTTTTATTTTTTCTTTAGCAAGCTCCACACCCAAGGTGGGGCTCAAATTCAGGACCCCAAGTTCAAGAGTTGCATGCTCCACCGACTAACCCAGCCCACTGCCCCTTTGCAGTCTGAATTATTTTTGGAAGGAGATACTATATAAATAAAATAGATTAGAGGAGGAAAGAAGAATATATATTCTTGACATCCTGAATAATGGATGTATGAAGGTAGCAGCCTTTCTTGAAAACACTCTTAACACCTACTGGCCAATAGAACTTTCTGAGGGGCGCAGTCAGTTGAGCATCTGACTCTTGGTTTCCGCTCAGGTCGTCATCTCAGGATCATGGGATCATTGGTTTTGCACTCAGTGGGGAGTCTCCTTCCCCTCTGCCTTTCCTTCTGCCCCTCTCCCTGCTTGCTCACTCTTCCTCTCTCTAAAATAAATAAATAAATCTTTAAAAAAAGAAAACTTTCTGGGATAATGGGAATTTTGATAATATGTGCTGTCCAGTATGGTGGCTATGAATTATATGGCTGTTGAACACTTGAAAGGTGGTTAATGTGACTGAGAAACTAAATTTTTAGTTTTTTTTTAATTGTAATATACCATATTAGTACAGCATAGGTTAAAAAAAAAGTATCTAATGGGAACTGATCTTCACAGAACTTATAGAATTTAACCACAGCCATTTACTTTTTAAAATCTCTTTTAATTTTAAAGATTTTTTTTTTTAAAGATTTTATTTATTTGACAGAGAGAGGAACAGTGAAAGGAAAAACAAGCGGGTGACGGGGGGGTGGGGGAGGTGGGAGAGGGAGAAGCAGGCTCCCTACTGAGCAGGGAGCCTGATGCGGGGCTCGATAACAGAACCCTGGGATCATGACCTGAGCTGAAGGCAGATGCTTAACAACTGAGCCACCCAGGTGCCCCTAAATTTTAAAGATTTTTATTTATTTATTTGAGAGAGAGAGAATGAGAGAGTGAAAGAGAAAGCATGAAGGGGGAGGGTCAGAGGGAGAAAGAGACTCCCTGTGTGGGACTGGATCCTGGGACTCTAGAATCATGACCTGAGCTGAAGGCAATCTCTTAACCAACTGAGCCACCCAGGTGCCCTATTTTTTTTTTTTTTTTAATTTTATTTATTTATTTGACAGAGTGCACAAGCAGGGGGAGTGGCAGGCAGAGAGAGATGGAGAATGGAGAACCCACTGAACAGGGAGCCTGATGCAGGGCTCCATCCCAGGACCCTGGGATCATGACCTGAGCTGAAGGCAGATGCTTAACCGACTGAGCCATCCAGGCGCCCTGAATCACAGCTTTGTTGCACTTAGGAACATTAGCCAGAGGTGCCTGGGTGGCGCAGTCGTTAAGCATCTGCCTTCTGGTCAGGTCATGATCCCAGTGTTCTGGGATCGAGCCCCACATCGGGCTCCCTGCTCAGTGGGAAGCCTGCTTCTCTCTCTCCCCCACTCCTCCTACTTGTGTACTTGTCCCTCTCTCGCTGCCTCTCTCTCTGTCAAATAAATAAATAAAATCTTAAAAAAAAAAAAAAAGGAACATTAGCCAGCACTTCAGCACTCAGCACGAAACAGTGAAATTGCCAACAAAAAGGCACAAGAAATGTGAAAACATGGCACTAAATAGATCACTAAAAAAGCATCTGTTTACAGTATGATAGCTAAAACAAGAAGGAAAGGGGCACCTGGCTGGCTCTGTGGGTAGAGCATACCACTCTTTTTTTTTTTTTTTTTAAGATTTTGGTTTTTTTTTTAGTATATTTGTCAGAGAGAGAGAGAGTGCTTGAGCACAAGCGGGGGAGCAGTAGGCGTTGGGAGAAGCAGGCTCCCCACTGAGCAAGGAGCCCAATGCTGAACTGGATTCCAGGCCCCCAGGATCATGACCTCTGCTGAAGGCAGACACTTAACCAACTGAGCCCCCAGGTGTCCCAGAGCATTTCCCTCTTAATCTCAGGGTCCTGAGTTCAAGCCCCACATTGGGCCTGGAGTCTAGTTAAAAAAAACAAAGAACAACCCAAGAAGGTAAAAATGTTACTTTGTTCAACCTCAGGTGGAATGTGTGTTTTAGGTGATTTTTTTTTCACTGCTCTGTATGTACTTACAAATGATCACAAAAGGCTGCAATTATTGATTTTGAGGTTACAAATTTTAAATTTTAGTGCATAAGCAAATTCACGAATACCGAATCCATAAATAATGGGGATCAACTTTACATGTCTCTGCATGTTGCTTTTCTCATTTAACAATGTGGTGCTGGGGCACCTGGGTGGCTCAGGCGTTAAGCGTTGCCTTTGGCTCAGGGCGTGATCCCGGCATTCTCGGATCAAGCCCCGCATCGGGCTCCTCCACTGGGAGCCTGCTTCTTCCTCTCCCACTCCCCCTGCTTGTGTTCCCTCTCGCTGGCTGTCTCTCTCTCTGTCAAATAAATAAATAAAATCTTTAAAACAAAAACAAAACCCAAAACAATGTGGTGCAAATCCCTGTGCCCACTGGTGTAGAACTAATTCATGAGATACTATGATATGCATGAATCATAACTTATTCATAAATGGACATTGTTTTCTATTTTTTTTCTTCTACAACCAATGCTAATAAATATCAAGGAAACTTTTTTTTTTAAAGATTTTATTTATTTGAGAGAGCGTGTGAGAGCATGAGCGGGGGTTGGGGGGGAGAGGCAGAAGGAGAGGGAGAAGCAGACTCCCCACTGAGCAGGGAGCCCGATGCAGGGCTCCATCCTAGGACCCTGGGATCATGAGCTGACCCCAAAGGCAGACACTTAACCGACTGAGCCACCCAGGCACCCCAAGGATTTTTTTTTAATTGACATATAGTTGACATTATATTAGTTTCAGGTGTACAACATAGTGATTCAACAGCTTATGTACATTACAAAATGCTCACTTAGATATTTTTAATTTTAATAAATTTTGGCAGATTGCTATCTAAAATAGCTATTACGTGGGGTGCCTGAGTGGCCCAGTTGGTTAAGCCTCTGCCTTTGGCTCGGGTGGATGTTTTATGTTTTAAAGTTCATCCCTCTCTGTAAATGAAAGATTTCATGTAAGTCTGATTTTTTTTTGGTAAATAATTGGTCTTTCTATCTCAAGCTTCTAAAATAGTTTTATCTTTCTTAAATAGTTCAGTAATTTTATTTTTTCTTACCAGTCTTGCTTGGAATTTGGTGAGCCATTTCAATATGCAAACACTGGTCTTTCTTTACCTCAGAGAAATTTTCTTCTAATATTTGTTAATTAGTGCTTCCTGTCAGTGTTCTCTTTTTTCATGGAACTTCTTTTCTTCACATGTTAGGTTTACTGGATTTATCTTCCAATTCTTTTAGCTTTTGCCTAAGATTTACATTTCTTTGTATTTTTGTCTTTGCTTTAAGATATTCTTCCACTTGATTATCCAGGCCAATAATTACAGCCTCTGCTCTGATCATTGTCTTTCAATTCGTAATTTTACTGAAATTTTTTGTTTAAAAGTAATATTTATTATTTCCAGAAGGTCTTTGTGTGTGTGTGTGTGTGTGTGTGTGTGTGTGTTGTATATCCTCTTTTAATTCATTTTACTGAATTTGTTTAAAAGTAATTTTTACTATTTCCAGAAGGTCTTTGTGTATGTGTGTTGTACTCGAATCTTCTTACATTGTCATCTGTTTCTTCCATCAGCTGCGTTTTGTTAGGGTCTACTTTTTCTAACTATCTTAGGGTTTGTCCTTCCTCTGGCTACTAGATCTGTTTAAGTACATTCATATTTTCCTTTTCTTTTTCACTGAATCTCAGGACCAGCAACCCTTTAGATGGTAGAAGGCACAGTGGTCTTTGTTCCTGTGAACCAGCATGTGGGGAGCTGTCGGTCCTTTATAAGGGCACCAGAAGGAAGTCTCTGCTCTTCATTTTCCTCTGCTATGAAAGTTAGAGCTCTTCAAATGGGTTGAATGGATTCAACCCATGTGTTCAGGACACCTTCAGCTCTTGAGGCCAGGGAGACTAGGTCACTAGTACAGGTTGATGTTGCCCTTTTTCCTAGGATCCATGGATCTCTCTGGGCCCCAGCAAAACATTATACTAACTCTGGTCCCCAATTTCTCATCTATCCCAGAAGAGAGAAAATCTTGGAGCAACTCTAGAGTTTGGCAGAGCGTACCTAGGGATCCTGCCTACCCATTCCTCTAAAAGTGAGTTGGAGTTAGGATTGGAGATGAGTGAGGTCACATTCAAGCTGCCATCTCCCCAGGATATGGATAGATTATCTCAGCCTTGTTTATACTGTAGGCTGGTTCACTTGCAAGTTCCTTAGGTTTAGTTTAGGGTTTCTTTAGTGAGCAGCAAGGCTTAGCCAAGTTTTTACCTAAGCAGAGGTAATGAAAACTCTTCCCTTGAGTTCAGACACTATCCTGTACCATAATTATATGTTGGGAATGTGAATTGACTGCCTTGGTCAACTACTTTTGTTTTCTTTGGCAGGAAGGCAGCAACACCTCATCTCCACTGGATTTTGTCAATGCCAAGAGGACAGATTCCCCCCCAGAACAGTTCGGCCATCCCTCAAAGTGGCTAGAAGCTTGTCAACATGAATCAGATGAGCAACCCCTAGATATGAATCCCCAAACCAACTCTACTCCCAAAATATCTGAGGAAGCAGTAGATCCACTGGACAACAATGTGGTTAAAACCATAGTCCTTGTACCCTCTCCCGTGGGGCAGCAGCAAGATGTTGCACTTGAGGCTCATTTAGATACCATGACAGAGACAAATAGCATTTCTGCAGATGAGACTTTGAGGCCAGGAGATCTGCTAAGAGAGTGGGTGGCGGCCTGCAAAGAAGACAACTTCTCAGAAGTTGTTCCCACTTTGCCTGAGAAACCTATATTTCAGCATCCTCCATCCCACGTCTTGGAGTGTCTACCAAATCCTTGTTCTGAGCAACACTGCTCCAAAGAAAGCCTCAGAGGTGGTAGGACTGAGGCTGTGGCTGAGGACTTAGTCCCTTCTGAAAGTAACATCTTCTTGCCTTCCTCCATGCTCTGGCTCTCCCCTTCAACTGCCTTAGCAGCAGATTTCCCTGCCAGTCATGTAGACCCAGGGGAGGAAATTGTAGAGCACAGATCTATAGAAGAAAGAGAACTTAGCTTTCCCACACTCCCTGAGAAGGCTGAATTAGAAGATCAAGCACTTGTCTCATATACGGAAGATACTCCATCCACATGTCTGACCCCAAATCCAGGAGAAATGGAATCCCAGGCAGCTCCAGGCCCAGCAGTAGAAGATGCTGGTAGGGTTCTCATCTCTGATACAGGGCCTTGGATGTCCCCACTCGCCTGGCTGGAAAAAGATGTAAATACTTCGATCATGCTGGAAAGTCTCCGCCAGAGCTTATCCCTTCCCTCTGTGCTTCGGGATGCTGCGATTAGCACTACCCCTTTCCCTACTTGCTCGGTGGGGACTTGGTTTACTCCTCCAGAAGCACAGGAAAAGAGTACAAACACCTCCCAGGCAGACCCAGCAGGTATCAAGGATGGTACTTCTGAGACAGAGCACCTCTTATGGGGGTAAGTGTCCCTGTATCTTTGTGCCTCCGTTAACCTGGACCTGCTGCTCCCATCCCTTCTCTTTTCTTTCTTCTCCTCATGTTCTCTTGCTGCAGCAACCATCCTCCGGATCTGACTGCCTTATCTCGACATGACCTAGAAGATAACCTGCTGAACTCTCTTGTCATTCTGGAGGTTCTCTCCCGCCAGTTGCGGGCCTGGAAGAGCCAGCTGACTGTCCCTCACTCCGAAGTTCAAGACAGTAGCACACAGACTGACACATCTCCCAATGGGGTAAGAAGGCTCTTCCCAGTGGTCCCTCTTTAAAATATGTATAAAAGCTGAGGATCTGGAAAATCCCTTAAAAGCTGTGGGCGCACATTATACCCTTGGGATACATCACAATTTTCCAAGGGAATATAAGCAAGGAAAGTTTTAAAGGAATCAGTTTCTAGATCTTCATCTTCCACATGTACTCTTGACTAATTTTTTTCTTTCCTATTTCCCCATTCTCAGTGGCCTTGCCTACTTTACTAAAGAGCAGCGTATTTGCTACCTATGCTGAATCTTACATTGTGAAGGAATAGCAATCAAAGGACAACAGAAAATTTTTGTGTACATGCTGAGAAAGCAAATGGCTGCAATGATAATATAACACATCATTTTTGCATGCTTTCAACAAAATTGAAGGAAGACTTCAGTTATGTTTGTGGATCATTAAAAATTTTGATACAAATTCACTATTGAAATTTTTGGCCTGTATCTGTAAAGGTGTGCCTAGAATTGGGTGACATGCCCTCTTCTCTTTCTCCACTCCTACTTATTCCCATTATTTATGTGAAGTGGATTTTCAGTGCTTACATCTATAGGAAAGGAAAATCAGCATAGAATTGTTGCTGAGCCATGTCTTAGTGTAGGCATCACAGTAGTCAACAGACACATGAACTAGTAAGGGGAGGGAAGCGCTATCCATTTTATTGATGGACAATCCCCAATAAAATTTTACTGGGTGAAATGGACTTCTGTTGTTGCAGAGATATTGTTTAGTAATAGACTTTAAATATATTATAGACTTAAAATACATTACGTGAGGATAAAATTCTGAGAGGAGTAAAAATACAGGTTCAAGGAGGAAAAGGGATGATAAAAAATTTCTGACTCTTTTTTTTAAAGAATTATTTTTTGGGGGCACCTGGGTGGCTCAGTCGTTAAGCGTCTACCTTCGGCTCAGGGCGTGATCCCGGCGTTCTGGGATCGAGCCCCACATCAGGCTCCTCTTCTGGGAGCCTGCTTATCCCTCTCCCACTCCCCCTGCTTGTGTTCTCTCTCTCACTGGCTGTCTCTCTCTCCGTCAAATAAATAAATGAACTCTTAAAAAAAAAAAAAAAAGAATTCTTTATTTGAGAGGGAGCATGCGTGTGCACGCAAAAAGATGGGGAGAGGGAGGAGGAGAGAAAGAGACTCCCCCCTGAGGGTGGAGCCTGACGCAGGGCTTGATCTCACCACCCTGAAATCATGACCTGAGCTAAAATCAAGAGTCAGATGCTTAACTGACTGAGCCACCCAGGGGCTCCCAAATTTCTGACTTTTAGGAAGAGCTTGTTTGTGTGTTTAAAAAAAAAAAAAAAATTTATTTATTTATTTGAGAGAGAGAGTGCACACGAGCGATGACAGGAGCAGAGGGAAAGGGAGAGAGAGAATCCTTAAGTGGAGTCCCTACTGAGTACAGAACCCCATGAGATGATGACTTGAGCTGAAATCAAGAGTTGGATGCTTAACCAACTGAGCCACTCATGGGCCCCTGCTTATGCATATTTTAATGGGATCAAATAGGTATTAAATCATTATGGTATATGTAGTATTTATACCATTGGATATATTTAACAGTTTCATTCCAAACTATCGATATTTATTTATTTATTTGAATTTTATTTATTTATTTGAGAGAGAGAGAGAGCACACTGAGTGGGGAACCTGACGTGGGATTCAATCCCAGGACCCTGCAATCACGACCCGAGCCGAAGGCATACACTTAACCGACTAAGCCACCCAGGCACCCCTCAAACTATCAATATTTATAGCATGGTTGAAATTACAGCCTTTGTAACATTTTAAACTTAAGAGTGCTCAGTCTTTCAAAGTTGTTCTGCGGGGGGCCCCTGGTGGCAGAGCGGTTAAGCGTCTGCCTTCAGCTCAGGGCGTGATCCCAGCGTTGTGGGATCAAGCCCCACATCAGGCTCCTCTGCTATGAGCCTGCTTCTTCCTCTCCCACTCCCCCTGCTTGTGTTCCCTCTCGCTGGCTGTCTCTCTCTCTATCAAATAAATAAATAAAATCTTAAAAAAAAAAAAGTTGTTCTGCGGGATATGAGAGGAAAACAGTTTAAAGACCACTGTTTTAGACGACATTGGTTGTGACAGCACAGGCTGAGGAAGGAAGGGAATGGTGTCCAGGGAAGGAATTGAGAGCCTCAGTCTTGTGGCCTTTGAGGTAATGGGTGGCTGCTGCTAAGAAGAGACGGTCTCCAAATGCCCAAAGACCTTGGGTTGAAAATATCCTCAACATAATGACTTTACCTTTTGCCAGAATCCTGACCTCATTCCCCATCCCTGAGCTGTCCTCATACCCTCTTTCCCTGAAGCTTGCCAAATCCCTTTGGAGGCCACTGAGCCAGAGCCAAAGAGGGGCAATGACAGCACCTGCCGCCATTCCCCATCAAGGTGCCCTGTCCTTGCCGCTTGGCTGCCTCCTTCACACTAACCTCATCACTTGCCTGACTGCTCAGCTCTGAGCAGCAGGCGTGCCCTGTCCGGGGCTCATGGAGTACTGCGTGCCTTTCCGCAAGATGCAGTGGGGAATAATGGCTGCTCTGTGGGGGAGGGGAGCAGTGAACTCCGCAAGCTCTGTCTCCTTAAATCCAGACTGCTGCAACATCGTGACTCAGCACTGCTGCTCCCGCAGGTTTTCTCTCAGATGATGGCTGCCTTTCAGCGGTAATGATGGCTCCCCACTTTTCTCACAGAACTTGAGTCTCTGTATGGCTCTGCTGCCTTGAGATCATACTTTTCCACTCTACGTAGCATACTAATTTTTATCTGCACTAAGATAACGAATAGACAGAGAATGAGAAAATAAAAATGACTAAGAAATATTTGAGAAGGTTACTGGGAATCAAGAGAATTGGAAATTAAAACAATGAGATGCTATTTTTGTCTAACAAGATGGAAAAAATAAAATAGATAATGCTGGTTAAGTATTGTCCCATTGTCACTGGGACATGTGAATTGGTTCAACCTTTTTTGAAAGTAAGTAAAACCCTTAAAGTAATTCAAACTTTTTGACCCAGTAGTAGTTCTACTTCTAGGGATGTATCTTAAGGATAAGAAAATTCTGCATAAAGACAGTAGCTTTTTAAAAAATGATGAAAAAAGTGTAATGAAAAATTATGGTACACCATAAGATGGGATATTCTGCAACCTAATTTTAAAGTATGTTTATGAAGAGTTTTTAATAACATAGAAAAGAAGTATAACATAAGTCATGAGTTTTAAATAAGGAAATCAGAGTTCAGATAATTTCTGAGAGGCTTTGAGGTGAGGTGAGGTATCAGCAGAAGTTAAAAATGGGTGGTACTCTACTTTGATAGGTCTCCCTAAAGCAGATGTTCCAGTCTCAGGCTATTTCAGTGAAGAGAATGAATATAAATTCAGGGTTAAGTAACAGTATAATAAAATTAAGTAATAAAAGCGGGACCCCACATTTATTTATATGTTATAATCTCAGTTGTGATTTTCTTTTTTTTTTTTTTTTTAAGATTTTATTTATTTATTTGACAGAGATAGAGACAGCCAGCGAGAGAGGGAACACAAGCAGGGGGAGTGGGAGAGGAAGAAGCAGGCTCATAGCAGAGGAGCCTGATGTGGGGCTTGATCCCATAACGCCGGAATCACGCCCTGAGCCGAAGGCAGACGCTTAACCGCTGTGTCACCCAGGCGCCCCTCAGTTGTGATTTTCTTAAGCATCGCTGTCTTTCATTATACTTAAAACACTGTCAATATTAAGATCCATCCCAATTTTAGTGGCATTATTGTATAAAAAGATAATCATCTTGGAATTTATTGAATATGGTAGTTTTGTTTTTTTTTTAAGATTTTATTTATTTATTTGACAGATGGAGAGAGAGAGCACAAGCAAGGGGAGCAGCAGGCAGAGGGAGAGGGAGAAGCAGGCTCCCAACTGAGCAGGGAGAGCCCGATGCAGGGCTCCATCCTAGGACCCTGGGATCATGACCTAAGCCAAAGGCAGACACTTAACCGACTGAGCCACCCAGGCACCCTGAATATGGTAGTTTCTATCTAAATCAGTACTCTGCAACTTATTTTTTCTCCCTGACACCTGAGGGAAGTAATCTACTCCTTAGTTACAGCAAATCCCTATAAGCAAGAAAATCTCTGGTGTGGAGTTATATCAAAATCTTTTGGGGTAGTTGCTATACTGTGGGTTAAGAATCATTGCTCCAGGGGCCTCTGGGTGGCTCAGTCGGGTCTGACTGAGTGTCTGACTTTGGCTCAGGTCATGATCTCAGGGACCTGGGACCAAGTCCTATGTCTGGCTCCTCGCTCAGCGGGGAGTCTGCTTGACCCAGTCCTTTTCCCTCTGCCCTTCTCCCCACTCATGCTTGCACGCTCTCTCTCTCTCTCAAATAAATAAATAAAATCTTAAAAAAAAAAATCATTGCTCCAGGTGGTGAAATTATTAATAGCTTCTTTTTCCATTTTATTCACTCTGTATTTCCAAACTTTTACAATAAACAATGTCATCCTTATAGTTAGAAAGTTATTTTGAAAAGGAATTTTTTGCATACCTCTGGATTTTTTTCTGACTTTGCTTCATCGAGCTGTGAGCCTTGCTCCTGCTTTTAACGGGAGAAACTCCTGGATCTCGGCGGGTGGGAGGGGGAATGTGGTGCTGGTGGTGCATGTTGCCCATGCAAAGGGCACAATTTTGTTTCTCTGACTAGATAAGTAAGAAACCTCAGCATCTTCAGGAGAGCCAAGAGATTGGACAGGCTCTGCAGCAGGCCAGGAATGTCATGGTAAGTATTGATTGACCTTGTGCCATCTCTGGGTCTCCTGTGAAAATCAAGAATGGAGAATCCTGGGTGATTAGCAGATGGTGATATCTTCTCCCTATTGGGAGCTTGGAAATGGGGTCAGTGGTTTCCCCTCCCAGTATTCTTGCTTACTTCCTGCTTAGTGACTTTATTTGATCTCTGATCTAACCTAACCACCTTTCCCTCTACAGCAGTCATGGGTGCTGGTTTCTAAAGAGCTGATATCCTTGCTTCATCTATCTCTGTTGCATTTAGAGGAAGATAAAACTACTGTGAGTCAGGAGGTAAGCAGCATGAAGGTGAAGGCAGGGGCCTCTAGTGAGACTAAAAGTCCCAAAAAAGGAACGAGACGCAGTATCAGATTCTTATCTTGTAGTCTCGGCGTGCAGAAACCCTGGTCTCCTGCTGTTGTGACGTGTTGAAGAAATTGAAGACAAGGCTTCAGAGCCTCAAAGCAGAAAGGGAGGAGGCAAAGCACAAAGAGGAAATGGCCCTCAGAGGCAAGGATGCGGTAAGGTGCCAGGCCTTTGTTCCCAGATGTGGGAGGTCTCTTCTTCAGGGTTCCTGCAGGAACACAAATTCACTTGAGACACAGATGGGTGGCCTAAGAACTGCCTGCACTGGGGAATAATGAACTAAACTACTGGTGTGGTGGAGAGTTAGGGCTTTTTGCGCTCTTTTGCCCCTCTGCCCACCTCTTCCCTCAATAGGCAGAGGCTGTGCTAGAGGCTTTCTGTGCACACGCTAGCCAGCGCATCAGCCAGCTGGAACAGGACCTGGCATCCATGGGGGACTTCAGAGGCCTTCTGAAGGAGACCCAGGCCCAAATGGTAATTTGAAGGCATTTTCTTTCCTGGGATACATGCTGACACACTGGGAGGATGGCCATATCCCCCCATCTTGCTGTATCCAGAGGGAAGGGGTCCTCCCTATAGGCAATCCTTCTTGTGTAGGTAGGGCTTCATGCTGAGCAAGAAGAGGTGGCTCAGCAGACAGCGAGTCTGACTTCAAACTTACAACAGGACTGGATATCCATGCAATTGGATGTGAGTATATGGGGCCATCATACCACTCCTTTACTCACAGCCAGCCCTGTGAGGAGCCTTGCCTCAAACGTGCTCTCCTGACCTGCTTGCTTCCCCTGGTAGTATGTAACATGGACAGCCTTGCTGAGCCGGTCTCAACAACTCACAGAGAAACTCAAAGCCAAGAGCCAGCAGACCCTGCAGGAGCGTGATGCTGCAATTGAGGAAAAGCAGCAGGTACAAACCAGGAGTGGGGACTTCTTAGGCCTGGTGTCCTCCTCCTCCTCCGCAGAAGTCCTTTCTAATGAGTGGTATCATTAGCCTCTTATCCTGGACCTGCCCTTTTTCTACTCTGTGGGTTTGGGGACCAGCCAGATCCCTTCACTGTAGATGGCCTGGGGCCCAGTTGTTTCCTTTGCTCTTTAGCACCTTCTTCAGCTACTTTTCTCTTCTTTCTCCTGTTTACTGGAGACCTTATTTCTGCAGTGTTGCTGCCCAAGAGCAAGGTGCTTTGCTGTTCTGTCCAGAAAGAGAAGCTGGGCTGAGTCCTAGGATTCCTGATTCAGGAAGAACCATAGGAGAAAAATCTATCTTTTCTTACTAGGTTTCCAGGGAGCTGGAACAAGCTACTACCCATTTAGAGGACTGCAAAGGCCGAATAGAACAACTGGAGTTGGAAAACAGCCGCCTAGCAACAGGTAGGGGTGTGTGTGTGTGTGTGTGTGTGTGTGTGTGTGTGTGTACACGTACAAGCACAAGCCCTTGCGCCCTGCTGAAGCACGGAGGGTGGCGGTAGAGGGAGGAAGTGCTCTAAAGCACTTGTTACAGAGCAGAACAGGGAGGTTTTGGCCTGATGACTACATGGTGTCATTAGGATACTTTTGGTTTAGATCTCCAGGCTCAGCTGCAGAGTCTGGCCAGCATGGAAAGTCAGCTAAAAGAGCTACAGAGTCAGCACGCCCGTTGTACCCAGGACCTGGCCATGAAGGAGGAGCTGTTCTGCCAGCTTACCCAGAGCAATGAGGAGCAGACTGCTCAGTGAGTTACTGTCGGGTGATTGTGGCAGTCGGCACCCGTGATGTAGGACTGCTGGGATCTAATATAAGTCTCTGGCAGGTGGCAAAAGGAAGAGGTGGCACTAAAACACATGCAGGCAGAGCTGCAGCAACAACAGGCTGTCCTGGCCAAGGAGGTGCAAGACCTGAAGGAGACCCTGGAGGTGAGGACCGTGGCCGGGGGCAGGGGAGCTGGTAGCAGCGCGACTCCTACCTGATGCTATGGAAGTCAGGTTTGACACTGGGGACCAGAAAAAGCCTCTGTTCCCAGGGCTCTAAAATTTCCCACTTAGCCTCAAACCACCACCCCCCTCCACCCCCGGCTCCTTGCCTTCCTTCCTTTTCCTGTGTCCCCAGTTTGCAGACCAAGAGAATCAGGTTGCTCACCTAGAGCTGGGCCAGGTGGAATGTCAGTTGAAAACCACGCTGGAAGCACTCCGGGAGCGCAGCCTGCAGTGTGAGGACCTCAAGGACACTGTGGAGAACCTGAAGTAAGATTTCTACCTTTCTGTGCTTTGCCAACTAAGTGTGTATGTTTCCCAGAAGCACTTCGAGAAGCTAAAGTCTCCAAGAAGGGAATTGTGACAGGGTCCAAGAGGCTCTTGTTTTCCTTTTTTTTTTTTTTTCTTTAATGTTATTTATTCATTTGAAAGAGAGAGTGAGAGAGAGAATGAGAGCACGAGAAAGGGGAGGAGTAGAGGGAGAGGGACAAGCAGACTCTGCACTGAGTGCAGAGCCCAATACAGGGCTCGATCCCACAACCCTGAGATCATGACCTGAGCCAAAAACAAGAGTCAGACGCCCAACTGACTGAGTCACCCAGGCACCCCTTGTTTCCCTCTTTGAATGCAGCTCTGTGTGGGGATTTGGGAGAGTGAATTCAGAGAAGGTTGCCTGGTCTTTGGCTATTTTCTCTGTTCTTTATTTCAGGGCTAACCTGGCTAGCACCATAGCAGAGAACCAGGAACAACACCTGGAGAAGACACGCCAGTATTCCCAAGAGCTAGGGGTGCTGACTGAGCAACTACAGAGACTCACCCTCTTCCTACAGGGAAAACTAAAGAAGGTAGGATCCAGTATTCCTTCTCTCCCCTTCCAATCGTATCTTCAAACAAAGACAGTTTTATTCTTTCCTTCCCAATCTGTAGATCATTTATTTCCTTTTCTTGTCCTCCTGCATTAGCTAGAACTTCCACCATGATATGGAAAAGGAGGAGTAAAAGGGGACATCCTTGCCTTGTACCTGATCTTAGAGGGAAAGCTTGGACTTTCTCACCATTAAGTATGATGTTAGCTGCAGGCTTTTGTAGGTTGAGGAAGTTCTCCTCTATTCCTAGTTTACGAGAGTTTTTCCAGTTGTATCTTTGTTGTATAGAATGGTCTTCCTAAAACGCTACTTTTGTTCCCTCTCCGACCTTCATTGACTTTCAGTCACCTACAGGACTTCATCCTGTCACTCAAACTTTTCTTCATCTGTCTCCTGCCTCTCTATTATGAATCCTTTACTCCCAACTAGACTGCCTGTGTACTACGTACATGCCCCATCTCTAGTCATACCCAGAACTGGGCTGATACCATACCCATTTTCCTTTGCCTTTGAACTGGAAATACCTTTTCTTTTCCTTATCCTCCCTATTCCACCTTCTTTGAAATGTTCCAGAATCACATGGACTCAGTGATCTCCTGCTATATTCCTCATGAACTTACCCTCCTTTTGCTCTTGCATTAGTTTTCCTCCCATGTCTGTTCTCTTCAACAGATTATGTTTAGGGGCACCTGGGTGGCTCCGTTGATTAAGCGTCTGCCTTTGGCTCAGGTCGTGATCCCAGGGTCCTGGGATCGAGTCCTGCATCCAGCTCCTTGCTCAGCGGGGAGCCTGCTTCTCCCTCTGCCTGTGACTCCCTCTGCTTGTGCTCTCTCTCACGCACTCTCTCTCTCTGACAAATAAATAAAATCTTAAAAAAAATTTAAAAACAGATTACGTTTAAAGAAAGCAGATGGAACGCCTGGGTGGCTCAGTCAGTTAAGCATCCAACTCTTGATTTCAGCTCAGGTCATGATCCCAAGGTCATGAGATCAACTCCCACATTGGGCTCCACGCTCACTGGGGAGTCTGCGGGAGATTTTCTCTCTCTCCCTCTCACTCTGTCCCTCCCCCTGCACTCACTCGTGCTCTCTCTTTCTCTCTCTCTCAAATAAATAAATAAATATTAAAAAAAAAAAAAAAAAAGCAAGCAGAAATTTACCCTTGCTTCTTTGGCTTTCCCACAGGGCACACTACACAATAAATTGTTGATATCTTTCAGAATAGAGTTAATTAGCTTATTCAATATTGAAAGCTACAACCAAGATCCTGAAATCTGGAAGGGCTTATGATCTGACCCTAGTCTGTGCCGAGCACGGGAAATGTGAAAGAATCCACAGTCTTGCAGGGAAGACAAGTGTAAACTTGACATCTTCATTTATGATCATGGTAGAGGTCTGCATGGAGAAAACATCAGTTATACCTTTGAGAGTTAGCATGTCTTCTCAAAGCAGGTGATCCTTGGGCAGACTCTTGAGGTTTGGAAGTTTGTAGGGTGGGGCGGGGGCAGGGTTATATAGGAAGGTCTACTAGGCAAAGGGAATGGTCTATGAAAGTCAGGGAGGCACTGTGTGTCCTTTTTTGTAGTGTCTACCTTGTAACATGACCTGGGTTGGGTGCTGGGGCTACAGGTGAACAAGGCAAGGCCCTGCTCATATGGAATTTGGCAAGCTCTTCAGTATAGGAGTTATATGGGGCAAGAATGATAAGGAAACAAGACTAGAGAAGTAGACAGGAGGCCTGAAGCCTTGAACTAATGGCAGTTATAGAAGGGGTAGAGAGAAAGGATGGACTGGATGAATTCAATACATGTTTGGAAAATAGAAGTAATAGAACCTGGTGACCAATTTGGTGTGGGAGTAAGGTGGAAGAGTGAATTATGATCTCTAGATTGTTGGAAAGATGATACTTTCTAGAACTGGTATAAAGTACAGTATATATATATTACTATTATACTATAAAGTACAATGTAATATTTTTGCCTTTTCAAGCCATGTCACCACTGTCTTAACAACTCAACTCTGCCTGTGTAGCTCAAGAGCAGCCATAGACAATATGTAAAAAAATGTGTATGACTATATTTCAATAAAACTTTATTTACCAAAACAGGTGGCAGGCCAGATTTGAACTGCAGGCTGTAATTTGCTGCCCTCCCAAGGCCCTCACCCTAGGATCGTAAATACAGGAGGAGGAACAGATTTTTGGTGGGATGGGACAGGGAAAATGGTGCGGTCCGCTTTACACATACTAAATGTCGGGTGAGGGGCTCCTGGGTGGCGCAGTGGTTAAGCGTCTGCCTTCGGCTCAGGGCGTGATCCCAGCGTTCTGGGATCAAGCCCCACATCAGGCTTCTCCGCTGGGAGCCTGCTTCTTCCTCTCCCACTCCCCCTGCTTGTGTTCCCTCTCTCGCTGGCTGTCTCTGTCAAATAAATAAATAAAATCTTTAAAATAAATAAATAAATAAATGTCGGGTGAACTATGGAGCATTCTGGTAGATTTCTCACAGGCAGTTGAGCCTTTGGGTCTGGTGATTGGGAAAATAATACGCTTGAGAAAGACAGATTGAAAGGTCACCCACGTAGAAGTGGATGTTTTTATGGAGTTCCCAAGGCAAGGCCACCTGGGGAATGGATTAGAGTATAAAGAAGGCCAAGCATGAACTAAAAGGAGTCCAACAGTTTAAGGAAGGACCTATGGATAGAGAGAAGAAATAGAAAGGTATGAGGCCTACATATGAAGGAGAGAGTCATGTCCCAGAAGCTGAGAAAAGGAAGTTTCTAAAAGAAGAACTTGGTCATTGGTTATCAAATAGGTCAGGTAAAACAAGAGCTGAAATGTGTCTGTTGAATTTGAAAGTAAGGATGGTATTGGTGAAACAATTTTGGTGGAATGGTGAGGCAGAAGACTGTGTGTAGTGGGTGAGGGAGTCAATAGATGGTGAGTAATAGATTAGGCAGGAAATGTAAGCTGCTTTATCTTTTTCTTAATTGGAAGGGAAAGAGAAAAGCCTGTTTGAAAATGGAATTTAAAGGGTACCTGGGTGGCTCAATCGGTTAAACATCTGCCTTCGGCTCATGATTCTGGAGTCCCGGGATCGAGCCCCACATCAGGCTCCCTGCTCAGCAAGGAGTCTGCTTCTCCATCTCCTGCTCCCCCTGTCTGTGCTCTCTCTCCCTCTCTCTCTCTCTTCTCTCTCTCTGTCAAATAAATAAAATCTTTAAAAAAAATAAAAATGGGATTTAAGCTAAAAGATGGTTTCTGTTTTTAATTGTTGTTATTTTAGTGAGAGAATTAAGTTCAGGGAAAGGAGCTAATTGAGAAGGTGCTGATAGAGAATAAAGGGAGTAGATAGAACAGCATTCCAGAGGAGGTGGCTGGTGGGTACCTGGAAGTTCAGGAAAACACTAACCCTTGAAGAGCAGCTCATCACGTTTCTCCTTTACCCTTAGGCTGAACCAGAGACCCCCCTGCTAAGCACAGCCTGTGCTCCTGCCCAGGAATACCCTCCGCCTGCCGACAGTGCCTTCTTGGGAAGCGTCTTGACAGCAATGGCAGATGAAGGTTAAAGGCCCTGGGATTTAAGGGCGGGAGAGTTGTGGCCCTGCCCCTCATATCTTTAGCTATAGAAGATGCCTACCAATAGACTTCTCTCTCCCTGGCTTCTATTATGGCAGACCCTTGACAGGGTCACCAGAGGGGCTCTCTACCTTGGTTGGTTTTTGTTTTAGAGCCAGAAGCAGCTCCTGTGCCCTTGCTTGGAAGTGACAAGAGTGCTTTCACCCGAGTAGCATCAATGGTTTCCCTTCAGCCTACAGGTTAGGATGGGCTCCAGGGATCCTGCCTCATTTCTAGATCTGGTACTAATGATAAAGACTAAAACAGTGAGAAGTAATTTGCTCTAAAAACCTCAATTTTACGTGGGCTCATTTTATTTCTGCCTTTTGGGATCTGCAGTGTTCCGGAAATTCAAATCCTATGGGTGGGGAACATGGATAAGAGTTGTGGCGATGATGGCTACACACACTTCTTCCTTCCAATGCCAAAGGGCTCTGCCTCTAGCTAGGACTTGCTCTTTCAGAGATCCCAGGCATGGAGAAGAGCCTGGCAGAAATGGGTACAGTGACTCTGGAGCTTCAAAGCCTGTGTTCCCTGCTGCAAGAGTCTAAAGAAGAAGCCGTCAGGGCTCTGCAGCAAAAGATGTGAGTGGAGGACAGTCTTGATTAGACAGCTCCTTATGTCAAAGGCCCAGCCAGTGCCTGAGAGGACAGAAATAATGCTGAATTTTTCCCTCCCCTAGTTGCGATCTGCAGGCTAGGCTACAGGCCCAGGAAGAACAGCATCAGGAAGCCCAGAAGGCAAAGGAGGCAGACATAGAGAAGCTGAACCAGGCCTTGTGCTTGCGCTACAAGGTGAAGGAGGCGCCTAGAAGTGGGGCGATGAAGAACTGGGGCAGCTCCACCGGTCCACTGGGAACCATGGTCTCTCCAGGAATCTGGGTGGTGGGGATTTTCCAATCATTGCCCTAGTTTTGCCCTTCCTGGGGTCAGACATTTCACATGTTTGGGAATTAGCTATGGGCTGAGCCATCTCCCAGGCTGACCTAGAAGTCAGGAACTCTGGCAGAACTCTCTCAACACTGAAATGCACCTTTCCTAATGTAGCCCTAGAGGAAGAATTGGAGTGTTATCAATTGGTATTATTGGAGCTGAACATGGGTCAGACACTAAACCCTATTTCCTCGCAAGGGCTGCTAAGAAGCCAGCTCTCTCAGTGCTTCCTACCTCCCTTTCCCTCACAGAATGAAAAGGAGCTCCAGGAAGTGATACAACAGCAGAACGAGAAGATCCTAGAACAGATAAACAGGAGTGGAGAGCTCATAGTACGTTCAGGATGATCCCTGGCCCTCTGCCTTCTGTGTCCCTGATGGCTAGAATCTCAGATTTGGTGGAAATTGGATCCCTGGTCTACCCTTGTTTACCACATGGGATAAGAAGGGTAGAGAGGCCCTTTGAGGGCTACTGGATACCTCTCCATTCTTATCCTCAGAGCCTTAGAGAGGAGGTGACCCAGCTCACCCGCTCACTTCGGCGTGCGGAGACAGAGACTAAGGTGCTGCAAGAGACCCTAGCAGGTCAGCTGAACCCCGACTGTCAGCCTATGGCCACTAACTGGATCCAGGAGAAAGTGTGGCTCTCCCAAGAGGTGAGAGGTGACTCAGGGTTAGCAGAGAAGCTGGGCAGCTGGCGGGAACCCTAGGCTGTGCCTCTGCTGATCTGGACATATCTACAGGTGGACAAGTTGAGGGTGATGTTCCTGGAGATGAAAAATGAGAAGGCAAAACTCATGGTCAAGTTCCAGAGCCATGTAAGAATCCCCATGCCATTCCAGGGCCATTTCCCACTACTACTAGCAAGTGCTCTGCCATTTTTTCCTTGCCCCACAAGCTATGCTATTCTTTTGAGTGTAGGACTTAATGCAACCTATTTGTTTTCTAGAGAAACATACTAGAGGAGAATCTTCGGCGATCTGACAAGGAGTTAAAGAAACTAGATGACATTGTTCAGCATATTTATGAGGTAAAGGAGGTTGGGAGTTGATGCCACTAAGGCGTCTGGCATAGGGCCTGACCCCGGGAAGTACTCATGAGCATCGCTCTGGTTCCCAGCCTGTGCCGAGCGCTGGGTCTGACTCACTGTTGCAGGCGTCTCTGTGGCTTCTGCTTTCTCCCCTCTGACTCAGTTGGTGCTTCCGGGGGCTGGGAGCCTTGGACTTGTGACCCTGAGCTGCCTTTTTGCCTCTTCCCAGACTCTGCAGTCCATCCCAGAGGTTGTGAGGGGTTGCAAGGAGCTACAGGGATTGCTGGAATTTCTGAGCTAAGAAACTGAAAGCTGGAATCTGATTCACCCTTTTTGACCTGCAGTACTCCCTTACCCCAACACCAGGACCAATGGACAAAGAACTAGCTATGTTTAATGCTATTTAAATAAAATATATTTAATGTATTTCTTCAAATTCACTGAATCCTATTTTTTGGGTGTGGGAGGTGGATGAGGTTAGAGAAGCTTATTGGCCCTCCTGCCTGGACACCCTCCATACAACCCTCCTGCTGCATCTAGAGCCAAAGTTGGCTGCCCCTCCTCCCCGCTCTTGCTTCCTCAAATACTCTGGGCACTGGACTGCTTGTTCCCTGGCTCTTAGCCTGGGGGTAGGACAGACAAGGATTCATTCTCTTACCTTCTCCATCCCCCTCTAGGCTAGGTCCTGGTAAATAAGGGGGTAAAGACAGAGAAATTCAGTTCCTACTTCCTGCCCCAGACTGCCACATTTTGTTGGTGCCTCTGTCTCTTTACCCCACCAGTTGTTACTATTTAGGTGACTCTCCTTCACCAGACCAGGCTCTGTGCCCAACATCCAGCCCGGTGGTAAAGGCAATTGTGGCAGAAAGGAGGGCAAGGCCATTTCTTGCCTCCGGGGCCCCTGGTGGTAGGGCTCCAAGAGGTGGGAGGGGGACAACAGCCTCCAAGAACCTGGCGGGGTAGTCACTCCACCTCGTCGCCCCGCCTCAGTGGGCGTGGCTCGGCTGAGGCACCAGTCCGGGGAGGGGGCGTGGCCAGGGCGGGGATGTGCCCGCCCCTCGGGGGAGTCACGTAGCTCTGCAGCATCCGCAGCCTCATTTACAGGACCCTGAGCTACAGCCACAGCTGTTGCCGACCTGAATCCGCGCTGTTCCCGTGGCTGCTGCCGCCGGTAACTCACTGCGCACCTCGCTGCACACAGGTGAGGCCTCGGGCGAGGCGGGAGCTGCTCAGCATCTCCCCTTCCTCTCCCTAACTCTTCCATCACATCCTTGCCCTGCTCCGAGGGTCCTTGGATGTGCCTTCTTAGCTCTCTTCTTAATCTTCTCTTGTTTCTGTCCACTTGGAAACCCTGTGATTCAGCCTCTCCCACAGTACCCCTTCCTCTTAGCTCTCACACCCGGACCTCAGCTTCTCTAATCCCAAGTCTTCCTCTGCCTACTGGATTTTTCCTGGGGGTCAGCCTCTACCGCCCAGCCCATTTTCATTTTAGCCTGCTCCCTCTCTTAGGCTAAGTTCCCTGTCCAGTTGTTTTGCCTACTCTGTCCCCCCCATTTAGGTCTTTCCCCTGGCTAGTTAGCCTGTCTCTCTGTCACCTCCCTCCAGGTCTCCCTGCTCCTTCCTCCCTTTCTCAGGCCCTCTACTCACTCCTTGCAGCTCTGATCCTCTGGTCCCATCTGGCTGCAAAGGCAGCCAGGTTTGGGGTATGGGAAAGAAGAGGTTACAGAAGCCTATGGCAGTTATTTGCACCACTCCTGCTCCCCATTTGTCCCCCACTTTTCCTCCAGAAGCTGAGGGAAGAGGGGTGATAGGTACTTCTGCCTCATTCTGAAGCCTTGGAAGTAAGTACGCTTTCCCTAGGGGCCCTGCTGAAGATGATAAAATGGAAGTTGGAAAGGCCAGGGCTTATGCCCTACCTGAAGGGGCCAAATTCAGTGAAAGAAGGACTGGATCTTTGGGCAGTAGTTTCACAAGAAGACCTGTAGCTTCAGAGCTGCTCACCTCCCCACCCCCACCCTGCATCTTTCCCCAGGGCTGGGAAGGGTGCCCACCAGGGACAAAAGGAGATGCGGGAACTGGGGCCCTAAGCCTGCTAGCTGTCAGAGGGATTGGTGCCACTGTGTTGCCCAGGACCCATGCCAAGGACTCCTGCCTTGTTCCTAGCTCCATGCTTGTTGGGAGGTGGGGGGAGACCATTTGGCCCATATGGCCAGGAGAGGAAACAGGGGAGGTAGTAGGTCGGGTCCAGCTTTTATATCTTTTCTCTATTCCACAGAGCTGTCACCATGCCTCACTCGTACCCAGCCCTTTCTGCTGAGCAGAAAAAGGAGTTGTCTGACATTGCCCTCCGGATTGTGGCCCCAGGCAAAGGCATTCTGGCCGCAGATGAGTCTGTAGGTAGGTGGGGGCCTGTGGCTATGTTGGGTAGAGGTGGCCAGAGAGCCCTGGGGATGAGCTTGCTACCCCTCTTTTGTTTGCCCCCAGGCAGCATGGCCAAGCGGCTGAGCCAAATTGGAGTGGAGAACACAGAGGAAAACCGCCGGTTATACCGCCAGGTCCTGTTCAGTGCTGATGACCGTGTGAAGAAGTGCATCGGAGGTGTCATCTTTTTCCATGAGACACTCTACCAGAAAGATGATGATGGTGTTCCCTTCGTTCGTACCATTCAGGATAAAGGCATTGTCGTGGGCATCAAGGTGCAGCCACTGGCCCTCGATGGGGGCCGAACATGGAAATAGATGTGTGTGTGTGTGTGTGTGTGTGTGTGTGTGAGAGAGAGAGAGAGAGAGAGAGGTGACAAGGGGAATCCTGCCTGGGTTCAGCCCTCTGCCTCTGTTTTCCCTACAGGTTGACAAGGGTGTAGTGCCTCTAGCGGGGACTGATGGAGAAACCACCACTCAAGGTACAGGATGGGTGGGTGAAGACCACAGGGTTGTTGGATGGTTGTTGCTGGCAAAGAGGGGCAGAGTGATGAGGCTGGCACTATGCCTGCAGGGCTGGATGGGCTCTCGGAACGCTGTGCCCAATACAAGAAGGATGGTGCCGACTTTGCCAAGTGGCGTTGCGTGCTGAAAATCAGTGAGCGCACACCCTCAGCACTTGCCATTCTGGAGAATGCCAACGTGCTGGCCCGCTATGCCAGCATCTGCCAGCAGGTGTGTGCATGTTTGTGTGAGGGGGTCAGATGGGTGCCCTGTGCCTAGTGGGGAGAGGGTTACGAGGGGTTTCTCCCCTCCTACTTAGTGCCCCTCCCAAGCTACTCTGCTCTTACCTACAGAATGGCATCGTGCCTATTGTGGAACCTGAAATCCTGCCAGATGGAGACCATGACCTCAAACGTTGTCAGTATGTTACGGAGAAGGTGAGTCCAAACCTAGGCACAGACACATCCTGCAAGGACAGCTTCATGGGGGAGCGTATTCCCCATAGTCCCTGGCTCAGATGCAGGCACTTTCCCCAAGCACTCTTTACACTGTCCCAGAACACACCTGTGAGTTTTAGCCTGTGCTGACCCTCACAGTCATGCCCACCTTCCCCTAAAAAGGGTGCACTGAGCAGAGGCCCTGAACCTTAGTAAACCTCCTCTGATCGCCAGGTCTTGGCTGCTGTGTACAAGGCCCTGAGTGACCATCACGTGTACCTGGAGGGGACCCTGCTGAAGCCCAACATGGTGACCCCTGGCCATGCCTGTGCCATTAAATATAGCCCAGAGGAGATTGCCATGGCAACTGTCACTGCCCTGCGTCGCACTGTGCCCCCAGCTGTCCCAGGTACTACCCTGCTTCCTAACTTGCTCCTGTCCCTAAGACCCATTCTCAGGGTCTTATGGCCTTCATGTGTCCCGTACCCTGGAAAAATAGGGAGTTGCCCAATCAGTTTGTCTTCTCTTCTCTACCCTAGGAGTGACTTTCCTGTCTGGGGGTCAGAGTGAAGAGGAAGCATCGCTCAACCTCAATGCTATCAACCGCTGCCCCCTTCCTCGGCCCTGGGCCCTCACCTTCTCCTATGGGCGTGCCCTTCAGGCCTCTGCCCTCAATGCCTGGAGAGGACAACAAGACAATGCTGGGGCTGCCACTGAGGAGTTCATCAAGCGGGCTGAGGTCGGGAGCTAGAGGTGGTGGTTGTGGGACAGGGATATAGCTAGGCAGGAGGGCAGCGCCCAGAGACTATAGCCTGGGCAGGGTTTGGCACCTGTGGGCGGCGTCAGCCCACTTACTCCACCTCCCTCCCACCCCCCACCCTTCTGCAGGTGAACGGGCTTGCGGCCCAGGGCAAGTATGAAGGCAGCGGAGAAGATGGTGGAGCAGCAGCACAGTCCCTCTACATTGCCAACCATGCCTACTGAGTATACATTCTGCACCACAGCCCTTGGCCTGGCCGCCTGCACCCTGTTGCGCCTATAGTTATGCCAGGGCCAAATAGCCATGCAGAGCAGAGATGCCTCCATCCAGCACTGAGTCATCTTCCCTTCCTTGTCCTTCCCTCCCCTCTCCCATTGCTGCACCTGGGACCATTGGATGGGAGGATAGGGCACTCCTTGTGACTGAGGGCAGGAGAAGTTGCTAGAAGTCAGAGCAGGACACCTGGGTTTCCCCCTGCCTCCGCCAGCCCCCACAATTTCCCCATGATGTGGTAGCTTCTCCTTGGGCTTTCCTTGCCTTCCCTGTCTCCTGGGATCAGAGATTAGGACACCAGACATGACTCATGCCTTGGGTACATACCACATAGCAAATAAATGGTAGCAAAACATGCTACTTTGTCTGTCTGTTTTACACCTCAAATTCCCACCTCAGTTTCTGATTTCTACTGACTGTCTCTGGGCCCTCTGCCTGTGAAGGTGGGGAGGGTAGGTTTTGAGTTTTACTGGGCTTTAAGTTTATGGGGGAGGGGCACACCCAGTCACCATTCCCAGCTCAGGCTCTTGCTGGTGATGTCCAAGGCTGGAGTGTGGACAGTGTGGAGGGCAGCAGGTCCTTCAGGGACTGCCACCTCAGAGGCATTAGGTTGCAGCTGAAGGATGGAGTAAGACAAGACTTGTGCCATTCCTGAAGGCAGCTTTTGCACAGAGCCCAAAACTGGGATAAGGGGATGGGAGTCTCTCACTTCTCTGTGTTGAACCCCGCCGGGGCTTGACACATTCTGCTGGGGGTCCACACCCGGGGGTGGGCACTGCAGGAGCAGTACCTGGGCTCCTGCCCAACATGGAAAAGCCCCAAGGCTCAGGACTGCCAGACGGAGCAGGGTATCTAAGAGGTTGCCAGGGGCTATTGCCCATTCCCATTTGGGGTAGATGAGGGCACAGAGAAAGATGATTTGAGGGTCTGGACAAGGGTAGACCTGGTGAGGTTGTGTGCTAAACTTTGACCACTTGGCTGGGGCGTGGGGTACACCAAACACCTGGGTCTGTGAAGGGATGAAACGATGAGAGAACCTGCTAGGTGTGTTCTGTGTGAACTGGGGAGGCCATGCTCTGTGGAAAGTGCTCCACCCAGCTAATTATTGCAATATGGGATTATAGGCCCAGTATGACCTGCCCTTAAATTAATAAAAAGAGGTAACACTTACATAATACTTTCTTTTTCAAAGATTTATTCATTTGAGAGAGGGAGAGAGTGCTTGGGCAGGGTAAGGGACAGAGGGAGAGGGAGAGAGAATCTCAAGCAGGCTCCCTGCTAAGTGTGGAGCCCAATACAGGGCTCTATCCCACAACCCTGAGATGCCTGAGCTGAAACCAAGAGTCTGATGCTGAACTGACTGAGCCACACAGGCGCCCCTGTAGCACTTACTATATGTTCCTGGCAGGCCAGGCCCTATTCTAACCACTCTCCATTTACTAACTTATGTACTACAACAGTGTATAAAGTAGATATTATTACTATCCCTATTGTAATATGAGGAAACAGGCACTGAGAGGTTAATTAAATTCTCAAGATCGCTGAGGTGAAATGATGAAGTCAGGATTTAAACCTAAGTGATGAGGATCCAGAGTCTGTGCTTATAAATCTTCAAAAATTTTAAGTGAAGTATTCAGACTTTACAAGTTGGAAATGAATTCAAATGAATTAAAAAAATACTGAATGAGCCAAATATGCTAAAAAAGGTTCTACTAGCTTGCCACCTCCATATTTGAGGCTTGAGAAGAGAGTGTCCAGAGGAGGAGCTCTATGATACGGATAAACAGTGATATGATAGGGTGCTTTCTGTGCCAGGCTCTTTACATGAATGACCTTATTTTATTTTATTTTATTTTATTTTATTTTATTTTATTTTATTTTATTTTATAAGGTTTTGTTTATTTGAGAGAAAGAAAGAGAGCACGAGCAGGGGGTAGGGAGGAGGAGCAGAGGAAGAGGGAGAAGCAGATTCCCCGCTCAACAGGGAGCCGGATGTGGGGCTCTATCCCAGGACCCCGGCATCATGACCTGAGCCGAAAGCAGATGTTTAGCCAACCGAGACACCCAGGCGCCCCTATTTTATTTTTTCAAGTAATCTCTACACCCAAGGTGGGGCTCGAGTTTACGACCCCTAGATCAAGGCTCCCGCGCTCTACGGAGTGGGCAAGCCAGGTGCCCCTAAATGAGCTCATTTTAGTAAATGTCTCCATTTTCCAGATGAGAAAACTGAGACTTAGAGTTGCCTGTGGTCGCCCAACTAGTATTTATACGCCTGCAGAGTTTACACTCTTAATCCCTGGGGCTAGGAATGTGTTCTACAAGGAAGCGGCGGACTAACGAAGTCTTCGAGCAACACAGAAACCCACGAACCTCCTCGATTGCACTTGGTGTGGGAGTAAACTCCTTTCGAACTGGCGGACAGGCTCCTTACGGACCCCGCCCACCCTCGACCTCTTTTTCTCCCCGCGCACCTGGAGTGCCGCTCGCGATTGGCTGCGACCGCTGCCGTGGTCCCGCCCCCTTCTTGAGGGTTTCCGATTGGGGGCGGCTTGCGCAGCTCCGCCCCTCGGCGCCTAGAGCAACCGGAAGCAAGCATGGCGGCCCCTGGAGCCGCTGCTACAGACCTAGGTGCGGTGGCATTCTGGCGGGGCCCGAGGCTAGTGTATTGAGAGGGAGGAATGCGGGCTTTGGGGATTGTGGTGTGCCAGAGGTCCCGCGGACTGGGGGTCGGGGGGTCGTTTCAGACAAGATCCCTTCGTACTGGGGCGCGGTCCCCTCGCACAGGGATTCCTATAAACGCGGGCGGAGAGCCTCTGAGTGCCAGTTGCTGGGGCTCCTCCGCGTTAGGGGTGGGGCGGGCACCTAAACCCACTTGCAGCGCCTCAGGTTGGTACCTCCGTACCCCCAGAGGTGGTCCGAGGCAAGCGGGCCGCTCTCTTCTTCGCTGCGGTTGCCATCCTGCTGGGGTTGCCGCTTTGGTGGAAGACCACGGAGACCTACCGGGCCCCGTTGCCTTACTCCCAGATCAGTGGGCTGAATGCTCTGCAGGTGAGACCTCGGTGGGAGAAGGCCAGGGGACAGCCCGCTGGCAAGGTGGAGACTCAGCTGATGGCCCCGATGCTCTTTCTCCTAGCTGCGCCTCACGGTGCCTGTCACCGTCGTGTTTACCCGAGAATCAGTGCCATTGGACGACCAGGAGAAGCTGCCCTTTACCGTTGTGCACGAGAGAGAGATCCCTCTGAAATGTGAGTTCCTGGGGAGTCAGGGCTGCGTTTCTGGTCTGAGCTCAGTCCAGAGATGTGTTAGGTAGGAGGAGCCTGGGTGTCCCTTAAAGGTAGTTAAAAATTTATTAGGGGCGCCTGGGTAGCGCAGTCGTTAAGCGTCTGCCTTCGGCTCAGGGCGTGATCCCGGCGTTCTGGGATCGAGTCCCACATCGGGCTCCTCTGCTGGGAGCCTGCTTCTTCCTCTCTCACTCGCCTGCTGTGTTCCCTCTCTCGCTGGCTGTCTCTCTGTCACATAAATAAATGGAATCTTAAAAAAAAAAAAATTTATTAAAAGCTCTCTCTGAATGAACAGTGTGGTTGGTTAGAAGAAAAACAACTTTATTTTATTTTTTTTTAAAGATTTTATTTATTTATTCGACAGAGATAGAGACAGCCAGCGAGAGAGGGAACACAAGCAGGGGGAGTGGGAGAGGAAGAAGCAGGCTCATAGCGGAGGAGCCTGATGTGGGGCTCGATCCCAGAACGCCGGGATCACACCCTGAGCCCAAGGCAGACGCTTAACCGCTGTGCCACCCAGGTGCCCCAGAAAAACAACTTTAAATTCAGTGTTCACCGTTAAGGCGACAGTTTTATTCATAAAACAGTTACGCTATCTGATGAGAAGCAATTAATGCTCATTAGGGGATAGGAGAGGAAGTGGGATGTAGTGGAAAGGACACAGGGTTTGGAATCAAGTTGAAGTTGTATTCAGGCCTTATTAAATTTAACATGAAATACTTTACTTTTAGGTACTTTCAGTACCAGGAATTTTGGGGTGAATGAGGAATTGATAATGGTTTCAAGAAATTCATAGTCCAGTAGGGGAGGAAGACGCTTAGATAAAGAAATCACAGTGAAAGTATGTAAGAAACTGAGATTGCTCTAAAGAAAAAGCCTTTAACCATCTGGGAGGAAAGAAAGACAGAGAAGGTTTTGATGATGTCATTTTTACGCTGGATTTTTAAAGGATGTGAAGGAATTCAGGTTAAATGGGGGAAGGGAGGAAGGGAACAGCATGAACCAGTAATAGTAATCACTAATCACTGATATTGATTGTTCATTATATGCCAGAAACTAGGTGAAGCACTTTACGTGTGTTGCCTCATTTAGTCCTCTCTAACATTATGATCTCCATTCTATAAATGAAAAAACAGACTTAAGAGATTTTAATTTGTTCAGGATCACACAGTTAGCGAGTAAGAGGTGGAACTGGGATTTAAGTCCAGGCCTGACTGATTCCAGTGTTTTGGCTTTTAACCGACAAACTCTATTGCCTCCTGTGTAAAAGCATGGAGGGGTGAATCAGCATGTTGGGGGATCTGAGAGCAGTTTTACTTTTCTGGAGTGTGAAGTGAAAGTTTGGGAGTGACTTCATGTGTAAGTTGAGTCCAGACCGAGACGCGCCTGTATGCCATTTACTTTCTAGCTTTTTAACCTTGGCCACACACATTTTTTAAAAAAAATCATATTTCAGGGAGCCTGGGTGGCTCAGTCGGTTAAGCATCTGCCTTTGGCTCAGGCTCAGGTCATGATCCCAGGGTCCTGGGATCGAGCCCCATATCGGGCTCCCTGCTCAGCGGGGAGCCTGCTTCTCCTCCTCCCGCTCCCCCTGCTTGTGCTCTCTCTGTCAAATAAATAAAATCTTTAAAAAATCATATTTCATGGGGCCCCTGGGTGGCTTAGGTGGTTAAGCATCTGACTCTGTATCTCAGCTCAGATCTTGATCTCACAGTTGTGAGTTTAGCCCCGTGTTGGACTCTACACTAGGCAGGGAGCCTACATTAAAAAAAAAAAAATCATATTTCATACAGTTCAACCTAATGTAAACACACATAATTTTGGTTTCTCAAAACAAGAATGGATCATACCTCACATGTTCACAACTTGATTGTTGTCAATTTGTCATGGGTTTCTTTGTATTTAGTGACGTGGTATTCAGTAATATGGACATATTGTGGGGGTAGTATAGTGGAGTGGCTAAGAGTATGGAATTTCGTGTAAGAGAGCTGGATTAAAGCCTTGGTTCTGCTGCTTACTTATGTGAATTTGGGTGAGGTTGTTAACCTCTCATTTGTTAAATAGGAATAGTAATAGGTTTGTTCGTTTATTCAATAAATATTTATTGAGTGTCTATGTCAGATACTGTTGTATTTGCTGGAGATACAGCAAACAGAATACACAAAATACAGTGAACAAAATAGACAAAAAAGAGGAGAAGAGACAGTTAAGAAGATAAATTAAATGTATGTTAGATGGGAGGGCACCCGGCTGGCTCAGACAGCGGAGTATGACTCTTAATCTTGGGGTTATGTGTTCGAACTCTCAGGTTGGATGTAGAGATTACTTAAAATAAAATTTTAAATAAATAAATGTATGTATGTATGTTAGATGGTGACAGGAGAAAAAGAGTTCAGGACAGGGGGATAGGGTGGTCTTCTTGGGGGATAAGGAGATCATTGCTGTTTCAGAAAGGGTGGCCAGGGAAGGCATCATTTGAAAACAGGACTTCCAAGTAAAGACCTAAAAGAGACAAAGGAGTAAATTGTGTAGATATCTGGGAGAAGAGCCTTTTGGCAAAGTGATAAGCAAGTATAAGGTCCTGAGGTAGAATCAGAAGTGGTGCCTTTGCAGAACAGTGAGAATCCCATTGTGGTGAGAGTGAGGTGAATGAGGGAAAGAGTAAGAGGAAATAAGACCAGAGTGGTGAAAGGGGGCTAGGCTCACATACAGCTTTTATTTTGGGTGAGAAGGGAAGCCATTGAAGGATTTTGTTTTGTTTTGTTTCGTTTTGTTTTTTTATTATTTATTTATTTTTTTAAAATATTTTATTTATTTATTTAACAGAGAGAGAGAGAGACAGCCAGCGAGAGAGGGAACACAAGCAGGGGGAGTGGGAGAGGAAGAAGCAGGCTCCCAGCGGAAGAGCCCGACGTGGGGCTCGATCCCAGAACGCCGGGATCACGCCCTGAGCCGAAGGCAGACGCTTAACGACTGAGCCACTCAGGCGCCCCTGTTTTGTTTCGTTTTTTAAAAGATTTTATTTTTAAGTAATCTCTACACCCAATGTGCGGTTGGAACTCACAAACCCAAGGTCAAGAGTTGCGTGCCTTACTGACCGAGCCAGCCAAGCGCCCTTTATTTTGATTTTTTAAACATAACTTCCATGTCACATCTAACCAAATTAGCAATAATTCTTTAATATCGGTTAATTTCTAGTCTATATTCAGATTTTCCCAGTCATCTCAACGGTTTCTTTTTTAAGTCAATGAATTTTTATCTATGGAATTTTACTTGTGATTGCTTCCACTAAGGATCACCGTAGTTCTCCAAAGTCAGAATCATAATCTTCAAAATAACCGTTTTAAAAAGAACTTTTGTTCAATGCACAGTTGTCACTGTCAGTCTAGTTCTTTCTGTTGGGTGGCTTTGATCTCTGCTTGAATATGGACATACTTCAAAAATGCCCCACATGTAGTCTCTGGGATCCAATTTCTTTTCTTTAGGGCCCTAGAAGTCAACTTGTCGGAAGTACATTGATTGCTATTTTGGCAAATGATCTAAAATTATTATTCCTCAATTGTTCTACTGTTGGAAAGTCTTGTTACTTCCACTCTACTCCATGAGCCTGGTGGAAAATGTTACGGGTCTGATTGTCACCACTGCAATAAACTTGCCGTGCTGGCAGCATATCCTGTGTCTCAGTGTAGCCACATTAACGATTTCTGGACACCATGAATGATAGTGCCCATTTCCTTCCAGAACGAGGCTTTTCAGAGGGGTCCTTTTACAGCTGGCTTACTCCAGTCAGGATCAATACATCGCATTTTGTTATATCTCTTTTGTCCTTTTTATTACATGGTCAGCTCCCCCTATACCATCCCGATACACTTCTTTGATTTGTTGGAGAAAGCAAGTCATTTGTTTTATGGAACATCTCACATTCTGGATTTGACAGATTGCTTCCTCCTAGTTTCACTTAAGTTATTCGTCTATTATCCATATTTTAAAAAAAACTGGTAGTTAGAGCCGGAGATTAAAATCAGGTTCACTTGTTTAGGTATGTTATGGCAAACTTCCTGTTGTATCAGGAAGTATATAACGACTGGTTTCATTTTAGGTGATTCAAAGGTGATTTCGCGAAGTCAAATAATGTCAGCTCGATGTCTGTATTTTAGTTCCCTGTCAACCTGTCACCTGATGGTTTTAGCAGCCATCGATGCTGGCGTCCATTTCATTAGTGGTTGCAAATTGGCAATTTTTAAATTCTATAATTTCTCCTGTGTATATGATCTGGAATTCTTCTGTAACGAAGAACTTCCCCAATAAATTTTAGGTTCATCTTCTCAAGTTCCAGGGGGGCAAAAAAATCCCTTTGGGATTGCTTTACAGGTATAGATTAATTTGGGGAGAACTGACATCCTTAGAATATTTAGTCTTTCCATCTAAGAACTTTGTATGCTTTTCCCATTTTATTCAGATCTTCTTTTATGTCCTTCAGTGAAGTAGTCCCGGGTGGTTTTAATATAGTTTTATACATTTCTTCATGGGTATTTTTATGTTCTTTATTATTATGGTGATTGAGATTTTAAAAAATACTTGCTTTTCAAATTGTATATCGCTGGTATTTATCAGAAAGCTACTGATTCTTGCGTATATCTAGTCATTGTACTGAATTGTTACTAGTTCTAATAGTTTTCCTGTTGGTTCTCTTTGATTTTCTTAGAAAATAATTTTGCTACTTTTAACAAGTGGCTGCTTTGTTTTTCTTTAAATATTCATGTTTCATGTCTCTTTCTTCACTTATTACATTGATCAGGAACTTCAGAAAGAACAATGCTGAATAACAGAGAAGATAGCAGGCATCCTCGTTTTACTACTAATTTTATTTTTTTAAAGATTTTATTTATTTATTTATTTATTTATTTATTTATTTAGATATTTATTTATTTGTTTTGGGGGGAGAGAGAGCGCATGCACACGAGCAGGGGGAGGAGCAGAGGGAGAGGGACAAGCAGACTCCCCAGACTCTCCACTGAGTATGGAGCCTGATGCAGGGCTCGATCCCACGACCCTAGGATCATGACCTGAGCCGAAATCAAGAGTCGCATGCTTAACTGACTGAGCCACCAGGTGCCCCTTATTACTGATTTTAATGGAACTACATTTAGTGTTTTGTCATTAAGTGTGCATCTTATCTTTATCAAGAACATTCGTTGAATTTAACTATCTTGAGGCATGTATTGAAGTGATCATTATGGTTTTTCTCCTTTCAGCTAGTACTAGAATGCATATTGTGATAGATTTCCCTTTGGGAGGGTACTTCAGGTTGACCATGGGGTGTACACAGGCAGAGGCAAGAGGTGAAAGAGGTGGGGTGTGGGATTTGATATCATCCATGTAGAAATCATTAGAACTGGCTGCAGCTTCTTAGTCTTTATTTGCCAACAATATTCTTGCTGTCCTGAGACACTGGACAGCCTGAGGTCTGGGAAGGTGGACCGAGGTCTGTACTTAATCTTCTTATCTTGCTTCTTCCTTTTTCTCTCAGACAAAATGAAAATCAAATGCCGTTTCCAGAAGGCCTATCGGAGGGCTCTGAAGCACGAGGAGGAGGCCCTGTCACTGCGCAGTGTGCAAGGTACCAGAAGGGACGATCATTATAGTTTAACACGAAGCCCTCTTTTTCTCTTCCGATCTCTAAGTGTGTATTTTCCATACCTTGTCTTAACGTCAGAATCTCTCTGGGAAAGCTGGGAATGAGATACCGTGTGTTTCAGCCTGGGCCACCGGGGGCCGAGCCTGGCCACAGTGTCAGCCAGGTGTGAGTGGGAGGTGGCGCCGTGGCTTAGGCCCTCTGTGGAGGCCAGAGGGAAAGGGAATGGTGTTTTTGCTTCTGGTGCACCTCCCGCTCTTGTTCCCAGAGGCAGAAACCATGTTAGCTGAGCCGCAGGAGGAAGCGGAGGGCTCCCTGACTGTGTACGTGATCTCTGAAAACTCCTCACTTCTGCCCCAGGTAGGGTGAGCAGAGAGGCTGCAGCTTTGCCTTATTCCGTCAGCTCGTTCTCTCCTAGGTCACCTCCTTCTTGAGGTAGTGCTCCCCATTGCTTGCGTTTGCTACAGAAAACTCTTTAACTCGTTTTTTTTTAAAGAATGCAGATAGGAAAAAAAAATAGAATGCAAATAGGGATTTTTCTTCATTGACTCTGGGTCTTTCTAAAGCCAGGAGTTATATACAGCTCAAGCTCCGATGACCATTTAAAGTGGAAAAAAAAATCAGGATGAAAAAAAGAAGCTGTTTTTTTTTTTTTTTTATTTTTAAGATTTTATTTATTTATTCGACAGAGATAGAGACAGCCAGCGAGAGAGGGAACACAAGCAGGGGGAGTGGAAGAGGAAGAAGCAGGCTCACAGCGGAGGAGCCTGATGTGGGGCTCGATCCCAGAACGCCGGGATCACGCCCTGAGCCGAAGGCAGACGCTTAACCGCTGTGCCACCCAGGCGCCCCTGTTTTTTTTTTTTTTTAAGATTTTATTTTATTATTTATTTGACAGAGATAGAGACAGCCAGTGAGAGAGGGAACACAAGCAGGGGGAGTGGGAGAGGAAGAAGCAGGCTCATAGCGGAGGAGCCTGACGTGGGGCTCGATCCCATAATGCCGGGATCACGCCCTGAGCCGAAGGCAGACGCCCAACCGCTGTGCCACCCAGGCGCCCCCAAGCAGCTGTTTTGAATGGGCTCTGGTGGTAATACGGGCGACACATTGACCTTTCCACTTGATGAGCAAGAGGGTCGGTGGGAGCTATGCATGTACCGTTTTCTTTTACAATTTATGATGAAATATGTAATTCTTATAAAAAGATGAAAGAAAATTTTAATGAACATCCATGTACCCAACCCCACCTCGCAAACTACAGTCTAGCAATGTAGCTGAACCCCACGCATCTCCATGGTTCTGCCCCGCTCCCTTTTGGCCCAGGGTGACCATGTTTTGGTGTGTGTCATTTTCTTACTTTTCTTTCAAGTTTTATCACTTGTGTTGTATCTCAGTAAACAACATACTCAATTTTACAAACTTTTGAACTTTATATTAATACACCGCGTGTTCTTCTGCAACTTCCGTTTCATTCCACATTTATGTTTGAGAGAATCATCTCTGTAATCAACGTGCGGTTGAGTCTAATATGTTCATTTTTTTTTTTAAGATTTTATTTATTTATTTGACAGAGATAGAGACAGCCAGTGAGAGAGGGAACACAGCAGGGGGAGTGGGAGAGGAAGAAGCAGGCTCATAGCGGAGGAGCCTGACGTGGGGCTCGATCCCAGAACGCCAGGATCACGCCCTGAGCCGAAGGCATACGCTTAACCGCTGAGCCACCCAGGCGCCCCTAATATGTTCATTTTTAATATGTTTCGTTATAGAAACATATCACAATTTATCCATCCTGTTGCTGATGGTCAGTTCAATTGTCTCTGGTTTTTGACTCTTAGAAATAATGCTGCTGTGAGCATTCCTGGGCTTGCCTCTTGGCCACATGTTGTCTACTTATATCAAACTTTCCAGGTGTTTGTTTATTCCACTGTCCTTGTTCAGCATGGCATCCCCTAGTTTCTAGCCCGTGAAGATTTAGATAATGCCTGGGACTTACGTCTGCTGGGAAGGCAAAGGAAACGGAAATGAATGAAAATATTCATGCACACCGATCGGTCAGAGGTGCTGAGATAGGAGTTCACTATGAATCTAAAGGGAGGGGTGGGCCTGTTGGTCAGTGGCCAAAAGCCAGCTTCTCTGAGCCCGGAGCCAGTGTGCTCTTCTGCTTTCTTCCCTGTGCCCTGGGCATTCTGTCTCCTGCTGGCCTCTCACAGGACACGATGAGCTACATCGGGCCTGAGAGGACAGCAGTCGTGCGAGGGTTCACGCACCGGGAGGCCTTTAACATCGTCGGCCGCCGCGTAATCCAAGTAGCGCAGGCCATGTCTTTGACTGAGGACGTGCTCGCTGCGGCCCTGGCTGACCACCTTCCGGAGGACAAGTGGAGCTCTGATAAGAGGCGGCCTCTCAAGTCCAGCTTGGGTAGGGTGACGGGGCGTTGCTGTAAGAAGGGACAGGGAAATGAATGATGGGGAGGCAATGGGGCAGGAGGGGAATCTGCGTGCGGACTCTTTACTCCTTTCTTCTGTGGTTTCACCTTTTTAGTTAAAGCACTCAGTGTTCCTCATCCCGGTTTTATCCTCCCTTGAGTTACATGGTAGCCGTCAACCCCATTCCAGAGGAGAAACAAGTTCAACGCAGCCGGGGGTACGGCTGCCTCTGGCTTCCCTGACTCCTGTTTCTCTAGGCTATGAGATCACCTTCAGTTTACTCAACCCGGACCCCAAGTCCCATGATGTCCACTGGGACATCGAGGGGGCCGTCCAGCGCTATGTGCAGCCCTTCCTGAGTGCCCTCAGTGCTGCGGGCAACTTCTCTGTGGACTCTCAGGTGAGCCTGGGAGCAAGCCGAGGAGCCCCTTCCCTGGCTGCACCGTCCTTTTCGGAGGCCATCTGTATTTAGTGTTTTCACGTGGAGTCTCTTCTTCCAGCTCTTAGAGCTTGCTGATGTGCTAGGAATTGCCTGTGTGTGTATATGACTCCAGGGTCTGCTTTTTCTGCATGGTGTCCAGCTCAGGGACTTTTGTCGAGGTTTGTTAAAAAATGACCTTCCTATGGCCTCCTTTAGAACTGTATTCACTCAGCCGTGCCATCCTTAAGGAATTTATTTTAAAAATAAAACTTCCTGAAATATGTTAATGTAGTAACAGTAAAGATGGAAAGAATGTAGCTTCCTACGTGTGAAGAATGTATCACACAGTGTCCTTTTAGGGAAGACGTGGGAGACATTTTTATCAGGTCTTGCTAGTGGGAGTACTTCTGAATAACTGACTTGAGTTGATTTTGTGGACACTGAAATATGCTATTCTTGTTTCCCTCTTTGTTTAGGCTCTTAGAAAGCCTGGTAAAAAAGTGTGGTTTCAAAGCATGTATTTAGTGTATTAACTTTACCCTTGGCTTTGTTATTTTTTTTTCCTACACCTATTTTCTCTCAGCTCTGATTTTGTCTCTTATATTTTGTCCTGTCCTAATTATATCTTTTTAAGGCACTTCAAATCCTTTTTGGGACAAAGTGGAGTTTGAATCAATACACAAGGAGAAATAATGTTCTCCTTCTTGGCTTTACAGATTCTTTACTACGCAGTGTTGGGGGTAAACCCCCGCTTTGACCCAGCTTCCTCCAGCTACTACTTGGCCGCGCACAGCCTCCCGCATGTCATCAACCCAGTGGAGTCCCGGCTGGGTGAGCTGAGGATGAGGGTCTATCTGCCAGGCTGGGGAGGGACCCTGAAGGCTCAGCATAGGATTGGAGGCTGGTCGTATATAGTTATGGTTCCCAGGTTGAGTGGTCTGAGGGCATCAAGGAAGTGCTGGGCATTTAGGCTCCTTGTTCATGAGACTCATGAAACTCATATGCAAAAACATTTATTAAACATGACTCCCAGTGCTTTTTATAAAGAAATGGATAGGCTGCTTCTCCCTCCGTGCAAGCCATCCAGGATCTGGTCACGCATGTAGGAAAGATAACAGCAAAAGTACACGCAGGCAGAATTTGGATGGACAGTTCTGATTGAGTTTTTTGTTTTGTTTTGTTTTGTTTTTTTCTGATTGAGGTTTGAAGCTGGGATTCCAGTTTTTCATTTTGAGGGTGGTACGTCTGCAGAATAGACGACCACAAGCTGTAATACAGGCAAACCAAAGTTAGTGTATCACTGGTTGTGGGATTTCAGATAGTAAGGCTAGGCCAGTGTGGACCACGATAATGGGAGGGACTGCAGGTGATACCTGCCTCCTTCCCTCCATCCCTCCCTCCCTCCTTCCTTCCCCTTCCTCCCTCCAGCATTGCTGAGTACGGAGATAGGAGGGCATTCCAGGCAAGGGAAACTCTGGGCTTAGATGTAGAAGAGGCAGAATGGATAGGCATTCAGGAAGCTCAGAGAAGCTTAGTGTCGCTGAATTGTGAGGGAGTGACCGAGATGGGCTGGTGCCAGATCGTAAGGACCATGGTAAGTAGCTTGAGCTTTTACCTGTGTGAATGGCTAGCTGTTGAAGGATTAAGACGGAATTGACATGAGGTCATATTTATACTTATGTCTAAAATGGGTTATAGATATATGGGTGTGATGTGGCAATGCCCACGAGGGTGGTTTTAAGACAGTCATGGGGGGCCTGTTAGAAGAGGGGAGATTCCAGGGGCCTTTGGGGGGCTAAGGACTCTACCTGTATATGGCACATGTTGGGAGAATGTTCAGAGGAGGTTCTTGACCACAGAAACCCAGGACTGGAGGATATCCCGGTGATTATCAGCTAGGGAAAATGACACCCAGAGCGAGTGACCAGAAAGTTGGAGGCGGACCTGGAACTGAGATCTAGATCCAGCAGGTTTGGTATTCTGACTTCCCTTCTCTTTGTACTGCAGGATCCAGCGCGGCCTCCCTTTACCCTGTGCTCAACTTTCTGCTCTATGTACCTGAGCTTGCCCACTCCCCGCTGTACATTCAGGACAAGGACGGGGCTCCAGTGGCTACCAACGCCTTCCACAGTCCCCGCTGGGGTGGCATTATGGTAATGGTCATAGAGCCTCAGCTTTGGGGACAGACAGATGTTCCCTGAGACTGTTCCTTCTGTTGTTCCTCTAGTGTCCTCCACGGCCCAGCCGGTGGGAGGGGCAGCACCAAGGAGGTGAGGGTGCTGTGAGCTCGTCCCCTCCTCTGTTGGCCCGGCAGCTTCTTATTTCTGTCAGTGTTTTCTGTAATACAACCCTTTTGCATGTAGCGGTTTGCACTTACTGAGCACTTGTCTGTGTGTACATCCTTGATCTTGGCCCTGTCCGTGGGAGTCTTGCAAGGCTGGGAACTTTGCTTCGCCCATTAGACTGGGAGTTGCTCATAGGTAGGAACTCAAAGTGGAATAAAAAATATTTCTTACAGGACTTTTGAGGGGATAATGGAGATAATTTATGAAAAGCTCCTAATAAATATTCAAAAAAGTATTAGCTATACCATCAGGTTCGTAATTGCTAAAAACCTTTCTAAAAAGGTCTTCTCTTTCTCTCCCGGCCTCCAGAGTGTCTAGGGCAGAGCCGTGAAGGGCCCTGGTGTGGTCTTGAGGCAACCTCATTTCCCCCTGCAGGTCTACAATGTGGACTCCAAAGCCTACAATGCCTCGGAGCTGCCGGTGAGGGTTGAGGTGGACATGGTGCGAGTGATGGAGGTGTTCCTGGCTCAGTTGCGGTGAGGTCCTGGCTGATGCGCCTGGGGGCGTGGCCACTGAGTCTGACCCCAGTCTCCTGAGCCCCCAGTCTCCTGAGCTGACTAGAATGAAACTCACCCGCAGGGATACCTCAGCTGTGCCTAGAGCCCCAGGGAAACCATGAAAGGTTTCTAAGGATCACCTTATCCTTCTAAGAAGGAGTAGTTGCTGACAAAAACTTTTAAGAAAAACAGACTCCTGAATGTCAGGTCCCTGGGGTGTGATTAGGGGTGCTTAAGAAAATAGCTACTAATTCGTATGCTAACTGGTACGGTGATAGCGGCTGCCTGATGCCCAGTGCTGAGGATTCTAGGGCTGTGCCTGGGGTCATCAGGAAAGAGGATTCTGATTGATTAGCAATGTCTGCCCTGGGTGCAGGATTAGAGAGGTACAACACACGTGCTTATCAGAAGTGGTGCTGGATTGGGGCGCCTGGGTGGCTCAGTTGGTTGGGTGGCTGACTCTTGGTTTTGGCTCAGGTCATGATCTCTGGGTTGTGGGATCGAGCGCCACATTAGGCTCCATGCTCAGCACAGAGTCTGCTTGTCTCTCTTTCTCTGCTCCTCCCCTGCTTGCTTACACATGCGCACTCTCTCTCTTTCTTAAATAGATAAAAAAACAAAAACAACAAAAAAAAGAAGTGGTCCTGGATCATGCCTTAACTAAAGGCTCAGTGGTCCCATTTGTCCAAAGAGAGGGTAGGCAGGGTGAGGGGATTAAACTAGGTTGGCATTACCAGAAATCTTTTAGCCATGGGACCTTTTTTCAAACAAGGTCTTGGAAATCTGATCCAGAAACAGGTGAAAGCAAAAACACTGGTTAAAATGGGGCTTGAGGCTCTGTTTCGCTGAGTGTTGCCACTCATCCCCACCCCCAGGCCCTGAGGCAATTCCCTATGACTTCTGTGGTTCTGGGTGAGATTGAAAATCTTAGTCATTATTCTAGGAATCTTAGCCATCTTCTACTCTCAGCCTTCCTTACTTCACTCTTCCTACAGGCTGCTCTTTGGAATTGCTCAGCCCCAGATGCCTCTGAAATGCCTGTTTTCAGGGCCCAAGAGTGAAGGGCTAACGACCTGGGAGCTCGACCGGCTGCTCTGGGCTCGGTCAGTGGAGAACGTGGCCACAGCCACCACCACTCTCACTTCTCTGGCCCAGCTTCTGGGCAAGATCAGCAACATTGTCATCAAGGACGATGTGGCATCTGAGGTGAGCGGGCAGGGGATGGATTCTGTGGTGTGACCAGAGTGGCCAGCAAGGGCCAGGGTGTGGTGAAGCCAGAGAGCCAGTTGAGGCCCAGGGTGTGTGTGGGCATGCCATCCTTGAGTGCCCCAGGCTTCCTCTAGGGGGCAGGGCCAGGTCCCCAGCAGGACGCCAGATGGGGTGTGAAGTTTTAAGCGGGCACACACAAAAATAAACTGTAGCCCTTTTATACTGGCCTCCATATCCTGGGCAAACTCCAGGCAACGAGATGGAAGACACAGTAAGACCCACGCCCCCTCCCACCCCAGCACCTCAGTGGTGCCTGGGACTTACTGGTAACCCCCCGGCCCCTCCTAGGTGTACAGGGCTGTCGCGGCCGTCCAGAAGGCGGCAGAGGAGTTGGCCTCTGGGCGCCTGGCCTCTGCCTTCATCGCCAGCCAGGCAGCTGTGACGTCCTCGGAGCGCGCCTTTTTTGATCCCTCGCTCCTCCACCTCCTGTATTTCCCTGATGACCAGAAGTTCGCCATCTATATCCCGCTCTTCCTGCCTATGGCTGTGCCCATCCTCCTGTCCCTGGTCAAGATCTTCCTGGAAACCCGCAAGTCCTGGAAAAAGCCCGAGAAGATAGACTGAGCAGGACAGCATCTCAGTAAGAAGCCCTCCGTTCTGGCCTGAGTGGGAGGTGTTAGATTGAGAGGCACATAAATGGGGCCTGCCGTGAAGGACTCAGCTCCAGTAACCAAAGTACAACACTCCAAGCAGGGTTCATCTTCCCTTCCCTTCCCATTCCTCTAGCTCAGGTTCCCCCCACCACCTTTGTGTCCTCCCTCTCCCCCTCCGGCCAGAAGACGCATCATTTGGGTCTCCTTATCTGGCTTAAACTTGAAGGCCCTTACCTGTCTCCCCCCAGGGCAGGGGCAGTTTGCTGTGCTTCTGTCCCGTTCCTCGAAGTCCTCTTGCACTCAGAGGGAGCATTAGGGGAAAGCCCTGGGTTAGATTCTAGCCCCCTCCCCTCCACGCTTCTCTCTAACCCCTCAGGGAGAGTCCTAGCACTGCTCTCATGGAAGGGGCCAGGTCAGCCTCTGGGGCCTTCTCCCTTCCTCCCCTCCCTCCTGGCTGGCTGTGCTTGTTGGGTAAAGCCTGATGCTGTGCGTGTGGCTGAGTTTCCCTTCACCCTTTTATAGCAGTAGTGTGGTGCAGTGGGGAAGGTTCCAGATTTGGGATCAAGCATGCCTGAATTCAGACCCTTGTTTCGGTACCTTCTGTACTTATCATCTGGGGAGCATTGAATAAGCCGCTTAATCTCCCTGAGCCTCAGTTTTTAATTTGTTCAAATAGCACTAATGATACCTCCCTTACAAGGTGGTTATGAGGATTAAATGTGATAAGCATATCAAAGTTATCTGGCATATTTTAGGCTCTCAATAAACATTGGTTGAATGTGAATTGTAATGATACCACGTGTGAGCATAGCGTTCATTCTTCAGTTGTGTCCAAGTAATGGTTTCCTGCTATCTGTCCTGGGCTCACAGGCCCACCTTGCTTCAACCTGGCCAAGTCTCTACAGGGAGGCCCTGCCTCCCTGCCCTGGAGCGCCCTGTGGTGGCCAGACGCCTAGGCTGTTGTCCTTCAGCATGTCCAGGGTTGCCCAACAAAGCTATCAGCATCTACTTCTGCCTTTTTCACAGGGGTTTTGGGAGAGAATAGTTTGTACCAGTGTAAGCCCTTAAATAAACTCATTCATAAATTCAGAAAAAGAATATATTAAGCATAGGCTGCAAGAGGCACTGTGCTAACTGCTAGGTATTATAGAGAACAAAGACAGGATCTCTGGTTCCATGGAACTGATCTTTTAGGGGGAAGAGTCAGTGAACAAAAACTAATTTCAAATAATGCGTTAGAAGGGAAAAACAGGCTGATCAGATGGTGACCCGGGGCTAGTACTTTAGATTGGGTGTATGGGCGGGGGGGGGGGGGGTGGGGGGGGTGGGGTGGGCTTTGAGCGGATGACATTTGAACTAAGACTAGAAGAGGAAGCCAACTGGGGAAAGAGCATCCCAGGCAAAGATCCTGAGGCGGGAACTCGCTTGAGGGGCAGACGGGAGGACAGAGTGGCGGAAGTGCAGCGAGTAAGGAGAGGTAGACGGAACTCCTTAAAGTATCTAGCGAAAAAAATGAATGAAGGCGAGGCCCCACCCAGCCCCGGGGGAGTGGACCCAGGTTGGCGAGCCGGCAGCCTTTCGGCGGGGGTGGGCGGGGCCCGTGGCTGGCCCACCCCTGGGGGCGGGGCGGTACCTGGGGCCCCGTCCGGGGGCGGGGCTGCGGACGCTCCCCCTTCTCTCGGCTCCAGCCGGCGCAGGCAGCCGCCGCGGCAGCAGGCGAGCGGCGGCCCCGCGAGGCCATGAAGGTGAAGAAGGGCGGCGGCGGGGCTGGGACGGGGGCGGAGCCCGCTCCAGGGGCCTCCGGCCCGAGCGTGGAGCCCAAGCCCGAGCCGCAGCTGCAGGCGGAATCCGAGTCCGGGTCCGAGTCGGAGCCGGAGGCTGGCCTGGGGCCCAGGCCGGGGCCGCTGCAGAGGAAGCAGCCGATCGGGCCAGAGGACGTGCTGGGGCTGCAGCGGATCACGGGCGGTGAGCACCGGCGAGGCAGCGCCGCCCGCGGCGGGAGGGCGGGAGGGAGACAGTGCGGGAGGGGGCCCTCTCCGTGCGCTGAGCCTGGGCCCCCGCCCCCTTTCCCGCCCTACCCCCCCGCCTCCCCTCCCCCACCCGGGTGCCCCTCGCCTGAGTTCCCTACCCTTCTGCCTCCGAGCTTGAGATCTCCATGTCCCCTCTTCCCTTGCTCTCCTTGTGCCCGCCTCTTTTCCCTTTAGACATTTATTTTCACCCTACTCCTTTCTGAGGAGGCCATCCCCCTTTCCCATGGTGGAGGTGGGGCAGCAGCTGCAACTGTGACCCCTTCCCCATGGAGTCATCAGAGCCCTTTGAGGCTTTTCTGTGCAATAATGAGGATGGGTGCTGAGTGCCGCCTGTCCTCAGTCCGCGCGCCCTGGAGCCTAGGCGGAGGCTGAGCTACTTAGGTGACATTAAGACCCTCCAGTCTCCCTGACCATTAAATGCCCTCACTGTGGGTCTCCCAGGAAGTCTGGGGCCATCCTCCAACCCCAGGAAAGGACCTGGGCAGGAAGCTTCAGTGGGTTGGCTCTGGGCCCTCTCAAGGGAGTAGGTTAATGCCCCCTCCCACCCCCGCCCCCTTAGCCTGTCTTCTTCCGGGAGGCCTAGTCTCCACTGTGGTTGAGTTTCTGAGCTGAACTGCCTGGGTTGAAGTCCCAGCTATGCCATGTAATTGGCTGTGTGACCTTGGGCAGGTAATTTCATCTCTCTGAGCATGTTCATCTGTAAAATGGGGCTAATGGCACCTACTTTATAGGGCTGTTGTGAAAACTAATTTTCTGATTTTGCATAGTGCCTGGCATGCTGTGCATGCTCTGTAAATAGGGCTCTTTTGTCAGTAGTACTGAGGGCCCCACAGGACTGCTTATGGCTGCTGTCTGGAGGCAGACAACTGGGCATTCAGGGCAGGGGAGGAGGTTACCACAGGCAGGGAACAAGGGCGAGGAAGCCTCATGGCAGAGGCAGTGGCGGAGCCTCAAAGAACAGAGGCGTTTGGAGAGAGAGTGGCCCTCTAGCTTCATTCATCAGTGATCCTGCCTGGGCTCCCTCTGTGAGAGCAACTCTTAGGACCCCTCTGCGATGGGGGGGTGGGGTGGGCAGGTGCTGGAGTGGACCTGAGCTCTGGAGTTGCAGGAGCGGCAGAGCCCGAAGCTGCCAGACAGCGCCGTGGAGGGGACCGTCATGGCAGGTCTAGGCCTGTGCATCTGGGTCCCTGGGGGACCAGCTTCTCTCTCCTCTCTGAGCCAGGCAGCAACCATTCTTGGCTGGGCCCCCGGAGCGCTGAGCTGCCTTGCCCAAGCAGACACCAGTGGAGGGAGGGGGCCTGGACCAGTCTGATGTGAGCGTCAATTGAGCTGTAACTGGCAACAGCAGCATTAGAATGGGGGCAGAACTTACAGGATGTTTGGAGGTCAGGCTGACCTGTCCGGGTCTTCCGCAACTTTAGAGGTTATTTTGCAATTGTAGGGGCTCCCAGCCCGTGTACTGCCGTGTGTCTCCTAATTTGGAGGACATTCATAGCCATTAGAGATGGGGCATCTGTGGGGGATGACCAGGGGAAGGGGCTTCATGGGAACCATTTCCTCTATAGAAGCTGAGAACTGGGTTCCAGGGATCTCTACCCTGGCACCTCCTGGTCTCTTTTGACCCTAATCACACAGGTCTGAGGTTTGCCCCTCCCGGATTACCAGCCCTGAATCCAGCTTAGGAAGCTATTTGTGGCAGAGGGAAAGGGGGCAGTTGTGTTCTGAGCCTTCAGCCCTTCTGCCCCTTTATCTGGCCTGACCCTGGGTCCCAGGCTTCATCCTTCCCTTGGCAGAAGGCAGGGCGTGGGTGCAGCATTCTGAACCACGGGCATCCCCCTTCCCTCACTTCCTCTAAGGACAAAAGGGCTGATAATTCAAGGTGTGGTAAAAGAGACTGAGGGCAGACTGTAAGAACTTACTCCCGCGTGAGAGGAGAGGCTCCAAGAGCGGAGAATGTGGAGAAGAAGGAAGGGCTTTCCTGGGAGCTGGAGTTAGGCAGCTCGGATTCTGCTCCCAGTTCTGCCACCTCTTCTCCTTGTGCCCTGTGCCTTCTTTCTGCATCTTTGGACTGGTGTTTACTTTCTGTGAAAATAAGGTGTGTCCGGGGTGAGGTAAGGGCTGCCCCCTTGCATTCCTCCTCTCTCCCCACTGTGGACTGTGGTGGACAGGCCAGGGATCAGGCCTCTCCCCCAAGCCCTGCTGGACCCTAGGGAGCCAGGAGGCTACCAGGAGGGCTTCCTGGAGGGGGCCGCCCCGGGTTTTGGGGAAGAGAGAAGGACTTTACATTCACTTCCTCTTCCTGCCCCAGAGGAATAGGAGGTGGCCCAGGGGCCTGGAGGGTGATTTCCGGGCCTCTATGGGGGAGGATGTGATGGCGTGCAAGCCGAAGCACCAGACCCGCCACTGCTCCTTTCAGTATATTGCCAGGGCCTCACTGAGCACTTGAGATTACTGCTGCAGCAGAAGTGAGGGTTGGATCAGGCCCTGATATTCCTAAGCAAGCTTCCTCGGCGACCGCCATCAGTGTTCCTGGTTCCTCTTCTGGGCCTGAGGACTCCCTTTCCCCCCATGCACACCCCCAGATGCACCTGCCACACCCTCTTCCTGGCTTTGCTTGTACTCTTCTCTCTGGGGGTGGCTCAGAGCTCAGGCTGGCTAGATGAGCTTTGAGGGGGTTCCCTCCGTTTGCTAAGACTTCCTTCCATTTGGAGATCAACGGGGAACGGGAGCAAAGGTGGCCCCCTTCCCCCAATATTCCAGGCTCTGGGCTTGAGTCAGCAGAGGTTTGGCTAAGCTGCTTAAGGGAACTGGGCTTATATAAGCCGCTTATGGGGAGTGGGGGTGGGAGAGTTGGGGGTGGGGAGGAACTGGGGAGGGGTTGTTTGCCTGCCCTAGCACCACCCGGGTCAGGGAAGTCCTTGCCTGACACTCCTACTGTAGCACCAGGGGCAGCTGTGTGGTGGAGGTGGAATGTTCTCTGGGGAAGTAGCGAGTGTCTGCTGAGGCAGAGCTCTGTCACCCTCTTTAGCCTGAGGTTCTCAAAGGCAGGGCTGTATCCCTCTCGTGCTGGGGCTCCTCATTAGGTTGGAAACCCATCTGGCTCAAAGTTACCGAGCTGACCCTGGCAGAGCAAAGGCTGGAACAAGGCCCCACAACGCCAGGGTGGGAGGGAAACTGGAGGGGGAGGTGACCTTGTCTTCCACCCTCCTCCACCCTGCCCCTCCCTGACCTCGGAGACCTCAGAGGATAGAGCTGTTCGTCTCTCGTTAGATCCAAGTGGCAGAGCTATGTATCCCCTGGGTGCTCTGGGTGCTCCCTTAAGGCAGGGACTCAGTTCCCTCTTTTTGGAAGGCAGTGACCTTCTGAAATCAGAGAAAGTGGTAGTTAGTCTGGGGTCCCTCAAACGCTGAGCTGGCAGCAGGGGCTTCTGGGCAGGTTCTTCTTTTGCTTAGCTGCCTGTCTTCCCTAGACTACCTGTGCTCCCCCGAGGAGAATATCTACAAGATCGACTTCATCAGGTTCAAGATTCGAGACATGGACTCAGGCACTGTCCTCTTTGAAATCAAGAAGCCCCCAGCCTCAGGTGAGGGGGCTGGCAGGGTAGGCCGTCGGCAGAAGGACGGGGTGGGCGAGGACTGTGAAGTGGGTTGCCCAGGGACTCCTCAGGCTGCAGAGGAGTGCGAGCAGAGCTGGGGCTGGGCCTCTGCTTTTCTTTCCCATCTGTTTCTGGGGCTGGACATCTTGGGAGGACAGTCTAGCCCCTTCAGTTCCTGCCAGCCTGCCCTCTGCAGGCCGTCCTGGGAACTGCAGTCACAGAGGCCCCAGGCCTCTCTGTCTTCTGGGGCCCTGGGAACCTCAGTTGAAATTGGTGACCTGCTGACCTAGAAACCACCCCCCTCCCGGTGGAACCATTTGGCCAAAGGCCTGATCCCTCAGTGTGCCTCAGCATCTCCTGGGGGAATTTTTAGGAATTCAGACAGCTGGGGGCCCTGGGGTGGAACCCTGGGTGGGCACGGGTCCCAGCCTGAAGCCATCTGAGCCCCAGCTGGGGTACATTACAGAGCGGTTGCCCATCAGCCGGCGGGACCTGGACCCCAATGCTGGGCGCTTTGTCCGCTACCAGTTCACACCTGCCTTCCTCCGCCTGAGGCAGGTGGGAGCCACGTGAGTCACGGGATGGAGGTGGGGGGGGTGTTGGGGGGATGGGCAAGGGCTGGGGGTAAGGGTGAGGGTGGAAATGAGCCCTGCCTGAGTTCTTACTGAGCCTCTCGTGAGGGGTGTTGTCTGTCTTGAGCCTTGCCTGCTGACTTCAAGCCCAGCGCTGCCCCCTCCTGTCTGTCAGGGTGGAGTTCACAGTGGGAGACAAGCCTGTCAACAACTTCCGCATGATTGAGAGGCACTACTTTCGCAACCAGCTCCTCAAAAGTTTTGACTTCCACTTTGGCTTCTGCATCCCCAGCAGCAAGAACACCTGCGAGCACATCTATGACTTCCCCCCTCTCTCTGAGGAGCTGAGTGCGTGGGCGGGGCTGTGGGGGCGGGGGGACTAGAGAGGCCAAACCGGGGGGACTGTGGGTCTGACCCCCTTTCTCCCACCCTGGGTCTCTTGTGTTTGGCCACCCTTCCTATGCCACCTGTAGGGAGACTGAGAATCAGGAAGGCTGGGGGAGCTCTTTGAGGTGGTTCTGAGGTTGTTCAGCTGGTCCCCATCCCACAGTCCTGAAGCCTCTGCAGTGGCCTGGCTCAGGCTCCTGACCTTTGCCCCAACTGGCTGGGCCTCTCTTGCAGTCAACGAGATGATCCGTCACCCGTATGAAACACAGTCTGACAGCTTCTACTTCGTGGACGACCGGCTGGTGATGCACAACAAAGCTGACTATTCCTACAGTGGAACGCCCTGACCCGCCGAACAGCCCCCCACCCCAGGAGGGTCCTGGGCCCTCAGCTCTGACCTCCCCAACACTCACCTCTCAACCCGAGGTCTTCTGCCCGGGGAGTGTGCCGAGAGCCCTGGACCCTGAGAGATGGGAGGGAGGGTACCTGATGTCCCCAGTCCAAGTCTCTGAAGCCCATAGGGGCCTGGCACGTGGGGTGGGATGGTAGGAGGGCTGTCTGCCTCCGTGTCCAGGAAGGCCTCCTGGGAGAGGAGTAGCCAGGACTTCCGGACAGCCTAGCTGGGCCTCTTGGGCCCAAGTTTAAGAATAGTGTTCCCCTATCCAGGCTTTGGCGAGGCCAGGGCAGGGACACATTCCCTGTTCCCTGCCCACCACCAAGAGGCCATTCAGAGTTGTAAATTCACAGATGAATTTACATGGGGGGGGTTGGTCTCAGCCCCAGCCCCAGCCCTTAGCATCGGGGGCCCAAACTACTGCCTGAGGTGTGGGAGGGACCAGCCCAGATGACAGCCTGTGATAGGGACTGGACCAACTGTATATAGTTTTCAGTAAACTCTCCTTTTCTGTTCTTTGGCTGTGGGCCAGCGTGTGTGTGGGGGTGGGTGGGGGTGGAGTGGGGGGGCAATAATATGGCTCCCAAATCTTCCTGTCCCCTCGACCTCTACACCCTGGCACCACACTCAGCATCTAGCTGTCCCCTCAACCTCTACATCCTGGCACCACACTCAGCATCTAGAGTCAGCATTTAGTACGTGAGCCGCTGGAAGGGGTTTTTCCTTTGATGAAGATGGAGACCCAGGCCCTGAGAGGGGAAGCTTTGGCCCAAAGTCATAGCCAACTCTGGCAAAACAGAGGCTGGGACAATGGCCTTCAACTCCAGGGTGGCTGGAAGGTGTGGAGGACGTGGTCTTGTTCTCTAGCCCACCTTCCCCCACCCAGAGTCCACTAGGACTACTAGGTTGTGCTTCTAGCCCTCATCAGACAAGGCAGACACGGTTTTGGCTCAGGTCTGGAGCCATCTCTCCTTGGGTTCAGCTGCTTTGGGGAGCCCCCCGCCCTGGCTGCCCTGCATAGAGCCCTGCCTCTGGCCCCCAGCACTACCCCAGCTCCAGAAGAGCTCTTCATTTCCTTAGTGGAGGAAATGGAGGAACTGAGGTAGGCAGAGAGCTCACACCCTACTTGGATACGCCTGGCGACCACCCTCTCTGGCTGAGACTTAACCTAACTCTCGGAGAGGCCTAGAAGTGCTGGGGTTCATCTGGGTTCTGCGGAGCCCTGGCTGGGACCGGGCCCTGGGCTGCACTCAGGAATTCTAAAATGAGTGAGACACGAACACACACTTGCTCCTAGGAATAAGATGGACTGGGCCTACAGGGGAGCGGGAGTCATCCTGCTTGCGGGGATCCGGGGAGGACCCTGGGAGGAGACAGCATCGGAGCAGGGGCACAAGCACTTGGCATGATTGGCCGGAAGCGGTGGGGTGAGCGTTCAGGCATAGGGAACAGCATGGAGCAGAGGTCTGGAGGCAAGGTGGGGCAGGTGCCTCCGGGAAGGTGGGTATTCATGATGTGGAAGGAAGACAAGTCTCTGGAGCCTTGTGGTCCAGGTGATGAGGCTTCTCCTGGGGAAGGTGGGGAGGGTTAATCGGGAATGACCGGTCAGATTATCTCCGGTTGCTGAGCAGGGCTGCATTTGGAGTGAGACTAACAGCCGACACACACTAAGTGCCAGGCCCGGGGCTAGGTTCACAATCCCTTCTGAGGCGGCTGCTGTCGTTATGCCCATTTCACAGGAAGTGCGGGCCTAGAGGGGTGAACGTGCGAGGCCGAAGTTGCACGGCTATGATGTGGCAATGTCAGGGGTCTAACCCCACAGCATGGCTCCAGGTCACACCACCACGCTGTGGGCAGGGGGGCCCTCAGGATGGTGGTGCAGGAATTCGGTCTGACAGCTGAAGGGAGCCTGAGCTCTGTCAATACCCTCGGAGATGGCAAGAAACAGGAAGTGGAGATTTTTAAGAGGGGAAATTTCCAGAACGGGTGGCTGATTGGATGAGACGGCTGGAGACAGGGAGGAGTCGAGGCTGAAGCCTGGTCCACGGCCTGAGTGCTGGGGTAGGGAGAGATGCTGTCACGGGGCTTGGGAACCCAAGTTGGATCAGGGCGGGGCTAGGGGAGGTGATGAGTTCAGGTTGGGACCTGCTGGGGTGTGGGTACAGATGGAGGTGACCAGGAAGAGAGAGGAAATTCAGGCCCTGAGACCGGGAGGTGGATGAAGGCTGGAGACAGTGATCCTTGGAGGTCGGTGGCCTCGAGACGGTTGCTGAAGCTATGGGGTGCCCAACTACTGGTGTTTAGTGAGCAGGGGGCAGGAATGCCGAACACCCTCCAATTAATGGGGCGCTCCCTGCAAAGAGTCCACCCCTCCCAACCAAGGGTCACTGAACGGGAGTATGTAACCCTAGGCAAGGCTGGTGAGCGAGAGCAGGGCAAAGGGAGGGGAACCCATGATGGAGACAGAGCAGCCAGAGAGGTGGGAACAGATGGAAGAGCAGCCAGAGAGGTGGGAACAGAAGCCTCTCTTACCGTAGGCTATGTTAGAAGCTAAGGGAAGAAAGCATTTCACCAAGAAGCAAGTGGTCAAGAGCTGTCAGTTGTCGCAAAAGTGAGGAAGGGGCATGGGGTGGAGGTGGGGGTTGATTTACAGATGAAGCTGTGTAAGTTTACAAAGTATTTGCAGTTGGAGGTGTTGCTCCTGGGGTTACACGTCTACAGAGAAGCCAGAGCAAGCAAGAGGGACTTTGAGGCCTCCAGCCGTCAGGAAGAGGGCGCTCCACCACCACCCTGATAACAGTCTTCACTGTGCCTGCTAAGTCCGACCTGGTTGAGGTTCCAGATGGGGCTGAGGTCCGCATCCCTGGAGCGGGTACCGGGTTGGCACTCACCCCGAGGGTCCTATGTCCGTTGGGCCTGGAGGAGGAGTCCGGCTGGGAAAAGCGTTGGCTCTGTCTCCTTGTGGGTCTTCACGTGTCTGGCATGGCTCCTGCTGCCAGTGGTGCACGTTGCTGCATTTGGTTCCTGGCAATTTCCCTACGAACCTAGAGGATCCCTGGGCAGTAGAAGGAGGGAGACGACAGGGTAGGGGTGGGTCTAGTCCTGGCTCTGAGGGTGATGAGCTGTTGACCTGGAAGGTCCATGTGGACCTGGCCGGCTCTGGGCCTCAGATTTCTTTTCTCTGAAGTGGGCCAGGTTTCTTAGCTTTGAGTCTTCGGAAACGTCGTGAGGACCCCACCACTGGGTTGAGCAAGAAAGCCCAAGAGACCCACCGTTCAGGCCTACCCGGGCTGCTCTGCGTGGTGCACGTTGGGACTGCCAAACCCATTATGAAATTTTGAGATGCTTCCACTCCGACGGTAAAGGGTTGCCATCTGAATCCCGCAGCACCTTCCTCCCTACCCTGGGCCCTTCTGTTAAGAAGCACCCTCCATCCCCCTCCAGCCTGTTAATGAAAGCAAGGGTGTTTTACTTTTTTGTATCATGGACCACATTGTTATCGTCTGCTGCAGCCTAGAGACAATAAGGGTTTTATGAATATAAAATATATGGTAATCCTAAATATCTTAGGTATTAAAAACCATATACTAGGAATCTATAGATCTATTCTGTGATACCTGTAATATAATATGAAAACATCTGCGATTTCAAACCTGCGCTCTCTCTACCTTATGACAAAATCACAGATTCAACTGCAGCTATTGTGATTCAGGGCTGACATTTGTAATTGAGGGAAATACTGAATTTGAGGTCGAGATGAGTGAAAGTGAAGGCATGATTTCTTCATCCAAATTTTAAAAAAGATTTTATTTATTTATTTTAGAGAGAGAGAGTGCGCGTGAGTGCGAGCCAAGGGAGGAGCAGAGGGAGGGGAGAGGGAGCCTCTCAAGCGGACTCACGCTGAGCGCAGAGCCCGATGCGGGGCTCCATGTCACCGCTGCTTAACCGACTGAGCCACCCAGACGCCCCTCTTCATCCAACCTAATGAACCCATGAGCTAACCAGTTTTAGAACCCTTATGTTTAGAGCACCCCCCCCAAAAGGGTTAACTCCCCCAGGGGGCGCCTCCAGACCCTGCATCCATTCAGCTCACCCTCCAACGGTGAACGTTCGGTGTGAGGTGGCCAGCAGGGGGCAGCATATGAATGGGAGTGTGGGGCTTGCTCCGACAGCCGCTGCAGCTGTTTTAAGACAGCCGCTGCAGCTGTTTTAAGTTTAAGGGCTAGTCTGGTTACAAACACAAACACGAAACCCCAAATTCTGTTTGCCACCTGTCTTACTTGTGTGGGTGCCAGCTCACTTGTAGGTGCGCTAAATGGGCCCATGGACAGAGATCTTACTCTGGAAGAGATCTCTGCTCACCGCTTAAGCTGGAGGTGTGGAGTAGGGGCTTACAGTCAGGGCTGGGCTGGGGCAGGTGGGTCTTTCTCTTGGATGTGCTGGCTGGCCACGTCTCCCCCCACTGCCCACCCTACCCTATCCCTCTAGTCCTGGACACAGGCTCTTGGGGAGGGTGCTGCTGTAGGGTGGGGCTCTATTATGGTATCTTTTCCGGAGCTGTCTTCTAGGGTAGGCCGGTGATGTTGACCTGCTTCCAGGCCTGGCCCCCGGAAGAACTTTCGAAGCAGAGTCCCCACCTGGGGCTGCTCTGAGACTTGAAATTCATGTGTGTGCTTCTGTCTCCCATACCTATCCAATGCCTGTTCAGGCAGAGGGTAGGTCTCCCTCTTAGTCTGTCCTTCGGTGACAGCAGTCCATCTGAGCTGGTACCTTGGAGGGGAGGCTGAAGTGCAGTGAGTGGGCCCCTGACCCTCCAGAGACCACCTTCCAGCCCACAGCACCGGGCTATGCTCCAATCACGTCACCCGTGGAACCCGTAGCCCGAGCCAGGGAAAGATGGGGGAAAGAAGCCACACCCTGGACAAGGAAGTGACCCCTTCTTGTGTGAAGAGATGGGGGGCTCGAGGAGGAAAGCGGTGAGTCTCAGTAGGAAGGGGCATGGGGGGAGCGAATCCTCTTCCTTCTTAGGGGCAGGACAGCTGCTTCCTTGGATCACTGTGGAAGTTCTCCTGGGAAGAGGCCCCTCCTACCTTCCCTCTCCTCCTCCCCAGGCTGGTCAGGAAGTCCTCCTCGATGCCTCACTCGTTGGATTTGGAAACTTCACAGTACAGATCGAGGGTGAGGGTGACATTGCAGACCAGGGTATCTACAGTTAGTGTGGCCTGGCCCTTCGGCCCAGGGAGGGGAAATCCGGAAATGAAGCCTCAGGAGCCAAGACCACAGGCACTTGCTTTATTGTTCCAGGTCAGGGGTCTATGGCAGGCCGTCTAACCAAGCCCAGGCTAACCTCTGGGGGTTCTTGTCACCCCCAGGTGCAGGGTAGGATGAAGCTCCCACTTGATGGGGGCTGGGCTCTCCCATAAGGCAACCAGCCCACACCCCTGGCTCCGGGGACATCATGGGTCTGCCAAGCAGTCAAAGAGAGGGGGAGGTCTGCCACCACCCCTCGGCCCCGCCAGCCTGTATCACGCTCCCCTTCCCTGAATGCCCAGACCGCCTGGGACCGTTGGAAGTCATTAGTAAGTTGGAACCTAAGCTACATGAAGTTTTTATAGAGGAGTAAGATCGTAGTGCCCTGGAGGGCCCCTTCCTGAGCCCAGGGCTGGGAGAAGAGGACACTTTTAAGTTTCTGAGGGCAAGGGCTTTTCCAAACACTTTGTGTCAGAATTGGGCTCAGTTTGGTCCTGGGGTGGCCGTTACCTCTCTTGTGTGTCATTCTGGGGGAGGTCAGACAGCATGTACTGAAGATGGGCAGAGCCTGGCAGAGTGGGTGCTGCTAATAGCAGCCCCCTGGGGGACCCCCAGACAACTTGGGGAGAGGCTCCACACCTACTCCTCCTTGACTGGCTGCTGGGATGAAGATGGGAGAATAAATACAGGGGGCTTCCGGGAGAGAACATGCTAGAAGGGGCCAGGCCTGCAGAAAATGTGGACATCAGAATAGGGTTTCAGGGTGGTCTTGGACCTCAGGGTGAGGACCTGAGCCCTCAGCTCTCAGTAATGTAGTTCTGATTCCTCTGGATAGAAGGTATGTGGGTGGGTGTAGGTCTGGTTGACTCTGTGTGTGTATGTGTGTGTGTGTGCACACACGTGCATATGCACACACATATTATGCAGGAGGGCGTAAGTGTGGATGAGTGTGAGCTAGGGAAGGTGTGTTTTTTCCTTGCCTGGACACTTGGTCTTCAGCGACCCTGAGTGAGGAGCTGGCTCACCAGGTGGCAGAAATGTGTGAGGGGTGGCATCGTGGGTGGTGTCTTCTTCACCCCCAAGCTGCCAGCCAACAAACAGTTGGCTTAGTGGCATAGGGGACAGGGATGGTTTTCCTTCCTTGACCTTCAAGGTGGGCCCGATGTGGGCGGCCAGCTGGGACTTCCAGGCCAGACGAAGGCTGGAGCTGTTGCTGGGCATGGCTCACGCTAGGGCCATGGGCTTGGAGCTGGGGCTGAGGTACACAGAGGGTCCCGCAGGGGCCGTGGGGGGTGTGGGCTCCAGCTCCATGAAGGCCGAGTAGAGGGTGGTGAGGTGCAGGTCGCCCAATGCCCCAGAGCCCCCACTGCCTGGCGGTGCCAAGTCGCCGGCCCCACTGCTTGTCTCTGCCAGACAGGGCCCCGGCGGGAAGCCATGGGGTGGTGGCGGAGGTGGTGGCATTGAAGATGATGTCGGGGACGAGGTCACCAGTACCAAGGGGTCAAGGGCCAAGCTGTCATCCTTCAGCTGTTCCCACAGGTTTCCTAGTTGGGGGAGAGAACAGGAGTCACTGGGAGGTACCAAGGAGCCCTGTGCATCCCTATCCCGTGGCTCTCACATGCTAAAGAGAGCGGGATTGGGGTAACCTTGACTGGGGAACAGACTGTGGGCACCAGGGAGTTGCTGGAACTCTCCGATTTCTCTAGAGATCTCTGGGGCTCTTCTTTTGGTGGGAGGTGGGGTAGGCAGTCAAGGGCCTGAGAGCCGGCTTATTGGAAGGTTTGATGCCTGTGCTGTGCGCTCTGGAGTTAGCCTGCAGAGGGAGCCCCTGGAACTCCCCCCCCCCCCCCCCCCCCCCCCGGCTCCCCCTGGCCCAGGCTCCCAAGAAAGGTGGATCTGCAGCTGAGACCCAGGGGCTTCTAACACTGTGCTGCCGGACCCCAAGAGGCGGTTGTGCTTGGCGCCCTGGGCCGCCTCCAGGGCGGGCCGGAGGGAGAGGAGCAGAGCCTGGAGCACTGACTCTAGGGAGGATTCAGTGCTGCCACCCCGTCCTCCTCTTCGTGCTGTGGGACCTGCATCATGGCAGGCCGGGGCCTGGCGCTCCTGCCTGGGGTTTCAGGGCTGCAGGGATGGAGGGAGGAGGCCGGACTAAGCCCTGGACTGAACTCCGCCACTTGGGTTCCAATCCTAACTCTCCTTCTTTCCAGCTAAGTAACCTTGAATAAGTTACTTAACCTCCACGTGCTTTTGTGAGAGGAGTTTAACAATCCCTTCGGTCCTAGGGGCCCCGAGGAGAGAGCACACGTGAAGCTGATGGTTAGTGGTGAGCGTCGTGCCCCCTTCTGGCTGCGGCTGGGGATCTGGCTGCACATTTCTAACAAGCTTACCAGGACCTGGGCTGTGGCCCCACAGCACGGGGAGCTCTGTGAGGGTCAGCTGTCCCTACCTGCTTGTGGATACCCCCACCCCCCACCCCCCGTGCACCCAGAGGGTCTGCGGCCTGGGTCAGCACCCTTCTCCAAGCCTCCTGTGGCCAGGACCAGGGTCTGGGCATGCACCGGAGTTTAGATCTGAGTGGGTGGGCTTGGCCGCATGCAGAGATGGGGCAGGCAAGGTGGAATGGGATAGATAGAACGTCTCCCCAGACTCCTAGCCCCAAATCTCGGCAGGACCTGCCTAGTTCTGAGGTCTTCCATTCTTCCCCAGGGGGAAGGCCTCTCTCCTTCTGCCTTAGAGGGAATGAGAAAACGCAACCACCGCTGGGAGTGTTCAGACTGGCAGTCGCTCACAGCCACTGTGGAATGGCACATTGGGCTTTCTCCCAGCTTCCCGGAGCTGGGAGTGCTTTGATGATGGGGTCCGTTGGAACATGTTCAGGGGCAGCAGGAGGAGGGAGATGGGGGCAAGGACATTCCTCTTTGCCCCTTGGCACCCCTGGCCAGTTTGGGACTTCTCTGCTTCAACTGACCAGAAATCTGGCAGCTAGCAGGCCACAGCCTGGAGACTTGAAGGGGATGGGCCACCTTCCCTTTCCCACCCCCGGCTCACCCTGGAAGTCAAAGTCGGTGAGAGAGGGGTTGATGGCATCCAGGTCAGTGCCGAGGTCTCCGTCTGGCAGCAGGGTGTCATGCATGGTCCTGGCCGGGGAAGGCTCAGCCAATAGCTTGGCGCTGTGGCTGGGTGGGGTGTTGGCGGGCAGAGGCGAGTCCTGGGGGGTGCCTGGCTGGGCCCGCAGCTCAAGGTGCCCATCCGGCTGTGGGAACAATGGCTGTGGAGGTCCGGGAGGGGCCAGGCCCGGTGAGAGGTGCGAATATGTCTGCCCATAGCAGGAGGGCACGTGCCCCCCAAGTAGGTCCTGCAGGGGGTTCTTGCCGGGAATGGGGCCCGGAGCTGGGTGGATTGAGTGCAGCGGCTGGGAGAGCCCAACTGGAGGGGCCAGGGGCCGGATGGGGCCTGAGCTGGCCAGCCCAGGGGCTGGGCAGCCCAGCAGTGGGGAGCCCAGCTTCTCCCTCTTCTCTCCAATGAGGCTGTCCAGCTCTTCTGCAAAGGCCCAAGAGAGAAGAGAGAGGGACAGCATTAAATCGCCCTTTCCCCCCAAGCTCTCCCCAGCCCTGGAACCACTCAGGCCTTGGCTCACTAGTAGGTTCTCTTTGCTCAGCTTCTCTCCCTCTGCCCTTCTCCCCCTCCTCCCTCCCTCCCCTCCCCCCTCCCCAACACCTCCCTCCTCCGGCTCCTAGGCACACTGACCCTCCCTGGCCTTGCCCGCAGCCCCCACCTGGCTTGGCCATGCTCTTGCGCACAGCCATAGGGTCTTTCCGCTTCCACTTCTGCAGCTCCTCCTGCATCTTGTCGATTTTGGCCGGATTGAGGGCCCATAGGCAGCCCTTGCGAGAGGAGCTTCCTGATTTGTTCTCTACCTTCTCAAAGCATTTGTTGAGAGAGAGGTTGTGGCGAACAGAATTCTTCCAGCCGTCAGGAGCCGTCTGCCAGAGCAGAGCGGGACAAGAATTCAGGCCAGGGTCAGTAGCCAGAGCCAGGTCTGGGCTCCAGAAAACTCTTTTGCCCTCTGGGCGCCGAACTGCCACCCCTTCCGGGGCTTGTCGTCCTCCTCAGCACCCAGCCTGCGCTGGGTACCCTTCAGTGGCGGGGGAAGGGTGGGTAGGAATCTTGGCCCCGAATTATTTTCACCTAACATCTGCCTTTATGCCAGCGCCACCTCCAGCCGACCCTTCCCCTTCCGAGGATTGTCGGGGTGATTCATACAGGGAGGGCCCGTTCCCCATCTGGAGCTGGCCCACTCCCCCTGGGTCTTTGGGCCTGTGCTCGGACCCCTCTGCGGAAAGGGAACTCACTACTCCCAGGTCTCCCCAATGCCAGCTTTGGAATCAGGAGGAAGCCATGGGATGCTCCTTTCCTGGGGCTGCCTCATCCCTGCCTGGACAAACTCCGGAGAAAAGAAAGATGGGTGAGGTTGTATTTGGGTGTGTGCCCGTGTTGCACATATGTTGTGTGTATGGCTGGGTTTTGGTGAGAGAGCGAGGTGTGGGGGGGAGACTGGCTATGCGTACGTGTGTGCCTGTGTCCCTAAGTACGTCTCCCTGATGGGAGCCTGTGTCCGGGGTGTGGGTCTGTGAATTCCTTTGAGTGTGAGGATGTGTGTGTGAGAAAGTCTCTCTGGGTGTGTGGGGGTATCCATGATTGTATGTGTGTGGGTGTGAGTGTTCACAGGAGTGGGGGGGGGGGCGTGTCCCGGTGGGGGGGGCAGCCCTCAGGTGGGGAGTGGGGGGGGGGCTCGTGCCAACAGAATAAACACCCATTAGGAGGCCCGGTCATGCCACCAGTGCAGTAATTGTGCCCAGGGAGGGTTGTAAAAACCATTAGGCTGACTCAGTGGGGTGAGAGGCGGTGGCGGGGGTGCCAGTGGGCACCCCCCATCCCCCCTCCTCCAGCTCTGTTCTAGCCTCTGTGACAGTCCTACGCCCAGCAGGGGCCGACGGTGGGCAGAGCTTCTGCTCCAGGCAGTGGGGCCCCCATGCCCTCGCCCCTTGGTCCCTTTTCCCTTTCAGCTGGCAGTGTCTGCTCCACGAGGGGCGGCCACGCCCTCCTCCCCAGCGCCCTTGCCGCAGGGAGCAGCCAGGCTGAATCACGCCCAGCAGAACTGGGTCCCAATGCCAGCGTCCCTGCAAGTTGCTGGCAGCAGCTGCTGGAGCCTTTCTCAGGGGGCAGCTGGCCTGGGGCAGGGGGCTGGTTGAGATGACCCCCAAGGCTCCCGGGGTCAGGAGGAAGGATTCTTGAGCCACCAGACCAGTCAGCTTGGGATTCACCTTCAACTCCCACGACAGTCCCTACTAGGAGTCAAGGCTGTGTCGCCTGCTGGGCAGGGTTAATGTGCACTGGGCCCTTTTATGGGCCCATAAATCTGTGACTTTGGGATGCCAGGGCAGCCCCCACCCCAGCCACTTCCTGTTTGAAAGAGGGATGGTCAGCACCAGCAATTATGTCCAGTGGCTGGACACTTCCCCAGTCCCATAGCCCTGACTCATGGGGCTACGGGACGCCCACCTCAGCTGCCTCGGGCATGAGTGCTACCCACCCCAGGGTCACTCTGTTCTTGCCCGGAAAAATGACCTTCAAATGGAGAGTGAGTGATAAAGGGGGCAGGGGATCTTTGAACTAATTCCTTAGGTAGGTCAGAGGGGAACCGTCCGAGTTGGAAGGAATGGATGTGCCAACTGGTCCAACCTGACCATTTTACAGATTGGGAAACTGAGGTCCAGGGAAGAAAGGGCCTGGCGGTAGATCACACAGAAGGCAGTGACAGAGCCCAGACTCCAGCTCTGTCCCCTTATTAAGGGCCCTGCCCAGGTCACCCTATAGGGCTGGCTTCACCACTGGGGCCCGTCCCATCCTCACAGATGCTTTCTCTCTGAAGTCAAATGTAAACTCAGGAGTGAGGGAGTGATGCAACTGACTAAGAACAACAACTAGAACCAAAAAAAAAAAGTTGTTAGACCTCTTCACTCTTCAGTCCCATAAAACAGGGATTACACGGCTCCCAGGAAAAATAATTAAGCCAGGAAGATGAGATGCAGGGAGGGGCTGGGGGCCAGGCCGGGAGTTGGCAGGGAGGAATGGCTGAGAGGAACTGGGCAGGGCCCTCACTTCCCTCTCTCTGGCCTGGCCCCTTGAAGCCCTATAGAAGACCCTCCAAAATCTTTGGGGGTTGGGGAGGGTTTTGTCTCCGGATCTGTTGGGCTATCGGGGCAGCCCTGGATACTGGCTTTGATGCTTCTCAAATGCCAGAGACAACTCTCCTCCCTCGTCCTCTCCCTTTCAGAATCTCTGGTGGATGACCGTACTTCTCCATTCCTGGCCAGACCACCCTGGCCCCCTTGCCCACTCCTCATTTGATCACAACGCAGCAAGTACAAACTTGTTTGAGTGTCAGCTTCAGATTATGCTCAGGCAGGACAGTTGGGAAGGTAGTGGGGCCAGAGGTCACCTGCTCGCAGGTGGAGCTGAGTTCTGGAGCTGGGCCTCAGCTCCCACCTTCGGCCTGGTTCGTAGATGAGATTATACCCACCGGGTGTAGACCTAGGAGAAGGCACCCCTCGCACACAAGCTCTGATCTCCCCTGCACCCACCCTGGAAGAAGAGGTCTGTGCTGGAGGGTATGGGGGGCATGCCGAGAAGGAAAGCGGGTGATGTGTGAAGCCAAACGGCTCGAGCCAACAACCGATCCCCCCTGTCGTGTGACCTTGAGCAGGGGGGTCACCCTTTCTGATGTGTTTGCCCATCTGGAGAGAAGGGCATCTGTCCCGCGTCTAGGGAGGGAATCGGGCAGAAGCCCCTTCCGTGGATGACAGGAAGTGGATACTGTACGTGGGAAGGTCAGGTGAGCCACCCAGTTCCCTGGGACGCTTGCAGACCATGAAGCCCACAACCCGCTTTCAGGCTGCGCTGCAGTTGAGCCTGCCACCCACCGAGGCAGATCTTAATCTCTCCCTGGAAGGCAATGGGTCCTGTGGTCCCAGCCTCCCATGCCACCCTGGCTGGCTATAGCTCCCAGATTCCTCTAACCCTACAGCATCCTGGGGGCAGGGGGGCGACAGTGTCCCATTTCTTCCCAAGCTCTCTCTCTCTCCCCACTCGGGGTAGGTGGATGCTTCTTGAAGCCTCTCAGGACTGACACGTCCGCTTTTCACCAGCATGAGATCCAATTCCAGCCTGCTGTGTAACCTTGGGTGAATGGCTTGAGCTCTCTGTTCCCGACACAGAACTCTGACTTTTTGACGTGGAGACGAGAGGAAGTGTGGAGGAGGAGGCAAACCCTCTCCTGGCTTTCATTCTCCCCCTTGCTCTACCTTCCAGCCGAACCCTCTGGCTCCAGAGAGGCCTGGCTTGCTCGGGACTCGGGGACGTGAGGAGCGGGGTGGATCTTGGGCTCACCTTGAAGTAGGGAAAGTGCTCCGTCATGAAATTGTAGATCTCGCTGACAGGAAGGCTGCCCGTTTTACTGTTCTTAAGGGCCATGAAGATGAGGATGCTGGAAGGCAGAGAAAACCTTGAGAGTCTGAACTTCTGAGCAGGCGCGGAGTCTCCCCCTGACCACCCCTCCTGCCCTGGCTGGAGTCGTTGGGGAGGAATACCCGCTGAAGATTTAGGTGAGAGGCTCTATGAGGTCGAAAGGAGAAGGATGAGAAGGTGTCCACTGAAGGCGGGAATTACTGAGATACAAGGGTCTCGTGGAATCTGAGAGATCTGGGTTGTAATCCTGGCTTGGCCACTCGCTAGCTGTGTGACCTTGGGTGAGTGCCTTAACCTCTCTGAACCTCAGTTTCCTCAGCTTTGAAGTAAGGCAAGTAATAGCTACCTCAGAATCGTGAGGATTAGGGACGATGCCTAGAACATAGAAGGCACCTGTTAAACGGAAGCTATCATTACCAGTCAGCCGTCAGCCTGCGCACGGAAGGTTGGATACTCAGGGAGGGAACTACGGTTTCTTGAGTCCCTACGATGCGCCAAGCATCTTCTCTCACTTCATCTTTCCAAAGGCCTGAATATTGTTGTTCCTTTTTTTTTTTTTTTTTTTAAGCAGATGAATAAACAGAGGCTCAGAGACAGTCAGCAACTTGCCTGAGGTTTCACAGCTAGTAAATTCGAGAGCCTGGACTTGAACTCAGTTCTGTTGGACTCCGAGGATTGGGTGTGCTCCTTTCTGTGCATCAGCCTGCCACCCACAAACCCCTTTTCTGTGCTCTTGGCTGCTGTTTGAGCTCCTTTTCCTTCCCTGAGCTCACACTGACTGATGACCCGATCCCACGTGGGGCCTGGCACACAGGAGGTCAAGGGCCACTGCTGATGGGAGGAATGAAAGTTCAGGGGGAAGGTCTCCAGGATGGGCTGGGGGTTGTGGGCTCGGCACTTACGGCCCCAGCCCCGATCTTGCAGCCGCTGGATGCCTGAGCTGCGTCTGTAAGCCTCATCCCTCACTTATCTCCAGGAGAGCTTTGGGGTGGGCTTCTCTCTGTAGCTAGAGGAAAGGGAGGGGGAAGGGGGAGAGCGTCCCTCCTAAACTCTCAGTCCCAGGCCCTGGCCCCCAGGAGGCTAGAACTTGGGGGTCCCAATCTCAGGGCACAGCCTCTGCTGAGTAGAGGCACTGACATAGCTCCGCGGGGTCAGACAAGGGGTCAGAGGTAATCCAGTCTATCCGTCTGCCCCCATGTGGGCATCTCCTCTCCAGCACCGTCTCGAAGCCTGCCGAGTATGACTTCCACCCTCTGCCATCACCTTATACCTTGAGGCTTCCGTGTCTCAGGTTCCCAATGGTCCTCCTAGCCCTCTTCCTTCCACCCCAGGGGTGCTGGGAAACATACCTGTAGGAGTAGATGGGTTTTGGGAAGAGAGGCTGGTGCCCATCGGTGCTGGCCTGGGGCGCGATCCGCTGGTATGGATAGTGTGAGGAGCCCAGGTACGGTATGGGGTAGCTGCCACCACCTGGTGAGTACTGTAGAGGTCAAAAGGGCAGAGTGGTTGCCATGGTAACCCCGTTCATATACATCCAGAGAGAGAGCTGAGCCTAGATTCTTCTCTCCCTGGTTATGGGCGCCAAGAGCAGAGCCATGTGAGGGGGCTGCCAGGGGTGTGGACAGCGGAGGGCCCCTGAGGAGATCCCCATTCCCACATTCGAGATCTCAGAGGCCTCAAAGCTCCTTTCTCCCAGTTCCTTCCTCTCAGGCCATCTAGGTCTCCTGGTTGCCATGGTGATGGGGAAGCAGTGGGGCTGGGCTAGAGAGTGAGTGTGAGGCCCTCCGGGCCTCCCCCACATCTCCTGGAGCCGCTGGGTCGGAAGTGGGGTGTCCAGCACCGGCGTTCGTTTGCTGGGCACTGCCACCTTTTACGAGTTTCAGTGGCTCTTTGAAAGGGCCGGTCATGGTGGTGGGCAGGTGGGGGTAGGAGTTTTTACGGCAAAGGGAGTGGCTGCGGTGCCAGGGGTGGTGTTTTATGGGGGCAAAGGGGGTAGGAGACTCTGACTCCCCCATCTGCTCCAGGCTGAGGTGCTCTTTCCAGGTCACCCAAGAGACACTTAGTGCTTGAGTCACCCTCTCTGCAGGCTCTATAAAGCCCTGGGTGCGGCCATCTTGTTCGAGGGGGGGTGCGGAATGCAGAAAGCATCAAAGCAGGGCTAGGCATGGTGAGGCCATTTAAGGTCTGGCAGCCCCTTAACCCTGCTGTGGCTCCGTCCCTGATGGGCCAGGCTGCCTCAGGACACCCCCCGCCCTGGGTCAGACCCTGAGCCTCACGAGGGCTTTAGCCATTCCAGCGGGGCTCCTCGTGGCAGCGAGGATGACCCCTCATGGGCTCTCTCTGCTTCCCTCCATCTCTTTCTTGACCCCGCACAAAGCAAGCCGTCTGACCCCCTCCCCCTCCCCCCCCCCACGTGCCTGCCTCCCTGGCTTGGCCAAGATCAGGGCCAAAGCGAGAAAGAGCTGGGAGTAAAACCTGCTCCACAGGCAGGGCCTGTCTCAGTGCCAGGCTGCAGGTGGATGGAGCTGGGCGCTGGGCAGCCACTTGCTCCGTCTTGCCCAGTGACTCCTGGGAGCTGCCTGGCTGCTCTGGGGCTCTTTTCTTTCTCTTTTTAAAAATCTGCATCCCATGCCCATGCGGGGCAATTACTTGGCATCCTGTCCACGTTGGAGGAGCTGAGGCTGGGCGGTGGGGTGAGAAAGGGGCAAAGGGCCAAAGATGATGGGTTCCCGGAGCCTTCCAGGTGGGAGGGTCTCCCAGCTCCATGGCTGGTCCCACCCTGTCTCGGTGAAAGGGAAGTTGGGGGCCAGGGCTATGTAGCAAGACGGTGGCTGACCCAGGCGGGAGCCCATTGTTCCCTTTCTTCTCAGTCCTGTGTGTCATCCCACACACTCCTTTTCTCTTGGCCCCTGTCTTTGTCGGACTCTCCTCCCTCTCCTTTTGGTTCACATCTGGACCCTGCCCCACTCTCAGCCCCACTCTTTCCTGAGACTCTCAGATGAGCCCCACCTACTCCTGGAGAAGGGCGATTGCTTCCTTCTGCGTGGACCCCTGGCCCTCCACCCCGGGCAGCCTGGACCTCGGGCTGCCCCTACCTGGCAATGCAGACACGCACACTCACATCCATGCACCACAGAATATCCCGGGGCCCCAGGGGAGCATGCCCACCTGCCCCTGACGCACCTGGTGGAAGGGGGCCTGGGAGGGACAGTACATGTGCTGCAAGGGGGGCTGGTAACAGTACATCCCAGGTCCAGTCTCCAGAGCTGGGGGCTTGACCTTGACTTCTGAGCCCTGCTGGAAGAAAAAAAACAGATGACCAGGTGGGGGCCTTGGTTTTCTTCCTCCCTCTCTCCTGTGGCTTGAAACTTATACAAAAGCAACCTCTACTCTGCTTCCCCAAAGCTTAGTCCTAGAGAACAAATGGAAGACAGAGAAGGTCAGGGATTTTCCTGAAGGATCTCAGCAAGTCCGCGGTGGAGGTGGGGCTGGAATGGACAGCACTCCCTACCCCGCACCTCACTTCAGGTGAGAGGCTGAGGCTGAGCTGTCCAGAGGACTGGGGACGATTTGACAGTGGTCACAGCGAGGTGGAGTAGGGTCAGAGATCTCTCTGGAAAAGCACGGGATACAGGGCTTGATCCCACTCATCAATCCTGGCTCGGGGCCTGCTTGCGTTCAGAGCTGCCAGCCTCTCAGAGCAGGTCTGTGAAGCACCCGTGGAAAAGGTCTAGAATTCCCACTGCAGAGCCATATAAGGGGAGCACAGGAAGTGGTCAGACAGGTTGGCCAAGCTGGTGACCCTAGCCCTGCCCCTTCCTCCTTTGCAAAGCCCAGGGGAGCTCCGGCAGGCTCTTTGGAGGGGGCTAATGAGTCCCCCGACTCTATCTCCTGGCTATCCTCAACTCAAAGGCTTTTGCTCCCTGCTCTGGGCAGTCTACCCCGTTGCTGGTCTGCTAGAGCCCCATGCCACTCTTTCACCCCGGCGCAGGGCACCTATGGCTGCTTCCCATGGGTGGTGAGCAACCCACGGGGTCCCCAGAGTCTAGCACAGATCTCTACCCTGAGAAGAGTCAGAAGGAGTGCACAGCTAGGTGCTGGAAGGTGAAGAAGACCACGAGGAGGTAGACCACTCTTCCTGGGCTTCCCAGCGGCCTTGGGAACCAGTATCTGGGCCCAGAGGGTCAAATCAACTGTGAGCTCTTTTTGGACGTGCCTTGGGGTTGCTGATGCAGAGATAGCCATAATCATCGGATCTCAGGCCTGGAAGGGCCAACAGCACTAAGGTTCAACCTCCTCATTTGGAAGATGATGGGGCTGAGCCCACTGGGGCGAAGTGATATGTCTGAGGTCACCCAGTGAGTCGACCAGCTAGCTGTGGTTCTCTGGGCCCGAGCTCCTCTCCACTGTGCAGGCGGAAGGGAGTGGGCTCAAATCTCAGCCTCACTTCCTAGAGGCCAAGGGGTACCGTGGGAAAGTCACTTGACGTCTATGGAACCTTGGTTTCCTCATCTGCAAAATGGGGATAGCAGGAAGTCTTTCGAGGGTTGTCTTGAGGATTAAACAGGGCACTTGAGAGAAAGCATCCTGCATGGTGCCCAGGGGCTGGCAGCTAGTGGATTTGGGGGGCAGTAACTAGTATGATGACGCCCTCACTGTGAGTGGCTGTCATGTTCAGTGGGCCTGAGGAGAAGCCATCAAAGAGCCCCAGAACCAAGGGTCCTGTCTCGGCCACAGCTGGTAGAAGCCCAACCCCTTCTCTACCTTCCAAGCATGGGAATCAGGCTTTTTGGGGCTGGCTTGGGGATGGAATGGGAGCCTGTTTGAAAGCAAGAGGTGAGGAGAGCTGGCGAGCATCTGGCGTAGGCACAACCCAGGCTGAGCCCGCTCAGTACTCACTACCTCGGGGACCCCCAAACCTCCCTTTAGCTTTCCTCTTCCCAGGGCAACAAACCAATGAGGCAAGTCCTCTTAATCGTACTTTTCAGATGAGGCCCAGAGAGGTTAAGTGACTTGCCCCAAATCACAGTTTGTGGGTATGGCTGTGGAAGGACATGCTGACTTTCCAAGGTGAGTTCAAGGTATTTGTATGAATATACCCCAGCCCCCTTCTGGGCAAGGAATGGGGCCCCGGAAGTGTCCTTTGAGAAGACGGGAGCCCTCTCTCAACCGGGTATGTGGCTGCTGGAGAGGGAAACTCGCGCTCTTTGGCTCCTCCCTAAACCCTTTCTCTGGGTCTCTGGAATGTGTTTTTCTTCTCACATTTGCATATGGGCGGGTAGGTCTGGCTGGGGATTCTGGACACGTAAACAAACAGAGAAGTCACACACTAGAATCCTGACTCAGGAGCCTCTGGGAAGCTGCCAGCTTCCTTAGTCTGACCTGCCTCCCCCCCACCTTGGCCCCTCCAAGCCGGGGCAGGGCAGCATCCCCTCCCCAGCTGGCCTGGAGGCCAGGAGGAAGCCGAGACCCCAACTTTCTGAGCTTGCTGCTTCCCTGGTGCACACTGACCCTCAGTGGAGAGGTCTGGGAGGGGAAGATGGAGTCGGAGCTCAGAGGACTCATTCTGGGCTTCTGGGAAGTAGGACCGCTCGGGGTAGGTGGGATGCCCACCGGCCACTGGTACTCACCAGGACTTGGGGGCTGTGCTCTTGGCTGGGGTAGGGGAGCCCGTTGCACCAGGCCTCTGCTGAGAAGCCAGGCAGGAAGGCCTCAGCCTCCCCCACATCCACGGGGATCTCCTCGAAGGCCTCCAGCGCCCCCGGGGTCTTAAAGGAGTGTCCATCGAGGGCCAGGGCGGTCTGGGCCTCGGGGAAGACGTCCTCATGGAAATGCCGCTTGTATGGGTGGAAAGGCCCATGGCCGCCCTTGAGGAAGCGCCCGGGGCTGCTTGCTGGGCCCTCGTCAAAGCCGAAGCTGGGGTACTTGTCTGAGGGCGAGAGCCGGAAGGGGCCCGGGCCCGGGCCGGCTGGGCAGTGGACTTGCTCAGGGCCTGGTGATGCGACGCTGGGGCTCTGTGGGGGCAGCGAGGATGCCCTCTCTGGGGGGCCGTCGGGCACAAATGACGAGCAGCTGAAGCCGGCAAGCTTCTGGGGCGGACAAAGGGTAGAGAGCCCGTGAGTAGAGGCTGGACCAGGACCCTACTCTGTGCTAGGGTAACGGGGTCTGCGGCTGAGCTCCGGGGGGCCCCCAAATAATTGAGGAGCATAGACTGCTCTTGGAAGCCCTCATCCAACGAGGGCACACTGCTCCTAGATGTGAGGTGCCCCAGCTCGGACAGGTGCACAGCCCTGCCCTGGGAGAGCCCCAGACTGAAGGGATAAGCAGAGGCCTGCCTCCGAACCCTCTGGATCTTGGAGTCACTGGGTACTTGCTCACTGCTGGAAGGGACAAGGCAGATCCCAGGAGGTCCCCAGGGGAGGGGGTGACGGGTCCACTGCTCGGTGCAGCTCCTCGAGCCGAGGTGCCAGGTACTTACGTTCTGTGGCACAGGGGAGCCTGGGAGGCCCGGTGCCTGCATGAGGTCCCCCTGCGGCTCGCCCTCCAGTCTGGCGGGGCCGGGCAGCGTGGCGTCAGACTGCGGCGGGAGTAGCGACACCATCACCCAGTCCTGGCCTCGAAGAAAGCCGGCTGTGATGAGAGTGAGGACCAGGGTCCTGGGGTGACCAACCCCAAGCTCACCCCCTCCACTCCCACCCATCCCTGGGCTGGAACCTGCACTCCAGCCAGACATCTGGTGAGACAGACAGACAGACAGGCGGATAAACAGGCACAGTGAGAGAAACGTCCGAGACGGAAGGAAGCAGATAAGCAGTAAGAGACAGAGGAAGAAAGCACAGAGGGAAGACTGGAGAGAGAAAAAAACACACCAGGTAGGAGACCCCCCCTGCCCCCAGCCCCAGGAGGGAGAACTGGCCGTTCTGGTGCTCGGCTGCTGATGGTTCCCTTGAGACCCTGCCTCTGGCCCCTATGTCCCCAGCGAGAGACTGGGCTAGGTGACCGTGGCGAGCGGCCTCCGCTCAGCAGCCTAGCAGGTGGCTGGTCCGGAGAGAAGGGGGGCTGGAGAGAGTGGGTCAAGCCTCGGCCTTGGGTGGGAGTGACCGTCAGGCTGCAGGTGACCCAGCCCGCCGTAGAGTTGGGGCCTGTCACAGGTGCTACTTTCAGGGACTGGCGAGACCAGTGTGCCCCTGGGGACTTGAGGGGACCTGGTTGCCTGGTGGCCCTGTGAGCCTGACCTGGTCCCGGGGTGCGGCCACTGGCCCATGGCGTGATGTCCGGCTCGGGCTGTTTCTCCTACCGCCTCCAAACTGCCTCTCATACCTGCGACCTTGTACAGGCCACTGACCTTTTTTTAAAAAATATATATTTTTAATCTTTTTAAAAGGATTTTATTTATTTATTTGACAGAGAGAGATAGTGAGAGAGGGAACACAAGCACAGGGAACTGGAGAGGGAGAAGCTGGCTCCCCGATGAGCAGGGAGCCCCAACGCTGGGCTGGGTCCCAGGGCCCTGGTATCATGACCTGAGCCAAAGGCAGACACTTAATGACTGACTAAGCCAGGTGCACCTATTTTTAAAATTTTTTTTTAAAGATTTTTAAAAATTTATCTATTTGACAGAGAGACAGAGAGAGAGAGCACAAGCAGGGGGAGCTGCAGGCAGAGGAAGAGGGAGAAGCCGGCTCCCAGCGGAGCAGGGAGCCCGACTTGGGGCTCCATCCCAGGACCCTGGGATCATGACCTGAACCGAAGGCAGATGCTTAACCGACTGAGCCACCCAGGCGCCTCTAATATTTTTTTAAAAAGTAATCTCTACACCCACCATGGGGCTCGAACTCACAACCCCGAGATCAAGATTCACGTGCTCTCCAATAGAGCCCACCCGGCGCCCCCAGGCCACTGCCCTTTCTGAGCTTTGGTTTCACCATCTGAAAAACTAAGGGCTTGTAGTAGATGATAGCTCAGAGCTCTTTCTGCAACGACCTTCTACAAGTACAGAACGTTGTCCCCGGCGCAGCCCAGAGGTGGAGAGGACTCAGGTCCAAGTCTTTCCTTGCCAGCTGTGTCAGGGAAGCTCTCCGAGCTTCGACCCCTTCATCGACAGAGCAGGGAGAGAGGTGGGGCCTCCCGCCTAGGGATGCGTAATCAGTGCAATCACACACGGGAAGCATTTTCCACGGTGCTTAGCACATCCTAAGTGCTCGCTCGTCGCCAGTTCTCGTTATTAATATCTCACTAGTGCGGCCTTGCTGTTACCATCCCCAGCTTTCTGCCTTCCTTCTCCACCACCTGCAAAGGGCCGTTCTTCTGGAAGGTACTCCTCTTTGCCCAGTAGTCTCTGAGAAAGACTGCCCTTTGCTGAGGGCCTGCTCTGGGCTGGCCGCCGTGTCAACAATTTGGGAAATTTTCTCATTGGTTTGTCAGAACAATACGGTAAGGAAGGTACACTCTTAACCCCACTTTACAGTTGAGGAAACTGAGGCTCAGAAGGGTTACGCGACTTGCCCAAATCACACAGCTAATCCTTAATAGAGTCAGGATTCGAACCCAGGTCTGTTCGCTGGACTCCTCTTACGGTTTTTTCATTCGGTGGGGGCCAGAGTAGGTGTGGGCTAAGCTGGGGGGCCAAGCAACAAGAACAGCGTGAGGTTCACACTTACCCCTCCTACCTGAGACCTCTGTCAAGCAAATGAGGATAAGTGCATGTCCCGGGCCAAGCTCTCCCGGGAGCTCCCCCGGGACCCCGTGGTGCCCAGCCTGGGGTCGGCTCGCCGTTGATGAAGAAACTACCTCCTCCCTTTGCTTGAGGGTATTGGGGACAAGGAAGGGAGGGCATTTGCCCCAAGTCCCTCAGGGGATCAGTGGCAGAGGGGGCTAGTAGCTGGGGTCCAGGTGGGGGCCCGTGGGAGGCTCTCCCGCCCCTTCAAGAGTCCCTACCGCCCCTTCTCCATGTCCCGGCACCCGCTCAGTCGCAATGCTAAATGTGGCGTGACCAGGGAAGCGCCGAGCTGGCCGTAACTGGACACCACAGCGGAGCAGGCATGGGGCCCGAGGCGCAGGGCAGCCCATCTCTGGCTCCGCATGACCGCCGGTCTGGCCCCCGTTCCCCGGACAGCTCTGGGACAGCTGGGGCCTGCCTGCCACGCCTGGATCTGGCCCAGAGCTGCTTTCCCAAGCCTTCTCCAGCACCTCCAGAGGCAAGGCCGGGGTCCTTTCTCCCCCCGGGTCTCAGGCTTTGGAACCCGTGGGGCGGTGGTCGCTCCTCTCTCTGGAGGCCGAATAGGGTGTGGTTAACAGCAAGGGTTTTAGATTTGGTCTGACCTGAGTTTGAGTCCCAGCTGTGTCACTTCCTCGTGCTGCGATTTTGAAAAAACTGTGTAATTCTCTGTATCTTGTTCCTCTGATAAATGGGGCTTGTGGACCTATCTCACAGGGTCGTCATGAAGGTTAAGAGAAACGATGTGTGTAGGATGCCCGGCCCATAGAAAATGCTCAAGGACACACGTCATACATTTGGCCTTACTGGCCACATGTGGCCGTGGCCTCTGACCCCGGCCTCTAGTTTCCCCGATGGTCTTGTGGCTTCGGGCCTGGAAGGCCTGGAAGGCCTGGGAAGATCAGCCAATGACCCCCAGGGGGCAGCTGCCCTCGCTAGCCCTGCCCTCTCTGCCCGGCCTTCACTCAGCCTGGCCTCAGGGGGGCTCAGACCCCAGCTCTGCTCCTTGAGCTGTGAACCTGAGGAAGCCTGTCTGAGCCCCAGCTTGGGCCACACCTCCTGCTGAGGGTCTGACCTTCCGGTAAGGCCCCCTAAAACCTCTGTGCCACCCCCCCCCCCCCTTGCATCAGCCTCTACGTCCCAGGACATTATCTGGAGCCCTGGCTGACTTCCTGCGTCTCAGAGACCTTAACTGAAGGCTTTAGTTCACACACAGCCATAGGACTTTTACACTGGCTTAGACAAGCCCCCAGGGACAGGACCAAAACCAGGGAGTGTATACGGAGCTCAGAGGCCCGTCCCTCGATTTGCACTGAGGATGTCGAAGTGCTGGAATGGCCCCCCGTGCAGGGCTTCCTCTAGGTCGGCTTTAGAGATGACCACTCCCGACTCCGTGGCACCCCCCCTTGGTCGCCTCAGCCCAGACTCTGTTTTATGAATGAGGAAAGGAGGCCCAGAGAAGAGGTTCGGTGACTTGCCTAGGACCACACAGCCCCCAGGAGAGGGGGGTCCTCTACCAACTGCATTCAAAAGAGGCTGGGCAGTGGGGCTCTGATTGGTGTATATGGGGGGGGGGGTCCCCGTCCAGCACGGGGAGGAGCTCACTGTGGGGAGAGGGATGAGGCTGCGTTGGTCCCTGACCCCTCCCTGGAGTAGCCCTCAGTGCCCCTGCGGTTGGATGGTCTAGTTCGGAAGTGCTAGAGTCAAGATTGGGTTTGAATCCCAGGAGCTGTGGGACTTTGGTTGGGTGCTTTACTTCCTTCCCTGGGCCTCAGTTTCCTCATCTGTAATAGAGGGCTAATAATACATACCTCTCTGGAGGATTAGATGAAATATTGCTTGTAAATAGCTTAATGCATAGTACATGGTCAATAAATGGTAGCTATTAGTAATAATTAGCAGTAGAACAGAGTTAATTTAAAGCATGAGCTCTGGGGGGAGGGGAGGAGAACTCCCCCCTCCGTCTCCGTGACATCATCCTCCTGCATTGGCGGAGGCTAAACTTCCCTCCCCTTGACTCTCTGGCCTCAGAGATCATTCCAGTTATCTCCCTGTGGTAGAGCCAGTGTCCCTAGAAACTTCCAAGGAAGATGGGGGATGGGGAGGCCTACTCTATTACTTTGGATCCATCAGGAGGCTTCGCTAATGGCTCCAGTGTCCTGAGGCTGGCATCCGCACTCAGAGGGAATCTTGGAGTCTAACCTCTATCCTACCTGCTTTAGTTTCAGAGAACATGATGGGATGTGTGTGTGTGCAAACCCATGTGGGAGGTCCAGTCAGCTCTCCTCCTTTCTCAGATCGCAGGAGCTACCAGAAATGGCTGCCACGACCCTGCCGCTTAGTGTGGGCTCCCCCAACCCACAGCCTGCCCCCTTCCTGGGCTGCAATTTACAAAGCACTTGTATCTGTCATCTCCTTCGTTCTCCCTTTGCCGCAGAGGGTAGCAGGCACTGGTGTGCTGGAGACAGCTACTGTGGCATTACAAGAGCCAGCTGTGCCCACCTCCTTCTAGCTCCCCGTTCTGTCAAATCAGCCCAGGTCGGCCCTGGTGTAAGCATTTACCCATGGACATTCGCAAACACTACACATCGGGGCCTTTTTTTTTTTTTTTTTTTTTTTTGAGAACTGGCTGGTGAACACTGATCAGCACACCACCAACAGGGGGCAAGGTCATTAACCCCATTTTTCAGAGGAGAAAATTGAGGCCCAGAGAGAGGAAGTGACATGCCCAGTGGCCCACGGCTAAAACTGAAAATCACATGTCCGGATTCTCAGGCCGCCGGAGCCCCAACCACACCCCCAAACACACAACACTCCAGAGGTGCAACCCCAGCAAAACAGGGTCTGGGGACCATTTCAGTAGCTCGGCATCCTGTCTAGCCTCTGCTGTCTGAGCTACCTGTCCTCTGTCCACCACCCTCGGAGAGTCGGAGAGTCGGAGGGCAGGGGTGGGGCTGGAAGAAGCTTCCCTGGGGTCAGAGGGAAGGCAAGGCAGAGTCCCTGCTCCCTAACCTGAGTAGGGAGTACGATGGGAGGAAATTCCCCAAAAAGCATGACAACAGAAGCAACTAGGAGCATTACTGCATCCTTGCTCTGTGCTCTGCTCACGAACAGCCAGGCCCTGTGCTCCCTCTACCCGGCACAGCTCCCCACCTCTCAGAGACCCTTCTCCTGGTGCCTTAGGACTCAGGCAGAAGGGGCCATTCTGGGGGTAGGGGTTGGGGACCCCCTGTTTGCTGGTTGTGTGACCTTGGCCAAGTCACATTCTCTTTCTGGACCTCTGTTCCCTTCAAAGTGCAGCGAAGGGCCGGGACCATTTGCATCTGAAGTTGCTGAGACTTAGTCCTGCAAAAATGTATGTGGCCATGGAGCTGTCAGCGGGGCCTCACCCCTGCCTGCCTTCAGGAGGGACGTCCCTGAGGAAATCCTCAAGGAACAACTGGGGGAATTATGATTCCCCAGAAGAGGATTATCATCCTCATTTTATAGATGAGGAGACCGTGGCTCCAGAGGTTAACCCAACTGACCCGAGTCCACCCAGCTACCAAATTATGCTCCCCCCACCAGGATTCAGACCCGGCCTTCGAAGCCAGTGTGCCTCACCACGACACTACCCTGCCCCAGCGCGGGAACACCTCAGCTTCCTTGCTGGCACCTGGGAGCCTGAGTGGTGGGCTGGGGCATCGTGGCAGGTTTCCCTGGGAGGGTCTGTCCCTGCACCCTCCGCGGGTGGCTGAGTCACAGAGGACACGGAGGGCCCTTCCTGAGCGCTCTGCACACTCCCTCCCACTGGGCAGCCTCCTGCCCGCCCTTTATGAGCGAGGTGGAGATGGGACAGTTCCACCTTAATGGTTTCTGTCACCGGCTGCGGCAGCATGTTTTATGAGGGGTGGGGCCGGGCCTGGGGCTGCCTGTGGCCCCACCCGGGGCTCCGCCCGCCCAGCTGCGGAGAGGGGGCCCCTGCAGCAGCTCCGTAATTACCTAGTTGGGGGTGGCAGCGAAGGGCCCGGGGGCTGCTCCCGAGGCTCTAGCACCCCAGGATACTGGGAGTTTGAAGGTGCCAAGAAGGAGGGAGTTTCTAGATCCTCTCTTCCCATCAAGGTTGGGGGTTCGGAAGCTAAAATTTTGGTCCCTCTGACTCATCACCCTGCCTCAGTTTCAGGAAAAAGGGTCAGCTGCCCCTGCCTTGAGATCTGATTAAAGTGCTTTGAGAGGCAGCTTAGGGACAGAAAGGGCAGGGGGAGGAGGGGGGAGAGCAAAGAATGAAGAGCAATCATGTCCCCCATGAGATGCTTTCCTCAAACCTGAGCCCCAGACACCTGCCGCTGAGCCATTCCCATCCCCCGAAATGGAGCTTTCCCGGAGCCACTGCATCATTCCCCCGCTTCTGGAAATAGACTGGTCCTAGACTGTATCACTCGGCGTGCCCATCCCGAGAAAGCACTTGAGCCACCTTCCGTGTCTGGGGCTGACCTGGAAGTTCTTCCAGATATCTAACCTTAATCTCCCTTGTCATCTTAGTCCTCCTGCCCTGTTCTTCCCGCCATCCACCAAGGGACACCCCAGAGGCTAGTAAATGGCAAAGGACCCATCCCTTCTCCAGGGTGGGTCCCAGCCTTGTTGTGGATGCCCGACTCCAACAGCTTCCTATTTTCCCCACTCTCCTTGGCCTGGCATCCCTTCTTTCCACCGTCCCTGGCCACCTCTGAACAGCTCTGGGCCCATCCCCAGCCCCTGCCACCCAGCTCTGGCCCCAAAGGAGCTGAATCCAAGCACTCACAGTGGGCTCGGGGCCATGGCCACCATCACGGCTTCGGGGAGTCATTCAGCCCAGCAACACCCGGGGAGCCTCCATCGAGGTATAAATACTCCTACATGCCTGGACCGGCCCCCTGCCTGAGGGCTGGGGCGGGGCTGCCTCCCCAGGCCAGGCAGGCAGGTCACATGCCCCATAAATGCCACAGGACCACAGGCCCTTCCCAGCAGCCCTGGGGAGACCAATTGGGGCCTGACCTTTCCAGAGAGATGGATGAAGGATGGATGGATGGATGGATGGATGGATGGAGTGCACAGATGAATGGATGGACAGATTGATGGCTGGACTAATGACTGCATGGGAAACTGGACAGGTGGATAGATGGACAGATGGATGGACAGGGGACAGATAGATAGGTGTCCTTGAACTGCCTGAGGGTGTTCATTTGGTAGATGGGAAGGAAGGGATGCTTGGTTTTAAGGAAATAAGAAATGCCACCCCTCGCACTCCCATCCACCCCTTTCTGAGACGCACTTACCAGGCACACTCACACACTTTTCTCCTAGAAAACACTGTCCACCTAGTCAGAGTCCACTGGCTCTACTGGGTTGTCCCTGCTCCTTAGATGCTTCTTTCCGGAGACCTAAATACCCCAACGCCCAGAGAGCTTTCGCTCTTACTCTTGGAGGTCATTCATGGCCCGCCTTTTCCTTCCTCCTGCCTACTCCGGAGTCCAAGCTCTGAGGCTGTGAGCCTCCCTCAGCTCTTGCTCCCAGAAGCAAGGTCAGCTTGCTCTCCAAGGTTAGCAGGAAGAGGAGGAGCAAAATCCTCAATTCCAAGAGCATGAGCCCCTTAGATGGACAACTTTGGGAGAGGGTGCCTCCCCCCACCCCCACTTAAAACCCAGGGGGTTTTAAAGGCATGGTTGGGTCTGATGTTGAGAACAGGCTTCACTAGAGACTTGTAGGTAGACAAAGTGATCCAGAACCACTTGGGGCTTGACTAGAGAGCTGGGCTCCTGGAGGGTGGGGACTTCTTGCCTGCTTAAGCCCCCCAGGGGGACAGTGTGCAGAAAGCAATGGTCTGAGGCCCCAGACACTGATTTCCAGAGAAGCAAGTGCCTTCTAAACCTCAGTCTGCCCAGCTGTGAAAGGGGCCAAAGAGTGGATGGTGAGGCGGGGAATGATGGAAGGAACAGGAACATTTTTCACAGATTATGAAATACGGCTTCATTCTCCCTTACCACAAGCTCCCTCCAGCCACGCATGCTGTCCGTGGGGAGGTGGAGGAATGGGCAGGGGGTGGGACCGCATTGCCAGCCTCTGAGCACCCATTAGCTCTACCAACAGTCCTGTGTCTCGAAGTCCCCCCCATAAAGAAGTCACTCGGCTAAACCTGTGGTCCCGTGCCTCCCTCCTGGGGCTGTGCTGATAACCGGCCGCAGAGCTGACTGGCTATGCTCGATTGGCAGCTGAGGATTTGAGCTGTGAGACCAACAGGGACGACTAGAACCTTGTTTTATCTCACCCCCTAGCCTGGCATTTATCATCTCAGAAGCCCCTGGCTGCCCCCACCAAGGCCCCCTGTTTCCTGACAGGGAGTCCTTCTGACCGAGGACCCCAGAAGTATCCTTTCCCAGCTCTGCCGTCAGCATGAACCTCGGTTCCTCCTTTATTGAATGGGATCGTCTTTGCCCTACCTACCTCACCTGGCTATCCTGGGGACCGAGTGAGAACCAGAAAATCAAAATGGTCGGAGGAAGCTAACCTGACACCCTTTTTCTGGTGCTCCTGCCTCCTCACATGAGGTCCTGGGCCCGTGGGATTTCAGGAAAGGGTTGGGGGCTGACATTGTTCCCCCCCTGCAACCATTTGCCCTTCCCAGGGTGTTCCCGATGGGGGAGGTCAAGAGTGCTCACATCCAGTTGGTGGGCTCCTCTTGGCCTGCCCACCCTCGTGGGGGCTCGGGACCCCCACCACCCCTTGGGGGGCTTCCTGTGCTCCGTACATATCATTTTCTGAGGGCTGCTCATTATGACCTGTCTGTTATTATGGCTGTGAACTCCGCCACCACTACTGATACTATAGATCCAGTCCCGGACAGACACTGGTGCGCCCCCCCACGTTGTTCCGAGCACCTGCGTGCACACACAGACAAGGCGGCAGTAAGCTAACTGCCTGAATGCACCAAACTGGACTGAAAAGAGCACTGGCAGGCTCTCCCACCCAAGTCCCTCTCCATTTGACAGATGGGCAAACTGAAGGCATTGTGGAAGGGATTGTTCTCTGCTCCGCAGGTATCTGGGCTCTGGCCCTTCCTCCAGGCACCTGGGCTGCGCGAAGCTGGCTGAGTGCCCGCTCACTCCCTTGCCCATCTGAGGAGAAGGATGCGGAGAAGCGGTATGTTCTGGGGGTGTTTCTCTGAACCCATCTAGCTCGTGGGCTCCAGCCCCCGCCTTTCTCCCCTGAGCATCCCCAGGTCCCCCCTGGGCTTGGCATTGTCATCCTAAAGAATTTTCTCTCCAAAACCCTTCCCACCTCCGAGAGATTGGGGACGCTCATGGGAAGGCTCAGAGAGGCCGAGCCTCCTCTCCAAAACCACATGCTCTGTGGGGCCCAACCTGGGCTCCACTCACCCCTCCCAGAAGGAGCCGGGGACAGCTCCCACAGTGAACGGGGCTGCTCCGGCTCTGCTAAGATCACTCTGGCTCTGCCAAGTGGAGTCTGATCGGTGTGTGTGTGTGTGTGTGTGTGTGTGTGTGTGTATCTTTGAGCACATCCTATGCCTTCCAAGACAGATGGACTGGTGTAGTGTGGGGCATGGCTATGGAATTTACAAGTGTAGGTGGAATCTCCAACTGTCTCCGGGCAATCCAGTTCCAGGGATACGCCCCATTCTAGGGTGTGTGTGTGTGTGTGTGTGTGTGTGTGTGTGTTGGTGCCCAAGCTGGCTGTAGTTTGTCAGAAGCAATAGTTTCAGGCCAGAGCAGCAGGGCTTAAAGTTGACTGATCGTGCGTCTTCCCGTGAACATGGGGTGGAGGTTAGGGTCAGACCTCCGAGTGGGCTCTCTTGTTGCATCCAGGGGTTCTTGCGGGATGCCCACCCCCCTGAACTCCCAGAGTAGCCCTGACAGCAAGGGTTCCCTTTTTTTCTGTGACTCACAGCTGGCTCTCGAGTCCAGTTCCTTGAGCGATCACGATTCAGCTAATTCTTTCCCCGGCCCCATTAATCTGAGCTGACTAAGCAAGAGCCACAGGCAGGGTAGAGACCCAGGGCTGCTCACGACAGCAGTCATTCCCAAACAACCCAGCCGGGCTTCTTGCTTCAGCTCCTGTCCATCGCCCTGCTTTGGGCCTGGTGGCGCCTATTGGATTGGTTACACTTGTGGCCCCCCAAGAAAGCTTGCCACTACCTCCCTCTGGGGCCTTCTGGGCGTGTCTCTCTATCTTCCCCCTCCACCTGCCCCCCAGCCGCAGTGTAGAGAGGTCCACCTGAACATCAGACCTCGACTCGTCTTGCTGCACTTGATCTCATTGTTACTGCTTGGCCAGCATCTAGCCTTGAAGGCCTGGTAGGCGCAGGAAGTAGAGGGCTTCTCCGGGGGTGACCGCATCCAGTCCTTTCTGTTCTAGTGGCATTGCTCTGGGCTTTTCCCAAACATGGGGAGAATGTGGAGGATCTAGCAGGACCTGGTGGGGACGAGGCTGAGGGGTTTGGGGCTTTGAGGGGGATCTCTGGTGCACGGAGAGATCCGTTCCGGGGAGGTGGGGATGGAAGATGGATTTGGGGCTGAGGATGGAGGTGGGGCTGAGGAGGTGAGGTAGAGAGGGAAGAGAGGGATGGGGTTGTGGGGATGGAGGTGAAACTGGGGATGTGGATAGGAGTGGAGGGGTTAGGGGATAGGCTGGGAGTTGAGGTTGGAGCTGGGAACAGAGATGGAGGAAGGGGAGTAAGTCGGAAAGACCAAAATTATTCAGGGATGTTTGATGCTTCTGAGATGCGCTATCCCAGAGGTCATCTTGTCATTTCCCCGCTCCTGGGCGCGTTGCCAGCCCAGCCACACCCATCCCAGATCAATGGTTGCCTCTCCACTCAGGAAACCACCTCCTTTGGTCACACAGTCCAGCCAAACTCAGTTTATGATCCCGAAACATGTCATGAAGTCAATGTCAATCTCTCCTGCTTGCAGAAGCCAGTCTCGGCTTGCTGGAGTCCCCCTGCAGGCCTAGCAGGGGTGGTGGGCTGTGACTGGGAAGGAAAGAGGGGAGGGCATGCCTGCGGGACCCCCTGTCCCTTGCATCCCTTTGTGAGGGGGGAAGATTAGGGGAGGCAGGCAGAAGTGACTCCTAGCAGGCCCACGTCGTTAGAGTGTGGAGCTGGAGAGACCGTGAGAAGGGCAGTGGGGCCTTCGCTCTGCCCTTTCCTGTACACCAGGTCTCAGGAAATTTCAGTGTGGCTCAGTGACAATCTCTGGCTCTAGGCTTGAGCCCTGTGCTGGCGGTGCTGTTCTGCTGATCCAAGAAAACTCAAGCTGGAAGGAGGGAGTTAGACATCAGGAAGGACTTCCCAACTGGGAAGGATGGACAGAGCCCAGGGGAAGGGGTGTTATGGTGCTTTCTTAGAAGGCAGAGGGGACTCTCCTTGGGGACTAAAGAAAGGCCCTCCCTGAGACCAGGGTGTGGGTGGGGGCTGGCACATGAGAACCTCCCAGAAGGCACGTGTCCCTGGTGGGCTTTCCCCCTTGTCTTTCACTTTCCCAAGCTTCCTCCCCCCTCACGATGAATGGCGAAGGCCGTTGCTAGGGGGAAATGTGGGCTCAGTTTGCGGATGAGACAAAGATGGGGGGGCAGGGAGCCCCCCTCATCTTTCTCTCCCCTTCCCGAGAGCAGAATTGAGAGGATTCTGGGGCTCCCTGAGCCCCTGGGAAATAAAGTCCTCTGAGAACTCCCTGGCATTCCCGGGAGAACAGGTTCCTGGCCCTGGGAGGTGAGTGAGGCGCCGGGCCTGGGGGGGCAGCATGCCTCAGCAGGCCCTGGAGCCGGGAGCTGAGCTCCGCAGAGGCAGCAGGGGCGGGGCCGGGCGGGGAGCTGGGAGGACATGCGCCTCTCCCTGTGGCACCTTCGCCCCTGAGGATCCTGAGCCTCCCCAGCCCCAGCCCGACTCTGGCCCTGCCTGGCCCGCCACATGAGAGAGGGTCCAGGACAGGAGGGGCCGCCCCCCTCGGTTGGAGTTGGCCTTCTACTGCCTGCGTCCCACGGGTCGGGCAATGACCAAGGTGGTAAAAGGGCCTGAGCCAGTCCCTATGGGGACAGGGCTGGAGTGCAAGGCCATCTTTCGTCTATACCCTCCAGGCAGCCCTCTAGCTGGGTTTCATCAGTGGGGAAAGGCCAAGGCTATGGGTCAAGCGGAGCTGGACTCTGTGGCCGTGGAGACTTCATGACTTCGAGGGAGCTGACCGAGCGTCCTTCTGCAGGATTAGTGACATGAGGAGGGCAGCCCTGCCTGGCATGGGACGTGAGCGGCATCGGGTCCAGGAGAGGGATGAGGGGACTTCTCTGGGATGGACCCTGTTCACCCAGGTCCTCTCCTGCTGGCCAGCCGTGCCCGCCATAATGCACACACCAACACCCCCCCACACCAACATACCCCCATGCCCACAGGTGCAGAGAGAGCAGGCAAACACGCTCACTTGTTAGAGTCTGTGCTTTATCTAACTTGCTTCTTTGGATATGTAGTGAGGGCCTGGGGGACTCCCTGGGGAATGCCAGAACCTTACCTGATCAAGTAGGGGGTGGGGAGGAGCTGTGGGAGCCAGAGGGGGCTTCCTGCTGCTCCAGCCCTTTCCCTAAGAGCCTTTGCTTACCAGACTCCCAATTCGATGCTTCAAGGGTCCTAGAGCTGCCTGCCTATCCCAAGTCTGCTGGCCAGACCTCTTGATCCTGCAGCAGTCTTGAGGGAGAGCGGTGTTCCTAGACCTCCGGGGGATTCTGCCTTGAGCTCTGCACCCGGCACCGGCCACAGCACCTGTTTGCCACCTGTCTGCTTCTCCACCAGCTGTGCCATTGCCTCTCTGCACCCCGAGCCTCCCCCCAGCCCCCAGCCCCCAGCCCCCAGGCGTCTAGCCCCAGCTCGGGCCACCCAGAGACGTTGAGCGATTTCTGGATCAACACAGTCCCTTGGCACCACCCAGCCCCTGGAGCTGGGATCCCTCCCCCAGAAAGCCACTAAAATTGGGAATCTGCCTCCCTGTCTTTCAGCTCTAGTTTTCCGGTCCTAGCATTGCCGAGTCCTCATTTTCTTCTAGCATGGGGTGTCTCAGCACAGCCTCTCCAGCCACAGAGCCACACACAAAATCCAACAAACCCCAGAACTACAAGCCCCACTACAGTAAGAAGGGTTGGCGTTAGACGGCCTGGGACAGGGACGAGAGGGAGGAACACGAGGGGGGTCCTCCCTGGCCTCCAGGCACTCACCCCGCTTCCCGAGTCTCCCTTCAGCTGCAGTGAGAAGATGGGGAGCACCCAGAGACTCCCGGCCTCTCCCAGAGCCCGTTAAAAAGGCCACCCCCTCCCCATGCTCTGGCCCTGCCCTGCTGGCCTCCACGGCTGACTTGGGACCAGTCTCCTCTTACCTGCTCAGTGAAGCAGGTCGGCGTGGGGGCCCGGGTCTGGGGGGCCAGGAGCTCCGTCCGCCTGTCAGTCCGTCAGCTTGGCTGTCCCGGGTCTGTGCTGACATCAGGTGAGGGGAGGCAGCTGCTGGGTGAGCCAATAATTATGATATCAGCTTCCCCTTGCCCCGAGGGGCTGCTGCCAAACGGGGAGAAGAGCAAGGTGACTAAGAAGCTAGTTTGCTCCTTGGCTCTCGTTTGACAGGTCCCGGCTCCTGCGCCCGCCCCAGCCGCACCCCGGCTCCCCCCAACTCCTCCCTTCGCCTGGGTCAGCCCCGGCCCCCAGTCTCTGCCAGCGGGCACGGCCCCGTGGCCTACGGAGGAGGGGGTTGTCCCGCGGCCCCCACCTGCACCCCAGAAAGGGGATGTCAGCCCCCACGGGTGGGGCACAGGCCTGTTGGGACGTGCGCACGTGTGTCAGGAGAGCTGGGCCACCACATGTATGTTCATGGAAGCTGCAAAGGGAGCCTGGGGAGCAGTGCTGCATGGCGGCCCAGGGTTCTCTGGGGCCTGACGGGAACAGGCAGTGCAGGTGATCCCTCAAGGGCCAGGGGCAAACACGGATGTGCAGAGAACTATCCGTCCACAGGGTCTGGCCCTCTGTCTGTCTCTCCAGTCCCTCTGATACCTTCAGGATGTCTCCTCGTGTGTGTGTGTGTGTGTGTGTGTGCGCGTGCGCGCACGTAAGGGCGTGGGCACCCAGCTGTGGATGTATGCACTCCCTCCTGCGTCCGTGGGCATGTGGGTCTTTCCAGGTGTCTGTACCTTTGTCTCCTGGGGTGGCGTACATCGGCATCTGTGTCTTTCCCCCATCTGTGTGTGGGTCTGCGACCCTATGTCCTACGTCCATGTCCTCTTGTAGGTCATCTGTGTCTGAGCTCTGGGTCAGCAGTCTTGTCTGTGTGTGTATCTGTGGGTCTGCGCAGGTGGAGATGGGCAGGGGGCTTGGTTCTGTATCACGATCCCAGAGCTACTCTTTATAAGCTCTGGAAGACAGAAAAAGAAACCCACATGGTTGTGGCCCTGTGTCTGGCCCCTCAGAGTCCACATGGAGAGTGGCGTGCCTGGTGAGCCCTTGGAATTGGTCCCCACTGCTCCCATTTGAACCCCCACCCACCCCCCTGCCCCCCTCTGCCCAGGTCCTGCCCATCTTTCTCACTGCTTCCTTTTTCATCTTCTTTGTCCTACCCTGTGTCTCCTGTTCCTGGCCATTCTTTCCCTCCTCCCTCTTCCCCACTTGTCCTGGTTTCTAAGCCCACTTGTATCTCCTCCTGGAGCTAAAGGCTGCAGGGACCTAGTGGTTGATCTGTTGCCCAGCAATGCCTGGGATTTGGCTTCTGGCCTCAGGGTATGGAGGGGTAGTCCCTCCCCACTTACTCTATCTCATTCCAAGGAAGGAGGTAATGCTAACCTTGGCTGGGGGATGGTGATGGTCATCTGGCTCCAGTGTGGAGTAGATCTAAACATTTGGAGTCTTCCTGGCCTAGGCAGGGAGCAGTCATTTCAGAAAGGAGAGTGCTGACGCAGATAATAAGGAACCCATCTGTGAGTGACGGTTAGCGGTGTCCTCCTCCGTACTTACCTCTCGAGTCTCAGTTTCCTCATCCATTAAAAAGGGAATAATATTATTTACTTATAGAATTGTTGTGAAGATTAGATAAGACTATGTTTAAAGTTCCTAGCATGCTCTCTGGTATACAGTAGATGTTCAATAAATGTGTGCCCCCTTTCTCTTCACCAGGCCTGGTTTGCCCACTTGGGTGTAGGAATTGTGTTCTGGGGCTAGAATAGGGGCCCTGACTCAATCCACCTTTCTCTGGGGCTCATGTCAGCAATCAAAGACTTGTTCCCTTAACCTAATAATCAGTGGAGTTTCACAGTGAAAGAGCAGCTGTTGGGACCTTCTAGTGTATTTGTTAATTGCTCCTCTCTGGTGTATATGGGGCTAATTGTTATTTTTAGACTCACGGGTATTTCCATATGGATACCCTGGGCACAGAGAACATGGAAGTTGTAAATTGGAGGCTGCTATTATTGCTACCAATCAGCATTATTCTGAAGGCCCTAACCAGTGCAATAAGATAAGAAAAAGAAATAAGGGACATAAATATGAGAAGGAAAGAAGGAAAACCTTCAAAAATTACAATGATGTGATTGTTTACTTACGAAATCTAAGAGTATCACATAAAAAACTATTAGGACTAGTGAGAGAACTTAGTAAGGTACCAAAACATATGTTAAGTATAGAAAAACCAAAACCATGTCTGTGCAACTAAAACAGCCAAGTGGAAAATAAAAGGAGATGAAAGATCCTATTTGCAATAGTAACAACATTATACAGTACCCAGGAATAAACTTAATAAGAAGTACATGAAATCTCCATGAAGAAAACAATGGAACTTTACTGATAGACATAAAATAAAGCCTGAATAAATATTAAGGCAATCAAGTTCCTAATGGAAACATCAATATAATATTGTAATGATGTCAGTTCTACCCTAAATAATCTATAAGCTGAATGTAATTCAAATCAAATCTGATTTTTCACCCCCTGAACTTGACAAGTTGATTCTAAACTTCGGGGAAGAGTTAATACGTGAGAATAGCCTAAAATTTTTAGAAAAGAAGACCAATAAGGAGAACTTGCCTTCCAGATTTCCAAATGTTCTATAAGGGCTTCTGCAATTAAAACAGTGTGATTTTGGTGCAAATTAGCAAATAAATTAATGGAAGATAATAGAGTCCAGGATAAATGGGGATTTTTGAGAATTGGGTATATAATAACAAATGTTCTAAGCAGCAGGAAAGTGTAAAAAATTCAGTGAATGGACTTGGGATAATGGATTTCCCATTTGTTTTTTTGTTTTTGTTTTTGCTTTTTAAGATTTTATTTATTTATTTGAGAGAGAGAGAAAGCATGAGCTGGGGGAGGGGTAGAGGGAAGGGCAGAGGGAGAAGCAGGCTCCATCCCTGGGATATGACCTGAGTCAAAGGCAGATACCCAATGGACTGAGCCACCCAGGCGCCCCTGGGTTTTCCATTTGAGAGAAATAAAGTTAAATCCTACTTCACACTATTCATTTTAAAAACCCAGGTAGATGAAAGACTAATGTAAAATAAAAACCATACACATAAATTTTTAAAATACAGAAAACATTTTAATAATTACAGAGTAGAGAAGGCAGTTTTTGTTTTTTTTTTTTAAAGATTTTATTTATTTATTTGACAGAGATAGAGACAGCCAGCGAGAGAGGGAACACAAGCAGGGGGAGTGGGAGAGGAAGAAGCAGGCTTCCAGCAGAGGAACCTGATGTGGGGCTCGATCCCATAACGCCGGGATCACGCCCTGAGCCGAAGGCAGACGCTTAACCGCTGCGCCACTCAGGCGCCCCAGAAGGCAGTTTTTAAGCATGGCATCAAATCCAGAAACCACGAATGAATATGTTGATAGACTTGACTAAGTAAAAGTTACAAATTTCATCAGAACAAAATATACCATAAACAAAGAAAGCTAAATGATGAAAAAAAATTTAACACCCCCCGCCCCCCGCAAAACCCCCGAACAACCCAGCCTGGAAGAAAATGTTGCAGCATATATAATAGACCAAGAATTAATATCAATAATATATAAAGAGCTCCTCTAAATACGTCAAATGATCTTCGGAAAATGGGCCAAGGACACGAGTTATCAATTCAGAGGTAAAATACAAATGGCCAATAAACAGATGGAAAGATTTTCTTTTTTAACGATTTTATTTATTTATTTGACAGAGAGAGAGAGACAGCCAGTGAGAGAGGGAACACAAGCAGGGGGAGTGGGAGAGAGAGAAGCAGGCTCCCATCAGAGGAGCCTGATGTGGGGCTCGATCCCAGAACGCCGAGATCACGCCCTGAGCTGAAGGCAGATGCTCAATGACTGAGCCACCCAGGCGCCCCAGATGGAAAGATTTTTAACTTCCTTTAAAATCAAGGAAACGTAAATTGATTCAGGGACCAAGGGTCCCAGAGGGGCTCTGATGGGATGCCATGAGAGACTGTGATTTTTCACCTTCCTACAGACTCTGCTTTTGATGGCGAGGTGAACTTCTTTTTCTTGGGAGACAGGATCCACCCCTGCCCGGGGATTGGGTGCAGGCTGGGGCTCCCTCTTTCCTTTTGGGAAGTACTACTTCCTCATTGCAGGCCGTCTGGGAGTTGAAGCAGGAGCCTTGGGGATTCCAATGTTTTTGGACTGCAAAGGGGGTTTGTGAGGTCTTTCTTCTCATTCTCCATCTCCAGACAGGACCATCCTCTCCTTCTCTCATCATACTGGGCCCTCAGAGTTCTCTCCTAGATCCAGAAAGTCTGTCCTGGTGTCTAACCTCAACTCTAGCTGTTGCAGTGTTGGCTTTGTTCTCCTTGGAAAGGACTTCTATCTGGAGGTTTGGTCTCCCACACTCCAGCACCCTCATTTCAGGGCCTGTAGTAAAGTCGGGCTCTGGCCTGGATGGACTGTAGCTGGGTGTTGAAACAGACAGGGGCCAGGGGAAGCTCCGTCTCTCTGGAGACTGGAGGTCAGAATCCTTTCACAGCCTGCTGCTGAGCTCTGCCCAGGGCTGGGCTGCTTTGAGCGGGTATCAGCCCTCGGTGGGGATGGAAATCCCTGGTGCCAATATCTGCCATACTCCTGACCCGTGCAAGACTCTGGTGGCCCCAGGGAGAAGGAAGAGCAGGTTTCCACCATGGGGAGCCCCAGTGTGATGGAGGAGGGGCTCCCTCCATGCACCCCACATCAGGACTAGCCATCTCCTGTCTGCTTTTGTTCGTGTGGGCCGGACTTATCTCCCCAGAATGGGTTCCCAAGACTGAGCCTGCCACTTCCCAGGCCTTCCGAGTCTCACTCCGTTGGCAGGGAAGACATTTAAGATCATCTGCAGAGGAACTGGGCCCAAGTAGAGCTGCCCTGAGGCCCTGAGGCCCCAGGGCCCCACGTCAGAGAAGGGTTGGAGAGATCTGGGGCTAATCCGCATGGGCTTCCTGGGGGAGAGCAGGCAGTTCTGTGGCTGCCGATGGCAGAGGAGCATTGGCCACAGTTTCGGAGGGTGTGTGGCGGGGGCACCCGGTTAGGAGGTCTGGGCCTGTTCTGGTTGGCTGACCCTCTGGGAAATTCAGGGAGTTTCCAAGCTGAGAGCTTGGTGGAGGGTGGGGGGGTCTGGGAGGGAGGGACACAGCTTGAGTCCTGCTGGGGGAGAAGGACAGGCTTCTCCTGGCTAGTCTTAATCCCCCCTGCTTTAGGAAGCAAGGTTGTGGGGGTGGGGAAGAGCGATGCCAGTGGGTGTGTGTGTGTGTGTGTGTTCACTGGTATCAGTATCTGTGTGGTACAGGTGTACCTGTGTGTGAGTGTGCAAGTCTTTACATTTCTGTTCTCATGCTCCCATTACCTCTCTGGGTGTACATTAAGTGTGTGAAGCGATACTGTGATCTTGGGCGTGTCCGTACCAGAATCTGTGTCTCAATGTGTGTGAGCATCTGTGTACTTGTGAGAACACTCAGGTCCGATGCTGTGTGCACCAGCGTCTGTGTTTATGCGGGGGCCTGACCGACTCGTGTGTGTGTATGTGTGTGTGTGTACAGACAAATGTCTGCGACTGTGTCTGCGTGTGCTTCTGTGAATGACTGGGGTCTGAAGGGCTGTAACTTTGCACACCTGAGTGTCTATGTGTGTGTGTAACTGTGTGTATGCAGGAACTCACGTCTGTGTACGTGTTTGTGATTGTTCTGTGTCTAAGAGTCTGTGGCTCTGTGTATACATGCGTGTAGGTCAACCTGCCCTTAAGAGCAACTGTTCGGAATCCCTGTCCCGATCTTTCCAATCAGGCTGCTCCATCCTCTTGCCCCCCCTCTTCTTTGTCCCCTCCTCACCCCCTCCCCTCCCTGAAGTTGAGGGCTCACCCTTTTGACTGCTTGCCCCTAGCAAAACCTCACGGCTCTGTTACCATGACTAATGGGGCCCAGACTGGGGTGGAGGTTGCGTGGGGCACTCTTTTCAGTCTGGCACCCACCAGAACCTCGGCCATCCCAGTCCTACCCCACCCCTCACCCCCTCGCTGTATCACCCTCCAGCCTACACAGCTCATCTCTCCCTCTTCAGGAAACAGCCTTCCTTCAGAGACTTTGGCGAGACACAGAAGTCATGGTCTGAGTACCCCAGGGGACCTATTCTAGATTTGAAGACCCTAACCCCCAGAGCTGCCCTTGACCTAAGGCCCAAGTCAAGATGAATCCAGGGAGTGGGATCAACGACCCTGCTTCCACCTTCTCCATCTCCCTAACTAGGGCTCCCTTGCTACCCTGCCAGTTTCTCTTTGAAAACTTGGCTTGATAGGTCTTCCCTGGGTTCTCTGGCTGCCAGTTGCCCCTGGGGTTGGGACTGGCCAGGAGGAGGAGGGGGGGAGGCAAACGGGACACTCCCAAGACCCTAGTGGACAGGGGCGGGGCAAGGGGGTAAAGTAAGAGATAGCTGAGAAATCTGGGCCTATCTGCTGAGCCTAAGGATGACATTGGTTCAAGGTCACACAGCGCTCCATGCACAGTAGTCTGGAAAGGGGCTTTGAGGGCAGTGTGTCCAACTTGCCTGTGGGAGCAAGAGGCCCCCCTATGCTTCTGACCCATTCATTCATACAACAGTCCCTGGGCCAGGCCCTGCGCTAGGAACTGGGGACACAGCGGCATGAGGCAGACCGCCCTTAGGTTGGTCCCAGCCTCACTTGCTTCTCCAGCAGCAGGGAGTTCACTACCACAGAAGTCCTTGAGTCCCAGCCCTGAGCAAATGCAGCCTCTAGGAGACACCGGAAGCCCCCCTCCCCCACCCCCTGCTACCTTTCTGGAAGTCAGGGGAGAAAGGGTGTGGGTGCCCAGGCAGGGAGGGTGCAGCCCCTCGTCCCCATGATGCCCCGTCCACCTGCCGCAGCCCCGAGTGTATGCAGGAGGAACTGAGCTGCTAGCTGCCTGCACAGACCAGACCTGGGCTGACAGGCCCTTCCTTCAAAGGCTGGCCCAGTCCGTGCCACTTTATTGCCTACTAATGACGGTGATTAGGCAGACAGGTGCTACCTGCCTCCTGTGTCCACCCTCCTGCCTGCTGAGAAGGACAGTTTCTGAGCACCCGGGGGAGGCCTGCCCCGCGCACTGCCAGGGCAGCCACCACTGCCGGCCCCTCAGCCGTCAGGCCAGTTTTTGCCCACCTCGTCCCCAGAGAACGTGGGGCCAGTTCAGTCCTCATCTGCTGGGACTGCTGTGTGGCCGCAGTCCTCATCTGGCCCTCTCTGAGCAGGACTGAGGCGGAAGTGGGTAGGTAGGAAGGGAAGCTGAGGCCAGTGGGTGGGGGCACGCGCCCCTGAGAAGCACACCTACCTCTTCCCCAGCTAGGGTTGGACTGGGCACCCAGCTAGAATCCCGAAGAAAGTAGTAGCAGAGGGGCTTCCTAGCAGATGAGCTGGGGCTGCTCCTTAAGAACCCACTGCATTGTGGGTAAGTCCCTGGAAAAAAATCCCACCATTCTGCAGGGGCTGGCCCACCACTCCCAGTTGGGGGGTGCTGTTGCCTAGGGCCCCGGGTAGTGGGGGAGGGGGGTCCTAGTGTGGATCTGGGTGGGAGCTGTGATTTATGACGGTGCTTCACGAGTGAGGAATGCCAGCCTGGGGGGCTGGGGGGGGCGGAGCCTCTTGCCTGACACTCCTCATTCTGCTGGATGTCTGCCATGTCCTGTCAAGATTCTCTTGTCCCCTGGGGACAGCCATGTTCTCCCACATGCGGCAGCCCCCTCCCATCTGTACCTCGAACCTCCAGCTCAGGGAGGACAGAGTGACGGCCCAGCTGAGGGGGAATCCAGAACTGAATCCTTTCTGGTTTTCTGTCTTCACAACTCAGCCCCCTTTGTTAGTGGGCATGAGAGTGAGGGTAAACGCCCTTTTCTCTCCCACTGCGGTGGGAGGGGACTAGATGAGACTTTTGGAAACTTCCATCCTGATGAACTCAACTCAAGGCTTCCCGGCCAGTGTCCAGGGGGAGAGACTTAGGGTTGATACAAAGATGAACTTGCAGCCAGGAAGGGCCGTGGAGCTGCTAGAATGCATGATGGGTGTGGCATCATCCTTCCCCACCCTTACCCCCACCTTGCCGGACCAGTGAAAACTCTGGAGTTCAGGAAGGTGGGGAAGCAGAGGAGGGTTGGCGGGGAGGTAGGGAGGTAGAATGATCCAGAGCGTTGTCCGGCCCTGGACTCCGAAGTCCATGCCGGCTTTGAACCCGCTCCTGTGAGTCTCACCTGCAGCCCTCTCGCGGCAGGCTGCCTGTCTGGGTGAGGGTCCATCTTTCTGGACACCTAGCCTGGGTCAGTCGGCCTTCCCTGGTCTGGTGGGACTGGTTTTTCAAGCCGGAGGAAGGGTCGGTGGTGAGGAACTGGCAGAGGCAGAGGGTTTTATGTAAATGCCCAGGGAGTGCTCTGGGAACCGGGAGGCCGGTTTTCCCAAAGACACGCAGGGACTGGCAGCTCCCAATTAGCCGGGGCCGGTGATGTCAGTGCCGCTTTCCTGGGTGGCTGCGCCCACTCCAGTCGGCCTTGGCAGGGCTTCCTGGCCATTACCTTCTCCCTTGGGTGGGAGGGGTGCCAAGGGGGCCACCGTACAGGACAGAGGCCAAGTCCCCTCCTACCATACTCCCCAACCTGGGGCCCGAACCATGTTGTGGACCAGCCCCGGAAAGCGCCATGAAAAAACCAGCAGATGCTACTGAAAAAAAGACTTTAATGCGGCTAATATTCCATCCCTCTCCCCAAACCTGAGCAGCTGGAGAGACCTCAGTAGCTGGGCTGCTCTCAGAAGCTGTTGCCTTGGCAACTGCTGGTAGGCCCTGCTCCCCAGGCTACCCCAACCCCAAATTTCAATAAATATAGTGCAGTGGGGTCTGGTCACCCACGAAGCTGGGAGACGAGGACCTGGAATGCCAGAGAGGGCATGTTGCATGGTCTGGGAACTCACACATGCGCACTGCCAAGCACGCACACCGAGGGTCACGTGCACACACAAGAAACCCCCTCGCAGGCATCCTCACGTGACACGCCGTCCACACACACACACACACACACACACACTTTCCTCAGAACCGCAGCATTGAGCACACACACCCTTCCTTACGGACACACACACGACGTTCTATATATATGTGCCTTTCTCTCCATGTTTGGCTTGGAGCCTGGGTGTCCCCTCCTGGCTCAGAGGAATTGGAACAGGCGGGTCTTCCTGGTCTTGGCCAGACTGTACCCTGGTCTAGGGGCCGGGTGTTGTGGCGTTTGCCTGGATGGCCAGGCAGCCGGCTGTGTTGTTGGAGTCGGCCCAGGCGGGGAAGCTGTGCAGGCGGAAGATGGGGTAGCTCCAGCTGTTGATGGCCAGCGTGATCACCAGCACGCCGATGACGTTGAGCAGGAAGCCCGCCCGGGCCTGGCGCAGGAGAGCCGGTGTGAGCGACCAGCGGCTGAGCTGGGTCAGGACCTACCCCGGGGGCTCCCAGGGGCTCAGGAGCCCTCTTACTAGCAAAACTCTCCCTGAGAAGTCCCCCTGTGGCTCTGAGCGCCCCTGCCCCTTGCTTCCACCCCGGTGCTAAGGAGGGAAGAGGAAGCCCTTCACGAGCTTTCAGGGCCTCGGGCTCTGTTCTCCCTGAGGCCGTCTCCCTGGGTGTAGGTGCCTCGCACCCGGGAGGCTTCCCTCAGTTCCTCACCACCTCCTCTCCCTGTCCCGTGGTCTGGGGTTGGCAGGGTCTGGAGATGCTCCAGCTGGGGGTCAGGGTGCAACGTCCCCGCTGTCCTCTCCCCACCCCCTGGCCCAGGCAGGGTTCACTCTTAACTCTGAGAACCTCGGCTGCTTTCGGCTACTTCGTGGTCCACCAAGAAGGAAGGAGAGAGCAGGAAGGAGCGCTGAAGCTTTCAGGCCCCCCCGCTACTCACCATATCGGACACTTTGAGGCCTCCGAAAGAGAAGACGATGGCATTGGGTGGGGTGGCCACAGGCAGCATGAAGGCCAGGGAGGAGGCCAGCGTGCAGGGAAGCATGACATAGAGAGGGTGGAGGCAGATGGCCTGCGCCTGGATGGGGAGATAGTGGGCAGAACTGATCTCAGTCCCCATCCCGGAGAGGAAGATGCGGCCCCCAATTCTCCCACTTCCCCTCTCTGGAAGACAACGTCCCTGCCAACAACATACGCTCTGGTCATGAACCCACCACTTCTGCCAGAAGGCACTGGGTGACCTGGGAAGGGCCCCTTGACCTCTCTGGAGGGGATGAGTGTGCGGCCCTGCCCAGCGGGGCGTGGTGAGGGGAGGGGCCCATAAAACGGATCTCAAAGGGGCTCCAGAGTGTCATCAAAGGCTGCGGGAACGCGCCAGTGGAGGAAGGGGCTGGGGACGCTCTAGGGAGTCATTTCAACCTGTCACCTCAGGACTGACCAGAACAGGGGCTGGGCCAGGGAGGTGGGCGAGGCCACCAAGGAGGCCCATCAGGATACTCAAGGGGTGACGTCACCAGGGATGGAGTGAGTCAGGGACCAGAGGGCCTTGGGGCCTGAGGTAGCTGAAGAGTCTGGGGGAAGGGTGGAAGCTCAGGGGTCTTCTCCCGGAAGCGAGAGGAGGTGCAGACAGGTCACTCTGACCTGCAGTCAGGGTCCCTGGGGGGGGGGGCGGTGGGCAGGAGGGCTGCCTGGAGGAAGTGTGTCTGCAGGACCAGCTCACCAGGGAGGCCAGAATGGGCAGGAAAAGCGTGGTGGTGGCCACGTTGCTGGTGCACTCCGTGAAGGTGGCAACCAGCAGGCAGACGATGAGCGCGATGGCAGGAGGCGGCACGTTCTCCAGTGGGGTCAGCTTGTTCCCCAGCCACTCAGACAGGCCTGATTTCTGCGAGCAGAGGAAGACAGTGTATGAGAGGTTGGGATTCCTGGGGCTCCAGAGTCTCCTGCTGGGGCTCTGGGAGGGTCCTGCTCCTGCCTCTACCTCTCTAGAGTCTTCAGAGTCGGTCTGCTTGGGAAGGAAGATAAGACCCAGCCAGAACCAAGAGGCCCCTTTATAGTGATTTTGAAGAACCCTTGGGTGCGGGGAGAAGGGTCGGATGAGAAGCCAGGAGATGGGGCCAAAGGGCCTCCTTGGGAAGCCTGGGGCTTGGTGGGAGTAAAGACTTTAACTCCTTTTACTCCTGTTCTCCCAACCGCTCTGGGGAGCTCCCTGGCCATCCTTCGCCCTCTCCCAGCCTCCTCCAGCCCAGTAGATTGGCAAGGAGAGGGAAGGGGGAAGGGCCCTGGGTAGATGCTGGGAAGAGGTTGACAGGAGAATGGGAACAGTCCACAGGGTCAGGAGGGCTCCAAGGTCTTTCCCTGTCCATGTGTGTCACGCCAGACTGTGAGTCCCAGGGCACTGGGACTTCATCTCATACAATGCTGCCCAGTGCTTGGCATGGCCCGTGAAAACTAACCTCAGATCCAGGAGACCCTGCACCGATCCCTGACCCAGGGAAGCTGCCTCCTGTCTGTGCAGGGAACGAGCTTAGCCAGAACACGGAGGCCCAGGGGCGCAGGCACGTTCAGGGCTTTCCCTACTGGATGGAGGCTCTGGGGAAGGATGCGCTCTCCGGTCCCTGTAGCCTGGCTGGGTGTGATCATGGCGCCCCCTGGTGGCCTGAGGGGGCCAACGGCGTCCAGCCAGTGCAAGCTACTCCCTGGTGCTAAAGGCTGTTGCACCCTCCGCCAGGCAGAGGGAGAGGCGGGTGGAGCGGGGTGGGGCGGGGTTGGCACTGAGAACAGTCCCTGCCCGCCAGAGAAGCCTGCCTTCCCCTTGGCTTTGAGAACCCGAACAGCAGGGGTCCTTATGCCTTGTGTTTCCTCCCGCTCCCTTAGACGGGGCTCTAACCTGTCTCTCCAGCTGCTGCCAAGGCTCTGCCCACCAGGAGGCTCCTAAGTGGGGAATCCCTGGGTGGGATAGAAGCAGGGCACCTCTATGGGGCGCCTGGGTGGCACAGCGGTTAAGCGTCTGCCTTCGGCTCAGGGCGTGATCCTGGCGTTATGGGATCGAGCCCCACGTCAGGCTCCTCCACTAGGAGCCTGCTTCTTCCTCTCCCACTCCCCCTGCTTGTGTTCCCTCTCTCGCTGGCTATCTCTATCTCTGTCGAATAAATAAATAAAAATCTTTAAAAAAAAAAAAAAAAAGAAGCAGGGCACCTCTTTCCCTGCCACAGGGTCCCCCTCCCACAATCTGGGGAGGGGGCGGGGGCCCCTCACCTCGCTGCCCTTGGCCAGGGCAAAGCCGCCCCCCAGCAGGATCACGATATTCCAGGGCATCTTCTCGTTCACGGTCTTCCAGTTGAGGAGGGCAGGAGGGGCCTTCAGCCTCCCCGGGTTTTCTATTTCCCAAACAGAGGAGGACGGGTCACCAAGAGCCAACGGGTTGCTCCTCCCCTCCACTTGGGTCTCTCTGTGGGTCCCTCTCAGAGCTTACCGCATGCGGGAGAGGGAGCTCAGTTCTGCAGCACCCTTACTTTGTTCCTGAGTCCCTGACCCCTTGACAAGTCATCCCAGTCTCTCTGGGCTTTGACTATTCCTGTCAAGTGTGGTTGAAGGAACATTCCATGCTGGAAGGCGGGGGCTGCCCAGAGGCCCCTCCCTGCCCAGTCCAGGTTCTTACCTGGATCCTGAGTCAGCCCTGGGATGTCGGAGGGCACCAAGAACAGAATGACGCCAATGAAGATGGCCACTGTCGCATCGGACGCCATGCTGTGCGCAGGGCAAGGAGGGCAGGCTCAGGGCCGCTCAGGGTCATAGGGTGGAATGGCGGTTGAGAGGAGTCCCTCCCAGCAAGTCCTCCCTACCATGTCACCTCCTGGTCTGCACCAGGGGCCTTGCTACCTACCCTGCTCCCTTAGCCAGGGGAGGCCCACAAGTATCCCCCTCTCCCCAGGAATGCTCACCTGTTTCCTTCCTCGTCGGGAAAAGCCAGGTTGCCCCAGCCGAGGAAAAAGCCTGGCTCCCGGGTGAACCATAGCACCACCAAGGTGACAAAGAGGACAGAGACAGCCTTTTCTGCAAAGCTCATGGGGCCCAGCCGCTTGTGTTCTGTTTGGATGACATGGAAGGCTGCCTGCGCTCTCTCCTGTGCCTGTCCCCCAAAGCCAAAGTTCTTTCGGAAGCTGCAGGCAGAAGGGGGGGGCAGCTCCTGAGGACCCCGCACCAGGCAGGGGAGCAAGGGACTCTGAGCACAGGGGATACACTGCTGCCTGCAGAGGCCACCTCAGGATTGCTACACGAAGCCCTGGCCCTGGACCACCCAAGGTTCTGGAAGGAGATTCTCGGGGCTCGTGGCTCTTATTTAGCAGAGGCAAGGCTGGGGCTGCAGGGACGGGTTTCCCCATGCTTAGCCCTGCTCCATCTGCCCCATCGGCCCCCTTTCCCTCCAGAGATTCTCTTGTGCTAAGCCCTCCCTTGCCCAGAGTGAGGAGGACCTGGAGGCCTGGACCTGGAGGTCTGGCCCGACTCGCCACTCCCCTCCTCCAGCAGCCCTTCAGGAAATCCTTCCCTCCCTCTCCTTCCTGCTTCTGGGCCTCCCTGCCCGCCTGAGCCCCACCCGCATCATTCTCGGAGGCGCAGGGGACTGCCACCCACGTCAGTGTGCCCCTTGCTCGACTTAGGTTGACTTTCAACTTTTCACTTGGGCGAATCTCAACTCCCCTGATGGACTGTGAATTCCTCAGTGGCAAAGACATCTACCTCACACGTCTTTGAATCCCCCATGGTGTCCTGCATATGGTGGTCTCTTTGACTACCGCCTAGCCTTGGACCAGCTCCCAGCCTCGATCCAGTCGCCTTGCACCTGCCCAGCTGAGTATTCCAAAGTAGAGCAACGACACTTAAAAACTTTCAATGTCCTCTCTTCCTCCCCACCCAACCTGGGCAGGAATGGCAAATAACTCCTACCACAATACCACCCTTATCACTACTCTCAACCCGCACTGGTAGCAGACATCACCAGTCGATCCCAGACTCAATTCCATCTGAGCTCTAGCAGGGTCTCACAAGATTGTCAACTGAGACCTCTGGTCACTACCAGTAACCCAGGGTTGGAAGGAAGAATAAAACCTGTTCACTAGTCTTGGCCTCAAGGACAAGGTCCCCACCCTTGACGTGGCTCACGAGATCCTCCATCATCTTCCCCTGCCTCCTTCTCCAGCTTCAACTCCTGATATTCCTTTCTGCTCTTTACGTTTCAGCCAACAGAACTAGAGTGTTCCCAAACACATGCCCTTTCTTGCCTCTGCACCTTTGGGTAAGCTGTTCCTGCTGCCTGCAATGCCTTCACCCGATTCTCTACCGGGCTGGCTTCTTGTTCTACAAGATTGGTTCGGTTCAGACATCGTGTCCCCAGGGGGCCTTCTGGGATCTCCACTATCCCAGCCTGCGTTCCCACAGCCCCCGGGCTTCCCTCTGTCACGGCCCCCACCACACCACCATCTGTTAGATGGTGAGCTCCAAGGCCAGGGGCTGTGCCTAATAGCTTCTAGTATTCTCGGTGCCTCGCACAGGGCCAGATGTCCAGTAAGAGCACAACAAATGCTCTTGTAACTGGCCACGCTCACTGCGTGCTCCCCAAGCATTTACCAAAGGACCGTGGAGCATTATGGAATGGATCTGGCCTGGGCACCAGGAGACCTGGTTTTCGATCTCAGCATTGACAAATCTAGTTGTAGACCACTCTTGGAGCCTCAGTTTGCTCATCTGCTAAATGGGGTAATATTCTCCACCCAGTAAATCCCTCATACGGGGGGCCAGAGAGGCGTCGGGAGGGAGAGGCCTTCTCAATGGGTCGGTGATTATACCCTTTGCCACAGTGGCTACCTGGTTACTCAGCCGGAATCTCCCAGAGGGTAAGGGCAGGCCCCTGGGCTTCTTTCACTCACGCCGCCACTCACTTGAACCCCAGGAAGAGGATCTGCAGCCAGAGCCAGGAGAGCAGCAGCAAGATGGCCATGGTGGGGAAGGCAAAGCCGAACCAGGATGCAAAGTTCACCACGTTGCCGTTTTGGGGGAAGAGCCTGAAGAGGGATGTGGGCTGTCGCACGATGTGGCCTGTGACCGCCCAGCCCCAGGTGCCTCCCCGCGCAAGGGCAGACCCCCCGCCCCTCTCTGCCCGCAGTCACTCACGAGTTGACTTGGCCTTGCAGCACCAGGTTAGGCGTGGTGCCGGTCAGCGTGGCAATGCCCCCGATGCTGGCCGCGTAGCACACGCACAGGCTCATGCCCTGGCTAAAGCGGAGCTGCTCCTGCTGCTGTCCCGTGGGCTCTGGAGACGCGGCCGGGGCAGGCAGGACCTGCCCGCTATCTGGGAACGAAGGCAGTTCAGCTGGGGGTGGGCCTTGTCTGTGAGCAGCCTAGACCCGCGCTGGGGGTAGAGGGGGTCGGGGGCAGAGGCTGCGTCCAGGTCTGCAAGGGCTTGCACTCCCTGGAATCTCATGCTGGGTCAACCCTCAGACAGCATCTGGCCCAACCTGTCTCTTGAGAGAGGGAAACTGAGGCACAGAGAATGTGAAAGGATCACCCAAAGTACGCAGGACGAAGGGAGCCTGGGTCCCTGACAGCCCACCCAGACTCCAGCTCTCTGCCTCCCCGGGTGACCTAGCATCCTGTTTGGCCCTGCACTGAAGGGAGTCTCAGAACGTGGGACTTTTCATTTTGGAACTAGGGACAGGGGCACCTGGGTGGCTCAGTTGGTGGGGTATCTGCCTTCAGCTCAGGTCATGATCCTGGAGTCCTGGGATTGAGCCCCACATGGGGCTCCCCGCTCTGTGGGGAGTCTGCTTCTCCCTCTGCCTCTGCCTCTCGTGCTCTCTCTCTCTCAAATAAATAAAAGAAATCTTAAAAAATAAATAAAATAAAACAGGGATAGTCTTGGGCAAACCAGGACAAGTTGGTCGCTGCACCTGAACGCTCCAAGATGACCACCCTGCCATGGATGTCACCTCAGACCCTCCCCAGGAGCTGGGCACGAGGGGGGCGGTTGGGGCAGGGCGGGGTCGAGCTTCACCTTTCTCAGCCAGCTTGGGCTCTTCCTTCTGGGAGCTGGCCTCCTGGAGTTCGAAGGTGGGGTTGTCGCAGCCTTCCTCCACGTCCTTGCCGGTGGGCCTCTTGTGCAGCTGCTGGAGAACGGCGTGCGCGATGGGCACCATCATGGCCGTGGTGGCCGTGTTGCTGATCCACATGGACAGGAAGGCCGTGACCAACATGAAGCCCAAGAGCAGCCTGGGGACAGACGGCGACCGTCGGACGCGCCGGCTGGGGCTCCGGGGCCCCTTCAGGGACCGGGTCCCCCGCACCCTGCCCGCTCCAGGCTCTCCAGCCCTGGTTGGTGGGAACTCACAGGGCGGGCCGCACCCCAATGATGAGGAGCACACGGAGAGCGATGCGTTTGTGCAGATTCCAGTGCTCCACGGCAATGGCCACCAGCAGCCCCCCGACGAACAGGATGTTGCTGTCCTTAAAATACTCGACGCAGACCTGGCGGGCAGGGACAGCTGAGGGGCAGGAAGGGGTCTCTCCCTGCCCCTGGCCTCACAGGCTACAGTCGCTGACATTCCCACGAACAGGGGCTGGGCTCCTGGGCTCTCGGAACCAAGTGGAAATGGTCTTTGGATTATCTTCCGTTTAAAATTAACCAGGTTCTGGGGCGCTTGGGTGGCTCAGTGGGTTAAGCGTCTGCCTTCGGCTCAAGTTATGATCCCAGAGCTCTGGGATGGAGCCCCACGTCAGGCTCCCCGCTCAGCGGGGAGCAGGCTTCTCCCTCTCCCGCTCCCCCTGCTGTGCTCGCTCTCTTTGTCAAATATATAAATAAAATCTTTAAAAAAAATTAACCAGGTTCCTCTCTTCCCGACAAACCCCTTCTTTCTCCCCTCAGAAACGAGTGGGAGATAAGCTAGCCTGATTCCAGTCATGTCTCAAGCCATTGACTGGGGGATAGAGAACTTAGTGCCGACTCTACAAAGTAGAGCAGCGGGTCTCCGAGTGTGGTCCAGAAGCCGGCATCGTCCCCGACCTGGAGCTTGCTGGGCACGAAATGCTCAGGCCCTGCCCCGGATCTACTGACTTTGAAACTCTGGGGTAGGGCCCAGCAGTCTGTGTTTTCACCAGCCCCGCAGGTGGTCCTGAGACAGGCACGCTCATGCCTACGTTTCAGAGCCTTTGACCCAGGAGAATACAAGTTCTTTAGCTGACTTTCAAGGACCCCTTTCCTGAGTCACCAGGCCTTTCTACCTCCCTGGCCTACACCTGATCCACTTTGAACGAACTCTCCACACCGACCATGCACTTGGCATTTCTAGAGTGCACCCTCACCCGCCCCTAGCCCCGTCATCCTCTAGCTGACTCCTCCCTTAGTGCTCCCTGACCTGCCAAGCAGAGGCAAGGACTCCTCTTCTGTGTGCTCTGTGATGAGACTTTCTCCATCACTGGTGTTTTAGGGCAGAACCCCTCCATACCAGGAGCCTTACCTCAGAGGCATCCATTATGCCCATCATGGGGTACAGGACGATGGGGAAGAGGGCGGTGACAGCCAGGGGCAGAGCCTCCGTGCACCAGAAGAGCGCCATGAGGATGATGGAGTAGGCACAGTAGGATTCCTGCGGGCGGGAGGGGAGTAGCAGAGCGGTTGGAGGGATAGGCCTGTGTCCCAGGGTCATGGCACCTCTTGCCCCCAGAGAAAACAGGCCATTTGCAACAGTGTGGGGAGAGCTGCAGAACCCACAGTCATTGATTCCTGAGTCCAAGGTCCCATTTCAAAACGGAAAGAAAAAACAAAGCAAGGCACTCACCACCTTGTCTTTGACCTTGGGGAGGCCAGACATTATAATCCAGCCACACAGGAGGGACTGGAGAGCCTAGATTTGGGTATCAGGACCCACCCAGCCCGAGGGGACTGCAGGGGGCCAAAGTGAGGATCCCCTAGATGAGACTGGGGCCTGGCCAATGTGGATGGACTCCTGCCTGGCACCCTGGGCTTCCCTGGCTTTGTCAGCGCCTGTAAGAATCTATTTGTATGATGATGCAATTAATGTTAGTCCCCTCTCCCAGAAGGGGAGCTCCAAGAGGACAGAGTTGGTTTTGTGGCCACTGGGTGCTTAGAGCTCAGGACCCAGCAGGCTTCAGAGCAAATCTTTTCTGAATGAATGAACCAATGGGAAGTTTTGGAATAGTGGGAGGTCCCCTTCCCAGGAGGCCTGGCATGACCACAGCATCACACAATTCCGGAAGATGCCATACACATTTACAGAATATATGAAAGGTTCATTAATCCCCGAGTTGTGCAGGGAATTGGGGGGAAACCCTGAGTCATTGTCTTATAAGTCTTGGGGTACCAGAAACTCTCCTTTCTTTCACGGGGCCCTCGAGTCTAGAGAGGCCTGACCTCAGACCTGGGAGGGGACCTGGGGCAGAAATGGAAGTCAAACAATCAGCCTCCAGTGTCATGGGGCCACCGGAGGGCAGGCAGGTGAATCATTAGCTAGAGGGAGGCCTTTTGGGGCACCGGCCCACTCTTTGCCGAAGGGGCTGCGGGGCTTCGTACTGGGACAATGGACTGGGAGGCCTCTCCTCTCTCACCTGTCTCAACTGCCCTGCCCCTTCTTGTTTTTTTCACCTGATTCTGGGCTGTATGCACCCCAGAGTACCTCTTGCCCTTCGTGCCCTGGCGCTTGGGGAAGGTCCCTGGTGGTAGCCTGGGGGAAGAGGCAGCTGCTGTTTATGGCGCAACTTTTAGGAGCTGGGTGTCTTCCTGCTGGTGTTACCAGTAACTCAAACAGCCCTGAAGGTGGGTGTGGTGGGCCCAGGATCCAGAGGAGCTTGAGAGGGTAAGCGGTTTGCTCAAGGTCACAGAACTGGGGGGTGGCAGAGCTGGGACAGAACCCATGCAAGGCATCCAAACTGCAGAACTCCAAGGGCGTCTCCCCGGTGTTCTCGGAGAGGGCACCTGGAGTGGAAGGGGACGCAGCCTGGGCTGTGGAGCCACGCCTGCAGGACACCAGGCTCGCTTTCTCATCAGAAAACTTCCACCAGCTCTCCTCACCCTGAAGCGAACTCTTTGGCCCCAGGGGTGGGGCCACCTTGACCTTCGCCCAGAGACCCAGCCCTCCTTCTCCCCCAGCGGGAGGCCGGCTCTGCTGAGGTTGCTGTTCTCAACCACTTCCTCACCTACGATTGCGATTGCGAGGATTGCGGGGCTGGTTACTGATCTCCCCGGGGCTAAGGGCAGGCCGGCCCTTCTGGACCCTGGCATCCCCTCCCCCCAGCTAACTCGGAATTCTCTGGCCGGAGACAAGGAGGGGGCTGGGGTGCACAGTCACTGCTGATTCAAGAAGAAAGAGCTGCTAACAACAGCAGAAGTATCCTGAGGACTTCGTGCCAGGCCCTGGGCGCCGCATGCTTCGGGGAATTGTCGCATTTCATGGCTTGGTGAGGTAATGACTATTGTTGCCATTTCACAGATGGAGAAAAGAAGGCACAAATGAATGAAGTCAATGGCTCTGCGTCACATGTCCTCAAGGGAAGCCAGGCTGTGTGGTTCTTAAGCCTCAGCTCTGTCTTTCTGCCCTGAGCTTCATCCCCTCCAGTTGGGGGTGCCCTCCAGCTTCAGGTTCACTGTGACTAGTGGGGTGTATGGGCACGGGCTGGGGCTCCAGATTCAAACAGAGCTGTCTTCCCTGGGGCCTGCTTTTTTCTGCCATCAAGCTCCGGGCATGTAAACCCAAACCCCAAACCTTTTGAGCCCCCATTTCCGTGCTCCAGAGAGAGCTGTTAATAGTTAACCCGCCCCTGTAAGCTCCAGTCTGTGGCTCCCCTACCCCTTTTACAACTTCCCTGAGTCCCTCTCCTCATCCCCGGTCTCTGGATCAAACCCAAAACCGGTATCGAAGTCCCATCCAGAAGCCTCCTCTGGCCCCGGGAGCCGTGGCCCCGTGTCTCCAACCCATCCTCCTGGGCAGTCTTGTCCGGCTGTAGCATAACTTGCTGACCTGTTCTTCCTGGGTCATAGGGTTCTTCACCGGGGCATGGAATTCCAAGGAATCTGAGGGAAAACTATTTCATCTTTACACTAACATCTAACTCAGGCTCTAAACAGAGGCACCAAAGCCATACTGCGGTGAGTAGTACGATGGGTGATTTTGTCACAAAGGCCCTTGATCGTGGCCATCAGCTGTCAGGTACGTGCACAGATAGGCTGGTGCTGTTATCTCAAAATGTATCTCAAAATATTGTTTCTATCCACTTGTTTTGGCCTTATGGTAGCAATTCAACACTAGATCTTACTTAATGCATGAGTAATCACCTATATTGGCTTTTTCATATTTTTATTACTGTATTTCAAAGTAACTGGTTTCCTTGGTAATCCCATACACTTCATTTTGTGCATTTTAAAGCACTATTCTGAGAAGGGTCCATAGTCTTCACCAGACGGCCAGAGGCGTTCATAGTTCAGAAATGGGTTGGAGTTCCTAAACGAGGGGGGCGACTGGGTGGCACAGTCGCTTAGACTCTTGGTTTTGGCTCAGGTTGTGATCTCGGGGTCGTGAGATGGAGCCCCACGTTGGGCTCGACGCAGTGCCACTCTCCCCTCTACCCCTCCCTCTGTGCTCTTTCTCTCCCGAATGAATGAAATAAATCTTTAAGGAAAAAAAAGAATCCCTGGACAAGCTTTTCAGCTACCTCCATTTTGACCTCAATCTGTACTTTCTAATTGATTAAGTTCTTCTTCTTAAAAAAAAAAAAGATTTATTTATTTGAGAGAGAGAAAGAGAGGGAGCACGGGGGGTGGGCAGGGACCGAGGCAGAGGGAGAATCCCAAGCAGACTCTGCGCTGAGCATGAAATCCTACGAGGGGCTCAAACCCACAACCTGAGCCAAAACCAAGAGTCGGATGACCAGTCGACTGAGCCATCCAGGTGCCCCTAAGTTCTTCTTTCCAGCTTATCTCTTATCTCAGGCAAAAGATGCAGGCAAAGCATCCCGTGATGGAAACCAAAACTCCCCCCCCCCCAGGCAACGGGGACTGCCCCGGCCCAAAACTCCCCCCCCCCCAGGCAACGGGGACTGCCCCGGCCGCAGCAAGAACCTTCATGATTGACCCCAAGATGGTGGTCAATCTGCCCTTTCCCGCCCACCTGCAGGACCTTTCCCTTGTCCCACGTGTTCCTTATATAAACCTGGAGGTACGTTCAGCACTTCGGAGACCGTCTTTGAGACGCTAGTCCGCTGTCTTCTGGGTGCCGGCCTCGCTGAAATAAATTCCTTCCTCGTTTCGCCACCACTCGTCTCTCTGCTTTTGGGTTTTGTCGGCGGTGGGTGGCCCCACCTGGTCTGTTTGGGGCCCTCACAGCCAGGTGCTCTTGCTCCCTTGGGCCCCACTTACATCCCTGCCTTAAAGTGAAGGGAAAGAAAAAAATGACCTAGCACCCGCGATTGTGGCTTCTCTGAATCACCTCGGGAACTTCCTAAACTTCCAAGTCCATCTCCAAGTGGAATTCCTCTCGCCGGGAGCAGGGGTCTACAAGGCCCAGTGATGCAGTGTGAGCCAGAATGAGGAATCGACAGAGGTCAGGCATGCGTAGCTGGGTGGGCGCTCTGCCTACCTTCTCTCTCGTTTCCTCCTCACATCTCCGTGGGGCAGTGGTTCTCGCTCCTGCCGCTGAGGGAGGAACCTGGACTGGCCAAGCCTCGCTGGCAGCCTATGGCGTGGGACCCTGTGAGCTTACGCTCTGGCCACTGGCAGCTCCCCAGGGCTGCTGGCAGCACACAACTCCACACGCCAACCGATACGCATAGCCTGCACTGCTGTCCGTGGTGGCTCAGCTAGCAGCAGGGAAGAGTTTTTTTCCCTGGCAGCTAATGCTTCTTGCTCCCTCTGTCATTCCCTCCCCCTTGCCCAGGCCAGCAGGGGAGGTGCTCCCCAGCTCTGTGCCTTGGCTGAGGATTTGCTCCTCTCTCGGTATCTGTTTACAGGCTCCTGAGGACAGGGAGTGAGTCTTTTCACCTCTCTGTCTCACCCCTGGCTCTTTGGCTGGTGCTGACCCGAGTGTGAAATCTTCCTTTCTCACTTGTGCCACCCCCACCCCCACCCCGGGAAGTCCCTGCTATTGGGAGCCCCTGGGGGGCAAGCCCTGGGCCCCTCAACTGTTCATCAGGCACTCATTGGACAAATACCCTCTCCACTCCAGGTCTGTAGTCCTGCTGGTTCTATTCCTCAGATGCCCCCATTGACTTCTCTCCAGCCTCAGCCACCAGCCTTGTCTAAGCCCCAGCATCTGTCACCAAGACTCCTACAAGATCTCCTCATTCACCTCTCTTCCTCTCTTGCCCAAGAAATCTCTTCTCCTTGCTGCCTGCAGAGTGATCTCGGGTCACCACCAACCCTCCCCAGTTCACCCCAATCCTCCAGCATGGACACACTCACCTTAGAGCAGCTCAGATACCTGCAGAGTATCCATCCCACTGCTCTCAGGAGAAGTTTGGGGCTCATTTGAGCCTCTCTTCCTTGCTCTCTGCTCCAGCCACACTAACCCTCTTCCAGTTCCTCAAATACTCCATCCTCCTCCCAGCCACAAGGCCTTTGCACACACATAATTTCCTGTCTTCCCACTTTGCCCAGTTGATGTCTACTCATTCTTGAGATCTCAACTCAAGTATTCCTTTTTCAGGGAATCCTTCATGGGTTCCAGACTCAGTTGTATTCCCCGTTTTCACCCACTGTGTACCTCCCCTGTACCGGTTCTGCATAGCACTCATCACAGGCTATAATTAAACAGTTCGTTTCATGAATATGGTGAACATCAACCTTTTTCATCAGACCATACTCTCTAGGGAGCTAGGCCCGAGTCCATGTCTGCCCACCCCATCGGGCACCTACACGGAGTTGACAGTGTGAATGCATGAATGAGGCATGAGTCAGGCTCAGCCCTGGTGCTCTGGGAGTCAGTGCCCCCATGTGGGCTGGCCCCTAGGCCCGCGGTGGGCAGGCTGCCCTGCAAAGCCAACAGTGGACAGAAGAGAGAAATGCTCAGAGGGCTTCCAAACCCCAGGGTTGGCAGCTTGCTGCTTCTGTAATGGGAAACACAGGTCAGAGGTCAGCAAACCCGTGTGCCCAGGCCCAGCTTTATGGCTGTGTCCTTGCACAAGTTATGTCACCTCTCTCAACTTTGTCTTTCTTTCTTTCTTTTTTTTGGTAAGCAACACTGATCATTTCCAGCTGTACACACGTTTACCTCTTTTATATGGTTTCCTTATCTGCAAATGGGAATAAAAGAAACAGCTGCCTCACTGGGCTGTACAAGGATAAAGGATGTGAATATGTCATGAGGGGCCATCGATGGCAGTGAGCAGATGGTGGGGTTAGTGTTGGGAGATGAATGTACTCCCCGGGCCCCTGCGGAGCCAGAATGGATTCACGAGGCATGCATGGAGACAAAAGTTCCAGAGAGTCTGGGGCAGACTCTGGGCCCGGGGTGTGGGCAAGGTGTGGGACCTGTGGGCATCATGGCCTTTACCCGTGACGGGCACAGAGCAGCCTGTGGCTGTTGGGCTCTTGGGCAGCTGCAAATATGCCTGTAGTCTCAGAGCTATCACGACTTACCCTCCTGGTGATTGAAGGTTAACCCAGGGAGGGAGGATGGCCTGGCACACAGGGGGTGACCCCCACTGCCCCTGTGTCCCCGGTAAGTAGGGATGCCGCTGGTAGTGAGCACTCCCAGGCCTGGGAGTGAGGTGAGGTACTCGGTGGCAGCCAGCCAAGAACCATGGCAAAGGCGAGACTGGAGTGGATCCCAGAGGAGAAGGGGCCTTTCCTTTCCCGAGCCTCCGTCTGTCTGGGCTGAGGAAGGCTTCCAGAGGGGACACTGAACGGGTGTTGAGGGATGAATAGGAGTTCAGTAGGTGGGTGGGCAAAACGCTGAGGTGGGGGAGTGCGCAGAGAGGCAACAGATCCAGGCATAAAAGATCTTGATGCCTTCTTGGAGGGGCGTATTGCTTGGAAAAGGCCTTGTCTGCCCTGGGGGAGATCTAGGACTTGATCTGGAAGACAGTGCTGAAAAGTGAGGCCCTTTAAGGGTTTTAAGAGGAGAGAGTGACACAGTCAGGTTACTCTAATGCTACTCTATGTGATTTAAAAAAAAATTTATATATTTTATGGGGAACTTGGGTGGCTCAGTTGGTGAAGCATCTGCCTTTGGCTCAGGTCATGATCCCAGGGTCCTGGGATGGAGCCCCTCATTGGGCTCCCTGCTCAGCAGGGAGATGGCTGCTTTGTCTCCCTCTGCCTCCCTGCTTGTGCTCTCTCTGTGTCAAATAAATAAATAAATAAAATCTTGGGAAAAAATTTAAAAAAAGATTTGATTTATTTTAGAGAGAGAGCATACATGAACAGGGGGAGAGGGAGAGAGAGAATCCTAAGCAGGCTTCATGCCGGTGCAGAGCCCGACTCGGGGCTCAGTCTCACCACCCTGAGATCATGACCTGAGCCAAAACCAAGAGTCTGATGCGTAACCGACTGAGCAGCCGCCCAGGTGCCCCATCCCCTATGTGATTTTGAAAAACATGTGCACAAGTGTTTGTATATATGTGGGAACATCTCTGATTCAGGGATTCTTACCCTTTTTCCGTACCAGGGTCCCCTTGGCAGCCTGATGAAGCCCTCCGACTCCTTAGAATAATGTTTTTAAATACATGAAATGCATAGAATGCATTAAAATGCATAGAATTATAAAGGAAACCAATTATATTGAAATACGGTTATTAAAATATGAAAAATGGACAAAGTGATGATATATGTTACCCTGTCTCAGCTAATAAGACCTTCACTGGCTAACGGTTACTGTAATCGCAAAGCCACGAGGAACAGAAACAGCATTTCGAGGTACTTGCACCAGCTTTAATGCAATGGGACAGTGTCCGTGATTTCTCCTGGCGGCAAAATCAAAGATATGGTTAATGCTACTGTGATTCGTTATCTACGTTCATAACAGAAGAAGTACTAAATTTTCTTCAGAGGTTATTGACAATAAAATATAGGGCTTTTCCATCCAGGTTCACAGAGTTCCTGAATTCTCCCCACAGATTCCCAAGGATGAGGGTCCCTGCTCTGGAGGGTGGCCCCCATGCTGCCACTGAGGCTGCCCCCTGGAGGGGCACGGGGACGAGGGTGGGAGCAGGACCTCTCCGTTTCACTGTTCGGTACTGTCAGATGTCAAACGATGTGAGTGTGCCATCTGATTAAATACGTACATCATCTAAAGAGGAAAACAGGGGGGCGCCTGGGTGGCTCAGTGCGTGAAGTGGCTGCCGTTTGGCTCAGGTCATGATCTTGGGGTCCTGGGGTAGAGCCCTGCATTGGGCTTCCTGCTCAGCGGGGAGCCTGCTTCTCCCTCTCCTCCCCTCTCGTGTTCTCTCTCGCTATATCTGTCTGTCTGTCTGTCTGTCTCTCAAATAAATAAATGCTATATCTGTCTGTCTCTCTCAAATAAATAATCTAAAAAATTTTTTTTAAAAAGATGAAAATAGGGAGCTTATACCCGCTATAATGTGGCTGATGAATTGGAAGACACAGGATGAGAGGCTGGGAGGCCCCAGGAGGCCCTAGGAGGCCGTCCTGGGTGTCCAGTGGGCAGGTGACGGGGCTCAGAGCAGGTCATGGCAGTGGAGATAGGAAGGACGGAGTCCAGAGATGGTAGGAGAAGACAGGGTTTGGGTAATGGGTGATGGCTTGAGTAGGAGGAATGGGAGGAGGACAGCCCCACGTGCCTGCCCTGGGTGTCTAGACACACGGCAGTGACCACAAGGAGAGGGAGGGCTGAAAGGATTTGGGGAAGGAGATGCAGAGTACGCCGGGGTGTGTGATATTCGCTCCAGGAATAACAGGCCTGTGCTAAATACCCAACCAGTTCAAGAGACTGACTATGCAAAGGGGACGGTGGCCAGTCCGTATACAAAAATATGTCCTACAGTCTGCAGCAGCCAGCCCGGTAGGCAAACCGCAACCTCTAGAGCAATTGGCCCAAACAGTCCGGATTTGCTCAGAGACTCCCGGCTTTCCTCAGTTTGCCCCCACTCTCTGCCCCCAATCTCTACCCCCACTTCCAACTCTGGACCAGCCAGTGAAAGCCAAATACGCATCCCTGACCAACACACCGGATGCCCTGCTTCTGTCTGTCGGCCCCTCCGGCTTCCCCTGCCAACAGCCTCCAGTCCGTCGGGCGCACCCGAAGAATCCCCGCCCCGCCCCGCCCGCCTGTGAGGCTCTGCTGAAAGCGAGCGGTGGTGGCTCCCTGCCCGCCTTTCCTCTGCCCGATCTCATCCCGAGATCTTTGTTTGTTCCTGCACCGCGATGTGAATGAGTTTGTTGCATCATCGTCTAAGAGGCCAAAGGGAAACAATAGGTTTCTGAGTGTCAGAGAAGACAAACGTGGGGGGAAGAGTCCTGACCTCACAGTTTGGGCTGGGGCCAGCCTGCCTGGGCCCACTGAAAAGCAAAACAGCGGCAGGAGTGACGGAGCAAAGCATTCACATGCTCCGTGGGTTCGATCCCCACAACAGCCCAGGCCTCGCTGCTGGATGGGCAAGGACATAATTAGATAATTTGGGAACAGAGTCCAGACTGGAGAAACGTCTTTCTCCTCCAGGCGTGCCCCTGGCCTTGGAGGCTGGGTCCTTCTAATCCTACTCCCAGGGCCCCTAGAGGCCAGAAAACCTGTCTCTGGGTGGACTGGAGAGACAATACCTCACTGCTCTCGTGCGGGTACCAGCTGCACCTTACCTTCCTGATTCGCAGGTGGGAACACCGAGCCCCCCTCACCTAGACAACAGCCCCTGCGAACAGAAGTCGTCTCTGGAAAACAAATCAGGAGTCCACGCAGTGCCTGGGGCTAGCTGTGCTTTCCCGGGGCTAGGAATTCAGAGGGGAGGCAGAGGGCGCAGGGGGCCACCGTGTACCGAGCCCTGGGTATCGGGGACCCTCCGTACTCAGGTTCTCTGGTTCTACGAGCAGCCCCTTAGAGAGGAGAGGAGAGGGTTGGGGAGGTCACACAGCTGTACGTGCCACAGAGTGGATTTGGACTCACATCTGTCTGGCTCCCAAATCCCTGTTCTGTTCCTTGGACTCTGCCTTCTGGACCAAGAGCCGGGAGTTTCAAAAGATAGAGGCGGACCCCAGAACGGAGGTCCAGATTCCACGTTCGGTCTTCATGCCCAAAGTGAATCATCTGAGTCCTGCTCCGTCTCTGGGGCTCAGGAATAGCTTTGAGTCAGGGTATTTTAATTACACGGTCTTAGAGCTCACGTGGCAGGCAACACAGCGTACTGCTCGCAGAGTCTAGGAGTGCAGCGGCTGATTCAGATTAAGTAGTTCTGCCTTCTGTGCTTCCTGTAAATACAATCTGGATTGCAGCTAAGCTCTGTCCTGGCAAACCCTGTGCCCCTAGGAGACTGTTTTTCCAGATGGTCCCATGGAAGGGGGTACCTGCATTTTTGACCCTAAAAACCCTCACTCCTTCCCCCGGCCTTGCAGGGCTGACAACACTGGCTGCCCCCCTCCCCCCCTGCCTCTCTACACCATCTTCTCCTCGCTCAGCTCCCCATGCCACGCTGGCCTTGTTCATCCCTCCAGCTTGCCAAGCTCGCTCCTGGCCTTGGGCCTTTGCACTCCGTGTTCTGCCTGGGCGGCTCTGTGCTCAGAGCTGTGCTTGACTGGCTCTCACTTGTCACTCAGGTCCGAGGGTAAATATCCTTGCTCCGGGCGGCCTTCCCTGACTACCCTGTCCCGAGCAGCCGGTCCCTAAGCCACAGTCACAGCCTGTCCTACGGTTTTCACAGCATCTGCTTCTGCGTGTCTTTCCAGCCCCATCCGCCTGCACCTAAACAGTGCTCCTGACATAGTTCTTGCTCCCTGATGGGTGAGCGAGGGGGCGAATGCACGGATGCGTGTGAGGGTTAGGGCCCAGCCACGGCGCTGCTTCGCCGTCCGGTTGCAGGGCTCGGGGAGCAGTGAGGAGGCCTCGGGCCCCGCTGTACCTCATCCCCTGGGACCACCAGAGGACGACGAACATTTCCAGGATTCGGTTGCTATTTCTAGAACACACCCGACGATTCCAGCCCCTACGCCTTTGCTCCTGCAGTTGCCTTCACCCGGCCTGCCCACTACGGATGCTCTGTTGGCGTCTCACTCAGCCCTCAAGGCCCAACTCAAAGGGCACTGCGTTGGGTTCGCCGGGACTCAGTGGGAAGAATTCACTCCCTCCTCTGAACTCCTCTGCCTTCTGGCTGTACTTCTGTAAACACATGTTCCTCTGACAACAGCCTGAGGGCAGAACCCTGTATTCCTTTTCCGTACCCCCTAGCACAGCGAAGGAGCTCAACAGACATCCCCGACCGCAGCGCAGTGGGAGGACTGGCTGATGGCTGGATGGACGTGAGGGTAGGTGGCTCGCAAGAGGTGACTCACAACGGGGCCAGCAGCCTGTATCTCTGCGCAGCCTCGGGCAGAGACCCCCAAGGCCAGGTTCCAGTTTAGACTTTGCCTTTCTCTAGCTGGGACTTGAGACAAATTGCTACTCTGGGCCTCAATTGATATGTCTGTAAAATGGGATAATAGTAGTACCCTCACAGTAACTCAGAGGTTATTGAGAGACTGAAATGGGTTAGTGCTTTGACGCCCTTGGCACCATGACCAGTACATAAAAAATACTCAATAAATGTGAACCGTTCCAATACAGACACCTGTCTGAGCCTTGCCTGGGACTCTTCCTTCCCACTGCAGGGGTGGGGGGCATGGAGGTAAGCTTGGGGACTCACTGCGGACAGCAGGGACTCCACACAGGGTCCTCTTTGCCCACAGTCACGCATTCATTCGGCAAGGGTTTGTTGAGCCCCTGCTGTGTGCCAGGTCCTGGGAATTCCGCGTGGAAAAAGACAGAGCCCCTGCTGTCAGGGAGCCTGCCCTAGTGTAGGGGGGTCAGAGAGTAAATGGAAAAGAGACAAGGGCGCTGTTTCTGACAGTGAAAGTCCTTCACATAGAACAACAGGGTTTCCTAATAGGGCAGGACTGGCGGTGGTCAGAGAAGGCTTTTTCTGAGGGGATGGATTGAGGCTAAAACCTAAGGAGTGAGAAGCAGTCCTCCGGGAAAGAACATTCCAGGCAGGGGGATGAGCAATTTGAGGAGCACGGAGAAAGCTGGTGAGGCTGGAGAAGAGTGAACGAGAAGGAGGATCTGAGGCCTTGGGGACCACAGGGGCTCCAGGGCTGGGGCCCTGGGGACTCCTGCCTACCCTAAAAGGTTTGGATTGTATTTCGAGTTTGACGGGAAGCCTGCGGAAGGGCTTCCACAGGGTACTGGTTGGGTGAAGAATGGTCTGGGGAGGGATAGGGAGAGGAGAGAGATGATGGCGGCCTGGACCCACTTGGGAGGCAGTGGCAAGCACTTCCGTGCAGAGTATTTCGTGGATCTCGAGTCAACAGGACCTGCTGGTGCATGTGGAAATGAAGGACAAAGAGGAGTCAGGAATGGCTCTGGGGTCGCCGGGCTGGCTCCGTGGGTAGAGCATGCGACTCTTGATCTCGGGGTTGTGAGTTCGAGTCCCACGTTGGGTGTAGAGATTACTTAAAAATAAAATACTTGGGGGAAAAAAAAGAAAGAAGGACTCAGAAGTAGACAGCTGAACCACATCTTGCTAAGACGGCAGGAAGAGCCAGTTGGAAAAGATGAGCAAAGCAGCGTTGTTTTGGTGGTAAGTGTAGAAACATGGGCTCTTTAAAAGAGAAGATTCAGGAGCAAATGTCCTGGGTTAGCTGGGTAATACTGAGTTTAGGGCTGGGGTTAAGACCGCGGAGTTGTCCCTATGGAGACAGCAAAAGTCACTTAGGGGGAGAGTGGGAATAGGGAGGGAGCTGAGGGGTGGAGGGGGTGTGGACGTTACCCTCTTGGAGCCTGGAGCTGTCTTAAGGAAAGACACGCAGACTTCAAGGCCTTTGATCTTGAGACAGAGAAAGTCGGCCTCTGTGGAGGGGGTGTGGGATTCAAGGAGGGTCTGTTTGTTTGTTACGGGGAGAGATTGCAGCTTGTGTGTGTTGATGGGAGAGATTAGGGGAGAGGGGAAAATTGATGAGGCTGGAGAGGGGATAATTACGGGAGCAAAGTCCTTGAGAGGAGCTGGTTTCCAGGGCCCGGCGGAGGGGCTGGACTCCACAGGTAGGACCGGGAACAGTTCATCCGAATCGGGACAGGGGCGGTGGCCTCTGTGAGGCCAAAGCAGGCAGTAGGGCGGGGTGCGGCACAGGGCAAACAGGGGCTCCCCACACCTAGCCCTCCCGCCAGGAGGCCTGACTTCTCCTCCTGCCTCAGGCTTTCCTGTGTGACCTTGGGCAAACGGCTCCTCTTGCTGGGCTGTACTTCCCTGAGGAAAATGGGAATCAGGGTCCCTGTCTGTCCTTCCTCCTGCGGTTGACATACTTGGCCCATAGTGGCTGAAAACCCGTCGGATGGGTCCCCAGCACAGAGCTGGCCCTGGCTTAGGCCAGAGAAGAGGGTCATCTTAAAGGTCAGCCAGGCCTTGTCACTTTCCAAGTGTCAGGGGCTCAGGAGCTGTGCCACGGCATCCCCCATTCTCTCACCCCTTTGGGTTACCGGGAACAAAAAGCCTGCCTCGATTTCCCTTTTTGTGACAAAAGGATGAAAGTGGCTCAGTGGGCAGTCCTGGGGCTGTGGGGTGGGGCCAGGGCCAGGATTCTGTCTCCGCAGCCCGGAGGAAGCAGGGTGTCGGTAGACAGCGCAGGCTTCGGAGCTAGACTGCACCCCCAGCTCTGCCACTTTCTGTGACCTACCAGAGGGACCTGCACTTTGAAGCTTGAGCTTCAAGACCCTCTTCCTGAACTGACCCTTCCCCAAAACCCCATAATTTTAGATTCATAACTGTATGCTCCTTTACTTACAAGGGGGCCTCCAAAGGGTATTATAGGCAAGCTCCGTGAAACCCGGATCTGCCTTGGGATTTGGGTAAGTGACTTAACCTCACTTTTCCTATCTGTACAATGGGATAGTCAGGCTTGCCTCTTAAGATGAGAGGAAGGATCCAGCGGGAGAAGGGGGAAGATGAGAGGAAGGGTTACTGGGTGCACGGCCCAGGGTATGCGGTGGGGGCTCCAGTAAATGGGAGCCAAAGTTATGGCTTCTGCTGCTTGGTGGAGGGAGGCAGGAGGCTGCGGGACCTCTCCCTCCATCCAGGGTGTGCTGTCTATGGTGCCCACTGGCAGTGGTCCCGTTGTCCAGTTCCTACCCCTCTCCCTCAGCTGACTTAGCCCTTGGGATCAAGGGTGAGCTCTTTATCTTTCTGTTTACATTCTTTTTTTTTTTTTTTTAAAGATTCTATTTATTTACTTGGGGGAGAGAGCGGCAGAGGAAGAGGGAGCCCGATGCAGGGCTCGATCCCGGGACCCTGGGATCATGACCTGAGCTAAAGGTAGAGTCTTAACCGGCTGAGCCACCCAGGCGCCCCTGTGTTTACACTCTTAAAGGCACAAACTGCCGGAAGCCAGCTTCCTCCTACTCCCTTCCCACCCGGCTCCAGCGGCCAGCCCCACTCAGGGCCCGCGGAGCCCAGCAGGGCTGGCCGAGCATACAGTAGGCAGATAACCGCAGCCGCCTCCACCTGCACCCCCTTTACGGAACTGGCTCCCTATCTTCCAAGGCAGCAGATTCGACTGCACCGAAGCAATTCACCTCGGGCTGCTACTCCTGGGTGCCCAGCAAAAGCCCCCTTTGACCTCTTAACCCTCAGTCTCAGGAGGGCCAGGAGGTCACAGCCTCATTTTCAGGACAGGGAGGGATGAGGAAACTCTGCTGGTCCCAAGGATGCCCAGCCCTCGTCCGGACTGCCCTCCCCTGTCCTTCCTCCACCCCTTTGGAGCCAAACCCTGAGTCCTTACCTTGGTGGGGACGAGGATGGGCAGGGGCAGCAGTAAAATGGGCAGAAGGAACACAAGCAGGTAGATGCGATAGGCCCACAGGCCCTGCCAGCAGGTGGCCATGGTGTGGACCCGCAAGGGCTGCCGGAGCCGCCGCCTCCGGGATCCACGGAGCTGAAGGAGCGATGCCGCAGGTAGGCGGCTGGCCAGGGCCAGCTTATATAAAGCTGGTTGAGTGTTAACCATTGACCCACCCTGGCAATCAGACTGTTTTGGAGTCCAGGAGGTGAGAGTAAGGAGGAGGGACCTGCGGGAGGTGTAAAGATCAGGAAGACTTTGCAAAGAAAGGAAGCAGGCAAGATCAAGGAATAAAAACAACTTCAGGGTTCTTTCAAGAAGTTAAGCCCAAAGTTAACTCCTTCTGTGCATGGAGGCTGCCAGGGGCTGCCTCTGGAGGAGCTGGAGAAGGAAGGGTGTCTGGGAAGCCCCACAGCAGGCCTCTGCGGGGCAAGACCCCTGGCCCCCTCGCCAGCTCAGCCTCTGCTCGCTCCCTTTATTCCCCCAAAGCTGGTTATCCGCAGAGCAGTTCCTCCTGGGCCCAGTGAGGCAAGCCTGCCTCCAGAGAGGCCTGCCCTCCAGGAGTTTCCAGTCTCAGATTGAGGCCAGCCAATCTGAAGCAAGCCCTCCCCCTCCTCCTCCCAGGGATCAAGGAAACTGTCAAAGTTACCCGTCCTGACGATCTCTTATTTGCTGTGTGACATTAGTCCATCGACTTAACCTCTCTGAATAACCACTTCCTTGTTCTGCTGGAACATTTTCCTATTACGAGGCATAAATGAGACAACCTGTGGTATGTTGATCGTATGGTATGCTGATCAGTTTTTTAAAGTTCTTCCTGGTCCCCCACCCCCACCCCAAAGTGTCATAGAAGACCAGAGAGATCTTTCTCTCTCCATTTGTACATCATCCGTCCATGCATTCACCCATCCCATTCACCAAACAAGGATTTGGCACCAGTTGTAGATTCAGCCCTGTATTCAGTGCCAAGGGTGCAGAAATTCAGATGCTGCTGGTAATAGTGAATATTTGTTTAGCATTTGGTACAAACTGGTTAGTGTACTATTTCATTTACTCTGTAAACCAACGCAATGAATTAGGTGTAACTCCATTTTACAGGTGGGACCACTGAGGCCCCAGGACACAGAGCCAGCCAGAATTCGAACATGCTTTCTGAGTGCCCTGGGGAGGTCCAAAGGCATCCGGGGGCGCCAGGTGAAAGGAGAGAACGAGGAGCGTGGGGCAAGGGCTCCCGGAGAAGGTGACCTGTGAGCTATGCCCTCGAAGCTGTCTCATTTGGTCGCCAGGTTCTGAAGGAAAGATCACTAGCAGAGAAGAGCGAGCTAAGGCCTGCAGGGTGGTGTGTGCATAGAGGTGTTTGCGTTGGAGGGGGCGGGTTGTGGATTGCAAGGAATTGCTGGCGTCTGTGCACCCAGAGCCTCTGTCTCCCGGTGCCGTCACCCTTCCCCCACCCCCTAACTGCACACAGGAGAAATTCGATCCATATTTCCACGATTCTGTTGATGATGCCTGTGTGCCTGGGTAAGAAGGCAGGGTGTCGGGGAAAGTGTTTCAGGATGTAAACATAGCCTGGGCAAAGATGCGGAACCGTGGAGGAGTTTAGAGAACAGAAGGATCTCTGTGGTTGGAATATGGGTTTGTGGGGGGCAGGACTGAGAGCCGATAGCCACATTTCCAGGGTGTTCAACGGCCTGGCCTGGGCTGGTATGCCAATGAGATACTCCTGGAGCCAGTGAGGTCTGTGGGAGAGAGACCCCCAGTCCCTCTATGGAGGGAATCGGGTCACAGGACTGCTGGGGCCAGGCTGGTGGGGAGCTACAGTAGACCGGACAGACTGGCCACCCTCCACCCCTGTTCGGGTTATGGCTTCTCCCCTCCCGCTCAGTTAACACCCCCCCCCCCCCCCCGCCCGTCTGCTTAGGGCAAGGTGAGGAGCAGCCGGGAGGCACAGGACAAAGGGTGTCAGATACCCAAGACAATACCTCGATTTGTCTTAACCCCGAGGTGGCCTCTCCTGTGGCCTGAGGCTCTAGAGAAGCCCCAGGCAGAGCAGGGCTGGGTCTCCTGCAGACAGGAGACATCCAGACTGTGTGTAGTCTGCACCCAGTTACCCAGCTCTCTGTAGGAGGTGTGATGTGGGATCAGAGCAGGGAAGTCACTGACCCAGGGTCACACAGCTTGCGAGTCACTGAGAGAGCATCCAGATTCCTATCCGAGACCGTGCACGCTCTGCCCAGCCCTCCGTGCCCTGGGCCCCGTGATGACACTGTGACAACACTCTGCGTTTCCAAGTGAGAGAGTCACTTTCCCTGAGACACCCACCCCCACCCCAGGCTTCACACTTGCATCCCCCTTCGAAGTCATAGACCCTCGGGACCCTTGCTGCATCCCCAGGAGCCAGGCCCCATCAGTGATCAATTCATCTTAAAGGCACAGTCCTATGGAACTGGAGGGGATTATGCTAAGTGAAGTAAGTCAAGCAGAGAAAGACAATTATCATATGGTTTCACTCCTATGTGGAACGTAAGCAATAGCACAGAGGACGACAGGGGAAGGGAGGGAAATCTGAAGGGGGGGTAGATCACAGAGGGAGATGAACCAAGAGAGACTATGGACTCTGGGAAACAAACTGAGGGTTTCAGAGGGGAGGGGGTGACAGGGTGATGGGTATTGACAAGGACATGTGTTGTGATGAGCCCTGAGCGTTACATGCAACTAATGAATCGTTGAACTCTGTATCAGAAACTAATGATGTACCTACCATATGTGGGCTAACTGAACATAATAAAAAAAAAGGCAGAGTCCTGAGACCAGTGGGGAGTCTCCCCTCAACACTTACATTAGGAGGACTTCCCCCCCACCTGGCGGTCACAACCAGGACCCCCTCCCCCAGCCTTGCTCACTTTGCCCCCCATCATTTCCTTCGGGGGATGCTGCAAATAACTGTTTTGTTTTGTTTTGTCATGCAGCCTAGTGTACTGGAAACAGCTGGGGCGGGCTGCTGTGACTGTCTCTTCAGTCTTTGTGGGACCCTTCCTGTGACAGGCTTGTGCATGATCTCAGGGAGGAGTCCTGACCTTGCACTTGGACCATTGTCCCTTCTGGAGAGGACTACCTGAGAACAGCTGAGAAGGTCCTAGCCGGATAGGAGGTGGTCCCCGACCTACAAGAACCAGTCTATCCTCAGAATCAAGAGGCAGATAAGCTGGGAGGAGAGAGCCATGGCTGGGGCTGGGGCCCAAAGGTGGGCTTTAGGAAGTTCGGACCAGGACGCAGGGGCAGGCATTCAGAGGCCCCTGAGACAACCGGGGTTGAGCAGTAGGGCTTGGAGCCCGCAGGGGCACAATCCAAGTGGTCCCGGAAAGGTGGGAAAGGCTGGACGTGGCGGGGAGCACCAGAGAGGAGTGGTAAAGGCTGAGGCTGCCTGGCCTAAAGGGAGAAGACAGGGTGTGTGGGGGGGCATCAGATCCTTGGCTGAAGCAGAGGGCGTGAGTGTTCTCACGGACAGAGGGGACCGCGGGGAGCAAGGTAGGACAACACACTGCAGCTTTTTTGAGGGTCGCCTGGTGAAAGGTGATATGTGTCCCAGGGCTGGAAGGGCCCCTCCTGGGTGGCTAGCCTGCTGTGAGGCAGGAAGGAGAGATGGAGGGGATCCAGCACTGCGTGGGGGGCAGGCATCTTGCTCAGAGCTCTGAGAATCCCAGACCCAGAATCTGACTCCAGCGGCCCTTGTCTTCTAGTGCCCTTCCACCGGGGCACGTTCGTTTTATCTTTTACGTGTTCCTGTCCCCTCTCAGCACCTTGCAGGCTACTCAGAAGGTGCTTAAACGACCCTATGAGACCTCATCCTTGCGATGCAGGCTGGCCGGGGTTGAGGATGCAGAGGGGGTCCTGCGGAACCAGCCAAGAAGGTCTTTGCCTTCGCGCAGGTTAGAAATCAAACGTGAGCCAAGAGGAAGCGATACGGTTTATTGAAGATAGAAAGCGTACGAGCAGAGCATCAGGGAGGCCCTGAGAGGGAGGGGAGTGACTCTTGTCTTTGCTCGGGGCCTGGGGTTTTTATTAAGGAAGGTGGTCCAGCGCACCCGTGTCTCAGTTATCCAGGAACAAAGACGAGCCTTTAAGTGTCCTCCAGAAGTGACTTATGCCCTAGAGCCAGGGGTCTTGGCGAGTCAGTGGTCTTGGAAAACGGTCATGGATGACCGACGACCCCGTCAGGTCACTCCTTAGATGTTACCTGTTGTGCCGGAAGACTCCAGAGAAATCGTGACCTCCTTGACATGCGTTATCCGTGCTGTAAGGTATGCATGAGGTCGGGGGTGTAGGTCCTGGGAAGACTCGGAGCAGGAAAAGGAGTCAAAACAGCAGTTTTTCACATGGTCCCTTTAGATGCCCTGTCTCATTTGCTTTCCTCTTTGCCTCAGCTCTCATCACTCCTGCCATGACTCCACTCTTTCCAGAGTCTCACCTGGCCCTGCGTTTACTAAGATCCCAGGAGGCGCCTATGCTCTTGCTTCGCTCTTACACATACTCTCCCTGCCTCCCTCTCCCCGAGTTGCTGGTTAAATCTTGTTTACCTTCCAAATCTCAGCCTAAGACTGAACTTCCTTTGCAAATGTTCATTACCAGCTGGAACAGGTCCCCTGCCGAATGCTCTGGAAGACACTATCACAGCACAAGTACATAGGACACTGCATTTCATTCTCCTCCACCAGACTCTGAGTTCCGTGAGGGTAGAATCTGTCCTGTATGACTGTCCCTGTATACATTTTCAACCTCTTGAGTGAATACCCAACAGATACATGTTGAAAGGATGGATGGGTGGATGGATGGATGGGTGGGTGGGTGGATAATGTGACCATGTGATAATTTATAAGGTTCATGCCAAGAGAGTCAAGCCCTCTTTCCATCATGTTCTGGAGCTGGTCTCTGGATCTTTCGATAAAACAATGGGGGCCATTGGTCAGGTAAGAAGGTAAAGAAGTCAACTGGTTTTTATCACCATCAAGATTGTGAAGAGGAGATACGGAATAACCCTTCCAGGGTTGGCCCTGCCCACCTACTCTGGAAGCTGGGCCTGGGCAAGAATCTACAGAATGTTCTGATGCTAGTAAGGACCTCAGGCTCATTTAGATACAGTCAACCCAAGAACCTCCCCCCTGCATTACTGAGCAGCAAGCCTACCCCCTTGTCTTCCAAGTTTCCATGCCCAGCTCTTTTTAAAAACTGTGATATAATATACATAAGGCAACATTTGCCATCTTAATCATTTTTATGTGTGCAGATCAGTACTGTTAAGTATAATCACACTGTTTTGCAACCAGTCTCCTGAACTTTTCATCTTGCAAAACTGAAACTCTATACCCACTTAGCAATAACTCCCACCCCCTCCTCCCCCCAAGCCCTGGCAATCTCCGTTCTACCTTCCGCTTCCATAGGTCCTACTTCTTTCTTTCTTTCTCTTTCTTTTTCTTTCTTTCTTTCTTTCTTTCTTTCTTTCTTTCTTTCTTTCTTTCTTTCTTTCTTCTTTCTTTCTCTCTCTCTCTTTCTTTCCTTCCTTCCTTCCTTCCTTCCTTCCTTCCTTCCTTCCTTCTTTCTTTCTTTCTTCCTTTCTTTCTTTCTTTCTTTTTTACATAGGCTTCATGCCCAATGTGGGGCTCAAGCTCATGACCCCAAGATCGAGAGTATTTGTCTTTTTGTGACTGCCTCATTTCGCTTAGCAGAATGTGCACAAGGTTCATCCATGCTACAGCAGGTGTCAGAATTCCCTTCCTCTTTCAGGCTAGTATCCATTGTGTGAATACACCAGGTTGTGTTTATCTTCTCATCCACAGACCCTTGAGTTCCTTCCACCTTTTGGCTGTTGTGAATAATCCTGCTACAAACATATCATTCCAAACTTGATTTCAATTCTTTTGGCTATATACCCAGAGATGAGATGGCTAGATCATATGTTCATTCTTTTTTCAGTTTTTTGAGGAAATTCTATACTATTTTCCATAATGGCTTCACCAGTTTACATTCCCACCAACAAGTACACGAGGGTTCCAATTTCCCCACATCCTTGCCAACACTTGTTATTTTCTGTTTTTGTGTTTTTTGTGTTTTTTTGCTTGTCTGTGTCAGGGCAGCCATCCTAATGGGTATGAGGTGATAGCTCATGGTTTTAATTTGCCTTTCCCTAATGATGAGTGATGTTGAGCGTCTTTTCATATGCTTGTTGGCCATTTGTATATTTTGAAGAAATATCTACTGACCCTTTCCCCATTTTTAAAACAAGGTATTTGGGTTTTGTTGTTGTTTTTGTTGCTGCTGACTTGTAGGAGTCCTTTATTTATTCTGCATATTAACCCCTTGTCAGACATATGATGTGCAAATATTTTTCTTACATTCCATAGGTTGCCTTTCCATTCTGCTGATTGCATCCTTAGATACATATACCCAGCTCTCTTGAGGCCTCTCTGTTTTCTCATTTAAACTTTCTTTTGACATTTGTTTCCACCTGATTTCACCTATCTCAATATCGTGCAGAGGCCACAGAGGTGGTAGGAGATGGTAAGATTAATGTTGGCTTCCAATCTTTGGGTCTCTGAACCTGATCCCATCCATTCATTATCCATCCAGTATTCGTTCGTTCGTTCATTCATTCATTCATTCATTCATTCAGCAAACACTTACAGGGGAGCACGGCAGAGTTTTGGAATCAAACAAACCTAGGTTTGAATCCTGCCTTTGTAAGCTTAGTCCCTACATGACTTTGGACAGAACAACCTCTCTGAGCTTCAGTTCTGTCTGTATAAAGCAGGAAAGAAACAGAAAATGTAGCCAGAAGAGAACACCTGAATCTACCTTGCTGGGTTGTGGGAAGAGCTAGAAGGACTGTGTGCAAAGAGACTGACCAGGGTGTGAACTCATCAAAGGCAGGCGCTATTATTTCTTAGTGGCTAGTACTGGGTAACGCAACCCTTCCCCAAGGTCCCTTGAGTCTCGGGATCCAGGAACCAATGATCTCTTAGGGTTCAATGTCAGTTTAGTTGCTCAGGAGATTAGTTGCTGACAAATGTAGTAGGACTCTGCCTGACCAAGCCTCTCCCAGCTGTGACAGTGACAAAGTTTCCCTTCTGTCCTGACCTTGGAGGCTGGGAGGCAGGGAGTGGGTTCCATCTGGCAAGGAGGCTGTGTTTGAGGAAAGCAAAGACTTCTGTGAAAGACCTTTCACTGATGACAGCAGTATTTAATCAGATTGTTCTGGGTGGGGAGTGGTGATAAGGCTATAGAGCTGGTAACAGTGTTTGTTTGGATCCTAGAACTCTGACTCTGAGAGCAACTGGAAGGCCACCCGGGAGAGGAGAGAGGCCTGATTGGTCCTCCTGGGGAGAAACCGTCTTCCCTTCTTGCTAAAGAATCCTCAGCTTTTCAAAGCATAGAAAGCAGCTCCCAAGGGTAAGGAGGAGGGTCTGTGGCTCTGGACCCAGCTTCCAGTCCCAGGTGTGCCCCTCACCGCCGTTCACCCAGCTTGGTCCTTGTCTCAGTTGCCTCATCTGTGAAACGAGCCCAAGAAAAACCCACCTGGAGGGGTTGGTATGGGGTTTACGTGAGAGGAGGTCCTGAGGCAACCGTTACCTTCCTCCTCCTCCCTTTCCTCTTAAGCCTCTGTTTCCTGCTGGGCTCTCTAACGGGGATGGTGGGGATGGTCTTGCAGATGGGGGGGGGTACCCTTCCAGGCGGAACATCCTCAGGGCACCCCACGCCCCCACCCCTCCACTGGGCAGAGCAGAGCTTTAACTTCTGGCATATGCTGCCTACCTCCATTTCCACTCCATGAAAACGCTCCCTGTCCCACAAGACCGGCTCACACCTGTCACCCTTGCCTGATGTCATGGCTCATCTTGACCACTGTCCCCAGCACTCCTTTGGGGACCTATCGGCCGCTCTGGTTTCCTGCACGAACTGTACTTCAGGTGGTTCCGTTTGTCCCCGGCATGTCTCACTAGACTGTGGGAGCCTGGGGAACAGAGCAGAGATCCCATTTGCCCACCTTTGGTTAGCTGTTCAGTGTGCAGCCCAGCGCTTTTCTCAGAACAGAGGTCTGATGGCTGCCAGACAGCCAATACGGGGCTGCCAGAGGGACCCACTGGATTCCCTGCCCAAGCACCCAGAATCCTGCCTCCCCCCACCCCCCACATACTGACCTCTTTCCCTCAACAAGATGTCAAAACAGAGCCCCTTACCGTTGAATTTGCAAGGCATACAGGTCTCTAGGGGAGAAGGGACCTCCCTCTGTTTCTGTCCCCAACCTTGACACCCTTCACACTCCACAGGTGGTGAGGGAGCAGAGGCTCCCTGAGGACAAACACAAGCTGACACCCTGCAACCTGCCCCCACTAACCCCTGGGTGGGACACGTGTGACATTCCTCCAAGAAGCTCCCGAACTATCTTCATGTTAATACCTTGCTAGAGGGAAAAACAACCTTAGCTTGACAATGGCAAGGCCTCCAGTGTCCTGTGAGTCTTTAGTATATGAAAATCCTTTTGAAACCTCCCTTTTCCTTAACCTCCCCCAACTCCCCAGTATATAATCAGCCACCCTCACAACCCCGGGGCAGCAGCTCTTTCTGCCCAAGGGTCCTGTCCCCGTGCTTTAATAAAACCACCTTTTTGCACCCAAGACGTCTTAAGAATTCTTCTTGGCCAGTTGGCTCCCGACGCCAGCCCACCACATCTCATCTATATTCCCAAACCCCTTCATTTGGACCAAGATCTAGCTAGGATTTTCACGTTCAGTCTCACTTTTAATTTCCACCATGCTGCTTGAGGTTGGTATTATCATCATTGAACAAAGGGGCAAACTCAGACCTCAGAAAAGGGAAATGATTGGCCCAAGACCTCACAGCTAGTAAGTAGCCAAGCTAGGACTGGATTCCCCAGCTCAGTACCCTTTCTACCAAGCCTGCAGTCCCTCTGGCCCACTCTGGAAAGGCAACTGGGGGACTGGGCAGCCGTGCCCAGCTGAGAGGAAAGGGTAAGTTTTTAGGCCCCTTGGAGACATTGGGTGCCAAAGAATGATGGCCAGGGGCCAGGCCCGTGGCCTTCGGGCAGACTATGGCCCTGCTTTGCATAACAAGCAAACCAGGCCTCAAAGTCCTCAGGAATGCTGCAGGACAGCTCCCTGGCTCGGTACAGCTGAGAGTACGCGAGGTCCCAGCAAGCAGGGTTTCCTGATAGCGGCTGGGTCCCACACCCCCAGCCCAGGCCTGGCTCATGCAGCTCCCATCTGCTGGACACGTCCCACAGCGCAGGCATCATCCACACCCTGCTCTCGGCCCGTCATTTTCGTTCCTTTGGGCCTTGATTTCCTGGTCTCAAGAGGGATGATGATAACAATGGTCTATATGAAGGGTTTGTTTTTTTTTAATTTTATTTATTTATTTGAGAGAGAGTCAGAGGTAGCGAGAGAGCACGAGCTGGGAGGAGAGGGAGAAGCAGGCTCCCAGCTGAGCAGGAAGCCCGATGATGTGGGACTCGATCCCGGGACCCTGGGACCATGACCTGAGCCAAAGGCAGACACTTACCCGACTGAGCCACCCAGGCACTCCTGTAATGAAGGGTTTTTTGTTGTCATTTTTTTTCCCCCTGAAACACCACTTCCACTTCGTGGAGGTGAAGGCTCCATTCAGATACCTTTAGTCCCCACATAATCTCGTAATAACAAGCTGTGCCTTCGCACCTCCACCGTCTGGAATTGAGTTACAGCTTTACATCATCCCGTTTTACAGCCAGGAAAACTGAAGCACAGGAAAGTTAGGGCAGTTGTTCTAGGTCCCACATGGAGCAAATGACAGAGCTGTGATTTAGTTTCAGGATTACCCAGCTCCGATCCTGGTCTCTCTCCATGCATGACAACATTCTTGTTATTTGCTGTTCAAAGTCCTTCCTTCATAACCTGCCTCGATTTCCCTTTGTAATCCCGGCTTCACCCACAGAAGCCCACTCACCGGTCCCCTCTGCATTTTCCCGGTCTCTCCAATGGCCTAAATGTATATGCTCGCGTCCGGGTGTGTGCTCTTATGTGGGTGTCGAGATACATGTATTTGCACGTATACGGGGTCTGTGATGTATAGATGCACCCACGGTGAGTCTAGTGTGTACGTATGTGTAATACGTGTGCTTATGGGATTGTGTTGATAGACGTTCGTGTGTGTGGAGGATGCGTGCATGTGATGTTAGCAGGTGTGCCTACCTGTGTATAGTCCAGTGACTGGGGGAGGGGTTGTCAAGTACTCCACGAAGTATCGTTGCACCTAGGGAGAAAGAAAAAATCCTGATGGTTGGTAGCTGGCCTGTAGCGTAACCAATTGTCCCCGTTCGCCTGCAACTTGTCCAGTTTTAGCGCTGAAGGTCCTGTGCCCTGGGTGAGTCCTCAGTCCCAGGCAAACTGGGATGGCTGGTCACTCTACTGGCTTGTCCAACAACAGGCTGTTGTGTTTCGGCGGGACATAAGCAATTTCACAGACGCCCAACATCCCGGGGGGTCACGCTGTGACCGGGACAAACACAAGGACATTCTGCAACTCAGAAACGACCAAACATCCTTCCCTCCCAGCTGACATGAGTGATGGCTGTTTCATGACCAATGACAACGCTAGCCCTGCTTTGCTCCCCCTGCCCCCTGGACAAAAACGATGAAGAACCCCAGTCATCACATTGCCCTTGCTTCTGGTCAGCACGCACCCAGAACAAACTTTTGATTCCTTAAATACTCTCCGAAATGGCCCAGCACAATCCCAAATCCTGTAACAGTCTCATCCTCACGATCGCTTAGTGACATCCCCATCGTTCCCCACGGTGTGTGTGTTCCTTTGCTGTCACGTCAGCAAACCTAACTTGGATTACAGGTGTGTTCCTGGTGGTATTTCGGCCCTGAGCTTTTTCACCGAGAGTCTAGCAAAATTACATGGGGAGAAAATGTACCAATTCAACTTCCATTTGCTCGACAAATATCTACTGAGCACTTACTCTGGGTCAGGAACCCTGCTGGGCCGTGGAGGGGGAGGGAATCCCTGGTCATCATAGAGTCTACAGTTTGACAGACTATTTAAAGTCAAAGAAGTGCCCCCTTCAAATTTGGATTCACCAGTCCTTTCCTGGCCAGCCTCCTGAAGAGCCTCTTCAGCTGTTAGGATTCTCCTTGTAGCCCAAGATCTATTTGGGGTTGGAGGCACAGAGAGTCAGAGCTTTCCTATTTCTCTTCCCAAGCTCCCTCCCTCAAATGAGTCCACTGAAGCCCCACGTAGTAAATACCATAAGGGGAGGAGGTCAAGGTCCTAGCGGTAGCTGGAGATGGGGAAGGGGATCTCTGGTAACGTAAACCAAATGGGAGGGGGGTAAGCCCTGGTGGGTGGGAGAGCTTATCCAGGGTGCCTAGGACCGAGACCCCGACAGTCTATGAGAACTCTGAGACCTGAAAATAATCTTACAGTGGCACCAAAATACAAAAATCGAAGTGCAAAATAAAAATTAACCACTAGGGGCGCCTGGGTGGCTCAGTAATTAAGCGTCTGCCTTCAGCTCAGGGCGTGATCTCAGAGTCCTGGAATCGAGCCCCATGTCCGGCTCCCTGCGCAGCGGGAAGCTTGCTTCTCCCTCTCCTCCCTGCTTGTGCTCTCTGTCGCTATCTCTGTCTCTCACTCTCAAATAAATAGAATCTTTAAAAATAAATAAATAAAATAAAAATTAACCACTTAACAATTCATTATATGTTTCCCGCAAAAGTAACCTGTCGGGCAATTCAATTCAGTGTGTACAGTTTGTTTACCGTGAGGTGCGCATCTTTCTTAATAGGGAAGGTTAAGTGGGACAGCGGAAAATGAGAAGTCCTGGCGCAAGGAGGGCCTTCAGCTGGCGCTGGCGCTGGGGCTCCTGTGGCCCCTCTGCGGACAGAATCCCGCAGCCCACCCAAGCGGGAGGAGCCACCCTTGCTGGACTAGCAGCCCAGCGCTGGGGGGCTCGGGTCCCAGCAGTCACTTCCTCCAGGATCCAGTTGTGTTCCCCTCCTAGAGGCGACCGTGTGTCCTCCAGGGCCCCATGCAAGAATCAGGTGATTCCTGGGACATGCTGTCACCCCAGATAGCGAGTGACTTTGCAGAGGCTCAGACCAGAGGCAGGGGTGACCACAGAATTCCCCAACCGGCAGCTCTGGGGTGGGGGGTGGGGGGCAGGAGGAGCTGGGCAGCCTGTCCACCGAACTGGAGAGAGAAGTAACCCCGAGGTGGGGACGTGCCCCACAGCGTCAGCCCCAAGCACGGCTCCTGGCCCCTGCCTGCACTCGCGCTGACACCAACCGTAGGCATCTGTGGCTGTTAAGTGGTCTCGCGGTCGCATCTTTGTATCCCGCCTGTTGTCCTGATCTTATTCTCCATTTTTTAACCTATGACATACATTCTTTTTTTTTAAATGACATACATTCTTACAAGCCCTCCAAGTTCTTTCCGAAACAGTAAATAAATGGACTCAAGCCTTAAACTATGTAATAACACTTGACATTCTGGAAGGTTAAAGACTATAAACAAAGGAGAGACGGTGACTAGCTGAGGAGAAAAATATATGGAACATCTGTAACAAATACCGATTGCTCTATAAAAAAAGTTTGTATTTGAGAGAGAGCACACAGGAGCGGGGAGGGATGGAGGGAGAGGGAGAGAGAGAATCTTAGGCAGGTCCACACCCAGCATGGAGCCCAATAGGGGGGCTCAGTCTCACAGCCCTGAGATCATGACCTGAGCCAAAATCAAGAGTCAGACACTTAGCCAACTGAACCATCCAGGCACCCCATATAAAATTACTTTAAAGATTTTTATTTATTTATTTGATAGAGAGAGAGAGCACAAGCAGGGGGAGCAGCAGAGGGAGAGGAAGAAGTAGGCTCCCAGCGGAGCAGGAAGCCCAATGTGGGGCTTGATCCCAGGATCCTGGAATCATGACCTGAGCTGAAGGCAGACTCTTAATCGACTGAGCCACCCAGGCGCCCCTAAAATTATGTTAAATTCCTACAAATCACTAAGAAAAAGGCCCAGCAATTTGCAGAAGAAAGCAAATGACCAATAAACATGAAAACTACTGAAATTCAGCAAAAGGAAATAAATAGTCAAATAAAGCATCATTTGCCCATCGGATTGGAAAATTTTGTAAAGAATTGGTGAGAGTGAGGAGTGGGAATTTAAAACTTGTACAACTCGTCTGGACATAACGTAGCAGTAACCATCCAAATTTTCAGTGCAAATCCCTTCGGCCCAGCAATCTTCCTTCTAGGAAATCGATCCTACACAATTATTCAAGTGTCCAAATGTTTCTGTACAAGGATATCCACTAAAAATTTATTTTGAATAGTTAATAATTACATAGATAAATTATGAAGTATCCATACAATGAAATACTATGCGGCCATTAAAAAAAAAGACTTATATGAATGAACATGGAAAAACGATCGCAGTCTACTAGGAAATGAACAAAGCAAGGTGATCCTGTTTTTGTAATTAAAAGCCACAAAAAACGAAAACTCTAAGCGTATATCAGTTAGGGTTCTTAATTGGCTAGTTTTAGCAGAAATAATTTAGCAGAAAAGAACTCATTAAAGGCTTTTGGTAAGTCCCTGGGATAGCCAGAGGTGAGGCTTAGAGGCTCTACCACCAGGAACAATATTCAACCCAGACCAGAAGACTTCTTGAGAAAAGACCGCACTGCCACAATTTCTGGGCACAGACATCACACACAGACATTACGCCAATCACACTGAGCAGTCGACACCAGGGTGAGTCCTTCGTGCAACCTTAGGAGGCATCTCCCAGACTTCCCTCTGGATTCTAGACAGTTCTTTTTTGCTCTGATTGTACAACAACCCATTTCACTTTGGAAAGTAGAATCAGTGGTCTAAGTTAACACTGCAAGCCCATCTTTTGGCTGATATCTGGTGGCATTAAAAGCCCACAAAAGCCCAGGTGACAGTCTCACCTCCGATTCAGCGCAATCACTATGTGTTCTCTGATGGAAGCATTTCTCCTTTTCTTTGGATTTTTTCATTGTTCTTTTTCTCATTTCTTAGTTTAAGACCTAGCTTTGGATAAACCTTTTTGGTTCCCAAGAGAGGCACTTAAAGCTATGGATTTCCCTGGGAGGGCCATGTTGGCTTTACGCCCCCCACCCCCCGGGACCTTGTTTTAAAAAGTCTTCTGAAGGGCCACCTGGCTGGCTCAGTCGGAAGACCGTGCAACTCTTAATCTCAGGGTCATGAGTTTGAGCCCCCCATTGGGTGTAGAGATTACTTAAAAAATAATATCTTAAAAAAAATTAAAAAAAAATTCTTCTGAAACTTGTTGAGTCTCATTAAATACACCATGACCCAGAATACAGGTGGACGTTCTGTGTGTATTTGAAGAGACGGTGTATTTCGCAGTTGCCGTATATTGTGTTTTTCATAAATGTCAAATAGGTTAAGTCAGTTGTTGGTATTGTTCAAATTGGCTGTATGCTTTCTGATTTAGTATCTGCTTGTTCTAATCAAATACTACGAGAGGGGTGTAAAAACTCCAGCCATGGCTGTGGATTCGTGTATTCCTACATTCGGTTTTTCATATCTACTTTTTCTTCATATATTTTGCATCTGTTATTAGGTGCAAACATATTTTAAAAATATACTTGGGGCACGTGGGTGGCTCAGTTGGTTAAGCGTCTGTCTCTTGGGTTTGGCTCAGGTCGTGATCTCAGAGTCTAGGATGGAGCCCCATGTGGCATTCCGCGCCCAGTGGGGAGTCCGCTTGAGAGATTCTCTACCTCTGCCCCCCCAATAAAAAAAATCTTTAAAAATATATATACTTGGAAATATTCCTGTTATTTTTGCAATTACATTTTTCTTGATTTTTCTGTGCTTTGTTTTTGTTTTCCTGCTGTCTTTAGGATTAAATGGAGTTTCTAAGTTAATTTTTATTTTTTATTTTATTTTTTATTTTTTTAAAGATTTTATTTATTTATTTGACAGAGACAGCCAGCGAGAGAGGGAACACAAGCAGGGGGAGTGGGAGAGGAAGAAGCAGGCTCCTAGTGGAGGAGCCTGATGTGGGACTCGATTCCAGAACGCCGGGATCACGCCCTGAGCTGAAGGCAGACGCTTAACGACTGCGCCACCCAGGTGCCCCTAAGTCAATTTTTATTTTATCAAAATACCACATCTCAATAGCCAAATACAATATAATACATTCATATAGCCAAGTATTCTGAAAGACTAAAAAAATATAGAAGTTTCCAGTCCCACACCTTCTCACTCCCCTAGTATCCCTCCTCAGCATCAGACATTTTCAAATCCGTTAGCCATTTGTTTTGGCATTTCTATAATCCCTGTTTCTAAATGGAATACCTATATCCATATTTGATTTTATTTTTTTAAAAGATTTTATTTACTTATTTTATTTTTATTTTTAAAAAGATTTTTATTTATTTATTTGAGAGAGAGAGGGAGGGAGAGCACAGAGGCAGAGGGAGAAGCAGACTCCCTGCTGAGCAAGGAGCCCCACATCGGGCTGGATCCCAGGACCCTGGGACCATGACCTGAGCCGAAGTTAGACGCTTAACTGGCTGAGCCACCCAGGCACTCCTGTTTATATTATAATTTAGAATTGAATCAATATTCAGTGTTTACATTAGAATGGTTACGAAACTATTCATAGCTGGGCATTGTGGTGTGTGATGGTTATGATTCCTTTATCTTTACTCAAGTTAATAATTGCCTTGTTAGGGGCGCCTGGGTGGCGCAGCGGTTGAGCATCTGCCTTCGGCTCAGGGCGTGATTCCGGTGTTATGGGATCGAGCCCCACATCGGGCTCCTCTGCTGGGAGCCTGCTCTTCCTCTCCCACTCCCCCTGCTTCTGTTCCCTCTCTCGCTGGCTGTCTCTATCTCTGTCAAATAAATAAATAAAATCTTTAAAAAAAAAAAATAATTGCCTTGTTAGCGTAGGTGCCTTTGTACACATTGTTAACCCTTCTCATGCCATCTAAACGCCTCTTCTTACCACAGTTTTCCGAAAGGCTATTCACATTAGGTGATACGTCACTTTCACATCATTGCTTGGAGATCTTCATTCTCCTCCCTCCTGGAGACCTCCAGTCTCCTTCAGTCTAGGCTAGTTGCTCCCCGCCCTGCTGCACAGCTCTCCCCCTCGGACTTCCTTTGTCGTTTTCTTGATGTTTCCTTTGCCTTTCTCCTGAGTTGGGTCTTAGGCTTTCCTCTTCGATTTATTTCCATCTTTGGGTGGCACACGTTCTGGTCCCACCCCTTCTCAGTCCCCTAGTATCCCTCCTCAGCATCAGGCATTGTTATGACCGCCATCCGATGGGGTGACTCACGAGGCATTCCTACTGAGGGTGGTCATAACCCCTCCCACGTGGAGGGGCTGCCCTCTATCATCTGGGGCACAACCGTCATCCTGGAATCTCCCTACATCATCATTCTGGAGATTCCCTTCTTCCTCTTCGGTGTTGAATCTCCTCTTTCATGCATCTTGTCTCTTCATTTACATCCTCATTTGGGGTTGAGGACAACTTCCCGTAGCTCATGGAGAAAGGATATATGAAGAAAGCCTTTTGAACCCACACATCTGAAAATGCCTGATTGCCCCTTCACACTGGAAGGACAGCTTGGTTGGTTATAGAATTCTAGATAGGAAATAATTTCCCTTTAGAATTTTGAAGCCATTTCTCCATTGGTTTTCTTGCTTCCAGTGACACCTTTGAGACATTTAAAGTCACTCGGAGGCGCCTGGGTGGCTCAGCTGGTTAAGCCTCTGCCTTTGGCTCAGGTCATGATCTCAGGGTCCTGGGATTGAGCCCTGTGACTGGCTCTCCACTCAGCGGGGAGTCTGTTTCTCCCTCCCCCTCTCCTTCTGTGCCTTCTCTCTCTCTCTCTCTCAAATAAATAAAATCTTTTTAAAAAAATAAAGTCATTCTGATTTTTTTTTTTTTTTAGGTAAACTCAACACCTAAGATGGGGCTTGAACTCACGACCTCAAGGTCAAGAGTCACATGCTCCACAGATTGAGCCAGCCAGGTGCCCCAAAGTCATTCTGATTTCTGATCTTATGAAAATTGTGTTGTTTTTTTTTTCCTCTTTGGAAACTCGTAGGTCATCTCTTTGTCTCTGAAAGACTCTCAAATGTGACAACGTATACCTTGGAGCGGGTCTGTTTTCAACAATTGTGTGGATATTCAGTGGGCTTTGTCAGTCTGTAAGCACACACCCTCTGACTCTGAGACATTCTCTTGAATAATTTATTGATGTTTTAATCTCCTCTATTTTCTGTTTTTGGGTTATTTGATTTTGGGGGTTGCTGGGCAGTCTCTCTAAATTTCTTATCTTTTCTTTCATATTTTCTGTTTCTTTTCACCCCTTTAGGATCTTGGGTTTTCCTCAACTTCCTCTTGAGCTTTTTTTTTTTTTTTTTAAGATTTTCTTTATTTATTTGTCAGAGAGAGAGAGAGAGCACAGGCAGGGGGAACAGCAGAGGGAGAGGGAGAAGCAGGCTTCCCGCGGGGCAGGGAGCCCGATGCAGGACTCAATCCCAGGACCCTGGGATCATGACCTGAGCCGAAGGCAGATGCTTAACGACTGAGCCACCCAGGTGCCCAAGCTTTCATTTCTACTCTCATGTTTCTTGTTTCTTTAATGCTCCCCCCCCCCCATAGCATCCTGTTCCTATTTCATGGATCTTCTCATATCTCTGATGATATTAATGATTGGGATTTCCCTGCATAGTTCCTATTTCTTCTGTCTTTTTTTTTTTTTTCCTGGTTGTTTGCTTTAGTCTCTACCATCAATGTTAGAGGCTTTTCTTGGATGCTGGTGATCTCAGATGCATTTGGTTATGGTTAAGAGTGCGGAAACAAAGAGCAAATTGGATGCTCTCAGTCCACTGTAAGTTTTGCTGTGGTGACCTGGGTCAGTCATTTGTTTGGAAATCCCAGATGTCTCTATCTTTAGATCTTTCCTCTTCGGCTGTTCAGGTTACTCAGGAAAGCTTCTTCTAATCTTCTGCCTGGAGGACATAGGTTTTACTTCTAGCGTTCTGGGAAAGCAGTCGGGGGGAAGGCATGGAGGTCTCAGCTTTCAGCATGTACATGTAATTCATAGATGCAATACATAATTCCACCTTTCAGCGCAGTCCTCGGCTGTACCAGTAGACCTCTCCCGTGCAAAGACCTCATTATTCTTTCAACTAGGAATAACCCCCCATTCAATCTGCTGGGGTTGCAATGACTTCTCAGCTTTTGCCCAATTCTCCTTATTTTAAATTTCCCTCCCACCCTCTCTCCAATTCCAGGTACAGTTGTAGCTTCTGGTTAGGAACGATTTGGAAGATTCCACAGTGAAAATGTGGTTGCTTCCTACTGCTGTCTCAGATTTCTGCTTCTCTATTCTGTTAAGTCACCTGGTCCAGGGGTGTCTGGGTGGCTCAGTTGGTTAGGCATCTGCCTTCAGCTCGGGTTATGATATCAGGGTCCTGGGAGCGAGCCCTGCCTTGGGCTCCCTGCTTGGTGGGGAGCCTCCTTCTCCCTTCCCTCTGCCTGCTGTTCCCCCTGCTTGTGCTCACTCTCTCTGTCAAATAAATAAATAAATAAAATCATTAAAAAAAAAAGGTCACCTGGTCCATATGCTGACTGTCTTGGGAGTGTTGCTGTTGTTATTCTTTCTCTTGAATTCTTCCCCCCTTCCTTACTTTTAAAAAGCGAACTATCTTTTAAAATATAATAACTGTTCTTCTAATGGGAGTTTGGTGCAGGTGAGATAAGTCCGTTAAGCTGGATCTGCATTTAACCTGGAAGTAAGTCACTTTTCAACATCAACCCCTCTTGTCCCCTCTTTCATTTGGAAGTTATAAGCTCTTATTTCCCTTTTTTAGACTGTGAACCATTTAACAGGCATGCTTTGTTTAAAAATCTAGAATTCTTGGGGTGCCTGGGTGGCTCAGTCGTTAAGCGTCTGCCTTCGGCTCAGGGCGTGATCCCGGCGTTATGGGATCGAGCCCCACATCAGGCTTCTCCGCTGGGAGCCTGCTTCTTCCTCTCCCACTCCCCCTGCTTGTGCTCCCTCTCTCGCTGGCTGTCTCTCTGTCAAATAAATAAATAAAATCTTAAAAAAAATAAAATAAAATCTAGAATTCTTTAGTATTTCTACCATTCTCCTTAACACCAATCACTCTCTCCTCTTATACATGTAACTGTAGTTCATTATTTGATTTGTGTGGTTTTTTTTTTTTTTTTTTACTGCTTCCCTCCCAAATTAAACATAGTCATCATAATATTGCTTTGTACATACAGTTAATGCTTGCTTTGATTTTACACATTTTCTTTCCCGCTATTGGCATTCAACTCCTCCCATCCCAAACCTGCTTTTGGGGATCATTTATCCTAAATTGAACTCATTATGATTCTGATGATTTGTGTCCTGATTTCTGGGAACTCATCCCATATCTCTTCAAAAATTGTCTCTTTTCATTCTCTTTAGACTCTGCTCCCAGAATCTAGATTAGACCTATGGTAGACTTCGAATTTTATTCTATTCTCTGGATTTCTTTCTTTCTTTCTTTCTTTCTTTCTTTCTTTCTTTCTAGATTTTATTTATTTATTTGAGAGAGAGAGTACAAGCTGAGGAGAGAGGCAGAGGGAGAGGGAGAAGCAGGCTCCCCGCTGAGTGGGAAGCCCGATGTGGGACTCGACTCCAGGACCCTGGGATCATGACCTGAGCCAAAGGAAGACGCTTAACCAACCTAAGCCACACAGGCGCCCCTATTCTCTGGGTTTCTTAACCTCTAATCAGCACAGATAAATGTTTAGCCAGTGCTCTGAATTTGGTTTACTTTTATAAAGAAGCAAAACAAGACAATTGTATGTATTGATTTATCTGGAGTAAGTCAGAGAGTGTAGAGGTATATGAGACTATATGGCTGAAGCACTTTTTTAAAGATGGTACCTGCTTTGCATGCTGATGAGAAGTTTGGACCCCGGAGCCTTATCTCTAGCTATCCCCGAAAGTAAAGGATAGATGCACCATTGTACTTTGCAGAATTTCCAGACTCCCGGCCTCTGGCCCCTAGCTCACATTGCTCTCCTGTGCTGGAGGGTGACTAGATCACTGCAGTTGCATGGGAGTCTAGAAAGTGCAGACTTTTCTGGTCTCTACAATACAGGAAGGCAAGATAGAAACGGCTTGGAATGGTACTGAGTAAACCAAGTTTATAGCATCTGCCATGCAGATGTCTGGTGATAAGAGAAGCACAGTGTATTTCCGAGCATGGGGTCAATGTCCACTAGTGGTATTGAACAGCAAGGTCCACGTCTATCAGTGTCCTGCCCTCAGCAGTGACTAGCTGGGTCCCAACCAGACAGTTCTTGGGAAAGGCATGGCTGTGGTTTCTGATAATTCTCCAAGCCTGGTTTTCCAGTCTCCTAGTCAGTTCTCTGAATTCCTCAACGACCTTTCAGAGCCTTTCTGTTTAAGTTAGCTAACATCGGTGTCTATTGCTGCCAACGGATTCATACCCACCTCGGTCCTACTTTTTACCTAATCATTTAATGTAATTTGCTGTCTGTAAAGTAAGACAATTCAAAACAGAGGCTGGGAGTAGAGGGCATTTGTCTTTTTGTTTGCCTAGGTTCCACTCCTCTCCTTTTGATTCCTGTCTTCCCCCCGTTCAGCCTCAGCAATGGGGGTGAAGTAGGCCTAGGGATGATGCAGGCCTAGCCAATCAGAGTGTTCCCTCCTCCTGCTCAGGTGATTTGTTCACAACACAATACACTAACCATGCTAATGACACTTAATGCGAGTACAGTCAGTTCTCATTATCTGTGATCATTATGTTCTATAAAGTTGGCGGAAATACCAAATTAGCAGATACAGAACTCTTGTTCCTAGGGGAAATAAAAGATTAGGTTCCTATAAGCCTCTGCTCCCATGTTCATCAACAATCAATACATAACCTTGGTTTATATGTTTCCGTTTAGACATCCTATTTAATATACGATCGATCCATTAAGATTGAACTCACAGCCAACGACATTATAACTCATGCATGAAGGAGGCTTATCTAACACATGCATTTTCTCCCTAAAGTACATTAGCAGCAGTCTGCTTGCAATTTGGAACACTAGACGGTACTCCAGTGTTATCCTTGGGGGCCATTTAAAATAGTGAAATCAGCAAGAAAAAGCACAACGATGCCAAAGACATGGCACTAAATAGACTGCAAAAGGGGCACTTGTCTACAGGGCGACCTAAAGCAAGAAGGCAGAGTGTTGGCTTGTTGGACCTCAGCTGAGAACCAGTGCATTGGGTGACTCAAAATTTTCATCTCCACACATGTCTACAAATGACCTCGAGAGCATGGTAAAAGTGCCTGGTATTGATTTGGGGGGTTATAAATACATTTAAACGAGGAGGTGAATTCACAGGTCCATAACCCACGACTAATGATGACTTTTGCTGGAACCAACTTTTATTGGAAGAGGAGTTCTATTTCTGCCAGGCGTGGGTAGAGAGGGAGGGATCTAAGCTGGAGGCTGCCACGACCAGGTATGCAAAGCCTGCATCAGTGAAATCAGTACTGAGGAAAACAAAAGTAAGATGGAGAGATACTTTGTCAGGAAGATGTCTGTGAGCCTCTGGATCAAGTCATGCCTGACACATGCTACCCCTACATTCTACTGTGTGGGGAATCAATAACTTTTCCTTTTGCCTAAAATGAAACAAAACAAAAGGCAAGTAGTAGAAAGGTCTTCCTAAGGGTGTGAAACATCAGAACATGACTCCTTACTTGTTAAAAGGACACAAGTTATCAAAATGTTAAAACTATTTGCACCTTCTTCCCTTCTCCCCTTGTCCCTGGAGGACTACCTTATCAGTACCTTTCTTCCCTCCAGCCCCTGGCCTCCGTGTGAAAACTGGATAAATCAATGAGTGAAGAAAAGAGGTGAGGTGGGGAGTTTTGTAGGAATGATGTGAGGTTGTCTGGGAGAGAGCAAAGGAAAATAAGATTGGGGTGGTTGAAAAGAGAGAGGGGAGGAAAGAAAAGACCCCAAGTGAGTGACTGGTGTCAAGGAGAATGGGGGAGGAGCAGTTTGGGAGGCAGAAATGGAGAACATCAGGGCAGCTGCAAAGTAATAGAGGAAAGGGGATTAACATTTTTTTCTCTTGATATAAAATATCCATACAGAAAAAGGCAGAAACTCTAAGTGTTCAGCTGGATGACTTGCCACGGAGTGAACCCATATAACCAGCACTCACATCAAGGGACATTAACAGCTCCTCATAGCTGCCCTTAAACTGCCTCCCAGTTACCACCCCCCGCTATCACCCTGCCAAGAGGAACCACTGTCCAGACAGTTAACAAAATAGATTTGTCCTTACAGGCTCTTTGAAGGCCACGTAGGTGGACTGTTTGTGTCTGATTTCTTTCACTATGTCATCACGTGGGTCTGTAGTACTTGCTCTTTAATATTCGCTTGTGTGAATACCCACAAATTTTCTGCTCTACTGACGTATATTTGAGTTGTTTCCAGATAGTTGGCTACCTGAGTCAAGACTTGATATTTATCTCCTTTTCCTTGGAGCTCATCCGGCTGTAGTGATACTGCATTCTGGCTTCAATTTGCGCTTCTCTGGTGACAAATGCAGTTGGTCAAGTTTTCATGTTTATTGGACATTTGAACATTCTCTTTTGTGCAATATCTGTTTCTCCTTCTCCTCCATTTTTCGTCCTCTTCCTTCTTTTTCTTCTCTCTGACAATGAGGTATAGCCTATCTTCTGGGCATGCCTAATGCACGTGGGCTGAAAACAGCAGGTTGTGGATCAAAGGCTGATGGGATCCAGAGGAGAAATACTGGCGGTCAGGTCCAAGGGAGCGAGAGGAGTTGTGTGATCAAGGAAGCCAGGAAATGGGTGTGTGTGTGCTGAGAAGGAAGTTTCTGTAGAAGAGCATGTGATGTGTTGACAGGCTAACATTTCAGCAGTGTACACTATTCTCCCCAGTGTAAATAAAGCCCTACAGAGCCAAGAGGGCTGGTCTCTCTGATGGTTGCAACATTCTTCCAGGAGAGTCCTGGTGTCATGCACTTCTTCTTGTTTTAGTGTAGGTGACTAAATTGTGGCTTGCTGGATGTAATTGTTCATTCATACCTTTACAGTATTGTCATTACGTAAGTCAATCCATTGGGGAAAATCCCTTCTGTCTTGACGGTTCTTTTTTTGGAAAATATGCTCGCCTAATCTGTTGGGCTCACTTTCAAGATGTACAGCTAGGTCCCTGTAGATTGGGGACTTTATCCCTGAGACTGGAGAGCATTGTCATACCGGGCATGGCCACCAGGAAGCAAGCAAGAGCAGCTGAGATGGGGTCTAGAGAGAAAATCTGTTAGAAGGAGGACTCGAGGAATGGAAGAAGGCAGCTAAGGCTCTCAGTCACCACAAAGCAGGAAAACCTCCTAGGCCATGGAGATTGGATTGTCTTGCTGCTGGTCCCTAGTGCTAACTGTGGGGAGGTGAGCGCTGAGCCCATGCATACTCCGTAAGTCCTAGCCTGTCCCTTGGTGGGGTTGGCTCTGAACAGACTGGTGCCCTAGAGCCACACTAGCCGCCCAGCTGCCCTTGGGACCACCTACCACAGTGTTGAGCTACTCAGAAGAGAGCTTTGGGTGGACCCTGCTGAAGCCTGACTCAAGGTTACCCTTAGAACATTGCACTGAATCTTCCCCATCCTGGCTTCCTTGATCTCTAGAATTTGTCCAGGTTATAGCAAAAGGCCAGCAGCATGGAGATCTGTGTTTTCCCCCCCGACTAGGAATCAACTCAGCTTCTTGTATCTTGCTTTGCTGCCCCACTGGGTGCAGCCATGGAAGAATCAAGGCACTTCCCTTGTTGCCAAAGGGTGAGAGTGTGACCCCGCGAGGCCAGTCAGCCTGTTTCCTGCGAACCAGAATCTTGAGAATGACAGAAATGGGTTATAGCTGATTTCTCCTGACAGCAATGTCCTGTAAGTGTGTCTGATGGTTCCTGCTGCCCAGATTCCCAGAAATGACCTGCTTCTTGTCCCGATTGTGACCTGGCCTTTCAGCATTCTTTGTATTCTGAGAGTTACCCTTCCAGGGACTTCAACTAAATTCATTTTAAAAAGACAGCCAGATTGTATTTCTTTTCCTTGCAACTAGAGAATGCTAAGTGACACAAATGGGCCGAATCTAACAAGGTGACATCACATGTAAGGGATACTAGTATGAGCCTGATGATGGGTCCGAAACTCACCTGCGTGTGGGCCAGAAGGTGAAAGCAGACCCAGGAGTAGAGCGTGAGGTGAGAGCTTGGGGATTCCCAGGAGCAGCACAGCAGAGCCAGCAAGGCAGTGAGAACGCCCTTTCTCCCCCAGCTGTGGCTTCATTAATGGGGCGTTGAACTTGGACAGGCAGGTGAGGCTCATGCAGCATCCTGCAGAGTGCTCTGTTCCTGCAAGAACGGCCGCTATGGGGAGGGATCTGGACACCCCATCAAAGGAGGAGAACTTAAAGGAGCCAGGTGGTTCAGCCCGGAGCCCAGAAGACACGCAATCTTAAAATGTCCCCTTTTCAGTCATCCGATGGTAATTCCTGGCATGTCAGGCGCTGCTGGATAAGGCAAGGCATATTCTGCATCAGAGAACTAACAGCCTAGTAACGCCGTGGGGGGAGGACAGGGCTCTATGGTAGTGCCTGCTCTGGATGGGGAGTGGGCTTCCTGGAGGAGGGGGTATCTAAGGTGAGTCTAGAAAGATGTATAGGAAGGAGTTCCCCTGGCGGGGGGGCTGGTGGGCATGGGAGAGGGGAGTCGCTGTTCCAGGGCTGTATGGGGAGCGGGCATGGTGTCTTGCGTGGAGTGGAGACTGAGGGTGAGGGAGTGGACACCAGAGCAAAAACAGCCTCAGATGTCATGCCAAGGGAATCATTGAAGGTTTTTAAGGAGGGAAGCAACCAAATGAGATTTGCATTAAAAAAAAAAATCATTGTGGGAAAGATTTGGAAGCAGAGCAAGGCTGGAATATATCAGACAAGCCAGGAGTTGGTTGGAACGGTCCGAGGAGGGAAGGGGTCTGGGCTGGGGGAAAAGCAGTGGGGACAGGGAAGGAATCGTTGGAGGGTTACAGGGACAGCAGCATAAGGGGGAGGTTAGGAAAAGATGAGTTCAGAGAAGGCCCGTCCACCAGGTAAGACATTTAGTGATGAGGGTGGCAGGTGGTGTTCCAAAGAGCCAACCTGGCCATGGCAACGGAAGCTTGGACGGTCAAATACCAAACAGCCAGACTGTCTGGTTTTCAGAGGCTGACACACAGTAACCAAACCCATAAGGGACTGCATCAAAGTTTCAAGTACCAACGTGTTAACTCCCAGTAGAAAATCAAACTTCTGGGGTGTCTGGGTGGCTCCGTGGGTTAAGCGTCTGCCTTTGGCTCAGGTCATGATTCCAGGGTCCTGGGATCAAGTCCCACATCGGACTCCCTGCTCCATGGGGAGTCTGCTTCTCCCTCTTCTCTGCCTGCTGCTCCCCCTGCTCGTGCTCTCTCTCTCTGTCAAGTAAATAAATAAAATCTTGAGGGGAAAAAAAAGAAAATCAAACTTCCATAAACCTAAATAGATCTTCCGAGAGGGACAGCGTTCATGTGCCACTCACCGGGCACCTCCATGCGCTCTCCCGGGAGGCTGGACGGGTCATCAGAGGTCCTCGAAGGAGCAGGAGAATGAAGATGTGGGTGGGGGTGTGTGGGGTCACTGTGAGGCTATTTATGACAACCACGGGCACCTTGCTGGTGAGGACTGCTGTCCACTGATGCACGTTGCCTGGGCAGTGAATGCCCGTGTCCGCTGGATCCAACGCCTCTCACCCGGGAGTGGATAAATTGCCAAATTATGTCTTTCCCTTTGATCTCCATTTTCTGGACATTTCTCCCATCCTATTTTGGGCCACTCTTTTCTGTTGATTACATTTTTCCACTATAAGGAATGCCTGCCTTATTTCTTACACGTTGTGGCAGTTAAGGGTGCAAAAGTTGAGAAATAATTTACATGTCATAAGGTGGAGCCCATTCCTGGAGCCCACAAGTGCTTTAAAACCCCTATTTATTATATAAATGTTTATGGTTTTTTTTTTTTTTTAACGACTCAGTAAAAGCAGACACGGGGGACGATGAGGAGCGAAGAGACTGTTCCAGAACAAAAGAGATTGAAGAGCCATAACATGCCCTTAAAATGCGATGTGTGGGCTTGTCTGAAATCTCATTCAAGCACATCGGTGGTAAAAAGACACTTTCGGCAACAGTTCTTGAGTACCCAGTATTAAAGGATGTTGAGGAATTGTTACATTTTAAGGGGTGATAATAACATTGTGCTTATGTGAGAAAACGTCTGTATATTTTAGAAATGACAGAACATCATAATGTCTGGAATTTGTTTTAAAATACTTGAGCAAAGGACAAAACCAGGTGAATCTGTGGCAAGATTTGATTATTGTTGAATCTAAGTTATAAGTGTGTGGGGGTTCTTTGCACGACTATTGTGCGTGTGTGTACATTTTCATAATCATATAAAAGTTAAAGATAGATTACATAATAACATTAAATATATGTGACAATAAAATTAAGTTTCTAGGATAATTTCTTTTTTTAAAGATTTTATTTATTTATTTATTTATTTATTTATTTGAGAGAGAGAGAGCACATGTGCATGCACGGGAGTGGGGTGAGGGGCAGAGGGAGAGGGAGAAGGAGGGAAGCCGACTCCTTGCTCAGTGTGGAGCCAGACACGGGGCTCGATCTCACCACCCCGAGATCATGACCTGAGCTAAAACCAAGAGTTGGGTGCTTAGCTGACTGAGCCACCCAGGTGCCCCTAGGGTAATTTCTTACCCCCAATTCTCATTCTCTCATCTCACTTAAGAGACAGGAACATTTCTTTTTATTTTATTTTATTTTATTTTATTTTATTTTAATAACTCTACACCCAACGTGGGGCTCGAGCTCACCACCCCCAGATCAAGAGTCACACTCTCCACTGACCAAGCCGGCCAGACACCCCAGGAAAAATTCATTTTAAGGGTTTGCTGATGTTGATTTTTCAACAGGAATTTTGTATAAGATAAAGTAGGAGATTGTGGTATGGCTGCATTTGAGTGACTTTTCTTGAAAAATTTCAAGAGGAAATTGAATATTAGTTGTTTGTCTTGAGAAAGGTTTCTGTGATGAGCTCACTGTCCAGCTCTCCAGACCTGGGAGGCCTGCTGAGGGCAGCAGTGAGAGGTCTGGCTTTCGAAGCAGACACATGGGGCTCCAGTCCTCACTTTGACCCTTCATTAGCCACAGAATCTTGGGTAAGTCACTCATTCTCGAAAAGCCTCAGTCTCCCCCTCTATAAATGGGAACAACAATAACCACCTTGTAAAGTTCTGTTAGCATGAGTTGAGATATTTCTATGCTTGGCGTATGGTAAATACTCAATAACTGTTAACTACTAGTATTATTCTTGCTGCATTTGGGTGACTGACATTTCATTATTATTATTATTTAAATATTTTATTTATTTATTTGAGAGAGACAGAAAGAGCAAGAAAGAGCACGAGCGGGAAGGAGGGAGAGAAGCAGACTCCCCGCTGAGCAAGGAACCTGATGCGTGGCTCGATCCCAGGACCCCAGGATCCCGACCCGAGCTGAAGGTAGATGCTTAACCGACTGAGCCACCCAGGTGCCCCTATTATTATTATTATTATTATTATTATTATTATTATTATTTTGTAGTATGACTTTTGCAGTTTTTCAAAAAACATGCATACAGGAAGAAAAGGGGGGGGCATTTCCACTTTCCAGAAGCTGGATGACTGCCCACATCAGTTTTTACAGCTTCTCTTTCACTCAGGGGGCTCACCTGTGACTTCTCCAACCCATGGCCAGCTTGACGGAAATCGAAATCGGTGTATGATCTGTGGGGAGGGATTTTACCTTCTCCTTGAACTCTCAATGCACACACTTACTTAGAGTAAGTTTGGAAAGTAATTCACATTTGGAAAGTAGTTCAAGTCCACACTTTGACAACAGGGGGAGTGAAGTAAAGTAAATACAGACTTGAAAAGAGATTCAGCTATACATTTTGAAAACAAGAGGCATTACAGAGCATAGATAAAGTACATATCTAGGAGGAAATTCAGATACACGTTTGAAAAGAAAGGCACGGTTCTCGCTCAGTGTTGTTGACGTTTAGAAGGTCTGATATCATGTGCTTTGATTATGGGAAGCTCATCTTCCTCTCTCTGAGGACCCACAAGCCCCATATTTATACCTGTCCATTCGTTAGGCTCTAAGGACACGGAGAGACCCGTGAGGGAGGGAACAAGGTGAGACCTGTGAAAAGGAGAGCCAGCTTCTGGCAGTGGCGAACTGCCCTTGCAAATGAGGTCAAGCATTAGGAATCGTGCCAGAAGTTCCATTTCTGGGTATATACGTGAAGAGCTGAGACCACTATCTCAGCGAGCTCTCTGCACCCCCGTGTTCAGTGCAGTATTATTGACAACAGCCACGATACGGAAGCAGCCTGAATGTCCATCGATGGGTGAATGAATGAAGAAGATGTGGTACGCATATGCAATGGAATAGGATTCATCGAGAAAAAGGAAGAAAATCCTGCTGTTTGGGACCACATGGATGGACCTTGAGGACGTGAGGCTAAGTGAGAGAAGTCAAACAGAGAAAGACAAATGCTGTGTGATCTCACTTCTATGTGGAATCTAAAAAAACCGAGCTCCTAGAAATAGCAAGTAGATAGGTGCGGTGTGGGAGAAATGGGTGGTTAAGGGCTACAAACATCGAGATGAATACGTACTTTTAAGATGAGTAAGTTCTCGGGGCACCTGGCTGGCTCAGTCGGTAGAGCACGCTACTCGTGGTCTCAGGGTTATGAGTTTCACCCCACGTTGGGTGGGGAGATGACTTAAAAATCAAATCTTAAAAAAAAAAAAAAAAAGCAAAAAACACGAGAGGCTCCTGGGTGGCTCAGTCAGCTGAGCATCTGACTTTTGATTTCGGCTCAGGTCATGATCTCAGGGTCGTGGGATCGAGCCCTGTGTCAGGCTCCTCATTCAGTGGGGAGTCTGCTTGGGAGTCTTTCTCCCGCTCCCTCTGCCTCCCCACTCTCTCACTTGCTCTCTCTCTCTCTCTCTAAAATGGATAAATAAATCTTGAAAAAAAAAAGATGAGTAAGTTCTGGGATATGTAATATACAGCATGATGACTAGTTAATAATATGTATTATATACTTGAAAGTTGCTAAGAGAGTAAATCTGAAGTTTTCACCACACACACATGTGCACACACAGACACACACACACACGGTGAGGGACTGATGTGTTAACTAACCTTACTGTGTAGTCCTCCTGCAATATATCCATGTATCAAACCACCATGTTGTATACCTTCAGTCTGCACAATGTTATAGGTCAATTACATCTCAGAGCTGGGGAAAAATGAGGAATCCTGCAAGAACCCTAGGTTGGTTTTCATCACCAGTCACACCAGTGGTCCTAGGGGGCTTTACCCAGATGGGTGTTTTGATCCTTAATCCATCCTTTTAGAGACATCCCATTTCTTCATGTGGTAGACACACCCTTGGAAACCCAGCCCCATCATTTCAAAAGTGTTCTTTAAACTCGCCTCTTCCTTTCACCGCTGAACACCTGTCACTCACCATCAGGGCCATGAGTGCTCACCTGTGGCCCTAAGCACCTGTCAGGTGCCACTGAGGTTTCATCTGAAAGTGCACAGCACTGGAGTCGGCCCCATGTTTTTCCTTTTCCGACCCAGTCTTACAGAATAAGAGCAAACGCCAACCAAATGTCAAGATAAACGCATAGGAAAGCTACAAGTGGGGAAGGCACCGTGGAACAGCCTGAAGTGTCGGTTTGGCAGGGCTCTGAAGGTGTCCCAGCTTAGCCTCCGACAGGTGACCCTGGAGTGTTGGAGCATAAGTATGAAAGGGTCAGCGTGCGGACCTTCCAGGGCAGCTGGCTGCCTTGACAGGTGAATGCCGAGGAGCATTCGAGAATGCGTCTGCTGCTGTCATCCGTGTAGCCGGCTAGGGTTGGCTGAGGTCGCACCTCTCGCTTTCCCACTCCCCCTGACTAGGTTTCAGCCTCAGATATGCTTCTCTGAGATTGCACTGGTCACCAACATTAGGCCTGCCTGTCTCTTAGGCTTCTCAGTTCCACCTTTGAGAGACGAGCTAGCCTCACTTCAATGCGCTGCACCTTGCTTGTTACGTTCTCTAAGGGTGAGCCTATCAAGAGGCACCTCTGCTTCCTTCCTCTGTACTAAATGTCCAGCTGGTACTTACTTAACCCATTGTGTTCTGCTTTCTATCCTTCCCTTCCCTTATCTCAGCTGCTAGAACTTCCGGGGTGCCCAGCACTGACCCCTAATTGCCAACACTTCCCTAGACGTCTCTTTAGTAACCAACACGTCACCACTCATACCTACCAATTCTCTTCTCTTGGCTTCCCCAACACTCTTTTCTGCTTCTCCTCCTCCTGACTCTCTGCCTTCTCCCTCTTTCTCGGTCCATCTGAAGTGGCCGGCTCCCCACTGACCTGAGCTCTTTGTCACTTGTGTCCTCTCAGGATGGTCTGTTCACTCCCATGGTTCTGTCAAACAAATTCGGATGGCTCCCAGCCCTGCCCTTCTTCATGAATCTGGGGACAGATGCCCACGGGAGCCCCCCTCCACCAGGATGTCACACAGGAACCTCAAACTCCGTCAGATCCAAACTGAACTCCTTAGAGGCATAATCTGGTCCCTGCTGACGTCTCTGGCCTCACACTCTCTCTCCATAGCATTAGCAGATTGTGGTGGGCTCAGCACGAACGTGGCCTCATAGCTAATTAAATCAACCTAATATGGAAGGCAACAGAATGTTTTCAGACCCTTAGAATAGCAGCTTGGCATAGTGTCACAGTGATTCCATCTGTTTAATGCTCAGCGAGCCCCAGTATAGATCCCATAGAAACTTTAGGATCCCATTGCCAGTATAGATCCCTGAGGCAGCACCCCAAAAGGGGCCAGGTGTCCTTCTCCTGAGTAAAGGTGAGTGGCGGGGCAGTGGTGAACTGGAGGACACGGGCCCCACCTCAAAGGGAGGGACCATTCCTTCTGTGGGTTGTACGCTTGTGTGAATGTTGCCACAATCTCTGAGTTTTCAAGAGAATCCAGAAATCTGGATTTTCATGTGAATCTTCCAACTGTTAAATGGTGGCAACTAATTCAAAATCAAAAATATACTATGTGAGCCAACTAATTTTTTAAGAACACCGTGTGAATCAAACAAAACCATATCCCTATCTAGCCCGCAGGCTCTGGGTCTGTGAATAGAAGGTGTGGGTGTGGAGGCTTGGGAGTCAGAAAGACACCAACTCAAATATTTCCCTGGGTGGTAATGAGGTTAAGAGATCATATTTGCAAAATGGCTAGTCCAAAGCAGTTCCCTAAATGAAAGTCAATTTTTAAAAAGATTTTATTTATTTGAGAGAGAGAGAGAGAAAGCAGGAGCAGGAGAGAAGAGTGGGGGGAGAAGCAGGCTTCCCACTGAGCAGGGAGCCTGATGCGGAACTCGATCCCAGGATCCCGGGATCATGACCTGAGCTGAAGGCAGACGCTTAACTGACTGAGCCATCCAGGCGCCCGGAAGTCAAATTTCACTTCATCAGCATGACTGACACGTATATAAAAAGAACATATTTACGTGGTCAGCATAGGACAGCAGGGGATACGAACACCACCGAGGAAGGGGAGGGCCAGCCACAAGCACTCATTGCTCAGTAATTCCATTGCCCCTTACGATTTGTACCCCAGCCTTGTTTGTGTTTTGTTCTCCGATGCACTTAGAAAAGCCAGGTGCTCCGGACCATCAGCGCTGGTCTGGGTTCTGAGGGTTCTGAGCCTGGAACTGGAGGGAGGGCCTGGCCAAAAGACGTCCTTCCGGAGAACCCCTAGCCATGACCCTCATTGTCACCCCCAAACTGTGTCAGCCGTGAGGTGCACCTGCATGGTCTCCCAGAGGTCAAGAGACCTGCGACCACTTCCCTTCGTTGAGGACTCAGGCAAATTAAAAATGAACACTTGCCGGGGCACCTGGGTGGCTCAGTTGTTAAAAGTCTGCCTTTGGCTCAGGGCGTGATCCTGGCGTTCTGGGATCGAGCCCCGCATCAGGCTCCTCCACTGGGAGGCTGCTTCTTCCTCTCCCACTCCCCCTGCTTGTGTTCCCTCTCTTGCTGGCTGTCTCTCTCTGTGTCAAATAAATAAACAAAATCTTAAAAAAAAAAAAGAACACTTGCCAAGACAGGTTTTTATAGTATAAACATTTACATTTAACAAATTAACACATTCTAACACACACACACACACACACACACACACACACACACAGACACACACTAATGCTATTTAACCGTGCTGTTCATGGATACCTAGATGGACCTGCCTTATCTACAGTACCCAAAGCCCTTCTTCACTTCCTCTCTCTGTTCCTCTGCTGACGTCTCTTCATCATTTCCTGCTTCAAAATTCAGCTCCTCTGCTGTGACTCCTTTGACTTCCTCTCGAGGAAGCTCTGAACTGACTTACGCGCTGCATACTTTATTACCGCAATGTGGGAGTTGTGGTGCGCCCTCCACTGGCCTGGGAACGCCTCGAGGGAAGGGACTGGGTAAACTCTTGTCTGTAACCCCAGCGCCTAGCACGGTCCTGTGAGGCTGTAGATGTTAAATGAACGGAGGGAGGGAAGGAGAATGAGAAGCTCTATCAAGAATGCAGCGTTGGGGTGCCCGGCTGGCTCAGTCAGTAGAGCGGTCTGCTCTGGATTTTGGCTCAGTTCGTGATCTCAGGGTCCTGGATGGAGCCCCGCATCGAATCCTGCATCAGGACCCACACTCGGCGGGGAGTCGGCTTGAGGATTGTCTCTCCCTCTCCCTCTGCCCCTCCCGCCTTGTGTGTGTGTGTGGGCGTAGGCTCTCTCAAATAAATAAATAAATAAATAAATAAATAAATAAATAAATATTGTTTAAAATTTAAAAAAAAATGAGATCAAAAGTAGGAGCCCCCAGACGAGAAGCAGTTTGGGGAATCTCTCCCGTGGGGTAAGTGGTTGGGGAGCTGCCCTTCCAGCCCTGCATTTCTCTGGACTCCGGCCAGCTGGTCCCCTCACCTGCGACAGCCTCACTTCTTTCTGGTGAAATCCCTCCCCACCTTCACAGTCAGCTCCACAGAAACCACCGTCTCTGGCACCGGGACACAGCCCCATGCATTTTCTCATGTGACCCTAACAACGGCCCCGTAGGCAGATGTTATGACTTCGTTTTTTACAGACAAGGAAACAGAGGCCAGAAATGACCTCCTCGGTGAGAAAACAGCGGCCAGAAAGGCACTTGGCCAAAGTCTCGCAGGGAGACAGGTATAATTGCCGCCATCCACATCAGCGCTAGGGACACCCGTGGTTGTGACATGCACGCTACTTTGACTTTGAGAGTTGGCATGTGAGAAACACAACTCAAAACGGGAAATGGCTTTCCCCTCATGCTCTCTCTGCACTCCCTGTTAATACCCCAAAGCATAAATAACTCTTCAGAAGCTGTGGTTGGTGACTTGTGGAAAGGAAGTACAGGCTTTGGGTGGAAGCTACGACAGACTGACATTTATTTTTCGTTTTTGATTTTTTTTAAGCAGACTTCACACCCAACGTGGAGCCTATTGCAGGGCTTGAACTCATGACCCTGAGATCAAGACCTGAGCTGAGATCAAGAGTTGGGCGCTCAATCGACTGAGCCAGCCAGGTGCCCCCAGACTGCCATTTGAATGAGGATTCCTGTTGCAATCATCTCTCTCATAGTGGCTGTAAGACAGTCTTCTACAGGCATCACCCAAATGGACGTGAAGAAGCCAGTACAGCTTCCAAGAACTTCTCCGAAGCTGCTCAACAAAACCTTCTGAGTACACAGCCCAGGGTTGGACAACACTGTCATTAGGGTCAAGATTTTTCATTCCTGAGCTCATGGCAGACATCACTTATGGACCACAGGACTCCTTCCCACCAAGCCAGAGAAATAGCCCATCCAGGCAGCAATCCAAGTAGCTGCAACCAATTGACTGGAGTGGGTCCACACCAACAAACCTATTCAACATTTCATCTCGTTGCATGCCAGGCCCATTGCTAGGAGATGCAGGGATGAACAGCGTGCTGTCTCTGCCCTCAAGTCACATATGGGTAGGGGCTGGGAGCAGGCAACACTGTGAACACATATTTATGGCCAGCTTACATACAAAACCAGGGTTAACTGTATGAACATGGTATTGTGGAAGGTCATACAAGGCAATGACTAATTCTTCCTAGAAGTGCGACATAGACGTGAGTCTTGAAGGATGAAGAGGAGTTCAATAGGCCAAGCAAGGTGGAAAAGGCGCTCCTGGCAAAGGGACTAGCACATACTAAGGCTTGAGATTCAGAAAGCACTGGAATGGGTGTTAAGGAGAAAAAAGTCTATACTCAATGTGGGAAGGACCTCTTTCTTGCATTTCTCTAAGCCATACATATGTCCTCTGTAAAAATGACAATAGTACCTACCTCCTAAGATTGTGTTGAGGGCTGGATAAGATAGCGTATATAATGGGGCACCTGGGTGGCTCAGTCATTAAGCGTCTGCCTTCGGCTCAGGGCGTGATCCCAGAGTCCTGGCATCGAGCCCCACATCAGGCTCCTCTGCTGGGAGCCTGCTTCTTCCTCTCCCACTCCCCCTGCCTGTGTTCCCTCTCTCGCTGGCTGTCTCTCTGTCAAATAAATAAATAAAATCTTAAAAAAAAAAAAAAAGATAGTGTATGTAGCTATCTCACACAGTGCCCGGTTCAGTGAAAGGCAGCTCCCACTGATGCTTCCAGAATGCTAATGGGCATGAAATTGATTTTTGGCAACTGACCCAGAATGGGTTTAAAGTAGAGGAACGTCATCAGATTTTTTAAAATGTGATATTTTCCATGATTAAAATACATGCCTATTTTAGAAGAGTTGACAATATTTTAAAAAGAAAGAAGAGAAGAAAATATGACCTCACTGCCTCTCCCCCAAAGAGAATCTCTGTGAATATCTTGGTGCAGTGTCTTCCCGTCTTTACTCAGCATACTTCTCTATACCATATGGACAAAAAGTTCTCTAGTTTTTCCACATAAAAATGGTGACATGAGCAGTTTTCTATATTATTACGATCTCTTTGAATATATCATCTTAATGGTGAATAGCCATTGAATGGATCTATTATAATTTCTCTGCGAATTCCCTGCTTGTTAGACAAATACGTTGTTTACAATTTTTTTACGATGGCCAATAATGGGATGGAGAATGTCTTGATTCATAAGGCTTTTTTTTTTCTTTTGGTACTTCAGATTATTTCCTTAGGCTAGAGCCTCAAAGAAACTAGAGAATTTAAGGATCTTGATGCAATGTTAGCCACCTGTTTCTTGAAAGGGTACATTTACACTCCCTCAGCTGTGTTGGCTTCACACAAGCCTTACCAGCTTTGGGCGTTCTCCCTTAAAACGAAATCTCTGCTAATGTGTTGGCCCCAAAAAACAAAAGCGAAGGCACAGCATTTCCTTCATTATTCAAAAGCCAGAGAAGAGCTCACATGTGCGTTTCACACACGGTTCCATGTTCCAGCTTCTTGGCGCTTGGTTTTTAGCTAGCTGCCTGATGGGTGAGGGAGAGATCTTAAGTTGTTATCAAATATACTTAAAATATTAACTAAAAGGAATATTTTGTTTTCTGTTTGCCTTTTAACCAACTGAGCCACCCAGGCACCCCCTCTGTTGACCTTTTAATTTAGGATTTTAATTCTGATGGAATTAAGTCCTACATAGCTCTTCCTCTGCAATCACTTCTGTCCTTTAAAGGTTTGAAAGGGCAGGAATTTTTAGCTCTCTCTCTCTCTGGACCTCAATTTCCTTATCTATTATTTATTTACTTTTTTTTTAAAGATTTTATTTATTTGACAGAGAGAGACAGCCAGCGAGAGAGGGAACACAAGCAGGGGGAGTGGGAGAGGATGAAGCAGGCTCCCAGCGGAGGAGCCTGATGTGGGGCTCGAACCCAGGAATTGGGGATCATGCCCTGAGCCAAAGGCAGACACTTAACGACTGAGCCACCCAGGCGCCCCTATTTATTTACTTTTAAAGATTTATGGGGCGCCTGGGTGGCACAGCAGTTAAGCGTCTGCCTTCGGCTCAGGGCGTGATCCTGGCGTTATGGGATCGAGCCCCACATCAGGCTCCTCCGCTGTGAGCCTGCTTCTTCCTCTCCCACTCCCCCTGCTTGTGTTCCCTCTCTCGCTGGCTGTCTCTATCTCTGTCGAATAAATAAATAAAATCTTTAAAAAAAATAAAATAAAGATTTATTTATTTGAGGGGGGAGGGGCAAGAGGGAGAGGGAGAGACAGTCTTGAGCAGACTTCGCGCTGAGCACGGAGCCCGACATGGGCTTGCTCTCACCACCCTGAGATCACAACTTCAGCCGAAACCAAGTGCGCCACCCAGGCGCCCCTCCTCACCTTTTAAAAGGGTGAGTAGGCAAAGATATGATCTCTGGGCTTCCTTGTAGGTGTAGATTCCTGGACTCTGGACTCCAGAGTCCTTCTGGAGGATCTACCCTGTGCTGGGCATTATTCTAGGCACCGGGGATACAGGAGCAAAGAAAATAAAGCCCCTGCCATCACTTCTAGTAGGGAGAGATGGACAACAAAGAAACCAGAAAGTTATAATAATTCACATAGTGCAAATGCAATGGAAAAAAATAAACGAGGTAAGGGGTTAGGGAGTGCCAGGAGGTGGGGGAGGGGAGTTGCTATTCTATCTAGAAGGGTCAGGTGACATTTCAGCAGAGGTGTGAAGGAAGTGAGGAAGCCAGTCACACGGATATCTGGTAGAAGAGCGTTTCCCGTAGAGAGAAGAGCAAATGCAAAGGCCTGGGGGCAGGAGCCTGCTGGACCGATGGGAGGAGCAAGGAGGCCAGGATGGCCAGAGCAAAGGAGCACAAGGGATGGTGTAGGGAAAGGGTCAGAGAGGGCACATGGTCTTAGGGCCCTCTTAATGATTTGGCTTTCACTGAATGAAATGGAAACCCCTGGATGGCTCTGTGCAGAGCGATGACCAGATTGTAGCTAGGTTTTAAAGGAGTTAAAAGAAGCCTCTGGTCTAGGGATGCCTGGGTGGCTCAGTCAGTTAAGCACTGGACTCTGGATTTAAGCTCGTGATCTCAGCATCATGATCTCAGCAGGGAGTTGGCTTGGGATTCTCTCCCTCTCCCTCTGTCCCTCAGCCTGCTTATGTTCTCTCTCTCTCTCTCTCTCTCAAATACATAAATTTTAAAAGAAGACGAACAAGAGGCCTCTGGTCTAGTGAGCACCACAGGCTCCAGCTCTGGAATGGTCTACACCCTGTCCCATTCCCAGCTGAAGGAACTTGGCCTTATGTCTGTCGTTCTTCGTTCTCCAGGAAAGAACAATACCATTTCAGCTAGGAATGCTTCTGTTCTTGTAGCCGATATACAGGCCAAGATTTTGTGTAGTTAGTGGGGAGGGGAGGGAGCCAACCCAGGGGGCTTGTATGTTTAATGTGGAATTTCCTACCTCTAGGATGACCACAGGGTGGTAATGGTTCTAGAGGCACGGGTGCAGGCCTCATTCAGTCCACCAGTATCTAGCCAGCATCTACCCATTGTGAACCTAGGACACTTTCTGGCTCAGGGGAGGTGGGGGATGGTCAATTAGCCAGCAACAAGCCCACACATAGTCATGGTAGCCAGAAACGGAGCTCCACCGCCCCAAAATTCAGGCCTGTGGGTCACGGCACAGAGCTTGCCTCCAGAAATCCATTCAGCTGCGCTATTGTCAGGGAAGGTGGCCTTTTCTGGCCCTGCCCCTCCTAGACCTGGCCAGGACCCCGAAGGGCAGCCTTGGAGTCCCACAGTTCCTCTCCTTTAAAGCTCTCTCCACAGTTGAACTCTTTCGGACATTAGTAGGATTCTTTGATGGGTCTCCCCCACCATTCTAAAAACTACGGGGCCTGGTAAAGGCATTCTTGGAGCACCCCCAGCATGGTCCCTGACATATAAGGGTGCTCAAGAAGTGGATCGTGTGAGTGAATGATAAAGGAGAAAGACAGGTAATGCTTTTCCCTTTTACAGGCAATAAAACATGCCCAGACAGGAGGTGTGACTGCCTTCTGGCCCAATTCCTACAGCAGGAGTACCCAGGAGCATAGGGCCACACCCGATGGCTTCCAAGGCCCTCCTCCAGCTTCTCCTCCTCTGCTCCCCCAACAGCAGAGCCAGTCCTGAGCCTCTGAAACAAGACCGGTTTCCCAAGAAAAGATCCTACGGCAGGAGTGGAGCAAGTGACAGCCTATTCATAACAATAACAGCATTTAGAATGTACCAGACACTCTTCTTCCACAGCAACTCGTTGAAGCAGGTCCTATTAGCACCCTCATTTTAAAGATGAAGAAACGGGGCACAGGGGGTAAGTGCCATGCCCAAGACCGGAGCGGAGCCCAGGTAACAAAACCAAGGCTGCTCTCAGCCACTCTGCATTGCCTCTGCGGCCGCGCACAACACCAGCATGGGCATCAGAGGTCAGGTGTTCTTCGGGCTCCACCTGAGCGCCTCGTGTCCTTACCTCCTCATCTGTAGACTGTGCCCATTAATAATGGCTAGCCATAGGACTGCTGGGAGGATAATGCACGCGGAGTTTAGTACAGTGCCCAGCACACAGCAAATGATCAATAAATGTTAATTATTGATATTTTTGTTATCGTTTGGAGCGTTTCTGGGCCTGGAAAGGAGGGCTGCAGGGCGGGATCCTTGCACAGACTGCAGGTGAGGTCACTCAGGGAGCCAGGGGTGTGGGGCCCCTCTCCCGCCCTCACCGGCCCAGAGCGGGCGGGGCGAGAGTGAGGGGGACAGCGGCCCCGCCCCGCCAGACTTTTTTAAAAAGGGACGCTGGGCGCAGGCGCAAAAAGCCCAGCCAGCCGTCCGGCGCAGACCCTGACGCGCACGCGCATGGAGGGGCGCGCGAGCCCCCCGGGCGAGGCCCGCGCGCGCCGTGGGCCTGCGGTGCTGTGCCGCGGCCCCGTGGAGCCGCTCGTCTTCCTCGCCAACTTCTCTTTGGTCCTGCAGGGCCCGCTCACCACGCAGTACTTGTGGCACCGCTTCAGTGCGGACCTCGGCTACAATGGCACCCGCGACAGGGGCAGCTGCAGCAACCACAGCGCGGACCCCATCATGAAGGTAGCGGCGCGGGAGGAGCGCGAGCGGGCCGCCGGGTGGGCCCAGCGCTGGAGCTTGGGGGCAGCCGAGGGGGCGGGGCCTGCGTCCGGGAGAGGGCCAGCTGGATTTTGGGTAGTGGGCGGGGCCAGAGCAAAGTTGGGGCCTGGGCGACCACTGCAGGTTGGGGGATGCTTAAAGTTCTCTAGGTAAGGCGAGGCCGTGAGGATTAACACAAAGGAGTAGAAGTAAGGGAATGGGATCGTGGTCCATCGCCCATCACCCAGGGCCGGTTTTTTGAGAGTTTTACAAAGAGCCTCAGAGGGTTAGGGCTCCAAAGATAGTCCCCATCCCTGTATCTCCTAGGATGGTGATGGTTTGCGGGGTGGGCAACCCAGAGTGAAGAAGAGCACCTGGTTAAGATTCATGTCCCCACAGGAAGTGGAGACCCTTACCTCCCACTGGACCCTCTACATGAACCTGGGCGGCTTCCTGGTGGGGATCTTCTCATCCACCCTGCTGGGTGCCTGGAGTGACTGCGTGGGCCGCCGCCCGCTGCTGGTGCTGGCCTCCCTGGGCCTGTTGCTGCAGGCGGTGGTGTCCATCTTTGTGGTGCAGCTCCAGCTCCACGTCGGCTACTTCGTGCTGGGCCGCATCCTTTGCGCTTTCCTTGGGGACTTCAGTGGCCTTCTGGCCGCAAGCTTTGCTTCCGTGGCAGATGTCAGCTCCAACCGCAGCCGTACCATGCGAATGGCCTTGCTGGAAGCGTGCATCGGGGTGGCAGGGATGCTGGCGAGCCTCCTGGGGGGCCACTGGCTCCGGGCCCAGGGTTATGCCAACCCCTTCTGGCTGGCCTTGGCCTTGTTGATAGCCATGACTCTCTATGCAGCCTTCTGCTTTGGTGAGACGGTGAAGGAGCCAACGCCTGCCCGGCTCTTCACGCTCCGTCACCACCGATCCATCGTCCAGCTGTACGTGACTCCAGCCCCAGAGAAGTCCAGGAAGCATTTGGCCCTGTATTCATTGGCCGTCTTCACGGTAGTCACTGTACACTTTGGGGCCCAGGACATCCTGACCCTCTATGAGCTGAGCAAACCCCTCTGCTGGGACTCCAAGCTGATCGGCTACGGTTCTGCGGCTCAGCACCTCCCCTACCTCACCAGCCTGCTGGGCCTGCGGCTTCTGCAGCACTGCCTGGCTGACGCCTGGGTGGCCGAGATTGGCCTGGCCTTCAACATTTTGGGGATGGTGGTCTTTGCATTTGCTACTATCACCCCCCTCATGTTTACAGGTAAAGTGTGTGGGCTCAGGGACAGTTTGTCCCAAAGGTGCTGGGTGAAAATTGGGGGTTAGACACTCACTGCCCCTAAATGTGGTTTGTGCCTGTGTCTAGAAATATTGTTAGGCTCCTTGCCTGCACTGGAGGACAGACAACGAAGAAACTTCGTAAAAATGCTATCTTTGTTAGACGGAAAACACAGACCTTCAGTGGCCTCGGTAATTAATCCACGATGTCAACTGTAAACAGCATTAGTAAGATAGAGCAAAAGACACAAGTACGGCTCATACACTAATTGCTTCACTCCTTAGCCTCCCACAGCCAATATTTATGGTGTTCTTAAACAAAGTCCGTGCCACTAATGCCTTAATATTCACTTCTCTGATAAGAATCCCAGGCCCTACCTCAACTATCCTTGGTCAGCTTCTTTGAGTTTAAAAAGAAAGCTAGTCTTCTTAGACCACAGATACCAAATTCCTGCCTGCCTTAGTTCTTCTTTCTCCCTCTCTTCCTCTTCCTCTCCCCTTCCCTCCCCACTCCTCCTTCTCCTGTCCCTCCTCCTCCTCCCGCTTCTTCTTTTGGTGGGAGAAGGGTGGCCAGGAATGAGGAAGTTAACTTTTTTTAAAGGGACAGATTAATTTTGATAGAGCCCTAAAATGTGTTGTTTACAAAGTCAGCGGATCAGTAATCACAGATATCTTAACTTGGCTGCTTGCCTGCAGAGTGAGGCTGCAGGGGACCAGGTACCCTCCTCTTCTGCTCACAGCATCTCCCGTGGCCTCGGTGCTGGGCTCAGTGCCCTCGGGGGTGCAGAGATGATGAGACACTGTCATTACTCTGGGGAGCCTCATCGGAGTGGGGCTGCAGGGCTGACACCTAAAGGGGCCCTGGGTTGCCTCGTACCCACTTCGAGGATCCCGTCCTCTAGGAGGCAGCGGGCACACGAGGGAGAGAAACTGTTAGGAAAGAACCCTTGTAAGCGCATGAGTAAACTGCAAAGGGAAAAGGAACTTGCATTAACTTGGCGCTCTGCACAGATGTTACGTCATCTATCCATTTCCCAGGGCTGCTGTAACATATTATCACCCGCTGGATGGCTTAAAACAATGGAGATGTATTCTCTCACAGTTCTGGAGGCCGGAAGTGAAGTGTCCGTATCACTGGGCCCCAGTCAAGGGGTCAGCAGGGTCACGCTGCCTTCGGAGGCTCTGGGAGGGGATCTCCCCCACCTCTTCCAGCTTCTGGCGGCTGCCGGCGTTCTGTGGCTTGTGGCCGCGTCACCCTAATCTCTGCGTGTGTGGTGACATGGCCTCTTCCTCTTCTGTGTGCCTTCTCTGTTCTGTCACACCTCCCTCCATTTCCCACTTCTAAATGTGATTGCATTTAGGGCCCAATCCGGTCCAGGAAAATCGCCTCACCGCAGGATCCTTAATCACATCTTCTCCAAATAAGGCAGCATTTACAAATCCCAGGGATTACGACCTGATATCTTAGGAGGACCATTATTCAGCCTCCTGTACACCCCAGACCATCCTGTGATGAAGGCTTTGTTGTCCTTTCACAGATAAGAGTGATGTCCAAGGCCACACAGTTAGTAAGCGATGGGGTCGGGTTAGGAACTCGGGGCCCACTCCAAAGCCCATGCCTGTTTTCTGTGCCTTGCCCTCTCTCTTCGAAGTGCAAGGTGGGTGGGTGGTGGCTGCTGTGACCACAAGAGGTGTTCTGGCAAGAACATAATTGGTGGGAAATCAGCATTCATTCATGAAAGAGGTAGTGGGTAGGTCAAGCCTTGAGAAAGGTGGTCTCCGTCCCTCCTTGGTCACTGTCCTTCACCAGTAAGGAAGTTCTTCCTGTGTCCAGCCTGAGTCCCACGTGGGCTGCGGATGTGTAGGAGCTCTGCTATGGAGGGTGCTTGGGCCCCCCTCTCCCTGACCCCATTTTCTTGTTTCTTTCTCTGCAGGGTATGGGCTCCTGTTCCTGTCATTAGTCACCACACCCATCATCCGGGCCAAACTGTCCAGGCTGGTGGGCGAGTCAGAGCACGGTGAGTGCCAGGGTCAACCTGTGTCTGGTTCCTCATGCCCAGTGTTGCCTGACCTGGGCAGGGAGCAGCTGCGAGCCAGGAGGCAGCTTACCTTCCTCCCCCCCAGCCCGGAGAAGCTAACAGCCAAGACAAACGCACTTCTGTCGAATTGCGTGGGGCTGGGGGAGGACCACAGTGCCTTGGGTTTTTGGGTCACAGGGTTGGAATTTGCAGTTGTCAGAGCACACTTGTTCTCTTGGGTAACCCGAGCACAGGATTTACTCTCTCCAGACCCTAGCTTTTCCGTCTGTAAAAAGGACGTGATGATGCCAGGGTTCCCTACTGCACTAGGGCCCGTGTGCCAGCTCAGAGGAAGAAACAACCTTTAGATATTTCCTTGTCCCCGAGTGACAGGTGAAGAAGCAGACACCCGGAGGGTTAAATCGGGTCACCCAAGGTCCCTCAGTAAGTGGTGGAGCTAGGATGCAAACCCAGCTCTGTTTTTAAGAGCAGCAGGTCCGGGGATACGGGTTTTGGTCGTGGCTCTGTCACCCACTGGCTGTGTGATCTTGGGCAGGTCCCTTTCTGTCTCTGCAACATGAGTGGTTTGCTCTTGATGACGAGGCCCTTCCGGCTCTGACAGAGTTCAAACTCAGCTTCTGTTGGGTTGTTGCTCATTTTGCAAAATTTGGGTTCTGCTGGCATATCTCTAGGGAATAGTTTCTCAGGCCCCTGGGTCTTTAGACTCTAGTCTGGAAATATCTGGCTCATCCATTTCCCCCTCATCTGCCCTGGAAGGAGGATCTGGTGCCATATGTGGCCCAGTGAGGGCTCGTTCTGTTGCCCCCCAGAACCCATGTACCTTCATTCACTCAGTAAGCTTTTCTTCTAGCACCTTCAGTGTACCCAGAGAGGCCCGGGCCTGTGAGGGATGCTTTACATGTGAATTTAATGTTGCTGCCAATCTATGAAGTAGGTATTATCCTTGTTTAACAGAATGGGGACAGAAACCCGGAAGGATAAGCAACTTATTTGGTGATCACACAGATAATAAGTGCTGGAACTGGGAATTAAGCCAGCAATTCATCCCAAACAGGAGATGATTCCCAGAGGGGATTAACCAAAACCCATTTTATGCGGCTTTTGGTAGAAGACATCACATATACTTTGAATACATGGATTTAATAACAGCCATTTGTGTGGTAGCCCGTGTGCCAACTGCTCTCCATGCGGGACCTCACTGAATCCGTATCACAACACACAATGTAGGATTTATCATTGAGGAAGGTGAGACTCGGAGGTTAAGTGACTTGCCCCAGGTCACACGGCGGTGAGCTAGGGGTGCTGGGATTTGAATCTAGGTCTTTCACACCCCAGAGTGTGATGTTTTTATCTTCACAGGTGCTCTCTTTTCTGCTGTGGCCTGCACCAATAGCTTGGCCATGCTGATGGCTTCTGGCATTTTCAACTCGCTCTACCCAGCCACCCTGAACTTCATGAAGGGGTTCCCCTTCCTTCTGGGAGCCGGCCTCCTCTTCATCCCAGCCATTCTGATTGGGTAATGCAGGGCTCTGACCCATGATCATAATGCCCTTTATCCCAAAGTTTTCCTCTTTCTCCTCCTCCCAACCAGCTCATTCCTGGGACCATGCCCCCTGATTCTCCCCTTGCGGACAGCTGTCTAATCATCTGGGAGCTATTCCCCAGGGGCAAGGCAGAGGGGCAGAGGGGCAGAAGGGGAAGGGTCAGGCTAACATTGCATGCTGGCAAGGCCGTGCTCTCTCCCTCAGCTCCCCTCTTTCTCCATTCCCATTTTGCAGATGGAAGTATGGTGGCAGAAACGTGCTAATGGGAAGCCTGGAGAGCTTCCTCAGCTAGTTACAACTGGGCCCCAGGCTAGCCTGACTCACTTCTTCCCCTGTAGCCTTAAGAGTGGCTTTCCAGAGCCCTGTCTCTGGACATTGCCTTGTCTTCCACCTCGTAGCTCTGGGAGGGAATACCTACCTGTACCTGCCCACCCCATAAAGCCTGTGTCCCATCTCTAAGAGTTGAGGATGTCTCCCCACGTCAAATCTGAACCCTTTCTCTGGTCTCTCACAGGGTGCTGGAAAAGACTAATCCTCGCTCTGAATTCCAGCAGTTTCCTCAGAGTCCCTGATCTGCCTGGACCGGAGGACAGAGGGCAAAGGGAGCGAAGTGAACACTAAGCAACTGAAAGTATGCTTCTGGATCCCAGCCCACAGCGACACTGGCACCTCCCCTCAGAGGGCAAGTGTCTACCTTGGACAGAGCGGTCCAGCTAGACGGCTTGCCAGCCTAGGACTCTAATCTAGAATTAACCCAGACAGTCCTCCTCCAGGAGGCGGTGGGGGCGCCGTTCGGAACAGGGGTTGGTGCGCCCTTTCTACCATCAGTCCCGGAGAAGCCTCCAGGGGAGAGGAGAGGTCCCGATGGAGGGACACCTCGGGGACCGGTGGAAGCACGAGGGCTGGCATCACTGCTTCAGCCCAAACCGCACCGCTCACAGCGCTGTTTCGGGTGTAGCATCGTTGGATGGTTCTGAGGGGGAAGGCTGTGCGAGGGGCTGGGTGCCCTCTGGAGGGAGAGTGCTGCCGTCTCTGGCTGGGAATTGATCCTCTGAGCTTAGCAGTGCCAATCACAATAAAGCCATATAAATCACACTGCAGTGACCCTTCCAGCCCCCAGGGCATTGGGCTCTGGGGCTGTCTGCTTTCCCGTTCCCAGTCTGCCCGCCAGAGGTCAGATAGCAGCAAGCTTCCCGGCTGGGCAGGAGCCCCCTGAGCTGCCATGAGATTGTGCCAGGCAGGGCCAGCCACACCTCATCTGACTGCTCATTCTCTTCTCCTGAGCCGCTGGAGGGGCTGAAGGGTTGCTGGGCTGGCATCAGGCTGGTAGAGATTCGGGGCAGAGCCCCTTCCCGAGGGTCCCTCAGAGATCCATTCCCTGAAGGCACCTTACAGGGCGACCCGGCTCCCCCAGCCCAGGTGCAGTCAGGTTTTGTTAGCGCTCAGCCCTCCAGCGCTCCCCTTGCCTCGCATTACAGCAGGGCCATGTGCTGAGTCCATGAGCGTCTGCCGCTCAACGGGAACCTGGTGAGGGGCCTGACTCCCCGATATGATCCAGGGGCCCCAGCTTCTCAGAGAACGAGGGGCCCTTTTCCAGGCTGTTAGGGAAGCCTGGCCCAGAAGCTGAAAGGCGGAACTGGATTCAGTATTGAGGCACTGGCTTTGATGAGGGCTGCCAGCCCCACTACAGACCCAAATCATGTGGCACTCGACTGCGGATGTGAATTGGCCACAGGGTTTGTCTGCCTGCTACCCTCGTTCTCTCTCCCCTGCCCGGGAAATCACACAGGTGCCATGGGGACAGTGCAGGGCAGACCGGGGTCAGCTGCGGCCTCTGCAGCCTGGGCCTGTTGCCACATTCCCATCTCACGGTCTCTGTCATGGGGAGACCAAAGCAAGGACAGGAATACGGTTCTTCCACCGACTGTCCCAGCATGAGGCCGTGAGGAGGGTTGGGAAGAGGTTCTGGGCTGGCCTCAGGCTTGGGCTCTACTCTGGGCACTGCCTCTGGCTCGCTTGTGACCTTCAGCAAGCCCTCCTCCAAAGGGCTAAGTCAGCAGTGCCCTGAATTGTCTGATCACAGGTGGACAAGTTAGGAAACACTGGATTAGATGACGTTCTGAGACCCTTCCCACCTCATACGTTCTAGAATGAGATGCCTCTCTTCCTGGGCAGGAGAGAAGAATGAAGGAGTTGGAGCTGGACTTCTTGATCTCTGGGTGTCCCTGAGCAGTCCTTAGCACCCGGGGATGGCTGGGGTGAGGCGGGTAGGGACCTAGCTGACTCAGCCCCCGCTTGGGGGCAGCAACTACAACCTAGCCAGGCAGAAAACCCTGACTGTGCAGACCCACATCAGAGTAGGTCACAGGCTGGGGGGTGGGGGGGGGGAGGCGGTTTCTCAGCCCTGGTTCAGGACCAGCCCTGGTTCAGGACCAGCCCTATGGGGCCAAGCCTGGCTGGGGGGGTCATCACCTCAGGGTTGGAGGCTGGGCTCCAATTCCCCAGAAACAGAAAGGGGCAGCAGTAGAGGGTGGGGTGTAGGAACAGAAGAAAGGGCCTGGCAACCTCCCTGAATACTGCCCGCGGAGGGAGGGGGACTGATCAGGGACAAAACGACAGAAAGCTTCCCCTGGAGGGTACCCATCCCACTGTACTGTTGCTGTTGCTGCTCTGGGAGGGCGATGTCTAGTCCGCCTCCATCACCTCCGCATCCAGAGCCTGGCACTGGTGGGCGCTCCTGTGGCCTGAAGGAGGCAGGGTCAAGAGCAGTGAAAGCCGGAGCTGGGGCCAGGACCTGCTAAAGACCGAATCTTCGGTGGGAGGGGGCGTAGAAGAAAGGCATCCCAAGCCTGCAGTGAGACCTCTGACTCTCTGACGATGTGGCTGGAGAGCTGCACGTGAGCTGGCCAGCACGTGTGGGAGGCGACTCTGGAAGCTGAGCCAGCCTGAGGTACCAGGCCAGCTGACCCCGTTAGCTAAAGCCTGGGTTTCCAGGAGGGAGGGTACTTTCTTGCTCTCCTGCCCTAGTGGAGAAAGGGGCAGAGGGACATGGCTGCTTGTCGATTTCTGTATAGCTCTTGGGGCCAGACTTTTTTGGTGAAAACCTATCCCCCACTGCCAGACCCTTGGGGCAGAGGAGAAGCCAGCTGTGGGTAGAGCCACAGCCCTGCCCAGGGTACAGCCTCCAGGATGATTCTCGGGACGGGCAGTGGACTGAACACCAGGAGACCAGGCTGGGTCCTGGGGCTGCCACCGGTGGTTTGGGAAATGGCATTCCTTCTCTGTACAGGGAGATAATACCAGGTGGGGTTGCTCGGGTGATTGCAGGAACCATGAAGTGGCCTGGGGGGTGGGGGATGGCAAAGATTTGGGAGGGATTTGCGTTTTAGAGCCTCGCTAGTTAAAGTGTCGTTCCTTGACCATCCGCATCCACTCACCTGGGAATTTGTGGGAAAGGCAGAAACCCAGGCCCCACCCAGGTCTCCTGAACACAGTTTTAGCAAAATTCCCAGGTGATTCCAACGCACCCGTCACCCTCGTTCAGGATCCTGTCTCTTCCCGTGTTGCTGCGGGCTCTGTCCAGCGGACTGCTGCTGCCACAGGGGGTGCCTCCCCTGGCCGCCCCCTGAGCAGGTGGGTGGGGAGGGGCTGGGGCACCAGCTGAGCCGGGCCGGCAGGAACTGAGGCACGGCAACAAGGCATGTGGACGGTGGCTAGCTGCCTGTTGAGACAGCCTCGGCGGCCCAGGCCCAGGCCCCTGCAGGCGGCTCCCTTGCACCGGCGCGTGCAGCAAAGCTGACCGCAGCTGCAGGCCAGCCGGAGAGAGGGCTGGCTCGGCCGACCCTGACCCCAGGTGTGGCTAAGAGGGCTGCACCTCAGGAAGGCTGGGAGGGGACTGGGGACCAGGCCAGCTAAGGGCACAGTGGTTATAGGTCAAGGCCACAGGGTGGCAGGAAGCGCTGAGGCCAGAAGCCAGGCACGATCTAGGTGGAGAGCCATCACTGGACCCCCATCTCCGGCTGGCTGTTGGGCCCAGGCCCTTGCTTAGCCCAGAGGGGTGGGCGCTGCCCGAACTCTTGTCAGAGGGAGGCTGCCCGCCCTCCTCCACTCAAGCTGGCTGCTGTCAGGGCAGGAGGGGTTGTCGTGTGCCGCAAACCCTCAGTCTCCAGACCTGAGATAGAGAACCCGATGGCAGGGCCCCAGGGGGTGGGGTCTGGCCCTGAGCACCCCCAATGCCTGGCTTCCCTTCCCTTTCCAGACGCCGGGGAGGCTGGGTTTGAGGTGGACCGCGAGGGTGCGGGCACAGCGACAGCCGTTTCCTGAGAAGGGACTGGGGCGGGGGTATTTGCAGCTGAGAGAGGCCAGTTTGAGGAGCTGCTTCTTTGGGAGGGACGATGGAAATGGGGGTCGCAGCAGGGCTTGGGAACAAAGGACTGGTTAAGTTGGGCCCATGGGTGCGGCCCCCTCCAAGCTGGTGTCAGAGCCTGCCGACGAGTCCCGGGAGGAGCGGCCCTGCAGGAAGCGGATGATCTTCTCGATCGTGGCCTCCTGGTACTCGTGGGACCACCTGTGGGCACAGGGCCTGGTGGGTCAGGGGGCTGCGCAGGGGGAGCTCCTGGCTGGGGGCTGCGTACCCGCCCCCCTCCTCACTTGATGCCATTGAAGGTGAGCACAGCCTGCATGTCCTCAGGCAGGTCCTGGGGCTCAGGCCACTCGAAGCCATCGATGACCGGCACGATGTTCTTGCCGCAGCTCAAAGCAGTCACGATCTCCTGCAGAAAGAAACGGGGGAGGAGGAAGAGACCTGGGTCCCCATGTGACCCTGGGGCCAGACAGACACTGAGAGGGGTGCTGGTGCTGAAGTCCGCTTTGACTTCTCCCTCACCCCTTGTTTTTTAATAAAAATCAAATATTTGGTTTTTGCCTCAGATCCTTGGCATAGAGCTCCTGAAACGCTGGGAATCCCCGGATGACTGGAGGTTGGGGATGCAGGTGCCTAGCTAGCTTCTGGATTGGGGCTGCTTGCCAGGAAGACCAAGCTATGATGAAAACGTTGGAAATTTTAAGTATCCCACATACATTCACAGACGCACACCTCCCAGGAGGGGAGAGGGGTTAGAGATTGAGTTCACTCCCCAATGGCCAGTGACTTAATCATGCCTCCATGATGAAACCTCCATCAAATCCCCCAAGGATGGGGTGGGTTGGTGAACATATCTAGGTGTTGGGAGGGTGGCCTGCAGAGGGCATGGGAGCTCTGTGCCTCCCCGCCTGTGCCCCACGCCCCATACCTTTGCCCTATGCATTGCTTACATTTGAATGTGCCTGAGTTATATAGCCAGAAATAGTTAAGTGCTTTCTCAGCTCTGCACGTCATTCTAGCAAATTATTGAACTGGCCGGGGGGGGGCGGGGATGTGTGTGTCACGGGAACTCCTGAATGGCTAGCCAGGTCAGACAGAAGTGCGGGTAGTCTGGGAACCCAGGACTCTCAGACATCTCAAGTGAGCACAGACATGTGGGACTGAGCCCTTAACTCTCTGTAGTCTGACACTTGCTCTGGATAAGTCAGTATCAGAACTGAACTGGGGGCTCCTGGGTGGCTCAGTCGTTAAGCATCAGACTCTTGGTTTCAGCTCGGCTCTCATAGGCTCTATAGCACACGCTCCAGTGGCAAACTTAATTAGAGTAATTTACTTAATATCTGTCTTCCCCACCAGACAGAAAGACAGGGATCATGTCTGGTTTTTAGCCATCTTTTATCTCAGCATCTTTCACAAAGCCTTGTCCATAGTCAACCCTTGCCAAATACTTAACAGATGGCTGGATGGCTGGAATGAATGAATGAATGAATGAATGAACGAATGAATGAATGAATGAATGAGAGAGACAATATAGCACAGTCGTTAGGGGCCGCACTCTGGAATCATGAGATTGGGGTTCCCACTGAATCTCTGACACAGGCTTTGTGGCGTGAGGCAACCAATGGGCCCTCAAAGCCTCTGTTTTCTCTTCTGGTGGGGGGATACCTGCCATGTCCCGCGGTGAGTGGTTAGAGCAGCGCCCAGCATGTGGCGTGTGCTTAATCAATCACAGGTGTTAGGATTTCCTCCTCTGTAAAGGGGGTAATAAACCTCCCTCACGAGGTGGTTCTGAGGATATTACTTACTATTAATGGGTGCTCTGGTAAGTGCTTATTGAATGTTTTTTCCTTTCAAGGGGGAACCTCAGGGATTGCACTTTCTTGAGTGCAGTTCACTTGTGGTTTTCTATATTGATTACCCGCTAAATGTGGCTTCGGGGAAAGGAGTTTTAAAACCAGAGGCAACGAAGCATAACAACAACCAAGGAAGGCTGATGGAGCCTTTGGAACTGGTCCAAGGCAGAGGACCCCGCCACCCCTCCTCCCTCGATGCAGGCTGCCGCATGGGTATCAAGCACCCTTGGGAAAGAACCCGCATAACTCCAACCTTGATTGGTTTTTGGGGAACCTCTCATTTTATGAATGAGAAGAAGGAAGCCCAAGAGGGGAAGGGGCTTGCCCCCAAGTCACACAAATGCCCAGCCCAAGAGGGGCCAGGCTTCTGAATCGAGCCTTCAGATTCCAAGCCCAGGGCGCTGTCCGCCAGGCCCTCTGCCTCTCTGCTGAGAACTTGTATGGATTCTGATCCTGCACAAATTGATTTGAGAGCCTTTAGACATTCGTTTTATCCAGAACTACCAGAACCCAAGACAGCAGAATGCTCGTTGCATAGACTCAGAGTCTGGCCAGGAGAGGAAAATGGCTTGTTCAAGGTCATCCAGCAGGCTAAGAATGAAAACTTGATTAGAGTCGAGTGTTCTGACCTGGTGAACCTCGTGGACATGTATGGCCTTCCCAGTTATCTCAGCTTCCTCTGGCCACTGGTTCAAGTATTCCATAAACTCGTCAAGAGCCTACTTCATACCACACATGCTTGTAGGCATCTGGGATACAGAGTAAGCACGGCAAGGTCTGATCTCGCATGGAGGTCAGCTATTTCTCTCTTTATCCCAGAAGGCCGCCTGCCACCTGTTCTGGGCCATCAACCCATGATCCTGCAGGTGTCTCTTTGTCCCAACAGCCAACCAAGCCCAGTACTCAGCCCCTAAAACATGGCCTCCAGGGCCTGGCCCTCTTTCCCACAGTTGGTCTGGATGCACGGTGCAGCCAGACCCTTCTCCCGACAACTGCTGGCCTGGCCTCACTGCCCTTGTGGGATCCCTTTTCCCAGTGCTTTAAACACAAGTCTTCTCCCAGCCTTTAGGTAGCCTGCAAACTGGTTCTGTAGTTTTGTTTTTGTTTTTGTTTTTAAGAGAAGGAGAGAGCCAGTGGGGAGGGGCCGAGGGAGAGGCCAGGAGAGAATCTTAAACAGGCTCCATGCCCAGTGTGGAGCCGACAGGAGAGGCTCACGACCCTGAGATCATGACCTGAGCCAAAAGTCAAGAGTTGGACGCTTACCGACTGAGCCACCCAGCGCCCCAGGGGCGTGCTGGTAAATGTTTAACAAATAACTCTCTGCGGGCCGGGGAGGGGGGGGGGGACAACCAACCAAACAAATCCCTGATTTGTAGTGTTTACCAATTTCCTTTGTGTAAATACTCCCACCAGGGCTGATTTCAAGCAATGACCATGATGTCCCTGGACATGGACTTGGGAAGAGATGCAGACAATCATTTCTGGTGTCAGCTGAATCCCGCCCTATCCCACCACCCCCTCAGATCCGAGCCTCAGACACAGGCAGGTGCTGGGAAAGAGCATGGGCTTTGGAGTCAGATCGATGGAGTTCAGAGCCCAGCTCTTCAGATTTCGATACCAGCGGGGCCAGGGGAAAGAGCATTCTACTTCTCTGAGCCTCAGCTTCTTCATCTGTAAGCAATTACCAGTTTGCACCTGCCTCGGCCCCACTTTTGTCCTCTGCTCGTGCAGTCGCCCTGCCTGGGATGCCTTCTCTTCCACTTACCTCAATTCCTAAGACTCTTCTCAAGTTCTGCTTCCTCTGTGAAGCCTTCCCTGGTTATTCTAGCCCTTACTGTTCTCCCTCTTCTCCAGGCTCCTATGGTGAGTAAGAGGTTCACCTACATAGCCTAGCAGCGACACCAACCCATATACAATCTAGCCACGTCTGGGCAACTCTCGGTTCCTCAGCGGCTTCAGGACAAGGGTTCCATCTCAGATCACTGCCTTATCCCTCACTGATTAATAATTAGTAACCTGCAGACGTGATATGGACCCATTTCATCCATCCATCCATCCATCCATTCTGCAAGTATTCGGTAAGTTTCTAGCGTGTGCCAGGCACTGAAGACACACTGGCATTAATTAAACAGTGGTAAGCACTCACACTAATTACAAGAATAATTCCTGCCATTATAGACCAATTACTATAGAACTAGGCATTCTAAGGACTTGACAGATTTTAGCTCTTTTAATTCTTATAAAGATATCCTAGGGAGGCAGGGACGAGACTTCTCCCACTTTACACCAGCAAACGTGAAGCTCACTGTGGATACGTAACTTGCCCAAGGCCAGAGCTCGGATTCCAACGCACAGCTCTGTGCCCTTCGTGATCCCACTGTGACTGTCGCTAGGCTCTCTTGCCCCTCTTCCCTCACTGAGGTTATTTGTCCTTCTCTGACCCTCACGACCATCCCCACAAGGTGAATAAGGCAGGCAAGTTATCCCCATTCTCCTAATGAGAGCACTGAGGCCCAGAGAGCCTAAGGGACTTGCTAAAGACCAATTACAGCCCACACTGTGGCTCCTGCCTTGCGGCTGGGCCGCGGAGGTGGCTGGGGAGCGCGGATGAGACGGAATGGGAGGAGGACCTTGACCCCTGGCCACAGGCCAGTGCTGAGACCATGGGGGCCAGCACCTACCTTGTGCACCCAGTCCTTGCAGTCATGGTCCTGCATGCACTTGTCCAGGGCCCCGGCCGACAGCACCAGCACGAAGTTGCGGGCACCCATGACACTCTGGATGAGCTTGTCCTCGAACTTGCCTGCTTCCAGCTTCTCCACATCGATGAAGACGCTGAAGCCGTGCAGCTGCAGATGCACCTTCAGGAGGCTGGTGAGAGGTCCCGCGTCACTGCCCTGGCCCGGCCGCGAGGCCCCCTGCCTGCGGGGCCCCCTGCCTGCGCGCCCGCCTGCCTGCCCCTTCTCACCTGGCCAGCTGCGAGCCTGAGTTCCGGCGGTAGCTGATGAAGACATCTGGGATGTCCCCGCTGGGCTTGCAGCCAGTGCAGGGCAGCGGGGAGTGTAGCATTTCTGAGGCAGACAGGTGACAGCTTGGTAAGGGCAGCCTCTCCTCATCACTCGCCATGGGGCACGTCATCCCCTGCCCACCCAACCTTCTCAGCGCAGGCCAGCCAGGCGCAGGCTCCCTGGCTTGTTCAAAAGAGAGCCACCGAGACAGACAGCCGGGCCTACGGGAAGGAAGGCTGCTCACTATTGGTGAGTCCCTCTCAGAAGGCAGGCATCGTGTTTTAGGGACAGGAATGCGCACCTCCAGCCCCGCCCTCTCTCCGGAGCTCCAGACCTGAATGGCCAGCTGCCCACAGACACTGTAAACCCAACACATCCCAAATCCTCCCCCTGCCCCACCTTCCTAGTTCCCATCACAGCCAGAACCCGGGCCCCGACCCCTTACCTCTCATTCACTCATTCCACACATATTTACTAAGGATTTACTGTGTGCCAGGCACTACCGTTTGTGCTTGGGATACAGCAGTGAACAGAACAGACAGACCTCCACGACACCTGACTCCATGCTCTGGATTCCTCCGACTAAACATCCTGGGCTCCAGCCCCAGGGCCCTCCCTATGTCCAGGCCCCCAACTCAGCCTTCTCAGGGGTCTCCCTAAATCCACCCTTGCCCAGTCCAGTCTGTTTGCACAGCCACTAGAGGGGTCTCTCTAAAATCCAAGTCTCCAATCCAGGGTCACTGCCTCCACTTAAAAAACGTGCATGGCGGGGCGCCTGGGTAGTTCAGTCCATTAGGTGTCCGACTCTTGATTTTGGCTCAGGTCATGATCTCAGGGTTGTGAGACTGAGCCCCTAGTTGGGCTCTGTGCTCAGTGGGGGTCTAATTGAGGATTCTCTCTCTCCCTCTGCCCCTCCCCCCTCACTCGCTCATGCTCTCTCTCAAAAAAATTTAAATAATAAAATAAATTAAAAGTTGATTAAAAAAATTAACACCCAGGGGCACCTGGGTGGCTCAGCTGGTTGAGCATCTGCTTTCGGCTCAGTCATGATCCCAGGATCCTGGGATTGAGCCTCATGACCGACTCCCTGCTCAATGGTAACTCTGCTTCTCCCTCTGCACACACCCCCCTTGCTCTCTCACCCTGTCTCTCAAATAAATAAATAAAATCTTAAAAAAAAAATTAACACCCACTGCTAGAATGAATATAGATATTAATGAGATAGTATGTTTAAAGCTTAATACATATAGTAACTGGCAATAAATTTTAGCTAAATAATAAATTAGTAAGTAAAAAGGGTGCTAGAGCCCCAGAATCCATTCTGCCCTAGTGGTCTCCCTAAAGTGCCTCCAGAACCCATACTTGGTGAGCTGTTGGCTAAAGGCATAAGTCCCCTGTGTTCCCACCCCTATCCCCTGTAAGCACCCTCCCTGCTGTCTTAGCTCCACTTCTGCATAGACTGCTCCCTCTGCCAGGTGGGCGGCTCTTCCTGCTGCACCCCCTCCCCATACATCCTTTGGGACCTGGTTGGGCATCCTGTAAATGCCTAGACCTGGGTAGACCGGGTAGGCAGCGCTTCCTCCCAGCTGCCCCTGGAATCCTAGGCCTGCCTCCTGCTGTGGTCACCTACCTGTTGATATACCTGCCTGCCTTCCACCCTCCTACGCAGCTCAGACGAGGAGCTTCTTGAGGGCCAAGTGCACCATATTCATCTCTGCATCCTGGGAATCCAGTCTGGCACAGCTTCTGTGCTCAATCCACCCTCAGTGAGGCTCGCGGCCCCACCACGTGTCTCCCCTCACCTCCCAGGGCTAGGGCTAGGATGGGGTGGGGTCGCGGGTGGGCAGGCTGACCTCTGGCGGCCGTGAGGATGCGGGTGCGGTGCACGCCCAGGCGGATGCCGCAGTCCTCCAGGAGCTGCTGCTCCGACACGCGGTGCAGCAGGGAGCGGTCCAGGCCGCAGCTGACCAAGCCGTACGTATACTGGCGGAAGCGCGGGTCCAGGCTGCCCAGCCAGTCAGCCAGGTTGCTGCGGTCGCACGTAGCGTAGTTGGCGAAGGTCTTGAGCTCAGTGAGCTCCCTAAAGAATCTGCAGCCAGGGGAGAAGGGGACACTGAGGTCCTCACCTGGGACTGGCTAGTGGCAGAGGGTGAGGCCTGGCGGGCAGGAGGCGCCATACCTTTTACGGGTGATGCTGGATTTCATGCCCAGGTCGGTCTGGAGCTCCTCCTCGGTGAGCCGCAGAAGCAGGTCGCCATCTACCTGCTGCTCCTGGGGGAGGGATCAGATGTAAGGAAGGGCTCCCCTCCTCAGCCGTTGGACCCCACGCATAAGATGCAAGGAAAGGGAACTGGAGACGGCGATGGGGGAGGCGGATGGGTAACCCCGAAAGTGGTTGAGTACAGGCTCCCACACCCAAAATCACCCCTGGCGCCGCGGGCGTGCGGGCCGCAAGGGGGCGCTGTTGCCTTGTCCAGGGCACCCCTAGCGGCCGCGCGCCCTTGGGATGCGCTGCTCTACCCGGAAGCTCTCGCAGTAATGGGAGAAGCCGATCTGCTGTAGCCACGTCTGGACCTCGGCCTCCTTCCAGCTGGCCACGCAGGGCAGGATGGGTCGCGGCACCTCCTCGCCCAGCAGGCGCAGCGCGCGCTTGGCCAGCGCCGACGTGGTGCCATTGGTGGAGTAGGAAACCAGGCGTTTCAGGCTCTGGATGGCTCCGATGTCGCTGAATACCTGGCGGTGGGGTGGGGAGAAGGGGTCTTGGGTCCCCCAGTTCACCAGCCATCCCCAAATGTGCCCAGTCCCTCCCCTCTTCTCAGCGCTGAAACTCCCATCATCTGCCCTAGCCCTGCCTTCATCGAATATATCACCTAGTTCTCTGAATTCCCCCTCCTGAAACTCTCTCAACTCTTGCCCTCATGTCTCCCCTCCAACAGCTTCCATCTCCCTGGAATGAAGTCTGGGCTCTCAGTATGGCTGCCAGGCCTGGCACAGTGCAGCCCCTGCCCACCATTCTCAGCTCATCTCCCCTTTCTCCAACCCACACTTGGCTGACACCCACCCAGTAAGGCTCCCCTACCTCTGGGCTCAGTTTTCCCAGACCTTTAGTTCTTCCAGCCTGCTTGTGGGAATCCTCGTCATCCGGTGGAATCCAAATTGATTAGCACCCCTCCATGCAGCCTGCTTTGATTTACCCACAGATTGGCCCATACCTCCAATTAGGCCTTGTACTCTAAATGCCACTGTTGTTAGTTGATAATGCAGGGTCCCCTGAACGATAAGCTGAGGTCATGTTTTAGTCACCTTTGGAGTCCTGTACCTGGCACACTGCAGGGTAATGAGTGGGGGCTGACTATCTCTTTACTGAACTGCATTCACTTGGTCTTGTTGGAAAAGGGGTGCCACAGCTAATGGTCATGGCTGCTGCCCAGGCCCTGTCCTCACCCCCTACTTCAAGTCTTTTCTCCCAAAGCAGAATGATCTGATTTATAAAGCAGTCCTCCCATGGCCCAACTCTGGGGCATAGAGGGGAAAATCAGAAGCTCCTAGAACATTAGACCTTGGAAACGGCCTTAAGAGACCCCCTAACACAACAGTCTCTTTTTAATCTGTGGGGACACATACAATAGGTGACAATCATCTGTGAGACACTCTCCTCTGAGCAGCCCACCTGACAGCTGTGGTACAGCCAGGGTGGTCCGTGTGGTGCCCACCACTCCCTGTGTCCCAGCTGTCACCAACTCCCAGACCCCCAGAGGAATGCAAAGGAGGGAGAGGGATGTTATAGGGATAATCTTGATTCTGTAATATTTAAAAAACAAAACCCACAAACTTTGGATAATTTAACTATTACTAGGTCCACGTGCAGGGTAAAACTGTTGTGTCCCGCTTCTTCAATTTTCCAGAGGCTAAAAAGGAAGCATGTAGAGGCCTAGAGAGGGGAAGGCAGCTAGCCGCGGTCACACAGCAAGTTAAAGCTGAGGGCAAAAGCTTCAGATCAGGCCCTGGGCATGAAGACCTCTTGGGACACAGGTGGGAGTTATCCAGTCAACACACTGATGTCCTGCCCCCCCAAGCTTCTGTCTCTGCACTCCATCTCCTTCCTGCATTCCAGACCCACGTGATGAAATAGCCCACTGGGGTGCCCTAAATGGTCACTGTTCATGCACCCCAAGCTCAACCTGTCCCAGTGAACTCACTTTCTTCCCCTCCCCCACGGCAACCTCTCACCATTTAACCTTATTTCAGTACCGGGTGCCAGCACTCATGGGGTTGCCTGTGTCCAAAGCCAGGAGTCACCCTCAGCTCTTCCCTCTCCTTCACCCAACCAGCCACAAGTCCTAATTCTGTCTCTTCAGCACCTCTGGGATCTGTCTGCTCTTCTCTGCCTCTTCTATCATGCTCCAGCCCACCTTCCCAACAGTCCCAGTCATGGCTGCCTAGCCTCCAACCTCACCCTTGCCAATTCCATTTCCGCACTGCAGCCAGGGTAGTCTGTGTAAAAGCCTGGGTTCCCTGCTTAAAACCCTTGGTCTTGCCTTCAGGGCCAGTGACTGGTCTCTCATCCTTCTCCTTGCTTCACCTAACTCTTATGTGTACTTCACCTCCCAGTCGAATGTCACTTCCTCCGGGAAGCCTTCCTAGACCCTAAATCCTGCCCCTCCCTCCCCCGCCCCCCCACACCCACCTTGGTCTTGCCCTGCAGGCTCTTGATGGCAGCCTCGGCACAGAGATAGAAAGCCCCGATGCACTGCGCCTCCAAGCGCGATGAGTCAAGGAGCGGCACGAGGCGCTGCAGGTCGTCGGGCCCACGGCCCTGGCTTGTGTCACTGGCATCCACCAGGCAGCGGGCGAAGCGGCCGGGGTCCAGCGAGGCCACGAGCGGCTCGACGAGCGCCAGCGTGCCGGAGCGCTCCACCTCGCGCTCCACCTCCTTGTTGGTTGCCAGCACCGCCACCGCGAGGCAGGCGTGCAGCCGCAGCAGCTCGTCCTCTTTGGAGAAGGCGAGCGGGAAGAGCCACTCGGCGGCGCGCTTCTCCACCATGCGCCGCTGCGCCGCCTGGCCCCCGTGCAGCGCGCAGTTGCCCAGCGCCAGCGCGCAGTGACGGAGCAGCGCCGGGTCCGTGCGGCGGCACCAGTACAGCACGGCGTCCAGGCCACCGGCCGTCACCAGCCGCTGGCATGTCTCCTCTGAGTGCTTGAACATGTGCTCCAAGATGCCTGCCACACTCCGCGCCAGCTCCACCGGCTCCCGCTCTTTTGCCAAGTTCAGGATCACGCCCAACCCGATGCGCGCCACACGGTCCCTACCGAAAGAAAGTGGGACACAGACGATGGAATGGTGGTGCCTCCGGGGAGGTTGGCCACGCCCTGGTCACTTAACCTCTCTGGCCTCACTAGTGTCATAAAGGATATGAGGGAGAGCATTATCCTCCCTGCCTCCCCCTTCCACCTCCTGGCCTGCAAGGAACAGATTTCTCCGATTGTAAGAGTGCTCCATCCTGGCCACACCTTTACACTCCCTTACTGCTGTCTCCTCCCCCGCGGTGTGTGTCCTGGTTAAGAGCCCTGACTCTGGAGAAGATCCCCTGGGAGCTGTTTTCTTCTAGAAAGCTGTGGGACCTTGACTGCCTTCCTTTATCCTTCTACCTCAGTTCCTCATCTCATAAATTAGATAAAAGGAATACCTACCCCAAAGGGTCATTATGAGAACCAATGTGATAATCCATGTAAAGTGCTTCCCACAGGGCCTGGCACATGGGGAAGACTCACTAAATGTTAACTTATTATCATTTCAAGTATCACTCGAAGTACACCCCTCTTAGCCTTTCCCTCAAACCTCTCCTCACTCCATGTGGTGTGACTGGGGTGTATTTATTCATTCACTTGACAGATGAGGAACTACTGTGTGCCAGGCACTGTGCTAGGGTGACTAAGAGGCCCTGGAACTTATACACAGCTAATATGGAGACAAACAATACGCACGTGAACAATGAGTGAACAGGGCAAGAGTGATATGGCCCTAATGCTAGCAAGCAAGGGTGATGTAATGGACAGTGCCTGGGCGGAGGAGGAGGGGACATCTGAGAGTACGATACCCAGAGACTCCTGCCTGCAAGTGTCTGGGAGAAGAGCATAACAGGCAGAATGGACTGCAAGGACAAAAACCCTGAGGGCTGGTGAGCTTGGCATGTTTGAGGAATAGAAAGAAAGCCAGAGATATTTGCAATGTTTAAAACCGACAAGGAAAAATAAAAAAGCAACAAGGATTCATATATAGAATATATCAATAGTCAACAAGAAAAAGGCAGCATACTCAATAGGGAATGGCAAAGGATATAAATGGCAATTTACAAAAGAGGAAATCTAAAATGTTAACGAGGAAATAAAGTGATGCTGTAACTCATTAGTAATCAGAGAAGTGAAAATTAAACCAGCTATCACTTTACGAGTATTGGATAGGCAAAAAGCAGAAGCTGGGTAACAAAGAAGTTTGGCGAGGTGTGGGGCCATGAAAACCCTGAAGTTCTGTGGGTAGAGGTGCGTGCTGGGGCAGTCAATTTGGAAAGCAGGCTGGGATGCGTGGGTGAAGTTAAAGAGATATGTACCATATGAGCCAGAAATTGGGGCTCTTGAGTTTATATCCCTAAGGAACTGTCACAGATCTACAAAAGAATGCGGAAAAGGCTGTTCACTGCAGGGTTGTTTGCGGTGGGGGAAGATGGCGGCAGTCTGGTGTCAAGCCTGGGAGAGTGGAGCAGTAACATGGGCAGGTGCCCACTCTGGAGGACTATGGAGCAGTTACAAGGCACTGAACAGATGATACCATGGCACATGAAGGATCTTAAAAACATAATACTGAGCAGGTGAAAGTATGAACTGGAATGTGCTATATAACACAGCACCATTTGTGTAAATGAACAAATACATGTACACAAAACAAGAAAAAAGATTTGACCAGGACACAGATAAAAAGACAAGCATTAGATATATTGGATGGGTGACTAGGGCATTAATTTGGAAAGATGGTGGGACATTCATGAAGAGGAGAAGGGGAGATTGTGGAGATTGTATTTTAGGCACAGATGTATGCAAAGGCTTGGAGGTATCTGGGAGCTCTTGGGGACTTTCCCCACCTCAGCCACACTGAAGTGAAGCCATTTCTAGTGGCTGAGATGGAAGGTTCAAGGGGAAAGTAGGGAAAGAGTACTGGGGGCCTTCTGGGCCCTATCCAGGCATTTGTATTTATCTTGATGGCAAATGGAGAGCCACTGAAAGGCTTCAGGAAGGAGAGTGACCTGCTCTTGCATGGGTTTTAGGAAACACTCTGACTGCTCTTGGGAGGGAAGTCCAAGGGAGGGAGCCTGGATGCCAGCAGAGCAGACAAGACAGTCGCCACACTCCAGGCAGAGGTGAAAGGTTTCTGTCCTCCTGACCTCCACAAATGATGTCTTCCACAACTGACATTACCCCTAAAGACTTAAGAGATGCAGCCAGTCATGGAGTCCCTGCCGAGTGAGCATCACAGTGACGCTTGTGACTTTGTGTCCACTGTGGTTCCCAGCTGAGCCCATAACATGTCACAACAACTTTGCTGAGTTGATCTCTGAGCTTCCCCTGAAGTCCAAAACAGGTGGGTTCTAATCATTCACTTGGTCCTTTTACCAATGAGAAGGCCAAAGTTCAGGGAGGTTACATGACATGCTCAGAGTTACACAGCTGGTGAGAGGCACAGCTGGGGCCTGAATCTGTCTGTCTTCAAAGATCAAGATCCTTCATCTATACTTTGTATTTCCAGAACAATCTGACTACATAAACCCTGAGACTATCAGAACCAGGATGTGTGTGTTTTTTTTTTTAAAGAGTTTATTTATTTATTCGACAGAGAGAGACAGCCAGCGAGAGAGGGAACACAAGCAGGGGGAGTGGGAGAGGAAGAAGCAGGCTCATAGCGGAGGAGCCTGATGTGGGGCTCGATCCCATAACGCCAGGATCACGCCCTGAGCCAAAGGCAGACGCTTTAACCGCTGTGCCACCCAGGCGCCCCAGAACCAGGATGTGTTTAAGCAATAATCTAATCCAATACTCTCATTTCCTGAGGACCAGTGAAGGGAAGGGCTTGCTCAGGAATATCAATTCAGAGAGGACTTTATTCTTTTTTGGCTTTGTTTTTTCCTTAAAATTTTTATTATTATTTTTTAATTTTTATTTACTTATTTGAGAGAGAGAGAGAACACGAGGGAGAACCAGACTCCCTGCTGAGCAGGGAGCCCGACCCGGGGCTCGATCTCAGGACCCTGGGATCATGATCTGAGCCAAAGGCAGACACTTAACTGACTGAGCCATCCAGGTGCCCCGTTTTTAAATTTTTTAAAAAGAGGAACTTTATTCTGAGTCTATTGACCCCCAGCTCTCCCCTTTCCCTATGCACTTGGCACCTTCACAGAACTTGAACTATGTTCTTGTTGTAAGAACTATATACTCAGCTCCCAGCTTCTGCAGCCTGAGAGGCTATGGGTCTGGATTCATATCCCAGTTCCAAAGGAGCGGGGAAATCATACACATACACGCACATATATGTATATATAATATACATATATGTGTAAATCCTTGTATGCATAGAATTTCTCTGGAAGCACATACTGTGCAAGAAACTTGTTTTGCTCATTTGTGTCCAAAGGGGGTCTGGGTAGAAAGAAAAATTCTTAAGTGTGTGACTTTTTTGTACCTTTGCACTTTTTGAATTTATATGCAATAGCTTTCTGTTTTATTTTTTAAACACGTCTCCTCCACTTATTCACTGCATATTTTTGGGAAAGCCATTTAACCTGAGTTAAACCACTTAACCTAATTTTGGTCTCCTAATGGTTCTGGGCTACACATTTAAAAGGCTAGCAGTCACGTGGGGCCCTCACTGGTGTCATGGGACCAAGTTCAGCGGGTCCTACCTTGTTGGACTTCTCTTGGCATTTGGGGGTGAGGGACACTGTGACCTAGGTTCCTGGGCAATGGGTGTAGTAGCACCCTGAGAAGAAGGGAATGGGAAAAGGAGTGGGTGCACTGATTGAGGAACTTTCTTTAAGAGGAGGTTGGTTGATGAGGAAGGGCAAGATTTCATCAACACAAATTCTCAGTGTGTCACCTCCCTTCTCTCCCTTCCAGCCTCAGCCCAGAGTAGTCTAAAGGTTGAGGAGATTCTGCCTTTCTTTGGGGAAAAAAAGTTGATGGCCACCGGGCTTGCTGAGCTCTGTCCTTGGTCCTGAAGTGCTGTCCGCACCAGCTCATGGTTTCCTCATACCAGGGACAATGGTGGGTGTGACTCCTCCCGCCGTAATTCTGAACCAGGTGAGTGTAGTTATTTTCAACCTTGAAAAGTATCAGTGCAGTTTGCATCTTGCAGCCCTCCTCTTCCTAGGGTGTTGGCTGCACCACTTCCCCAAGGGTTCTAATTACAGCTGCCACACCCCACATACCAGGCTAACAGGTATACCGCCACCCTGTGTCCACCAAATCCAGTAAGCACCCATTCTGTTTGCTAGCCCTCCAAATGTACTGATGATTGATAGTAGATGGGAAATTAATGACTTGTTGACTAAGCAGAACCCTAACTTGCTCTCCCAACTTAAATTGCTTCATTCATGCATTTTTGACAGTTGTATCATTTCCACCACCAACAAGGTTGTTTAATTTTTGAAAATGGTAAGGAAAGCACCCCTAATCCATGGCCATTGCACTTGTGAAAGCTGCATGAATTGAAAGTGACCCTTCCCAAACCCTTCTAAATCTGAGAGACCTGAGAATTCAGCATGTGACTACCGTGCGACAGTTTGGTCTGCTCTGGCATTGGAGGGGAGAGGAAATGAGTGCAAAGGTCCTCATATTCCAGGGGAGATCCCAAGAGGCAGACAAGAGAGGGGCAGGCAGGCCCCAGTTGGATCCCCCCTACTGTATCTTGGCTCTATGTGGGGAAGGGACAGAGAACACATACACTCGCCCCTGCCTAGCTCCTCACCTGTTTCCTCTTCTCTCACCCATTGATCCCACTAGAAAACCTTCTGTTTCCCATTAGCAGCCGCAGAATGAGATCATGTCTGGCCTGTTACGTGGGCCAAAATGGAGAAGGAGGAAGCAGGAGGTGGATTGGGGTTGACATAAAGGGGGCAAGTAACCTCAGGTCAGTACTCATTTCAGTGATCATTGCCCCTCCTCCTACCCCATTTCCTAAGCATTGTGTTCTCTTCCTTTCTCAGTGGCAGAGAGAAGGTAGCCTAGCACAAGCACTGCCAGGCAGTAGGATCCCAGCTCCATCCTCAGAACCAGGGACAGATTCCTGTCCTGTCACTCCATTCTTTATCTCCCTGTCTCATTCGTCACCCCGCAAGTCCTGGCAGTGAATCCTGGCTGCACCCTCAGTTCACACTGTGTTGTGACTCTGGGCAAGGCACGAAAGTTTCCCAAGCCTCGTTTTCCTCATTTGTAAAATAGACACGCTGATACCCAACAGGGCTGTAGTGCGGGGATCTGGTGAGGGGAGGCGGGAAAAGGCACAGTGCGAGCCGCACGAGAGACCCGGGCTGTGGACCGCCCTTGCTGCCCCACAGCAACCTGCGCTCTCCCCTCAGCCCGTGAGCACACTCACCGGTTCTCAGCCACCAGGATCTGCTCCAGCAGGCGGGCGGCCTGCACGCGCGTCTCCAGCTCCGGCGCCTGCAGCAGTCGCAGCAGCAGGTCGAGGCCGCCGTCCAGGCGGATGGCGTCGCACAGACCCTGGGCTACCTCTCGGCCCACGGCCGGAAGCAGCCAGGCCTCCTCCACCAGCTGGAAGACCTCGGCCAGGCCGGCGCCCACGGCCCGCGCACCCCCCGCCTGCTTCAGCGCTGACAGCGCCTGCTGCAGCTCGGGCAGCGCGCGCTCCAGGGCACCCTGCACCTCGGTGCCCGCCCCGGGCGACACCTCGCGCGGCCCGCGCCCGCCCGCTGTCCACCACGGGCCCGCGCCGCCGCCCCCGTCCGGCCCCGGCACCGCTAGCCGCTCACCGCCTGGCCGGGGACCGGACATGGTGAAGAGGCGGCACAGCTTGTAGGCGGAGAGGAGCAGGGTCAGGACCATGGGCCCAGGGCTGCGGGGGACATCCCCGGTCCGGAGGGGCGGAGCGACCCGGGACTTGGGAAAAGGGGGACAGGAGAGGGATCCAGGGGAAAAAGGTGCAGGAGGGAGGGATGGATAGAAGGCTACCTACCAGGAAAGGGCGCTGGCCCGAAGTCTGGGGGAGGGGCAAGGGCAGGATCTGGGACGGAGCTTCTGGGGGAAGGGATGCGGGCCCAGATGCAGGGGGTGGGCGGGAGGAGCGAGAGGGGAGCCAGGGATAGACCCAGACTCCGGCGGGTCTAGGAGGCAGCAAGAACAAAGCGCGGTTCCAGCTAGGAGATGCTCTGCAGCAGCTCCGCCCCCGAGAAGCCGCAGCTGGGGAGCGCACCCCGCCTCTCAGTCACGTGGGACTCTTCCCCAGCCGCCTGCGTAGCCTCACCCCCAGGCTTTCCCCAGCCACGCCCACGCCCTGCGGGTAAGTCCGGGCGGCGACTAGGGGCAGAGGGTGCAGAGCGGGAGGACTGCCTCAGTTTCCGCGCAAACCCTGTGACACTGCAGCGTGCAGGCAACGCTGTGGAGCAAGCCTCCTCCCCTAACAGTGGTTCAAGCAGTCATAATAACGATTCGGTACAACTCTCGAGACCCTTTATGCCTGGTTCTCAGTTAAGCCTTGTGACAGGCCTACAGGGTAGGGATTAGTGTTCCCATTTAACAGTCGAACTGACTGAAGCTCATAGGAAAAGAGATTGCCCAAAGTCATACACCCCCCTCTGATTATGGAACAGAAAAAGTCTGTTGGAAACTCTGAGAATCATTTTTTCCAGGTGGTGGCAGGATTTCAGAAGGCCCATGGACCCCTGACAGTGGGCACAAAATCAGGCCTTCTGTGCCAGGGATATTTTCTGGAAAGAGGGATGCTACTTAGTCTAAAAGTGTGGGGAACAAGGCCATTTTTACCCATAGGGAGACTGAAGGTGGAGACAGGGAGCAGTGCCTGCCAAGGAGCAGTGAATTACTGGGAGACCAAGGAATCAAAGCCAGTCAAAACGGTTAACATTCACCCAATTCTGCTGTGCTGTGAAGCCCAGCTTGCAGAAATCAATGCACCCAAGAGCTGAACCTAAACATGAAAATCTGTTTTTTTTACGATTAAAAAAACCCAATGCTCCCAGGGTGCTTACCAGCATTCCTCCAACCCCCCTTTCACTGCCCTAAATACACAATGGGCGGGTGAGACACTCAGGGATGCGCCTGATCAAACAGATCCCAGATAAATAACCATTTATGGGCAATGAAGCTGGCGCTACTCCAGGCACTGGGCATTTTGTCTGCTTGAGCTCGTGTAACCCCCAAAACAACATGAAGCAAGTATCATTCGTCTCACTTAACCAAAGAGAAAACCAAGGCAGGTAGAACAGTTTGCCCAAGGTCACACAGCCTGCGAGTGGCACAGTGAGCCTTCTTTCCGTCCTCCAGAACCACTGTGCTATTTCCCTTCTGATAGGACACTGAGCTTGGCCAGGATCCTATTCACAGCTCTCCCAGGCCCGGAGTTCCAGGAATGTGACCCTTTGCTGCAGCAGCCTCTGGGGTCCAGGGCACTGGGGGCTGGGCCAGAGATTGAACAAACAGAGCAGCAGAGAAGGCAGCTCTTTTTCTCTGGCTCCCTCCCTCTCAGTCCCCACCTCTCCCTCCCTTCCGCAGGCATCGCAGTGGAGACCTCGGGAGCGCAGAGCCCAGTTCACCAGGCTAGAAGCTAGGGGCCTGCCATGGCATCCCCAAGGCCTCTACTGACGCTAGCCCTGCTGGCGTGGGTTGTTCTGGCTGACCAAGGTGCAAGAGGGTATTGGTGGCCATTTGGGCTAATGAAGGGTGGGCAAGGGTGGTCTGGGCTTGGCCATGCCAGCTGACACCTCCTCCCCACAGAGTCCTGCAAGGGCCGCTGCACAGAGGGCTTCACTGCTGACAGGAAGTGTCAGTGCGATGAGCTCTGCTCTTACTACCAGAGCTGCTGCGAGGACTACGTGGCCGAGTGCAAACCCCAAGGTGCGTCCAGAGGGGCTGGGTGGGCCTGGGGTCCCCTCTGCAGCTGGACACTCACCACCACCCACTCTGCCCGCAGTGACTCGTGGGGATGTATTCACTCTGCCAGAAGATGAGTACGGGGCCTTTGACTACTCTGAGGGGACTAGAGAAGGCGACCTCACAGAGCCCGAGAGCACCACCCTGAGCCCTGGCCCGCAGACCCAGCCTGAAGAGGCTCCTGCCCAGGTACCTATTCTGATCGTTGAGGAAGAGGCTCCAGGACCTGGGCAGGAGACCTCAGGGCCCGAGACGCATGATGAAGACATCCCTGAGTCCCCAGCAGAGGAGGAGCTATGCAGTGGGAAGCCCTTTGACGCCTTCACTGACCTCAAGAATGGCTCCCTCTTTGCCTTCCGAGGTGACTCCAGGGGCATGTCTCGAGGGGTAGGGGTCTGCCCCCCAAACATCCCCTCCCTCACATGGCCTTCTGCACTCTAGGGCAGTACTGTTATGAGCTGGATGAAGAGGCAGTGAGGCCTGGATACCCCAAGCTTATCCGAGATGTCTGGGGCGTTGAGGGCCCCATTGATGCTGCCTTCACCCGCATCAACTGTCAGGGGAAGACCTACCTCTTCAAGGTACCAGGCCCAGGGGCTGTGGGTCAGGGTCAAGGGTATCTAGGAAGGGGTGGAGGGCTGCTGTGCCCAGGACTAGGGTGGGCAAGAAGGCTGGATCTCAGCCTGTGGTCCCTGACTGGGGCTCTTGAGGACAGGGAAGCCCAGGGCTGCAGGTCCTGAGCGACAAGCCTAGAATTGGGACTGCTGCCCAGCCAGCTACCTCCTCACTCCCTCCTCCTTCTCTACTCCTTAGGGTAACCAATACTGGCGCTTTGAGGATGGTGTCCTGGACCCAGATTTCCCCCGCAACATCTCTGAAGGCTTCAAGGGCATTCCGGACAACGTGGATGCAGCCTTGGCTCTCCCTGCTCATAGCTACAATGGCCGGGAGCGGGTCTACTTCTTCAAGGGTACTGAGTGGGTGGGAGAAAGAGCAGGCAGTGGGGCAGTCTCGGTTTGCCTCCACACTCCTCTAGGGGCAGGGTCAAATTAGGCTCACCCCCTGCCAGGAGCTCCTATCTTCAGCAGCCTTGGGACTGGCTTTCCAGCCTTGCTCACACATCTCCCTTCTTCCCCCAATCCCACTTCCCCGCTCAGGGAGACAGTACTGGGAGTATGAGTTCCAGCAGCAGCCCAGTCAGGAGGAGTGTGAAGACAGCTCCCTGTCTGCCGTGTTTGAACACTTTGCCCTGCTGCAGAGGGACAGCTGGGAGAGCCTCTTTGAGCTTCTCTTCTGGAGCAGACCCTCTGGTATGGAGGGAGGGCAAGTCTCACTTTCTCCTCCTGGGACCCTCCGGGGAGGGGCAGGGCACAGCTGGCCAGAGGGGACTGTGATTGCAGAGCTGTGGATCAAAAGCTGTTTGCTCAGGCCAGACTTTGTTTCTGTTGACCTTTGGGGGGAGGTCCACCTGGACCCCACACATTGGACTTTGCCTAGCACAGCCAAGGGTACAGCTGGCAGGAGGAGGGGTTGTGGCTGAGGCAGGTGGGGAGGGATGTAGGGGAGGAAGGCCAGGAGAAAGAGCACTGAACAGGGAGTCAGAGGGCCCGGGTGCTGTGCTCTGCCACAAGCTTGCTGTTTTTGGGCAAGGCACAGCCCACTGGTGGGCACCAGATCAACTCTACAGGTCCCCAAGGCTCTCAGTAACCCATCCCCTGCCACAGGTGGTGCTGGACAGCCCCGGTTCATCAGCCAGGACTGGCCCGGTGTGCCCACGCAGGTGGATGCGGCCATGGCGGGCCGCATCTACATCTCAGGCTCAGCTCCCCGATCCTGGGCCAAGAAACCCAAGTCCAAGAGGCGCAACCGTAAGCGCTATCGTTCACGCCGTAACCGTCACCGTGGCCGAGGCCGCAGCCAGAACCCCCACCGGCAATCCCGTTCAACCTGGCCTTCCTGGTTCTCCAGTGAGGAGAGCGGCCTGGGCACCTACAACTATGACTACGACATGGACTGGCTTGTGCCTGCCACCTGCGAGCCCATCCAAAGTGTTTACTTCTTCTCACGAGGTGGGAGTCTCTGCCATCCTTGTAGCTGCTCTAGCTGGGTCTTCCCCTATGTCTCTGCTCCCCGTGGGCTGAACATGGCCCTTGGGTGGTGACTCCAGAAAGCCAGGGCGGGAGTCCTTAGCTGCATTTTGGATGTTCACTTACCCTTCCAGGGGAGACCCACGTCTTCCTTCTCAGGGCAGGATTGGGCAGGGCCAGGCTGGGTCTCACACACCCTCTCCTGACCTCTCTTCCAGACAAGTACTACCGAGTCAACCTTCGCACACGGCGAGTGGACACTGTGAGCCCTCCTTACCCACGCTCCATCGCCCAGTACTGGCTGGGCTGCTCAGTTTCTGGCCACCAGTAGGAATCTGAGCCCACACAGCTGGGCCCTCCACTGCTTCTTCATCAACCTCTTCTTCCCGGCCCAATAAAGATCCCTTGACCCTGAGTTTAAGACCACTGTCCTGACTGGGGTGGACAGGCAGGAGACAAGGATTTCCTTGGGGAAAGGAGGGAACGCTGGACTGTCATGATGTCTTGAGGGAGGAGAGCCTCCTTGTGTCCAGTCCATGTTGGGCTCAGGCCCTGTGAACCCAAAAAGCTCTGGGGTGGGGAGGGCCTCATGAATGCTAGCCTTCCTCCTGAGCTAAGCAGCCCCTACCAACCCACCAACATTAGCAGGAGCTCGAACCCCACTGATGATGACAGCAGCTACCAAGTGCCCCTCCCAGCCCTGGGCTTGCTTTGCTTCTTGGAGTTGATTAGGGTCTTGGAGGAGAGAGAAGGGGCAGACAGGGTGGGCTTCTGGTTTAGCTTTTCTGCCCATCGTGAGCCTGCAATGTGGTTAGCCTAGGGAACTGGTGTGCTCCCCCAAACCTACCCCGGAAGTTAGGAGAGGGAAGGGCAAGAACTCAAAGGAAATTCAAATGCACCCTCTTCTCTTAGAAAAGTGGCTCAGAAGACTTACGAGGATGAATACTCCGTAAAAACAAACATCTTCCTTAGAATGCCTCCACTGTACCCATGGAACCTCCTGATTCTAGGTTCCTGGACTCCAAGAAGCCCAGCTGGGCTTTCAAGGGGCCACAGAGACAGGCTGGATGCAGACGGATCTCTAAAGCAGACCCGAGGGCAAGCTGGTGGTGACATCTGCTTCCCAGCCCTGCTGAGGGTGGGGTGACAGCAGCTCACCTGCCATCGCCCTGTCATCCTCCTCATCCTGCCCAGCCTCACCAGCCCAGCCTCCAGCAGTGGCACAGGACCCCACCCACTCTCCCCCGAAGGCAGCCAGCACCAGGGCACTGAGGGCTCCAGAAGGGGCAGGGGAAGCACTGGGAGCATTAGGGAGAGGGCTTTTTCTGGCTTCCTGGAAGGAGTCCTGGGAAGATTTTCACAAAGTACAGGATTTCAGACACAGACTGCCAGAGTTTGCGGTATGAGGAGGGGGCTCGGACCAGCTTCCTTTACGAAGCCCTGGAGGAGCAGGGGCCGCAAAAGTTTTGCCCCACCCCTACCCCCACAAGCCCCAACACTGCCCTTGGCCTTCCCTCTCTCCTCTGGGACCGCTCCATTCCCCTCACACTGGACATGAAACCTCTCCCCTCCTGGAGGCGGGGCCAGCCGTCTGAGCAGATAAAACCCCAGCAGGGGTGTGGTGTGGGCACAGCCTTGGCATGGCCTTCTGGCTCCTCATTCTCTGCCAGCTCCATGGCCAGCCCTGTGGATGCATCCTCAACCGGTGATCTGGTGGGGAAAGGGTGGGCAGGGGGAGAATGTGGGGAAGGTGTGATGGGGGAAGATGGAAGCCAGGGAGCGGACGAGGGGCTTCAAGGTCTGCTGGGGGTTTTGAGGCTGGGATGGAGGCTCTCGCAGGGAGTCCTGGATTGACTCCTACCCTGGCCCACAGGCCATGCCAGTGGGTTGGGCTCCCACCGGAGAAAGCGGACCACTTTCAGTAGAGGGCAGCTGCTGGAGTTGGAGCGGGTGTTTGCAGCATGGCCCTACCCTGACATCGGCACCCGTGAGCACCTGGCTCGGGTCACCTGCCTTCCTGAGGCCAAGATACAGGTGAGCAGCGACCCCCTCTCAGGGTGGGGGTACCCTCACACAGTCCCTTTTCTCTGGGTATCCTGCCTCCAGGTTTTGCTTTCCTGTAGCTGGGGAAGGGGGTGCTGGAGCTAGAAGAGATTCCTTTTTCCCTTATCAGGTGTGGTTCCAGAACCGCCGGGCCAAGAGAATCAAGAATAGGAAGGCAGGAGGCCTAAGCCCCAGGCCTGAGCACACCCAGAGAGCCCGTTCTCTTCCAGACACCTTCCAGCAGGCCCGGGAGCCCCTAACACTAGGCCAGCTTCCGCCCTCCAACAGCACACCTCAGTGTGCCTCTATGTGTCGACATGCCTCCTGCCCAGCTCCTGGCTCGGGTCCAGGGCAGGGCTGGCCAGGGGCTAAAGCTGTAACCCCATGGGGGCCAGCTGGGGCTTCTGGGGTCCACCTCTCTTCAGAGCGAGCCACTCCCCAGACCTCACTGGGCAGCTTATCTGACCTCATCTATGCCTCCGCCATCGTCACCAACCTGGACCACTCCTAATCAAAGTCCAGAACTCGCGAGACCACTCCTCTGGCTCTGCAGCCCACGTTGCCCCTTAGGATTGAATACATCAGAAGTAGATTCCCTGTCCCTCCTTTTACACAAGGGAGCTCTCTTACTGGAATGAAGTTTAGCTCAGGCATCCCTCCCCTCTACTGTCCTCTAGGCCAGCCCGGAGTCACCAGGGCCCAGCTCCTACTACCCAGCACCCTACCCCTGGAGCCTATGCCCACTGCCATGGCAAGAGGAACCTTCAGAGAGATGAGGTAAGGGCCAGGTTTTCCACCGCTCAGGAGCCAGGCCTGGCCCCCAGTTCTTCTCACCCTGGCTGACAACACCTCCTGCCTCCAAAGAATGAGCAGCCACCCCTCACTTTCAGGCCACTAGCTAACTAACTGCTAAGTGAGTTAGGTGAGGAGAGCGCTGAAACTAATCCCAGACTGCTGGGAACCAGGGCCCCTCTTCTGACCTACCACCACCTGGACAAATTAATCAGAACCACGGATCTGAAGAGGAAGTGATATTAAAGTAATAAAAAGAGAAGCCTGGGGCTTATGTTCATTTAATTTTCACAAAGATCAGATTGGCTGCCCTCTGACCTGAGGCTGTGGAGACAACCTGACAGATTTAGCAGGGGGTGGGGGTGTGCACGCTGCCGACACTGGGTTTTCATATCACTGTCATCTGTAATACCAACTAATCTCCAAATAAAACCCAAACTCTATACCTTAATCTGGATTGTTGTGTGCTGCAAATGAATGGGGACAAGCGCTGTTTGCTTTTGAAATGTATCTCCATCACCTAATCCCTAAATAGGGCCATGTTCCACACAGATCCCAGGTGGGAGGCATTACCCAGGCTTCTACTAGGATTAGTTAGAGGGACAGTTCATCGAAGGGCTTAGGCTCTGGCTGAAGACCCTAGGGAGATGGGAGCCTCTGCTGGCACCTTCTGCTCCTGCTCCCACGGCTTCCGGGATGCTCCAGCTGCCTCCACTTCTGGAGCTGCTCTGCTCCAGAAAAGCACGGAGTTTGCAATTAGTCTGGGCTGGATTCAAATCCTGGCTCTATGTAACCTTGCAACTCTCTGAAAGTCTATGAGCCTGCAAAATGGGGGCTGATAATACTTGTCTTCTCTCCATTTTGGGAATGAGAAGCAATAATGTTAAGTGAAGGGCTTCATGTGGTGTGACACACTATAAAAGCTCTCAATTCAACCGAGCTGCCTTCCTTCTCCATACTGCAGGCTAGGAGAAACTGGGAGGACCCCAAACTTCTTGTTCCTCCAGCCTCCTGCCAAGCACTCCTCTTTCGCCCTGGGTTCAGACTGTGCTGGAGAAAAGTATGGGGTGGTGAGAGATGGAGGAAGTGGCTGAGAGCAGAGAGAGTCTCTTCTCTGTGACGAGAACTGGACAGGCCACCTGATTGCTATCTCCAACTCTGCCCCTGCACATGGACAAACACTTTGCACGGTGAAGATTTCCTTGGCAGGAACTAGGTCTTCTTCCTCTTGATCTCTAGAAGCTAGCACAGTACTTGGCTCAAAAAGGAGCTCTCAGTAAGTGTTCAAGGCCACAGAAGCCTGTTGACTTGTGAGGAGGGGCTTGGGATAAGATAAGGACCCCATTCTAGTGAAAGGGGTGTGTGTGTGTGTAATGACCCCAATCTCAGTGTGAGAAGACGCCCTGGGTCAGAAGCCCTTTGAAGGGGCCTGCTCTTTATCTAACATTTGCAAGCCTTCCCACCTTCCAATCCAGGTATCTGGGCGGGGGGAGGGGGAGTGGATGCTGAAGGCTACTTGGCCCACAGGCTACTTGGCCCACAGAGTTTAGCACAGGTATAGCCATGAATCTCCACAAACATTCAGTGTAGCTTTTAAACTCAGTCTTAAGTGCTCTGAGTTGCTAGAAATGTTATAAAATGCCACCTGCACTTTTTCTCACAGTTGACACTTCTTTCAACCAACAACAGAAATTCTAAGACTTCTCAACAAAGTCATCTATGGTGGAACAGAAGAAATGAAACCTTCCCTCTCTCTCATGTACTGCCTGGGGAAGTTCAGACTGGTTACGTATCAAAAAGAAACCAGGGGCGCCTGGGGCTCAGTCGTTAAGCGTCTGCCTTCAGCTCAGGGCGTGATCCCAGCATTCTGGGATCGAGCCCCACATCGGGCTCCTCCGCTGGGAGCCTGCTTCTTCCTCTCCCACTCCCCCTGCTTGTGTTCCCTCTCTCACTGGCTGTCTCTCTGTCAAATAAATAAATAAAATCTTAAAAAAAAAAAGTTAAAAAAAAAAAAACAACCAGCAAGCACTATAGAGCAAATGTCTACTGAACCAGCGAGCGTGTAATTTCTGTTTAAAAAAAAAAAAAAAGATTTATTTATTTTAAAGACAGAAAGAAAGTGAGCAGGGGGAGAGGGCAGAGGGGGAAAGGGAGGGAGGGAGGGAGGGAGAGAGAGAGAGAGAGAGAGGGAGAGAGACTCAAGCAGACTCCCCGCTGAGCTCGGAGCCTGATGTGGGGCTCAATCTCACAACCCATGAGATCATGAGCTGAAGCAAAATCACGAGTTGGACACTTAACTGACTGAGCCACCCAGGTGCCCGAGTGTGTAATTTCTAAGAACAAAAGAGTACCCTGGGGGAAAAAAAGAGCACAGGAGCTCATAGTGTGAGCAAATGGAAAGGACTGTATCATTAGGAACAGACCCTGAACAATTATCAGAACTACGGAATCTTCAAGCTTCTGTGTTGCCACAAGATTTGAATTAAGAATATAGTAGACATAATAGATATTTATTGGATAAATAACTATTACTGACAGTTTTTAAGTACCTTTACACAGATTCTATCAGCATACCACTAATCTAAGCTCTTGAAAGGTTAACATTACATGGGGACTTCAAAACAGCCTAGCAGTCTTTGACTCCATTTAACAGAGGAAGCACCACAGCTGGTCATCTGATCTCTCTCAGCCTCAGTTTTGTCTTCGGGAAAAGGGGCCTAAAGCTGTTTCCTCTTCCAACCTCCAGCATTGTTATGAAGACCAAAAATAATCACGCAAAGCCATTATTCAACTGTGTACATTTACAAACTATTTTCTGCACTCCCCCAAACCCAGACATTTTAAGAACCTACATAAAATATCCTCCGTTAGGCTTATGTACAATAACGTGCATACGTATTCATAATGTTATGTGTGTGCTTACTCATATCCACATACATGGCTGACTCTGGAAACAGTCCCTATTTACAAAGAACGCCTCCCTTTATTAGCTGAGACAATCCACAGTAGGCATACTCTTCCCACCAATACACACAAAGCACAAGAGATTTTCGATTAAAAGCAGACATACTGTTTTGTCATCTGAATTGTTTTCATTTTTGGAGGCAGAGCAAAGGGTGATGGAAAGGTGGGAAGTTTAAGGAGGGCTGGTGAGTGGTGGAAACAGGCAGAAGCATACAGAAAATGTGAAAAAGGCAAGCAGAGGATGAAGACCGAAACTGAGATTCCGGAAAGGTAGCTGCCTAGCTCCCCATTTCACCATCCTGTACCAACCTGTCTTTCTCTTATTTGATGTCCTGTGATCAGTTCCTCTTCTGACACAAACTGGCTTCTAGAAAGGGAATCCTTTGTGTTTTTTGGAAGTTACTGATTTAAATTACAGGTCTGCATCACGGATAGTGTGGAGCAAGGGTGACCGTCGACTTGTGCACTTGGGGAAGTTCAAGGCAGTATGGTCTACTTCTGAGAAGACCTGGATTCTATTTACTCCTGATGGAGAAAAACCCAGCCCTAGCACTGCCCACTTGGACTAGAGAAGGCAGACGGGCACTGGGTTCAGGAGAAGGAACTGAAAGACCAGTTCTTTTCAGTTGTTGTCTGACTCTCCTTTACTGCCCCTCTGGAAATTGATAGAGGATTGGGCTCTAGCAGGAACAGCAAGTGGTCTTGGCTTGGCCCTCTGACTAACCAGAGTAGCGGACAAAGCGCCTGACAGGTTGACTGAGAGTCAGTGATTGGCAGCTGGGAGCCTGCAGTCTCCCAAAACCCGCTCCAGGCTTTGATGATGAATCATCAGTTAGAGCTCTCCCAACTCGCCTTCCATCGCCCGCACCATGACATACAGCTCGGCCAGGCCCACCACAGAGGCCACGATCAATGCAGCTAGTACCCGCTGGGGAGAGAGAGAACCAGGCTTAGGGGATACAGGTCAGCATCCAGCTCTGCGGCCTCCAGCACCTCTAGTAAAGATGGGAGGAGTGGGGAGAAGGGAGGAAAACCCAGCCCATAAGTTGGGGGGAAGGGAAGAAAATCGGATCTGGATTCTCTTGAGGTTATTATGCACTCCCATGACTGCTGGACAGCTCAAATGCTCCTCCTGTTTACTACATAAATATTTGTTTAACTCCTAACTTGTTCAAGGCACCTTCACATACGTCCTCTCTCTCCCACCAGCACTCCCACTTGGGGCACCTGCCCTGCCCAGTGTCTACTTACTGAGGCCATTTCTGTGAAGATATATTGGCTTCCAAGATAAGTGCAGACGAAGGCAGCTGCCACCGTGACAATAAAGTTGAAGATGGTGATGACCAGAGCTTTCACTGACCTCACTTTGGGGAAGAACCCAGGGAAGAAACCTTTAGGTCAGCACCCTCCATGAAGCCCTCTTATCTCAGGGCTGTCTCCCCCATCAACTGGGGTTCCCTCAAACGGCAAGCCTGAATAGCTCAGGCTTAAACCCAGAGCACTGGGGTGGAAAGAAGTCCCATGACCAACCCCTCCCAGGGAGAGGCTTTAGCAATACGATTTCCCAGTACCTCACCTTGCTTTCCCAGGTCACTAAGAGTCCCACCATGCCTTGAATCCTGGGAAAAAGAAAACACAAAGGATTCCAAATGGAAGCAGCCCAGGGAGTATCCATTTGTCAATCTGGGCTCCGCTTTCTTTATTTCCCAACACATTAACTCTGCCTTCTCCATGGATTCTGTTGTTGGGGACGAGCTGGATTTTTTTTCTGAACCACAGATCAAGCATTTCAGAGAAAAGGACGTAGGTTCCCAGTACCCATCTACTGCTCTCTTGCTCCAGGATGGGAGCATACCACAGAACAACAGGGAGCCCTGTCAGAAGAAAGGCTCTAAGGCTTATCTCCACCTACACAACCTTTAAGAAGCAGTCACCATCTGTGCCCAGAGTCTCAGTAAATGACTTGGGAATTATATTAGGTTTGTATGCGGCACAGAGCTTCTATGGTCCCTGACTAGTATAAAAACCAAGCTTCCACGATGTTTTTTTCCCTCTGTACCTTTTCCCAGTATAGGGCTCTGATTTCAGGAGCTACTCTGTCCTTGTACCGAAGAGCAGGCCCTTACCTTACAGGTGACGTTGTATGTGATCCGCTTATATTCCTCATTGGCCAGCTGTATCTTAATCTTCTCCAAACGCGCAACTAGCTCTGGGTTCTGAGGCAGAAAAATAAGAAGGATATCCCCAGCTTGCTAGAAAGCCATGTCACAATCATTGGTTTCAGGGCAAAGCAGTGCTAAGGGTGCCAAGAGACCCACGTAGTAGTTCAGCCTTGGAAATTTTTTTTTTTTGGATCTGTTTTCCAAGCTCCCTTTCCAAGGGAGGACAATATCTGGTTCCCCCACCCCAGCTCTCAAGGATTTAAAAAACAATTTTTGAGCCCAAACGTTGATTCATAAATCTGAGTAAGTCCAATTCGGCGAACATCCATTCTCACAAATATATCCCTTACATACCCGGGGAGGCTTCACAACCTCTGGGAGATAGATTTCACTGCCTTCTAGGAGCTCATGAAGGTATAGTGTGGAACCTAGGAAGAAAAGATTTTTACAAACATAATGATGCATAGAACTGAGGTTGAAGGATTAAGATCAGAAAAGTGGCTCTTCTCTTTTTTCCTATCAAAATAAAATATGGCCATCCCTATTTCCATTCATCTTCAAGATCATTAATTGAGAAGAATCGAGGACAACTCCACATAAATATCTCTTAGTGCACATTGATGACTGTCAGTTCTCAATTATCTTGCCAATGTTACAGCTAACAAGTAATCCACTTAATTTGCCTTTAGATTAAGTCAGGCTGTGGCCACAACAGAACTGCCCTAAATAGGTTTAAGTCACAGTGATGCTAAATACTCAGTGAACAGTGTACTAGATGATCTCTAAGGTACTTTTTAGTTCTAATAGTTCTAGTAGTTGAGCAGTCTACCCTTTGTACTTCTGGGTAGACTATGCTAATTCTGACAAAAGACCTTACAAGCCAGTGTGTCCTAGTTCCTCCCTTTACAGTTAAGGGAACTGAGACCCAAGGAAGAGAAACGACTTCTCCAAGGGGAGTTTGTGGCACAGCTAGGACTAGAACTCAGATGCTACTCCCAGTCCAGGTCTTTCAACACAGCTTTCCATCATCTTATGTGGAAAAAAAAAAAAAAAAAAAGAAAGAAAGAGAGAAAGAAAGAAAAAGAAAGAATAGAAAGAAAGAATCAGATGGAAAGAAATCCAGATTCCCAAACAGATAAAGCTCACTATTCTAAGTTGTTTTCTAAGGTGGCTTAAAAGGAAGAAACTGAACTTGTGCGGAGGTACTGGGTTAGAACTGGACTTCCTCAAAGGTCAGGCGACCCTAAGTGGGCCTGGTAGTGAAGAGGAGACTCTCAAGAGAGCAGAAACTGCACACGTAAATTTTGTCACCCACGAGAAATCCCCATGGAACCTGTTAAGGGAGTGGTTTGTCCTACAGTTTATGAGGTGACGCTTGGGTTGGCTAGATGTCCGTTTCCCGGGTGAAAGAGAGTGATGGATTTTTCCCCCTCACAACGATGCTAGAAGTGGGAAAAGACTCAGGAGGGAAAAAACTCTGGAAAAAGAGAGGCGAGTCCGGGCTGTAGACTGGGGCTCACCCCTCTCTCTCAGGTACTGATGTAGATCTCGGATCAGGCGGAAGGAAACCAGGCGCGCGGAGCCACTGGGAAAATCACTGTCCTTGTGTTTTTTCCCCAGTGCGGCTTCAAGTTCTGCCCGCAGCTTCCGGGGCAACTTCTCTGGTTCCAGCTCCCCACCGGGGCCCAAAGCGCGAACCAGCCGCTCGCCCGCCAGCAAACAAGACGCCATGTCTAGCGGACTACGGTCAGGTGACCGGGGGCCGGGACTTCCGCCCATCGCGCACCGGAAGGAGCTTTGAAGTTCGAGGGGCGGATGAGGCGGGGCAGAGGACCAAGGGGGCGGGGACGCGGCGCGGGGCAGTGTGGGGCGGGGGCAGAACGCCTCCGGCCGCGGTTTGGGCCCAGTGTCAGCAGCCGAGCAGGCGCTCGGGCGGGACATGGCGGGCTGTGTGGCCCGGCGGGCCTTGGCCGTGGGCAGCCGCTGGTGGTCCCGCTCGCTAACCGGGGCCCGAGGGCCGAGGTCGCTCTGTGCGGCGGGTGGAACTGGGGCCTTCCCACCAGCGGCGACCACGACGACGCGGAGGCACCTCTCGTCCCGGTGAGGGACGGAGCGCGGGGCCGTACGTGGAGCCCAGGGAGCGTGTTCCGGCCAGCGAGGAGGCCAGGAGGCCGGGCCGGCCGAGGGTGATTGGAGTTCGACCCGGGAGAGGGTCCCGGCCGGGAGCCGACCTGCCCTGCCTGGGATGTGTGCCAGGAACAGAGAAGGGAGCGCGGCCCAGAGCCCTGGGTTACGCAGGACTGGCTCTGAGGGGGAGCTAGTAACTCTTCCGGAGAGAATCCTACCTCCCGGAGAGAATCCTACCTCCCCAAAATGGGGATCTCGACCTCTGTTGTTAGTGGGCAGCCTTTTAATTAAGCCCTAGGGCTCTTGACTTGAACCCCCAGCCCCGCATTGGGATACAGCCTCCCTCAGAAAGATGCTCGGAGTGGGAAACAGGACTCTTGAGAGTGAGACCCGCGTGGGTTCCGGGTTTCAGCGTGACCTTGGGGAGACTGGTTCTTTCTGTGTGACTTGGGGAGGGGGCTTGAGGCCATGGGGAATGGTGTGAGCATTGTCTCTATTGATGGGACAGACAGGTCAAATTGGGGCTGGAAGATCAAGTGAGAGGAAGCATAAGGTTCACATCTCCAAAATACTAAGAATAGCAGACCTTCGAATTAGAAGGACCCCTAGAAAGAGCAACCCTGTCCAGAGAGACCACTGAGAGAACTGACCTTTTTGTGGCAGAAATTAGACACTGGTATTGGGGAGAGATGATAAGTATTTGCAGTTTAAGACCGCTGTGAAATGTGATGTGAATCTGAACAAAAACCAGATTGAGAGACTACTAGGTGCAATGCAGGGAGTGCAGTAGGACGTCTGGAGATGATGGCTAAGCCGTTCGAGGGCAGGGTGAAGGCTGCAGTTTCGGGGGGTAGACAGAGATGGAATTAGAACAAATATTTCACACACTCAGCTCCGAGGGGGAACATGGCTAATCAGACACAGGCATTGCTCCCAGGGAACCTACAGTCTCTAGTGGAGATAAGACAGGGGAGCAGATAACAGAAATGCAAGGTGGGAAAGGCGGTTACAATGCTGTGGGAGGTCAGGAGGGTAGGTCAGGGAAGAAACAGAGGCAAGGGGTACAAATAAACAGTGCGAAGGCATTATATGAGCAATGCTGAGAGTGAAGAGAGAAAAAGTGATCTGGGAGCACTCAGACATAACATAAACTGAGGCAGGGCCTGTGGCTGGGCCTCATAGGGGGAAAGGCAGAATCTGGAGTGGTGGTTTGCGAGGACACTTACTGCTTCACCTGCCCCACTGCTTCGACCCTTCTCTGCTGTCACTGCCTGGCCCCTCAATCTCCTAGTAGCTTTTCTAATGGGACAGGTACCAATACCTTCTCAGCTTTTCAGTTGCTTGTTCTTTTCCTTCCTAATCAGAAACCGACCAGAGGGCAAAGTTTTGGAGACGGTTGGTGTATTCGAGGTGCCAAAACAGAATGGAAAATATGAGACCGGGCAGGTGAGTGCTGGACTGGGCCATCTTTCATTTTCAAGGTGTGCCCTCCTGAAAGGGTCAGTTTTGGTCCCTGAATGTTACGGTTTTCTGCCTTGGTGTTTAGTGCTGGACCAGAATCACAAATTTTTAAAGATGGGTTTCTGTTTTCCTGGATGTGAATCCTTTCCATGGTCAGTGGGTTCCCTTTCCAAGTTAGCGTGGACAGAGATAGTTTGAACCAAAGTGAGGAGAGGGCCAGGTTGTTGAAGAGTCCTGTAATTTAGTGGAAGGTGGGAAGCCAGTGGAGGGAGCTTTCAGAAAAGCAAACCTTTGGGGGCACCTGGGAGGCTCAGAAAGTTAAGCGGCTGACTCTTGGTTTTGGCTCAGGTCATGATCTCAGGGTCCTGGGATCGAGCCCCGCGTCTGGCTCCATCCTGGGTGTGGAGCCTGCTTAAGATTCTCTCTGTCCCTCTCCCTTCCTCCCTCTCTAAAGAAAAAAAAAAAAAAAGAAGAGCAAACCTTTGGTACTCTGTCATAGTTGAACTGATTGCAGTGTAATATAAGCTGTGGGGGTGAGGCTCTTGTTTTCGTATCAGCTTTGTGCAGATCCACTGAGATAGATTTAGGCCCCTTGTAAGTACGGACTTTTTGTTTATTCAACTTCCCACTCCCTTGTTCTTGTATGCCTGCAGCAGACCAGGCGGTGTACATTGGGCTTGAATCAGAAAGCAGTGCCTTCGTCTAGAGAGGAATTATGACGGGGTCAGTGGCTAAGCACTGTGCTGAGTGGAGGGGAGGTCAGGGAAGTCTTCCTAGAGCTCTAAGTGACGGTCTAAAGGATCAGCAAAAGTCAGCTGGGTGAAGAGGGGGTAAGAGTGTTCCAAAGCTGGTGGGAGTGGATCATAGAGTTCAAGAGAAAGATCAGCAGGACCTCATGCTGGGGTTGCAGTATCGGTGCTGCTTAGTGGTCTGAGTCCCACCTGGAAGGACTTGTGGACTGCACACTCACTGAGGCTCTTTCCTCCCAGCTCTTCCTTCATAGTGTTTTTGGCTACCGAGGTGTCGTCCTGTTTCCCTGGCAGGCCAGACTATATGACCGGGATGTGGCTTCTGCCGCTCCAGAAAAGTAAGTACCCCTGTCACTGTGCCTCGCGGTACCCTCGGGAGGAGGCCTGACTCATGGCTGACATACGTAACTGGGGTCCCAGGGGGGAGTTCAACATCCTCCTGGGCCATCGGAACAGTCCCAGAGTACTTCCCGGACACCATGGAGACAAAAGTGCTGAGTGCCAGGGACAGTCTTAAGCCAGAGGGTCCCTTCAGGCCTCCCCAGGGTGCTTTCCCAAGCTGATCTCTATTTGCATTACAAGTAGCCCAGAAGGCGTGGAGGGACTAATTTTCTTGATTTTTTGACGTTCAGTTAGAATCTTTCTTCCAATCTCTTATCACTAGAGTACATAAAAAAAAAAAAAGGCCTAGTTCCATTAAGTCATAGACAGCCCCAGGGATGTGAGAAGAGTAAGGTACTCAGGGCTCCAGGGATGGAACCAGCAATTTGATTTTCTCAGCATGGTCCCCTTCTTCCAAGAAGCAGCCAGAGAGTAAGACGAGTGGTGACTCTGTGCCACGGGTCCTCCACGTTCGCTCGTCGGCCTCTGGGGAGGGGCCGGGCCCGGGTGTTGCTGAGCAGGTGCCCAGCTTATGCCAAGGCCCCCTCAGATCGGGCACTAACTAGTCTGTTTAGGTAAGGAGATGGTAGGGAGCTAGGGCAGGCACCGCCTCTGTTTCTCTTGGGGTCATCTTGGGCTTCTTCTACCCTCTAGGGCAGAGAATCCTGCCGGTCATGGCTCTAAGGAGGTGAAAGGCAAAACTCACACTTACTATCAGGTGCTGATTGATGCCCGAGACTGTCCACATATAGTAAGTAAGCAAGGCGGCTGGGCCTGGGGTTTCTCTCCATGGGAAAGGCCTGAACCTGGTGGGGACAGAGGGAGGGAGAAGGGTCAAAGAGAGCCCAGATTAGCACTGGGCCCCAAGTTCTCAGGCCTGGATAGTGACTAAGAAAATCTCTGACTCGCTTCTTGCCTTAGTCTCAGAGATCTCAGACAGAAGCCGTGACTTTCTTGGCTAACCATGATGACAGCCGGGCCCTCTATGCCATCCCAGGTGAGTAGCGAGCATCTGAATATGCCTGTTGATGAGAGGTCTGGTGTGTCTCAGTGAGCAGATTCTCATGCTTTTCTGATGTCCTTTAATCTGCTAGGAGGGATGATAGGAGCCGAGAACGATGGTACCAGGCTCGTCCCACTTTGCGACAAGGCCAGGCATTGTTTCTCCTCAGCCTCGTTCTTCGCTTTTCCTGTGTGAGCTTCTGTTTCTTTTCCCTTTCTGTGCCAGGCCTGGACTATGTCAGCCATGAAGACATCCTCCCATATACCTCCACTGATCAGGTTCCCATCCAGCATGAGCTATTTGAAAGATTTCTTCTGTATGACCAGACAAAAGGTGAGCTCTCTCAAGAAGGGAAGCTGGAATGGGAGGGTCCTTCTTCAAAGACAGTATCACGCAAGTGGCTTCAAAGCTGTGTACCCACAGCCTTATTCAGCTTCCCGTTAGCTGTGTCAGGCGGATGGCTGTTAGCTCTTTCCGATGGATAGGAACCTGCGGCTCAGGGATGAGGAGGAGGAGCTCAAGGTTGCTAGTGAGTGGCAAGGTCAAGGTTACGGTAGGGTTTGAAGACCTGGGCTCCTCATTCCCAGCCCATTTCTCTTCCCAGGATGTCCCATAACTCTTCGGGGCTTATTCTTGGAGGCCTCGTGCCTTCTTCCAGCCTGTGCTTTTGCTGCAGGTTTGGGTGCCTTGTACCTGGGCCAGCACTCGCAAGAGTTTTCTTGGAGGGACAGTTGGAGAACGCCCAGGACTCTGGCCTGGACTAACTAGTCATCTCTTGCCCCAGCACCCCCTTTTGTGGCCCGGGAGACGCTTCGGGCCTGGCAAGAGAAGAATCACCCCTGGCTGGAGCTCTCTGATGTCCATCGGGAAACAACTGAGAACATTCGCGTCACCGTCATCCCCTTCTACATGGGCATGAGGGTATGTGCCTGGCCTGGGCCCCTTCCCTCAGGGGTGGGTCCCCACGTTTTTTTGTGGTATCCCCAGGGTGACTGTGGAGTAGGTTCCACATTTAAACCATGTGCCTAGTGGTCCTGGTTCCAAGTGCTGCATGTATTGGGTGGACTCCTAGAGCGGCGAGACCCTCCGGTTCTGGGACGGGGTCCTCTAGGCTGACTCTTCCTTCCGTTCTGGTTCAAAGGCTTTCTGTTTATGAGGAACACACACGGACTTGTTTGAATCAGTAGAGGCTGATGTTCACACTTTGTATGCATCAGTCAGATGTTTAATGAGCTATCTCTTGCCTGGCTGTGAGCCTCAAATAGACATGAAACCCTGTTCCTGCCTTTCAGGAGCTCATGATAGTGGGAGAGGTTAGCGTAGAGCACCTCAAGTGTTGTCATAGCATTGGGCTATGGAAGGGCAGAGGAGGAGAGCAGTGGCCTGGGCCAGCAGTGATTGCAGGGGTGGGGGCAGCAGCTGGCTGGAAGACTGGTGAGAAATGGAAGGGCCTTGTGGCTGACTTCCGTTGGCACCCAGCTCTGTTGGTAGTCTTGACAGGATGAGGAGGACGGAGGCCAGGGATGGGGTCAGGAGAGGCTGCCTCCTTTGGGCTTGTTGGCCGTGGTCCAGTCACCATCCCACAGACACTTGTGGCATTGTTCTGTCTCTGCAACCTTCCTGGAATACACCTACTCAGTTGGAGAGCTGTTGATTGGAACAGACTTGGTCCTGCCCGCTGGGACTTAAATTCTTTGTTTTTTCCCCCAGGAAGCCCAGAATTCCCATGTCTACTGGGTGAGTGTGTGCCTGGGGGGGTGGGTTGGGAAGGGGCGAAGTTTGCCTCTGGTGGGAGGGGCCTGTGCACTGCAGGTGTCCCTCTTTGTTGCTTCTGCTGGCCTGGAATTGCGGGTGGGCTAGCCCGAGGTCTGTTTTTCTCAGCTGTGAACTCTCTCCTCCACCCCCCACAGTGGCGCTACTGTATCCGCTTAGAGAACCTCGACAGTGATGTGGTGCAGCTCCGGGAGCGACACTGGAGGATATTCAGTTTATCCGGCACCTTGGAGACAGTGCGAGGCCGAGGCGTGGTGGGAAGGGTGAGCATCATAAGGCCAGTAATGGCCAGTTTCTGGTCCTTCCCAGCAGCCCTAGGGGCTGAGTGCCTGCTCTCCTCTCCTTTGTGGCTAGGGACAGAGGCTAGTGTGTGAATGCCTTGGGCTGTTTTGGGTGACACCTTACAACAGCCCCGTGAGATAGGTTTCTTACAGCCTGATTCACAGATGAAGAGAGAGGTCGCAAAGTGAGTAACTGGTCCACGGTCCCGTTTCTGGCAGTGGCAGGACCTGGATCCGAATCCAAGGGAGTCTGACATCAAAGCTTGTGTAGAGTTCCTGTTGCCAGCACAGAGCCTTATTAAAAGTATGAATTTGATGGGGCACCTCGGTGGCTCAGTCGGTTAAGTGGCTTCCTTTGGCTCGGGTCATGGTCCCAGGGTCCTGGGATCGAGCCCCGCATCAGGCTCCTTGCTCAGCAGGGAGCCTGCTTTTCCCTCTGTCTCCTGCTCCCCCTGCTTGTGCTCTCTCTCTCTCTGACAAATAAATAAAATCTTAAAAAAAAAAAAATAGGAATTTGAGTGCCTTTCAGTGGGGCTCCTCCCCCCACCTGCCCCAACCACCGCTTCTGGTTGTCCTTTCTCTGCCTCCTTACATAGCTGCCTCTGCTGGGCCACAGAGAGCTCATTTTGCAAGTCCTGCACTACCCCACCCTGTCCCCTGAGAAATAAAGTCACGAGAAGTGGCCAGGGGCCACATTTAACATGTACATCAGCAGGGCCCGGGGAAGCAGGGTGGGATACTGAGTGAGAACGGGGCTTTGGAGTGAGATCGTCTGTGGCTTTGAATGTCAGCTGTGTGTTGTTTGCTCACCACATAACTTCGGGCCAGTTTAGCCAAAAGTCTCAGTTTCTTCCTGATAGAAGGGGCCACACCTATTACCTTGTAATTACCAGGACGTTCGCACCCAGGCACTGAGTGAATGGACTCTGAGAGGGCTATTTACAGAGGAGGTCCTATGCCCGGCATCTTTGCCCAGTGGCCTCAGATGTTGCGTCTGAGGTTCTCTTTCCCAGAATCAGAATGAAAGGCCCGGGTCAGTGGCTGTGCTGTGGGAGGTGGTACTGGCAGGCAGTCCTCGTGGGAGGCCGAAGGGGGCATCCTCCCGATGAACTGGCAGTCAGTGCGTGGCCCTGGGGTATGGGGAGCTGGCCTGGCCTTAGCGATTTTGCCTGAACCCTTACAGGAACCCGTGTTATCCAAGGAGCAGCCCGCATTCCAGTATAGCAGCCACGTCTCCCTGCAGGCCTCCAGCGGGCACATGTGGTGAGTGAGCACGTGCTGGGCCGGGGGCGCCTCAGCTCCGAAAATCGAGAGCTCGTAGTTTGCCATTCATTCTGGGCCAGGGTAAATCTTGAGATGGAGCCTTATCTGCTCTTCATTGTTGTGTGGGACTTGTCTGATTTTTTTGGACTATTTTCTAGTTTCTGTGATTTCATGGACCGAGAGAGGTCTGGGGGTTCGAATACTGCGCTGAGTTCCCACGTAGTTGGTTTTCCCCGGGTAGTTCACTCCTTAACCTGAAAGTCCGGTTGGGTAGCTTATGCAGTGTGCATCCAAGGGCCAGAATCAGGGCAGCCGTGTTTCTTCTTTTCTAGCGCCAGGAAGGGCTCTTGGGTTTCTGGACCGGTGTTATCCTGACATGAGCCAGGCTGAAGAGAGCCCATCCTGCCTCATCCTGCTGTGTTCAGCTCTGGAGCTGAGGGCCTAGGGCTCTCAAGATCCTCAGTAGGGCCTCAGCCCTCACTCCCTCTAACCTAGCTTCTCTCTGACCCACAGGGGCACGTTCCGCTTCGAGAGGCCTGATGGCTCCCACTTCGATGTCCGGATCCCTCCCTTCTCCCTGGAAAGCAATAAAGATGAGAAGACGCCACCCTCAGGCCTTCACTGGTAGGCCAGCTAAGGCCTGAGCGCCTAGGCTCGGCCCCTGAAGAACAGCTCTCATCCCACAATTGCTGCAGAACTCTTTCTCCACTATGGGCCACAGTGGATCTCTTTATCGTTTGCACCATTTGATTGTGGGGTTCTTTTTTGGTGGGTGAGTGTAATCGTTTTCTCCAGAAGACCTGTGTAGGAGTCCTCCAAGGCTGGCCTCCCCCGTGAGCCCTGGCTACACTGTGTTCCAGTAAACCCTTCCACCAGGAAATCTGTGTTCAGCTGCCACAGGCCTGGGGTTTCCTGGCCTGTCACACAGGTTGTTTGGAATATGAGGTTTGGTCAATAAACCAGTGCACACTTGGCCACCCTCGCCATTTCTGCCCCCGGGGTCTCAGGCTCCCTTTTTGACGCAGTGGGGGCCCTTGGTTGCTGTCCTCGCTGCCTTTCCAGGAAACTGCCCCCATCTACTGGAGTATGTATCTGTTTCTCTCCTGAGGTTGGGGCTTGGCTGGACGTCTCCCAGGGTCACTGTGCCTCTTAGCCAGTGGGGTGGGGGCTAGACTGGACTCTTGTTTTTTCTTTACCGTCTGCCAAGTGCTCAGCAGGAGGCCAGGTCAGGCTCGGCCTTCAGCACTGGCCACCCATTGACATCATTGGCCTCCTTGGGCCTGGGAAGGAGTGAGGCAAGCCATGCGAGTTCCCTGGAATAATAGGCCTGCCAGCCATGAGCCTGTATCTGTCAGGCCTTTCCAGACCGCCAATGCAGAAACTCAGCCGAGGACTTTAGGTACATATGCATGGGGACTGAGCCAAGCCGCTTTCTGAGCTGCTTGCAGATCTCCAAGAACCAGAGATGAAATATGCTGCATTTCCCCCTGAATCTTAGGGATTCCTGCTTCCCTACTACCATAGTGATTGTTAAAGAGGTCGTTTTATTCTTAATATTAAATCTCAGTTCCAGCCCTTATTAGCATTGTCCTTAATCCTCCACCAGGGGGAGCCCGGGTTGCAGGGCAACTGAGTGCGGCAGGATTTACGACTCGCGGAGAACACAAGGTGGTGGTGGGGGGGGGTGCGGAAGAACAACTGTGTCCACAGCAGTGAGCTGACCCAGCTCTAATCACTGCAAGCACGGCTCTGTACCACTGCGGTGTAACACAATTTTATTAGAAATTAGTGTTTCCATCACCTATGCTGAGCAACAAAAGACTGCAGTTAAGTGACAAAGGAGACCTCGTCTCGTGGCAGAACCTGGGCCATCCTTTAGGCAGAAATTGGTCAGATGAGAAATGGAATAAAACCCAATCTGGTACATGTGGTGAACAGCAGGCTTCCAGTTTTCTCAGAAACCGACAAGGTTTGACCTTCATCCACACTCCTTTGTTTGCTGCTCTGAGTTGAAAAATTCGCACAGCCAAGAGCTGCTTTCTGAATGGGGCTGAAAAACGCAAAGAAAATTCCCCCAACCCTTATGCCACAAACTCTGATTAGAGAAGCTAAGATTACTTCAGTGATTTCAATGTTAGTATTTTTCTTAAGACCAGGGAGGTATTTTTGATCAGTACAGGATTACTGTGCTTTCTCAGGAAGAAAGACAGTCACCACTGAGACAGCTGAGGATCTAATGTCAAAGCAGCAAAGAGGCTGCAGGGCTGGGGAGGTCAAAGGACAGGCATTAAAATACCTCAGTGGGCAGCCGGGGCTTTGAGTATTAGAGGGCCTCAGGAGGGCAAGAGGAAATAGGCCAGTGGCCTCAGGCAGAAGCATTCCAGTCTCTGGGAAAGCCACAAAGCCAAAGGTGGAATCTGGCCAAAGGAATGGATTTGTCTTCATCTTGTTGCTCCAGTGAGGGCTGGAGGGGTTTTGAGCTGATGACCAGGGTGCCTCACCTGAAAGTCTACATATTCAAGGCTGTGAGAAGCGTAAAATGCCTGTTAGTCGCGCTTCCCATGCCCCATCATGTCATTTCAGGTCCTTGTGGTTGTCTCCGAACCCTGGTCTGGCATTTGCCCCATAGGCTCCATCGGGTCGGCCACCAGCAGGCCACTTAGCTACAGCGACGTCAGGGGACAGAAGCCTGATACCTGTGCTCCTTCCCGAGTGGCTACCGCTCAGCGGCTATGGGGTTTTCTTAGGCTGGCTAAGCAGCTCCCTCCCCGATGGCATTCCTTTGGAAAAGAATTCAGATAAGCAGCCTCCCAAGGGCCAAGCCAAACAGAAGGTAGTGAAAAAAAGCCCCAAGGAGGAACTTGCACCCTCGCCCAAGAGTTGGGGCTTGGCAGCTCCACGGCCACATTACCTGGCCTTTCAAGGGACTTACGCTGCTCCCATCACCCTGTGTCCAGACTCAGTGCTGGGCAGAACCACTATCCCCAGCTGGGACACGAAACCAATAGTATGGAGCGGGCAGGGGAGTTCTGGCCAAGCACATGCTTCCTCTGCACAGGGCTGCTGGGAATGCAGAGCCTGTGTTCGCTGTCCTCGGCTCATGGGCATCTGAGTGCAGCACCCACGGGCTCCACAGCCTTCCCACCGTGGCTCATGCTCCTGGGCCCCGTAACGGCCCTTTGGCTTTCCAGTAAGGAGAGCAAAGCATGTCTTGGCGCGGAGGGCAAGAGAATCAAGAAGAACAATCACGTTAGGCCCTAGGAGTCCATTATGTGACCTTAAAATGTCCTTTCTCATAGGCACTACTAGGACCACAGTTCCCAACTTACATGTCCTTCCTTCCTGCATGCTCTCTGCGTGGCCAGCCCAGCAAAGCCAAAGCTAATCAATGTTTTGTTTTATTGCTCCTCTAGCCCCTCTCTCAGACTGATTCTACAGTGAAGAGGAGTTAGGGTCAGAAAAAGATGATGTCGGTTGGGGCAGAATACAAATCTCCTGAATAAAGGTACAAAGTGCTTTAAAGAAACATGCCAAAGGCACCAGGGAAGGCCAAGGGTCTGCCCTAGCCAGGGTCTTGGCAGCCTAGAGGGGTAGCACAAATACCCAGTCCCCTCATTATTAGACTTAACTATTCATTTCCTAGATAATTTTTTAAAAACCAAAATGATGAAGCCTGTGCTTAAACACCTCGGGGAAAAAGGAGCCCCACCTTCTGTAAGAAACTGGGCCTCCACAGCACCAGAACGCGCCCATTCCCCGTGGACCTCCCCAGAGGCCTAAAGGTAGCCCTTCAGTGGAGCAAAAGGACACTCAGCAAGGGGTCAAGGGGACTGTTCTCGTGGGAGGTGGGCAGGTCAGTCCACTCACCGCGGGGCAGACGCAGCTCCCTGTCAGGAAGGGTGAGCAAAGGGTCCAGGACTCGGTCGTCTTGAAGTGCTCAGGGAGCAGGGCAAAGGAATGTGGTCCCTCTCCTGCTCAGGCCCTCTGCCTTCCTGTCATGCCTCTGGGTGCTGGAGCAGAAACCCAGCCAGCAGCAGCGTGGGGTGGCCAACGGGGCAGGGTTCCACAGGAGGGGAGACAGGGTGTCCTGTGCCCCGACTCCCTGAGGGTCCTGTCAGTCGCGATGCGTAGACTGATGGCCAAGCTGCCGGTCATCGTAAGTGCTATAGCGCTTGACATGGATGCGGCGGACCCGGTCCCGCAGTTCAAAGGTCTCCTCGTCTTCACTGGGGGAAGCCTGGCTGCGGTTCCGGCTGGTGGCCTCCAATAAGGAGTTGTCAGGGACGCGGGGGGTCTCATAGAGTAGGACGTTCAGTGTCTCCTCATAGATGCGGGCCTCTGGGAATTCCACCTGGGGTCGGGGGACAAGAGGACCGAATGAGCTTTCATCACAGAGGCCGCGACGTGGCAGGGCCCTCGCCTCTGTGCTGGCTCTGTAAGCTCCTCAACTCTCCCGAGACGGGTGGCCTTCTGTCCGGCAGGGAGGGAGGTCTCTCTGAAGGCGCCGTGGGGGGCTGTACTCTGTGGACGTAAGGGTGCGAAGACTAGCACGCGGCCCGGCCCCAGACCGGTGGGCTAGTGTGTGCGGGGGCCGGGGCCTCGGCTTAAATACCGCCCCGCCAGCCACGAGCTGTGGGGCCTGTTTCCGCCCGTGTAAAATCAGGGCTAAGATCTACGTCGGAGAGTTGCTGAACACCACATGAAGGACAGAAGGCACCTGGGTTCTGGCCTATGGGGCTTCTAGTCCCTCACCTGTCAACTGGGAGAATGCTCCAGCCCCGCCTGTCTCACAGGTGTGGTGTGAGGAGTCACGAAGCTCGTGGAAGAGAAGACAGGGAGGTGACAAGTGGTGTTGCCACAGAGACCTGTTCCTGACTCCTGACTCCACTTATAGACGCACACGGGAGTCCCCACCCCCATAAGGACAGGAGGAAGCGGGGCCACCTCCTGTAAGCCGTCCTCCCCCTCCCCCCAGACCGCGCAGCTGGAGGCCGCTCAGGGCCCGGGGGCCGAGCAGGTGCCCCACACCCTGGCTGCTCCGAGCCCCTCACGCACACGACTCCAAGTGGGCTGCCCTCCTGGCCCAGCAAAGGCCTCTGCCGCCTCCGCTACACTCACGGGGGCAGCTCCTCTCTGGGGGGACACCGCTGCTTCGGCCTGGGAGAACGGGCTCTGCCGAGTCTGCGCTCGCTGTCACCTGTCAGATCCCTCACTCGCTCCTGCGGACACCGAGCTGCTGACCAGGAACCCCGACCAGCAGCGGCCCGAGAGGCGATCAGACCCCGCTCTGCGGCTCCCAGGAAGCGCCGCATTTCCCTAACCGCTCCGTTACCTGCGCGCTATCGTGCCCATGTCTGCAGGTGGGGAAACTGAGGCCCAGCTGGTTTAAATGGCTTGTACGCGGCCAGAAAACTGGTCCACGGTAGAACCAGAGTTCAGACCTGAATTGGGCCAACTCCAAAGACCCGGTCCTTCCCACCGCACCACGCTGTCCCTTGCTGGCCCACAGCCCCCGCCCCTCAGCTGACCAGAACCGAGCATTCCCACGCCACTCCCCGAACTCCTCCACCTGGCTCGTCCTTGCCCGGCACCACCACGGGAGTCCGCGGAAGACGGTAAGCCGAGCGCCCTCCTGCTCCCTGCGGCGGCAGCACAGCTGGGGCCGCCCCCGCGCAGAGGGAAGCCCCGCACCTTGGTCTGCTTCTTCTCCGTGGCATACACGATGGAGGTGCAGCACACCTCGGCCAGCTTGCGGCCCTGGCCGTAGAAGGACCAGCAGCAGATCTCGTCCCCGATGACGTCCTTGATGAAGAGCACGCGGCCGTTGAAGCGCAGGGAGAGCTTGTCGAACAGCTCGATGTTTTTCAGCAGGTGGTCGTCCGAGTTGCTGAAAAACCCACGAAGGCCAGCGGGCCTGGGAATGAGCTCCCAGCACGAGGGGGTGCTGGCTGGGCGCGTCCCCCCTCCCCTCCCTGTCACGCAGAACTGAGGAAAAGTCAACGTGCCGGAGGAGACCGCAGGGAAAAGGGTCACAGGGCACCCTCGGGGTCTGGGGGCCTGTGAGGAGGAGGGGAGTTGGTCTGAAGTGAGAGCAGAGAGAACTGAGGGAGGGCGGTCTCCTCTCATGGGGCCCCGAAGGAAGGAGGCTCGCTGCCATCGTGGCGGGAGGACCCGTTCCCTTGCTGTAGGGGCCACGCTGGCAGCACGTCTGTCCACAGGGACTCCCTGAGCCTGCGGCCTCCCGCGTCTACCTAACTGCGGCCGGCCGAGGGGCGCTGGGCGAGGGAGAAACTGGCCCGGCTGTGAAGCACAGAGGCCGGCTTAGGGGGAGGCCCAGCCGTGGGGCCCCAGGGTCCCTCCGCCACCTCGTAAGCTAATGCTGGAAAACACCCGGTGCGCCGCCCGACAGGACCCGTTGGGGGGTTCCGGTGCGCGCTCTATAGCCCAGCCAGGGCCCTGCACCAAGTTCCAAACGCCTCTGCCCTCACTTCCCTTCCCTCTCTGTCCTTCCCGCCTGAGACCCAGAAGCTCGCCAGCACTGCCAGGAGTGCGGGTGGCTTCTCTTGGGGCTGCTGCCCCGTGGCCGGCTGCCTAGTCCTTCTAGCTGCTTCTGCTACCCTTCCCCCGCCCTGGCCCCGCACCCCCGCACCCCCGCACCCCTACCTGGTGTAGGAATACTTGTTGTTGCTTCTATTATACAGCAGCTTCACCACCGGCTGGGAGGGAGGAGAGCGTGAGCGCCAGGCCAGGGGCCCATCCTCCCCCGCCCGCTGCCCTCGGGTCTCAGTACCTTGGTGGAGGATTCGATGAGCCTCTCTTCCTCTTTCAGGGAGGTGATGATGGGGATGTTGCACACAGGCTGGTAGGAGTCCTTCTTGTCCTGGGCGACACACACGACCGAGGATCTTTTTTGAGATCTGCTACTTGCCAGGCTAAGCCAGGCTTTCCCCAGGAGCCATCAGAGCCCCTCTGCCAAGGCCACCCTCTGCTTGTGGAGGGGGCATCTGGCAATAGAAACTGCCAGCTGGCAAGCAGAACCCCATTCCCAGAAAACCTCAAATCCAGATATCAAGGTGTAGAAGCCGGAAGCTGGCCTTAGTCCTACTGCCCGAGCCCGTCACCTGACAAACCGACTGGCTGCCAGCACCCTCGGCCTGGGCAGCACCCGGTGTATCTAACGAGGTTCGGACTCGCCAGCCATACCGGTCACGCGACCTTCCAGGAACTGGACCTTGACACCCCTGAAGGGAGGGCCCAACTCCCAACCTCCTGGACCTGCGCGCACCTGAGCTCCATACCTGCAGAGCAGTCTGGCACACGCTCACCAGCCCCTGAATGAGGTAATACTTGGCTTCGGCCATCAGTTCCTTGATTTCTTGCCGGTTCTGTGGGAGGATGATGGTGTCATCTCGGAGGTAATTCAAAATGGTGCCGAAGTGCTTTCCACATCGGTCTATGAGGATCCAGCCTAGGGATTCAGACAGGCCCGGACAGTTACTCTTTGCCTCCAGGTAGCAAGCAGCGGGCAAAGGCCACCTGACGAGCCTGGTGGCAGCCTGCAGCAGGGGATAACAGAAGTGGGAACGCCACTCCAGCTCTTAGGTCTGCGGCTGTTCTTTTCCACAAAGGATGGCCACAAAGGATGGCCTGGGCGGTGGGGAACAGAGGCCTTCCAGGCTCTGCGACAGCCCACAGAGGTCCAAGCTCAGGAGCGCTCAGGCCGCTGCCTGGCAACACAGAAACCACCAGGCCCTGCCTGCCTTCTGTACACTGCCCGGTCACTACAGTGATGGTTCTCAGGACCATCTAGTCCTTTGTGAATGTTTAAAAAGTACGGATCTTCGCCCTAGAAAATGTGTACGTGCACACCCTTCTGCATACAACCTCGCAGAATTCTGAGGCTCTACCGAGGACTCCAGGTGAAGGAGTCCTGTACCGGGGAACGGGAAGAGTGAATCTAGGGTCTAGGTCTGCCAGGCTTGAGCCCTGCCCCGGAGTCTCTTCCTTCCCTCCTCAGCCGGCCCAGCGAGCCCCGATGCCTCACCTTCTTTGTCGGTCAGCACCTCCATGCGCCCGCTGAACATGGCCTTGAGCATGGTGTCGTGCCGGGTTAGTGCCCGCACGGTGGTGTAGTACAGGGAGCCCCCCACATTGAGCTGGACGTATTTGTTGCCCAGGCCTCCTCCCTTGAAGCCGCTCAGCTTGGGCTTAGCCCCCGAGGCTGGGCACAGACAGGTATCCCCTGACATCTCCCGCTGCAGGTAGATCACCACACGGCAGGAGGTCGGCTTGGAAGGCTCCGCCGTGGTGGAAGGATCACGAGTGAGTGGCCAGCGGAGGCCAGAGCCTCATACTCTCAGCACTGTGAGCAGAAGATGGGAGAGAAGACAGGAGTTAGCAGAGGAGAGCCCTCAGCTGAGTGGGGACGGGGGGGACCGTGCGGTCATTCTGTCCTTGACAAGCCAAGACTCTCTGGCAGAGGCTAAGGCCCAAGGCAACAGCAAAAGACATTCCTGCTCTTCTTTATGGAACCAGGAACCAGCGCAGTCTCCCAGAGCCTGGCCATCATCTCGCCAGCCTCCCTGAGCCTCGGCTCAGCTCTCGGCAGCAAGGAGGACAAGCAAACCCTTGGGGTTAGTCTGAGATGGCTTGAGGAGCAGATAGGGCAGCAGAAGTCTTTACCCTGGGGAACCACAGTCCAATTCCAGTTCTTTGCTTCTCAAGGTTCCCAGGACCCAAGACTTCCCACCAAACCTACTGGGCATCCTGCCAGCGCAGGAGATTCCCAGGAGCCAGAGGGACAGGATGCACTTCCTTTCTAAAGATTCCAGGCTCAGAAGCAGCCTGCGCCAGTGCTGACTTGGGGCACCACCCGCAGTCTGGCTTCAGGAAGGAAAGTAAAAGCAGCTTCAGGAGAGCATGGAATGGGCCAGGCTGGAGGGCGCCGGCCAGTGTTCCTGGCAGAGGTCACCCTGGCCCCAGTGGAGTTTCCTGACCTTCCTCTTTTGTGGTCCCAGCCCTGTCCCAAGTTCCTGAAATTGTCACCATTTTCCAGGGCAGAACAACTACAGGATGGCTATTTTTACTGCTTTTTCCTGAGAGGAGGCCCAGCCCTATCTCTTCCTTTCTTCCCTACTCACAAGACTGGGGAGAAAGGGCTCGAAAAGACCAGACGATAAATCTAAAAACAACTATGAAGTGATCTGGAAACTAAAACACTGACAGGCATTCATGGGAGGGAGGAGCGAGGGAAGCAAAGGAGGGCAAAGCCAGGTCACCCCTCGTGAGCTAGATTCTCTATTACATGTCTTGGTTTTCTAAGGAATCACTAAAATGCATTCACTGAGAAAAAAAAAAAGCAAACATTCACTGCACGTTTACCATGTTCTAGGTACTGGTCTAGGCAACTTCATATAGACGTTACCTCATTTAATTCATTCAGCGAGAAAACAAGACTGAGTGCCTACTCTGTTAAGGGGTAGGGACAAAGAGATGGAAAGATACGGACCTTGCCTTCAAGGAGTACGAAGAAGAATCATAATGTTAACAAGAATACAAATACTAACAGTTAGCATTAATGTGCCGGGCACTGAGGGTAGAGAAGAGTGTAAGTCATGGCCTCACAGAGATTACATTTTAGGGGGAGGTTACAGAAAATAAGCAAGAAAATGAATAAATAAGCGAGCAGTTCCAGTAAGAAATGCACTAAATAAGCTAGTGATGAGAGTGACTAGGGAGAAGTCCTAAGGTGGATTAGGGGCCGGGGAAAGCCTCTTTGGGAAGGTGACATTCCCACTGAAGTCTGAAAGAGCTTTCCAGACAGACAGAAGAGTAAGTGCAAAGTTTCTCAGTTAGATACAAGTTTTAGGAACAGAAATAAGGCCAAGATGTCTGGTGCATAGAAAGAAGGGGGAAGTTGGCTTGATGTAAAGTCAGGTAATGTGGGGGCCAGTTCATATTAAAGAGTTTGCATTTTATACTAATTGTGATGGGCATCGATTGGAGGGTTTTAAGCAGGGGAGCGACAGGGTCTGAGTTATTCACATTTTGCAAAGATCTCTGGCTGCCGGGTAGAGAATGGACCGTAAGGGTGCACGAGGGCAAGGGAAGAGCAGAAGAAGCGGCAGGTGAGGCAAGTGATGAAGCCCTGGGCGACGCCGCTGGTAACGGAGACAGAAAAAAGGTGACACTGCCTCGTAGTGCTCACGACACGCAAAAGTTTAAGGTTGCACGTCACCTACTGTACGTGCGATCCAGAAGCGGTGGACCGGCTTCCCCCAGGTTACTGCTCTGCTATCCAAAACAGTGCGTAGCACAATGCCACGCACATCTGCAAGTATTTAATATAGTCAGTTTGTTAGACCAAAACTGTATCTGAAAAGATTTCCGTAGGCCCCTAGGAAGAATGTCCAAGGAAGGACCGGAGCGGGTGCTTTGTCAAGTACGGAATTTCTTTGGTGGCTTGTCCAGGAGACTCATTTGCCTCAAGGATGGAGTATGGATGAGATGAACCCTCACCAGCAGATTGCTTGCCCAATCCCTAAGTAACACATGAATAGTATGAAATCACCTCACCTTCCTCCGCCCACCGCAAAGGAGTAAGTCCACCCCTTAACAGGTTTTAGCAAGTTCCCAATGTACTTTGGGTCTAGCCCCGATTTCCCCAGGATCAAAGAAAGCACACATATGTTCTGCCAAAGTAAAGGAACTCAAAGGCTAAGTGGTGGCCAACAGAGCCCACAAAGCAATTGCTTTGAGCCCCTGGATGACGTCAGCTCAGATGCCGCCCGCTCAGATTCCTCCCAGACCAATGGGCTGCAGGAATCTTGTGGCAGGTGACGCCCCAGAAAGTAATTCCAGTGAGAATGAATTTCCACTGATAGCCTCACTGCTGTTCCTTCCGGACTTTGTGTACGGATATTTGGGGATGCCTGGGGCTGAGGGCGTATCCGAGTCTCCCTCAGCGAGGCTAATGGGCACCTAAGCAGAATAAAGGGCAGGACAACAACCACGGCCATGGAAGAAGGTGGGGTCCTAAAGGAAGAAGGACCCAGAAATCCATCACACTCGGTGGTGGCGGGCGGGTAACCGATCTTGGGTACAGGGGGCGGATCTAGCAGAAATCCTAGGTGTAAATCTTAAACTTCACCCAAAGAGTCTGGAAAGATTTAGCGAGACCCAACCTCTCCGTGATGAGTGTTCCCCGGCCCGCACCCCTCCTCACCACCGAGAAACTGAGAGCGATTCTGTCACCCATCCCAGTGGAGGATTTGAGCTCTCCATCTCCCCCTACGCCGTCCCACGCCTTTTCCCCAGGACTGGGTGGGGCTCTCTGCTCCAGCCCGGGGCCCGTCCAGCCTGTCCCCCAGGGCATCCGCTCCCCGGCTCTCACCGTCCCCGGGGGGCGCGTCTCCTCTCAGCTGGGTTGCAAGCCGATCCCGTGCCGCCTTGGGCTGTGGCCGCCTGCCCGCCAGCAATCCCGGGCCGTGAGCTCACATCCTCCGCCCGCGGACTCCGCCCTGAGCTGCGGCCCAACCCCGCCTGCACCGCAGCCTGGGACTCTAAAGCGGACCTGGCCCAGCACCCAATCACGGGGGAGGGAGGGGCCCCTGAGAGGATTCCGCGGTGAGCGCTCAGCTACTTCCGGCAGCTTTTCCGGCGCAAAGGCCTCTGGGTCTTGTAGGCAGCCGTCCCTCCTCTCCGGCCTGTTTCCCAGCAGGCTCTGCGAGTCGGGAGGGGTAAGTACTTCCGCAGTCAGGTAATGACGTTACGGGTAAACAGGTCCTGTAGCCGTGGCAGCGGCTGAGGCCGGCGGGCGAGGCACCGGCTGCCGCTAATCGGGGAGGGAAGCGGCCTGCCGGAATCACCCGGGCGGCAGTGCGCCGCCGCTACGGGGTTGGCAGGTAGGCAGCGACTCCGGGTCGGGGGACGCGGGCGGACTCGGGGCGAGTGAACCTGACAGGCCGAAAGAAACGTGGGGGTTCCGCGCGATTCTTTGCGAGCGGCGTGACACCCAGCTTGGGTCCGGAGCTTTACGCGTTGATGCTCGCAACGGTCTTGTGAGGGAACTGCGGCTCATATAAGTTCAAGGCGTTTACATAGTGTGGACAGCCAGCTCCATCACCCAGGTCTTCCTAAATGTGTGCCCGGTGCCCCTTCCCCTAACGCCCCGGATGGCGCCTGCTCGCGGGCCGGGGAGTGGATCCGGGGGAGCCGGGGGGTGGAGAGAGTGTCGCCGCCGTCATCTTCAGGGAGCTCAGTGCGGTTCTTGTGCTCGGTGCTCCTCAGATGCTCAGACACGCACGTGTGGTGGGAGTTGGAAGGGAATCTGAGAGTGGGCTGGGAACCCTCTCCCTGCCCTCCTTCTCTGGTCCTGTCTGTCTCATTCACCTCTGCCCCCCGAACATACAGTTGGCGCTCAAGCCAGATACATGGGGATCTTGCCCGCCTCTTTCCTTCCCTCATCCCCAAACTCCTGCAATCAGTCACTCCGTTACCGGATGCCATCAGCTTATGTAACATCGCAAATTGGAACACTTTTCTTCAGCCCCAAGCCTTGGTTACTGTAATAGCCTTCTCTGTTTCCAGTCATTTGTTCCACAAACATTTACTGAGTGCAGGCGCTCAGTATGTGCAGGCGCCCTGCTAGATGTTAGGGTTACCGTGATGAACAAGGTAGGTGTAGCCCCACTTTCTTGTTCCCTCCAGTTCATTCTCCATCCTGGGTCAGAGTGATCGTTCTAAAAAGCAGATATGACTGTGCCTCTCAGCGGAGAACCTGCTGGCTGCCCACTACCCTCGTGATAAAATCCGAGCTCATGAGTGCGGCTTTCAGAGCCCTCCATGAGCCAGCCCTGGCCTCACCACCTAGGCTTATCCTGTTCCACACTCCCCCTTGTTCACTGGGTTTTTACCACTCTAGCCTTTCAGTTCTTGGAATGCATTACATTTCTTTTAGCCTCCGGATCTTCACACATGCTTTTCCTTCTGCCTGGAATGCCTCCTCCCTGCTTCACTTGGCAAACTTCTGGATATTCCTTAGGTCTCTCAGCTTGAGTGTCATATTTTCAGAAGCTTTTGTTGAGACACCCCCCCCCCCATATGAATTACGTCCTCTTGCCCCAGCTTCATACAGGACCATGTGCTTTTCCTCATACGGCCCTCAGAATTTGTGATTATTTGTTTACTGCCTGTCCAGAGACGAGAAATGTTTCTGAATAAATGCGTCCTCTGGGAGTGGAAGTGGAAGCAGGTATCTGCTCCCTCAGGTTACTGGAAGCTTCCTAGAGCAGCTGGTCCGACTAATCACCTGATAGGTGTTAAATGCTCGGATTATATGTGTAAATGTAACAGAACAGCAGGAAGACATCTTTTTAAAAAGCTCGATTAAAAGGAAGCTTGGGTTGATTAAAATGTTTCGAAAGGAAGAGGCTAGCCTAGTTCCTTCGGTAGGCCAAAGGCTCGGGGCCGCAGTCATACACAGACAGCCTACAAGACATGCATTAGTTGGCCCACAGTGTTGGATGTGGTTTCTCCTTTAAAATTTTGAATTCAATACTTTCCTTTAAAAATCACATTTCATCTCTAAATCTGGATTTTTGGGTGTCTTGAAAATCAGTTCTGGCAGCCAGGGACTTAATTCTTTTTTAACCATTGCTTCTCCTATGGTATACCTGCTGTGGGAAGTTACTCCCATAATCACCCCATTTGGGACAGAACTTCTTTAAGGAAGCCGGAAGGGAAACAGCTGGGGGACATGAGAGCAGAGGAAAGGGCTGGCGCAGGGCCAGCTGGTGGTAGCCTTTGGAACCTCTGGGGTTTGGGAATTGGTATGGCAGCCAATGGCTAGACCTAGGTAGCGTTGCCTCCCTGTATGGACAGAGTGTGTGCTTTTTAATTTGTGTGTGTGTGTGTGTGTGTGTGTTTTCCAGAACAAGGGTGAGTTTTCAGTGTTTCCTTCCCAGAATTGAGGCATCCTTTGGGCCAGGAACGCAGGGTGGCCTGGGAAGGGAAAAGATACCTCTGCTGATTCTCTTGCCTAGGGAAAGAAACCTTAACTCCTTAGTTGGGCACACAGGGTCTTCCTGATCTGGCCCCAGCTGACCTTTGCAGCCCCATCCTCGGTCCTTTCATCTTCTGGCCGTTTCAGTGACTTCACACTCCTGTCCACGCTGTTTTCTCCGCTTGGAAAGCCTTTCATCCTCATCAGCTTCATTCCTTTTTGTGTTTCCTGCTAGAAAGAGACAGAACCAACTTTGGTCCTAGTTCAGGCCAGCATGCCTCTGGCTTACATTGTGGGTAATGTCCTTACTCCTGGCTTATTTTTTAACTCTCATTTTTAAGTCATGCAGATTTCCTCTTTTCCCTGCTTTTGGTGTTATGCTAGAACTGTACTGGAAAAGCTTTTTCACGTCCTTTTGGGTACATAATTGGGGATAAATATGCTTATGGCTTCTCACAATTTAGTTCAAATGTGACTCCCTCACCCTGTTAACTGCTCTGTTCTCCTGCAACACTTGAGTGATATTTCTGTAAAAGACTTAACACAGTATACTCTCTCAGTCTCCATGTCTGTCTTCCTCCAGCCAAACTATGTGCTCCTCCAGGGCGGGCACCATGTCGCACTCATCTTTGTACCCCAGCATCTAGCGGTGTTGGCATGTAGTAGGCACTCAAGAAATGTGTGTTGAATGAACGATGCCCGTGACAAGCAACTGGACTTTATTCTTTCCTGACCCTTGCTCCTATGACACACTTCCTCCTGGCTGCCACTAGCACCCCTTCAGAGCAGAGCTTCTCTTCTCTAGGGAAGCCGGAAGGGAACAGGTGAGGCTCAGAGAGGTGGAGGCAGAGGGAAGGGGAGCCTTTGGAGGAACGTCTGGGGTTTGGCACTGGTGTCTGGGGGCAGGAGTGGGGCTGGGCTGGAAGCAGGCATTTCCTTGGGTGGCTGGGACGTGATCGGGGACTGAGGCTGCTTTCTTCACAGCTATGGCCAAGGACATCCTGGGTGAAGCAGGGCTGCACTTTGACGAGCTGAACAAGCTGCGCGTGTTGGACCCTGAGGTTACCCAGCAGACCATAGAGCTCAAAGAAGAGTGCAAGGACTTTGTGGACAGTGAGTGTCATTTGGGGAGACGTGGTGCCACTGGGCTTTGAGCTGTTCCAGCTGTGCCCCGTCCCCACCCGCAGCTGTCGTCTCGGCCAGAACGGGGTTACTGGCTCCCTGAAGTTGTGTCTGGCCTTTATGAATTCCCACGTACCAACCACCTCGTCTGCCTGCTCTCTGATGCTCGCGTGTAGTCAAACACAGAGCACCAATCAAGACAAGTGGTGGAATGGAGCGAGGATATCCCATCTTTGATTTTTTTGCTCTCAGAAACCTTGAACTTCACGGGGCAGCGCTATGGCTTGAGGGTGGGGAAGAGTTACGTACTCATGATTTGATTTCTTCAAAGTTCAACAGACTCAATGAGGTCATTTTTTAGCTAGCTACAGGACACCTCCTGTCCCAGCAGGCAGGCCCGCCCAGTGGCATTGAATACAGAGCAGCTCTAGCTACAGCAGGGATTTCTGCTGTTGTTGTTGGAGAGCAGGGATTTCTGAGCCTTCTGGGCACTCCATGTGTCTGTAGAGGGCTTGACTGGTCAAAGGCAGCATGGCCTCCCTTGCCAGTCTTCTCACTGCATGTTGTCCTTCCTCCCTGGGTCCTAGTTCAGTCCTCAGTAGAATGAGGTCCCACCACACCCAAGAACATTGGAAAAGTCAAATGGGAGATTAGGCACTTAAATGCTTTGAGCTCTGGTCACAGTTGGCAAACCCCTACCCCCTAACCACCATTAACTGAAATCTAGTTCCTTATCTGGGGCTAGTCAAGAGGCTCTGTTCATGTCCTGAGTCAGTCCTTCCATGAACATGGCCCTTTGTGCCTCCTGTCACTCCTGGGAAAGCAGGATACAGTGTGCGCAGAGGGTCAGGAGCCTCATTCCTAAGGTTAATAGTCACTGGCTGGCTCATTTGGGACTCAAGGTCCGAGTATGCCCCGGTGCGGCTCTGGGCACCTGGCCACCTTTCTCTTGGTTTAGACCAAGGGTGGAAGACTTCAGGTCAGCAGGCACCAAATTGTTTTGACACAAATTAGAAGGGGCAGTTAGCCCTGCCCTCTTGCCACAAGGGAACACTGAGGGAGAGGTGATGCTGAGAAAATAAAACTTTTTTTTTTTTCTGTTCTTTCCCTAAAAGAAATTGGCCAGTTTCAGAAAATAGTTGGTGGTTTAATTGAGCTTGTTGACCAACTTGCAAAAGAAGCAGAAAATGAGAAGATGAAGGTAAGATCAGCATGTCTTCTAAATCTTGGCCTGGGACATGGTTCTCTTGCTTTTCCTCTGCCATCTTGACTTGGTGAGGGAGGTGTGGGATTTTATTTATCTAAAACAGGATTTTAGTAACAAGTGCGGTTAACCTCCTTTTGAATTCTTATATCCGAGTACACTTTGTCATTCTTTCCTTGAATCTTCGTCTCACCGAGATAGTGGCTTTATGCTCATTTTATAAGCGAAGCAGTGCAGGCATGCAGGGCGCCCATGACTTGGCAAAGGCCCCAGGGCTAAGTGGCACACCACACAGGCACCGGCCACCTGTGTGCCAGACTCAGGGATACTCAGCCCTGCCCCTGAGCTGCAGTCTGGGTCTCGTCAGGCAGTTATTCCTCCTCCTATTCCCGAGGCTCTGGGGCTCGACTGTCTTGCCAGGTGGGCACAGAGATAGCCCCCAAGTGGCCCTTCCTTGGCTGAGGACTGAATGCTGAAGACGGTTTTAACGAAGCCATGACCTTCTTTGGTGATACTGTTTTTCTAGGCCATTGGTGCTCGGAACTTGCTCAAATCTATAGCGAAACAGAGAGAAGCCCAGCAGCAGCAACTCCAAGCACTGATAGCAGAAAAGAAAATGCAGCTTGAAAGGTAAGTTACGAGGTAAGGCAAGTTCTTTACTCAGCTGCAATTCTGTTTTTCCTTCTTGAACGGTCACTTCTCCTCCTCCTCCATCATTGTTCTCCCAGGAATAGTGTCTCACACGTCATCCCGATTTGAAGATTTAAAAAATAAAATTACATTTGATGAGAAAATTTCTTAATACAAAACCATAGCTAATATTGAGAGCTTGAAAGCTCGGGTAGCAAGTGTCCAGTGTTCGCTGGTTCTTCTGAAGGGCAACAGCTCAGGGCTGGAGGCTTCTCACGGGCGGCCGTAGGCTAGGCTTTGCCTCTGTTCTTTCTGACCCAGCTTCTGCGCTGTGAACTCACACCATTTCTTGGCATCGTTTAAATCCTTTATAGTCTTCTCTAGAAGAATTAAATCCATGGTTTATTTCATCCATTTTTAGGGCTTCTGACAATTTTGTTTTTCAGGTATCGGGTCGAATACGAAGCTTTGTGTAAAGTGGAAGCAGAACAAAATGAATTTATTGACCAATTTATTTTTCAGAAATGAACTGGAAATGTCATTTTATAGAAGGGCAAAAACCAAACCAAACCCAAAAAACCCTCCGTACTGTTCCAGTGACTTGACTAATGACCCACGTATGTCCTGAGAGATGGTGTGTAAGGAACACACGTCTCCGAAGGCAGTCAGCAATCTGGGGAGCTCGTTGCAGGTGGCCGTGCGCAGTGGCTGGTGAACACCCGTGGCCACGCGGCTCCAGGCTCTCACCTCTTGGCATTCTCAGCCTGACTTGAGCCGTCTGTAAATGCTGATTTTTTTTTTTTTTTTTTTGTAAATTCACAAAGCTTTGGAGAGGACGAGCAATAAATTATTGTTTTCAAATGGCTTGATCTACCTCTTTTCCTGGTGCCCCTGAAGTGTACATGTAACACCTTGAGAGAACCCTGGACTCTCGAGCCCCTCCCTCATCCACAAAACCAACCAGGCAGTGGTCAGCAGGTGCCTTTATTTGGACCAGACACACGAGTCAGAGGATACTCCCAGCAATCAGACCAGTACGGCCTGTGAGCAAAACAGACAAAAAGAGGGAAGCAAACAGGACCAGTTATCATTTTCCATGTGTGTTCACAGGTGTGTGTGTGTTTGTTTCGAGTTGACCTTGAGTACGAATTTAGAGAAAGCTGAGGAACACCAGTGAAGAGACCCTGCATTTACACAATGGACAGGTCATGCCCAGCTGCCCCTCCACTTTGAGCACAAGCCAGGGACGGTGATGAAACTCTCAGGAAGGGTGAAGTTATCCAACAGGAAGCACACTCCCAGATCAGGTTTGACACACCAGACCTCAGAGGGAAGGGACTTACGTCAGGTGGTCTGTAAAAACATAGAAAACTAAGGTTTGGGAAGAGAAATGAATCACGAGATTACAAAAAAATCTTTTCTGGGATGACCTGTTTAAGACAGAAACAAAACACCTTCTGGCTTAATCTATTTCTGAAAGTCAGGCCAGAGCTGACCCTTGAGTAAAACCAAGTTTAAGCCTCTTACAGAACCTTTCCCCCAACCAAGGGTGGAGGAAAAAAACAAACCCCAAAACAAAAAAACATGATACAGGTTTTAATGCATATTAAAGAGGCATAATTTCAAACTTAAAAATAACCTGAAAAATCCCACTCTTCATTTTGCTGTTAAAGGATATGCTGCGGAGAATCAGGAGTCAAGGGCTTAATCACGCGTGCACCGTGGGTCAGGTGACTCACGAGCACGCCAGGCAGGCCACGTTTCTTGGAAGTTTATCCAGGATCTGGTCTGGTCCTGCTCACACTGGAAGTCGGGCACGCGGTGAGGTATTTGGCACCACTTCCCTCTGACCTGGCCCACCCCCTGCCGTCACCTGCGGTGATGGGTCTGTCTGCACCAGTGCCCTCACAGGCGAGGATCTGATGTGGCTCCTGCCAGAGTCTTGCTCTTGTGTGTTGCTGGTGTGTTTCAAATGCTACTGAAGACATCATGGGTTCTGCGCAGTTTCCCTCGTACTGGGTCCAACAGGGAAACTGCCCTATGGGCATCTCCCCCCCGCCCCCGGGGCCAGTCACTATTTCTCTCATTTTTTCTTTCTTTTCTCCTCATGCTTGTAGTAGGGGCTCCGCAACATGAAAAGCAGAAGCATCAGAGGGATGAGAAGGTAGGGGGCATAGACCGAGATGAGGGCCAGTCGTTCTCGCAAAGTCTTAGGTCCTTGTCCTTTGAAACCACTGGCTTTGGAGAAATCATCAAATAGAAACATGGAGAGAATTGGAATTAGCGTTGTCATGGTGTGAACGGAGTAGATGATCGCAGGGGTGCGGATCCACCTGCGGCCTCCTGAAGTCGGGGGTAGAGAGAGAGAGAAGGTTAGGTCTGTTCGTGACCCTAGGGGTGCCCACGATATTCTCCACGCCTGCTCTCTTCCGCTGAGTCCTCCTACCCTCTGAGTGCAGACAGATGGAGAGCCGGAGGTGCTCTAATACCGCCCAGCCCACGGAGCCGGGGCTCGAGCACGCTGCCTGCGGGAACTGAGCTCAGAAAAACTCCGGGGCAGTAAAATGGCCATTGCAATTTACACAAGGCAGAGGGGAGGGCCTGCCAACAGCCCCTGTTAAGTAACTGCACACAGGTGAGAAGATCGACGGACTCTGCCAGGACGCGGAGTTGGGGGCTCCGGGGGGAAACGGCTGTATGAGCTGGTACATCAGTAGGGCCACCGTCTTTATAAAAGCGTTAGTCACAGGGGAACACCGTAAGAATAAATGAGACGTGAAGCCCTTCAGGGGTGAGCTGCACGCTACTGCTTAGAAGCCAGCCCGGTGCTACCCAAATGAGAAAGATAAAAGCCAAGGATAAAAGGAAAATTCTGCAGGGGTTAAAAAAATAATAATACCACGGGCTTGAGCCACAGGGACGTCCCTTTCCGAGAGCTCTCCTGCCACCCCCGCCGCGGCCGAGATCACCCTCGCGCACACTGGGGACCGCTCCCCTTCTCCGAGACACCCTCCCAAAAGATTTCTGGGACCTGATTTCAAAAGCCAAAATGGGATTTCCCCACCAGGTACCAACCTCTTAAGAAGGCGTACGTTGCTATGGGAAAGAAAGGCAGCTGGAACACAAGCTCGCAGAACAGGAAGGACTTAAACCACGTCGGCGGGTCCTGTAGCAGAGGGTCCTTGAACTCCCTCGTGTACCACTGCCGCAGGTTCGTCAGCTGGGGGGAGACGCCGAGCGCGTGATCAGCCAGCGGGCGGGACAGGCTCGCAGCTCCGCCCCCCGGCAGCCCGGACGGTCACGTCGTAAAAACTCACTAGCTCCGCCCAGAAGCTTCCCTCAGCTCTTCCGGGCCCTCGGGGCTACCCAGCATCGGTTCTTGACTCCGCGACAGCACACAGCCCGCCGGGTCGCCCCCTGTCGCGAGCAACGCTATCTAGCACTTAGTACGCTTAGAGCGCGGACCAAACGCGCCACGGCAACAGATCTGTCAACAATCTCCTTGGCAAAGGACAGCTGTGAAAAGCAGCCCACCGTCTGGCCGCACACCGGGCTCCGAGGGCCAGACCGCCTCAAAGACAGAAATGAACCGAGTTTGTCTTTTGGGGGCGGGGGGGTGGGGGGGGGATGGCAGGGAGATACATTTAACCTCTAGAAAGATGCAATTTTAGACAATCTAATCCCTAAATCTCCAGCTCCTCCTCATTCTTAACTACACTAGTTCTGAAGAGTGTTCCTTTAGGAGACCAGTAGGATATTAATAGAACAAAGTGCCCAAACCACAGACGACGGAGCTTCTAGGCTACATCAGCCTGAGGGTTAGCAGTCTCGGTTCCAGCTTGGGGCCCACCCTCCTAATTACACTTAAATCAAAAGATGCAGATCTGTGAAGACGTGGCTGCTGGCGCAGGAAGGAAGCAGGAAGGTCTGAGGTGGCCCGTTTTGTGCCCTTTGTAAGGTCCCAAAGCGTAGGGCTCCCCACACCACAGGGACTACCGAAGGTCTGTCGTGTTTTACATCCTGTCTTGACACACCTGCCTTCAAAGCCAAATTTATGTCTTGATATTATGATGAATAAACGCAACTTCCAGGGTAAGAATTTAGCCTGCAATGGAAAATCCAAAGATATTTTTCCTGTTAATTTTTAATCAAAAGATAAAGGCTCACGATTGTGAAACAGAGGCCTCACTGCTGAAAGTAAGCTTTAAGCAAATATCCAGAAACAAACATTCTGTTAGCATGGCCTTAATTTCAGAAAGGCTCTGGCTAGATAACCAGTTTATTGACCAAGTGATATCGAATTTGTACTTGATTGGAAATTGAAATCCAGGGCAATACCCTTAGCTTCCTTCTAGGCACTTTTCAGGTTGGTAATGGGGTAGAAAATACTCATAAAGGTTAAGTCCCTGCACCTCTCCTGGGCTGTTGCCTCATCTGTAAAACAAGCAACTTGGACCAAATGTTTAAGATCCTTTTTTGCTATCTAGATTTTCTTAAAAAAAAATATTGGAGGTGCAGTGACGGTCCCCAAGGGAATGACCTGCTTTGAAGATTTACTGTAGAATTTAAAAGGCATTCTAGTTTGTTTGAATTTCATTTTCTATTCAATTTGTATACAACCTCTCAGATCCACCTATTTCATAAATCCAGACAGTTCTATACAGCACAGGAATTTCTAAGGGCTGCAGGATGAGATTAGCAAAATTTAAAATCTAATCAGCCAGATCTTGAAGTAATCAATTAGGATCCAAGCACCTGCCCACAGTCACATAACAGCCACATGGTGCCAGAACAAGGCCTGGACTAAGGGCAGATGGAAGGCAAAGCACAGGTCCCTGGCAGAGTGAAGAGCACGGGACGTGGGGGACACACTTCCTGGCTCTGGGCAAAGCACTTCATCGCACTGAACTAGTTTCCCAATTATAGTACTTGCCTCACTAAGATAAAATGACTTAACGTACGTGGTCTTTAGCACAATGGCAAGCACATAGCAAAATGTTCCCAATACTTAATTGAATGTAATTAACCCACATTCAGAGACATTCAAGCTTAATCCTATTAAAATCTCAGCATGCAACTGGTCGTAAGAATTATTCTTGTTAGATAAGACCCCCAAAAAAGGTTTATACCTGACTCATATTTGACTCAACTTACCACTACTATCTATTGAACTGTTCACCTGGCCTTTGCACACGGATTTCTAAACCAGGAGTTGCTACTGAACAAACCTGTCTTTCTCTACCTTAGAATGAGGGCTTAGGGGCGCCTGGGTGCCTCAGCTGGTTAAGCGTCCAACTCTTGATTTCCGCTCAGGTCATGATCTCAGGGTCATGAGATCAAGCCCCGTGTTGGACTCCTGGCCGGGAGTGGAGCCTGCTTAAGATTCTCTCTCTCCCTCCACCTTTGCCCCTCCCTGATCATGCTCCCTCTCAAAAAAAGAATGACAGCACAGACTGATTTCACACGGAGATGCTCACCCGTCTTTGCTTATTATTTTTTTTTTTTTTAAGATTTTATTTATTTGACAGAGAGAGAGACAGCACAAGCAGGAGGAGCGGGAGAGGGAGAAGCAGGCTTCCCGACGCAGGGCTCGATCCCAGGACTCTGGGATCACGATTCGAGCTGGAGGCAGACGCTTCGCCGACTGCGCCACCAGGTGCCCCCTGTCTTTCCTTACTTTAATTACTTTAACAGAAGCAGTGCTACAAATACGCCGCAAATACGCCACAAAATGCTTCCCCGTCCTCTCCAGGCTCTAAGTCAAACTAAATCCTTATTGTTTCATAGTAAGAGCTTTTCCAAGTGCTGATCGGTTCAAACCAAGGAAGATATTTAATTGGCAAATTTTAGCCCAACCATTATGGGATCTCCACAAACTTGATAGTTCTAGGGGAAAATTCCTTCTGTTTAGGGAAGAAAAACACAACAGATGTTAAGATTTGCCATTTTTTCAAAGAGAAGCTGAGAATAACTGAAGGATTTTATTACTATTTCCCCATGAAGAAGCAACAAAACCATCAAACTCCACTCCAAAGGAACAAGAGTGAACAGAGACACAGCCCTTCCAAAACAGGGTGCCCCTGTGTTGCTAACACCTTCAAACAGCATCACACACAGACACACACACACACGTACATAGACACAATTTCTGGCCAGTTCCTGATTGCAATGGCCCTTAACCTTTTACAGCAAGTCAACATTATAAAGGTGAGAAAACTTTACCAAACCAGATATATAAGCTTAAATGGGGTCTTTATGATGCCGGACACAGTTTCACTGCATTTTGTGAGTGGGGAGCAAGGACCTGTGGGAATGGCACATTCAGAAAAGACCAAGAAGTACCCGCTGTTAAGTCCGGAATACCTGGAGTAACAGAAGAGCTCGGTATTAAAGGGGTTCACAACATCAAAGATTGTAAACAGACAGCCTGCCCGAGTTTTGTTGGCCACACAGACTCTGCAAGCCACGGACAAGGCTCTCCTTTCTCCGAGGCAACTAACAGCTGGTGCAGAGCTGAGACGGCGTCCTGCTTAGAAAGCGTATGTGTGGCAGGTGCAATGACAGTCCCCAAAGACATCCCCGTCCTGATCCCTGGAATCTCTGCACCTAACCTTATACGGCAAGAGACTCTGCAGGTGTGATTAAGTTAAGGGTCCTGAGATAGGGAGGCTATGCCGGCCAGCTGGTTGACTCTAACTGTAATCGTAAGCATCCTTACAAAAGCGGGGCAGACGGCGACAGGATTATTAGAGGAAAAGGCAGCAGAGCGATGACAGAAGCAGAGATTGAGGTGATATGGCCACAAGCCAGGGAACGCTGGCAGCCACCACAAACTGGAAGAGGCAAGGAACAGATTGGTAGGATCTGCAAAGGAACCAGCCCTGCAAGATGCATTTTGAACTGCTGACCTCCCAAACTGTTGAGATTAAAAATGTTGTTTTAAGCCCCTGTGTTTCTGGTATTTTGTTACAGCGGCAACAGGAAACACACACACGCTGTAGGGCTAGCTCCTGAGTTAACCCAGCTCACTCTTAACTTGGCAGGTGAGGCTACAGAGCCCTGACTTGCCCAAGATACTGAAGCGGCTCTTGAAAGAACCAGGTCCCCAGACTGCAGTTCAATGCTCTTGCCACATACTACCTACACTTTTCCCAAGAAAAGGCAGGTCAGAGGTCTACCCGGTTATGATCAGGATCTAGAAGCAAACAAAAAACTATGGAGGGGGGTACATTGTTGAGCAGTGGCCTCTTGGGGAGGGTCAGACCCCTAGAAAAGTTAATGGAAGCTACAGACTCTCCTCCCAGAAAATACACGGCACAATTTGCATACCCCATCAGGGGTTCATGGACCTTAGGTTAGGAACCCCTGAACTACAGAGAAAAAAACATCTAAAGAGAAACAGAGGCAAAATCAACTCTTTAGGTAGACAAGTCAGTCTTGCCCACAGTTGTGCAGATAATTTGGAGAAGCACAGAACTGAGGATAGGAATTCTACAGAAAAAGATTATGGGGTCCAGACATGAAAAAGACCAGGGAAAGTAAAACGGTAGCTCTGAAGGAATGACAAGCATTAAAGCAAAGTTTGGGGTAAAGTATACTTTACTGGGGCTTTTCGCCTCTGTTTCTGCTCAGGTGATCGTTTTTACTCGAACCTAATAAAAAGGGCTGATTTAAAAAGGTATCCTTAATTTACTTATGAGCTTTTGAAGTTGCTGGATCCTGACACTTAAGTAATGTCGATCTGCGAATGCCCTTTCTACGGGTCTAATTCTACTTGCACTATTTCTTTGGGATTAGACGGTATTTTAGAGCTCTTTCACACAAGTCCAATACGTGATTGAGACACTGGTTCATCCAGGCTACTTCCCTCAAATACTGACCACTGACCAGAGGTGGGGGGTGGGAGCCTTACACATACCCAGGGAAAAGCTGTCTTCAAAAGGACCACAGAATCTGCCCCAAAGAGCTTGGGGTAAGGCTCTGGGGCAAAGAAAACCCCAAGCAAGACGTCGAGTTGACCGGTAAGGAGGGGCCCGGGCACCGGCAGGACTTAAGGAGGGCGGGGGGGGGGGAAAGGGCGGCAGAACCAGAACCCGGGGCGGGGGGGGGGGGTTCGGGCGGAGGAGGGGAGGTCTTGGGGACGCCACGGTACAACAACCGCAGCGCGGAGGGGCCCCAAGCTCGGCTACTGGCGGTCAGGACCAACCGTCACCCTCACCTCGACCGGGTAGAGTTCGCGCGGCAGCACCGCCTGCAGGTCCAGGAGCAGAGTGATGGGGATGTGGGAGAGGAAGTAGAGGCCCAGCAGCCACTCCAGGCCGCGCCGGAAGCTCAGAGCCCCCATCATCCGTTGGTTGCGGGGGCAAGAGCCGAGGCCGCACTCGCCTGGACCGCCGACGTGGGAACTGGGCCCGCGCCCGCACAGCGTCCCAGGACTCCGCGCCCTGGCCGCCGGCTCCGCCCCCTTGAGGGCTACGCCGGCCACTCCCATTGGCTGGCTGCGTAGCCACGGCGGGAGCGGCGGTTGCCGCAGAGCGCGCCCATTGGCTCGTCCGTGCATAGCGTGTCGAGGCGGCGCCCGGCAGACCACTTCTATTGGCCGCCGGGGGCGCCGCGTGGGACGGGGGCGGGGCTCCTCGCCCGCCGCGTGGGACAGCTGGCGGGCGTGCGGCGTGCACACTGAGCCGGCGTACGGGGGCCTGACGCCGGCCGGGCCTCTAGCTGCAGATTCCGTCCTCGTTGCGGTCCCTTTGGCTCAGTACTCCGTTCATTCACCGCAGACCTATAACGCTGACTGAGCGGCTCCTGTGTGCGGGCCACGGGCGCTGGTGGGGGTGAGCTCCCAGTGCAGCGGGGGTGCCGCAGACCAGGGCCGGCCGCACAGCGCGTTGTGATCCGCGCGGTGGCTCGGCATTCGGGCCGTGGGCACACCGGCAAGGTCCCTGTCCCGCCGAAATTGGGGGGTCCCGGAGATTCCGAAGGTTGCCGAGGAGGCAGCCAGCCTCGATTAGGCAGGAAGCACAGGGATATAGTAGGAGGATGGGCAGGCTTGGTGATTGGCTGTGAAGAATGAGGGAGGATTTATTCATTCTACAAATATTGATCTTTAACTCTCTGCTGCGCCCAGCCATTCACTAAGGAGAGGGACACAGGAGAAGTGAGTTGAAGAGAAAGTAATCTCATTTTGGCTGTGTTGACAATGAGCAGTCTCTGCGGCATCTGAGTGGAGAAGTCTAGGAGGCGGTTGGATCAACCTGTCTGGAGATGTAGATTTGTGTGGCGTCAGCGTTTGATGGCAGCTCAAGTGTTGAGAGCAGAGGGCCCGTAAGAGGTCTTAGAGGAGCTCCAGCCTAAGGGGTGGTATGAGGAGGGGGCTGAGACACAGGTGCATAACACGAGTGTGATGTCACTGAAACACGGGTGTGTGTGTGGGGGGGTCAGTTGTGTCAGAGCAACACTGAATGGCCCCCGTGGTGGCCCTGTGAGAGCACTTGTGCTGTGGTGGAGGCAGGGGCCAGACAACAGCAGGGCAGGGAGTGTAGACCTCTGGTTAGCAGGAGAGGAGAGAGATGAGGCAGTAGCTTGAGGGAGATGTGCCCCAGAGAGGGCTTGGCTATTCATTTCTCAGAGGAGAGAGACTAGAACACTTTGACTTGTTTAGATGCTGTTTGAAGTTCCTGGGTCAGGGGGAGAGGTTGTCCATGTAGGAGGAAGAGAGCAGGAAAGGTGGCTCAAGGCCCTCAAGGAGCTGGAGAGAATGGAAGGACAAAGAGGAGCTCTGTGCTCCCCAGGGCGGGCCCCTTGGAACTGGGGTAGAGAAATTGGTGGCAGTGTAGAGGGCCCAGCTGAGGCGGGTGGCCATTGATCTGGAGGCCCAATCTCCCAGGCTGTGTGCTTTTCTCCACGGTGGGGTCTGCTCAGCAAAAAAGGCTGTTGACTTATCCAGGGTTGGGGTTCAGAAAGACGGTGGTGATTTTGAGGCGCTGGACGAGAGAGCGATTGAAGACACGGAGCGTGCGCTTCAAGCTGGATGGGGAGGAGGCCGCGTGGCCCAGAGGGGCTGGCAGCCTGGGAGAACGTGGGAAGGGGAATGGATGTGAGGCCGAGGAGGCAGTGTTGGTGTGGTGGGAGTCACTGGATGAATGGGCTGGAAGGCGGGGAGGTTAGGACAAGGGGCACAATGTTGGAATTCCTGGTGTCAGAAGAGATTCTGTTCAGGGGAAGGTGTGGCTGAAATGGAGAAGAGGGGGAAGGTGTTTGGAGATGGGGTCAAGGGACAGAGAGCCAGGGTGTGGGATGGATGGATGGTGAAGACCACCTAGGATGGTGGTGGCAGTTGGGCGGAGAGAAGGCTGTGAGCCTGTTGCCAAGACCGAGTAGGGGAGTCACCAGGAGAAGGTGGGCATGGGCTGAGGCATGGCTTAGACCTCCGAGAGTGGAGGGGAAGTGGTGTGCTTGTGGCCTTGGGGAGCAGGGAGGCTGGTGACCCCACCTCCTGACCCTGAGGCTGCGGTGTGCGAACAGATGGACAGCCTCCCCTGAAGAGGGCCGTGCGGAAGCCGAGACCTGGGAGGGCAGGGAGCCAGGTGTCAGTTCCTGCAGCAGGTGAAAGCTGAGGCTGTGGAGGGCTTTGGGCTCTGGAGAGGAGGGGGCTGCTCACTAGGGAGGACAGCAGGACAGAGTCCGATGGAAGGAGAGCATAGCAGGGGAGGGAGGTGAAGCTTCTTTCCGGTGTGGTGTGCTAGGGATGGGGCACTGGTGGCTGAACGCGGTCAGAACACAGAGCTCTGGCGGCCGGGGCCTGTCAGGGAGGGGCCTGGCAGCAGGGTGCTCCGGCCAGCCCCCCAACAGTGGCTTTCAGCGCCAGGCGGCAGGCGTGCTGATTAGAGCTGCTTGCTGCGGGGCGGGGGAGGGCGTGTGGGGCCCCGAAGCAGGGATGTGCCCAGGGAATGTGTAAGTGTACAGCTGCTGATGTGACGGTTCCTCGGCAAACCTTGCACCCGGCCAAGTTCACTATCAGTAGATAAAGACTTCCAAGGCCAAGCACTTTCCCTGCAAGGCTTTTCTACCCACAGAAATCTCTGTGCAGCTGCTGCCTTATGTTTGAAATTCCTTTAGTGGGGGAACTGCAGCTCTTCACTTGAGGTCAGATAAGTGGTAGAAGGCAAATGGCCCTGGGGAGGAGGGAGGAGGGAGGACCGCACAGATCAATCCGCAGAGTGCCCCACCCAAAGCAAGGGCGAAGGGAAAGACTGACTTTAAAAAGGCGGGGGGGGGGGGGGGTCTGAGCAGTTTCCCTGTCTTTCTGAGTGAGATGAGGCGATGTTTAGCACCTTTTGAAAATTATTTGTCTTGTGATGAGACAAACCGCATTAGCCCAGCAGTGCTGGAAGTGGAACCCCAGCTGAGAGCTGCTCGGAGGAGGGACCTGCCACTTTCCTGTTTGGCAGCAACTAACTGTAGAGTTCTTTCCTCTGCTTTCGGTTCACTTTTTTCTCTCCTTGAAATGCACCCACACTTCTCGCAGCGCCCCCTCCCCATCCCTGCATATCTGAAGGCCCAAAGGCCTTTCCCTGCGGCCTCTGTTTGGTGGCAGTGCTGGCGTCTCCGAGCCTCGGCAGCATTCTCTGTGACCCCTCTGTTCCTCTCACTCTGAGCAACACCGATCTGACTACGTGTCTCCGCACACCTTTCCTGCTAGACTGTGGGTTCCTGGACAGTGAAGACTGTGCCTTCCATATCTTCATTTTACTAACACAAAGCTGGAGTCATAGTTGAGTGAAGTATGTATGAAAGACTCCGCCACCGCGCGGAGACTGCCACCTGCTAACGGAAAATGCAAAGACCTAGAAAGCCACTGTGGCTGTAGGATCAGCAGATGGCTTCATACCTCAAAGCTCAAAACATTATCTGTTCAGTAACAAAAGCTAAGATCCTGTCAGTGCTGGAGGTGGAGCAAGGGGGCTCGGGGGTGGGGGGGGATTCAGAATGATCTCTCTTGGGGTCTGTGTTTCACGGAGGCAGAAGGCAGCTGGCGAGCTGTTTTGAGTGATGACCTCCTTTTCGCGTCCAAGCCCCCGTGAACTTAGATGGAGGGGCAAGGCAGGTGGAGGTTAATTCTCCAAGACTTTGTTTAAAATTTGGATATTTTGTTGTGCATGGAACTTTTTGCATTAATTTTGGTTTTTTAAAAAAATCTTGCATTAAGATATTATCTATCCTGATTACTGAGTTTTCGGTACCCACCTAAGTTTTGTGCCTTGGGGAATGTCTCCCTCACCTCACCCTCGTCCGTGCTCTGGTTGTCAGGTAGGAGTGGAGCTACATTTGATCTGGGGAGGAAGGGTCAGATTACTGGGTCTGGAAAGCTAGGAGCCCGTTCGGTTTGATGTCGGAGTGATAGACAGTGGGAGATCTTGAGCAAGGCAGATTGGGCTAACAGGAAGAGTCATCTGGCCCGAATGCGCAGGGTGGGCTGATGTGTGAGAGACGGCTGGAAGCAAGATCCTGGAATTTGTATAACTAGATCGTGTTCCCAGCAGCAGTTAAAAAAGGAAAGAGCTTGGAGGTATTAAGGCCCCGCCTTTTTTTTTTCAATATAGATGTGTTTCAAATACATTTGATGATGGAAGTAAAGGGGCCCATTTAATGGGAGAGTTAACATTTCTCATTTATCAAGTGCCTGCTATATGCTAGAGCAGGGGTTAGCAAACTTTTACCGTGAATGGCCAGACAATAAATAATTTAGGCTTTGTGGGCCATGCCATTTGTTATGTGAAAGCAATTATAGAAAATATGTATATGAGCAAATGTGGCCATGTTCCAATAAAACTTTATTTACAAACACAGGCACTGGACCTGATTTGACCTGTGGTGGTTGTACTTTATGGATTCCTGCGAAGGCGTTGTCATCTTCATGGTCAAGGCCAGCTGGCCATAGGTTGTAGTTAGTAAGTAGAAGGAAAGCATGGAGGGAGTATATCCATCATACTGAGGCCTAGGCCTGGAAGTGGCGCACATCCCTTCCAATAACACTCCACGGGAGAGAATTTAGACGCGTCCACACGTTACCACCAGGGGCTTGGGAAGGTAGTCCGGTCTTGTTCCAGGGAAGGGGAGATTTCAGTGGTCCATGAACAGTGTTTGCACAGTCTCCTTTAGGGGCACTTTCAGAACCTTCAATGGAAGGTATGTTCATATACTCAGCGAAATTTTGATGAGTCCTTCACTGTGCGGCTGAATCTGTTTGGAGTCTAAAAGAAAACGCCAAGTGTAGAAGTAATGAGGAAATTAGGAAAGCACTATTTCCCAAACACTAACATAATAAATAACTGGGGCAGAGATCATCAGTAGATGGCACTGCATGAGCTGGTTGAGGAATAAGATGTGGTCTCAAGGTACCTTTCCACAGATTACTTACGAATTACAAAGGGAAAGGGTACTTTTACAGTGGAGAGCTCTGCCAACCTCAACCTGATCAAATGGTCAAACTGAGTATCGCCCAAAATGGGACAAACGTTTGTGCCTCCTGATTTGATGGACTGGGAAGTACACCGCATCACCTGTCATAGTCTTTCCAGAATTGTTTAACCTGAATCGAATCGCGTGCAAACAATCAGAAAAATCCAAATCTTTGTAAGGCATTCTACGTGACAGTGGGCCTTGCACTGTCATAAATGCCAAATGCCGTGAAAGATAAGGCAGCGGGCCTCTCCTGTCCGAAGATGCCAGAAAGACATGACAACCAAATGCAAGACATGATCCTGGGCTAGATCCTGATTTGGTGGTGGTGGTGGCGGGATCCCAGCTATAAATAAAATTTCCGGGGGAATTAGAGAAATTGAGCATGTCCTGGATATCAGGTAAAATACCAATCGTTAAATTTCTTAGGTCTGATAGAACTACAGCTATTTAGGATAACGTCCTTGTTTTTTGGGGATACATTAGGGGCGAAGTTTCATAGTGTTTCAGCAAAAATGCAAAGAAGTACATATATTTGTACTCATAAATATACACATACACGTATTTGTGTATAGGGCAATAAAGCAAATGTGACAAATATTTAAAACTGGTGAATCTGGGTGAAGGGTATTTGGGTTTTCATCATGCCCGACCCTTGAACAATCTGGACTTAGGGTTGCTGGCTTCCCCCCAGGCAGCTGAAAATCTGTATAACTTTGGACTCCTGAAAACTTAACTAATAAACTGCCGTCGACTGAAAGCCTCACTGAAAACAGTCGATTAACAGAGATTTTATATATGTATTATATACTATATTCTTACAACAAAGGAAGCTAGAGAAAAGAAAGCATTAAGAAAATCCTAAGAGAAAATACCTTAATAATATTGTACTGTAATCTACATATAAGAGGACCCACACAGCTCAAACCTATGTTGTTCAAGGGTCAACTGTACTGTTTCTTTCTACTTTTTAATAGGTTTGACATCTTTGAAAATAAAAAGTTCTTGGCAGGACAGAGATAGTGATGCCTAACTGGCCCCCCAAATGAAAAAAAAAACAAAAAACAGGGGTGTCTGGGTGGCTCAGTCAGTTAAGCATCTGCCTTCAGCTCAGGTCATGATCCCAGCCTCACATTTGGCTCTCTGCTCAGCAGGGAGTCTGCTTCTCCTCTGCCCCTCACCCTGCTCATGCTCTCTCTCTGTCTCTCTCTCAAATAAATAAATAAAATCTTAAAAAAAAAAAAAACTAAACCAAAAAACAAAACAAAAAAATATTTTCTTGGGGTATGTGGGTGGCTCAGTGTTAGGTGTCTGACTCTTGATCTCAGCTCAGGTCTTGATTTCAGGGTTGTGAATTCAAGCCCTGCACTGGGCCACACTGGGTGTGGAGCCTATTTAAAAAAAAAAAAAATTCCTGATTAAATGGCATCATCATTTAAAAAAAAAAAGCATAACTGGAAACTTTTCATTATTCTGTTTTACCCTCAGGAAAAAAAGAACAGAAAAGCTTTATATAAAATTTTTGGATTAGTGTTTTTCCACAGAACGTTAAACTTTATTATAAAATCCTAAGGGGAATACATAAAAAAATTATTAGAATTTATCAATGAGTTCAGCCAGTTTCTGGGATAAGTATCAATATACAAAAATCAGTTGTATCTTTACATATTAGTAATGAACAATCTGAAAATGAAATTAAGAAATTCATCAAAAATAACTACTTGGAAATAAATTTAACAAAGGAAGTACTTGTACACGGAAAATTACAAAACCAGCTAAACAAATGGAGAGACATCCCATGTTCATGGATTGGAAGATTTAATATGGTTAACATGGCAAATTTCCCAAACTGATCTACAGATTCAGTGCAATCCTTATCAGAATCTCATCTGGCCTCTGCAGAAATTAACAAACTGATTCTAAAATTCATAGGGAAATGCAAGGGACTCAGAAGAGCCAAAATAGTCTTGAAAAAGAACAAAGTTGGAGGACTTACACTTCCTGATTTCAAGACTTACTGTAAAGCTACAAAAATCAAGACACTGTAGTAATTGCTATAAAGACAGATATATAGATCTGTAGAATAGAATCGAGAGTCCAGAAGTGAACCCTTAAATTTACAATTAATTTATTTTATATCCTTAAAATGATTTTATCACTCAGAAAAGAGACAAATCATCTAATGATTAAGCATCTTTCTGTTTCTGGGGCAGCACCGCTGTACGGTTCAGTGGCGTTAAGTACTTTCACGTTGTGTAGCCAGCACCATTATCCATCTCCAGAACTTTTCCATCATCTCAAACTGAGGTTCCATACCTATGAAACATTAACATTCCCCCCACTCCCTCCCTCCTCCCTCCCCTGGTAGCCACTATATTACCTTCTATGAGTTTGACTATTCTAGGTACCTCATATAAGTAGAACCCTACAATATTTTTTCTTTTGTGTCTGGCTTACCTCATGTAGCATCATGTGTTCAAGGCTCATCCATGAATCATGTATCAGCATTTCCTTCCCTTTAAAGCCTGAATAATCCATGGTATATATATACGCATCACATTTTGTTTATCCATTCATCCATGGACGGACATTTGGGCTGTTTCCCCCTTTTGGCTTTTGTGAATTAGTGCTATGAACATTGGTGTTCAAATATCTATTTAAGTCCCTGCTTTCAATTCTTTTATGTATATACCCAGAAATGGGATTGCTGGATCAAAAAATAATTCTAATTTTAGGAACCACCGCACTTTTCCATAGCAGCTACGCCATTTTACAATCCCATCAGCCATGCACAAGGGTTCCAACTTCTCACACTCTTGCCAACATTTGTACAATATTTTTTGATAATTTTTTAATCTTTTGCCTATTTTTGTCAGAACTTGGTAGCTGCAGATTCCAGCTAATTCTAATTATGGAACAAATGACTACCATATGAACCGATTGGAAAGTCCTTATTGGCAAGCCACGCAGTCAAAATAGATTTAATTTCTGTTAGAAAAAGTCTGGCTTCATTTTATATGCGTTTCCATAAAAAAACGCTCTTACTTCTGAATTTTAAGACGGAGCTGTGGTATTAATTTGTTGCCTGAGGGAAGTAAAATTCTGCCAGTCTCAATATTTCTTACTAATGCTCTCTTTGCTTTACTTTCAAGAGGTTATCTCTCAGGATTGATGTATTATTTGACAGCAGTGAGGGCTTTATAAACAAACACTGTTTCATATTGTCCCTTTTACTTAGCAGCCAGGCTTTTTACACAAAGGCCCATTGTACCGCAGTAATGATTATGGTGTAAGAAGTATGTCTTTCTTTTGTGAAGCAGGAGAATGGTGATTGTGAAGGGGGAGGTGGAGAACATCCTGGAGAATGATGGCAGGAACATATTGAAACTGACTCTTTTAAAAACAGATGTGCCTCAGGACGCCTGGGTGGCTCAGTGGGTTAAGCGACTGCCTGCAGCTCAGGTCATGATCCCAGAGTCCTGGGATCGAGTCCTGCATCAGGGCCCCTGGTCAGTGGGGAGCCTGCTTCTCCCTCTGCCTGCCATTCCCCCTGCTTGTGTTCTCTGACAAATAAATAAAATCTTAAAAAAAAAAAAAAGCTGTGCCTCTGCACCTCCCAGGGTTTCCAGTTTAGAGATTCCCTGTCTGATTTTATCCCCCTCCCAACTAGACGTTATTATCATTGCTCTGTGCGATCTGCATTTGCTTAGTTTTCCCCACGTGTTTACCAATTTCTTTCTTCACCATTCTTGGAGATCTGCTTAGTTATTCTTTTTCTTCTTCTTGAAGTACAACCTTTGGTGATCATCTCCTCATAGTAAACTGAATTCGTGTTCTGAAAACTGTTCTGCACGAAATGACAGTTTATAATTTTAGGTTAACATTTATTTCTTCTCAAAACTTTGACTATATCATTTTGTTGTCTTCTAGCTTTAGTTGTTGCTGTTGAGAAGTCAAGTTTCCAATGTTATCCCTTTTAGGCAATTTTTCTTTGTCACATTTAAGACCGCTTTGTCATCCTGCAGTCCCACCAGAACACATTATCTATCCTGCTTATGATTTGGGTGCTTCCTAAATCCGATGACTCCCGACTATGACAAAATCAAGAACCTCTTCAGCTATTATTTAGTTTTGCCCCTCTTCTTTGAAACTCCCATTTTATACAGATTTAATCTTTTTCACTCTATCCCCAAGATTCTTTTTTTTTTTATTTATTTTTTATTTTTTTTAAAGATTTTATTTATTTATGTGACAGAGAGACAGCCAGCGAGAGAGGGAACACAGCAGGGGGAGTGGGAGAGGAAGAAGCAGGCTCATAGCGGAAGAGCCTGATGTGGGACTCGATCCCCGATCGCCAGGATCACGCCCTGAGCCGAAGGCAGACGCTTTAACGACTGCGCTACCCAGGCGCCCCAAGATTCTTTTTTTTTTTAAAGATTTTATTTATTTATTCGACAGAGATAGAGACAGCCAGCGAGAGAGGGAACACAAGCAGGGGGAGTGGGAGAGGAAGAAGCAGGCTCATAGCGGAGGAGCCTGATGTGGGGCTCGATCCCAGAACGCCGGGATCACGCCCTGAGCCGAAGGCAGACGCTTAATGACTGTGCTACCCAGACGTCCCTATCCCCAAGATTCTTAATGTCTTTTATTATTTCCCATGCATATTTGTGTGTTTCTGCTGTACACTAGGTGATGTGTTCTTCATAATCTTTCACAAGTTTTAGTTCGTTGTCTTCGGCAATGTTCAATTGAACTGTTTAACTTATCCATTCTATTTTTACTTTCAATGACTTTTTTCATTTGTATACATTTATTATTTTTCAAATTTGCCTGGTCATGGTTCAGTGACTTTTATTTTTTGCTTGTTTTTTTTTTTTTTTTTTTTTCCTTATGAGAGGGAGAGAGCAAGGAGGGAGAGGGAGGATCTTAAGCAGGCTCCACACCCAGTGCAGAGCCTGATGTGGGGCTCAGTCTCACAACCCAGAGATCATGATCTGAGCCGAGATCAAAAGTCGGATGCTTAACTGACTGTGCCCCTGCTTTTTCTTTTTTAAGTACAACATTATATCTTCATTTCTCTAAATATTTTAAAGTATAATCATTTTGTATTCTGCATCCAGTGCTTCCGGTATCTTTAGTACTTAGTTTTTAATGGTCTCTCACGTACAGCAGCTTACTTCCTTGTTTTGTTACTTGGGGTTGTGAGCTCAAATTTGGGTGGGTTTTATCTACTGGAATCCTTTTGAGACTTCAGCTGAGGATGCATCCCCAAAAGAGCGCTTATGCTTGCTTTTGCCAGGCACCCCAGGGCACTATTAACTGACAGCCACTTTAATATTCTGATTTGTGTTTCCGAGGCTTCCACAGTAGCATAAATCTGAATTCTAAATGATGTGTATTTGTAAACCTGTGGTTTAGTATTCTTGTGGAAGACTACTTTCCCACCAAGAACTAAGAACACACACATTTCCTTGTGGCAGGTGGGACTTTGTTTTCTTCCTTTCACTGAAGGAATAGCTCTTTGAATATTTCAGCTATATGTGGGAACCTAAATTTGAATTCCATGTCTTGCTCAAGGTTATATCTCCTGTCTCCCATGTAGTCTTACTAGCCAAGATTCTAATGTGTTTCTTTGAGTCTGTTTCTTCCTCTGAAAGATGGGGCTAATAATAGTACCACATTATTGGGTTGTTGTACGATTAATATTTGTACAGTACTTAGAGCAGGGCCTGGCAGATTATAATCAGTTGATAAATATTAGCTTTAGTGTTAGCTGCTCTATGTTTCACCAGTTGGCAAATGGTCTTAGGGAAGCCGTGGTTCCAGTGCTCTTTGGTTTTGGTCCTTAACAATTTCCCTCTTTCTGTAAGCTTGGCTACTTATTGTTATATTTCATTAAGAATTCGTAAGTGTTTAATAGTTTGTTTTTTAGAATATCAAATCATCTGTATTGCTGGAAATAAAAATAGTTCTGCTGCACGTAAAAAGACATGAACACAACTGGTTGCAAAACTCAGCTTCACCTGATTCTTGATAGTTAGCTGAGAACATGCATATTAAAGATGTGGTCACTCAGGGCGCCTGGGTGGCTCAGTTCCTGGGTGTCTGCCTTCGGCTCAGGCCATGATCTCAGGGTCCTGGAATTGAGTCCCGCATCAGGCTCCCTGCTTGTGTTCCCTGGCTGTCTCTCTCTCTCTGTCAAATAAATAGATAAAATCTTAAAAAAAATGTGGTCACTCTATTGGCCTTTATTTGCCATATGCATGGTGATATATGTGAAGAGACATTTTTAAGGCCGTTGTTGGTAAAATAGCCAAAGAACTCTTGAACGATAGGAGCTTTGGCCAACACAGTGGAATGAAAAAAGGTACAGAAATGAGTAGATAGGGCCACAGCTGAACTTGTCAAGTGAGAGTTTACACAACTAAATGGCTCTTGATTTTTCTCAGTGTGTTTAGTGAGCTAGGAAATAGTTTAAAAAAAATGTGACTTGAATACTTGTCTTTTAAGAAAATCTATAATAAAATAAGAAGTGATTTAAAGAATATGTACGACTACATATATGAGCAATGGCTTACCTGGGGGAAAACTGGGTTAGTTGGTTCTACCCTGAATTACTTGTCCTCATGGAGAACAATGTCATGACAAAGGATAAAAACATGGATAAGGTGTAATTAATTCAAGTTATTCATTGTTTACCGTCATCATAAAAAAGCGGCTCAAATTAAAAGCATCAGCTCTGTGTGTGTTCCTGTGGAACGATCTCCACATATATCACATGAAGAAGGCAAGATGCAAGACAGTGCCGATGATGCTATCATTCCTATAAAAATACAGAAGCTTGATTATGCAGGGTATCACTGGAATGATCCACAGGAACTGGAAACAGTGGTTTGACTTGAGGGAGAATGATTCCCTTTCCACTGTCCTTTTGTAGGTTGCACCATGTGAATGTAATACTAACACACTCACACTCACACACACACACACACCCAATACTGTTTTAAAAAGACAATATTATCTGTACAAGATTCTTCTTCTCCCTTGAGAAGCATTCTCAAGACTCGAAAGCAGTTGTTCATTCTTAAAAACCATGATGTGGTTGCTGCAATTAAGAACTGGATGAAGATAAGTTGGCTGTGAGGAGGATGAGCTCTGAAGACCAGTGTTATCATCAAAATAAAAGTTAAAATAAACCCATCTTTCTTTTGAGATCTTAGATGAGTATTTCCCAGACACAGGAGGAAACTGACCACTGGATCGCAGACTTCTGAAGTCGGCTACCTAACACAGATGCTGACCTCTTAGCAAGAAGGTCTACTTGTTGAAAGTTCTACCAACAGCCATTTACCACTTCTTTCCAAGATTTTGGACATTGTTCATTTACTGATAAGGTCACTTAAAAATGTAGGGAAAACAATTATACACCAACAAATTGGACAACCTAAAAAAAAAAAAAAAGGATAAATTCCTAGGGACGGCTGGGCGGCTTGGTTAAGCATCTGCCTTCAGCTCAGGTCATGATCCCAGGATCCTGGGATTGAGCCCCGCACTGGGCTCCCTACTTAGTGGGGAGCCTTCTTCTCCCTCTGCTTGCCACTCCCCCTGCTTGACTCTCACTCTCTCTGACAAATAAATAAAATCTTAAAAAAAAATTCCTAGAGGGTTGCTGCAGGGGAGGGAGGTGGAGGGATGGTGTAACTGGGTGATGGACATTAAGGAGGGCATGTGATGTAATGAGCACTGGGTATTATGTAGGACTGATGAATCACAGACCTCTACCTCTGAAACCAATACTACATTATATGTTGATTTAAGAAAGTCCTAGAAGCATACAATCTGCCAAGATTGTATCATGAACAAATAGAAAACGTGAATAGATGGATTAGTAGTAAGGAGGATGGAGCAGTAATGAAAAATTTCCCAACAAACAAAAGTCCAGGACCAGGCAGCTTCACTGCAGAATTCTGTCACACACTCAAAGATTTAATACTGATCTTTCTCAAACTCTTCGAAAAAACTGAAGAGGAGGGAAAGCTTCTAAACACATTTTACAAGGCCAGCATTACTCTTATACCAAAACCAGACAAGGACACCACAAAAAAAGAAAATGATCAACATCCTTGATGAACATATATGCAAAAATCCTCAAAAAAACATTAGGAATCCAAGTCCAAAAATACATTAAAAGGATCATACAGCATGATCAGGTGGGATGCAAGGATGGTTCAACACCTGCGAATCAATCAATGTGATACCCCACATTAACAAAAGAAAAATCATATGATCTCAAGAGATGCAGAAAAAGCATAGGACAAAATTCAACATCCATTTATAATAAAAACTCTCAATAAAGTGGGTATAAAGGGAATGTACCTCATAAGAAAGTGTCATATATGAGAATCCTATAGCTAACATCATACTCAGTGGTAAAAACTGAAACCTTTCCCTCTACGATCAGAAATAAGACAAGGATGCCACTTTTATTCAACATAGTATTGGAAGTCCTAGCCATGACAATTAGGTAAGAAAGAGAAATAAAGGTATCCAAATTGGAAAGGAAAAAGTAAAACTGCCATTATCTACAGATGACATGAATACACACACACACAGCTCTCTGAAGAATCTACCAAAAATACAATTAGAATAACTGAATTATTTAGTTGTAGGATACAAAATCAATATACAGATAGCTGTGGCAATTTTTTAAAAAAAGATTTTGTTAATTTGACAGAGAGAGAGAGAGGAGAGAGAGCACAAGCAGGGGGAGTGGGAGAGGGAGAAGCAGGCTCCCCACTGAATAGGGAACCTGATACGGGGCTCGATTCCAGGACCCTGGGATCATGACCTGACCTGAAGGCAGATGCTTAACTGACTGAGCCACCCAGGCACCCCTATCTGTGGCATTTTTATATACCAATAACAAGACGTCAGAAAGAGAAATTAAAAAAACAATACCAGCCACCTGGCTGGCTTATTTGGTAAAGCATGTGACTCTTGATCTTGGGGTTCTAAGTTTGAGCTATGCACTAGGTGTAGAGATTACTTAAAAAAATAAAAACTTAAAAAAAAAAAAAAGAATGACAATACCATCTACAATTGCGTAAACAAGAATAAATTACCTAGGAAGAAATTAAACCAAGGAAGTGAAAGACTTGCATAATGAAAACTACAAGATGCTGATGAAAGAAACTGAAGAGAATACAAACAGATGGAAAGATATTCTGTGTTCGTGGACTGGAAGAATTAATTTTGTTAAAATGTCCATATTACCCAAAGCAATCTACAGATTCAATGCAATACCTATCAAACCAATGGCCTACCTCACAGAACTAAAATAATTCTAAAATGTGTATGGAACCACAAACAGCCAAGGCAATCTTGGGAAAGAACAATAAAGTTGGAGGTATCGGGGCTCCTGACTTAAAACTATACTACAAAGCTACAGGAATCAAAACAGTATGGTATTGGTACAGAAACAGATACAGAGATCAATGGAACATAATCGAGAGCCCAGAAATAAACCCACACATACACGGACAATTAATCTATGATAAAGGAGCTAAGACTGTACAATGGCAAAAGGATAGTCTCTTCAATAAATGGTGCTGGGAAAACTGGACTGTCTTACACCGCACACAAAAATTAACTCAAAATGGATTAAAGACTTGAATGTAAGACCTGAAACCATAAAATTCTGAGAAGAAAACACAGGTGGTAAACTCCTTGACATCGGTTTCAGCAGATTCTTTGTCGATCAGACACCAAAGGCAAGGGAAACTAAAGCAAAAACAAACTAAAAAGCTTCTGCACAGCAACAGAAACCATCACCAAAACAAAAAGGCAACCTACTGAACAGAAGATATTTACAAACCAGTTATGTGAAAAGGGGTTAACAGCTGAAATATACAAGGAACTCCTATACCTCAACAGAAAAACAAACAACACAATTTAAAAATTGGCAGAGGATCTGAATAAACATTTCTCCAAAGAACACAAACAGGTGGCCAATAGGCACATGAAAAGATGTTCAACATCACTAATTATTTAGAGAAATGCAAATCAAAACCACAGTGAGGTATCACCTCGCATCTATTAGAATGGCTATTATATGAAAAAACAAACCAACAGAAATAAGTGTTGGAATGGATGTGGAGAAAAGGAAACCCTTGCACATTCCTGGTGGGATTGTAAATTGGTGCAACTACTATTGAAAACACTGTGGAGGGTCCTCATAAAATTAAGAACTACCACGTGACCCAGCTATTCCACTTCTGGGTATTTATCTGACAAATATGAAAACACTAATTTGAAAAGATATATGCCCTCCTATGTTCATTGCAGCATTTTTTAAATAGCCAAGGTACAGAAAGAACCTAAGCGTCTGTTGATAGATGGATAAAGATGATGTGGTATATTTGCATGACGGAATACTACTCAGCCATAAAAAAGAATGGACTCTTGCAATTTGTGACACGGGTGGATCTTGAATATATCACGTTAAGCAAAATCAGTCAGATGGACAAATGCCATATAATTTCACTCATGTGGAGTCTAACGAAAAACAAAACAAAAACTCATAGGTACAGAGAACAGACTATGTTCTGTTCTGGTTAGAGAAGGAGGTTGGGGGTGGGCGAAACGGGTGACGCGGGGCAACTGGATGGTGCTGGACGGTAACTTCACTTTTGCTGGTGACCACTTTGTAGTGTGTACAGATGCTGAATTATAGAGCCGTACACCTGACACGTATGTAAAAAAAGTGTAGGAAAAATGTCACCACTTACAGGTTTGAGTCTCAAAATATTTTAATCTTGAGAGCGGAGAAACCGGATGTTAAGTTCAGTAAGTAGTAGCAGTCTCTTCCATTCAGCCCTGATTTCCAGAACGGAAAACAAGATTCAATAGCATCTAACTCATCAATGGGGAAAGTTTTATTTTTCTTTTATGGCACGTAACTTAGAACATTAAGATAAAAGAATATTAAAGAATGGAATGCAAAATGTGCATGAATTCTGGAGTGAAGATGGGAGTGAGGGAAGACTCTGATTTGTGGCTTAAGTAACGGGGTAGACGGTGAAGCCCCGGCCCAGGATTGAGGGGAAGGGAGCAGATGGAACACTGTAACCTGAGCCATTCTCTTCCACCTCTCCTGCCAAAAAAGGGGAAACTTGGCGCCATGGTGCCAAGAGTACCACCCTGGTACAAGTCCTAACCTAATGTGAAGAGAGGGCGCTGTAGCCAGGGCCACCTCTCAGCTGTCCCTCTCACCCCCAAACATACAATTCCTTTCTCTTCCACAATTCCTCATGATATGCTAAGGATGACCCTAGTCTAGGAAGGGGGGTGGGGGGGGGGAGAACCAGTAAGGAAAAGTGAGAAGGATTTAATAATAAAGTTGTGTGGCAAACATTATTTTCAGTTGTTGACATGTCTGAGATGCCTATAAGATAACAAAGTGGAGATTTCCAATAGGCACCTAGCAGAAAAATCTGGGTATATAGGTAAGAGATTTGGGTTCATTCTCTTATGCTCACTGAGGGCAGATGAGGTCACAAGGTGAGAGCAGCAAACAGTGGATGGCAATCTTAGCTGTACATTGGAATCAACTTAAAAAACAAAAAAATGACAACACAAAACTGATGCCTGACCTGTCTCCAGACAGATTCTGATTTACCTGGTCTGAGGGGCAGTCTAGGCACTGGAATTTCTGACAGTTCTCCAGGTGACTCTACCAAGAAGCCAAGTCAAGAACCTGTGGCTTTAGAGCATGAAGAGAAGCCAGGATTCAGGATCGATCCCTAGCCCAGGGAACACAACATTGTGAGGAGTAAGCAGAGGAAGGACCTGTAAGGAGACTGTGGCCCCCAGGAAGGGAGAAAAACAGAGCGGTGTTAACGGAAGCCAAGGAAAGACCATTTAAGGAAGGAGAGGAGACTCAAAGTGCTCATTACTACCCATGCTGTTCGGACTTTCCTTAGGGTATAGTAGGAAACAGCTCCCCCAGCGGCCTTTGTTTTAAAATTCATGCAAATATCGTATTCTGTTCTTTAGTATATTTTTATTTTAATATAAGAGTAGTATTTTGTTTTATTTTTATTTTTTTAAAGATTTTATTTATTTATTCGACAGAGAGAGAGACAGCCAGCGAGAGAGGGAACACAAGCAGGGGGAGTGGGAGAGGAAGAAGCAGGCTCATAGCGGAGGAGCCTGATGTGGGGCTCGATCCCATAACGCCGGGATCACGCCCTGAGCTGAAGGCAGATGCTTAACCGCAGTGCCACCCAGGCGCCCCAAGAGTAGTACTTTAAATGATATACCATAGAAGAAAAACAAAACAAAAATTCCAAACCTTATGAACTATTACAAGAAATTACCTCCACCTTCTGGGTTCTTAAAACTAAACTGCAAACAAATTGCAGCTGATTAGAGCCCTAACTTATCTGTCCATACTGACTCCACTGGCTGTAGAAGTTCCATATTTTTGCAATTATCAACAATTTTAAATTAAAAAAAAAAAAAGGCACACATCCCTTGGTTAGTTGAGCAGATTCCAGTGGGAATAGGTCAATATATTTTCTCTAATATTTATCGGTGAAGAATTTGTTTCAAACTGTTATATGTGCAATTCACAATGTTCTCTTGTAAGTGACGAAAATTAGTTTTCTTATTCAAGCACTATTGATATTAACAGGTGTCCTGATAAGTAATTCTTGCACTCAGTAGGTATTCAAAAGTTTATTGGATGAACAAACTATTATGTGTATGTGTATTAATTTATATGAGTTATAACAGTCAATTCTCTCCATGTCAGGAAAAAAAACCCATTCATTTTGCTAAATTAAGGAAAGATAGGGGGAAATATATGCCACCTACAAACTCAAGAGTCATGTTGCCTTATCCGCCACAGGGAAGGTATTCTGAAGTTAGGCAGTCTGGTGTCAGGTCGTAATTATAGCACCACCCAGCTGGGATTTCTCCCCCGTCCCCCACCCCTCGCCTTTTAAAAAAGATTTCATTTATTTATTTGACAGAGAGGACAAAAGAGCACAAGCAGGGGGAGCAGCAGAGAGAGAAGGAGAAGCAGGCTCCCTACTGAGCAGGGAGCCCAATGAAATGCGGAACTTGATCCCAGGACCCTGGAATCATGACCTGAGCTGAAGGCAGAAGCTCAACTGACTGAGCCACCCAGGCGCCCCACTGGGACTTCTTCCTTTGCTGGAATTACCTTTGGGCTGCCAGGGGCAGGAGGCAGAAAAGAAGAGAAGGGTGAAGTCAAGTCCTCAGCAGTCTGCTTCATCCAGTTTATTTATTTAATGTTTTGGATTCCAGCGTATTGAAATTTAATCCTACATGAAAATAGGATTCTTTGTTCAAAAAAAAAGAAAAAAAAAAGCTTGAAAACCACTGGATTAGACTCTGAGGTCTGGAAAGACTTTCAAATTATATATATTTGACTCACAATATCTTTAATATGATTAAACTAAGTTTGAGATATATTTTCGGCAATGTAAAGTTTCTGGGAAGAATTTTAGAACTAATTTCCTCAAATGTCAAAATAAAAATATAAGTAGGAAATGTCTTAAAACTGCAAAATCAGGAATAAAAGCTGTACTGAAGAGAAAACAAAGGAAAAGAATTGAAAGAAAACAGATGACACATCTTTTTCAAATGTCACATTTAATGTTTTCACCACTGTACTTCAAATCTACATTGTACAAAGTGACCAGTAAGTGTGCCACGGTAATTGACCAACCTCTGAGATTGTACCTTTCACACCAGTGTCTTCTTGGGCTCTTTTGATACTAAACACGTTTCTCATTCAAGTGAATTGAAATGCTTCAGTTGGGTTGATTCTCAGGAGCCTCATAAAAAAAAAACAAAGATATTGCACCATCTTTGTTTAGTAATTCAATGTTTGTTTCTTTCACAGCAAATAATTACTTCATTGAAGTTAAAACTTCCAAACATAACTTATTAATAGTCTTCAAATTCAGCTCAGATCACTCAAGATGAAAATACTCTGCTAAATACAGATAACTTACAATAACTTTAACAGTTAATTGTCCATAACACACACCAAGGTTTTTTCCTAGACCAATTTTAAGACGATCCATTAGTATTCCTTGTACAGGTGAAAAACGATCTTCAATTTTCTTGTCTTTTTATTTTTAATATAAAAGTTGGAAGGGACATTCAAGTTTCAAGTCTCCACATTGAACTTAAAAAAAAAAAATAGTCATCATCAGCATGTGGAGGTAAACAAGCCAAGTTGTATAACTCCAGGAGGTAGAGGCCTTCAATTTGTATTCATATATACATATGCACAGAAGAATTCAGTGTTCCAACAGAAAAAAGAATTTGTCAAAAAGTAATAAGTTATTTACTACTGTGACATTTCAAGACTCCCACAGCTTTGCCTAAGGACACAAACACATTTGACATAATTCCCTATGTGCCTTTTTTTGTGGCTTTAAAATTTTTAAAAATTTGTTTTTGTCTTTATTTATTTTTTTTTACTGTCCAGTGCAGGAAAAGTCTCACAAAATTTCACAGACCTAAAATGTGCAAGCTAGTTCTCTCTCTATACAGCAATGTTGGGATTCTTTTGAAATTAGCCCAGAAATGAATTATTTACACACATGAAAGATGCATGCTTGGGGGGTTCTTTTATGTAAGAAAGAGCAGAAAAACTTCTAATAAAAATAGATTAAATATATATATATATATTTATACTGGGTAAGGAAAACAGAAGTTTAGTCTCTCCTAGTCACAAACTCATTCTCTCTACCCACAACATTGGATTTTAGACAGCACACATCACCGTCACGGCTCTAATGAGAAGCTAATTATAGGGCTTGATCATTAGGTGGCATGCCCCACCCCCCAACCCCCCAGGTGCAGCCACGATCAGCTCATGTGGCTCCATGATTGGTCGCAGGCAAGGTTTCTAGATTCTTTCGTTTTAGAAAACCCCAAATTTTCAGGAATGGCTCAAATATCAAAATGTACGACTGTCCTTTGTGTGTGTGTGTGTGTGTGTGTGTATGTGTGAACAATCTCACTTCATTTTAAAAAAAGAAAAACAAAACAAAAACACAAAACCCCAAAATCCCAAATTTGGTTCAATTCTCTTTTGTTCTGAGGTGAGCCATAACAGCTGCACTAAATTCATAAAACATGTGCAACTCTGGGTAAAATATTTTTCTTCTAAAAGCACAACCACTTTACAAGATTAAAAGTCTAGTAACATTTCTAAATATTATTCATATCATACAAGTAGTGGTTGTTAATTTAAAACTTCATTAGTAAAATTACAGTACAAGCATGATTAACCTCCAGAATTGCAAATCCCAGACTCCAGTGGAAAGCTACATTACATCTTCAGTAGTACAGTATCTTCCACCGTCACTCCCACACCAGAGGAGATGGGGGCATCTCAGACGGCTGGGCAACAGTGGAACTGGAAAAAAATGGAGACATGTGAAACCAGCTGTGACACCACAAAGGGCAAGAGGGTGAGTCAATGCTGAGTGTTTTCCTCTCTTCCTTTAAGAAAATGATAAAGTCCATTTTTGGATTTTTATTTGGTTAACTTCTCTAAAGATGCATTTGTTTCAAATTGTTCATTCGAGAATCTGTATCTATAAGTGAGGCAACAGCGATGGGCTGGAAGGTGACAAGTCATTTACTTGCTGTGGGACGCCGAGCAAATCCCCTCGTCTTTCCTCGTTTGGAAAGGGATGATGCCTGCCATCCACCTCATAGGACGTTGTGATGAATGCACAAGATAATGTACGTAAAGTGCCTTCCGCAGTGCCTACTTGGTCATATAAAGTAAGTGGTAGGTATTATAAATAATATTGCTTATAATCAACCAGGAAAATAACCTTAAGGGATGCAGAATTATCCATTTAAAAGTAGCCTCTCAAAATACAGCGACTTTAAGTGGGAACCTATGTGAATGAGCCTTATAAGCACTTTTATCAAATATGAGTTCAGTAGGAATGGATAATCGTTTAGCATTTGTTATCCACAGATCAGTTTCCTCAGTTATTTCACGTATCTGTCTAATTTTGCTAACTAGATTATAAACTTGAGGGTGTGTGTGTAACCACTTTGCTTCCCTGGGGCCTGGGATAATGAATAACTTGCACCTGAAAGGTATTAAAACACGATTGAGTGGGTCACTGACTCTTAGGGGAAAATAAGAAAGTAATTTTAAACCACAGAAAAGTAAAAATGCAACCTAATTCCTTCTTTCCACAGAAAACACATGGAAGAAATAAAAATCACCCTGATTTAAAAAATTCTAAACAAAAATTCTTGGCTTTGATTTAATCAATTCAATCAACTTCAACACCATGTCACGGCCAATTAAAAGGCAAGCAAGGAGAAGAGGGAAAAGGGAGAGGCAGAAAGGCAGGTAGGAAAGAAAGGAGAAAGAGTGTGGCCTCTCAGATCTAAACCCAGCCTTCTCTGTCCTGCTTTGTAATACTGGAGCCAGACCCTTCTCGCAGTCATCCTTTGCCACCAGGCTGTGCTGGTAGGACACTGCAAGGGCATGGCATCAGGAAGCAGCTTCCCTTCCTTGTGCTGGTGTGGTTTTTTTGATATGGAAGGCCCTGTTTTGTTCTACCCAAACGTTCTGGCAAGTTTCTCTGCAACCCAGCAGGCCTCTCTGATGGATCAGTTCTGCCCACACCTTTTGCAAAGCCTTCAACACCCTTAAGCTGAGTGTGTTCTTGTGGCAGTCATAGCCTCTACAAAGAGGTCCAAATTTTATTAGCCTTGGGTGGAGGGGCCGCCTCCAAATTCTTAATTTCTTCCTTGTTCACTCTTCCTTAGTCTAGAGAGAGTACCTGCTTTCTGCATTTGCCACTTTGGGGCCCTCCAGAATCCTCTTATGCACCTTCCAGAAGTTAACCATCTTTTCGTAGTTAATGCTTCTCACTATTAAATTTTCCCTGCTCACATTACTAGGTGTGGTTTCTTTCTCCTGGCTGGAGCTTAAATGATGCCAAGGATTAGGGAAAAAGACACTGAGAAGGAAAGGACAGAGAGAGACAAAGACAGTAAGGCTTGTCGGGTTCCAAAGCAGCTATGAAGCTCTTGAAGCAAAACTCCAGATAGGAACACACCAGCACTCTACCTATAAAATCATCTTGCTTGCAGTTATTATTCAGGTGCTGGGGGTGGTAGTGGGAACCAAGATAACCATGTCTAACTCAAGGGCAGTGGCCGCCACGCTGCTGCTGCGGGAGGACCCTATGCATGTGCGGGATCAGGCAGTACAGCGGTCATCTGAGAACGAAACTGCCAAAGCACCACCCCCAAATCAACCACCATGAAGTGGCGTCAGCATAAAAACGAATGCTTACATTTTTAATTTGCTTTTGACTAAGCCAAAACTTGTAAAAGTAACCTCCTTTTTATCTATATTACCTAATCTAAATAAAAACAGAAATATGCTGAATAACCAAATCACAACGGCATCCTTTCAACAACAAGGAAGTAAGAATTACATACATATAGTTACCTAATAAAGCTCTTAAAAGCAGCAGACTGCGGGTTGATGCAGAGAGGCACTCTGTTTCCTTTCTGCTGTTCCAAAATGAACTGGTGAATAATTTCTGTGGAGAAAACAAACATACACTCCATGCCAATCTGCAGGCCTGGGAGCAGTGGATTCTCAGCTCACCGGCCAGCAACTGAACAGCATTTCCTACTGGTTTAGTTAGATCAAGCACACAGATCATGTATCAGGCGGGATCCAGCGGAACTTTCCTGAAACCAAAGTGACAGTGGCTGCTCAACACAGGCAACCTCCCCATCCCCCTGACCAAGTGGCGTTATATGGGTTCGAAACTCCATCCGTGGGAGGAGTAAAATGGTCTATAAATTTGAGAGTGATTCCATAGAGTTGGCATTATGAGTGAATCTTCTATGTTGCTGGTAATTATCGCTCTTTTGAAAATCACTTAAAAAAACCCTGCAGTTGTTGCTTGGGTACATAGTTTTAGGCTGTTTACCTCGGGCACTACGCTCTTCTAAAATGTCCTAGAATGTCTAAAATCACTCAGAATTTTGGATGTCATTAACCTCCATCCCCACCCCAATAGGAGATCGTGTCAGGGAATTTTATGACTAGACGATCAGAAATTCCCCTCTCTTGTGATCATTCAAGGAATGATTCCCTCAGTGGGTGTTTCTCCTTTCTAAAATTTGCATGTGATATAAAAAAATCAATACGTTTCATTCAATGAAGTCACAGTGAGTGAATACTTATTACCTACTTTGAGTCACACTCACTAAATAAGTCAGCTTGAAAAGCTCTGCCTGACCTTCCCCTGGATGCAATAGTAGATCAGTGTTTTTATAACACACATAGCTTTCTTGGCGTATATATGCCCTGGACAAAGAGCTATACACAAGGTTGTAAAATAAACATATGGAGGAACTCTGGTCACCATCCAGACTCAGCTTTTCACAGTCACATAATGGAAAATGTTATTATTCATCCGGCTGAGGACCAAAAAAGGTACTCACCTTTAACCTGTCGAACAGAACTGAGGTTCTTCTCAAAAGTGTCATCAAATTTGGGATTGGTGATGGGCTCAAAGTCACTGGTATAAACTCTTCCAGTAGAGGTGGAAAAGCAACATTTACACATACACGTGTGATATCGTAGTCGCCCTTCATCTAGGTAGGGGTGGGCTAAGGCATCCTTAGCGGATATTCTTTTGGACTGAAATCAAATTTAGAGACCAGCACATCAACACTACAGATAAACATGACTGTCTACACAGGATCTTTCATTAAGACACAGTAACTGCTTTCACAGCTTATCCTTAGTTTATAGTATATCTTGCATAAAGAGGGGATGTCTGAATGTAGAGGCAGGTGAGGCAGCAGCAGAGGGAGTATATAACATAGGACAACCAACCACCAGACACCACCAGAAAGCTCTTAAAAGTGACTCTGCTAAGATCCCGAAGAGCTCCTACCTTGAAATAGATACATGCATGGTCAAAAAATGGCAAATACCATGACATTTAAGTATGCAATGCTTTGGAGGGGATAAGTTTACATTTTAAGTAACAGTTATATTTTCTAAATATGTTTCAGCATTTGGTAGAGATGTGATCACAGTGGCAATTTTACAAAGTTGCTTGAAACTTTTATTCTCTTAGAATGCCAACTGAACTCAGGGCAAAAGCCTATGGGGAACTGCTGGGGTTAGGCAGCAGACAAGGTCTGAATGCCATGTTCTGACAGCCAGCACCGTCTGAATATCAGTGGCCTGTGGTTTTCTGGCACTTCAGAGCAGAATACTAAATGTAGTAGTTTCAGGTTTACATAAATCATAAACTCATTTCTCCATTAAAAAAACTCTGCTCCTCTTTTTAGCTTAGTGGACGTGTAAGTATATTTTAAAGTATTGAAGGATGGACTCAGTACAGAGAACAAAAATGGACACTCTGCCCTGCTTCCGGTATAATCAAGCACTTCACACAACACAATTAAAAACAAAGAAAACCATTTGGTACTCAAACCAAAAATAACTGGATCACCCTGACTGGTTCTAGTCCCCCAAATAACAAAATGTTAAATATTCCCCATAAACCTGGTTTCCCTAAAAATGCTTTTATCTCGAATTCTTTGCTATGCTGATGTTAAAAGGTATGTCATGACTTTTCAGGATATGATAATCACAAAAGAAAGCTGCTGTTTATCCACATGAACAGATGGATGTAAACTTGACAACCTTGGTTTTGTTTCTCTCACTACCTGTCATATGGTGCATCTGGTGATCCAACCTTCTGAAGCCTGACTCGCTGGTGCTCTGAGCAAGTAAGCTGCTGCTTTTTTCTCTAAATGGGTCCAGCTATTCCTGGAGGTTCCACTGGGATAAAGGTCTATTGTCAGAACCAAAGGAAACAAGCTGGCTGACAGTACATTTTGCCTGGGACCAGGCCCCTTGGAGTCCTCAGTGCCTCTGGCCAGTCTCACGTGAGGGACTGAGCTCCTTGGCTTTTGGATACTACAGCTGGTTCTTGGATAAGTTCATTTCTGTTTCTGACTGAGCGTGGCCAATCATGAACACACTGGTGGCAGCAGTGTTTGAATCTGGGTCAGTTTATCACCTGACCATTAAGTCATTTCTGTCAGGTGGCAGATGTCAGAAACTGGGTCCCTCTCAGCTGCCAGCAGCAGCTGGAATCTGGTTTTCTTGCTGGGTTTTTTTGTCTGTGGATTCTGATATTTCCTAAAATTTCAGAATGCAGGGTTGAAAAGATTTTGGTGTTATCCCAACTACTGATAGCATGCTCTGTGTTTGTACGTTCTGTGTGCATCAACACGGGGTCCTCTAAAGTGTCTTACCCAAGAGAAGCCTTTGAACAAAAGGTAAATCAAATCCTTAGCATACAATCAATGATCAACTTTCATTTTTCTAAACAAATTAATGTCTCTTTAGAACTTGTGAAACAAGGCTAAAGAAAGGAGACTGTCATTTTGTAAAGGGTATGAATACTGAAAAGAAAAACTGCCTTACTAAATTGAGAAAGAGATCACAAAATTACTCAGATTTTCAATAATGTTCTTTAGAAGGACTTAGCGGTGATTAATTATGTCCTATATATATATATTTTTAAGATTCATTTATTTGTCAGAGAGAGCACGCACGCATAGGCGCATGTAAGTTGGGGGAGGGGGAGAGAGAGAGGGAGAAGAACACTCCCTGCTTGAGCAGGGAGCCCAACTCGGGGCTCGATCCCAGGACACTGAGATCATGACCTGAGCTGAAACCAAGAGTCAGATACTCAACTGACTGAGCCATCCAGGCACCCCATGTCATGTATATTCTTAATTACATATTGTATATACCTTGTTTAACTAATCAATATTTATAATAGATGTCAACACTTGTTTCTACCCTAGATTTTGTTGCTTTATCAGAGTTGGCTCTTTTAGTTTTGAAGAGTTGATAAAGCCTTCCATTTTACAAATAAAAACTATTTCTAAGCAAACACATTGACGTACTTTGTATACTTCTGAGGGGAATTAATATATCATGTTATGAGATCTCTTAAAAAGCGAATGGGGCAAACTCCTATTCCAACTGGCTTTTAGAACGACTATCAACACATTAAAGACATATACAAAGAAATGAAAAGATTTTTAAAACATTATTCTGCCTTATGTATTAAATATGTTGGCTATTTAGAAATTTTTTCTTGCTAAAGCTGTAACTCATAGGGGCGCCTGGGTGGCTCAGTCGGTTAAGCGTCTGACTTTTGATTTTGGCTCAGGTCATGATCTCGGGGTCCTAGGATCGAGCCCTGTGTTAGGCTCTGTGCTCAGTGTGGAGTTTGCTTGTTCTTTTTCTTCTGCTCCTCCCCCCGCTCTCTTTCTGTCTCTGTCTCTCTCAAATAAATAAAAAAATAAGATCTTAAAAAAAATAAAGTTGTAATTCAAAGATTAAATAAAGCTTTAACTGTGAATTAAAATAATACTCTTGGTTAGTAGGTTACAGAGTAAAAAGCAAAATATTTCTCTTAAAGTTTTAATATCTGGTATATAATTGTATAAGATAAAGAGGTCATGTGATATTACTAGGCAAGGTGACTCTGGACAAATCTAGGCTGAGTTAATAGTTATAAAAATATAAAAATATCTCTGTTTTCTTTCTGATTTTACTGCCATGTACAAATGATGCCACCACAATATTCTATAAGTTTTGAGTTTGTTTTCTCACAAAAAGCCTAATCATTTTGAATTTAATTTTTTTCTACTGATTTTGCTGGTCAAATAAACTAATATCCCTTTGTGTGAGATTACAGAATTGCAAAATTACGTGTTCAACTACAGTAGATGAATGATAATAGGTAATGTGTTTCCAAAAAGAAATTAGTTTTTAGAATGCTACAATTCATAAGGACTTAATTTATCAACTTAAATTTTAATCTGATTCTTAGTTAACATGAAGACCTTGGTAATAATTAAATTGAGTTAATGAACAGTTTTTGGATACCTGGACAACATAATTTTAATATATGAAGGCTCTTCATTAATACATTATAGAGGAGCCATCAATAAACAGTTAAAAAAGATGTGCAAATATCTTTGGGTTAAAGTAATATGTATTTTGTCAAGAGTATAAAGGAATATGTGATGATAGGAAGATGTGTATGCAAGATAATAGATATATGTTTGGTAAGAGAAAAAAAGTGAATAATTTTGTCTAACTTCCTAATAATTTTTGTTGTGCTTTAAAAATATTGCTTGTAACTATTTATTGCATCTAGAAAAATTAAAGTCTCTGGAGGTTTAATGTCTTCACTATTTGAGTTAATAGTTAATTATGTCTTTATAAACGGATTATTTATTACATCTCATCCTTTCCAATACTATTGATATCATTATACTAAAAGAACCAGAGCCCTTCTACTAGAGGCTAAGGAATTAAATTTTCCATGAGAAACATCGGAAGAACCTCAGTAAAGGACTGTTACACCAGGTACTCCTGACTACTGAATTCAGGATATAAACTTATGGGTATAGCTGATGTTACCACCACAGACAGCCATCAGCTAGACTAAACCAAGTAACTGAGTCAGGATTTCCAGGAATGTGTCAGTCCAGGAGCAGACACGTGGCAGTAGACCGCTTAACCCAAGCTCAATAAAGTAATTAAATAATTATCTCAGACTAACTGGGCTAAATAAACTGATTTAATTATGGTTAATGTTCTATTTTTAATGGATATTTTTTAAAAACCTCATTTCTTTCTTCTTAACGTATCGCTAGCCCTCAATTTAACAGGTTAAAATCAGAATGCAACACTCTTTAAAAATGGTATCTATTTCTAACTGAACCCTCAGAACTGGAAAGAAAAGAATCCTTAGTATCAGTCATAAACTAATAAAGCATCAGGCCAATTTAAAAATTATTCTGTAAATAAATAACAGTATATATCAGTTGACCTTGTTCTATAAGACAATGATAAAAAAGGGTAAATATTACATGGGGTGCCTTAATGGAATTCTATTTTTTAAATGACCATGTAGTTATTTGCATAGGTCCAATAAGAATCTATCCTTTTTTTTTTTAAACCAGATAAATCTTACCTCCTTCTTATAGATAAATCTAATGTATAACTATGAGCACACCGAAAGTTTCATTTTAATTAGGTGTGACAACCCCATTCTTAAGGAAAAAGGACATTTCATGTGTAGGAGTGATGTCTAAAAGGCTTCCCAGGAAAACATGCTTGGTATCCACTCTATGGCTTAGGAAATTACAGCCTTAGAGTTGTAAAGATTATGAACTTCTGGCAGGTCAGGATCATTAATGATCATGGGATCTCAGAGGAACAGGACATCATACAGCTCTAAGTATTGCAAGTAAAAGTTGGTACAGGTGAACCACATAGTTCATGGTTCCTAATCTTAACAGAATAAAGAGAGTAACATATTTCTGACACATAAAAGTAAAATTTAACCTCAGGGCCTTTATAATATCCTCTAGAGGCAGACAGAAATGACCTCTGAAGCCTGAAGTTCATGTGGTTCTAGTTTTCTTGACCACAAAAGATATATAAAAAATACATAAGAGGTCTTTATGTAAAGTCTTTACGTAAGACTTTACGTAAAAACATCTCCTGTTGTATACATAGTTTAGCTATGTAAATAAACTTGCCAAATAAAACAAAAAAATCAAACTAATGACACTAAATCACTAGCTCATTGAGCAACTTATGTGGTTGAAACTGTCCTTAATGGTAGGAGCTTGACCACAAGAAGGGGGTGTGGAAACAAGAAGCACCCCTCTGTTTTGCTTCCTATATCATGAGGCACCTCACATGCTGAAGTAAACAAATGGAAACCAAAAAATTAACAAACACCAAATGAACAAAAAATTCACTCTGTCCCCTGAGATGTAGCTGTTTTCTCATTATGAACATACCAATGTAAACTTCAAAAATGGTACCTTTCTGGCTTCTCCCCCTTTAAATACCTGTTGTGTTTTGTACTTGAGGACTTCCTTGTACTCTTGGCAAGTAAGATGTTTTTTTCTAAATGTTTTCATTTTTGAGTCTTCTTTGGCAATAGTTACCAGCACAGAGATGAATAATAAATACTCTTTGGATGAATAGATAAATGAAGACCTGAACTTTGTCCCAGAAGAGTGGAGTCTAGAATGGCATTTGATAAAGCTACCATCTCAATCACCAAACAAGTAAACAGTTCTTTATGCAATATAACAGGTGGATTTTTTCCAAGAATGTTAAAATTCTTTTCTCCTGATTTACCTTGGTGTCAAACTTTTTTTTTCAAATCGTGAGATAAATAAGGATGGTACAGTTCCCTATCTCTCTTCGCCTAGATGTTTATGTGTTAATGATCAAACTTCTGTGCAATGAGTGAGCATGATGACACCCATGAAACTGGGGAATGAAGTTTATCTTTGAAAAAGTCACTCTTTACATTGCTCATCTGTTTAAAGCCAGGATGTTCTTCTTAGAACACATGTATTTTTAATTCATTAAAACAATATAAAAATAAACACTACTTACTGGATCAAAGACCAACATCCTGCAAAGGAGATGAACAGCTTCATGTGTAGCCTGGCTAGACAGGGTATAAAGTACAGGAAGAGATGGCTGTAAAAAATAAAGAATTAAAATATGTGAGTCTCTGTGTACTTAGATATGGAATACAGCCAATTTATTACAAGTATCCAGCTCAAAAGATGTGTGCACATATGTCTAACCTCAAAGCGAATGGGTATTCCCCTCATTAACTAATCTTCAGAAGCAGCAACTGGCACTGACTTCCAGTAGAATGTTTTATATTGCAGGATTACCTAGTGTAGGTTAGCTCACAAAGGAGCCTACAACAAATGAAAGGATTATTGTCAATATGGTGCTCCTGTTAGCCTTATGCCGTAAATGCTCAGGCAAGAAGGGAAGACCAAACATGCCTAGAAGTGGGAGGCAAAATATTTAAAACCATAGGCACACGCAAAATCAAGCATGGAAACTGTGCAAACGAAGCATGTGAACTCTGTCTTACATGTCTGCCTACTTCCAAGAAAGCCACATAGTAAAACCCAATAAGAATAGCAGCAAGGTGTCTCAGAATCATCAGGAGAAAATTATTCACTTCACAAAGTTTTCTGCAGGATGAAGGACTAACAGAGATAAGATGAGATGAGGGCTCTAATTCACTAACTGATTAGATCAATCAACATGTCGGAATCCCAGTATCCTTAAGCACAGAAGGAGGTGGTTGGACTAAATTATCTTTGAAGTTCACTTTAGCTCTAAAATTGTATGAAACCCAATAGGATTATCACAGATAAAAAGCATTATGTGCACAGAACTCATTTATAATTGGCACTCAAATATTTGTTTGCAGATAGAGAAGTATTTCTTGTTAAAAATATGTAAGTCTATGGTAGCCCTGAAATTATCTGTATTAGTCAAGATAAGGAGCAGCATGTGGAGAGTGTGGAGAAGAGGTTTTAATTTATAACTTAATTTACATATTTTCCCTAAGAATTTCTTTACTGTGTAAAATGAAGTAGTTTGATATTTTTGAAAGATTCCGATTCCTGGTTTGACTGCAAATAGCTGGTCTTTTTCAATGGCTTATGCAGGTTGGCAGCCAAATTCCAGGCAATTCTTACTGACCAAAATATCTCACCATAAGCAATTCTTTCCTTTCCACTTTTTTTTTTTTTTAAGATTTTATTTATTTATGTGACAGAGAGACAGCCAGCGAGAGAGGGAACACAAGCAGGGGGAATGGGAGAGGAAGAAGCAGGCTCCCAGCGGAGGAGCCTGATGTGGGGCTCGATCCCGGAACGCCGGGATCACGCCCTGAGCGGAAGGCAGACGCTTAACCGCTGTGCCACCCAGGCGCCCCAACAAGTACCTACTTTAAAAGATACTTGGGCCATGGCAGCTAAGATTGCATTCATCTAACGCTTTGAGTTGTAGAAAAGAAACAATAAATAAAAAATACCGAACAGTGTTTTTGTCTGCCCAGCATTCCTTGACCTTTGGGGAACCACTCCCTCCTTCACTCATAAATCAAGTGGCTGAGCTTGATTTCCATGTCTCAACTCCAAGGATGGGCACCTGACCCAGGCCTGGCCAATCGAACAAAATATTCCCCTGAACACCACCTTGACTGGCTCTGGGAAAGACATGTTCTAAAACAGGGGACAGCCAATGGACTGGCTAATCCAACACGTACCGCCCCCCCCCCCAACCCTCTTCTCCTTTACCTACCTTTACTATAGAAGATAGAAAACATTTTTTTTAGCTTGTCTAACATCTGGGAGGTTACATATTACACAGTTCTAGACAATGAGATATAAGCAGAAATTTGCTAGGCAGCCTTCTGGCAAAATATCCTTTCCTGATAAAAGGGACAGATACGACTAGTGCTCCCTCTTTCCTCCATTTTCTTGCTTTGAATGTGGATATGAGTTCAAGCTACAGCCCTTTTGTAGCCAGGAAGAGATAAGCAAGAGGGTATGAAGTCAATATCCTAGAGATGGCAGAGCAGAAAGAAAGGAAAAAACTAGGTCCTTCATGATGTAATTGAGCTGCTATACCAGCTCCAGGCTGCTTACCCCTGGACTTCTTGATATGAGAAAAAAATGAACCCCTATTTCTTGAAACCACTGTAAGCAAGATTTTCTATTACTCATAAGCAAACATAACCATAACTGAATCAGAGACCTTCCAAATATTTTCTTCTAGATCTATTTGGGAAAGCTCTTTCCTGAAGGACTGATATGCTTGTGAAATGTAGGCCTGGACCGCTGGTTCCATTTTTACAAACACGCAGGTGAAAAGAAAGCCTGTCTGAAAATGAAGCCAACACACAGGAAGGCAAAACAGAATAGTCAGATTCCTGGCTCAGAACATTACGTGACTACTTGAATCCAGCAAGGCCTGAGACAGTTGTAGCCCAACAACTTCATATAAAAAGTTCGATGAGGGGCGCCTGGGTGGCTCAGTCGTTGGGCGTCTGCCTTCGGCTCAGGGCGTGATCCCGGCGTTATGGGATCGAGCCCCACATCAGGCTCCTCCGCTGGGAGCCTGCTTCTTCCTCTCCCACTCCCCCTGCCTGTGTTCCCTCTCTCGCTGGCTGTCTCTGTCAAATAAATAAATAAAATCTTAAAAAAAAAAAAAAAAAGTTCGATGAGCCAGTAAGTTCCCTTTTTCGCTTAAGCCAGTTTTAATTGAGTTTCACTGAAGAGTCCTGATTGATACACTATCATGGGAGTATGTATATTAATCAATCACACAAGAAAATTAATTTGAGACAGTAATCTGTGACTCTAAGAAAATAGCCAATTAGATTCTCCTTTTGTTTATGTATGGTTATATTTTTTAAGAAGTCCCAACAAACGATAGTACGTATTTGTTTGTACAAATATATAAATAAATGCATACAAAAACATGTCGGGAAGATACTCTCAAATTAATCCAGAGGTGACTGGGAGAGGGTGCGGGGTAGCTAGGGATGAATAACTGTAAAATTTTTATTTTTCATGTATTCACATATTACTTGCATATGTACAAATGAAATTAATAAAAAAATCTGCTGTGAAGGTGTATGGGCAGGCAGCGTATACTGGCTAAGAATGTAAGTTTTAGAAGTAGAGAAACCTACTTTGAGATCTGGCTTATGACCTCAAGCTTATTATTTGACCTCTGTAATCCTTCATCTCCTGTGTGTAAAAAGGAACAAATGGTACATTATGGTGCTGTGAGGATTTAATGAACTAATGTATAAGAAGTGGTTGGGACAGTGACTAGTATATAGCAAACTTCTGATTATTGTTAAAAATGATTATTATACTAAAGAATGGTTATTTCCATCTAACTGAGTAGCTACTTAAGTGGGAACTACTTGAAAAAAGCTTAGTTTTTCTTTTTATAGTCTAAACTCAAAAACTTGTATTGAAATTTGAGAAGTATTCCTCATGAGTTTAAATATGGTTCATCTAACTCTATATCAAGTAATTTATTTATTTTTTAAGATTTTATTTATTTATTTGACAGAGAAACAGTGAGAGAGGGAACACACGCAGGGGGAGTGGGAGAGGGAGAAGCGGGCTTCCTGCTGAGCAGGGAGCCTGATGTGGGGCTCGATCCCAGGATCCTGGGATCATGACCTGAGCTGAAGGGAGCCCCCCAGGTGCCCCTGTATCAAGTAATTTAGAATAAGTACAGTAAGGTATAGCTTACCCTGTGAAGACCTCCAACAGCCTAAGTAGCTTCACTGAGAATTCTGAGTCCTTTCTAAAAGTTAGAGGCTTTTTCTGTGTGCATGCATTTTTATCTCGTGTAATTAGTAATGTGCAAATACAACTCATTCTGCCTTGTTCATATACTTCTCTATACATTTATAGGTTTTTGTAAAGAACTTTTATCATGGTAAGCATGAAAAGGACTGAACCTCATCTAATGCCTTTTCTGCATCAATTGAGATAATCATGATTTTTCTCACTTAACATGTCAAAATATATTAATAGATCTTCTGTAGGTGAACCATCTTTGCATCCCTGGGACAGACTCTACTTGATCATAATGTTATATGTATAAAAAAGTCATCACCAGCTATAGCTACCATTTTATGGTGGTAACTTTAATTGGTAATATTTATTAATATTTATGAAATGTTTAGAATGCCAGATACTGTTCTATGCTTTCCTTGCATGTACTATCTCTTTATCATCATAACAATTTAATGAGGTAGGAACCATTTTTATTCCCATTTTATAGAGGAATGAACTGAGGCACAAAGAGGTTAAGTAATTTACCTAAGATCACAAAGCGAGTTGCCAGCTGAGGAAAGATTCACATTCAGTCTGTCTGAAAACTGTAGCATACAACTCCTGGGACACCGTCAGCATGTTGTGCACTGTGGTAAGCCTGAGACTGCCACCACAGCCTGCTCTCTCTCAACACTACAGACCAAAGAAATATAAACAGAGCATATATCTGGGGTGGGGCGCTGAGCTAAGAACTATGCCCTTTGCAGAATAGTCATGATGTACAGAACTACACAAGCTATAGTGTATATACTGGTTTTAGGACCAAATTAATCTTTTAAAGTTAAAAAAAAATACCCAAGTGGCTACATACAATACACTGTGTACGGGTATGTATGTGTCTTCTGATCTCAGCTCTAAATAGGTATAACATGAATGGAGATACCTTCAAGCAGCTGCTAACAGTGCAACAAGAGGCATAAAGGATATGCATCATGGGGTAAGGGAAGGAGTAGAGAGTGGGAAGGGGAAAAGTAGAATCCGACTGATGGTTCAGATAAAGAGCTTCAATGGTCTGCTAACTTCTCTTAAGAGCAGCAGTGATATAAAGATCAACTAGCAAATGTAGACGAAAACCTGAATTTCCATACTGGGGGAAGAAAACTGGAACTAAGTAATATGCTAAGTTCATTTATATTCAATTACATATGGTAGGCATAACTTGCTTTATACCAATCTACTTGGGTTACTGTTCAAAGACCATGAACACCTGACTCAGGAGACCATTTCTAACTGGTTAAAGCATCTAGAGATAAGACTTTAAAGTTCTGGGGCACCTAGGTGGCTCAGCTGGTTAAGTGTCTGCCTTCGGCTCAGGTCACAATCCTGGGACTGAGCCCCTGGATCGAGATCCTGGCTCTCTGCTCAGTCTGCTTCTCCCTCTCCCTCTGCCCTTCCTCTCTGCTTGTGCTCTCTCTCTCTCTCTCTCTCTCTCTCAAATTAATAAATAAAATCTTAAGTAAGACTTTAAAGTTTTGTGCAAAGTGTATCTAGTCTTTGAGGGAAAATGGTCACCTAATTTGTTTCCACCCCACCAGCCTTCTCTTCAAAACCAAAATATTCCAATGGCAAGACTAGCCAGGGCTACCACTTACTTTTACTGTGGTACTCTCTTAAGACCATCACTAAACTTAAACAAAATAAATTCTAAGAGGCATTACTGTTAAGACGCCGACTCATGTAAAAATGTATAGGAAAAAATTCTGCTTAACATCTTAACCTATTTAACTAGTTAAATAAACATAGGACTTTAAATTTTCCTTTCTTCCCTCCTTTGTTTTAGACAATAATATGATACTTAACTATTTTTTATTTAATTGAAAGTTCTAGGTTTTTACAGCTAACAGATTTTTTTAAATTTCTAGTAAGAAAAGGACTCACTTGCCAGGAATGCTCAAAGGAGAGCATAGTCACATTTTTGAGCTGTTCTGGAAGGCAGGCCGGAAACTCCTTAGGAAGCCTTGCTCTCTCAGCTGCAGTTCAGCAGCTTTGACACAAAGGATTAATTAGCGGGCAACCATTAGCAATAGTTAAAATTCCTCTACAGATGGAAGGGTGGCACTAGGGTATGTGATCTCAATCACATTTCATTACTGGCTACCTTTAGCCAGGGAAGATTTACTGACCTAAGGTCAGTAAAAGAGAAAAATTATTTTGCTAGTTCCAAGGACACATTTACTATGAAGTATTGATAAATTACTTTAATATTGCTGATAATGGCCAATAAATAGAACATAATAGATCTTTTGAGTTCCTTCCATTAATACAGAACCTTCCTCTAGGTTAAGACTTACTGTATGCTCTTCTAAGAGAGTTAGGGCTCAAATTATTTCATAGTTTATAAACTAAATGCAACAGAAAGATACAACCGGCAGGGGGTTATTTAAAATACCAGTGTCTACATCTCTATTTTTCTAGTTCAGGCTGGTTTTAGAAGAGAACACATTTTACCCATTGCCTCTTATGCCTGTGAAAATGGGAGCTCTGGAGTCACACTAGCATTACAGAGAGAAACTGCATGGGCAAGGCAAAAGGCCTTGCCTAAACGTCTGGCTGGTAATTTGAGAGGAGTATCTAACTCGGTCCGTCATTTGATCAATCAGATGTAACGATCAATCAGATCATCTAAATGCTTAATTTAAAAGAAACCAAGGCAGAGCCCATGAAAATTAGTTGCCGAGTCTTCCTGTTCAAGCCTTCTTTCTGTTTCAGTTTGTTGTTCCTAGAAAAACTATTTCCCTTGCTCATTCTTCACATCAGCAAGCTGTTCTGTCCAAAGCAGATTAGGAAAAGTGCTCCTAAAAAATGCTGCTAAACCAACACGTGGAGAGAAGAGCCATCTTCTTGTCTTTCTAGCAGTGACTTGTCTGGTTATAAGCAATACTGATCAGTGCAAATCTGGCAATCTCTCTTCATACTTCTTTTCTACAAGCATTCAAACCTGATCTGTGTGAGTGGTAAGACAGCAACAGAAACAGCCTCATATTCCTGGTGGGAATAAGAGAAACCAGGTATTTTGGCTCAGTATTTAGAAAAGACCTCTTGATATACATGGCACTGAAGTGAAAGCTCCACCCCAGTAACTTCTCCCAGACCCATCAAAGACCAGGAGACAAAAAGCCAGGAGTCATTTCTTAGCAACAGTGCTATAGAAGTATTTATTTTCTCCCACAGCATTGGGAATGATGATATTTTATTTGGTTTGACAAATATTTAACATTTTCTTATTTATGACTGTGACAATAAAAACTAAATAAAACCTGCAAGTCACGTTTTTGTTTAAAAAGTCCCAAGTCATTATTCTGTTGGAAGAGAAGTCCTGTCCAGGTGGTTACCAACTCAGGCCCCACCCCCTCATTTACCTGTTTATGAGGGCCCCTGAGTATGTGCGCCTTAGCGCCTTCACAAGCCGTCCTCATTGCTTCCAGCGATGGTGTGCCCAAAAGATCCGTGATCAAATCCAGCTGCAAGGAAACATGAAATACAGACAGATAGTAAGAGCTCATGGAGACAACTTTCCATTACTCTTAAATTACTGCCCTTAGAGAGGAGGACCAAATGTGGGGGGAAAAGCAAGCCCTTAAGGTAAGTTCCAGATTAACTGATAGGAGCCTCACTTTCACTTTCTGGACTACTAAAAACCCAGAAAAATGTTTTTATTAGGAACCCATATGATAGGAGTAAAATACGTTTTGGCAAGCAGGGCATTCTAAGGCTAGAGTAACTTAGGAGTCTGCATGTACCTGCCCTGGGTCTTGATAAGACAGTATCTATGATCCTTGCAGAGGTGAACTGCTCTTTGGCTCGTGGCTAATGACTCTTCAAACAGTTAATGAATGGATTTTGATGCTTCAAATGGATTCAGGCTCATCTAGGAGCTAATCCATACATCAGGCAGCTGTGACTCGGTAAATATTCAGAACATTCACATCTGAAATGAAAGCTAAGCTATTGATGTTTGGGCCTGTACACATCATTTACATTCTAGTTATGCTAGAAATCTCTTACGCTGGCAGAAAACGGTAGCTCTTAGAAAACTATGACACTGCATAAGACCACATGTAGTCAGCTGAGCACGACAGAAAATGGTCTTCTCACAAGTCTTGATAGGTAGGAACCCAACTTCACAATTTTCTCTAGTGCGAAAACTGTTATAACTTCATAACCTAATTAGCAATAACATCTCATTCAGATTCCTCCAGGTTGGAAAATTCTTACCTACAGAATACTTCTTTTCCTCGTACTGGGACTGCCAGATATAAAGCACTATTTTCTGCACTTATCAAAACTATGAAGTTTAGGATGCCTGGTTGGCTCAGTCAGCTAAGTGTCTGCCCTTGGCTCAGGTCATGATCCCAGGGTCCTGGGATCGAGTCCCACATCGGGCTCCCTGCTCAGCGGGGAACTGCTTCTCCCTCTCTCCTTGCTCCTCCTCCCTGCTCATACTCTCTCCGTCAAATAAACAAAAAAAAATCTTAAAAACAACAACAACAACAACTATCAAGTTTAGATAAGAATCACTGCCCTCCAGGATAACGGAGATGATCAAGCAGCTTGTATTCCATAGAGGATCTCTATACAAAGCTTTTTGGGAAAAGTGTGTTGGTGATACTTTTGGACCTCTAACAACTACTGTAAAGGCAGAAGAAAACTACTGGCTCATGAAAACCAATGGAAACATTCAGAAAGTTGTCTAAAATGGGTAAGATCCATGGGTGAGAAACATTTTTATGAAGTCTGCTAGGGTTTTTATTTCTCAAAGATACAGAGAAAATGCTACAGAAAATAGCTACTTCCATTTAGAAGTTAGACTCTTTTCCCATTTTAGATCTTGAGTTCTCATCCTAAAATACACTGATGATAGATAGATGCAAGTTCTCTGTCAGTGGCTACGTCAGACTGGCAAACTCAAGACCTATGCATTTCTCTAGAAAATAAGGTGTCTGAATCCTACCTATGACGGCTGCTTCACATACACCCTCCCCACCCCCCCACACGTTCTTTTCAGCAGCAATCCAAGATCCTTGTTCAATATACAGGATTTGAACCCCCCCCTTTTTTAAAGATTTATTTGTTCGAGAGAGAGAAAGAGAGAGAGCATGCATGCACACGCGCACACACACACAGGGTGGGAGGGGCAGAGGGAGAAGGAGAATCTTAAGCAGACTCCCTGCTGACTGTGTGAAGACCGATGTGGGGCTGATCCCACAACCTGGAGATCATAACCTGAGCCGAAACCAAGTAGGATGGTCAACCGACTGAGCCACCCAGGTGTCCCAAACAACCCCTTAACTTTTATTTAAGCTTTTCTGTATGGCAGTTTCTTATGTCCAGACATGATGGGTCTTACAGGTAGGTCCATTAAAATCTACTTTCTAAAGAAACTGAATAACAAAGTGGGTACTGTCAATAGTACCCAACATTAAAATTATGTATGATAATTTTTTATCATGAGCATCAATTTTTAAGATGTAAACTTGATAAAAATAGACTTTGAAAGTATAGCAGATAAATAATTTCAAATGCTGATCATAGCACAGTTTCCGATGTATCAGTTAATTCTTTGTAGAAGAGTATAAAAGAAATTATTCCATTTTGGATCAAGCGCATGAATTATTTACAAAGATACACAGTAGTCAGACTGATCTTTGAAAATGTGATCAATCAAATCTTAACACCCCCTTGCTCAGAACCTTCATCTAGCTTTCCATTACACTTTGGACAGAATAAAATCCAAAGTCCTTACCCAGTCACCATAGTCAGTCTCTCTCCCTCTCTCTCTGTGTGACCTTGTCTCCTACGATCTCCCCCTTCATCATGCCATCCCTCCAACAGGCCACACTTGCTCCTGCCTCAGAGGCTTAATTATGTTGGTTGTCCTTTTCCTGGAACACACCCAGCATCTTGCTCCCTCATTTCACTTGAGTCACTCCTTGAATGTCATCCTCTCAGAGAATCCTTTAGCATTGCTCTGCTCTATCATCATTCCCTATCCCTAAACCTGGTTCAATTTTTCTTCACAGAATTTATCATAACTTAGCTTTATATTTATTTGTGTACTTATTTATTTTCTGTCTCATGTGAAAGTTGCACAAAGGCAGGAACTAATTGTGTTATTTACCACTGTATCCCTAGCATCCCGGCATATCACTACTATCACGGTGGCTAACATTTGCTGAGCGCTGACTATGTGCCAGGTCTCATTTTCAGCTTTATTACTTCTTTAATCTGCACAACAATCCTCAGAATGGTTTAATTTGCTAGTAAGTGGCAGAGCTAGGATTTGAACCCACCAATTTGATTCTGCAGGCTGAGAACATCATTGTAACATTATTCTCATGCAAACACTATTGTTAAGATTTATGGATAAAAAAATACTTAGGAATTATCCCAAGAAAATATGTAGGGTAATGAATTAGCTCTTAGGGCAGATAAAGTATCACAAATGGTCTCCTAAAGCTACATTTTAATAAGCCTCTAATGTTCTCTGCCATATTTAAATATGTTAGCCCAAAAATAAAGGTTAGAAATGTTCTTAAATGTTCAGATTTAAGGAAATCAACACTCCAAATTTATATTCTAAGCACAAAGTGTAAGTACATTAAGTCATCAAATACATTTTCGAGTCTGACCCATTCAGTCAGAAAGAACAGAGGCCTCTAACAACGGAAGATTACACCTGTGCAAATTGTTACAGCAGAGGCTGCTGCTACGCACCAGTGCAGGTAATAAAGTCAACACTCCCTCGAAATAGGTTCGTAAGTTACAAAATGCATCTCTCTGTAATCTTCAACTTCCTAACTTCCTGAATTTTAAGTGAACCTCAATTTGCTAAAAGCAATTTAGACAGTACAATGAATAAGCCCAAGATGTGTGCGAGATGGTTTTTCCTTTACATCTGTAATAGAATTGAAAGCTACTAAAGCCTAAAGTACAATCATACCTGCTGAATGGGACTTTGTGCCTGAAACAGTATTCTTCGTCCTAGTAGTTCTGCAAAGATACATCCGACAGACCAGATGTCAATAGCATTGCTGTAATGACGACTGCCCATCAGGATTTCCGGAGCCCGATAATACTGAGTAACAACTTCCTGAGTCATATGACGGGATTCATCTAATTCCTCCACTCTGGCCAATCCAAAATCACAAATCTAAATAGAAAAGATTTATCAAAATATTGTTAAAGAGACAAATATATTTACAAATGGTAAAGTAAAACAAAATAAGCAAAAATTCAAAACCTTGATAAATCTCTGAACTTTGGAAAAGTTTTCAATGATACAGGTACGGTATATTTGTGTCAATATAGAATTTGATCTTATTTGCATAAGAGGGAAAAAGAAGTCTCAAACTTCCTTATTTCTATAAAAAATGATGTGTCTTAAAAATATTCTTCTCGGGCGCCTGGGTGGCTCAGTTGGTTAAGCGACTGCCTTCGGCTCAGGTCATGATCCTGGGGTTCTGGATCAAGTCCCGCATCCAGCTCCCTGCTCTGCAGGGAGCCGGCTTCTCCTCTCCCTCTGCCTGCCACTCCCCCTGCTTGTGCTCTCTCTCTGTCAAATAAATAAATAAGATCTTAAAAAAATATCTTTTTCTCACTCATCTTTTCAACTGATAATTAAAACCAAAAAGACAGCTCAATGTGTATTTCCAGCTTTAAATGTAGAAACCAAACCATGTATTTTCAAGGCTTATCGAGGAATTATAGGAAAAAAAAGGGGGCCTATCTTGAAGACCTCCTGAGCTATGTTTACTGTCTTTATGGAACATACACAGTAAAATTTCTTTACATCTATAGGTTTCAAACTGAGCCCTAAACTTCCCATGTACCTATTTAAATAGTATTTAAAATACCATTCACACTCAGATATGTACGTCAAAATGTAGCACACTGTAGGATACCAGTGCTATTACTTTCACTCATTTCTTCATGCTGTAAATATTTAACTGAATGCCTCTTATGGTTTGGACAGTATGCTAGAACCCGGTAACACAATAGTAAATGAGAAAGACTGGTCAATTTGTATGCAGACCTAGGAATAAATCTTTTCTTTTTATTTCTGTTTAACTGAAAAGTATGCTGAGGTTGCAAGGTGAGCTGTTAGTAGACAGCAGCAGTGCTACCACCAGCAACTTCTGCTTATTTTCAGGAATTTCTCATATTAAGAAAATAAGATTTTCTTAATACTGGGCCACCAAAACAAAAAGTGGGAGCACTGAGGTTAAGATAAGAGAATAACAGCCTTCCAAGCTCCAGCATTCTCACTGATTAACTTCATGAGGCAATATTATAAATGATGAACTAACACTTTTCTAACTTTTTCTAAGTTGAGGTCGCAGCATAAGATTTTATTTTAAAAAAGGGTCTGGCAGCTTAAAAAAATGTTTGAAAAACATACCAAAAAGGAAAAAAAAAAAAAAAAACCACCACCAAAAAACCCTACAAATTGCTTATCAAATTCTCCCAGAGGCTAGTGTTCAAATAACACATAAAATTTTAAAACTCTCTTCCTTGGCCATGATGTTTTAGGATACCTTTTAAAACAAAACCAGACCAAAGAACTTAAATCCATTTTCCTATATCTTTCTCGTATTTATAGTAAAAAACAAAACAATGAAAAACTAACCACCCACCGGACAGAAAATGTTTTCTGTTATAAAGCAAGTCCTTTGTTAAAAACATCAGTCTGTCTGGAGTCATTTTTGGCAATTTATCTGAAGACAAGCTAAACCTGAAGTAAGAAGCTTACACGATCAGATAACCAGAAAGATAATGAGATTTCCAACAAAATTATCCATTTTGTGCTTAATAGGAAACAAAGTATATTCAGAATATGAAAGGATACTAATTTAAGAGAAATGTTTTATCATAATTATTTTTGATGAATTTGTACATTTGAGAAGAGAGAATTAGTGCCCGTAGCTTGGCTCTCCATTCTGGGTCTTAAAAGTAGGCTGCTATGGGGCGCCTGGGTGGCACAGCGGTTAAGCGTCTGCCTTCGGCTCAGGGCGTGATCCCGGCGTTATGGGATCGAGCCCCACATCAGGCTCCTCCGCTATGAGCCTGCTTCTTCCTCTCCCACTCCCCCTACTTGTGTTCCCTCTCTCGCTGGCTGTCTCTATCTCTGCCGAATAAATAAATAAAATCTTTAAAAAAAAATAAAAAAAATAAAGTAGGCTGCTAAGACAAGTCAAAGGAGTGGGGCACAATTTCAATTTATCCTGATCTTTGTTTTTTTTTTTTTTTTTTAATATTTATTTATTTATTTATGTGACAGAGAGACAGCCAGCGAGAGAGGGAACACAGCAGGGGAGTGGGAGAGGAAGAAGCAGGCTCCCAGCAGAGGAGCCTGATGTGGGGCTTGATCCCGGAACGCCGGGATCACGCCCTGAGCCGAAGACAGAGGCTTAACGACTACGCTACCCAGGTGCCCCTATTCTGATCTTTGTATTGTTTATTCATAAATGACATTTTCCTCTAGTTACTCGTTCAAGTAGCTAGAAGTTATAATACCATAACAGATGATTTGAAAAATGGACTTCAGGCTGGTAATGGCACCAAGCATGACAGGTTCTAAACAAAATGCCTTGTGAAGTTCTCCAACCAGAAACCAAAATAAGAAGAAACTGGCTTAAACTGTCATAAAACTGATTTGGCTGAACAGAACATAGAATTCCTAAGGTTTTAATTAAAAAAAATTAAAATTAGGGTTATGGGGATAGGTTGCAGCTCTCTTTAAAAAGTGGAAAGGTAGCAGGGAAATGAACTCAATAACCTATAGAAGGAATATTTACTTTCGTGGACATTGAGAACAATTAATTTCTCTGTGGAAAGAGACTGAACTACAACACTAGTTGTTTTCAGGAAAATATGAAAGACAGTTGTTTTTTTTTTTTTTAAGATTTTATTTATTTGAGAGAAAGAGAGAGAGAGACGGTGACAGAGAGCATGAGTGGGGGCGGGGGAGAGGGAGAAGCAGACTCCCCGCTGAGCAGGGAGCCCGATACTGGGCTGGACCCCAGGACCCTGAGATCAGGACCTGAGCTAAGGGCAGACGCTTAACCAACTGAGCCACCCAAGTGCCTCTGAAAGACAGTTAAAAAAAAAAAATCTTTCTAGAGTTAAATCAGGAACAGTTCTTCAAGGCTATAATGGAGATTTTTTTTCACAGTATAACATACCAGCTTTTAAAGAAAATTGGCACAGAGTTTAAAGAAAGCATTTAAAATACAAAATGATATTCATTTATATACTTGCTTTTAATATTTAGTTTAACTGCCATCAAGCTAAGTAACAGCGACAGCCTGAAAACTTAAAGCAGGCAACATCTAAAAACCAGTTTTCTTGGGGTGCCTGGGTGGCACAGTTGGTTAAGCACCTGACTCTTGGTTTCAGTTTAGGTCGTGATCTCAGGGTCCTGAGATCAAGCCCTGCATTGTGCTCTGTGCTCAGCATGGAGTCCGCCTGGAACTCTCTCTCCCTTTCCCTCTGCCCCTCCCCACTGTGCGCTCTCTTTCTCCCAAATAAATAAATCCTTATTTACTTAAACTTAAATATATATAAACTTTATTTATTAGAACAAAAACCAAACAAAAAACCAGTTTTCTTTTTCAAATTTATCAGTTGGAATGTTAAGAATATTTACTGCAGACTGAAGCAGCATGTAATACTGTAGCCACTCATAAACAGAATTTAAATTTGCTCACGCAGAGATTACACAGCTGTAGGAAGGCCCTTATCTCTTAATTTCTATGATGGGGAAAATATGGTGGGCCTCTCTCTAGGAGTTCCGCTAATACATCTCTGTTAGAGGCAGGGAAATGCACACATGTGGATTTTGCGAACAAGAAACAACGGGGGTGGGGTGGAGATACTGGGGGAAAGTAAAATTAAAATTGATGGCTTGAGATTTTGGGGCTACTAACTATAATTAAATCCTGTAATCAATTCCTCTTCAGAGGGAGCAGCAGGATTGGCTACTATATATTGTCAAATACATTTGACCCTTTTCTGGCTTAGTATTTTTACCTTTTTTTTTTTTGACTGAAGATTTTATTATTTCTTTGAAAGCGAGAGAGAGTGCAAATAGGGTGAGGGGCAGAGGGAGAAGCAGACTCTCTGCTGAGCAGGGAGCCTGACATGGGGCTCGATCCCAGGACTCCCGGATCACGACCTGAGCTGTAAGGCAGGTGCTTAACCAACTGAGCTACCCAAGGGCCCCTAGTATTTTCAAGTGTTTCCACTAACCTACTTTGCTACCTCAGTCACACAAGGCACAGAAATGTTAGCTGTGCAAAAACACAGTCTTAAAAGCCACACTACATTCTCATATAAATAACTGACTAGTCTTGAAATATTCCTTTTGATGTATACGTCCTTTAGCAATGGAACAATCTAAAAAGAAATCACCTTCTCTATCTTCTTTCTGGTCACATTGTAATTCCAATTTCAGTGTTTCCAAAACATATGCAAACTATCATGAAGAAACCATGAGTCAAGACGACAAATCAGTTACTATGGCCATGACTAGTGATATTGCTAGAGAAAACTCGGTTCTTTAATTTTTGGTAAAGTGATGAAAATAAAGTTAACTCTTTCACAAAAACATACTGTTCTTAAACCTGCCTTGGCATTCTAAATTTTTCTCAGATATTTAAAGAAACTGAAAAGCTACCTTTAGAACACAGTTGCTGTTCACAAGGAGATTCCCTGGCTTAATGTCTCGATGTAAAATGCCAGCTGAATGGAGATATTTCAAACCTGAAATAACAAACGGATTTAATTGCAGATATTTAATTCTTTTCACTTCACCAATGATTTGGGGAAAACCACAGTAACAGAGAATACAGGATTTAAGGTTGTTCTCCAAATAATGGCCTAATAAACATTATTAAAAGCTTTGACTTAGTCCTACCTCAAAAAACTGTACTTTTGTAAACTAAAGTATCATCAGTGGTTTGCACAATTTACAGGTAATGCCTATGATTCAAAAGATGAGTTAGGTTTAAATATAGATCAGCTTTTCAGGTGCTGGAATTAAAGCTGACCATACCAATATCCTTGAATTGCTCCTACGTGTGGGTGGCTACTGGAGCTCGGCTATTCGTACTCTCAACCTGTGATTCTGAGCCTGCTCCGGCAAATCCGAATTACCCACCAGGGAGCCCTTCCCAGGGCAGATTTTCACTGATAAGACAAAATTCAGGTTTGTCAGTAGTTATTCCCTACCACTGAGATTCAAGAGGGGTAGTTAATTACTTTAAAATATTTTTGATATCTTAAAAGACTGAGTTTTAGCACTGTTAGAAAAAGGTCACAGCTTCAAGGCTGAGTCTTTTGAATAAAATACAGCAAATCATTAATTTTTTTACAAGTCTAAAAAAAAGATCCAATATCCAATATCTTCATTCTGTTCCCTGCCACAGAGTATCAACAAATCTATGGAAGGTGAACATCCTAGTTTTAATACTTTGTGTGTGTTTTCATTCTGTTGTCAGATGCTTTTTAATCTCTACAAAGAATACCTGAATCTATGAATCCTGGTGTGGGAGCAGAGGGAGAAGAGTATTTTACTAGGTAAGAAAGCTGTTTCAGCTTTAAACAATTCTCCATTTGTAACAGCAAAATTCCAGAGGACACACCTGATGGCCAGAAGCCCCAGCAATGTCAGCTCAAACTTCCTCTCTATCAAGTCGGTGCTCTTTAATGAGCGGGTCTGGAGAATTATTTAGCTGGCTGTTTCTCAGCCTCCTGGATGCTTTGGCTTTAAGGGTCATTTTGTTTTTCTAGAGTTGGGATTCAGGTATACCAGCCAACACTTTGAACACACTTGAAGAATAAATGTCATCCATAGGGAACACAATTACTTTTCAATTGAGTCACCTGATGCCAGGCACATAGTCCTACTAAAGACTGTTTAGAGGAAACTGTGACAGACCACAAGGTTCCACAAACCATCCTGCTTATTTACCTCCCTAACCTACTTAACTGAGTAATGAATTAGGGCTTTCTCTTCCATCAGTGAAAATAAGAACCATTTGACGACCCTTAAAAGCCTCTTATTTAACATCAGTGTAGAGATTATTAAATATAATAATTGGTCAAAAGAAAAAAGTCTTTAGGGAAGAAAAAAGCCTTGGAAGGTCAGATTAAAGTTCGAATGAAAAGCAAAACATTTCACTTATACAGTGACACTACCTTTTTCTTCACAAAGAAAAGCTTACCTCGCAAAATCTGATAAAGAAAAACTTTGACATGATCTGAGCTGAGTGGTTGAGGAGAGACGATAATTTTATGTAGGTCACTCTGCATCAATTCTGTGACAACGTATCTTGAGGTTTTAAGTTAAGGAGAATTCCGAGAATTCAGCCCCCAATCCCCTCAAAGCAGGCACTAGGTCTAAAGAATAACTTCCATTCCTAAAGCCGGAAAAAGCTTAGGGAAAGAAAGCTTCTAGACAGCATGACAGAGGTAAAAATTCCAGACCTCACAAGATTAAAAAATTGCCAAAATTAAAGAATTTACCATTTAGAAGTTAGCAGAAATAAACTAAGTCTCTATAATTAGCATTATAAAAGAAAAATAAGATGAACATTTTTGAATTAAGTTTTTAATTCCAATGTAGTTAACATACAGTGTTCTATTAGTTTCAGGTGTTCAATATAGTGATTCAACAATTCCATACAGTACTCAGTGCTCATCATGATAAATGCTCTCTTAATCACCTTCCCCTATTTCACCCGTCCCCAAGCACTTTCTCTCTGGTACCTGTTTTCTATAGTTAAGAGTCTGTTTTTTTCCCTTTGTTCATTTGTATTCTTAAATTCCACGTATGAGTGAAATCATATGGTATTTGTCTTTCTCCAACGGACTTATTTTGCTTAGCATTATACCCTCTAGATCTACCCATGGTTGTTGCAAATGGCAAGATTTCATTCCTTTTTATATTCCACTGTGTATCTATGTAATACATATTCTTTATCCATTCATCTATCGATGGCCACTTGGGCTGCTTCCATAATTTGGCAATTGTAAATAATGCTTCAATAAACATAGGGGTGCATATATCCCTTTGAATTAGTGTTTTTGTATTTTGGGGGTAAATACCCAGTAGTGAGATTACTGGATCCTAAGGCAGTTTTATTATTTTTTTTTGAGTAAACTCCATACTATTTTCCACAGTGGCTACACTGGTCTGCATTCCCACCAACAGTGCACCAGGGTTCCTTTCTCTCCACATTCATGCCAACACCTGTTGTTTCTTGTGTTGTTGATTTTAGCCATTCTGATAGGTGTGAGGTGACATCTCATTGTAGTTTTGATTTGCATTTCCCTGATGACAAGATATGTTGAGAATCTTCTCATGTGTCTGTTGAACATCTGTACATCTTTGGAGAAATGTCTGTTTACATCTTCTGACCATTTATATAGTTATATATATAACTATATATATAAAAATATATATACGTGTGTGTATATATAATATTATATATATATATGATATTAACCCTTTATGGGATATGTCATTGGCAAATATCTTCTCAAAAAGGATAAACATTTTATTTTTTTAATTCAAGATTTTTTAAAAAAGATTTTATTTATTTGACAGACAGGTAGTGAGAGAGGCAATACAAGCAGGGGGAGTGGGAGAGGGAGAAGCAGGCTTCCTGCCGACACGGGCTCGATCCCAGGACCCTGGGATCATGACCTGAGCGGAAGGCTTAATGACTGAGCCACCCAGGCACCCCTATTTAATATAAGATTTTATTTATTTATTTGAGAGAGCACGAGCAAGAGAGCACAAGCAAGGAGCAGCAGAGGGAGAGGGAGAAGCAGGCTCCCAGCTGAGCAGGGAGCCCAATGCGGGGCTCCATCCCAGGACCCTGAGATCACGACCTGAACTGAATGCAGATGCTTAACCGACTGCACCCCCAGGTGCCCAAGAATAAACATGTTAAATGACAGCCAGGCCAGGAAGAATGTGAAGACCAAATAGTCTCAGGATCTATTCAGACATGTTACTGGAGCCTCCTTTGAATCCAAACGAGAGAGGGTTGGGGGTCTCACCCTAGGCCACCACGGCACCAATGGAAAGGATGACAACCTACTCATCAGCTGTGGCATTAGTTACTTTACGAAGAATAGTACTCCTAGAAATGTGTAAAATGATTAGTTCAAATCCAATTCTATCTACAATCTTAATTCTTTAATTAAACTTTTTTTTTTTTAAACATTTATGGCTCCTTTAAGTTTTAAGCCTCCTGTGCTTTGTACTTTTATACCCTCAGGGTTTTGTTCAAACAACACGTGGCAGATGATCAATGTAGATGTGGAATTCAGAACTCTTGTGAAGGTAACTCTTTTGCTATATCTAAAATAGGGCAAATTCATGACTTACCCTGTGCACAGTTAAGGACTCAGTTCAAGTTTGGGTGAATTTTATGATTTAAATTTAACCTCCCTTAAGAAAAGGGGAGAGTACCCTTCACTTCAGGAGATTCCTACCAGGTTTCAAATTCTTTTGACACCTTGTGAAAGTCAGTTTCATGTTCTGAGTTAAAACACTACAGCTTCCCTAGCCCCGCACAACTGAAAGCCGGGAAAGGCAAAACAACGACAACAAAGCAGAGCTGTTGCTGGGCTGCAGAGTTATTCTGCTTTCTTACTTAGTTCTTCAGATCCTAACTTTCTTCTTTCGGAGCGATATTACGGAATCTTTTGAACGGACAACCCACCTGACAGCCTGTAAAACACCTCTAGTATCAGTGTTGTCCCAGGGCTAGTTCTAGAACACAGACCATCTCAAGGGGCAGCTGTAGTCTTAGGGTGCTTAGCATGAACTATAAATGAACTAAGACGGTCCCAGGACTTCTGTTTTAGCATTTACATGCTCGCTGTAGGGGTAAATGCTAGGCATATAAAAATAAAGATGAGGAGGAGTCTGCTTTCAAAACTTAAATTTTTAAGTGCTGTTAGGCTTTGGATTTTACTTTTATGAGCTTTAAAGACTCTTGTAGTAAGTGGTCATTATCTGGGGAGAATGATTTAAAAACCCTTCTAATTTAACATTTTAGCAAAACCAAGTAGAAACAACTTGAGAGTAGGGAGGAGAATTAGTAACTGGTAACACCTGACACACAGTCAAAAGGTCCTCCTTGCGACATTTTCTTCAAATGGCTTCTAGAACACCCAATTAATGGCTTTTCTTTTCTCTCACTGGTTGTTCCTTCTCAATCCTCCTTTGTTGTTTCCCTTCTCCAACCACTTAATGTTGAAATGCCCCAGGATTTGGTCCTTTTACCTTTTCACACTCAACTTTCTTGGGTAATTGGATCCAATCCCTAGACTTGAAACAACACACATGCAGATGACTTCCAACTTTATATCTCTAGTTAATCTAGTTTCCTTAAGTCCAGCCTTGTTTATCAAACTGTCTACTCATCATCTCCTCTGGATGTCTAATTGACATCTCAAACTGTCCAAAACTGTCCAAATGTGTATTCTCCATCCCCCCCCCCCCAATCACTTATTCTAGTTGTAGGCTTTGTTATAGCAAACCTATTTTTCCAGCAAGCTGCTCACACCACAAGCCACAAACCTTGGAGTCATCCTAGATTTCTCTTTTTCTCTCTTACTCTACCTCCAATCCATCAGAGAATCCTGTTGGTTCTTTCAAAGATTCTTTCAAAATTTAGCCACAGAATTAGACTACTTCTTATCATGTCTACTGTTACCTCCCTTGGTCCAAGACCTTTAGATTTCTTTCTTTTATTTCTATTTTGTCTATATATTGACAGTTACTTACTATATAGAAACTGCAATTTTTAATGTCTTTATAGTCTTAGGTTACTTTTATTTTAGGTTTTATTAATCAGATTTTTTCCAAAGAATTACATTCTACCCCATAATGAAGGTTAGTGAGGAAATGAGATTTCACAAGTAGAATATCCTAAGGAGAGTTTTCGGTGACGTATTAGAATCATTCTATCAAACAATACATATCTGTTAAATTATGATATTATTACCAGGGTTAGATTTAGATTTTTTTCTTAATAGCTTAAAATTTTTTCTTACAAAAGTTGTTTAAACACATAGAAAACTTGAAAGAATTAAACAGTGAACGCCCATTTATATACACCCACCCCCTAGATTCTGCACTTAACATTTTGCTGTATTTGCTTTTATATATTTACCCATGGCTCTTCCCATTCATCAATTAATTTTATTTTTTGGGCTGCATTTCACAGGACATTTTTTTTGAATGAAAGCCAGATTATGTCACTCCTCTGCAAGTTTCCCCATTTCATTTAGAGGCAAAGACAAAGTTCTTAAAATGTCCTTAACATGACCATAAATGATCTGTCCTCCTTACTCCTCTGACCTTCTCTCCCACCATTTTTGCTATTCTCTAAACATGCTAGACACACTCTGACCTTAGGCGTTTGCTCTAGCTGCTCCCTCTACCTGGAATGGGCTTCCCCAGACACCATGGCTAACTCTTTCACCTCCTTCATGTTTTTGTTCAAATCATATCTTTTGAATGAGGCCTACCTTGACCATTCTAATACTGCATCTTGCATGCCTTATACAATAGCTACCCACTTGCCCAGCTCTACTTTTTCTTTTTTCCTTTAGTACATATCCTACATAATTTACTTATTATGTTTATTGTTTATTTGTCTCCCCAACCCTGCCCCATGAGAGCAAGGGTTTTGTCTGTTTTGTTGACAAGTCTATCCCAAATTCTCAGAAACAAATGCCCACGTACCGTTAAGTCTCCTATAAACATCTGTTGGGTGAATGAACTATATATATATATATATATTGAATACCCACTAGGTATACCAGCACTCTACTAAGTATTTTAAATATATCATCTCATCTAATTTTCATGGCAATCTTATAAGGGAGGTGGTGGTATTCCCAATTATAGATGAGGAAATTGGGCTAACAGAAGGCAAGTAACCTGTCTAAAGTTACACAGTAGTAAAATTGACTTCCTTTCTTTTTTTGAGTTATAATTTTAAAAATTGTAATAAAATATACTAAATGTTCACTGTGTTTCTTATAGAAGACTTTCAGCTAATCAATGCAGAAGCAATGCTACGTGAGTAAAAAAAATTGCCATTTTTCAACCTCTATGATATCATGGATGCAGGCACCAATTACTAATGGCTGCTAAAACCATTTGAAAGGGATGAGACTGATCAGTGTCACCTAAATCCACCACTCAGCCCTGCAACACTTAATGTGTGATAAGATATTATGTCTCTGTGAGATCCACACCACTGCCCAAAAAGTATTCATGTCTTTCAAAAAAAATCAATATAGGGGTGTCTGGGTCGCTCAGTTGGTTAAGGTGTCTGACTCTTGATTTCAGCTTGGGTCATGATCTCAGGGTTGTGAGATCGAGTCCCATGTTGAGCCCTGTGCTGGGCTCTGCGCTGGGCGTGGAACCTGCTTAAGACTCTCTCTCCCTCTGCCCCCTGCAGCCTCTTTCAAAAAAAAAAAAAAAATTAACCTTAATATAATCAATCCTCTCCTCAAACTCCAATTACCAGTTTACTAGAAATATGGGGAATAAAAGAACAAGAGACACCATGAAGAAGCAATAAGCTAAACATACAATGTGGATCATTCTTCAGGAAAAATTCTCCAACAAATAAATTACAAAAAAAGGGGGGTGCGTATGTGAGGGGTAAGGAAGGTAGGAATGTTTGGGATAAGAGAGTCTCAAGAAGTGTAATAACCAAATGCAATATGTGGACTTTGTTTAGAACCTGATTTAAACAAACCTGATTAAAAAAGAGATCTTTAAGGAAATCAGGGAATAGTAAAAAATTAGCTAATTTTATTAGGTGTGATAATGACATAATGGTTAGGTTTTTAAAGTCCTTAACAGTTAGAAAAGAAGGCATACTTAAGTATTTATAGGTAAAATAATTTGATGTTTGGGGTCTACTTTAAAATAACTCCAGCCTTCCTTTTCCAGCCCTCAATAAAAAGGGAGAGTGGAAATGAGATTGGCAAAATGATGAATAATTGTTGAATCTGGGTATTGAGTAAATGATAGTCATTACACTACTGTTTCTACTTTTCTGTATTTTTGAAAATTTCCAAAAAAGTTTTTAAAAAAACTTCCACTGTAGAAAACTAGGAAAATACAAAAAATTCAAGGAATAGAAAAACTACCCAGAATCCTACCACTCTGAATGAACCTATAACATCTTTGTGAAAATGTTGTACATGCATATATATATATGTGTGTGTGTGTGTATTTGAAATTGGGATTGTAACATATACATGGTGTTGCTGCCTGTTTTCTTAACTTAATAAAATATAAGCATTTTCTCCTGTTATTAAATATTCTAATAAAGCAGAATTTTTATGACCATTTAGTGTTCTAATGTACAAATAGAATTCATTTAACCAATCCATCATTGTTGAAAATCCAAGTTATTTCTATTTTTTTAATGTAAATAAACCTGAGATAAACATCATGTATCTCTATATACCCATATCTTTATGTGAATCTGATTACTTCCTAATACATTCCTTTAAGAGGAATTATGGTGTCAAAGTAGAACATATCACATATTCTTTTTTTTTTTTTCATTTAAAATAATTTGTTAACACTTTCCATGGTATATAGTTATTTAATATAATTTTAAGTGCTTAAAGAGTATTCCATTTTACGGACTATGTCATGACTTAAGCAACCCTATCACTGGATATTTAGGTTATTACTGTGTGACTGTAATGTAGCTCTGTGGGATGGCTTAGAGCTTTATAGTTTTGTTTCATGAAGGATCCTCAATTATGTACAGATCCTTTCTCTTGGGTTAATCCACTTCTCTGGAGAAAAGTCTTCCAAACTTCTGTCTTAAAAGGCACGGGCGAGGCTGCCAGGGTGCTGTATGAGTGGGGAAGGGGCCAAAGACACCATAGCTCAGCTCATGCTGGCTCCAGGGAATAAAGCTTTAGTCTTCTGCGGGATAGAAAAAGAAGATCTGAATCTTACTATTTCCCTCATGTATATACTTAAAAAAATTTTCCCCACTAGGAAATCTAATCATAGAGACAGGAATAAACTTCTACTTGTACTATTAAGCCTTAATCAGAAGTCCCAATATTCTTGAGTTGGTTCCAAAACCTCAAGGGACCAAAAACAGAAACATTATACATAAACAACAGCAACAACAACAGAAAAACGTTACAACTGCCATCACTGTATTAAGTGTTGTTAACTTGAGATTTTACTCAGGAAAAAAAAATTCCTAAATACAGTATGACACGCTTATCTGTATGGGATGTCAGTCATGTCTGCTGTGTCTGATAACTTTTTGTTCCTGCAAGGATTGAAAAGTTCTTGCATGGAAGTGAAGAGCATGTTATATTCTATTCTGCCTTTCGTATCTACAAAACGGGCAGCCAAGTTGTGATGCCAGAATCTTTACTGTTAGTAGTGACAGTTGGTATGCATGCAAGTAGCAGAGAGAAAACATCTTAATTTTCAAGTTATCGGGTTGAATTCATATTGCTGGCACTTGAAAAATCTTGCTTTGACTTATAAAAGGAGTAAACGACACAGAAGCCAAAAACAGAGAAAAGTATGAAATAATGTCATATGCTTTCTTCTAACAGAGACTACATTTTCAAAGAAAGGGGAAAAGGAAAACATCGTCCGGCTGGAATGGGTAAGGTTCTATAACCAGATATTTTATAAATAATTATTCATTTCAGAAAAAGATTCTTACATTTAATTTAGCATTACAAAACACATACTTCCAGATAAGGGTGTTGTTCACCCTAAATCTAATGGATTTGAACTGACATTACTAATGAACAAAAATAATAATCTCATATGGTTCAACCCTAACACAGGAGAAAAGTATATCAGGTATCAAAATAAAAAGGCATTGAAAAGGAATATAAAGCATGATTTCAAATGGTAAAGTCAATTCTTCTCCACTAAGACCACATACACATGTGTGTAATTTCTCATAAAATGTAAACCATTGGTTATTCTCCCTGCTAAACATGAATGACTAGATTACCATGTCGCTGTCCTCAGGATCTGTGAACGTGAAAAACCTTTTATTCAATTGCCTGTTATAATACTTAAGAAAGAAGAGTGCTACTTTCATACCTCTGCTTAAGATGATGATAAGCTGACTTAGAATGATACAGAGCACTGAGTGATGTAGAGAATTGTTGAATCTCTACATTGTACATCTGAAACTAATATAGCACGGTATGTTACCTACATTGGAATTAAAATAAAAAACTTATTAAAAATGAAAAAAAATTGAATGGGGGTAGGTTGATAAACTCTTAAATTAACCAGAAAGTCTAGGGCAAAACCACACAGAGCCCCTGTCCACCTTTACCATTTTGTTTATTACCTCTGTGCATAAGGGGTTCCTCTCCTCTAAAATATTTTATTATTTATTATTATTATTTTTTAAAAGATTTTATTTGTCAGAGAGAGAGACAGAGAGAGGGAGAGCACGAGCAGGGGGAGGGGCAAAGGGAGAAGCAGGCTCCACACTGAGCAACGAGCCCGATGTGGGACTTGATCTCAGGACCCTGGGATCATGACCTGAGCCGAAGGCAGATGCTTAGTCGACAGAGCCACCCAGGCGTCTCACCTCTAAAATATTTTAAACTCAAAAGACTGAAAGATTTTAAATGTGTTATTTTTATAAAGTGATTAAAACGGCGACTCTGCAGAGAATAAGTTTTATCAGGTTTTAGTTTAGCAAAGTAAATTCTTCAGGGGAAATACATTTTTCACTCCGCAAATAAAGGAGTTTTTTTTTTTCACAGAAAACAAGCCAACAAACAGGCCAACCTTTAAAAACTTGATTTCTCTGTACAATTCCTGAATTTGAAGATTTAACAATATAGCCTCAGAAATTTAGAAGCAACACACACCACTTTATGATAAGGTTTCTGCTTTGCTCCGGCAGAAATCCTCTGAAGTCTCAATCCCCAGCATAATGTCTCCCAGATGTCTCAACTAGTTGCCATGCCAACTAAAGCAGCTTAAATTAAATGAGGGCCCGAAAAAGCACCTGCATCACTCCAGGTCTGTTGCGCATTAAATAAAGCTCTCTTGACAGGGACTCAGAGGTGCCATTAACTTGAACAGCAGCTATCTGATTATTGTTTCTGAGTAATTTAATGAGGGTCTCTGAACAAGAGGGAGAACAGGGTATGCTTTCCCTTTCTAGGTCCTTCTAAATGGGACAGCCTCTCCAACAGCTGGTGTACCCACTGGGTCAATGACTTTGCTATGGCCGTTTAAGTTACCTTTGGGTAAAGAGAAAATATAGGATTAAAGTTAGGGTTTTCAGGACAGTATTAACAGATTAACCATTTCCCCCTATTAAAACTTGTCATTAAAAATATGATCATAAAAAACACTGCACGGTATGCCAACCTCAGAGCGATCTGAACAGCTCTGTTATAAAATAAATTGCTGCTGATTGCAGCAATTAGTTAAGTAGCTCCACGAAATATGGATTTCCAAATGTACTGATTTGCTTCAGAAAAACGAATGATGCAAATTAACAATTATAAATTCGGTGGGGGGGCACCTCTGATGCCTCAAGTGCCCAAGACAAACAACAGTGTTTCTGCGTTGTTTTAAAGACCTTTTTGTTGCTGATCTTGTTTATTGTTGCTAATGTTGACATTTTAGAAACTTACTATTATTATTATTATTTTTAAGGATTCTATTTATTTATTTATTTGACAGAGAGAGAGAAAGAGCACAGCAGGGGAAGCAGCAGGCAGAGGGAGAGGGAAAAGCAGGTTCCCAGGCCGAGCAGGGAGCCAGATGCGGGACTCAATCCCAGGACCCTGGGATCATGACCTGAGCTGAAGGCAGACGCTTAACCAACTGAGCCACCCAGGCGCCCCTAGAAACTTATTTTTAATGGGGTAGAAAACAGTCCTTTTGCTGCTTTCTCAAATATTATTAGTCACTGGGGGATATCACTTAATAGAAACAAACTAAGGCCAGGGAGGTTATGTGATTTACCCCAGGTCACAGTCCCAGTCTGAAAAAAGCTAGAACTACCTTTGATTTCCCAATTTCTGGTCCACTCTCTACCCCACCAACCTGTTTCCCATAGGAGCCTGCCTACTACTATTCCCATTTCTTACCCAAATATCATCGTAGTATGCAGATTATTTTGAAATAAAGAAAAGCTGAATTACTTTTTTTAAAAGATTTTATTTTTAAGTAATCTCTACACCCAACATGGAGCTTGAATGTACAACCCTGAGATCAAGAGTTGCATTCTCTGCTGACTGAGTCAGCCATGTGCCCCCAAATTACTTTTAATTATGTGCTATGAGGAGAAGAAAAGGAGAAAGGAACGTAACTTTTTGTTGAAGCTTCTATGTGCCATTTTATGTCACCTCATTTAATTCTAATAATACCTAATTTGAAACTATCCCTATTTAAGAGATGAGCACACCGAGGCTGGGAGAGCTTAAGCTCTTGACACAGAGCTTGGATTCAAACCTAGGTTGTAATGATTCTGCAGTCTGACCTTTTCCATGAAATTTTCCTTTACTTTGTTTACTATTAAGAGAGAAAATGAAATTCATGAGAATGCCATTACTTGCATTGTTGCACAAACAGTTTTCAAACAAAAATCAGAAATTCAATACTACAATACATGATGCATCTTTTAGAATCCCTCCCTTGCCACGTGTTTTCAAATGCGAAGTCGCTCTCTATTCAACAAATATTCTGAATAGGAGCATGTGCCAGACACTGTTCTAGGCACTGAAAATGCAATGGTGTCCAAGAATGTCACTACCTTTGCTGACTTTATAGTCTAACAAGGGAGATGGACAAGAAACAAGCAATTGCAATAGATACACTCATAGATCACAAAAATATCATGGCTGTTAATCTCATAAAGCCCCTTAGGCACTGCTTTGCAGTTGAATATGCCAGACTTGCCATCACGTAGCCAAAAGAAATAAGAGAAACAAAGTAGCCCAACCAAGAGATATTCTTCTAAAGAGATAAATCTCTAAATTATTAAGACTGCTAAATTCTAATAACTACAGAGACTTAGACCTTTAAAGATGTAAGAAAACCAGGGTGTCTGGCTGGCTCAGTCAGTAGAGCATGTGGCTCTTGATCTTGGGGCTGTAAGTTCGAGCCCCACACTGGATGTAGAGATTGCTTAAAAATAAAACCTTAAAAAAAAAAAAAGTGAGAAAACCATCAAGATTTCTTCAGCTCCTACTGGATTTCTAAATTAGATGCACATTCTAATTGGCAATTTACCTCTATCTGTAAAAACACTTCCATACATTTGGTTTCCTTAAAATGGTTCACCTAAAAAAATTTTTTTAAACACATGAGAAATAATAAAAATAAAAGCAATTAACACTTACGGAGTTCTTACTATGCACCAGGCACATTCTAAGCCCTTTGGATTATCTCAAAGAATTCTCACAACACAAGTCACAGGCTATTATAAAGAACTAATTGTTCTCTTTTTGAGTTTGTCTTTCCTTTTGGAAGGAACTGAATCCGAAGATGTCTGAAGTAATTGCCCAAATCCACACAAGTACTCTCTTATTCATTTCTTCTAGCACCCGAATTAGTCTTAGTTTTGTGACTAGTAGGCCATAGCCTCGAATAAGAAATAACCCCACAATTTGCTGAGGGATTATCTGTTTGCTGAAAAGTGTTTCTGAGCCTATTATATGCCATTTTTAACATAGGTCCTCTCGTTTAATCCTCATAACAACCTGGGACTACTCCCATGTAACAGACCTAGACTGGGGGTGAGGAATGTCAGGCTCACAGGTTAAATAATGATATTTCTTCTGCCAACAACAGAAAAATAAGACAAAAGTTAAAAAATTAGAGATGAGTTTTTCTACCTCACATTCTTTGCCTCTTTTTCTACATCCTGAGTATTCCACTTCAAATCCTACTCCTTTTCCCTTTCTTTAGTCAAATTATAAAGCTAAAATTGATATTAAACAAACATTTCCTCATACCTATGAATCATATATGCTTACTTGAAATACCTTCTTGAATAGCTTCATGTTCCCTATTTTCTTTAAATAGATGAGAACTTAAAAAATTAGCAAATGTGTGTATATATTAGCCTATTATTCATAAATATATGAATATAAAAATAATAGGGACTCCCAGCTAACATATTGTGTGTGGTGGGGCAGAGGGTTGGGCTAGCAGCCCTTGACAAAAAAATGGGAAGAAAAAAAAAGGTCTTCACTAGAGATTGGTGGAAATACAGGACAGGCCTTTGGTGGGATGTCTAAATTGAGAATATAAGTTTGGGAATCATGAGCTATGGTAAGAAATAATCCATACTTTCTACTAAATGAAGTCTGCCATAGACAGATTTTTTATTGTTTTGCTTTTAGTCGCAATCTTCCTTGTCTTTGCACAAAGCTTTTCCTTTTTTATTAAAAAAATCTTTTTCATCTTTCCCTTTTTCATTAAAAAACCTGAATATTGAAATTATGGAAGCATATCACCATTAGTGAGTTATAAATTTGACCTTAACATCATGACATTCTTTAGAATAATGCACATCAGTGTCATTGGCAGAATTTTTAGTGCACAGTGCCCAAATATCGTATGCAGGATGCCCTGCTAGACTTCCACAAAAGTTGCTGAGGACGAAAATGTGTTCATGAAGGACAGAGACTGAAGCGAGAAAAAAGCAAAAATAAGGAATTGACTAAGGAACACAGAAATGAGGTGGGGATTTATTAGCGATACCAGAAAGGCAGAGAAAAGAGAAGTATTTAAGATTAAAACTGGTTTTGCACAATTCTCTTTGATGCAAAAATGATTATGAACAAGAAGACTAGGAAACTCTCTAGAGCCTGGCAGCCCACCATACCCTCAATGGTAAGCCTTCCCTGACCCCTTGCTTCAATGAAAACAAATCTGTACTATGATCAATATTTGCTTAACTCACCTCTACCATGCTGCATCTATTTTAGGAAGTAACGTAAGAACGCATGATAATCAGCCTCATGCCAGAAAACCTGACTACTCTGTCAAAGGTAATTCTGCAGAAAAAGCTACACAATCCCCACAGAAACAAATGCTGACACCAGATTCTGACCTTCAATTATGAGTGAGATGAGTGACTCCTTTTCTGTTTTTAGGAAGTCATGATTATTCAAAGCCGTCTCAGCGGCTGCAGGGCTGGTGCCAGCAGCAGCTTTGTGTAGCCACCAGCATTAGCATCCATAAATACTGACTGGGCACCAAGTGGGTGTAGAGAGCATGCTAACTCAACGACAAAACAGGGAAAAAAGACAGATGAAGGCAAGGCAACATTCAAGAGGTTAGAAAAGACCGAGACTGATATGTAAAAATCAAGCAGAGAAAACAAGGAAGCAAAAAGATTTTATATCATACTATACGCGGCCACAGAAGCTTGACTAGAGAAGAAAAATATTTACTGGGAAAAAAAAGTGCTGATATTTGCGGAGACTTTTCTATAGATTAAGCATCCAGCTGTCAATCTATTTAGCCTCATGTACTGCTAATTACTCTAAGAAATAAGTACGCTACTGGTTTGGTTATACAAACAAGTCAAGAGGTGTAGAGAGGTAAAGGAACCAACCAAAGGTCCTAGCTAGTACGCAGCAGAGTGTATACGAGATCCTGGCCTTTGTTCTTCACTTGTGCTCTGTCTTTCAAAAGATAGAGTAAACTTCGGGGAAAACGGCAAAGGAAATAATTCCACTTCAGAAGAGAAGACCAAGAAGCTGGTTTTAAATATGAGGAGTTAAATGAATTTAGGCAGTGGGAGGCAGTGTGGTGTAGGCTTTGGAATGAAAGGCCAGGTTAAAATCCCAACTGCTACTTACTAGCTTGATTACATTGGGCAAGTTAAACAAGTTCTCTGAGTTTGTTTCTGCATTTATAAAATAGGCACAATGATATCTACCACACAGGGTTATTGCCAGGGTTAGATGTCGTGTGTGAATCACATATAAATGCCTGGCACATAGGGAACAAGGATTACTTGGTGGCCACTATCATCACCATTGTGATGGGAGGAAGGAAGGGTACTGAATTTATTAAATATCAATAAGCCAGGCACTGTGCCAAATGTACTACATACACTAATTCACCTATTCCTTGCAACGTCCTTCAAAGAAAAATGTCTTCATTTATCACAGAGAAAACTGAGGCTCAAGGAAGAGTAACAAGTAACTTTTTGAAGGTCAAAAAGCTAATGGGAGGACGGGAAATAAGGATATGAACTCAGCAATGCCCAATATCAAAGTCTATACCTTTGCCAAAATGTATAACCGTGTTCTTATTTTTCCCAACATTTCCCCCTCCCTGAAGAAAAAGCCAAAAGAATGCAAGTACAAAAAAAAAAACACAAAATAAGCAACCAGTTTAAAAAGATCCTTTAAGTTACTGATCATAAAAGAAAGATTAAGGCAACCTCTAAAGGCTATCATTGCTAAAGAAGAAAATTTTATTCACTTATTAAATGGGGTCTTGTGGATTTTTCTGGCACCAAACAGTTTTTGAGAGAGACGTAGGGTTGGTTCTGGACAGATTGGAAACTCAAGGGAGCAATTATTAAAGTGCTAATCTCTGTGGGACTTTTGAGAACCCCCACACAGGGACCCTGGTTCTGGTAAAGGGCTTCTAGTAACCTAATGGGTTTCCCTGTCTTGAGCTCAGGGTGGTAGGAATTAGTAACTGATTCGTATTCCACATATCCAAAACAATGAAAACAAACACATGCAAAACAAAACGGCTCAGCTCAGGCATAACATACTGCCTTTGGAAAAAAGCCACTTCAACCTAATCTGATTTTCTACCATCTGGTTCTCCTGCCACCTTTAAGTGACTTATCAGTAAGAGGAAAAGACTATCAATTAAACATATAATTATTAAACCCACTGCCAGCTGCACAAATCGGTGCTCTTACTATTTAATAATGACGTTCATATAGTATATGCAGAGAGCAAACTGATATACTAAGTAGTACATAAGTAAATTGTGTCTAGCTAACATACAGATTTGTGCTAGTGTGCTCTGAGAAGTTCCCTGAAATACTGCTCTCAAATAAATTGAGTTGGTAGCAGGAGACTCAGCTGGTCTATGAAGTGGCTAAAAGCCCCACTGCTTCCCCACATCCTCCAATTAAGGCAGGTTTGATATATTTAGTGGCTTCTGAAACCTCTGGGTCTCCATGTAACACACGCCTCCTACTATCTACCAACCTTAAAAAATAGAAATTAAGTCAGAACAGTGGGATACACAAAAAAGATCAAATAAATGGTCCTATGAGTCTTCCTAAATTTTCACACCTGAATTGAATATGGCAAGAGGCTAATAATCAGAAGGTTAACCAGAAGGTTAAGTAGTTCAGGAGAATGATAATGGGTTATGAGGCTTTTCAACAGCTCAAATTAGGTGTGGCTTTGTTGTTATCCAATAATAGTTGGGAGGCCTGACAGCATTTCATTTCCACAGCTGGGAAGTTTTAGAGGCATATTTATTTTTTAATGGAGAGGTGGAAAGACTAGATTCAAGCTTTCCTTTATTATTATTATTTTTTTTTGCTTCACCTGGAACACAGGTGTTTCAAAGAGCTGGTGTGAATACGTTGCTCTATCAATAGCGATTCTCTTCAAAGCGGAGGGAAAAAAAATTACAACTGTCAGTTGGAACTTTAAACAGTTCTTTAAAACCACCTTAGGATTTGCAAATACACTAAAGCCTGGGTAATCCGTATGCAGGAAGGAAGGGACACTACTAGGAGATGTAACCATGGGGCATACGAAAGGGAATGGTTCTTGGGACAGTGGGCTGAAGGAGGAAATTATGTCCTATCTTTCTATTTGATAGGAAAGGTTTGGGACAGTTACTGGAGAAGGCACCAAGAAACACATTAATGTGGATTCAGTCTGGATGGAAGTCTTGGAGGTGCCAGTGAGTTGTACGTGGAATACATTTTTTTTTTAAAGATTTTATTTATTTATTCGAGAGATAGAGACAGCCAGCAAGAGAGGGAACACAAGCAGGGGGAGTGGGAGAGGAAGAAGCAGGCTCACAGCAGAAGAGCCTGACGTGGGGCTCGATCCCATAACGCCGGGATCACGCCCTGAGCCTAAGGCAGACGCTTAACCGCTGTGCCACCCAGGCGTCCCTGGAATACATTTTTCTGGGAAGAGGAGACCAGGTAAGTAAACATGAGGTACTGAGATTAACAATCCACTCCTCATTAACAGTTCACAGCTTATTTAAAAAATAAAAATTCTTTCTAAAAACAGGCTATGTTTGTTAATGATAGGCCATTATGAACATCCATTTGTTTGTGACAAATACTTGCTAATGCCGTCTGTTGGTAGTTGGTAGTCACCTTGACATTTTGTTTGCATCAGAAAATTCATAGGAATTCCTAATGTCTTTCAGCTTCACTAAGTTCTATCTCCTCTATAAGGCCTACCCCTACTACTTTTATAGCACTTATTAAGTGCCAGACACTGTTCTAACTCAGTCTGTCAATCTATACCAATTTAATCCTCCAAATAACTTCAAGAGGTAGGTGCCATTATTATTCTCATTTCATTAACCAGGAAATTGAGGCACAGAGAGGTTACAGGTAGTAAGAGCACAGAGTCCCACGGGTAGTAAGAAGCAAAGCTGGAATTCAAATCTAGGTAGTCTGGCTCCAGACTCCATGCTCTTTGCCACTACAATAGATTTTCTATTACGTCAAGCTAGAAGAATGCTGACTAGGTAGGCCCTGAACTAATCATAAGGATTTTGAAATAAACAGAGGATGAGGACCCCTGCTCCTATTTCACGATGAGATAGTAAGTCATTAAACTCAAGACTGCTACTGTCGGGCAGCAGAACTAAGGGATGATGAGTATGTCAGGCAGAAGGATGGAGAAGGGGACTGGTTTTAGAGTGCTCTAATATCAAGAATATCAATTTAGGGGGCGTCTGGGTGGCACAGCGGTTAAGCGTCTGCCTTCGGCTCAGGGCGTGATCCCGGCGTTATGGGATCGAGCCCCACATCAGGCTCTTCCGCTGTGAGCCTGCTTCTTCCTCTCCCACTCCCCCTGCTTGTGTTCCCTCTCTCGCTGGCTGTCTCTAATAAAAAAAAAAAAAAAATTAAAAAAAAAAAAAAAAAAGAATATCAATTTAGGCTCTAGTATCCAGTATTGAGGGAGCCATCAAAGCTTTGTAGGGGGAAGAAATGGAGAACTCACTAGTGAGTTTCCAAATATATCAAGAATATGGGGTGAAGGTCAATATTCCACATTCCCATATTCAGACCTGCCAAACAGTCTCTGACTTAGATCATTCCCACCTCTCAGACAAAAGAGAAAGAATAAAACCGATTCATTACACAGCTTTTACTATCAATACATACTGGGGGAATTTATAAGCTTAGGAATAAATGTTTACTAATGATAAGGTGTTGTGCAAATATGTCATAAAAAAGCACTGCTAAACGAACACTTTAATAATAGAGAGCTAATCATCCTGGACAGCTCAAATTGCATATAAATGTGAAAATCTGTGATATGTTCTTATGTAAAAGACTAACTATCAGGTTCAAAAACTCTCACCTTCAACTACAGTGGCCTGACCTGCCTGCTCAAGCGAGATGAAGTCTGAGAAAACATTTAATGTTTTATGTGCAATGAGCAACTGATTTTGTATGAAAAATTGTTAACGACATGTTAAAAGCTCTCAGCAAAATAAGGGTATTTAACTGGTTTAGCTGGACTGGAAGAAGAAAATGGAGAATTTGTTGTATCAAATTATTTCCTACAGAATGAATATGAACAGAGAGCTTTGAAAACACAATTTTAATCCCTAAACAGTCTTTACTGACTTCAGATAATGAAAATTGGATCATTCTTTCTTCCATTGCATATTGGACAAAAACCAACACTAAGCCAGACCAAAAAGAAATCTTGCAGTATTAAATATTTATCAAGTAGGTGTCATATTGGTCAAGGTTCTACAATCCCCCCCCCCTTTTTTAAGAGTCTTCATCTTTGTGTGATACATGTTGGAACAAATATGAGTCAGGTGATTTTTTTCAAAAGGACACACTGAATTTGTGGTTTAATAAATTTTAATATGCAGATTGTCATGTCTGGCTCCTCCGGCCATGAATTCTTTTATGAAAAGTCCAAGAATGACAGTGAAAACATGCTTAAACCCACATTAAGCATTAATCCTGAAATCTTGCCATTCCTATTTGAAAGAAGAAAATCTCACAACCATAAATATGTGAGACTTTTAATAGACTCACATTTTTCCCCCCAAAATCAGGTCTATAGAGGAGGGAAATTTCAACCTACATCTCAGATATGTAACTGCCTCTGAAATAAAAATGAGGGCATTAAATAGCACGGATAATGAAAATCTGGTTTATGGATATTCTTGATTTCAAACAATGCTTCTCATGTGATAGAAAAACAGCAATGCATCACAGAGAGAATTGCTTTCTCTTGTAACAAATGGCCAGCCCTAAATCTCATCATCTTCTTTGCAACAAAAAGCATGGGCGCCTTTGCAACCAGAAAAAAAAAAATCAGTGTGTGCTTCAATTAGAATCACTGACCTTTTCTGAAGCATGCCTGTGCTTTTCTATAGAAATCAATGGAATAAAAGGTCACGTTGTTAAAATGTTTGAATACAACAATCTCTTTCCCAGGCAATGGCAAATTCTTATTTTTAAGGTAATTAATCTGTTGTATATAGAATGTCAAAAATTTAAAAATTAAAACTACCTTTAATTTGCAATTTAAAAATAATTTAAAAAATCAATTCTATCACCAGAAAAAAAGGGAAAATCACTGGAAAGATATGTACTACATACTTCATTCTACATGAATGTAGAATGACTTTCTGTTAGTCCAGAAAGTTCTGTTGGCTGAGTCCTTGTCACTAAGGCCAAAAACACCATGCAATAAAACAGAAAGAACATCCTAGAGAAAAAGAGGTTACTTCAAACCTCAGCTCTCTTTCCACCTCAGCTCTCTTCTTTCCAAAGTGTCCAGAAGGCAAAGGCAAGTTCTATGTGTGTCAAATGGAGATGGTAGAGCTTGGTGATTACTAATTTCCCACCATCATAACCCTCCAAAGCAAATGCACATACACAAAAAAAGAGAAACTAAGAGCCAAGAAACAGACGCCAAAAGAAATGATTGGAATAGTCACTATTTTTTCTGAATATTAAAAAAGATACTTGAAAGAAGAGCCTTCACCTAGATTAGAAACGTTTTACTTCTCCAGTTTTTTTAATTCATGAAGAGAAAGGGCAAATTCTTCAATAACCTCTTAATCCATTCAGAGGATAAATGCATGTATCAGTCATATAAAATGCTTCTTACTGCCATTACAACAAATCTTAATACTTTCTCTAAGGACAATGAGCCTTCAAATTAGACCCACCAATCTTTCTTAACGGGTCTAAAAAACTTACTTCTGTGTCCAGACAATCTGGTTTCACATATCCTTCTGCCCAACAGAATCTGATAGCAATTTACTCCAGTCTGATCTATATTGTAAAGCTGCAAGAATGATGTCATTAAAACCCCGAGAGCAGATTGCTATCAGTGGTATAAACAACCGCAAACAGTATTCTGAAGGAAAGACAAGCCTCTCAGTATGACAAGCTACGGATGCTCCCCTTACCTACACAGTGACACCCATCACCAGTGAAATTCATTTTTGGTTAAGGATTTTATTCATTTTTGGTTAAGGATTTTAAAAGACAAAGTTATTAAAAGGAACCAGTTATGAAGGAGCATGGAGGATTCAAAATATACAGAGAACAAAAATCTATAAGAATCTAGGAGAGGTATATCAGAGAAGTCTGAGTACTTTTTACGGCAGTAAGAAGAGATGAAATAAAATAGTGATCCATTTAAACGGGTCTGTCTCTGTCGAGATAGAAGGTTTGCTATATGTCAATTATATCTTTAAAAAGATGTAAGAAAGAGATATAAGATCTGCCTTTTTCATTTGTTCAGAGTGCCCACTTTCTAACATTTATGTAATAAATGATCTAATATACTCTTAGATGTGCCACCTATTAGCACGGTTCCACATCACTTAATTAGCATAGCTGTGCAGAAAGTTACATGGACCCACGAACACGAAATCAGATACTGCCTAAAACTTTGTGGGAAAATGAAAATACAACTGGAAATACTGAAAATATAATTTATCCTAATAGATCACTGATCTTGTATGGCTTCTGCAAGGAAGCACTGGAGAAAATATTTTATTCTATGAAAACTTTAAGTACTAGATAAGTCTTCCAAACTCTTTTTTGAGAAGGAGAGAAGGGCAGAGCAGTTTTTTCTGCTTAAGAAAATTTGGTTACTATCTCTACTGTTAAACTGATTACTCTAGTATTATAATTATTTGAAAATCATCCATCATCCCCAATTGAACCATGAACCCCTTAAGGATAACAACGATGGCCATTATACTTCATACTACCTGCTAGTACCTCTGTCCTGAGGGTAAAGTTCTAAAGTTAGGCATAAAATGAACACTGAGTATCACAAAAAGTCATCTGGGAAGATACCATGTTGGAGACAAATACGTCAAATTCGCGTTAAATTCAACAGCACTGTGTTCTCTGGCATTGAAGCAGAGTGCCGTTTTCTTTGACTGATCCCCATAGGAAACAGCTGGCTCTTGTGAAGGCGTTATACTATATAAAACTACCTCTCTCAACAGCATCATACTCAGTTTGGTGAAATTCTCTCGCTAGGGAAGCCTATGAGAGCTGAAATTACCTAAGGGAATAGCACATTCTTGATTCCTAGCTCACGCTCACTCTGGAAAATCAGCTAAATGAATAGAATTGGACATAAAGCAATTATCTCTTTTAATCATGTTTAAAAAAGTCAAAGAACGAGTGAAGCAGAGATTCTGGGTGATTAGCTCAAGGCTCCAAGTCAAAGACACACATAGCCTTAAACTTCTGATACTTCATTTTAAATCTTTCCCACTGTTGTGTCAGAATGAAAATAAAGTTGGAACTTTTGGAACTTCTTGCCTAAAACAGAATATATTCTAACTTTCTTAAAGCTTAAACAGCAGATGAATTACATCTTCAAGCTTTTAAAGATAGGTAGATCAATTACAGTTAATTTGGTCATCAAGAGGCATTTATGATGAATACACGAAGAGCATCGACAGGATTCTGAGGAGCAGTCTCCATGTAAAGAGCTAACGAGTGGAGACGGAGTAAGCTGCTTCCAACTCCCCTCCTTTTTTCCAGGCTATGGTTGGTCCCACTGCTAATGCTCAAAGACCTCTCCTTTAAAGAAAAAAAAAAAAAAGAAAGAAAGAAAAACAACACACACACACAGCAGAAACTAATTCCATAGTCTCTTACGCTTGTCTTTTCTAGCAGCCTTTACAACAATCCAGATCTTAGCTAGACGACACAAACAGCTGGTTCTACTTTTGCTATTTGAAGTCCCTTAGGTGTTCACTGGTAACTTCAACATTTATGCTGATAATTATTCTGGCAGCTTTAGCCTTGTGGATCCCACCCCTGATGGCACATACAGATCACTGGGGAGAACTTTTCAAAAAGACTTATTGATACCTAGGACCAAACTCAAACCAATGAAATCAGAATGTAGGGTTTGAGCATCTGTATTTCTTTAAAAAGCTCCTTAGGTGATTTTAATGTGCAACCAGGGTACAGACTCTCTATCCCTCAATTTCTCAGCTGTCTGAACTCTAAGGACTTTTGTTATTATTCTACGTGATCTGCCTTAAACCATGGCTCTACTTTCTATCTCGAAATGATGTGTTCTAACTACAAATTCCTTTCTTTGAACACAATCTCTGTACTCTAACCACGACTACTACTCCTGCTAAACTTGCTGCTTGCTATCACCCCAACATTTATCTTTGGATCTTGCCTCTCCTTTCTCAGAGTACACCAAGTCCTCTTCTGATGTTAACTGCTTCTCTATCAATGTGGTCAGCCATTCTGTGATGGTCTAGGGAGCCCCCTCCCCAATTTTTTCATTTCCTTGTCCTGCCTCTGTGAATACCCAGCCAGCCATCAACATCAAAGCCCAGGCTGTTGAGTACATGGCTAAAGAGGTCCCAATCAATTGCCACGAATCCTTCTGCTCAACTTTCTTGGTCTGCAAAACAGTAGCTGCCTCTAAGCCCTAACAGCTGGGTCTTTTTAAGGGCTTTTCTTTTTTTAATTGTGGTAAAATATACATAATGTGGTGTCCCTCTCCATCAGATGCGGGCCCCCAAATGTGGGACAATGATCGGTTGGAAGCCGGTGGCGCGGGCAATGAAAAGATTCACCCAAGGCACAACAAGGGAGATAGACGTTTATTGAATACACTGCAAGGTAGTGGCAGGGCAGGACAGCAAACAAGAGACTGTCTGCAAAGAGGCAGTGAGTGGGGGCTCTATTTAAAGTGGGAAGGTGAGGAGGTATGGGGACGCATGGAATTTTCCCTTTTTTGGTAATTGTGCCTGGTTGTAAGTAGCCCACTGGTCAGTTAGGGCCAGTGGATATTTTGAGGTGGGTTGCCTGATGGGCCTGTCTGTATTCAGCCAGGTGGTCGCTGTGGGCCCTTTGACCTTGATCAAATTTCCATTGCTCAAGCCTGTTGTTTAAAAGTGGCCTCTACACATAACATAGAATTTACCATTTTAACCATTTTTACATGTACGTTTAGTGGCATTATGTACATTCACAATGTGCAACTATCACCACTAATTCTAGAACTTTCTCATCAGCCCAAACAGAAACTCTTTGTTAAGTTTATAAAGGACACTTCTGATTCTGTCATTCCTCATCACAAAAATCTTTCATTGTGCCTTCACATGCCTACTGAATAAAGATGAATTTTCTTAGTTTAACATTCAAGGCCTTCCATGATTTGCCCCAAGTAGCTTAATTTCTCATTATCCATGCATGCTGAACTCTAGCCAACTGGATGATCTGCCATTCCCTAAAAGATGCTCCTGATATTTGGTCTCTCCATCTGGAATATCCATCCTCTTCAAGGCTACCTGTCCAAATCCTCCTCATCTTTCAACACTCAGATGAAATGTCATTTTCTTCACCAAGTCTTACTGTTTTTTTTCTGCCTGAAGCAATCTCTCCTTCTTTTAAAGTTCCACACCACCTGCCCACATTCTTTTGGCACTTCCTACCATACATATATGACGGTTACTTCTTTACATCTTATCTCACTCCACAGACTATTTTTTTTTTTTTTTTAATTTTTAAAGAAAAGCACGAAGAGGCAGCAGGGAGTTAAGAGCACTCCTGGCCCACTGGACCAGTCAACATGGGTTCAAATCCCAGCTCTGTCATTTCCAAATGAACTTGGATGAGTTATTTACCTCTCTGAGATAATAGTTTTTTCATCTGTAGAATGGAGATAAGAGGTATTCAGAACAGTGCCTGGTACATTAAACGGAAAAAAACAAAAAACAAATGAACAATTTGTTTTTGTACCTTCCACAGAGATTAGTATAATGTTATGTACAAAGTAGTGCTAAATGTTTGGCTGAATGAATAAATAAGGCAGACTAGATACTGACTAAGTGGCAATTAAAGTCAGGAATTCAGCTTGATTGTTCTGCTAACTTTTCCATTGTCTTGCCTTTCTCTCTGTTTCTGCCTTAGGCTTCAGGGGTAAGGAGCCAGAATTGGTAGACAGTGGGTAAGCAATAGTTTTTGTTTTTGTTTCAAATCATCAAATGCTTTTCAAGTAATCCAGCTTGGACACTAAAATGGGAATGAGTGAAAATTAGACCCCAATGCTTTCACAATATGCTGATTCTTTTATATTGCTATGATTCCCAACCTGTAATTATTATTTATAGGACTGTATCTCCCACTAGATTACAAACCTGGAGGGCAGAGACTATCTTATACATTCATTTAGCAAACATTTACGTAGCACCTACTATATGTTAGGCACTGTTCTAAGAGCTGGGAATACAACAGTGAGCAAAAGAAAAAGAATTTCCTGATCTAGGCACATAGTTGACGCTTATGTTTTCAGAATAAATGAAGAGGAAATTCTAACAATAAGGGAATCTTCAAAGCTCCTAGGATGTAGATTTATGGTCCTTGCTGGCACTGTCTGATAGAGAGTAAGAGTGCACTTACATATGTATATGCATATTTCATTTTGTTTGTTCTTAGCAATTCACGGACTCCTAAGATTCCCTGAGGGTTATAGAGCTCTTTCTTTCTTTCTTTCTTTCTTTCCCTTTCTTTCTTTCTTTCTTTCTTTCTTTCTTTCTTTCTTTCTTTCTTTCTTTCTTTCTTTCTTGTAAGATTTCATTTATTCATTTGTTGGGAGGCGGGGGAGGGAGAGGGAGGGAGAGGGAGAGAGAGAGAGAGAGAGAGGCAGGCAGAGGGAGAAGCAGGCTCCCCACTGAGTGGAACTCGATCCCAGAACCCTGGGATCATGACTCGAGCTAAAGGCAGATGTTTAACTGACTGAGCCACACAGGCATCCGTACAGAGCTGTTTCAGAGCACCAAGGAATCACGTATTGTGTATTCTTTAAATTACAAAATGTTGCTATAAAATATACTATACAAATACTATCTGAGGAGCCCAAAACTACATTACTGCTCACCAAGGACTCTAACTGGTCAAAATGGGGATGGAAGTTCCCTTGCTGCCTTTATGACAAGAGATTCCCGTTTAAACAATGCCTGCACAAGCCAAACCTATCATCCAAATAGGGACACTTCTAAAAGTAAAAGTAGGAACGTATTAATAATTATACAGGACATTACGTAAAATCCAGGAGTCCTGACAAACCGGGACACACAGTCATCCATTAGACTTCTCACTTCCACTGGTTTTAGGCTGTAATTGCTTCTAGTACAGAAAATCCGTACTACCCACATTCTTCTCCATAAAACACTAAGATCATGTTTCATTATGTTTCAAATTAAAAGTAAACTTTTCCTAAGGCAGGCCAAATTTTTATTTTCAATCCAGCAGGCATCCAGTACTTTCTGGGAAAAGGCATGTTTATGTACAGAATTCAGAATCCTGACTAAAGCATGATAAATAATGATTTTCAATCAAATAATTACAACTGGTTTCTCTAGGGTTAAATCTCAGTAGGCTCAAAGTAACTACGTGCCAAAGTATTTTCATATAGTTTTTCAAGCAGAAACTAAAAGTGCAAAATGAATAATGTAATCCTTTAACAGCTAAAAGTTCAGTTAAAAAATAATTTTTCTTAATTTATTAAGGAATATATTTTCCAGGTTGATACATTAGATTTTAAAAATATGAAAAGAGAAAAGCTACAAGATACAGAGAACAGGGTAGAATTTATTGCTCCTTTCATACTGGACTCCTACTAAATCTGTTGCACCCTGTAGGTAGATTTGTAAACAGGTATAATCTAGATATTGTCTTTTTAAAAGTTGCTTAAGGAGCTATCTAAAGATTCACGGTCTTTGAAAACTCAAGCCACCGATGGTGGGCACCGATGCAATCATTTTATCTCAGGGAAAAATGTATGATTAACTGCACGATACTATATGCTTATACTCTTATTGTACATCTGATTACATCAAAACGTTCATAGACCTCAGATTTTCTAAAATGATATTAACTATTAAATCAGTGTAAAGGGATCTTAAAATGTTTCTGTACTAACAGTTACATATGCAATATAACAGCACAATTTTTCAATCTTAGAAAAAACTGCAATGATGTGGTACTGTATGTATAATGGAAGGTTACTTAAGATTCTTTCTTTCCTTTAACTAATTAAATAATATGATAAATATATATTTTTGACTCTGTGAACTGATTCCTTTATCAACTAACTAAATATTAGAACATCCATTAGATCCAATAGCAACATGCTTAGAACTTACCTAAAATGACAGAGCCTCAAACAGACCTCAAAAGTTTCTTCAAAGCACAATTCCATGATCATACATTTAAAACTCAAAATATTATCCATTCTAAAATCTGCAAAGACACAACAATCCTCCAATTTAAAAAAAAAAAAAAAGCCACTGTCTAAAACCATGTGTAACATGTATGCCATGTTTTTGAGATACTACAGAGGGAGCTGCTGACGCAGATGAATAATACATTAAATTGAAATCAAGTACTAACTTGAAATATTATTAATCTTTAATATTTTTGTGTTTTGGTAGTAAGTTTTCTTATTTTATAGCAGGAAATGGAAATTTTTTTTTGCTTTGGCTACAACAGATTTATTTGTATTAAAAAGTACAGGACACAGAAAACTTCCTATTTAGGATATTAAAAGAATCACCAAAGGCAGAGCTTATATGTAACTAAGGCATTTCTTATTTTTCCATTTAATAGCTGTCCTAAAACACAAATTTCTAGTATCCTGTTCTCCAAGCTAAATCATGACTTCCTACAAAAAGTCTTTATAGTCCTGGGGCAGCCACAGGAACAATTTCTTTTTATGTTTGAAGGATTCAGTGTTTTCCAAATAGCACCACTAGTGGAAAACACCTTTTTACTGTGCATGATTCTATATATAGTTAAAAATTATACAAGAGAAAACAAGAATAATTGAGGTTTAGGTTTGAAAGACTCTTCTGTAGCAAACTAATTACAACAGGTGTCAATTTTTTAACCCGAAGGTAAAAAACTTAAATAAAAAAGGAAAGGATTTAAGTAAATGGTGTACCAGATGGTTCCATAAATATTTTATGGCAAAGACTTTTAATTAAACATTCATGATCAGTTTTGGGGAGAGGAATTTCACAGAAACGTTATGCTAACTAATGAAATGGGCTGAAATCAGCCACCACAGGTACTATACTATCTATGCCACTCACGGTTTTAAACCATAACTATACTAACTTTCCCTCTGCTCTGCAAGTATTTGAAATAATAATCAATCAAGGCTCTCCCAGATTCCAGTTCTGGTCACTAACAATAAGTGATCGAGAAGTCCTAGCTTATAGAAGCACACAAAGTTTTTAAAGGGATGACAAACCCAAGTATACAAAATTAATGCCTGATATAAACAATTCATGCTTGAGCTATAAGACAGAAAATATTATAAATTAGCTAAGTATTCAGTGAAGAGAATCTAAATATATCTTGCAGTTATTAAATATACCCATATTCACCAATTAATTATCTTACTTGAAAACATTCTTTCCTCACAGATGGCCTAGGTGCAATAAAGGGTTAACTCAGGAGCTCTAGGCTACCCAAACCCTACACATTCCAAAAGTCTTTAGGACTGGCTCAGGATCAATGCCTGGGAAATAACCTTTGAACCCTTGCAATGTCCTGCCTCAGGAGACAGTCTTAGTATACCTGGGTCTTTGGTCACATCCTACAGTTTATGCTAACAGTATGATTTATGGTGACACCTGTTTTTGTTTGCCTGGGGCCTTGGGCCAGCTGTATTAGTTTAACCCCTGGGTGGGAAAAGAGGAGAGCTGGAAACTGAGTACCTAAGGTCAGCCCTGTGGGTGCTCTATGCTTACCTGACTGACCTCCAATAAAAACCCTGGACACTAGGGCTCAAGTGAGCCTCCCTGGTTGACAACATTCATCTGTGTTGTCATACATTGTTGCTGGGAAAATTAAGCAAGATCTGTGCAATTCTATGGGAGGCCAAGTGGAACTTTGTACCAGGTTTCTCCTGGACTCTGCCTTATGCACCGTTTTTCTTTGCTGATTCAATCTGTATCATTTTGCTGTAATAAACTGTAGCCATGGTAGAACACCTTTCCTGGATCCTGTGAGTTCTTTCAGCAAATCATGGAACCTGAGGGTAATCTTGGGGACCCCTGGCACAACCTATAATAAAATAAAATTCTTATTTAATAAAGACTTCTTCTAATTTCAAGGTTTGTTGTCAGCAACGTCATTTCCAAACAGGTAGAAATAGCATTACACATTCATAGGAATGCCTTCTAATATGTAGGTTTGTTTCCAGTCAACTAAAAGGATAAAGGTGACTCCTGGCCAGGTGTAGGAAGTTACTTCTGATGAATGATACAAGTATGTCCCCACTCCCACGACTTCCCTTCTTCAGTGAGAACCTGGGTAATTTTCAGGAAGTCTATGAAATGGAATCATCAATGCTTTCTCCTCGGTTGTTACTTTTGATCTATAGTTGAGGAGAAAAGAACTTTCTCAATTTTTCTATCCTTAGGGTAATTCTGTGCTTTTTAAAAAAGCATATGTCAAGAACCATCTGACCAGGCCCAAGATCACAGGTAACAAAGACTCTCTTGCCAGCCAGAAGCTGGTCAAGACCCAGTCCTTTCTCTGGAAAGGGCAAGGTTGGAGCACCCCAAGTCCACTGAGTTAAGCCTTTATTAGTTCCATAAAAGATTCGTGGGTTAAAATATCACTGAGGATTACAGCATTCAAGAGCTTTAGGTTTATCAGATCACAACATCCCAGCAGTGTTGATCAGTGACAATTCTATCACCTTATAACGTTTCCCAATTCCCCAGTCAGCTTAGCCATTCTCCTTCTCTCAGGGAAGCTCTTAATTGTTCCCAGTTACTAAAGAAATTATCAAAGATAATTTTCTAGTATAGAATTACCTACCACCTGTGTAAGAATGAGATTTTTATCTCACTGCTAAGTCTGAAAAACTATCTTGCTTTCATATTGGTTTCCATTCCAAGTCATAGGCCTAGTGTTAATAAAAAGCCTAGAGTGAATAAACTATACTGTCACGAGCTCATGAATTCAATGATTTAGGACTCCTTATCTTAAAGTTTGACCCCGTTAAATGCAGAATGGTCAATGGTGATGCTTTGCCTAGGGCTAACCTATGTCCCAATTTTTTTACTTTCATGCACAGTTCCAGGAGCTAATACTAGGCATTATTTTACAGTTTATTATTATCCATGATACCTAACACACTATTTTTACATATTAACAGTAGTAATATAATGTTAAAGCTTCTATCCTGAGAGAATCATGTAGGAGTTGAAATAAAGACCACAGAGTCAGGCCGTCTGGAAATGAACCTCAGTCTCAATACTTACTAGCTCTGTGATCTTGGTCAAGTTTTTATTATCTTTTGTGCCTCAATTTACTCTTCTGTAAAATGGGAACAATCAATCACACTATATTTCCCAGATGGTTGTTATAGGGATTAAATAAACTCATGTGTAAATAACTTAGAACTGTGCCTGACATCTGATAAAAACTTATGTAAGTAATGACTATTACCAGCACAATCCCCATCACCATTATTCCAAAGAACTTGGGATTTGACTTACATTATCTCTTTAATTTTCACCTTACCCCAAGTGGTAGAAAAAAGGGGCAGTAGTAGCCTCTTAACTGAGAGGCAGTTGTTGTATAGCAACAAGAGTACCTTCTTAAGTTCCATACAACATAGCTGCCTCACTGGTTTCATCTGCAAAATGGGGATGGTAATAACCTATCTCATAAGGCTGTGTGGAGATTAAGTAAAATATGTGCTCCAAAGTCCTGTTTTATGGTATCATAATTCAGGACATATTGATAATATTGCTCTCGGTCAGATACTCGGGATTTCAAAATTACCTGGTTCCAGGTACTCAATCACCTCTGCAAGGATGAGATTTTATACACCTTAAAGCATGAACCCCAAAAGGTGCTAGAAGAATAAATTAATAAAATATTGTCCCCTTCTTTCACATTCCCTGGTTAGGATACATTTCTTCAAAATAGTCAATGTGTGGAGGTTGGAGTATGTCAAGGGCAGAGAGTACCTGAGAAAAGGAAAAAAAAAAAAAAGTCAAATTTAGAGAACTTAAAAAGGAAGCAAAATATGACATAAATGCAAGTAAATACTATTAACGCTTTAATGACTTAAGGCTTAGTTATTACAATTGCTCACTGAGATTAACTAAATTTATCAGTCAAGAAACAGTCCTAAACAGTAAGATGGGTTTGTAAAATTACTATGTAAAGACAATCCTATCCAAACTAAAATGAGAGGGGCAACTGGGTTCTACTACATGCTACCAGACAGCTGCATGCAAAGTGTGTTGAAACACCCTATTTTTAAATCAGTGTTGCTCTAAGAGCATGAGGAGACACACCTACCATTCATTCCTCTAGTCCTGTTTAAAAAGTGTTTACCAACTACATTCTACCTGGCAGGCACTGTGGTAGGCTCTCTAGTTATACTGATAAAAAAAAGTGGTACCATCCTGCTCTCATGACTAGTAGAGAGGAAGGCATTAAACAAACAAGCAGTTACACACCTATATAATTATGACGTATATTATTTGAAGGGAAAAAGTCAAGAGGAATGGGGACAAAAAGTTTCCCTGAAGTAACACTAAGAGTTGAAGGCTGAATAGGGTTGGTCAGGCAATGAGTAGATACTGTAAAGGCACTGAAGCAAGAAGGAACCAGGCAAATTCTAGAAACAGAAATGCCAGTGCTTATGGAACATAGAGGGTGGGAGGAAAACAGACTGGGATAAAATAGAAGAGGAAGGCAGGGGATATAGCACATAAAATCTCTTTAAATTTTGTTAAGCATTTTGGATTTTATTCCAAGTACAAAAAAAGAAGTCACCAGGGTGGAAAGAAGACTTTAAGGCATCTGAAATTCAAGTCCTTTATAAAAGTAGCATACTAACAAAGTCACTTCTGCCTTTGAAACATAACAAATAGGCCTACTTCCCCTACCAGCTGTCCAGCTATTCTTTTAAGTCCCATCTATGATATCACACTCAAGAATCTGAACCTATCTAACTAATGAGAAATCTGAGGGTCAAAGAATATGAAAGAAGTTATTTAACAGGAAATAAACTGTGTGGTACAAGTTCAAATTTTCGATCTTTAGCTAAGTTTATTTAAGAAAAAAATTTTTTTATTATGGAAAATTTCAAACATACAAAAATGGATAGAAGAGTATCAAGAATGCTCATGTAATTAATACCCAGTCTTAGTAATCTACTATGGCCACTCTTATTGCATCTATACGTATCCCCACTCTCCGTATATAATTCTGAAGCAAATACCAGACTTATTTCAGCCATACATTAGTAAGTATCGCTAAAAGATGAAAACTTTTATCTATCTATCTATCTATTTATTTATTAATTATGTGGGGCTTGAACTCACAACCCTGAGATCAAGAGTCGGACACTTGACCCACTGAGCCACCCAGGCTCCCCAAAGAGAAAAACTTTTGAAAAAATATAATAACTAAGTCTAAAAATTTTGTTTTTTAATATCATCAAATATCCAGTTCTGAAATTTCCAATTTTCTTTTCTTTTTTAAAGTTTTTTAGTCTAAATCAGGACCTAAATAAGATTTACATATTATGGTTGATTTGTATTTTAAGTTTTAACCTACAGATTTCTCCTCTTTTTCTTTTCCCCTTGCAATTTACAGGTGGAAGAACCTTTGCTCACTTTTTTTCAGCCAAACATCTGTCACTTCAAAATTCTAAATTAAACTAAAACCTCCTGTAATGAAAAAGTCTTTACTCACTTTAAAATCAGTTACACATAAAAGTTTGAAAACAGTTTAGAGATGCTTTATAAAGAACCTTGATCTTTCCTTTCTGAATTAAAATGTTTATACTTAGAATCTTGGTATAAAGGAAAGATAACAGATTTTTTAGTTTCTTAAAAAATATTTTTTATCATATAAAAGATAAATTATTTCATTTCTATAAATTATTTCATTTCTATAAATTTAAAAACCTATAATTAGCTAGTGTCACAAATTCACGCAAATTCATTTCTCATTATGCGATAGAACAATTTTTAACATGAATATTTGATGTTTGAGGAAGACAGAAATTAGTGTTTTACTTGACATCTTTCGGACTCTCCACTCTGTATCTGAACAACATACATCCTGTCTTGGGGGAAACCAGAATGCAATGAGTGACAGCGTCCATTAGAAAAAGCTATTGTACACTTCAAATCTATCTGCTATAATTAGAGGTTATCTAGAGAAAGTGACAACCATACATTTTAAACCTTGATGGAGAAGAATGAGGCTTTCTTATTCCAGATTTGATGAGGCTTTTTGTAGAAAAGCCATATAAAACAGGGTCAGACGTTTGCACTAAAGCATTTAGCTGTGATTGTTAGCTTCAAAGGTATAATATTTTAAACTTTGCTTGGAATTTTTTAAATGCCTGTTGTTTTATATTACCGTTATTTTATCTCAAAATGTTTATCGGAGGACGGCATTCCACAGTGTTTCCAGGAGGGCAAAAACAGTGCTTAGATCAGTAGAAATGATCCAGGAATCTCAGAAATGATGTAAATAAGTAAGAAGGAATAGTACCAGTTTCAAACTCCAGACTTCATGCCCGACTCCCATTTTAAATAGCCTGAGTCCCTCTATAACCCCATTATTTGTGGGAATAGAGTGTGTGAGATTAGCCTTATGATGGACTCTTGTAAAGACTTTGACTTGTAAGGAGTCAAAGTATCCCAAAATACCACCAACTCTTCAAGGGATCTCAAATACAGAAAAAGCAAGCAGACTTGTCTAATTTAAAAAAATGAACTAAAATACTTCTGGTAAACAATGGTCATTACCAAACAATGTCTCAGCACATTTCTCAAATCTTTTAAGAACTGGACAAAAGACCATTATGGTGGCTGTTCCTTAGAATTTTAACCTCTGTGATGTTAAGATTCACTATAAATTGGTTACACGATGCAAAACTGGCTTCTTTTTCTCAGCCCTTTACCAATAAAACAACTGTTGTAAATAATCTTAATCCTAAACATAAAAACTAGAAATTTAACTGTTCATAAAATCCAATTAAATCCCATGTTTAGCAAAGGAGCTACCCCTTCCCCAATCTTACTCCCCAACTGATTTTAAGTTCTTAAAGGTAGACTGTATAATTACTATTGTTTTTAATAGAGTTGTAAAATAAAGCATGCCAAGTGTATAATTTGATTAATTTTTACACAAAGTATATAATATGATGAATTTTTACTCCATGGTTAACATCTAGATCAAGAAGTTAAGCATTTCAACACCCTAGAAGGTCCCCTTGTCCCTTTCTGGTCAAAACCCATCCCCGCTCAGAGGTCACCACTATTCTCATTTTGCCCGTCCTTGAACTTTACACAAACTGAATCATAAAGAATGAAGTCTTTTGTGTATGACTTTTTTCCTTTACTGTTATGCCTAAGAGATTCATCCCTGTTGATGTGTGGATCAGTGGTTCGTCCTTTTTATTGGTGTGTAGTATACCACTATGTGAATGTACTGCTGGCAGACATCTGGGTTGTTTCCAATTTCTTGGAATTACGAATAAAGCAGCCATGAACACTCTTGTACGTGTCTTTTGGTGGATATGTGATTTGTCTTGAGTATACCAAGGAGTATAACTGCTGGATCACTGGGTAGGTATGTATTTAGCTTTAGCAGAAACTGCCAGTTTTCCTAAGTGGTTTTACAAAATTACACTCTCATCAGCAATGTTAAGAACTTTAGTTGATTTGCATTCTCGTCAACAGTAGGTATTGTCAGTCTTTTTGATTTTAGCCATTCTGGTGGGTATATCATTATCTCATTATGCTTTTAATTTACCTTTCTCTGATGACTAATGACTTTGAGCACTTTGTCATATGTTATTAGCAATTTGGTTATCCTCTTTTGTCAAATTCCTAAGTCTTTTACTCGTGGGGAAAAGTTCTTGATTTATAGAAGCTCTTTATAAGATATATGATGTTTAGATACAGAATTTACAGTTTGAAAAATGTCAAGTAAAATATTTACTTCTAATGGTCTTCCTCAAATGCTAAATATTTATAATTGTCTATCACATAATATTTAAAATTGTCTATCACATAATATATTCTGGAAACAAGTTTTTTGTTGAATATATGTCTGAGGCCTGTCCTTTCATTCTCTTAACTTTTGATGAGCATTAATTCTTGAGGTTAATACTGTCCAGTTTAGCAATTTTTTTTTTTTTTTTAATGGTTAATGCTTGGAGCGTCAGGGTGGCTCAGTCAGTTAAACTTGATTTTGGCTCAGGTCATGATCTCAGGGTTGTGAGATCAAGCCCTGTGTCAGCCTTCATGCTGAGTGTGGAGCCTGCTTAAGATTCCCCCTCTCTCTGGCTGTGCTCCCCCCTCAAAAAACAAATAAATAAAATGGTTAATGCTTTACTTGTCTCATTAAGAAATCTTCACTTATCTCAAAGTCATGAAGATATTTTCCTATGTCTTATTACAGAAGCTTTATTACTTTACCTTTCACATTTAAGTCTACAATCTATTTTGAATTAATTTATGTATCTGTTGTGAAATAGACTTTGTTCAACTTCTTCAAGACTGTCTTGAGTATTTTCAGTCTTTTCCATCTCCATAAACTTTAGAGTATTTGTCAATTTCCTCACACACATATATACAAAACCCTGCTGGGTTTTTGATTGGGATTACATTGAATATAGAGCTCAACTTGGACAGAACATGCATACTAACGAAACTGAGTTTTCCAATTCATGAACACAAGAATGTGTTATTTTAAATACATCAAGAATCTGCCCAGTACCACAAATGTTAGGCACAGAGCAAACAAAACCAAATCCACTGAAAAGTAAGGCAGTCTACAGCATCCTTTGCCTGTTCACACTCCTTAGCAGCAGAAACATTAGCATTAATAATGTCTGCAGCTAAACAGCATGTCTGCATTCAGAGAAGCATCCTATTGGTCCCACATTGGTATGATTCTTCATCCTACTTATGAACCCCACGCCCCGAGTTAGGCCAGACTACACAAAGGAAAATGAATCATTCTTCTTTGCCTCTACTTCCTCCTCTTTGTCTTCTCTATCCCTCTAGAGTATTCCAGAAGTATTCCAGAATTAAAAGACGGGGAAAAAGTAACTCCAAGAGAGAGAGAGAGATCACTGAGGTTATCATGCCATACTTGGAGATTTCTTTTTTCTGTCACTTTCACTTACTTACTTATTCTTCAAATAGACTGACTGCCTACTGCATACTTAATGCTATTGCCTAAGGACAAGAAAAAGCCCCGGATTTGTATCACAGGGGATCCTTGCAGTAATCAGTGGACCCTTAAGGGGGCTCCGAATGGGCTTTAGAGGACCTGTGAAAGCCTAACATGACATAAATATTGTGTGTATGTGCATTTTTCCAAGAGAGGATTCATAGCTTTTATCAGATTCTCAAAGGAGCACAAAACTGAAAAAAAAAAAAAAAAAAAAAAAAAACAACCCAAAACTCAATCATGCCTTCTCCATGCTGATAATACGGCAATCGTGTATGCATAAACGCATGCACAAGTGCACAGGTGGGTAAAGTACAGAATATTTTTACCAGGTTTTATAATAGCTCAGATTCTGACTAGACTCTAGTGATAAGCCTGGTCAACAACAACTTTCAGAAAGTTAAACCCATTACTGTTTCCCTAAGTTATGACATCAAGGTGAATCTATCCTTAAGAAAAAAAAGTGTGTGTGTATATCTCAATCAGTCAGATCAGCTAAAATCAATGAATTTGATAGTGACCTTTTTTTTTTTTTCAAAGTAAACTCTATGCCCAACGTGGGGCTTGAACTCACGACCCTGAGATCAAGAGTCGCATGTTCTACTGACTGAACCAGCCAGATGCCCCTGATACAGTGACTTTGAAGGTTCTGTTCAAAAGAAAATCCAAAGTCTCCCAGCTATACCCTGACACATTAAAAGCCATGCAAATTAAAATCCAACCTTCCTACAGTGGCCAGGGTAATCTTTCTAAATGCCATTTTCATTATGACATTCTTTTCTTCTTCTTTCAATCAAATCTTAATTTCAAAAGGCTCATCTTAAGGTTTACCTCCTCCATGTTTGAAGCATCTGAGCTTCTAAGTCCACAACAATCTCTCTTTTCCTTAATATTATGGTACTTGTGTGGCAGCATTCACCTGAGCTTTAAAAATTACAAATCCCTGGGCCTCAACCCCAGAGATTCCAATTTAGTGGGTGTGGGATGAGAACCGTGAATCTGCCTTTTTAAGGATCACCTTGGTGATTATAATATACTTCTAGGTTTGGTTGTCCAGCATTTTCCATGCACAAAACACAGACTGTCTTGCATTAATACTTAACCATGCAGGCAGTCCTCCCAGAGCACTGTAATCATAGTACTCATCACATTACTAAGCCCCTTAAGGGTAGAAAGGCCTAGAAGCTAACATAGTTTAGGAATATAGGATGGGCAGAATAAATGTTTATTGAATTAATGAACACGGGCTCTGAAGCAAGACAGACTCCAATCTTGTGCCACCCTGACCTTGGGCAAGTTACTTAACTCTAAGCTTTGATTTCCTCCTCTGCAAAGTAAGGATAACAAACCCTATCTGACAAGATTTTTAAGGATTAAATGAATTAATGTATGGAAAGCCTCTAGTGTACATCCTGACACATAGTAATAATTGTTAAATACCTGATCCCTCAAAAAAGGACATTATAAACCTTTTTTGTATCCTCCACATGACCTAGCACTGTCTCTATACAGGACATAACAGACATTTGTTGCCTTAACTACATTAAATACCAGATGCTTCTTAGACTGGCATTCCACACATACCACATATGTGGCACTGAGACGCTTTTGGAGATCTCAGAGCATAGCATAAATTCATGATATATAAAATAGTGGTGCCATACCATCTTCATCTCTAACCATCTGTCTCACTTTTGAATATTCCCACAAAAGTCACAAGCACTCACTTATGACAGAGCTCAGGAGCTCCAATTGGTTGCTATGTTTTGATAGGTATTTTTCAGAATTTCATTTATTTCTTTTCTTACACTACTCACTACACCAACTTTGTCACTTAATTAGTTACCCTATAGGAATGAGTCACGAGCAAAGATACCAATACATATAGATAGTAGCCTATTACACTATCCTTCCTTTATAAAAGAAGCCAAGATAGGTCTGAATATAATAAACCACTGAAATCCGTAGTAAGCAAATTTCTAATGTCTCCTTCAAAAATTTTTTTCACCATGGATACCTTTACTTGAGTCTCTAACAATGTAAATAAGGTTTGTCCTCTTTGATGTTGGGATGGTACTCAAATTCAAGAAATAAATAACTAAGCAAGCACTAGACATCTTTCTAAATCACTTACAAAATTTGAGGGACCAGTCATAAAATAGCAACTTGAGTGGTATTTTGCAAAGTCACTGAAACAAACGCATTTTTAGGCAGTTCCCATTGACTGAAAGATAACAATAACTTTTTAAAAAAAGTTTAAGGAAAATGGATGTCAAGAGGGGTAATCTATAAAATGAAATATGCCAAAGCAAGGAATTTCAAATAAACATATCTATTTGATATTCCTAGTTTTACCAAACACCTCAAACTTCTACAAATTTCTCTCTTAAAGTGAGACCTACACTTTGGCCAAAGTTCTAAAAGTTCCTGTGCAAACAAGCAGTCAGACTCAGAAGGAATTATTATATTTCTGATAAAGTTTTTATTTTAGCAATTAAAATAACATAGGTTGAGTACGAAATGCAGAATGTGAGGCAGTTTTTCTTTTCACATGAAATCGGTAACTCAAGAGACCAATGCTAACATCCCCAGGTAAATTTTACATGTATCAAACGTTTACTTCAGGATCGAGGAGAAGCTATTTCTCAAACCACAATGATTTTATTCACCCATGAGTCTTGACATCTCTAAACACAGCCATGCTAACCTATGCTACTTAAACAGCTATACTGGTTTTTAAGAGTAGAAACTGTTCCCCTACATCTTTACATTAATCTCTGATTTAAAATATTAAAGGTTAAGAATAAAGCATTTAAAATCAGGGACCAATTATTTCCACTTAAATCACTCACACTACATATTACACTCTTTATATTAAATATTAGTATTGTTCCTCAGCTAACTATTAACAATTTGCTTTACATCAATTAATATTTATCTGTTGAGCAATACATCTTAGAATTCACTTAAACTCATTGCTCATTGTTCACAAAAATGGTCTAATTTGTCTCAGGTTCTCAAACTTCTTAATAACTTGCACATTCCCTTTTTAACTCTCTTTTGCTCTCTACTAACACAATGAAGCGTGCGTAGGAAATAGTCTATCCCAAACACCAATTTCACTTACATTATCATGTTTAAAAAAACACAACATCTTCAATTCCCGGAAGACCCTTTTGCAAGAGACCAGATTCTGGAAGACGTTGGGCATCTTTTTGAGTGCTACTCTCTTTCCATCTCTTGGATCTGTTACTGACCTAAAGAAGCAATATATGGGGGAGAAGGGAAAAAAAAAGAGAGAGAGAGAGAGAGAAATCAATTCCAAATCTTGTTCTTCAATGTTTCAGAGCATGACCATCATCTTTATCTTAGACTACTCAATCCACTTAAACAGTGTTTAAGGTATCAGTGAGAAAGAAGATTTAAAACAAGTACACACTTAAAATCAAAGAGAATGTTTAGCTCATCCAACTTAATTGCCATGCTTTTTAAAAAAATCCTTCTCTAAATTTCTATAAACACTTTCTCTGAGAGGTCACTTAGCAATACATCTCAGGTAGGAGGGCTATTAGCAGTAAAGCCATTTTAAAGATGAGGGTGGAGTACAGATTAATACAACTGAAGTCAAATTAGTTGTATGCTTCATTTTCAGGACCAAATTCAAGATGGAAGAGATGTTCATTCAGATGTCATTATGTGTAGTTCAACACAGAGAACACAATGTAATTATTTTGGCTTCTTAAATAAATGAACATCCTTTAGTAATATGGATCTCAATCCCACCAGTAGCTGAACAGTGTCCCCTCCTCAGAAGTCCGAGTGCCAGCTTAGGGCTGTAGCTCCTAGCTTATGAAGACCTCTTCCCTTTTGCTTCCTGGTGTGGTAGCTGTGCCTCCTGTAGTTTTTCTTTAATAGCTCAGTGTCCCCCCTTTTTTATCTTTTAGTCTTCCAACATCTGTATAACCAATTCCTTGTATTACGTTTCCCTATGTTTGACATACTAGTATGGTTTCCATTTTTCTGACTGGACCCAAACGATACATATTAAATCAAATAGTTAAAGGAACTGAAGCAATAAATTTGTTAAATAAGGCCAACTGACCATTTCGCAAGTAATTTTCCGTGAATTATCTTAAAGCTTTTTTTCCTTCCACCCATCACATATGATGGTTGTTGTCCTTGTAGAATGTATTTCTGTCAAACTTATTTTGCTGATTCCTGACTATCATTCCTGGCTACCATTATCTTTCAGCTCCAGTTTCAGTCATCCAGTGCTTTGGCTATCCCTCCCAGATTTGTGTCATTTAAAAGTGTGTTCCATAGGTCATCAATGGCGTTATCCAAGTTATTAAAATTTAGAACAGGACAGAATAGATCTCTGCAATGGATACAACACTAGAAAACATTTATGAGCCTGGCATCCCATTATTATTGAAATAATTACTTACTTAACTATAATCACTCAGTTTATTTCTTCATCTTGTCCACAAGAAATCACTCATCAAATTGCCTTCCTGAAAACAAAGCATTCCTGTTACCTACCAACCTGTCTAAAAACTATATGAAACTTCTTTATGAATACCATGACTTCTTTATAAATTCATCTTAGTGATCACTACTTCTTCTCTTAAGTGCTTATGAAACTCTTAAATGGTGCATTCTATTTAAATAGTATGAGGACTCTATTCTTCCATTGACTGAAAATTTGATAAAACAATTAAGAATTATAATTTTTAGGTTTTCAATAGCTTGAACTGTAATTCAACTAAGAGACCTAACATTCGCAATTATTGCTTAAAAAACACCTACCCAGTGCTCGCTTCAGCAGCATACATACTAAAACTGGAACATAACAGAGATTAGCATGGCCCCTGTGCAAGGATGACACGCAAATTCGTGAAGTGTCCCATATTAAAAACAAACAAAAAAACCCCCAAACCCAAACCAAATCTACAACACTGCCTAAAAATCCACATAAACATAAAATAGAGAGGAAACTAGATAATTATATTCAGATTGTTAAAAATATTTTTTTTGTTTAGTACACTACTTCTATAACTAGACTAGGAGACAAAAATGTCAATGAAATAGCAAGGAAGGAAAATTTTGGACCACACATTGTGTTTAGCTGTCACTGTCTCTTGAGACTTCCTTAATGTAGAATAGTAACTTAGCATTCCTCTGTCTTTATGACACTGCCATTTTTGAAGAGTACAGGCCACTTATTTGTAGACTGATCCTCAGTTTGGGTTCATGTGGTATTTTCTCACGATTAGACTCAGGCTGGGCATTTTAACAGGAATAACTCAGGAGTGATGTCTTCTCAGTGAACATATTAGGAGGCACATGATGTCAATTTTCCCCATTTCTGGTGATTAACTTTCATCATTTGGATGACGTGTCTGTCAGGTTGCCACATTGCAAAATTACTATTTTTTTTTCCCGTTGGTAATTGTGTAACTGTCCTATTCCTCATCAGACTTCGACCCATGACCTTTAGCATCCACTGATGATTTTTGACTGAGTCAACTATTACTATGATGGCTGCCAAATGGTAGCTTAGTAATTTTAACGTCTCCAAATAGCTAGTCAGCACAATAAATATTCGTTTTAAAAAAAATGAGTAAATTGATTTAACACAAGGCCCTTTCCTGGGCCGCATACAGCAATACTTCTTCCCAGCTTCTGACTTCTTATTGGTCTTGACTCTACTGTGGTGAGGAGAGCTGCTAAGCCCCCTCCTGGCCCAAGGTTAGTACTGTGCCTTGCAATGTTTTAAGGTAAAATTCACGAAGCAGTATTTTATTTTATTATTCATGCAAAAGCCAGTCATGCCTGAGGCTGGTAACAATATAACTCTAATGAATGTGAAGGGCTGTGCAGTAATTTCACGCCATGTTGAGTTTGTTCTCTCTTAACTTGAGGTAGCAGATGCTTTAGTTCAGCTCCAACAGTACCACAGAACACAGATAAGTGTGGAAGCCTGTTACACAGGAATTCTTTTATTTACTTTGTTACTGAAAGGCTTGCCATGCTTAGTTCCTCGGCGGCTGCAATACCCTGGTTATTCCAACTGTACTTGTTAATGAAGCTCCAGCTGTAGAAATAATGAACAACATTTAGGGCAACTTGCCTCATTTTAGAAAAAAAAAAAAGGAGCCATCCCTTGATCTACAATCCACTTACTGGTCAGCTACTTTCTCTACTAAATGCTGGAAGCCCTACATAAAACAGTGCATCTGTCATTTCACCTCATTATTTTCCTGGGCAATCAAGTTACACTAAAACAGGTATTTACTTCTTAAGTTTTAAATCAATGTTCGACTCTGTAAACAGTATATTAAAAATACAGTTTTGGGGCGCCTGGGTGGCACAGCGGTTAAGCGTCTGCCTTCGGCTCAGGGCGTGATCCCGGCGTTATGGGATCGAGCCCCACATCAGGCTCCTCCGCTAGGAGCCTGCTTCTTCCTCTCCCACTCCCCCTGCTTGTGTTCCCTCTCTCGCTGGCTGTCTCTATCCTGTCGAATAAATAAATAAAATCTTTAAAAAAAAAATACAGCTTTAAGGGTTGTGAAAAAAGAATCCTTTCTTACATCTGCCAGGAGTACAATAATTTTTCTCTACATTGAGAGTACCAGTTCAACTGTTTTTTAAACAGTCAGAAGAATCCACAAGCCATTCTTCAGAGAAATATAGCCAGCCAAAAGAGTACGAAACCAAAATAGGAAGCTTTTTAGATCTGGTGTGGTTGTTTTGTTGCAGAGCTTTCTTAATCCCAGGAAACTCTGACCACTGCCACAAATCTGCTTAAATTATGGACAAGTAGAAGGGCTGGAATGAAACAAGAGTGAAGCTTACTGGGGATACATTCCCAGGCACTAGAACCTAATATTACAACAGCTTTAAATTAGTATAACTACTAAGCAAGAATCTCCCAAGAAATTATATGCTCCACATTCATTTTATGTGAACAATCTTTTCCCCATATGGGTTAGCAGTTTTAAAGTCCATGTTTCCAATATAGGTTTTTAACTATTCAAAACAAATAATTTATAATGAGAATATTTCACTCGGATTGAGAAAATCAGGTTCTTCTAATTCTATTCACATAAACTTGTAATCAGCTATCTTCTATTTTTTGCTATACACACTACAATTACTATGTCAACTGTACCAATACAGTACGTATCTCAGTAACAGAACCTCCTAACTAGACTCTAAATATTTAGATTATTGCCTTCACATTCATTTTGAAATTCATTTCCTTAAAAGTTATTTTTACTTGTATTTAGATTAAGTCAGCTTGAGAAAACAATCACAAACTATGAGGTACAATTTCTGACAACAAATAAATCTAAAAAAAACGTATCTCACTTGTACCTTAGTCCCTGTTATATGTTCAAGGACACTATAGGTTAAGGAATAAGGAATTTATTTTTACATCTTTTTGTTCTTTTTTTTTTTTTTAAGACTTTATTTATTTATTTGACACAGAGAGACAGCGAGAGAGGGAACACAAGCAAGAGGAGTCTGAGAGGGAGAAGGAGGAGGCTCCCTGCCAAGCAGGGAGCCTGATGTGGGGCTCGATCCCAGGACCCTGGGATCATAACCTGAGCCGAAGGCAGACGCTTAACGGCTGAGCCACCCAGACACACCCTCTTTTTGGTCTTTCTAACTAAAAATGTAACAGCCTAAAGTTTGTGTACTTTGACATAATTTATAGAGTTGCACACTGTTCAGAGGAATAAACTTTCTAAGGCTTCCCTGCCTCCACCCATGGACACATGAAAAAAAGATTCTCATAGTTAGGTAATTTGTTCCATCAGTTGGGATTTTCTGATGTTTGGTTTTTCTTTTATGTTTATCCAAATTTGGTATTTGCTGAGTCAGCTCTAGGTATACGAAAGAGACCCTTTTCCCTTTTTCAAGATACTTCTACTAAACTGATCCTCAAATTTGTTAATCTGATATTACAAGGAAAAAAGACCTTATATAACAGCTAAACCAAAGCAGTGAAATGGTTCTTTCTCATACCCTCCAATTCCACTATTGATCAGAAGAAGCAAAACATCTACATTTACTTGAAAGAGTTAAATATAAACTTAAACATCCTCTAACTCTGTGTTTAAACAAGTATAAATAGCAATGATCCCGGCAGGTGAGACATCACTGGGCCACTCTGATCTGTAGTGAGATCCCCAGGGGTGCTGATAAGGGAGGAGAAACAAGACACAGGCAAATCATCCAAAATCAGGCTGTCATATTTATTTTCAAATACTTGTTACCAATGAATAAGAGCTAACTTTTAAGCCCCCAATTCCCCACCAATTATCATTGGTTAAGATGAAATATAGGTGCAAAATCCTTTTATACTAATTATTGTTGACCCAAGAACAATTTTTGTTCTTTAGACCATGAATTAATAATTAGTTTCATCCTTGCTGCAGATGCTGAGAAAGACACAGAGACTGTTACTCCTCAGTCACTGTCAAATATCTTTGTGAGGAGTATGACTTGCCTGCAGGGAAGCTGCCACACTGTCTTTTCAATAGGGATTTTCTCAGGTTGGAGGGTGAACATGACACAGCCTAGCCTGCCAACTCTAGGAAGTTTTCATGGCCCACTAGCAACAGTCCTCTCCTAGAAACAGACCCATGAATACTGTATGGGAAGGAGAACCACCTTCAATGAAAGACAGGTTTCTGTACAAAGATACAAAGGAAAAAATTCACAGCTGCACCTTCTTACATTTTAACAATTTATGGTAAAAAGACGTTATAAAGGATAACCAAAACAAAAACTATGTCACACAAAAATGTGCTTGCTTTTAATCCCACTGATGACTTCCTGAAAGACATGTGTTCAGTAATAGAAATACTGAGAAATATAAAGATTTTTTTTAAAAAAATTAAAGAATGGCAATTTTTGTTGCATGTTAGGTTTATAAGTACAGAAGGCACCAAATGAAAGAATGGCTTTGTTTACACAGGTTTATAACAGCATGGTTTTGACGATGTTGAAAAATTGTAATGAATTAAGAAATGCAAAATTCACATATTGGAAAAAATTTGTGTTTAAATGCTTATTATTTAATATTTTAGTGGCTAAGCTAATATTTTAAGAATTACTTAACATAAAATTTAAGTCCTAATATGCTGTTAGCTAAAAGCAAACCGAACATACCAAACAACATACCAGCAAAATGTAATTTTTGAAATAAAAAGGAAAATCTGAATATGGCTTGGAATTATGGTTATAAATCAAATGTCCACATTTCCTAGGAATGTATACTTAAGTATATATAGGTGAAATGACATGAGATTTAAGATTTGCCTTAAATACTTCATCAAGAAGGACTGTTGAAACAAACGAAGCAAATGTTGATAATTATTGAATATGGTGATTGGTATAATGAGGTCAAACTATTCAAAAATAAAGAAAACATGTTTGAAAAATTTCAAAATAAAAACATTGAAATGAAAAAAATTAAAGATACTATTTATAATATAAAAAAATCTGGTATCTGGGATTAAAGCTAACAATAGCTTTGAAACACTTCTACATAAAAAGACTAAAAGACATTATCGAAAGAAATTAAAGACATAAATAAATGGAGAGACATACCATATTCATGGACTAGAAAACTCAATATTATATAAATTTCAATTCTCCCCAAACTGATTTATAGATTCAGTGAAATTCCAACCAAAACCCCAACAGGTTTTCTTTTTGTGGAACTACAAAATCAGTTCTAAAGTCTTTATGGAAATGCAAATATGCTGTGGACTGCTAAAACACTCTTGAAGGAGGAAAAATTGCTCTACCACATATGAAAACTTAACATAAAGCTACAATAGTTTAGATAACATAATTTTGGAACAAGACCAAAGAAATAGAAATATGACCCCAAAACAGATTCTCACATATACAGATACTTGGCTTGTCATAAAGGTGTCTTTGTAGATAGAAAGGCTGTGCCATAAGCTACTGTCTCTCAGCCTCAAACCCATCCGTCTAAACGCAACTCTATAATATCAGGGCTATGACTCTGCAAACCACATTTTGGTTTTGCCAAACAGCTCCATGTTAGGCTCTGCCAATGGGGGGGGGGGGGTTAGAGTACACTACAAGGCTGGAGGAGGAAAGGGGGACTTGCCCCTTCCTGTGGGCTTCCTGCCTGTCTCTTGTTTCTGTGTCACCCTAGCAACACTTCTCCACTCCCAGCATTGGCGATGCCTTCCTATAACTGTAGCTGAGTCCAGTTTATAGTTTTCCCATTTGCAGAACCAGCCTCATTGCATCCTCCACCCTAGATACCAGCACTAGTGAGCTTGTATCCTCTCCTTAGATATCTGAATTTCTCCTGCATGGGGTTCTAAGTCTTAATAATTCCAACGTCTTCCATGATATTCCTCTAGCCATAGCTAGAGGTAGCTATTACTTCTATGATGCCTTCCATGATGCCTTAGTTCTCTTCTTGTCTTTTTAATTACCTACAACTTTAAACTTTACAAACAACTTTACAGCTAATTAGCACCCCCCCCCAACTTTAAAAGCTCTGTTTCAATAACTGGTATGGTTTCTTTCTCCTCACTGGACCTTGACAGATAAAACATTCTTTTCAATTCATGGTACAGAACAACTAGATATCCATATGGAAAAACAGAATGAATCTTCACCCCTACTTCACTCCCTACACAAATTCCAGGAGGATTGTAGATATAAATGTGAAAACCAAAATTGTACAGCTTTTAGAAGATAACATGTAGTAGAATATCTTCAAGATACTGGGGCAGGGAAAGATTTCTTCAACAGGACACAAAAAGCACAAAACATAATGCAAAAGAAAAATTCATATATTTGACTACTTTAAAATCAAGAACTTCTTTTCATTATCTGTACATTATTAAGAATAAAAATGCAAGTCATGCAGAAGACATTTGTACCACACATATAAGGAATAAAGTGCCTATCCAGATACACGCAGAATTCATACATATCAATTTTTAAAAAGGGCTAGAATAGGCATTTTACAAAAAAGGATAATCCAAACAGCCAATAAACATATGAAAAGGACCTTAACCTTATTAGTCATTTGGGAAATGAAAATTAAAACCATAATGAGAAAGTACTATACAACCACCAGAACGGCTAATAATAAAAGGTGGACAATACCAAATTTTTAGTGAAGATGTGGTACAATGGCAATTCTTATAGATTGCTAGTAGCGATGTAAACTGGTACAATCGCTATGGAAAAAGATTGGCTTTACATACTAAAATGAAGATACAAATACAACGTGACCCAGCAATTTGACTTGAAGGTGTATACCCCAAAGGAATGTGCACACCTATCACTAAATATATGAGTGTGTTCACGGTAGTATTTTTAGTACCCTTAACACTGGAAACAATCCAAATATCCACGAACAGAACTGATTAGCAAATTGTTGCCTATTCATATAATGGAAAAATGGTTAAAATGAACTACTGCTATGTGCAACAACATAGATGAATCTCATACACCTGATTTTGAGCAAAAGAAACCAGTCACAAATAATGTAAGATTTCATTTCCATAATATTAAAAATATAAGAAAAGTTGAATATTTAGGGATGTATACTCAGGAGATAGAAACTATTCAGAAAGGAAGTAGTTACCATAAAATCAGGATAGTGGTTATCTTGGGGAGGCGATAATGAAGGGGGAGACCAGAAGGGACTTCTGTGTACCAGTGATGTCTTATTTCTTGTATGATTGGTGGCTATAGAGGTGTATATTTTATTTTGTGTACATTTCTGTGTTTCTATTATTATAGAACTAAAAAGGTAAAGACAAATTTCTCAGTTAAAATTTTCAGCATAAAAAGGCACTTCAGGTTGAAATTTGTATGATGAGTAATTTTTAAAGAGGGCAATTCTTTTTATTATTTTTTGTAAAAATACCCTTCTATAGAGGCGCCTGGGTGGCTCAGTTGTTAGGCGTCTGCCTTTGGCTAGGGTCATGATCCCAGGGTCCTGGGATCAAGCCCTGCATCGGGCTCCTTGCTCAGCAGGAAGTCCACTTCTCCCTCTCCCACTCCCCCTCTGCTCGTGTTCCCTCTCTCGCTGTCTCACTCTCTGTCAAATAAATAAATTAAATTAAAAAAAAATACACATCTATAGCAGCCCAATGAATTCTGTCATACATTTCCTTGTGCCACTGATTTATTTTGTAGCAAGGAGTATACATACTATGTTTCTTATGTTTTGGTAGAATTCCAAAGGAATTTGCTTACTTAAAAAAATAAACATTTTCTTCATCATTACACAAGAATATGCTATTAAGAAACATTCCACAGGAGAGTGCTGTCAGCAGAATTATAGCAGAACTACAGTCCCACCCCCAATCTAATCACAATCTCCTAACTTCTTCCATTGTAAAGCAAACTGCTGAAGCAGCTACAATATATAGATGTGCTTCAGGTTTTTAATTAGTTAGCCTTTTAAAAATAACCAAAACCAAAAATACTACAAATACAAAGCAGGAGGCAGGACTTCCAGCTGTGGCAAACTGAAGAGGTCAGCAAATCCTTTCCCGTCAAAACAACTATAAAACTGGACAAAAATGTCAAAAGCAACCATTTCAGGACTCCAGAAAACAACCAAAGTCAAACAACAAATTCAAAAGTGTTTATTTATGAAAAGTTATGGAACTGTGGCTAAGAATAATGAAAGTCAGTGGTGTTATTGCTTGGCTGCTCCTTACCCCCACCCAAGCACAGTCCATGCAGTAGTTGGCCATGAAAACCAGCAACTTCACTGCCTGAGGTTGCTGATGTGATCTGAAGTGGAGGATGAAAACCCTACACTCAGTAGCACTGACCATAAAAGCATTAAACTCAACTGGAGAAGAAAAGAGAAAGCTCTACAAGTCTGAGGTTGCTATCCCAGTTGGGACACAAATCCGGAAATTTAACAAGGAGATTTCTGGAAGTGAGAGCCACAGTGGGCTTGGTAAACTCTCCCCCCATTCCTGGCTAACTGGAGGCTGCTTATGTACTCAGCTCTGCACATACCCATGTCTGACTGAGAGGCTTCCCACATGGGAAGGGAAGAACTGAGAGGCTCAGCAGAAAATCAAAGCTGGGGCATAGTTGAAAACTAGATGAGCTCCTAACATAATCACAAAGGATAGAAGCCTTACTGGCTCAAGATGTTTGAGCACAACCTTTAACCGATCACTAGCTGACCACTAAGCTCCACAGACACAAAGGGTACACCAAGAAGACCAGCCTAAAAATTAAAATAATGATTTTTTAAAAACCTGAGCAGATATGAGTGGATGTACCCTAAAGGGGAAAAAGACTGTGCACACTAAGTCCAGTCAAATTCCTTAAATATAAGCAAATATACACAATAACAGCAGTATGTCAACAATGACAACCCTCAGGTGGGAGGGAGGCTGGGGAGGAATCAAATCCAGAGTTATTACAATATATTATTAAATATGTCCAGTTTTTAACAAAAAAAAATTACAAGATATGTAAACAAACAGTAAAATGTGACTCAGACTCAGGGGAAGAAGCAGCTTCTTCTGAGTAAGCCCAGATGTTGTATCCAATAACACTTCAAAAGCAGCTATTATAAATATGATCAAAGAAGTAAAGGAAATCATGTTTAAAGAATTTTTAAAAATGGTGACAATGGGGGCGCCTGGGTGGCACAGCGGTTAAGCGCCTGCCTTCGGCTCAGGGCGTGATCCCGGCGTTCTGGGATCGAGCCCCACATCAGGCTCCTCTGCTATGAGCCTGCTTCTTCCTCTCCCACTCCCCCTGCTTGTGTTCCCTCTCTCGCTGGCTGTCTCTATCTCTGTCGAATAAATAAATAAAATCTTTAAAAAAAATGGTGACAATGACAACAAATAGGATATCACAATATAGAAACAAACTAAAAAAAAAATCAAATTCTAGAGTTGAAAAGTACAGTATTAGAAATGAAAAATTCAGTAGACTGGCCCTACAGTGGATCTGAAATAGCATAAGAATCAGTAAACTTAAAAGATCGATCAAAAGAAATTATACAATCTCAAGAACAAAGAGGAAAGTCTGAAGAAAAATGAACAGAGCTTCAGAAACCTATGCAATAACATGGAGTGTACCAATATACATCTAATGGGAGTACCAGAAGAAAAGGTGAGAGAAAGGGGAAGAAAAAAAATATTTGAAGAAATAATGGTTTAAAATTTCCCAAATCTGATGAAAATGTACAGATCCCAAAAGCTCAAAAATCCTGTAGAGGATAAACACAAGAGTTCTGCACCTAGAGATGTCAGAGTCAAAGATAATATCAAGTGAAAGAAACTCTTGAAAACAATGAGGAAAAACAATACAATGGCTGACTGAGTTCCCATCAGATGCAATGGAAGTCCAAAAGCAGTGGAATGCCATATTTGCAGTGGTGGTGATGCACAGGCAAAAATTCTATATCCAACAAAAAAAGACCCTATCCTTCAAAAAATAAAGGCAAAATGAAAACATTCCAAAATAAGTAATGGCGGACAGAATTTGTTGTCAGCAGATTTGCCTTACAGGGAATAACTCCAGATGGTAACTCAAATCCACAAGAAGAAATGAAAAACTAGAAATGGCAAATAGGCGGGTAAATAGAGGAATACATGTTTTTATTATATTTTTTATTTTAATTCCAATATAGTTAACATACAGTGTTGTATTAGTTTCAGGTATACAATACAGTGATTCAAAAATTCTATACATTATTCAGTGCTCAGTATAATAAGAGTATTCTTTAATCCCCATGACCTACTTCACCCACCTCCCCTCTGGTAACTATCAGTTTGTTCTCTATAGTCAAGAGTCTGCTTCTTGGTTTATTTCTCTCCCCCCACCACCAGCCCCTTGGCTTGTTTGGTTTCTTAAATTCTACATATGAGTGAAATCATATGGTATTTGTCTTTCTCCAACTGACTTATTTCACTTAGCATGATACTCCCTAGATCTACCCATGTTGTTGCAAATGGCAAAATTTAATTCTTTTTTATGGCTGAAAAATATTACTATATTATATATACATTTACATATATGGGATATTATTTCAGCCATAAAAAAGAATTTGTCATAAAAAAATATACACATTACACTTTCTTTATCCATTCATCTATTAATGGACACTTGGGCTGCTTTCATAATTTGGCTATTGTAAATAACACTGCAATAAACATACGGGTGCATATATCCCTTTGAATTAGTGCTTTTACATTTTTTTTGGGTAAATACTCAGCAGTGTAATTACTAGATCATAGGGTAGCTCCATTTTTAACTTTTTGAAGAACCTCCATACTGTTTTCCACAGTGGCTGCACCACTTTGCACTCCCACCACAGTGCAAGAGGGTTCCTTTTTCTCCACATCCTCATCAACACATATTTATTGTGCTTTTGATTTTTGCCATTCTGACAGATGTGAGCAGATAACTCATTGTAGTTTTGATTTGTATTTCCCTGATGATGGGTGATGTTCAGCGTCTTTTCATGTGTCTGCTGGCCATCTATATGTCTTTATTTTTAAAAAAAATTTTTTTAATGTTTTTTTTATTATATTATGTTAGTCACCATACAGTACATCCCTGGTTTTTGATGTAAAGTTTGATGATTCATTAGTTGCGTATAACACCCAGTGCACCATGCATTACGTGCCCTCCTTACTACCCATCACCAGCCTATCCCATTCCCCCACCCCCTCCCCTCTGAAGCCCTCAGTTTGTTTCTCAGAGTCCATAGTCTCTCATGCTTCATTCCCCCTTCTGATTAACCCCCCTTTATCCCTTTCTTCATTTTATTTATCCATCTGAGAGAGAGAGACAGAGCGAGTGCCTGAGCAGGGAACAGCAGACGGGGAGGGAGAGGGACAAGGGAGAGGGACTCCACACAGAGCACTGAGCCCAATCTCAGGCTCGATCCCAGGACCCTGGGATCATGACCTGAGCTGAAACCAAGAGTAAGATATTTAACTGACGAAGGCACCCAGGCACCTCATCTGTATGTCTTCTTTGGAGAAATGTCTGTTTATGTCTTCCGCTCATTTTTAATTGGATTATTTGTTTTCTGAATGTTGAATTGTGTAAGTTCTTTATATATTTTGGATACTAACCCTTTACCAGTATGTCATTTGCAAATATCTTCTCCCATTCAGTAGGTTGTCTTTTAGTTCTGTTGATTATTTCCTTTGCTGTGCAGAAGCTTTTTATTTTGATATAGTCCCAACAGTTTGTTTATATTTGCTTTTGTTTCCCTTGCCTCGGGAGACATATTTAGAAAAAAGTTGATACATCCAATGTCAGAGAAATTACTGTCTGTACTCTCTTCCAGGATTTTTATAGTTTCAAGTATCATATTTAGGTCCTTAATCCACTTTGAATTTATCTTTGTGTACGGTATAGGCCAGTGGTCCAGTTCTCCCAACACCATTTGTTTGAAAGGCTATCTTTTTCTCATTGCATACTTTTTCCTCCTTAGTCAAAGATTAATTGACCATATAAATATGGGTTTATTTTTGGGCTTTCTATTCTATTCCACTGATCCATGCGTCTACTTTTGTGCCAGTACCATACCGTTTTGATTACTACAGCGTTGTAGTATAACTTGAAATCTGGAATTGTGATTCCTCCAGATTTTTCTTTTTCAAGATTGTTTTGGCTATTTGGGGTTTTCTGTGGTTCCATACAAATGTTAGGATTGTCTGTTGTAGTTCTGTGAAAAATGTTGTTGGTATTTTGATAGGGATTACATCAAATCTGTAGATTGCTCTAGGTAGTATGGACATTTTGGCAATATTTGTTCTTCCAATTATGAGTATGGAATATCCTTCTACTTGTTTGTGTTGTCTTCAATATCTTTCATCAGTGTTTTATAGCTTTCAGAGTACACGTCTTTCACCTCCTTGGTTAAGTTTATTCCAAGGTATTATCTTTAGTAAAATTATAAATGGGATTGCTTTCTTAATTTCTATTGTTTTGTTATTAGTGTATAAAAATGTCGTGGATTTCTGTAAAATGATTTTGTATCCTGCAACCGTACTGTATTCGTCAGTTCTAGTAGTTTTTTGGGGTCTAGTAGGGTCTTTAGGGTTTTCTGTAAAGTATCATGTTGTCTGCAAACAGTGTAAGTTTTACTTCTTCCTCATCAATTTGGATGCCTTTTATTCCTTCCTCTTGTCTGACTGCTGTGGCTAGGACCTCCAGTACTACGTTAAATAATAGTGGTGAGAGTGGACAGCCCCATCTTGTTCCTGACCTCAGAGGAAATGGATCTTATCATGATGTTGGTGTGGGTTTTTTATATACAGCTTTTATTTTGTTGAGGTATGTTCCCTCTAATCTTACTTTGTTGAGGGTTTTTTTTTTTTTTAAATCATGAATGGTTATTGTACTTTTGTCAAATGTTTTTTCTCCATCTATTAAAATAGGATCACATGGTTTTTATTGATGTGATGTGTCACATTGATTGCAAATATTGAACGACCCTTGAATTCCAGGAATAAATCACATTTGATTGTGGTGAATGTTTTTTTCCATTTATTGGATTTAGTTTGCCAATATTTTAAAGAGTTTTGCCTCTATGTTCATCAGAGATATTGGCCTGTAGTACTTTTTTTTTTTGGTAATATCTTCATCTGGTTTTGGTATCAGGGTAATGTTGGCTTCATAGAATGAATTAGGAGTTTTCCTTCCTCTTAGATTTTTCGGAAAAGTTTAAGAAGAATAGGTATTAAGTCCTCTTTACACGTTTGGTAGAATTCACCTATGAAGCTGTGTGGCCCTGGACTTCAGTTTGCTGAGAGTTTTTTGCTTAATGGTTCAATTTCATTGCTGGTAATCAGTCTGTTCAAATTTTCTATTTCTTTCTAATTCAGTTTCAGGAGATTATATGTTTCTAGGAATTTACCCATTTCTTCTAGGTTGTCCAGTTCGTTGGCATGTAATTTTACATAATAGTCTCTTACAATCTTTTGTATTTCTGTGGTGTCAGCTGTTATTTTTCTTGTTTCATTTCTGATTTTTTTTTAGTCCCCCCCAACCTTTGGATGAGTCTGGCTAAAGGTTTATTGATTTTGTTGATCATTTCAAAAAACCAGCTCCTGGTTTCATTGATCTATTCCACTGGGGTTTTTTTGTTTTATTTTTTTTAGTTTCTATTTTGCTTATTTCTGCTCTAATCTTTATTATTTCCTTCCTTCTACTGGTTTTAGGTTTTGCCCATTTTTCTTTTTCTAGTTCCCTTAGATGTAAGATTAGGTTGTTTATTTGGGATTTTTCTTGCTTCTTGAGGAGTAGGCCTGTATTTCTATAAACTTTCCTCTTAGAACAGCTTTGGCTGTATCCCAAGGATTTTTGGACTATTTTGTTTTCATTTTCATTTATCTCCATGTATTTTTTTTTATTTTTTTTAAAGATTTTATTTATTTATTTGACAGAGGTAGAGACAGCCAGCGAGAAAGGGAACACAGGCAGGGGGAGTGGGAGAGGAAGAAGCAGGCTCACAGCGGAGGAGCCTGATGTGGGGCTCGATCCCACAACGCCGGGATCACGCCCTGAGCCGAAGGCAGACGCTTTAAGACTGCGCCACCCAGGCGCCCCTCCATGTATTTTTTTATTTTGTCTTTGATTTCTTGGTTGACCCACTCATTGTTTAGTAGCATGTTATTAACTTTTGTGTATTTCCAGGTTTTTCCATGTATTTTCCTGCTTTCCCATTTTTTTTTCTTGTGGTTGATTTCTAGTTTCATAGTGTGGTTTGAAAAGATGCATGGTATGACTTCAGTCCTTTTGAATTTGTTGAAACTTATTTTGTGGCTTCATATATGATCTATTTCAGAGAATGTTCTATGTTTGCTTGAAAAGAATGTGTATTCTGCTGTCTTAGGATGAATATTCTGAATATATGTTAGATCCATCTGGTCCAATGTGTCGTACAGAGCCACTGTCTCCTTGCTGATTTTCTGCTTGGATGATCTATCCATTGATGTAAATGGGTGTTAAAGTCCCCTACTACTATTGGATTACTTCAGTTATTTCTTGTTTGTTATTAATTGCTTTATGTATCTGGGTGCTCCCATGTTAGGTGCATAAATACTTATAGTTATTAGATATTCTTGTTGAATTGTACCATTTATGATTACATAATGTCCTTCTTTGTCCCTTGTTACAGCCTCTGGTTTAAAGTCTATTTTGGGGGTGCCTGGGTGGCTCAGTTGGCTAAGCATCTGCCTTCGGCTCAGGTCATGACCCCTGGTTCCTGGGATCGAGCCCTTACTGGGCTCCCTGCTCCATGGGGAGCCTGCTTCTCTCTTCTCCCGGCTCCTACTCTCAAATAAATAAATAAATAAATAAAATCTTTAAAGTCTATTTTGTCTGGGGCACCTGTGTGGCTAGCATCTGCTTTCAGCTCTAGTCAGGATCCCAGGGTCTTTGGATCGAGCCCCACATCAGGCTCCCTGCTTCTCCCTCTCCCTCTGCCTGTCGCTCCCCCTGCTCGTGCTCTCTGTCAAATGAATAAATAAAATCTTAAAAAAAAAAGTCTATTTTGTCTGATATAAGTATTGCTACTCTGGCTTTCTTTTCACTTCTATTTGCACGATAAATGACTCTCCATTCCTTTACTTCCAGTCTGCATGTCTCTTTAGGTCTGAAACAAGTCTCTTGTAGGGTTTAAGAACATATTGTTGGGTATAACATATATATATATTATATATATTTATAAGTATTTTAATATATTACATTTTATAAATGTATGTATATATTAAATGTCATGTAATATATATAACAATAATAATATAAGGGGGAGGGAAATTGAGCTATATTAGAGTAAAATGACTGAATTTTATGAAAATTTAGTATTAATCCTAAATAGACTGTTCAAAAGTTAAGATGCATACTACAATCCTTAGAACAATCAAGGAGAAAATAACTAAAAACTAAAAGAGGGATTAAAAAAATAAAGAGATGAATTAAAATGGTTAACTAAAAAAGTTTAACATAAAAGATGAAATATAATTTTGAAATACAAACAAAAGAAATAAAGAATGTAGAAACAAAAGAAATGTAAGAACATACAGAAAGCAAATAGCAAAATGGCAAATGTAAATTTGATTATATCAATAACTACACTAAATGTGAATGGACTAAACATTTCAATTGAAAGGCAGAGATTGTCTGACTTAATTTTTAAAAAGCAAGATTCAACTACATGCTATCTACAAAAGACATACTTTATATTAAAAAACAGATATAGGTTAGAAGATAAAGAATAGAAAAGATATGCCATACAAATGGTGGCAGTAAGAGAATTGGAGAAGGTATATTAATATAAAGGCAGGAAAGATTTTAAGATAAGAAATATTACTGTAGACAATAAGGGACATTTCATAATGGTAAAAGAGTCAATATATCAGAAGATACAATTATCAACGTATACATACTTAAAAATAGAGCCTCAAAATTCACAAAGCAAAACTTGACAGAAAAGAAACAGACAATTCAACAATTATATTTGGAGGCTTTAATACTCTACTCTCAAACCTAGAACAACTATACACAAATTAAGCAAGGATAGAAAGGATTTAAATAACATCAACTAATTTGACCTGAGTGACATTTATAGAACACTGTACCTAATGAGAATAGAGTACATATTTTGCTCCAAGCATACCTAGAAACTTCTCTAGAAAAGTCCAAATGTTAGGTCATAAAACAAGTCTCAATAAACAGAAAGAACTGAAGTAAGTCAAAGTATGTTTTGTTAGCCCACAACAGAATTACAAATAATAGAAATAAAATTTGGAAATCCTCAAATATTAGAGGACATTAAACAAAACATTTCTAAATAATTCCATGGGTCAAAATAGAAATCACAAGGGATATTAGAAAATATTTCAAACTGAAAGAGAATTAAAAACACATTACATAAAAACTTATTGGATGCAGTGCTTAGAGGGAAAAAATATACCTTTGAACAGCTACATAGAAAATGAAGGACTCCAGACAGTAATATATAAGCTTCTACATAAAGAATACTAGAAAAAGAGCAAATGAAACCCAAAGCAAGCAAAAGGGAGCAATAAAATCAGAATGGAAACAACATTTTGTCATCAAATCAAGAAAATCAATGAAATAAAAAGATGGTTCTTTGAAAAGATAAAAAAATGGATAAACCTTTAGCAAAACTGATCAAGAACAAAGACACAAACTGACAAAATCAGGAATATAAAAGGGGACACCATTATTGAGCCTACACAAATTAAAAGGATCATAAGGGAATGTGAAAAACAACTTTGTGCTAACAAATCAGGAAACTTATGTGAAATAGAAAAAGTCTGAGAGAGATATAAATTACTGAAAAAAAACCTCAAGAAGAATAGAAAATCAGAATAAACCTAGAACAACAAGTCAACCTTGAATCAGCAATTGGATATATTCTCTCAATGAATACCCCAGGTCCAGATGGCATCATTAATCAGTTATATCAAACATTTAAAGAACAGTACCAGTGTTTCACAAATTCTTCCAGAAACTGAAAAGAGACAACTGCCCAACTCATTCTGCAGCCAAAGTCAGACAATGACATTACAAGAGACGAAAATTACAATTCAATATCCTTCATGAATACCGATGGAAAATCCATAAACAAATGAGCAGGAAATCAAATCCAACAACATAAAATCAAACCCATGATAAAAACATTCAACAAACTAGAAATAGAAGGGAACTTCTGCAAGAAGCATCTATGAAAGCATCTATAAAAGAGCATCTATGAAAAACATAGAGCTAATAAAGATCTTATTTCACAATAAAAGATTGACTACTTCCCCCTAAGATCAGAAACAAGGTAAAAATGTCTACTCTGGCCATGCCTATTAAAATTTCACTAGAGGTCTTGTCAGTGGAAAAAATGCCAAAAAAGAGAAAAAAAGTAGGCACCTAATCTGAAGAGGGAAAAATAAACTGGTTTTACCTGTAGATAACATGATCCTCTATCTAGAAAATCCTAATGAACACACAACCACACTACTGGAACTAATAAACAGGTTTATCAGGATTGCAGGATATAAGATCATTACATAAAAACTCACTGTTTTTCTATATACCAGTAATGAACAATCTGAGGATGTAATTAAGAATTCACAACAGAATCAAACAGAATAGAATACAGAGAGACTAAATTTAATGGCAGTGTAAGATGTAAACACTGCAAACTGCAAAATAATGCTGAGATAAATTAGAGATGATTTAAATATATCAAACATTTTATAGTCATGAATTGGAAAAGTCAATGTTAAGATGGCAATTTTCCCCACAGTGACCTAGAGATCCAACGCAGTCTCAGTTAAAACTGAGATCCTCATATATCACTGATGGGAATGTAAAATGGAATAGCCAGTTTGGAAAACCGTCTGGCTGTTTCTTAAAAAGTTAAAATAAATGTACCATATGACCAGGCAACTCCATTCTTATGTATTTACACAAGGGAAATGAAAACATTTGTTCACGGGGTGCCTGGGTGGCTCAGTTGGTTAAGTGTCTGCCTTTGGCTCAGGTCATGATCCCAGGGTCCTGGGATCGAGCCCTATGTCAGGCTTCCTGCTCAATAGGGAGCCAGCTTCTCCCTCTCCCAACTCCTCCTGCTTGTGCTCTCTCTCTCTTGCAAACAGATAAAATCTTAAAAAAAAAAAGGCAAAAAGAAAAAGAAGACATTTGTTCACACAAAGACTTAAATGTCAATATTCATAGCAGTATTATAGCCAAAAACTGGGGTCAAATCCACCAACCAGTGAATGGATAAACAAACCGTGGTCCACCTATACAACAGAATAAAAAACAAACTATCACTTATTAACACATGGACAAACTTCAAAAACATTATGCTAAGGGAAAGATGCCAGACACAAAAGACCACATAGTACATGATACCATTTATAAAAAATTTTTGGAAAAGACAAATTTATACAGAGATAGAAAACGTTTCAGTGGCTGTTTTAAGTTTTGGAATGGAATGGGGGATTGACTGTCAAGTGTTAAATCTCTCATGGGGGTGATGAAATGTCCTGAAATTGGGGTGTGGTGATAAATGCATGACAGTGAAAATTACTAAAAATCACTTAATTACATATAGTATTCCCCTTTATCCACAGTTTCACTCACCTGTGGTCAACTGCTATCTGGAAGCAGATGACCCTCCTTCTGACACAATGTCAAAAAGTCATTACAGTAGCCTAATGCTATGTCACAATGCCTATGCCATTCACCTCACCTCCCCTCGCCATTTTGTCATCATCATCATTTTATCACCATTATAGGATGAATATAGTACAATATTTTGAGAGAAAGGGAGAGGCCACATTCATTTAAGTTTTATTACAGTATATTATTGTAATTGTTCCATTATTATTATTATTGTTGTTAATCTCGCTATAGCTAATTTATAAATTAAATCCTATCACTTGAAACTAGTATTACACTGCATATTAACTGAAATTTAAATAAAAACTTAAAAAAAAAAAGCTAAAAAAAAGTTAAAAATAAACCTTATCATAAGTATGTATGTATAGGGAAAAACATAATATATATATAAGGTTTTGGGGGCGCCTGGGTGGCTCAGTCGGTTGGGCAGCTGACTCTTGATTTCCGCTCAGGTCATGATCTTGGGGTCCTGGGATAGAGGCCCCTGTTGGGCTCTGTGCTCAGCAGGGAGTCTGCTTGAGGAGTCTCTCTTCCTCTCCCTCTGCCCCTCCCCAGGCACATTTGCTCTCTCGCTACAACAAATAAATCTTTAAATATATAAATGTTTATATTAATATATAAATAAATCTTTATATATTTATAAATATTTATAAATAAATATAATATTTATAAATATTTATAAATATATATTATCTTTAATATATATTTATATATATCTATGTCTATTACAGTCTAGTTAATCTATATATAATAAAATATACATATAACAGATATATATAAAATAAATATATTTGTAAATATATATTATACTTTTATATATAAATAATGTGTGTATGTATGTATATATGTGTGTATATATATAAACATATATGTATATGTGTGTGTGATATATATATATATATATATATATATATATATATATATGAAAATAAAAGATTTGGTACAACTTGAAATTGCAGTTTCAGCCATCTACTAGGATCCTGGAACATACTATACCCCCTGTGGATAACGGGGGAATATTATCTTCATAATGGGTGAATTTTATGGTATGTAAATTATGCCTCCCGAGGCTGTTAAAACAAAAACAAATTGTCACCTCAGAGTATAAACAGTTTATAATATTCTAGGCCCTATTCTGATTTTATTTGTATAGTTTCTTCCCTTGATATTTACAGTTTTTCCATTTATATACATACATCACATATTAATCACTTATTCAAAGAAATACAGAAAAATGTTATTTTTTTCTCTTTTTTAATATCAGTGTTTGGTTAAACTCTAATTCATTTGGAAATTCCTATAATGTATACAATGAAGTACTGGTTTATAACAATATAAACCATGAGTCAATTTTTGGAATTGCTACTTTGTTCTATGGTTTGCTTATTTTTCAACCAATGTCTTACAACCTTTTCATATACACTTTATTGCCATTTTATCAAATTCTTTAAAGCAGCTACCATCAAATTTAGCATATCATAACCAACTGGTGGGCTTCCAGAAAAAGAAATACAAAAACCAAAGCAACTCTATTTCATTAAACTCATGGCAGGGCCTAAAAATTTGTATTTTAAAGAGCTCCCAGCTGACTCTGACTTTTAACAAGATTCAAGACCTATTGCTTTAAACAGTGCATTTATAACTTTAATGTACATAAGAATCATCTGGAATTCTTAAAAATCTTAAAATGTAGATTGATTCACTATGCCTGGGGTGGGGAATTGAGATTCTGCATTTATTGCAAGCTCCCAGGTGATGCTAGTGGCAAGCCTTTAAGATATGTCGATATCTAGACCCCTGGCAAGACTTATCCAAAAGAAAAGAGAAAGGACCCAGATTATTAAAATTATGAACGAAAAAGGAGAGGTCACGACGAGCACCATTGAAATTGGAAGGATTATTAGAAATTTTTATCAACAGCTATATGCCAATAAACTAAGCAATCTGGAAGAGATGGAATCCTTCCTGGAAACCTATAAACTACCAAGATTGAAACCGGAAGAAATTGATTCCTTAAACAGGCCAATTAATTATGAAGAAATTGAGTCAGTGATAAACAACCTTCCAAATAACAAAACTCCAGGCCCAGACGGTTTTCCTGGGGAATTCTACCAAACATTCAAAGAAGAAATAATACCTATTCTCCTAAAGCTATTTCAAAAAAATAGAAACAGAAGGAAAGCTACCAAACTCATTTTATGAGGCCAATATTACCTTGATCCCCAAACCAGGCAAAGACCCCATCAAAAAGGAGAATTACAGACCGATTTCCCTAATGAATATGGACGCCAAAATCCTCAACAAGATACTTGCTAATAGAATCCAACAGTACATTAAAAGGATTATCCATCACGATCAAGTGGGATTCATACCTGGGATGCAAGCGTGGTTCAATATTCGCAAATCAATCAGCGTGATACATCATATCAACAAGAAAAGACTCAGGAACCATATGATCCTCTCAATCGATGCCGAAAAAGCATTTGACAAAATACAGCATCCTTTCCTGATTAAAACCCTTCAGAGTGTAGGAATAGAAAGTACATTTCTCAATCTCATAAAAGCCATCTATGAAAAGCCTACTGCAAATATTATTCTCAATGGGGAAAAGCTGGAAGCCTTTCCCTTAAGATCAGGAACACGACAAGGATGCCCACTCTCGCCACTATTATTCAACATAGTACTAGAAGTCCTTGCAACAGCAATCAGACGACAAAAAGGGATCAAAGGTATTCAAATTGGCAAAGAAGAAGTCAAAATGTCTCTCTTTGCAGATGACATGATACTCTATATGGAAAACCCAAAAGAAGCCACTCCCAAACTATTAGAAGTTATAGAGCAATTCAGTAACGTGGCAGGATACAAAATAAATGCTCAGAAATCAGTTGCATTTCTATACACGAATAACGAGACCGAAGAAAGAGAAATTAGGGAATCCATCCCATTTACAATAGCACCAAAAACCATACGTTACCTTGGAATTAACTTAACCAGAGACGTAAAGGACCTATATTCTAGAAACTATAAATCACTCTTAAAAGACATTGAGGAAGACATAAAAAGATGGAAAGATATTCCATGCTCATGGATCGGAAGAATTAACATAGTTAAAATGTCCATGCTACCCAGAGCAATCTACACTTTCAATGCTATCCCGATCAAAATACCAAGGACATTTTTCAAAGAACTGGAACAAACAGTCCTTAAATTTGTATGGAAACAGAAAAGGCCCCGAATCTCCAAGGAACTGTTGAAAAGGAAAAACAAAGCTGGGGGCATCACAATGCCAGATTTCGAGCTGTACTACAAAGCTGTGATCACAAAGACAGCATGGTACTGGCACAAAAACAGACACATAGACCAATGGAACAGAATAGAGAGCCCAGAAATGGACCCTCGGCTCTTTGGGCAACTAATATTTGATAAAGCAGGAAAAAACATCCGGTGGGAAAAAGACAGTCTCTTCAATAAATGGTGCTGGGAAAATTGGACAGCTACATGCAAGAGAATGAAACTTGACCACTATCTCACACCATACACAAAAATAAACTCCAAATGGATGAAAGACCTCGATGTGAGACAGGAATCCATCAAAATTCTAGAGGAGAACATAGGCAACAACCTCTACGACATCGGCCAAAGCAACCTTTTTCATGACACATCCCCAAAGGCAAGAGAAACAAAAGATAAAATGAATTTATGGGACTTCATCAAGATTAAAAGTTTCTGCACATCCAAGGAAACAGTCAGAAAAACTAAGAGGCAGCCCACGGAATGGGAGAATATATTTGCAAATGACACTACAGATAAAGGACTGGTATCCAAGATCTACAAAGAACTTCTCAAACTCAATACACGAGAAACAAATAAACAAATCAAAAAATGGGCAGAAGATATGAACAGACACTTTTCCAATGAAGACATACAAATGGCTAACAGACACATGAAAAAATGTTCAAAATCATTAGCCATCAAGGAAATTCAAATCAAAACCACACTGAGATACCACCTTACGCCAGTTAGAATGGCAAAAATAGACAAGGCAAGAAACAACAATTGTTGGAGAGGATGTGGAGAAAGGGGATCCCTCCTACATTGTTGGTGGGAATGCAAGTTGGTACAGCCACTCTGGAAAACAGTGTGGAGGTCCCTTAAAAAGTTAAAAATTGAGCTACCCTATGATCCAGCCATTGCACTACTGGGTATTTACCCCAAAGATACAGACGTAGTGAAGAGAAGGGCCATATGCACCCCAATGTTCATAGCAGCAATGTCCACAATAGCTAAATTGCGGAAGGAGCCGAGATGCCCTTCAACAGATGACTGGATTAAGAAGTTGTGGTCCATATATACAATGGAATATTACTCAGCTATCAGAAAGAACGAGTTCTCAACATTTGCTACAACATGGACAGCACTGGAGGAGATAATGCTAAGTGAAATAAGTCAAGCAGAGAAAGACAACTATCATATGATTTCTCTCATCTATGGAACATAAGAACTAGGATGATCGGTAGGGGAAGAAAGGGATAAAGAAAGGGGGGGTAATCAGAAGGGGGAATGAAACATGAGAGACTATGGACTATGAGAAACAAACTGAGGACTTCAGAGGGGAGGGGGGTGGGGGAATGGGATAGACCGGTGATGGGTAGTAAGGAGGGCACGTATTGCATGGTGCACTGGGTGTTATACACAACTAATGAATCATCGAGCCTTACATCGGAAACCGGGGATGTACTGTATGGTGACTAACATAATATAATAAAAAATCATTAAAAAAAAAAAAAAGATATGTCGATATCTTACTTGGTTAAATATTAAATACACTAATATAGTAAACATGGGACTTTAATATATTTAGCCTTCCCTTTAGCTAGGGTACAACCCCCATTTATTCAAACTTCTTTTCTGCTTGGCATTAAAGCTTTATTTTTTCAAATACACATAACATTAAGCTAAAGTATTTAATGTGTACCACTGTAAAAGAGTGTACATTTATTGTTTTATAATCTATTGTTAAAATACACACTTTGAATTTAAAATTTGCAACTTTCCTAGATTCAGTTGTTATGCCATTGAATTCTTGAGATTTTCTAGGTATATAACTATCATTTACATTGTTATAACTTAATTTCTTTCTTGCATATATCTATACCTTGTTTTGTTTTACCTTTATACGCTGGCTGACAGTCAGTAACAGACATTTTGGATAGATAACAGACATTCAATAACAGACATAACAGATAACATTTTGGTTAATGTTGACTTTTAGTTACAAATATACAGGAAAACCTTTTTATATAGGGAAAATCTATTTCCTTTATACTTTTCAGAGTTGTCAGAAATAGTGTTGATTTTTATAAAATATTTTTAGAATATTTAAAAATATTGTGGGGACATCATGATTTTCACTAATTTTCTTTTTAAATTTACCAGATTATAAATCCTTGGGAGCAAGGACTGAAACTTCCCAGTGCCTAGAATAATACTTTCTCTATCCTAGGTTTAACAATTTAATCCTTGTTGGTTTAATTGATTTTACTGTTCTTCCTAATAATGAAATGGATTATGTTAATAGTTTTCCTTCCACATAAGCAATCTTAAATTTCTATACTAAATCTCGCTTGGTCGTGGTGAATATTTTTTTTTAAATCTTGAACATCTTTTAATATGCATTCTATTTCATTACTTTATTTAGAATTTTTTCATCTGTGTTCATCAACAAGATTGGCTTTCATTTTCATGTTCCAGTCATATCAGGTACCATATCTATCTGCCTCACAAAATAGAACAGTATCCTTTGGTATTTAGCAGCTATTTATATGATACAGTTATTATCTGCTGAAAAATATTCACAGTGATTCCAGCAAATTTTCTTGTGTTTCCTACTGCAACTGACTTATTCAAAATATCTAGTGTACTGTTCTAAATTTTTATTGTCTAGTATTTAAGTTTTTACAAAAAATTAACCATTTCAAAAGTTCTCATCTTGGAGGGGGGTGGTTAGAGGAATGGGGTAACTGGCTGATGGACACTGGGGAGGGTATGTGTTGTAATGAGCACTGGGTATTATATAAGACTAATGAATCACAGACCTCACCCCTGAAACAAAACATTATATATTTTTTAAAAAGTTCTCATCTTAATTTTGTCTACGTTATTACTGTTTTCTTAGATCTTTTTGAGGTTAACTAGTCCATCATATATATTTTTTCTCATTGAAAGAGGCATGTAGAGTTGAAAAGAACTCTTAAATTTAGCTTTGCCAGCCTTAAGAGTTGAATAATTGGTGATGGTTTTTTTAAATGTCTTTCAAGTAGTGTAGCTTTTTGTAGTATATATTTCCCTTTTTCATCTATTTGAAAATATGCTATGTTTTGCTACTCGTTTGTAATCTTATTGCACCATAATCTAAGGATGCTGTATGTAAAATTTATGCTGACAGTATTTATGAAGAAATGGTGTGTATTCAAATTTAAATAAAGCATATATGCCTACTATTTCCATTTCATTCTTTAAAAAATTTATTAGAGAGCAATTAATTTCTGGTTCATTTGAATTGAAATTCTGATAGTGAGATATTGTCACCTACTCAAGTGTTCTTGGTATATAGCTCTTGTATGTATTAGGTTTTGTTTCCCATGTTTCCCTGTTACGTAATCTGGAACGCATCTGCTGGCATGTAAGCAGCAGTGTGTAAGACATCTTCCAATTTTACAAATGAAATTTTGGGATACTTTATATATTTTCATTATATATGAACTGGAAATTATTTTACAGTGATAAGGTACAGGAAAACAGTATTTTGTCCATATAAATAAAGCATGCTATTTTAGTTGAGGCTAATTTCTGAATATGCCAAAACATTCTAAAAAGTAAAAAAACTAAGAAGTTAATCTTGTTTGAGGTATGTTTTCAATAAAATAGGTACAGTGAGGTGCACAAATCATTATTCTATGTAGTTCATGCTAGGTTCTTCAACCACAATATGAACACTTTTGATGTAGGATAAATTCTGGAAAACATATTTGGAAAAGATGCAATGGCAAATGTTGTAATTTATTCTAGCTCTGATTTTTAATTATTATAAAAAGAACAATAAAGGAAATGAAGTAAATCACCCACTACAGGAACATCAAACATTACAAACAATAAACTTTCATATGTTGGTGTTCTAACACAGGGCTCTACACAACCTTGGCTCTGTGCATTGAAGCCTGCTGGCATGATGCAGGGAGCAAAATAGCTCTAAATGAGCAAAGTGATCATAATTAGCTAACAATGTCTACCTCAGACCCACCTGGGGAAGTAGGGGGGGGGGGCTTAAATATTGCTAGTAAGAGAAAACAACGGCTTTCCTCTATGGTCCATCTATGGGTAAATTACCAGATCTTCTTCATGCCTCACTTAAGGGATAAGGGGAGGATTTGGCTGCTCAAACACCTGGCAGGAATATATCTGATGACTGAGATCTCACTTTTTCTCAAATCCATTTTTCATCAGCAAATGACACCTGCAACCTTTTGAAGGATAATCCATATTTTCTCCCACTTGAAAAGACAGCTAGCTGGTGGGAAGATGAAAACACCATCCCAGGTTTAGATCTGAAGCAAACCAGCCTTTGGATCAAATACACATTTAAGAATTTTATATTACCAGTTTAAAATATATTTATAGGTTAATATAATATAGAGTTTATATAATTGCAAACTACAAAATCTCAGGTAAGGAAGGATGCATTTGCTTCAGCTACAGCTCATTAGCCATGTTAGAGAAGCCACCTGTTATACTACAGCTAGAATTTCAGGTGTATATTACATGGTAGGGAGGATAAATCCTCCTTTGGGATATGAATTTGAAAGGCTGCATTGGGTGAAAAGAGGTGCTTGTTTCCTTTCCCTTCAGCTAAGACAGAAAACCTTGAACCAAGGTGAAGATTCAAAGTTAGCAACCAGAGACAATCATGCAAAATGTGGCTGAATACAGAAAATGGTCTGCTGCCTGGCATTCTCCTGAGGAGAGGAACACCTAATAAAACCACCAGAAAAATGCAAGGCTATTAAATCAAGCAGAACTAAAGTGGGATTCAATGGTGCAATAGTTTCAGTAGTGGGAGTTCAGAGAAGGTGACCACAAGAAAACCATTAAATGGATTTAGAACTAGGACAGTATCAGATTGTTCTCAGCTTTTCTTTTGCCACTTAAATCCAAAATACCATCCCAGGTTAGAAGAGAGGCTTTTCTGAACCTACAGGTACAGGATTCCATGTAAAAGGATTTCAAGACTATTACTACAACCTCCTACCAAATAAATGCAAATTATTTCCACATGGATCCTGACTCTCTCCTCCAAAGCCTTGCTCTGCTTGTTGTTAGTTTCACTTCACTTCAGGAAAGATGAAACTAACCATCAAAGTCATGAAGGATGAGAAATGTCAAGTTTGTTTGCCAAAAAAGTCTATCTGAAAACTATCACTTACAGCATCTAATAAAGGTAACTAAAACCTAGCCCCTGTCTTCCATTGATTGGAAAAGTTCACTATGGTAAAGTAAAAATGATTGTTTATATATAGTCATTTGTTATCAGGTCACACAAATTCCCAGGAGAAACAAACCAGAAAAGTAAGAAGCTGCCATGGTCTGAGAAAGAGGCTAGAAAAGCAGCTTTACATACTTTTATTCCAAGACCCTAATTCAAAATCCTTGTCTGTTCTTGGAGAATATAGTAGTTTTGGTGAACGATGTAATGAAGTGAACACCAGACAAGAAACATATTTATCACCAGACAGGGTCAACAGGGAATCTCAAGTTGAAAAAGGAATTCTGAAGTGTTCCACTAATTTAAATAGCAACTACAACCTAAAGAGAGAAATAGGATGGGAATATACAATATGATAAACATAAGAATCAAAAAACTAGCAGGTAAAGTGGTCAGAAAATTCTTCTAAGAGCTTATCAATCTTAAAATTATTTCCCTTGGAACTGTAACCTACAAACCCGCTAAGTTTAAGAATATATTCGTTTTTTGCCTGTTTTCAAAACTTTCGTTTTTTTTTTTTTTTTTAAAGATTTTATTTATTTATTTGACAGAGAAAGAGACAGCCAGCAAGAGAGGGAACACAAGCAGGGGGAGTAGGAGAGGAAGAAGCACGCTCCCAGTGGAAGAGCCTGACGTGGGGCTCAATCCCAGAACTCCGGGATCACGCCCTGAGCCAAAGGCAGACGCTTAACGACTGAGCCACCCAGGCGCCCCAAAACTTTTGGTTTCAAAAGTTTACCACTGACAGATTAATTTGCTACCACTGTGTGAAACAGATAAAATTTAAAATCTAAGCATATTTCCAAATCACTTATTATCTCAACTGTAAATACACATTAAAAATTCCCTTAATTAAATCTTTAGGACTTTAAATATACAGTGGCTATCTGAAGCAGCTCTTGTTGAACTATTTGGGTGGAGGGGCAGAGGGAGAGAGAGAGGGATTTTTTTTAAGATTTTCTTTATTTATTTGAGATAGAGAGAGTGCATGCACGTGAACCTGGGCAGGGGTGGGCAGAGGGAGCAGGAGAAGCAGGCTCTCCACTGAGCAGGGAGCCTGACTCAGGACTCAATCCCAGGACCCTCAGATCATGACCTGAGCAGAAGGCAGCTGCTTAACCAACTAAGCCACCCAGGCTCCCCGAGAGGGAATCTTAAGCACCGAGCCCAATGCTGGGCACAGTCTCACAACCCTAAGATCATGACCCGAGCAGACATCAAGAGTCAGATGCTTAACTGAGCCACCCATGTCATTTTTAATATATGGCTGAATACACACAACTTTCAAAAAAAATTTTTTAACATCAGTAAAGTTCTATACTTCAGAAAAAGGGGTAAAGCATAATCTTAGAAAGTTGAGTGCCCAAAGATTTCAACTCACACTAAAAAGGCATGTGATGCATAATCTCAAAGGTGGCTGGTTTATTAAACCTTCTTTCCTTCGAGAGAGCTACCTACAGAACTCATCCTTGTCGTTCTTCTCACACATTTTTTAAAAAAGATTTTATTTATTTATTTGACAGAGAGAGATACAGCCAGAGAGAGAGAATACAAGCAGGGGGAGTGGGAGAGGAAGAAGCAGGCTTCCAGCAGAGGAGCCTGACCCGGGGCTCGATCCCATAATGCTGGGATCACACCCTGAGCCGAAGGCAGACGCTTAACAACTGAGCCACCCAGGCGCCCCTTCTCACACATTTTTAACACTATATATAAAGTTGCAAGAAACAAGAGTAGGAATCACATATTACAAAATAAAATTTCCTCCACTTCATCATTGCTTAGGATGGCATGGCAACTTCTAAGCTTCCTGATGCTGGACCAGAAGCCAAAAGTGCTATTTCCTTTCCAAATGGCAATTCTTAAACATATAGCTTAAAAGTCCTCTCAAGAGTTAGTATAGCACACGAAGGTAGAATAAATTTATATCACATTAGAAATATTCTACTTTGCTTTGCAAAGACAGCCTTTTTCAATGTCAAAATCATACTAAAAATGAAAAAAATAGTAATATGAAAAGAGATCCTCAACGATCCAAAATATACAGGATGAATCTGATAAGGGATGAAGGACAGATAGGTAATAGATGAATACAGATATATAAAAATGTCACATTTTACTGAAAAATACAAATTGAAAGAGAATTAACCACATTCCTGAAAAAGAAGTGGGTGACTGACTTTATAGCCTAGCCACCATTTACGTTGAGGAAGGAAGCTTTCAGGTGATTCCAACCTTCAGCCTAAGAGCTGTAAGGGCTGACACCAAATGAAGCAGCAACTAACTATCCCCACTGAGTCCTTATCAGACTGCAGATTCACAAAGCATGTTGTTTTTAGCCCTAAATTCTCAAGTGGCATTACACAGCCATAATTAAGTGGGAAAATATTATTAGCATGTAAATTACTGATTCATCTGTAAATTTAACAAAATTACAATTAACACTAACAAAATTTTTGAGAAAATCTGATAAAATGACTCTGTGGGGCGCATACGCCATAAATGAGGAGATGTTTTAGAAACTATAATGTTGTAAAATTTTGATATTTTGTGAGAAGTTGTACATTACTAATTGTAGGTGAGCTGTGAAAAGATAAGGATGTATACTGCTATCCCTGGTGCAACTACTAAAAACATAATGCAAATAAGTATGGCCAAAAAGGCAAGAGGAAAATTGAAACAGAATTCTAAAAATATAGTTCAAATGATCCCAAAGTGAGGGGGCAGGCAAAAAGGAGCATAAAAACAAAAAAACAAGAGATGATAGAAAACAAATAATAAAATGCAAACCCAAACCTTACCATAGCACGAATTATGTTCAACATTAATGAACTAATAAAAATCCAATTACAAGGCAGACCACCAAAATGGATAATTAAACAATACCCAACTATATGCTGTCTATAAGAGACACAGTTTAACCATCAAGACAGTTGTGATTTTAACCTCTTTTATTAATTAGCAGAAGAGCTAGACAAAACATCAAATAAGACATATCTGGGGATGCCTGGGTGGCTCAGTTGGTTGAGCATCTGACTCTTAGTTTCAACTCAGGTCATGATGTCAGGGTTGTGAGATCCAGCCCCACACCAGGCTTCGAGCTCAGTGCAGAGCATGCTTGAGATTCTCTCTCCCTCCCCCTTTGCCCCTCCACTCGCTCGCCCTCATTCAAGCACATGTACACGCACACTCTCTCTCTCTCCCCAGTTAAAAAAAAAAGATGTATCTGGCCTTTCCTTAATTGGTATTTATAGAACATCACACCTAACAACAGCAGAATAGATATTCTTTTCAATAGCACAGGCTATGTTTACCAGGACAGACCATATTCTGAGCTGTAAAATAAATCTCAATAAATTCAAAAAGAGGGACACCTGGGGGCCTCAGTTGGTTAAGCGTCTGCCTTCGGCTCAGGTCATGATCCCAGGGTCCTGGGATCGAATGCTGCATTGGGCTCCTTGCTCAGCAGGGAGCCTGCTGCATGTGTGCATGTGTGCTCTCTCCCTCTCTCTGACAAATCAATCAATAAATAAAACTTATTAGATTAGAATCATATAAAAAATATTCTTTGGCCACAATGGAATTAAATTAGAAATCTGTAACACTAAGATCAAGAGAAAAACACAACTATTCGGAAATTAATATACTTCAAAATGATCAATGAGTCAAAGAAGAAATCACAAGAGAAATTTGAAAATATTCTGAAGAATAATGAAAATACCACGGAGCAAAACTTGGTAGGTAATTAAAAGAGAATTTATAGGTAAATTAGTAGCTTTGAATTACTGTATTAGAAAAAGAGATCCAGGGGCGCCTGGGTGGCACAGTGGTTAAGCGTCTGTCTTCGGCTCAGGGCGTGATCCTGGCGTTATGGGATCGAACTCCACATCAGGCTCTTCCGCTATGAGCCTGCTTCTTCCTCTCCCACTCCCCCTGCTTGTGTTCCCTCTCTCGCTGGCTGTCTCTATCTCTGTCAAATAAATAAATAAAACCTTAAAAAAAAAAAAAAAAAAGAGAGATCCAAACTCAATAACCTGAATTTTCACCTTAAGAAGTTAGCAAAGGAGGGACACCTGGGTGACTCAGTCAGTTAAGCATCTGACTTGTGATTCTGGCTCAGGTCATGATCTCATGGGTAGTGAAATCAAGTCCCATGGTGGGCTCCTTGCTCAGCGAGAAGACTGCTTGAGATTCTCTCCCCCTGCCCCTCCCCCAACTCATGTGTATGCACACACATACACTCTCTCTCTAAAATAAATAAATAAATAAATATTTTTAAAAAGCTAGAAAAAGAATAGCAAATGAAATCTAAAATAAACAGAAAGGAAAGAACTGAGAGCAAAAATTAATTAAAGAACAAAAGGTGGTTCTTTAAAAAGACTGATAAAATTACTAGTCCTCTAGGAAACTGATCAAGGGAGAAAAAAACAAAGAGTAAAAGAGGCCACAATTTGTCAGTATCAAGAATGAATAAGGGCATATCACTACAGATCCTGTAGCCATTAAAAGTGTAAGGGAGGGACACCTGGGTGGCTCGGTCAGTTAAGTGTCTGCCTTCAGCTCAGGTCATGATCACAGGGTCCTGGGATCAAGTCCCACATAGGGCTCCTTCCTCATCAGCGGTGAGCTCACTTCTCCCTCTGCCTGCCGTTCCCCTGGCTTGACCTCTCTCTCACTGACAAATAAATAAATAAAATCTTAAAAAAAAAAAAGTGTAAGGGAATATTATAAAAAACTTTTATGCTTATAAATTTAGCAACCTAGATGAAATGATCAAATTCCTTGAAAGACAGAAATGACCAAAAGTGACCCAAAAAGAAAGAGATAACCCAAACAACCCTATATCAATTAAAGAAATTGCATTCATAATTTAAAAACTTCCCTTAAGGAAAACTGAAGACACAGAGGGCTTCCCTGGTATATTCTATCAAATATTTAAGAAAATAACAAAATCAATTCTATAAACTCTTTCAGAAAATAAAGAAGGGAACAATACTTAATTCGTTTTATAAGGTCAGTATTGCCCTATTATCAAAGCAGACATAGACATCATAAGAAAAGAGAATTATAGACCAATGTCCCTTAAGAGCATAACCTAAATTGCAAAAATCCTTAATAAAATGTGAGCAATTTGAATCCAATGGTATATACAGAGGAAAATTCATCACAGTCAAGTGGGGCTTACCCTGGGAATGCAAGGTTGGTTTAACTTCTGAAAAATCAATGCAATTTACCATACTGGAATAAAAGAGAAAATGAACACGATCACTTGAATAAATGCAGAAAAAGCATTTGACAAAATTCAATACTCCTTTCATGATTAAAGGCAGATAACTTCCTCAACCAAATGAAAACTGAAAGCTAAAATCATACTCAATGATGAAAGTCTCTATGTTTTCTAAGATCAGGAAGAACAAGACAAGGATGTCTAGTCTCACCACTTCTATTTAACAGTATTATTGGAGTACCTAGCTAACACAGTAAGGGGAAAAATAAATAAAAGGCATATGGGTGAAAATTTAAGAAAAACTGTCCTCATTGACAGATGACATGATCACGCATGTAGCAAGCTCTAAGGAACCGTCAACAAAACTACTAGAATTAATAAACTAATGTAGCAAAGTTCTAGGATATAAGGTTAATATACAAAATTCAACTGTATCTCTATATACTAGCCATAAACAATTAGAAGATAAAAATTTTAAAAACCCAATTTACAATAAACTAGAATGAAAAAATAATACACAAGAATAAATTTAATGAAAGATGTGCAAGATCTATACACTCAGAACTATAAAACATTGCGAAGAGAAATTAGAGACAACCTAAATAAAGAGAAATGCCATGTCCATGGTTTCATGTTCATTGGCTTCAAAGACTTAATACTGTTCAAATAGCAAGCCTTCCAAAATTTATCTTTAGAGGGCACCTAAATGGCTCAGTTGGTTAAGCAATTGAATCTTGGTTTTGGCTCAGGTCATGACCTCAGGGTCCTGAGATCTGGCCCTGTGTCAGGCTCCACACTCAGTGTGGAGTCTGCTTGTCCCTCTCCCACTGCTCCTTCCCCCACTTGTGTACTCTCTTTCTGTCATAAATAAAAAAAAATAAATAAAAAACAAATCTTTAAAAAACATTTATCTTTAGAATCAGTGCAATTCCAACCAAATAACTGATTTTAAAATTCATATGGAAAGACAGAAGATCTAGAATATGCAAAACAGTTTTGAAGAACAAAGTTGAATGACTTATACTACCTGATTTCAGGACTTACTACAAAGTTACAGAAATCAAGATGGTGTGGTATTGGCATAATGATAGACAGACAGACATAAAACAAGAGAGTTGAGTCCAAAAATAGACCCAAACTTACATGTCAACTGATTTTGAACAAAGGGGCCAAAGTAATAGAAAGTTTTTTCAACCAGTGGCGTTGGAACAATGAGATAACCACATGGAGAACAACAAACCATGATGCATATTCACACTATAGACAATTAATTCAAAGTTGATCACAGACCTAAATATAACAGCTAAACTATTAGTTTCCAGGAAAGAAAAATAGAATTTTTTTTGTGACAAAGATTTCTTAGGATACAAAGAAGCACAAGCTATAAAAGAAAAAAAAGAAGATGAAATGGACTCCATCAAGATTAAAAACTTTTGCTCTTCCAAAGAAACTGAAAAGGCAAGCCACCAAATGGGAGAAAATATTTTTTAAGACAACAAAAGACTTATATCCAGAATTTCTATCTCTCCTTCAACTGAATAGTAAGAAGACTAATAATCCAATTAAAGATAGGCAAAAGATATGCACACTTTATTTATTTATTTTTAAGATTTTATTTATTTATTTGACAGAGAGGAGACAGCCAGTGAGAGAGGGAACACAAGCAGGGGGAGTGGTAGAGGAAGCAGGCTTCCCAGTGGAGCAGAGAGCCTGATGCGGGGCTCGATCCCAGGACTCTGGGATCATGCCCTGAGCAAAGGCAGACGCTTAACGACTGAGCCACCCAGGCGCCCCAGATATGCACACTTTAAAAAAGAAGATAAGCCAATGGAGAATAAGCCCATGAAAAGATATTCAAAGAAATGCAAATTAAAACCACAGTGACATTCCACTACACACCCACTAGAATGGCTAACATTTAAAAAGAGTGACATTTTTGGCCCTAATCACACTATATTGTAATTATGAGTATTTCTCTATTTGGATAAAATGTAAGCTCTAGAGGGAAAAAAAAATACTGACAATCAGTGGTAGTGAGGATGTGGAGCAACGTGAACTCTCATATATTGCTGGTGGGAATGTAAAGTGTACAAACACTTTGGAAAACAGTATGGCAATATCTTATAAACTTAAGTATATAATTCACATGTGACCCAGCAATTCCACTTCTAGGTGTTTATCCAAAAGCAATGAAAAAATATATATCCATGTAAAGACTTGTACACAGAAGTTCACAGCAGCATGATTCATATAATAGCTAAAACTGTGCAATCCAAAGGCCCATCAAGTTGAATACACTTTAGTACATCCATATTATAGAACACAACACAATATTACAAACAAATGAAATAATACTAAACAAAACAATGTGGATGAATCTCAAAACATTATGCTAAAAGAAGCCAAACAACAAAAGACCATGTACTATATGATCCCATTTGTTTGAAACTCTAGAAAAGACAAAACTACAGTGACAGAAAGCAGATCAACGGTTGCCTGGGGTTACAGATGGCGGCTGACTATAAAGGCATGGGAAGAAACTTCTTAGCGTTAGAGACCCATTCTATGTCTTGACTCTAGTGGTGGCTGTACAATTGTATATAATTACCAAAATTCATCAAACTGTGTAATTAAAATGAATAAATCTTACTGTATGTAAATATAACTTTATTTTTTAAAGATTTTACCCATTTATTTGAGACAGCACGAGTAAAGGAGAGGGGCAGAGCAGAAGCAGACTCCCCACTAAGCAGGGAGCCCAATGTGGGTCTCAATCCCAAGACCCTGAGATCATGACCTGAGCAGAAGGCAGATGCTTACCAACTGTACCAGCCAGGCACCCCAATATACTTTAATTAAAAACAACAACAACAACAAAGGCAATGGTGTTCTACTTCACCAATAAAAGGAACAACATTAACACTGAAACCATGTGCTATATTGTTTTTTTTCTCCATAGACTTAGCAAAAATTACACTACCGATAAAAGGTGCTAATTAGTACATTTCTATAGAGCAATCTGGCATTGTATACGTAAACTCTTGAAAGATGAGTCAACTTTTTGACCCAGCAATTATTTTCACTACAGAAATAATCAGACTAAGTAAGACTACATACAAAAATGGTATTGGAAAGCCTTTCATAATGGTGAAAAGTAATTAGGAAAAAAGCCCTATATGTCTAACAATAGGTGATTGGTTAAATAATGAAATGTCCATCCAATTAAAATGATGTGAACAATATACATGTGTCTTTTTAAAATTTTTTAATTTAAATTCAATTTAGTTAACATATAGTGTATTATTAGTTTCAGGGGTAGAATTTAGTGATTCATTAGTTGCAAACGTGTCCTTACTGATGTATGAAGATGTACTCAATGTTAGTATTTTTCCCCTTTAATGCATTACTTTTTTTTTTTTTTAAGGATTTTATTTATTTATTTGACAGAGACAGACAGAGAGAGAGAGAGTGAGTGAGCAGGGGCAGCAGCAGGTAGAGGGAGAGGGAGGAGCAGGTTCTCTGCCGAGCAAGGAGCCTGATGCAGGGCGCTATGAGATCATGACCTGAGCTAAAGGCAGATGCTTAACCGACTGAGCCACCCAGGCGTCCCCCCTTCAATGCATTCTATGCTGGTACCTTTCACTTGTACGAGTTATGATACAAACAACAACTAATAACTACAGTTAGATTTCTACCATTAGAAGAAAAAGAATTAATCACTCCTGTCCTGTTTTATACCACTTTGGCATAAGAGGTTATATTTTCTGTTTAATTCTTCTGATGACTAATAAAAAAATAACCTTTAGACTCAGTATTACCACAAAATACTCAGTATTATCACAAAAGATCTGACATGAGCAACCACTTCATTTCAAAAGAGCTCTGACCCACATATTTAATTAGTTATTTTAATAATTTACTGACAGTCTGCTCTGTGATAAAGGAGTAACAGAAGGTTCTAGTATATACTTTCTAGGTATTATTTGGGCCCCAGTTCCTTATCTATAAAAGGAAAATGGCTGGGTGTGGGATTAGGTCATTTCTAGCTCTAAGGAAGAGTAATCTACAAAAATCTGTCAACGCTTTCAAAAATTACAGAACTGGCAAATGCAAAGTGCCAAGAAATAACCCTTTGTCAACGAGTCTGGTATACCTTATAAATATTCACTTTTGAAAAAAGGACTAGGATCCTTATTAAATCCTGATGAATTCAAACCTAGGGAACATTCACTATAACATAAAATGGAAATTCAGTCTGTCAAGGAGACTAACAAAGGCAGGAATCACAACTGAAAAGTGATATATCCTCAATGGTTTCCTAGTTGCTAAAATTTAAAGTCAACTCTCTTACTTGAAGACAGTGAAAATATATGAGCATCTGTCATTATAACCACATCAGCACCAGGTAAAAGGATGTCTAGTAGTCCCACAACTACAGGTAATTTCAAACAGGAAAGAATACTACTAGTTATTCAAGACTAATAATTCATCGTGCTTACTTTAAAATAATAATGTTTCCCAATCCAACTAGGTTCATATATTCAAATCAAGTAAGGATAATTCATTTATAAAAATGAAATACAACTTGCTTCTCCACCTAACAAACAGTACCAAGTCTAACAAATTTACCCTACAATTAAGTATATCTGAATTCAGAGAGTAAATACCCTATGTAAAATGCTTGTAAACTTGACTATAAAGAAGGAAGACCTGAGTTTTGTTTAATGCCAAATCAAAGAAAACAAGTTAAATATAGGGGCACCTGGGTGGCTCAGTTGGTTAACTGTCTGCCTTCGGCTCAGGGCATGATCTCAGGGTCCTGAGATCAAGCCCCGAGTTGGGATCCCTGCTCAGTGGGGAGTCTGCTTCTCCCTCAGACTCTGTCCCCTACTCAGGCTCTTTCTCTCTCAAATAAATAAATAAAATCTTAAAAAAAAAAAAAAAGTTAAATACATACATACACGAAATGTAACTCATTTATTAAATCTTCTTAGGAGAATAGCCAATTTTTCATAATCAAGTATTTTGGTATCCGAACTTTCTTTTGTGCAGTTGTTTTCAGAAGTTACACAATGAAAATAACTTGTAGTATGGTCCTTGTACCTTGGTGCCTCGTTTTTAAGTTATATTATAACCCAAACCAAACTGAAATACAAGCAATTGGCCAAACAAAATTGCATGAGATGGGAAAATAAACTACCATCAAGTCTGGTGGAGATGGTGGTGATGAGATGTGGTGCTGCAACATACAAGACACAGCCAGACCAAACAAAGCATGAAACAAGGGAAAGGCTCCATCCTACTGCTGTTTAGACTCCCAGTGTCTCACTTATGTATTCTACAAGGCAACTGCTGGGAGAAGAATGCATCTCTTATTTCTAGCAGAAAAGGAAATGATTCTTTATCTGCCAATAGTAAGAGATTTCTTAAACAGTTTCCCTGACCTGTTTCCCTCAGTGATTTATAAAAGTACATTTTTATTAGGGTCTCATTTCTTTACTGACAAAAATGAAAATGTTTCAATATTCTCCTTCCTTTTCTCTCTGTTTGGAAATAGAAGTAGGAATGGGGAACTAGAGAAGTGTCTTCAAGATCTACATAGGCTTTTTACTAATTTATATCAATAGTCAATTGAAAGTTTCTCTTTTGAAGCCCAGGTGTCAGGATTCCAATATTAAAGTTCACATGACCAGTCCAAATGCAATGATTGACAGACATTTTCTCCTCTTTCAATACTCCTTTGATTATATCTCCTTCGGTCTGGAGATCTAAGGCTATATTGTAGAAGGATTTAAAATACCTAAGAACATTACATTTTCAAAAACTCAAGTCTATACCAACTGAGTCACAATAGTAACAGTTCTGCAAAGTTTTGGTCAGCCTGCATTTTCAAGGTTAATTATGCAGATTACACTAAAAGTAAACTATGTTGTACTTTTTTCTGATGTGTAATATTATACACAGTAGAATCAAGGACTTATGCATTCTGTCATCTTCTTCAAAAACTAACTGCTATTTTTAGTGAGTCAGTATGAGTCCAGAATGCTGTTTAAACTAGATTCTTCTGTAATCAGTTAAATAGCTATCATTCTTTTCCAGCTTTTTCAAAAGAAGTATATTCTTGACCTATAAAAGAATGTTAGTGCTGACAATGTCTTGAATATCACTATTTAATAAGTAAGGCATCACTATAAATGTGCAATTATTCTTCATTCATGAGAGAGACTTGGATGGAGAAACAAATTGGAAATTTTGGAAAAGTTACATTCTCCATTCTGGTTTTCTGATTTTATTTTATTTTATTTTTTAAAGATTTTATTTATTTATTTGACAGAGACAGCCAGCGAGAGAGGGAGCACAAGCAGGGGGAGTGGGAGAGGAAGAAGCAGGCTCCCAACGGAGGAGCCTGATGTGGGGCTCGATCCCAGAACCCTGGGATCACGCCCTGAGCCGAAGGCAGACACTTAACGACTGTACCACCCAGGCGCCCCCCAGTTTTCTGATTTTAAGACAAGAGCAACAGTTAGAACACACAACCAAGAAAAAAGGACAGGAACATACTTGGGGGGAAAGATGACTTTTCTATTTTAGAAAAATCCTAGGATATGCCATCTAGCTATACTACTGATGTAATTGTTGAATGTAACTTCAAGGACTGATACAATGGGGAGAGTGCCTAATGAAAGAATCACTTCAACTATATTTATCTTGATCATAGAAAATTTGGAATCACATGATACTTTACATCCTGATCAAGAAAATGAATTTTAGGGGTGCCTGGGTGGCTCAATCGGTTAAGCCTCCAACTCTTGGTTTTGGCTCAGGTCATGATCTCAGGGTCAGGCTCTGCGCTCAGCAGGTAGTCTACTTCTCCGCTTCTCGCCCCTTCTCCTTCTGCCCCTCCTCCCTCAAATAAATAAATAAATCTTTAAAAAAGGTGAATTTTACTGCCACTTTGCTTTACAATAAAGCCTCTGAAGATGAAAGTACACAGTTACACTACAATCCTTAGCAGTAGGATTCCGATTCTAGAAGTGACACTTGGATAGAGAGATGGATCTTTTCCAAAGAACTCTTAATTTCCTCCACAACTGTGTGAGTTATAGTCTGGGGGGAAAAAGTAAAATAATTCTATCACATGTAGAAGCTACTAATGTGACTTAGGAATGGCATGAATGAGATACACTGCTAGGTAGAATGGTCAGCAAACTCTTCCCTATTGTCCAGGCCACTGTCCAAGTTGACAACCCTCCCAGTTTGATGGGGGTACTGCACTGCCTAGGGGAAAGAGGGAGATCAAACAGGAGGAATAGGAAAGGTAGGCAGCAACAGTGGTGTTAACAGTGTGGTGTTAGCATTTAATCCCACTATACAACACACAGTCTTTTCTCCCTCGAAGACAATCTTTTCCTAGCAGATGTAGCAACAGTTTCCACCTGAGATGGCTAATGGTTATGTATGCCTTCCCAAAGTTCTTTCTCATCTTATTCTGATAAACAGATTCATCCTCTACCATCCAAAAAGACTTCTTTGGAAATTTTAAAATTGAAGGTGGGAAAGATCTCCTTTCCTCTTTGGTTAAAAAGCTAGAAGACTGGGATGCCTGCGTGGCTCAGTCGGTTAAACCTCTGACTCTTGGTTTCGATGATCTCAGGGTTGTGAGATTGAGCCCCACGCCTGGCTTTGCACTGAGTGTGGAACCTGCTTAAGATTCTCTCTCTTGCTCTCTGCCCCGCCCAGTTCCTGCACACTTGCTCTCACTCTCTCTCTAAAAAAAAAACAAGAAGAGCTGTAAGAATGTGGATTGAGCCTGCCTTGGCTAGTGGAAAAAATAATTCAAGAAAATAAACACAATTTTCAGAGAAAGAGAAAGGAGACAAAAGAATACGAGATAATATTCAAGTCTTACATTTCACATATACATAAGGCTGGTTCTACTTTTATCTTGAAGTCCAGTTATGTGAGCCAACAACTCTTTTTTGCTAGTTTGAGTTCAACTTTTATAATACAAGAGACCCAGCTCATACACCAACCTTTACTAGATGCTCATTTTCATCTGTGTAAAAATATTACCTTTTGTATCTCCCTCCCTTCCCATATCATAAACATTATAATTTGCTCCTCAAGGTGCCTGGGTGGCTCAGATGGCTGAGCGTCTGCCTTTGGCCCAGGTCATGATCCCAGGGTGCTGGGATCGAGCCCTGCATCAGTCTCCCTGCTCAGCAGGGGAATCTGCTTCTCCCTCTCCCTCTGCCCCAATTGTGTGCTCTCCCTCTTGCTCGCTCTTTCTCTCAAATAAATAAATTGAAAAAAAGTCCTTAATTTACTCCTCCAGCACACCCCTAAGAGATGGCACTGTTTGAGATAATCCTTTTCAGGGGCACCTGGGTGGCTCAATAGGTTAACTGGCTGCCTTCGGCTCAGGTCATGATCCCAGGGTCCTGGGATCGAGTCCAACACTGGACTCCCTGCTCAGCAGGGAGCCTGCTTCTCCCTCTCCCTCTGCTGCTCCTTCTGCTTCTGCTCTCTTGCTCATGACTCTCTCTCTCTAATAAATAAATAAAATCTTTAAAAAATAAAATAAAATGATCCTTTTCCGACATTTAATCTTTTATCACTGACCTTACATTATATGCTACCATGGACACAAAGCAGCTCCTTTATCAAGAACTCCCCTCACCTCTCCCAAAACTACTTCCCTTCCCTGGTATGCAAGCCTTGAACTTGGTCAGCAAAGGACAAGTGGTCATAGCTAGGTTAATAATGCACTATTTAGAAATATATCCATGATAGTCATTTCAAAGGTGCAAAAAAGTAATTCAGGCTTATTGAAATGTGTTCCTGCTTTTAAGGTTCTTAGGACAGAAACAATCTAACATCAGCTTTCAAGCTACTTGGATTTGAAACTACTTCTGGTTTTGTTTTGGTGGTGTTTTTGCCCAGAAATCTGAAGGAAGAATCTAACCATTCCCCATATAGCAAATCCTAAGGAAGCTGTGAAAAATTATATAGCCTTTTCAGAGACTTTAATTTAACCACACATACACAAAAATACATCATTTTGCTTGTTCAGAAGTTATTAAGTATCATCTGATGAGAATATAACTGCTACTGCCAAAACTTGCAAATCTATCATATTCTAGTAAAAGATTACAGCTCCTTGCTGCTACCCTGGTTACTGAGCAATAGCCGTTTTTTGCAATCTTTCTTGTCATTCTCTTTTTAGAGATGTGGGGCTGAAATTCTAATGTGTTCTAATGCAGACCATATCCTGACTTAGGCAGTCTAACAGCTGAATAAAGCCTGACACAATGTTCATCAATTATTAACACTAGCAGGAACCATTAAAGAGTCTAGTACATCAATAAATTAGCTGAACAAATGAAATAAATGAATAGTGAGAGCCTTTGATGTGCAGTTTTCACGGGGATGATTGTTACCTTCATTTTTCAAAAAGGAAAACTGATATACAGAGAACTTAACAAATTTGCCTTGGGTCACAGAGAATAAATGGCAGAACTGGGACTGGATTAAAGTCTGCTGGACTCTATAGTATGTGTTCTTTTTTCTATACCAGGCTGCTCTCTCTGAACTCCGAAGTTCTATGAAGCAGCAATTACAAAGCTGTCCCTTTATACCTTCTAAGGACCCCTTTGACCACAATTACATTTCACAGAATTCTCCTTTTTATTATAAATCGCTCCTTTTGGCATGCCTATGGAGTAAGTTAAGGGGAATATGCAGTGAGGACATGGAGGGAGAGTTAATGGGGACCGCCCACAAAAGTTCTACTTTTAGAAATGCTATTCTATTATATATAGATCAGCCTACTTTAGGAGTGCTCAATTCTGGTTTCATTAAGTATGTATGTATTTCAGAGCCAGAACTATATTTAAGAAACCCATTGTATATTTTTCCAGCATCTGGTCACAAGAATATTTCAAAGAAACCAAAGTCCTTTGTTTCATTAATATAAGTCCCTTCCTCCCCCAACTCCCTTCCCAGCCAGTTATTATTCATTAGTTGGAAGAGAGCATTTCTCAGAAATCTGGTTAAGGAAAACTTTAAAAATACAACAAAAATTACAAATATAACATAAACCATTTAGTTTCTGAGCTGTTTCTATGCAAGGATAGGACAGTCTGTTTCCTTCCACCTTTATCTCCATGCCACTTGTTACACAGTAGGTGCTTGCTGAAAGGGAGGGCTTTACTAATGTAAACCTGATTAGAAAACAAGTTTTACAAACGACTGTTCACTGAGCTCTAAGATGGAGTAATCTTTTTTTTTTTTTTTTAAAGATTTTATTTAATTACTTGACAGAGATAGAGACAGCCAGCGAGAGAGGGAACACAAGCAGGGGGAGTGGGAGAGGAAGAAGCAGGCTCCCAGCAGAGGAGCCTGATGTGGGGCTCGATCCCACAACGCCGGGATCACGCCCTGAGCCGAAGGCAGACGCTCAACCGCTGTGCCACCCAGGCGCCCCTGGAGTAATCTTAATAAAGGTAAGAAAAATCCTAAAATAATGTTCCAAAAATATTTATGTAGTTAATGGGAACAAAAAATCCCTTGCAAACTATGGCTTCCTCCAAAAAGAATAAGTATCACACAAATGGAAGAATTAGCACATACTGATAAAATGGAGTGATAAAAAATGTTCTAGATCTGTTATTTGTTGTAAAGAAACATGTATATCCAGAAGTTTTCTGAAACTGCTAACATGTTAAATGTTGCATCTCCACGATATGAAGTCTTTTTTGAAGACAAAAATGCTGACAAGCCTACCCATTCTCTTACCCACTATTCTCCTCCCTTTTTTTTTGTGTGTGTTTTCCCAAGCTATGCGCAATACAGCAATCTTAATGTATCAAGACCAGAAGCATGACACCACAGAGAAGTTGGTCCTGACAGAGAGACATTTTACTTTTGAAATGAGAAGAAAAAGCTGCTGTGCAGGTGCTACATGTCACCAATCCAAAGGGGTTTTGCTCTTTGGCAGCACATTTAAGAAAATCTTGTATATTGTTAGTTACAATGATTTCTAGGTCTTTCTTGTGCAACAAGGAGTGCCTACCTGCCAACATTTCAAAAAATGATAAAATGACATCCAGGACATAGAAGACAGGCTAGTTGTCAAAAGAGAAAAGAAATCCGATGCCAGCGTGACAAAGGCTTTTTATTTTGGAAGATATATAACAACATTACTGAAAATGAAGCTGAGAAGGGGACATTACCCAATATGAACTGTTTTACTTGGGTTAAATGCCATAAAACTTGCAATGTGTCTTCTGGGATATCTCAAAGTAAAATCAACAAGGGTTTCCTACAGGAAAAGGAATGGTCTCACAGAACGAATAGTCTCATTTTACAGAGTACTATATTTTGGTCTACTTTTTAAAAGTGACCATTAAAAAACAGGTCTTACATCTATGGGAGTAACTTATTTAGCAGATTACTGAACTGTAACTAACCATGTGGACAAGATTTATGTGGGACCAGTTATTATATATTTAATAAAATGAAGCCATAGAAGCTATAAGAACTATACAGACCTTTGTTCAAACCAGTGAGAATATATTTCAGACACATATGTAAACACAGAAATTAGACACTGATGTACTCATTGCCCAGATAAAACGTTTGCCATTTCTGCTGCAGAGACCTTCTGTTAAGACATTAAATGGTATTGACACACAGAAGATTGCCTGTCCCTTAATCCTTACCTCCCCAGAGTTAACCATTATCTTGACTCTAGTGTTTGATACATAAGACTATACCCATAAAAACATATATAATTACTGTTTTAAAAATTTACATAAAAGGAATCACACTGGCCTAAACTTTTACTAACTTGCTTTTCCCCGCAGTTGACTTGTTTTTAAAATTTATCCGTGTTGACCCATCTAGATCTCGTGCACTCGTTGTATGTGTAGCATAATATTCCACAATATGAAAAACCAATAAACCCAAAGATCCAAGAAATTCACTGAACCCCAAGCAGAAGAAACATGAAGACAAGTATACCAAGACACATCATAATCAAAATGCTTAAAATAGGATGGGAGGTGGGAAAATTGAATGAAGGTGGTAAAAAAAGTACAAACTTTCAGTTTTAAGTAAGTACTGGGGATGCACAATATTATGACTATAGTTAACATCACTGCATGGTATATAATGGCATATTAGAATTTAAGATTAAAGACATAAACAGAGGAGCAAAGGTAAGGATTATAGCATATTTCTCACTGAAAACAATGCAATCTAGAAGACAATAGAGTAACATCTTTATAAGTATTTAAATGAAAAAAACTGTCACCCTAGAATCCCATATCCAATAAAAATAATTTTCAAAACTGAACATGAAATAGGCTTTTTCAGATATGCAAAAACTGAAAGTATTCATCACCAGCAGACTGGTACTGTAAGTGGTAAAGAAGTCCATAAGCAGGAGGACAGTGATACCAGATAAAACCTTGGATCTACACAAAGGAATGAAGAGCACAGCACAGTAACGCCGGTAAAGACTTTTTATTACTTAAATCTCCTTGAAAGATAATCAGCTATTTAAAGCAAAATAACAATGTAGTGTGGGATTTAAAACATATATAAAACAACAAGATTAGAAGGGGAGAAATGGAAGTAGACTATGTGAGGTTCTTACGCTACCCATAAAGTAGTTGAACCTCAACGGAAGGCACACACTGTGGTAAGTTAAAGATGTATACTATAAACTCGAAAGCAACTTCTGAAATAACAAAGCATAGATTTACAGCTCAAAGACAACAAAAAGATAAAACGGAGTAATAAAAAATGCTCATAATCCATGTAAAAAAGTTGACACACTGTAAGTCATCAAAATTAAGAACTTCTCTTCAAAAGACACTGTTAAGAGAATAAACACCTCTTAAAACTACAGTAAGATACCACCACATACCTATTAAAATATCTAAAATTTAAAAGACTGACCCTACTAACGATCAGCAAGAATGTAGAGGAACTAGAACTCATACAGTGTTGGAAGTGTAAAATGGTAAAAACATTTTGGAAAACAGTTTAACTTAAAAACTTATACATACACTTACCATATTACCCAGCTACTCACTCCTAGGTGAAAGGAAAACATACATCCATACAAAGAGTTAGACATGGATGTTCATAGCAGCTTTACCTCTTAACAGCCCCCGAACAGAAATAACCCAAAACTATGGTAAATCCCTACCCTATGGTAGGCTACTACCAAGCAATAAAAACGAATTAATTATTGATTTGTACAACAACATGGATGTATCTCAAAATAAATATGCCAAGTGAAATAAGTGAGATGAAAGGAGTACATCCTATATGATTCCATTTACATTAAATTCTAGAAAATACAAACCACTCTACAGTGACCAAAAGCCTAGAGATGGTGGGAGAGGTAATGAGCCACAGAAGGAAAAGATTACTAAGAGACAAATCTTTCTGTGGTGATGAGTATGTTCAGAATCTTGACTGGGGTAATAGTTTCATGAAAGTATACATGTATCAATCTTATCATATTGTACAATTTAAATATGTGCAGTTCGCTGTATATCAATTATACTTTAATAAAGCTGTTCAGACCTGTCAGAATGGCTAGAATAAAAAAGACAAGAAATAACAAGTATTGGCAAGCAAGTGGAGAAAAACGAAACCTTGGGCACTATTGGTGGGAATGTAAATTGGTGCAGCCACTGTGGAGTGGAAAACAGTACGGAGATTCCTAAAAAAATGAAAAATAGAAATACCATATGATCCAGTAATTTCACTACCAGGTTCCCACCCAAAGAAAACGAAAACACTAACCTGAAAAGATAAGTGCACCCTTATGTTTATTATAGCATTATTTACAAGAGCCAAGGTATGGAAGCAACCCAAGTGTCCGTCAATAGATGAATGGATAAAGATGTGGCATATATACACGATGGAATATTAGTCAGCCATGAGAGAGAGAAAGAGCAAGAGCAAGAGCAAGAGAGAGTGTGCTTACCATTTGCAACAACACGGATGGACCTAGAGGGTACTATGCTAAATGAAATAAGTCAGAGAAAGACAAATACCACATGTGGAATTATATGTGGAATCTTAAAAACAAAACAAATGAATAAACAAACAAACAAAGAGCAGAAACAGACCCATAAAAATGAGAACAAATTGATGGTTGCCAGAGGGGAGAAGGGTGGAGGTTTGGGCAAAATGGGTGAAGGGGAGTAGCTTCCAGTTACGGAATGAAGAAGTCACAGGAATAAAAAGTACAGCACAGGGAATATAGTCAATGGTATTGTAATAGCGGACTGTAAGGTGACAGATGGTAGCTATCCTTGTGTTAAGCATAGCATAATGTACAGAGTTATCAAATTATTATGCCATATACCTGAAACTAATATAACTATGTGATAACTATACTTCAATTAAAAAAAAAGCTGTTTAAGTAATCTTAATCTGTTTTCTAAAAGGGTACAAACTTTCTGTTGTAAGATGAATAATTCTGAGGATGAAATGTATGATGGTGTAATGTATAATGGTGACTACAGTTGATAATAATGTATTGTATAACTGAAATTTGCTGAGAGAACTTACGTGTTTTTACCCAAAAAGGGGAAAAAAGGTGTATGAGGTGATGGATGTGTTAATTAACTCAATTGTGGGAATCCTTTCACAATGTGTACATAAATCAAATCATCACATTGTACATTTTAAATATTTTACAATTTTGTCAATTATATCTCAATAAAGCTGAAAAGAAAAACCTTCACCTGTTTTCATTAATCACATTGTCGGCGTTAGTATGCTGAATTCTGTGTATGTACGTGGAATGAAATAAATGTGTATTTCTGTGATGTTTTACTTCTGTCATTTCTGCTGTCACTGAAAACAGGATTCTCAATGTGAGAAAGGAGATACGAGTCTAAAATCAGAGGTTCAGTAATTTCAATTTGAAATATCAGTATGAACTCCTGATATCATTTTATTTTAAAAAGATCTGTCCATTGAAAGAATGAGCCTTAGATATTATGACCTCTGGAGAAATGTACAGGGTAAGTATGGAACATTTTGTCATTTCTAGATTACTAGGTTTATGCTGAAAGGACTCAGTGCCAAGATAGTACAATTTGTACATCAGTAAAGACAATAACTGCGATGAAATGAAGATATCAAATATTTTTAAATTTATAAATTAATAATATTAATTGGTCACTGCTGGAGGATGCTAGTAAGCCAATTCATCATTTTTAAAACAGACGAAGGGAACGAATCATGCATTTACCCTTCCTTTCCTATACAAACTGTATCAATCAACAAAGAGAAAACAAAGTTTCACTTTATCGAAGTAGTTCAGCTAATAAATGAACAGGGAATAATAGAATATCACCATTTTGCAAACCTTAGCAAATCAATGGATGTAGGCATGAATCATCAATATCTACTAATACCACAAAGACGAGACAATCCAATATTATGCACCTCTTCATTAACTATACACCACTACCCACTGAAGCAGTCATGCCCATCTGTGAAAAAAAGAAAAAAGAAACAAACATGAATGGGATCAAGCCTCTAGATCCAACTAGTAATGAACAGAAGACAAAATAGAACAGAATAGCATGCTAAACCACACGGACACAACTAGCAAATCTCAGTAAACTCTAAGACAAAGCCACCTAGATTCCTTAAAATTAAATTCTAAGGGGAAAAAAGGGAGAACGAACGAGAAGGAACCACTCTTGATGTGGGCATTCTCAGGGCACTCTACCCTTTCCTCCTTGGTGACCTCAGCCACTGTATCAAGCTACAAACCTCATGACTGATGACTAAATCTCTCCAACTGACGCCACAGGGGTGATATGTCTATAGGCCAGCCCCATCACAGGTTATAGATTCACAGTACTAAAAGGCATCTTAGAGATCATCCAGTCTAACCATCTACCTAATATATTCATCTAATGCAAATGAGGTCATTTTCTTCTTCAAAAACTCTGAATAAACAAAACAAAACTGAATAAAATACAAGTGTCTTATCCTAACACTCAAAACCCAATCCCTGTTTCTAGTTTTGCCTCTCTTCTATACTACACGTATTCTTGCCGCTGCCAAACTAGGCAATAGCTTTCTCAAGTCTACATGCCCTTGCCTGATTTGTTTCCCTGCCATAGCCCCAACTACTACTTCTATTAGCTGAAATATTCCCATAAATGGGACCATGAGTGGTTTTCTTTCCTGATTTACATTCCTATATATAACAATAATGGTAAATGATTAGCATTTCTGTGGTATCTTTGACACTGAAGATACAGTATAAAACACCACTTGTTAATACTTAGGTAGCTCTAATTCATCTCTGACCCATATTTCCCAAACTATCTCTCTTTGGTACATATAGGCAGCCTACACAAAGTTTAAAAAATCAACCTAGATAATTTTTGAAGTTATAAACTCTAGGCATGCTAGAAATGAGACAGTAACTTTCACATACATAAATGTAAGATTAGCTTTTCTGTCTCTGTGAAAACTCACTTACTTTGCCTAAGAGCAAAAGACTCACCCATAATCCTTCTAAGTATTTTGCTTGCAGTTATACTCAATATTGACTTAACTCCCATTTTTAAATGAGATGAAAGTGTACCTAGGGTCTTTCGAACATCATCAGAGTCACACTTTATATTGGAATTCCATTCTACAGTTAAGGCAAAAAACTTAGGTTCTTTAGCTTACACGAATTCAATTACGCATGGCTGGTAAAAAGTAACAAAACAACAGTGTAAACTTGTATTTTTATACATCGTTGGTGAATGTAAATCAGAACAATCTTAGGCAAAGACTCCTGGCGGCCATCCAATACCATGTTCTCCTTTATCCTAAGAAACAGAACTGCACCTTTTTTCAAGGGAGCAAGGCATTCAGCTAAAAGTCTCTTCTGCAGCCAGTGTGGCCAGGTGATCCAGTTTTGTCCAATGAAATATAGATGGAATTATCGTGTGATTTGCAGGAAGGATCCTTAAAAGGAAACTAGTAACATGCTTTTCTTTGCCTCTAAGAGAGGTGACTGGGTGACTGGGGAGACAGATGAAAGAAAACTGTGTAAACTTCTATATATTTTGAGTGTTGAGACATATAAATGTCTTACTTTTTTTTTTTTAAGATTTTATTTATTTGAGAGACAGAGAGAGAGAAAGAGAGAGAGCTCGTGCACGAGCAGAGGGGAGGGACAGAGGGAGAGGGAGAAGCAGGTTTCCCACTGAGCAGGGCCCTGTGATCGTGACCCAAGCCAAAGGCAGATGCTCAACCGACTTGGCCACCCAGGCGCCCCTTACTTATTCTTTTAAAAAACCACATATTAAGTTTAAAAAGACTATAGTAACTTTTAAAAACTATTACAGGTTTGTGAAGAAAAATGGCAATTTCAGTATTTTCAGAGTATCAGAAGAGATACTTGCTATGGATGCCAAGTAGACTAGCTCAATAAACCAATTAATATATCCATTCTACAAGAAAGCAGTAATTTTCTAAGGCAACACAACATTCAAGTACTCTGAATTTTATGTGCTTTAAAAACATATTCTAAATGAGTATATGAGTCCCAAACATGATAAAAAATAAACTTTAGCTATTTTTCCAGAATAAACCTAACAAATGGAAATATATATTTCCCTGTATCTTGTTTAAGTTTAAATCCATCTATCTACCTACCTACGAAAGATGCTGTCAAAGATGGCTTTTTGGGGGGAAGAGGAAAGTATCACAAACTTCCTTTTTGCAAGTTGAAGTCAACTTATTTACTGCATGAATATCAGAAAATTCACTAACAGAATAGTGTCAATGGAAAGAAAAAGCATAAAACAAATATGATTCTTCTCACTTAATCAAATAAATTAAAAATGTTGAGCAGTTGAAATAAAACAACTTTCCCAGCTACACTTTTTCTGATTAATCATATATTGAACTTTTTTTTTAAAGGATTTTATTTTTAAGTAAACTCTACACCCAATGTGGGGTTCGAACTTAGAACCCTGAGATCAAGAGTCACATGTTCCACCAACTGAGCCAGCTAGGCACCCCATATACTGAACTTTAATGCACTGAAATTTGATTTATCTAGCATGCACAACACTGCAAAAAAAAAAAAAAAAATTACAAAGCGCAATGACACAGATCTTTTAGTCCTATTGACAAGTCACAGCCCAGACAATTCAGAAGCCTAGAAGACTTAAACTCTATCACTGCCCCTTTTTGGGACAGACAGTTAGGTGGCTGGGTTCTATCTATTACTAGCTCTATCACTCAGCAGCTTTCAGACACTGGGTTAGACATTTAACAAAACAATATTTTCTAATTCAAGCATCCTTATACACTAGTGAGGGCATGCTGCAATATTTACTGATACCTATCATTTGTTAAACTTTTTAAAATATGGTGTATCTCATTCAATCATTATGATACCATGTAAGGTAGGTTCTTTTACCTTTATTTTATAGAAGAGAAAACAATACTCTGAGGTATTAGAAGGTGCTCATAGTCACACAATGACTAAATGCAGAACTTAGATACAGGCCAGGTTGCTGCCTGTGTCCAGGGCTAAACCCCACTACATGTAACCCTAATGGGCCTCAGTCTTCTCAAATACTGGCTTAATGGATCTTCTACGCTGTCCTAACCTACTGTGTCATAACACAGTTCATTTCTTCCACATTGTTTTGTGCTAGGCATTGTGCAATAAGCTATCAATTGAGGGAAAAATCTGGGGACCACTCAACATATCTTAAACCTCTTCTCTGCTGGTACTTTTCTATATTCTCTTTGTATCTGTGTATTACTTAAAGGTCACATAAAGAATTTTCACGGTAATGTGAGAAGCCTCACCTCTAAAAGAAAGATATCATAATATCTATTAAATGACCAGTAGGAGTTAAAGCAATTATTGTGCTCATGACTTGTATTCAAACTCCAAATATATGAAAATCCATGTCACACAAAGCAATATTTAATTGTTACAAAACCATCAAAAAAGGAACCTTCAAACAATAACAATCCATTCAAGTTTCTGATAGAGCTTTTAAAAAATTGATGTCTCTTCTTCCAGAGATTAGGATTTAGCAGGTTTGGGCTGGGAAGTGGACATCGGAAGTGGACATCTGGGGGCGCCTGGGTGGCTCAGTTGTTAAGCATCTGCCTTCGGCTCAGGTCATGATCCGAGTGTTCTGGGATTGAGTTCCGCATCGGGCTCCCTGCTCAGCAGGAAGCCTGCTTCTCCCTCTCCCACTCCCCCTGCTTGTGTTCCCTCTCTCGCTGCCTCTGTCAAATAAATAAATAAATAAATAAATAAATAAATAAATAAAATCTTTTAAAAAAAAAAGTGGACATCTGGTACATATCCCTGGTTAACATTCACTACAAAGGCTTAGACTCTGTTTCAAATTTATGTAATAATCTAGAACTGCAAACTTTTCCTTTCTGAATGTGATATAAAGTTAACTTCCTATTAATATCATAAAAATCATATTATTTTCTACTCCAAAAAAATATTTGCTTAAAGTAATTAAAATCTTCAAACACAAATTCACTTTTAGGGGTGTTATCCAAAGAAGGATGGTATGTTAATTTATTAATTCAATGAATATTTATAAATCACCTATAAGGTGCTGTTAGGCACGATCAACATACACAAAGGGAACAGACACACCCATTCTGACATCAAGAACTTTTCAATCTAGTAATTAAACAAATAAAATTCGATTCTAGAACTCAAGCCTCTTCATTGGTGCAAATAATTCTGGAAACTGATGAAGACTTAACACAATTTTCTGCCTATCAAATAGCTCAAGGAATGGTACAGAAATAACAGCGGGGAAAGGTAGATGTAATACACAACATAAAGATGTTCTTTTCCTCTGCTTATTTCTAAACTATGTGTCTATTATTTCAAATCGTCCTTTGCACACAGTTTTTATGATAACCAAAATACTTTTTAGGAAGAGCTACAAAAGGAACTTTGGCATTAAACTATGCAGTATAATCCATTCTAATGGTTAAAATTTCCCTTATAAATGACTGCTTAGGTGTAACTTTTAGGATAAATGAGAAAATTCTAAGATGTGCACTTGCATATGTTATGTTACTTAGTCATTACAAACATGCTATTTCCTCAATGTTTACATTTTAAAGCTTTTACAGCCAAAAGCACTCTGCTCAATTCGACAATTGACACGCTTTAGTCAAGATAAATAAACCCTTTTGGACCATCAACTTTAGAGGTCAACATTAAATTCTGTTCTTCAATTTCATCTCACAATCCAAACTGATCTTGCAATAAGAAGAGCTACAGGAAACGGGATTGTGCTTCCCTTTTAACCCCTCTTCCCTTTTTCCCAGACTCCTATTCACAAGGACAGGGAGGCACTCTGGTTTCAGACAAAAGGAACTGATAAAAGTTAGACAGATGACTATATTAACCAAAACTCATAACTAGGTATCTGGGACTTGTAAAGAGGCATTTTGTCAGAATATATTCTTATAATTCAGGTATCTCAAATGCATTTTATATGCTATGCGAGCACTCTTTTCCTTTTTATAGCCAATAATGCTTCTAAAATACAGGATTACACAGAAAACTATTTTCATTGGCTGAGCCTGTCAGAAAAAGCCAGTACTAACGTATTACAGATACATTTCTTTTTTTTTTTTTAAGATTTTATTTATTTATTCGACAGAGATAGAGCAGCCAGCGAGAGAGGGAACACAAGCAGGGGGAGTGGGAGAGGAAGAAGCAGGCTCATAGTGGAAGAGCCTGATGTGGGGCTCGATCCCATAACGCCGGGATCACGCCCTGAGCCGAAGGCAGACGCTTAACCGCTGTGCCACCCAGGCGCCCCTACAGATACATTTCTATATAAAGAGTTACTTAGAAAAAAAAAAAGCATGAATTTGGGGGCAGAGGGAAACTTTCCCTTGTGTAGTTGACAAGTTTTCAGTGATGTGGTAGGGGGAGGGATGGGGGGTAGTAATCAAAGCATTCCTAACACATGCTCCTGAAGCGTGAATTTGCTCAAATGCAAACCTGATAACAGATTAACTTTCATATTAACATAAAACCCCATACCTTTGCTCCCCCAGTATATACATCATTGGTCTATGTGAAGGGTTAAAGCTCAAAGTAAGCTTTATTCAATCTTGCCCCACAATGGAAGCGACTTTCCTTCCAGTCCTTTGTGGTTTGTATTTGAATGTTTGGTGTTCTGTGTTCAACAAATTTTCAGAATATTTGACAAGAATATATACTAGGCTAATCTGCCAACCAGGTCCATGATACTACAAACTAATTAAAGAACTAAAGTGCCTGCAGATGCTACACTTGATACTGGTCCCACTCTGCTTCTCACTAAGGCTCTCCACTTCATTAGTAGCTTGAACATACCCTGCATTTGTAAGTGTGCTATGTTCCAATGATAACCATAGTTTTCCCTAGCCAGGCTCAATGACAAATTTACACTTAGATGATTACCTCTTTTAGACTGTCATCATCCTAGCCTTGGGTGTGGAGGGGATCACTTCCAGAATCTGATGAAAGTTAATGAATTTTCTTAAAAAGTCACACACACACACACACACACACACACACACACACACACAAGGTACTGCATACAATATCAGGGATTCATGGATCTTCTGAAGCTGCTGAGCTGCAGGTCATAGTATAATTTGTAATATTGGGAAAACTGGATACCCACGTGCAAAAGAATGAAGTTGGACCCTTACTTATACCATCTATGAAAATTAACTCAAAATGTATTAGAAACCTAAATGTAAGTAAGACCTGGAACTATGAAACTCCTACAAGAAAACGCAGGGGAAAAGCTTCATGATACTGAATTTGGCAATGATTTCTCAGATGACACCAAAAGCACAGGTGATAAAAGTAAAAAGGGACAAACAGAACAATATCAAACTTGAAACTGCACAGCAAAGGAAACAATCAGTAGAGTGAAAAGTCAACCTACAGAATGGGGAGAAAATATCTGCAAACCATTTATCTGGAAGAGATTAATATCACAAATATTTTTTTAAATTCCTATAACTCAACAACAAAAAAATAACTTGATTAAAAAATGGGCAAAGGACTTGAACAGACATTTCTCCAAAGAAGATACACAAATGGACAAGCATATGAAAAGATGCTCAATCAATGCCACTCATCATTCAGGAAATGCAGATCAAAACCACAATGAGATATTACCTTAGACCAATAGGATGACTACTATCAAAAAAAAAAAAAAACCCAACAACAATAAAACAAGTACTGGTGAGGATGTGGAGAAACTGGAACCCTTGTGCATTATTGTTGGGAATGTAAAATGATGCAGCTGCTATGCAAAACAGCATGGATACCTTGGGTGCTTGAGTGGCTCAGTCGGTTAAGCATCTGCCTTCGGCCCAGGTCATGATCCCAGGGTCCTGGGATCACGTTCTGTGTCAGACTCTCTGCTCAGGGATGAGTCTGCTTCTCCTTCTCCCTCTGCCCCTCCCCCTTGCTCGTACTCTCTCTCTCGCTCTCTCAAATAAATAAAAACAAAAACAAAACAGTATGGAGGTACCTCAATTCTAAAAATAGAATTACCATATGATCCAACAATCCCACTGCTTGGTGTACATCCAAAAGAACTGAAAACAGGATCTCAAAGAGCTATTTGCACATCCATGTTCATTGAAGCATTATTCACAAAAACCAAGAGGTGGAAGCATCCAGCCATCAAAAGAATAGCTAAAAGAAAATATGTATACATATTTTATGTGTGTGTGTGTGTGCGTGTGTTAAAAAGTCTTTAAAAAGAAGGAGATCCTGTCATATGCCACTACATGAATGAACCTTGAGGGCATTATGCTAAGGGAAACAAGCCAGTCCACAAAAACAAATACTGTATAATTCCACTTACACAAGCTACCTAAAGTAGTCAAACTCATAGAAACACAGTAGAAAATGGATACTAGGGTTGGGAGGGTGGGGGATGGGAAGCTGTTGTTCAGTGGATACAGAGTTTCAGTTTTGCAAGACAAAAAGTTCTAGAGATCTGTGAAAACAACAATGTTCATATAGTTAACACTATTGTACTGTACACTTAAAAATGGCTAAAAGGGTAAATTTTATGTCATGTTTTTTATAATTAAACAACAAAAAACAAAAAAAAAAAATAAAAAGGAAAGAATCCATTATAGTACAATAAATCTAAGAAGAAAGGCTGAGGTTGGTTTTTAGGGGTCCTTTAATGGGATGCTAGGGCTATGGATGAACTTTATTAACAAATTGAGGAAATGGGGTAGAAAGGGTACTATACCAAATATTCTATGACTACTCTGAATCTGGCCCTGTACTAGGCACATTACATGCACCATCTCATGTAATCTTCCACTAAGCCTGCAAATGAGGACAAAATAAAATGGAAAGTGGGTGCAACTGGCTATAAGGAGACCAACTATGAGAACACTGCAGTAATACTGGAGTAAAGAAATAACAGCAGTGATAAAATTTACTAGCACCACAACTGAAATGACACCCCAAAAAGTCTTCAACAATTTCCTGGACCAGGTTTAATTTTGCAAGCAAGAGGAAGATTTTGTGGGTTTTTTATTTGTTCTACAGAATTTCTTTTTTAACAAACAGTAACATGATCGTAAAATCCAATAGTCACACTCCTTGGCATTTACCCAAATAAGCTGAAAACTTACGACCACACAAAAACCTGCACGTGAATGTTTACAAAAACTTTATGCATAATTACCCAAACTTGGAAGCAATCAGTATGTCCTTCAACAGGTGAACAGATAAACTGTGCTAAGTCCCTACAAAGGAATATTACCCGGCACTAAAAAGAAATGAGCTATCAAGCAGCAAAAAGACAAGGAGGAACCTTAAATGCATATTACTAAGTGAAAAAAGCCAATATGAAAAGGCTGAATATTACATGAGTCCAACTATATGACATTTGGGAAAAGGCAAAACTATGGAGACAGTAAAAAGATGAGTGACTGTCAGTTTGGGGAGAAGGAGGGATAAAGATTTGGGGGACACTGAAACTATTCTGTATGATACCTGAAGATAGGACATGTCATTAGATATTTGCCAAAATCCACAGAATACACAACACAAAGAATGAACTTAAACTGTGGACTTTGGATGATGATAACGTGCCAATGTTGGTTCATCAATTGTTACACATATTCCACAATGGTACGAGATACTGACGGTCAGCAGACTGAAGGGGAAGGTGAGAGAGATACCTGGGAACTCTGTACTTTCAACTTAATTTTGCTGTGATTCTAAAACTGCTTTAAAAAATAAAGTCCGTTAACTTTTTAAAAATAACATGATATATTTTATAATATAATCAAAGAAGGTTTTACAGACATTTTTATTTCAGTGCTTGGAAAAAGGTATATTATTTCAGGAATCTTCTAATAAATAAATTTTAATTTTCTTCTTTTAGACAGGCAATGATCTAAACTCCCATTCAGCTACCTTTACCAAAAATAAGCACACATACACCTTTTAGGAGAAAAAAAAAATAATGTACAGAAGCAGACTGAAGCAGTACTCTCATAATTTAAGCTGACTGAACAGAGGCATTAATAAGCTTCATTCAAAGCCATTTTATTTGTTTATTCTTTTCAGTGTTTAAGTAACAACATACACTTTAAGGTAGAATGAACACCTTGTAAGAATTCTATTCCACAATCTAAACTATAAAATGCTTGAGAAAGACTGGAATTTTCTGTGAATTTGTATTTGTTAAAAAGAATTAATCTTCTTTCAAAGCTTACAGGAAAGAAACTATGATAGTAATGTAAGGTTAATGTTATAAAACATGAATATCCAGAATTCATTTATCATCTCCAGTACGAATGAGTAACACATCACTGACAAGAAGCAGCTTAAGTTTCCAAACATTTTATTAATTCCCTCCATATTAATGCAAGGTTTAATATAATAGTATTCTCTGCATCAAACTGATCAAGATGCCTGATTTTAATCTCTAGATTAATGTTTTAGATTAATTTACAGTGCCAGATGCCTAATAGGCTTAGAAATAGTTATAATTTCAGTATTCCAAGACAGTTCTCCAGAGTGACTTTTATCCCCAAGGGCTGGAAAACGGGAGAAGAAAAGGAAAGGAGGTTGATATCTAGTAAAAGAAAGAGAAGTGCACAGCAAGAAAAAGATAAGAACAGGAGAAGGGAGGAAAGGGGACATAGGTACTAACAATAGAAAGCACCAAGAAAAGCAAACATTAAAAAAAAAAAAAAAGAGTTGGCACGACACCAAGTATTAGATTAGTATAATTTTATGCATATCTTTGACTGTAATTTACAGTCTTTCATGCTACACTGTTACTTCAGAGGCAGAAGACATAGGGAGAAAGAGGAAAATATGCCAATGGTGAGAGGAGTCCAGTTTCCACTTTGGACTCAATTTGGTTAAAGAGAGGACCAATGTCTGAATAAAACGCAGACACCAATGATAGCTAACCCTGTCCATCCCCATCTCTTTCCTTCCACTGTTTTATAAACTACAGGTTCTCTGTATTTTATTCACATAATTAATTCAACTTAAAACACATACCCATAGATGTACAGAAATAAGGGTACTTTTCTACCTTTTCCATTCTCAGGCAAAATGCCAGGAGAAAAGCACCTTTCCTGTTAGAAAAGAATGTAACTCTCTCACACTTATTTCAGCTAATCAATAGTAACTAACTCTAAAAGCCATTCAAATGTTTAATTATCATTATCATTTCTTTAAAAATCCAGTCTCTAACTTAGAAATAACTTGAAAAAGTTCACAATCCTTTTTAGCCCCCAAACACTAGAAGAACAATCACAAATGATTCAGCAAAACAAAATTCTCCTTTCCCCAAAACAACTCACTTCACTTAATACATGTATGAGGAAAGGAAAACAAAAATGGACTTTTTGCTTTACCTGCTTCAATTTGCTGTTTTCACTACATGGAAAAAAGATTTTAAAAGATGGATTTTATTGTTGGTGTTTTTAGCCTTTATTTATATCCTACGCATTCCAAAACAACTGAGAGGTAGCTAAGAAAGAAACATACAGTATAGGATTAAAAAAAAAAAAGAGGAATTAAGTCTGGCAAGGGGAAAAAATGGGTAGAAAAGTTCTGAAGTGAGGGTGAAGAGGGCTGAAGGTGGTCTGTATGCAAAACATAAGTTATTCTACATTCCTTAACCACGAAGGCTGCACAGTTGGCTATGAGGTTTATAGCAGCCAAAACAAAAGAGGAAAACTTAAGAATCGTTTTTGAGTTATTTTCACTCAAATGCCCAATTCTGTCAAACAAGACGAGTAAGTTCATGGGCTCAACAGTTAATGTCAAAATTCCAAAGAGATTCAATAATAAAATACAGAGATGAACTTGAGGCACAAATTGTGCAAAGATGTTATCCAAGCAATGCCAATAAGAAGTTACAAGTTTTTCTTGCCTAATAAAGAATAATTAGGTACTGCAGGGAAACAGCCCCTCAACTAACAAGGATGGGGAAAGGTCACTTTCATTTCTGTCTAGTGACTACTTATATGTGATTCAGAATTTCTGGCAGTTGCAAATGCAGCCTGTTTAGTGGTGGAAATTTTACAAAAGTAGTTGCTCATTTCACATAAACCACCTTAGACAGAGATTTCTACTGAAAGAACACCAAGAGTCAGCTGTCTGAATCAGTTCAATGCTGAGAATCTGTTTCTGAATGTTTAAAAAAACCTGCTTTGTCTGCCAGATCATATAATGTAAACAGGTTAATACCGCCAATATTCCTCCTTATGAGCAATGTAAAGTTATACCCTATTTCATTAACTGTAAGATGCCACTAATGGTAAATGTGCCATTGTTTTATGTACCACCAAAAAGAAAAAGAAACATGCTTGCTCTTTATTAATCTATGGGTTATGACTGACGGTAAGAAACATCTTGATTGTGGAGATGTTAAAACAAAAAGTGGGTATCAGAAAAACATTTACATGTGAAACACATTTCTCTGAGCAACATGAGCCAGCTTGCTGTCCATCCCCCAAACTCTGGTACTGGCACCTCCTTCTGCCTTCTCTTACCTGTGCCTCCTCTACTGTTAAGTCATCTCAACTTCCATTCCAGTTGGTCTTCTCCCCTACCTGTCTCTGTTCTCTCCTCTGTGTTCTTCCCGTCTCTTTTTCATACTACCATTTAATTCTTTTCCTCATCTATATATCTTCAAATATGCAAAAGAATGCTAAACAGAAGGGATATGTTTATAAACTCAGTTTCTCCAATGGACACCCACTTGTTTTTCTTATCACAGGACAAGTATATAATAGCCACAAAATGACCACGTAACTTTCTACAGAAAAAGAGAATTAAATTCACGCAACAGAAAGCAACACCATACATGCCCACCTCCCACCTCTCAAAGTAATCAAGGTCATGTAGAAAACTTACCTTTTTTTTTTTTTTCATTTTTAAAAAATAGTGCCCCGGGACGCCTGGGTGGGTCAGTCGGTTAAGTGTCTGCCTTCCATTCAGGTCATGATCCCAGGGTCCTGGGATTGAGCCCTGTATAGGGCTCCTTGCTCAGCAGGGAGCCTGCTTCTCCCTCTCTCGGCCCTCCTCTCTGTTCATTCTCTCTTGCTCTCTCTCAAATAAATAAAATCTAAAAACAAAACAAACTCTCCCTCCTTCTCCCCCTGCCCCTCCCCACCTCGTGCGCGTGGACGTGCATTCAAGGGCTCACACACTCACTCTCTCTCTCTCTAATAAATAAAAAGAAATCTTTAAAAAGAGAGAGAGAGAGAGAAGAAAATGCTACCCTGAGCCCTACCATGGAGACAGAATGGATTAACACCTGTCTAATGCCAAGACTCCCCAAAAAGCTGCATCCTCAGAGGGTAAAATAGAAACAAACAAACAAACAAACAAAAACCCCAAAAAACCCTCATTCTGTAGAGGGAGATAATGGGAATAGGGTTTTTACTGGCTTTGTTTCATGGTAGAACAGTTAAACAGAAACACATCTTCACTGAGAATTCTTAACCACAAGTCTGCACCCCTGTGGTGCTACAATTCAAACTAGTTGTGTGGCCTAAAAAACTAAGGTCAAAAATTTACTTAAAAGTAGGTGATTCCTCTAGACACTCAAATTATTTCTGAAAAAAGATCTGATTCTTAGCCTTAAAAAAATTACAAAAAAGTTCCAAAGGCTATAAACTCACAATTTTAAAAATCACAAAAGCATCTATGAATTTGAGCCAATGAATAGCAAACTATAGAATTAGACCAACAAAGACTGCAGATAATAGAATGATCAGATACATAATGTGAAATAAGTATTTTTAATATGAAGAAATAAGGAAAAAAAGTATGATATAGGAATAGGAGACTATTAAAATTGACCAGATTTGGGGGCACCTGGCTGGTTCAGTTGGTAGAGCATGCAACTCGTGATCTTGGGGTTGTGAGTTCAAGCCCCACGTTGGGCACTGAACTTACTTTTTTTTTTTTTTTTTTTTAAAGATTTTATTTATTTATTCGACAGACAGAGACAGCCAGCGAGAGAGGGAACACAAGTAGGGGGAGTGGGAGAGGAAGAAGCAGGCTCATAGTGGAGGAGCCTGATGTGGGGCTCGATCCCATAACGTCAGGATCACGCCCTGAGCCGAAGGCAGACGCTTAACCGCTGTGCCACCCAGGCGCCCCTGAACTTACTTTTAAAAAACTGACCAGAGGCACCTGGCTGGCTCAGTCGGTATAGAATGCGACCCTTGATCTTGGGGTTATAAGTTTGAATCCCATGTTGGGTATAGAGATTATTTAAAAATAAAATCTTAAAAAAAAAATGACCAGATCTGAAAACAGACAATATTATTGCCTATGGACTTCAAATATGCACTTTAAAATTTCTACGACAGGGGTGCCTGTGTGGCTCAGTCAGTTAAGCATCTGCCTTCGGCTCAGGTCAGGATCTCAGGGTCCTGGGATCGCCCTGTGTATTGGGCTCCCTGCTCAGCAGAGAGTCTGCCACTCCCTCTGCCTCCCCCCTCCCCCCACTCGTGCTCTCTCACTTGCTCTCTCCCAAATAAATAAAATCTTTAAAAAAAATAAAGAAAATTCCTACGACAACTGAAAAAACAGAAATAAGAGATGAAACTTATTAGAGAAAGGGGGTATGAAATCTCAAGCCATTCAAAAGCAAGTAAAGAGAAGAAATACAAAAATAAGAAAAGCAGGATATATGGAAAATATAAGATGGTAGAAATAAATTTAAAAAGATCAGTACTCATGCTCAATGTAAATGGATAAATGCTTCACTTAAAAAAGATTGTCTAGATTAAAAAATTTAAATATATGTTGCTTACCAGAGACATATAAAATACAAGGACACAGAAATGTTGAAAGTAAAACAATAATAAAAAAGAAGTTAAAAGACATACCAAAACACTGAACAAAGAAAACAGGTAACCATTCCCAATTAGGGTACAGAAATTTACAAGATACTCCTTCCTAACAAAGGAAAAAGCAGTATCATAGTTTCCTGGTTGGTTGTATACATGAAAGTTAAGAATTCAAAGAAATGTAAATAAACTAAATTCCAGAAAGGGAGAAGCCCTTGCTAAGACAGAAAACATCCAAAGCCCCTTTCATCCTGAGACACAGTGAGAGAAGCAAACTGACCACTAAGGCTAAGGAGAAAACGAACTTTTTAGCAAACTTTTATTTGCTGAAATTGGACTGGTTCAATTGACTAGAAACTTGAGATCTGCAGACCCAACATCTGCACCTTTTCTGCCAATTTTTCCCCATAAGGCCTTCGGTAGGATAGAGCAATAGTACTAGTGAAAGAGATCCCCTTCAAGTGGTGTGGTACCTTAACTGAATATAAGGTTGTGGACAGGGCAAGAGGGCCTACAACTAGTCAATAAGATTAAACAGTGAAACTTAAAATAAAAATACCATTTCTAAAAGCATTGGAAAATATTGAACACTTAGGAGCAAATTTAATAAAATGTGCACAAGACGTCTATAATGAAAACTTCAAAACACTGCTAAGAGAAATTAAAGACTAAGTGGAGACATACCATATTCATGGATTAGAAGCCTCAATTTTGTTAAGATGTCAGTTACCCTCTGTTTGATCTATATATTTAACATCATCCTAATCAAAACCCCAACAGATTTTTAAACAGTAATTGACGAGTAATTGACGAGTTAATTCTATAATGATATGGAAATACAAAGGTTCTAGAATAGCTAAATAATCCTGAATGAGACCATGAAGGTTGGAGGACTTTCACTATCTGACTTCGAGAAGGGCTTTAAAGAAGTGGTTCTCAACTGAGGGTGATTCTGTCCCCTAGGGAATATCTAGCATTGTCTGGAGACATTTTTGGTTGTCAGAACTAGAGAGGGATGCCACCAGCACCAAGCGGGCAAAGACCAGGGATGCTGCTAAACATCATATAATACATAAAAGAACCTTCACAACAACATGACAAATACATGTCAATAGTGCTGAGGTTGAGAAATCCTGCTCTAAAGCTACAATGATCGAGACAGTATGGCATTAACATAAGAATAGACAAAAAGACCAACGAAACAGAATAAAAGTACAGACTAGCTTATATTTACACAATCAAGTGATTTTCCATTGCAGAACAAGGCAATTCAATAAGAAAAGGAGTCTTTTCAACAAAAAGTACTGTTAAGACCAGGTTATCAGTACTAAAAAACAAATAACAAAAAACCTTCAAACTTTTGTTATTCTATACACAAAAATTAATTTGAGATGGAACATAAAAACTAAAAGTATATAATTTCTGGGGGAAAAAAAAGCAAAGGTGAATACTTTCATAACTTTGAAGTCAGGCTAGCAACAGGGATGAATTATAAAAACATGCAGAATGAAAGAAGACTGGCACAAAAGAGAAATACAATATAATTCCATATATATAAAATCTAAAAACAAGTAAAATTAATCATAGATGATAGCAACAAAAAAAGTTGTTGACTAGGGCAGGAGGAGAGTACATGATAGTGAACTTCCTGGGGTACTGAAATGATCTGTATCTTCACTGGGGTGATGCTTGCTTCTTGTCAAAACTCAAACTATATACGTAAGTATATTCTGTTGCATGTAAATTACAATTACAGTAAAAATTAATTAAAAATAAAGAAAAAGGGACGTCTGGGTGGCTCAATCAGTTAGGCATCTGCCTTCAGCTCAGGTCATGATTACCCAGGGTCCTGGGATTGAGTCCCTCATTGGGCTCCTTGCTCAGCAGGGAGCCTGCTTCTTTCTCTGCCTGCTGCTCCCCCTGCTTGTGCTCTCTCTCTGATAAATAAATACGAATCTTTAAAAAAACAAAAGAAAGAAAAAGTGATAGCTGCATTATTAAAAGAAAAACTTTGTGGGAAAGGAATTTTTAAAGATAACAGTGAATACAGGCTCAACAGAAGGATATAAATCTAAACTCGTACATAATAAAAGTTTCAAAACATACAAAAGCAAAGTGAGAGATCGAAAAGGAGAAATAATAAAATTCACCAGAGTAAGATTTAACAATATATTTATCAGTACTTATCAACTGCAAGATTATGCATATAAAAATGTTTAATTACATAAATATTTAATTATATAAAGCATATAACATTTAAACACAATTAGCAAACTTTATCTAGTGAACATACACAAAACATTACACTAAATAACTGCAGAATAAAGATATTTCGAACACAAAGAATTTTTATAAAAGTGATCACATACTAAGTCATAGGTAAATCTCAACAAATTCAAAAAAAATGGTATAATGCAGACATATTCAAATCATAACAAAATAATGTTACAAGGTAGTAAACTAAAAATAAGTATCAATTTTTAAAATGAAAAACACACTTCTAAATAATCTATTGCTTAAAGAAAAAATGAGATATATACAAATAGAGCCAGTTGATTTTTGAAAAAGATACAAAATCAAATCAATGGAAAAAGGATAGGATCTGCTTTTCAACAAATGGTGTTAGAAAAACTAGATATCCATACGTTAAAAAAAAGAAGCTCGGCCTAAACATTACAACTTATACAAAAATTAACTCAAGCATGGATTGTAGATCTCAACATAAACCATAAAACTATACAACTTTTAGAAGAAAACACAGGAGAAATCCTTACGACCTGTCAGGCAAAGAGTTTGTAAATAGGACACCAAAAGCAGGATCCATTAAAAGAAAAAAACTGATCAACTCTACTTCACCAAAATTAAAATGTTTGTGTTAGGAAAGACACTGTTGAGAGAGTATTTTTAAAAAAGAACTACAGAATGAGAGAAAAATATTTGCAAATCACATACCTAAAAGAGGACATATATCCAGAATATATAAAGACTGCTCAAAACCCAGTATTAAGAAAACAAACAACCCAATTTAAACATGTGCAAAGACCTGAATGGGTACTTTACAAAAAGAATAAAGAGATGGCAAACAAGATAGATACTCAAAATATCATCAGCCATTAGGAAAATAAATCATAGGGCTGAAATGTGCTCACTGGATTTGGTACCTACCTGCTAGTTTGTCAGAGCAGTTTGAGCTGTACAGTATGTGCAAGAAAGGAACATACAGCAGATCGGGAGAAAATGAGAAGTGGAGACAATAATTGAAAACTAATCTTTCAAGGAGCGTGGCTATGAAGGGAAAGAGAGAAGTTAGGTTGGTGATCTAAAGGTTGGTAAAGACTGAATTTAGGGGTGAGCCTTGAACAAGTTTCTAGGTATAGGTAAAGGTACTATATAGATATAGGTACTACAGAGAGGCAGAGGTTGAAAACCTAAGATAATAAAAGGGAAAAAGGCCCTGGAAAAACATGGGAGAGAATAGGATCTAGAGACAATTTGAAAAGTGGAGGAAAGCTGAATAACGCTGACATGCATATTTGTCTGTGGGTGGAACAGGAAGTTATCCAGTTCCTGCTCCTTTAGCTTTATTTTCTCTGTGAAATAGAGGATGAAGTCATCTGTGGAAAGTGAGGAAGAGGTGGAGTAGGAACTTGAGGAGAGTGACAGAGGTTTGAAATAGCTGTTGTGGGCAGTGGAGAAAAGAGCTGTCTTGAGATGAGTTTAAGACTTGCTAAAGCACACTCAAACTTCAGCAAAGGTTATCAACCTTGAACTATGTCAAGCTGCCACCAAGTTTCTAAACGTCTAGGGATGAGCCTCAAGCAAGGAGGGAGGGAGAAAGGTACTTTCACCACTGCCAGCTGTTACAAAGTTTGTGGTCCACACTAGGAGTAGCACTGACCTAGACTACTATGGTTGCCTTCTCCTCACTTCTAGACCTGTTCCTACTGCAAACCGTCCCCCCTCAGTACTGCCTGGTACTGCCTGAGCACATTATAAAAATAAATCTGATCACTTAATCCTCTGTTTAACTTATCCAAAAGCTTTCTATATTCAGATAAAATCTGAAAACATTAAAATAGCAAACAAGGTCTTTCTTAAGCTCATCTCTTAGCAATCACTCTCAACCATCCCAGCTCATCTTTAATTTTAGTCATAATGAAGTAATTCCAGGTCCCCAACGTACCATGGTCTCACATGTCCCCATTACCCTGTACGTGAAATTCCCTCTGTTGGTCATCCCTTGACCTTTGCCATCAAAATTGAAGTCCCCTAATTTGGCCTACTACAAAAAAATACACTGCACAACTACAGGGACTACCGTTCACAATATAATGCTCTAAGAAGTGTCCCCTCGGAATTGTACAAACTGAGGGCCTGGATAACCCACCTATGCCTTCCCCTGTGCTCACCTGTATGTGTATCTTAACTGAAATTTGTTTACAAAGATTCAAGTACAAGTTTCTTCAAGGTAGGGGTTTTGTCAGAGCAGCTTTCTGGGCCTCACCAATTAGACTAGGTACCATAATCACTCTATTTTCCTCCATGAAAAAAGATGATAAGTGTTAAGAGATAACCATAAAAACAGCTAATATTTATTGTTTACTATGGGTAAGCACTATATTAAGAATTTTACATATATTATCTCATTTAATTCTCAAAAGAACCCGAGATAAGTGCCATTATAATCCCTATTTTATAGAAGATGGAACTGAGACACAATGAGCTAAAGCAACTTGCCTAAAGTCACATGGCCAATAAGTAGCAGAATGTGAATGTGAGTAAATTATCTCAGGAGATTTTTAAATGTCTGCCTTCCCTACTTAACATCATATAAATTTTGTTCCCTGTACACCCTCAGTGCTCAAAGTCTAGTACACAGGTCTTCAATAAATGTTTGCTAATTTAAAGATAACTCTAAATTCAGACCTTTACGTTTAACCCTCCTAAATTGCCACTTGTCAATTTCTGCCTCTCATTTTTAGAGTGCTCTCCCTGAATACTTGTCATCTACTATGTTAGCTGTCTTTCCTAGCTCCTGTTGATTGGGAAATTTGATAAGCCTTCTATGTTATTGTCCAAGTTAGCAATAAAAATGTTAGTCTTATATTTGGGTTCAGAAAATTTTACTTTTGACATTTAAAAAATTATTTTTGATATCTTAAATCTGTACATTCACACAACTACTTAACTGAAATCACAGCTATTTAAAAGGTTAAAGAATAGACCTATTACTTTGGTAGGGTTTTCCATAAAACATGATTTTGCCTTAACTTTTCTCAAGGCTTGCATTTTCTCAACAGGTAAATAATCACTCCTTTCTCATTTCATTCAGTTTTTAATTATTTATTAGTCTCCAAATGCACCTCTCAGGGTTTCTCATTATATCATGATTCTTTTCAGTGAACCCCCTATTTGTCATAAAAGCTCCAGAAGAAAGAGTGGGGAATAAGAAGTTCCATATTACTAATTGAACTTTTATGAGAGTGAAGGGATAAATCTTCCACAAGTTGACTCTACAAACATCTTTGGAGAAAGGAATTAGGAACTTTATATAGACAAATACAGACAAAACATAAAAGGACTTTCATACTGTAAAATTATCTCCCCTTTCAGAAGAGCATTTTAGCAAATACTTTTCAAAAGAACAAAGTTTAATAAGAAAGATACAATAAAATGATTTGTTTTTACAACCCAAACCCTGAGAAATTAAATAAGAAAATGAGTAGACTGAGGAAAAAATGGTATACATACAAAAATCATCTTCAATTTTTTTTTTTCCTTTTGGAGGCTATATAGCAAGCTTTATAACTGAAGTATGCTATCTTCAGACACTACTATTACTCAGCCACGATGTTTATTTGGGGGTAAATTATTCCAGTTGGGTTACCCAACTGAGAACATAACAAATAAAAAAAGATAAGGGGTGACTTGGTTATTGTCTTAATGATAAAAGAGTTGTCAATCTGTCATAATTAAATAATTTTGGCTGAAAGTATTTATTCCATAGTTTACTGTGTGAATTATACCACACATGGCTTTAGTATTAAACTTTTCATCATTATCCAAAGACACCACAGTAAATTTTAGTAAATTTAAGAATGCTTACCTAAAACATTGTACAAGTCCAGGCTTTGATTTTAAGTATTTTTGATCCATAAGCAAGGATTTTTTTTTTAATCCAGAAATTCACTTTGAGAATCCTCATTCACCCTCATTTTTTAAGTGTTATAGAAAGCTTAATAATGGTATTAACATGCAGTGAAAGAGAACTAAATGAAAGAAAATGGGCATAGAGTTAACATTAGATACAGAACTCTTTTGAGCAGAAAGTCAAAAGGACAATAACACTCAGAATTAAAGTCACTAAATGAGGACTACAGAGTCACCACTACAGGGATCCTAAGAAAAAAATGTCAAAACCTGTCCTGTCTATAATTGTTTTCTCTCTCTCTGGAGTTTCAATACCTATTCTAATTTATGCAGTTTCAACAGGCATCACCTTTCAAATCATGCCCACTAAGTTACATGACATTATTTTCTAAAAAATTAACTTTATAATAATCTGAGAAATCCAGTATATCCCCCTGTACAGTAAAACTGAAAGAAGGAGTCACCAATTACTGGAGCATCATTTGACTATATTAGATGGAATGATCTTTGTGTCTCTTCTACCTCTACAACCACAAAATAAAACTTTCATGGAAATAAACCACTTCCCAGTTCTGAGGAAGAATGGACCTCATTAGACATGAAGTATAGAGACCCCACAAACCATGTGGCAACTTATATTACTCTCAAATTCAAATTAGGAACTCAAGTGATACTGAAATACAACACAAATTAGTTGCTGCTACTTTTATCACTAGTACTGTTGAATCATAACTAAGGCAACAGAAAAATCATCTCTGGGATCATGCAAAGTCATTCTTTTTAAATGACTTTTTTTCAATTTTCTTCTAACAGTAAGATTATGAACTCCTTTCACAAATACCTCATGGAATTACAGAATGGTAAAACATTGAAACTGGAAAAACTAGTACTTCAGCCTTTAACTCTCAATAACTTGAATCACTGGGGAAGTCTGTAAAACTAACTGTTCCTCCCACCATCTCTTATAAACTGTGTTCCCACAGCATTCTGCAAAGAATCAAGTTATCTGAGGATGCAGCTGTTAAGTAATAGCAGCTGCCCGGTACTGAAATTCAGGGGTTATCCCTAAAACCAAATTCCCCAAAACTCAGATTCAAAAAACAACAGAATCATTAGTTTAAGTAAAAAACCCAACTAAGTTTATTTTAATGAAAAGAATGATTTTTATTTGCTAAGGCTAACAAGGTGGTAAGACTTATGCAAATATCTTTGAAGATATCATGTACACCATAAAAAGTTAGCTACAGAGAAATTTAAAGAACCATTTTTGTATTAACCTAGTTTAGCACTTCCTCTGCTTTCAGGAGCTTGATTAAATAGGACAACCATGATCTAAAGTATACAGATTCTGTATAAACCCTGATTCATCTATTCCCTCAAAGATTCACTAAACTGTTGATGAAGAAAAAACAAACTCATCTCAACTCTTTATCATGTTCATTAATTGGAAAAAAAACCCAAAGTTTAAAGTTACTGCATTCTGTATTTATACTTTTCTCTAAGGAGTTTCAAGCACTCTAGAATCTGTTTACCATTTGCATAAAGCCCCCAAATAAGCAAAACTAAACAATATATTGTGTAGTGAATTTTGGGGGGTGGTGACAGAACTGTTTTAGAACTAGTAATGGTGATAGTTACATAACTGTATAAATTTACTAAAACTCAATAAACTATATACTTTAAATGGGATAATTTTATAGCATGCATATTTTACCTCAATAAAACTCTTTAAAAATAAAGTATCAAGATAATGAGAAGACAAGCCACGGACAAGAAAAAAATATTTGCAAAAGACATCAAATAAAGGATTGTTACCTAAAATCTACAAAGAACTCTTAAAACTCAAAAATATGAAAACAAAAACACCCAATTAAAAAATGGGCCAATGACCTTAACAGACACCTCACCAAAGAAGATACACAGAGAGCAAATAAGCACATGAAAAGATGCTCCCCATCTATGTCATCAGGTAAATGCAAATAGAAGATACCACTACACACTGCTTAGAATGGCCAAGTCCAGAACACCAACAACATCAACTCCTGACAAGGACATGGAGCAACAGGAACTCTCATTCATTGCTGGTGAGAATGTATTCAAAATAGTCCAGCCACTTTGGAAAGCAGATTGGCAATTTCTTACCAAACTTAACATACTCTTACCATACAATCTATCAATCATGCTCCTTGGTACTTACTAAAAGGAGCTGAAAACTTATGCCTACACAAAAACCTGCACATAAATGTTTATAGCAGTTTTAACCATAACTGCCAAAACTTGGAAGCAGCCAAGACACCCTTCAGTAGGTGAAGAGATAAACTGTGGTACAACCAGACAATGGAATATTTTTCAGTGCTAAAAAGAAATGAGCTATAAAGCCATGAATACACCTGGAGGAAATTTAAATGCATATTACTAAATAAAAGAAGCCAATATGAAAAAGCTACACACACTTTGATTCCAACTATATGACATGAAAAGGGAAAATTATGGAGGCAGTAAAAAGATGAGTGGTTGCCAGGGGTTAGGGGATGGGAATAAATGAACAAGTAGAGCACAGAGGACTTTTAGGCAGCAAAATTATTCTGTAGGATACAATGTCATTATACATTTGTTAAAACCCATAGAATGCAGAATACCAACAGTAAACCCTAAGGGAAACTATGCACTTTGGGTGACAATGATGTGTCAGTGTAGGTTCATTGATTATAATAAATGTTATCACTCTGGTTCAGGATGTTCATAGTGAGGGAGACTGCATATACCCAGGATCAGTGGGTTTATGGGAACTCTCTGTACTTTCTACACAATTTTGCTGTGAACCTAAAACTGCTCTAAAAAATGAGGTCTATTTAAAATAAAAACAAAAATAAGATAATAAAACAAGCTCAATCAGGGTGCAGGGCAAGATCAAAATACAAAAATCAACTATACACACAAGCAATGAGCAATCCAAAAACAAAATTAAGAAAACAATTCCAATTACAGTATTGTTAAAAACAATAAAATATGCGGGAATAAATTTGACAAGATGTGTAAAACATACTCTGAAAACTACAAAACTGTTGAAAGAAACTGAAGATCTAAATAAATGGGAAAACATTCCATGTTCATGGATTGGAAGACTTAATACTGTTAAGATGACAATACTCCTTAAATTGATTTGCAGATTCAATGCAACTTCCTATCAAAATTCCATCTGACTTTTTTCTTTCTTCTTCTCCTTTTTTTTTTTTTTTAAGAAACCGATAAGCTAATCCTAAAATTCATATGAAAATTCAAGGGACCCAGAATAACCAAAACAATCTTAAAAAAGAACAAAGTTGGAAGACTCACATTTCCCTATTTCACTACTACAATGTTATAGTAATCAACAGTGCGATACTGGCATAAGGAGAAATTTATAAATCAATGGAATAAAACTGAAAATCCAGAAATAAACTCTTACATTTATGGCCAAATGATTTTCAACATGGGTACCAAGGCCATTCCAGCAAATCCAAATAATCTTTCCAACAACTGGCGATGGAACAACTGGATATCCACAGGCAAAAGAATGAAGTTGTACCCATACCTCACATTATACAAAAAATTAACTCAAAAGGGATCACAGACCTAAATATAAGAGCTAAAACTATAAAACTCTTAGAAGAAAATATAGGTGTAAATCTTAATGATCCTAGATTAGGTAAAACCTTCTCAGATATGACACAAGGGCAAGCAACAGAAAATAGATAAATTGGACTTCATCAAAATTAAAAATTCTTATGCTAGAAAGGACACCAATGACCAAGAAAGTGAAAAGACAAACCACAGAATGGGAGAACATATTTGCAAATCATATATCTGATATGTATCTAGAATAATAAAGAACTTAATAACTCAACAACAAAAAGACAACCCAATTTAAAAATGGTCGAAGGACTTGAATGGATATTTCTCCAAAGACAACATACAATTAGCCAACAAGCACAAGAAAAGATGTTCACCATCATATTAATGGGAAATACAAATCAAAACCACAATGAGACCACTTCACACTAAGATGCCTATAAACAAGAAGACAGATAGTAAGTGTTGACAGGGATGTGGAGAAATTGGAACCCTCTTACATTTTTGGTGGGAATGTAAAATGGTTCAGCCACTGTGGAACATAGTTTAGTGATTACTCAAAAAGTTAAACATAGTTACCAGATGCTAGATGACCCAACAATCCCACTCCCAGGTATATACCCCCTAGAGAAATGAAAACATATGGTCACAAGTAGTATTATTCAAAATTGCCAAAAAGTGGAAACAATCCTAATATCCAACTGGATAAACAAAATGTGGTATAACCATACAATGGAATATTATTCAGGCATAAAAAGGGATTAACTTTGAAAACATTATGCTAAGTAAAAGAAATCAGTCACAAAGACCACACATATTGAATGATTCTATTCATACAAAATGTCCAAAACAGACAAATCTACAGAAACAGAAACATTAATGGTTGCCAGGGGCATGGGGAATAGAGAGTGATTTGCTAATGGGTATGTTTCTTTTGGTGGTGATGAAAATGTCCTAAAAAGAAAATCTACTCTGTGAATATACTAAAAACCACTAAACCGTGCACTTCAAATGGGTGAACTATATGATATGTGATTTATATCATCAAGAAAGCCAATTTTTTTTTAAGATTTTATTTATTTATTTGACAGAGATAGAGACAGCCAGCGAGAGAAGGAACACAAACAGGGAGAGTGGGAGAGGAAGAAGCAGGCTCATAGCAGAAGAGCCTGATGTGGGGCTCGATCCCATAACGCCGGGATCACACCCTGAGCCGAAGGCAGACGCTTAACTGCTGTGCCACCCAGGCGCCCCAAGAAAGCCAATTTTTTTAAAGCGGGTAATAAAAAACAAAAATTCAGGAGAGTAGTTTCTTCTTGGCAGGGCAGGTAAGCCAGAGAGATGGAATGGGGAGGTGTTTAAGGGCAGCCTCACAGTGTTGGTTTTATGTTTTATTTCTTAGGCTGGGTTGTGGATACTCTATTATTCTTTTCTTTTTTTTTTTTTAAGATTATTTATTTATTGATTTGAGAGAGAGACACAAAGATAGCAAGAGAGAGTGCAAGGAAGATGAGTGAGTATGAGCGGGGAATAGAGGGAGAAGCAGGCTTTCTGCTGAGCAGGGAGCCTGATGTGGGGCTCGATCCCAGGATCCTGGGATCACGACCTGAGCCTAAGGCAGACACTTAACCAACTGAGCCACCCAGGCACCCCTGGATACTTTATTATTCTTAATAAATCTTTTACGTATTTCTTAATTAGCTCTGATGCCTTAGGCAAGTCACTTAGACCTCTCTGAGCTGTAGCTTCCTCCTCTAAAAAGAGTGACACTATCATGTACCTCCTTAGGGTTATTTTTATAGTAAAGAAACTCTTAGTGTTTCTTTAAAGTGGAAGTTACTATAAACTACAAAGTGAAAATTTGCTATACTCTCACCTCACTAAAATAACTGTTATTGGTAGATATCCTTCCAGACTTTCCTGGAACATATGAGTAATTTTTTTTTTAAGGGGACAATCTTTGACACTGATTTTCACTTAATAAATTGTGAGTATCTTTCAGTGATAACCACTCCACTATTCACAGACATTTAGGTTGCTTTCCTTGTACATATGTCTTTGCATCTATAAGCTCAATGACATCTCCAGTCAAAGGGCGTGTACGTTCAATTTTGAGAAACTGCTCTTCCAGAAAGTTTCTACCCATCTACGCTAATATCAAAAGTTTCAGAGTGTCTGTTTCACTACATCTGTAACAACTGAAGGAATTATCACCTTTTTTAAAATGTCAATCTAGCCGGGCACCTGGGTGGCTCAGTTGGTTAAGCCTCTGACTTTAGCTCAGGGCATGATCTTGGGGTCCTGGGATAGAGCCCCGCTTCAGGCTCAGCAGGGAGTCTGCTTGTCCCTCTCCTTTTGCCCTCCCCCCACTCATGCTCGCTTGCGCTGTCTCTCAAATAAATAAAATCTTTTTTAAAAAGTCAATTTAGCAGGTTAAAAGTGATATCCTATTTCTGCATTTCTTTGTGAATGAAAGAATCTTTTTAAAATGTTTTTAAACAAATTTTATTTCTTCTACAAACAGCCCATTCTCTAGCTTTTGCCCATTTTTAGTTAGGTTAATCACACTTACTTCTTACTGATTTTAAGAGCTAAGTATTCAAAATATTAGCTTCTGTCTTTCATATATGTTGCCAATATTTCCCCCCAGCTTATTGTGTCTTTTTCTTTTAGGCTTTTTTATAGTGTATTTTACCAAATAACACCTCTTAAATATCTACACAAACAAATCTGATTTTTTTTCTTGCTTTGAAGGTAATAAGTCTTTCCTGTAAGATGATAAAAATAGTTATCCATATTTTCTTATTTTTGGCTTTCTTTTTTTACATTTAAATCTTAAAGCCACTTAGGACTTTTTGTACATGATAAATATGAATCCAAGTTCATCTCTCCCCAACACTAGCTAAAACTCCCAACAAAGATTTAATAAACCAGGGGTGTGTTAGAGCTGGTTCATACTGGCTCCTGAGAGATTACTACATTTTCTGGTATTTTGCAAGCTGACTGTGAAACATAGGCATTATTAAAAATTAAATTATATAAACTTACAGTGAAATAAATCATAACTAAAACAAAGGTAATAAATACTCAGAAATCATTTCCTAATTTTTAAAATATGATTTATGTTATTAAGGTTAACATCTACTTTACCTGTAGGGTAAAAATACTTTATAATGGTGTACTACTATGTTTCTTTTTCCAGTTCAAGCCTTTGGTGACTTCACATTGGTAGCTTGAAATTGACCACTACAAGAGTACTTAAACCACAGGAACTTGGCAGGCCCTACAAACCAGAGCTATTTTATTTTTCAGAGACCCTGTGAAACATATACCAGCACACCACTGAAATAAGCCATTCTTTCTCACTAATTTTAAAGAGGATGGCTAGCATATACTAATCTGTCATTTATTCACAAGTTTATAGAACAGAATATGGAGCTTAGAATTGGATTTTTTTTTTTTTTTTCCTGTGCTAGCATCAGGGATGGTTTTGGTATGTTTTGATGTAGGAGATCAGACTTTAGACATAGTTTCCATTTTTCTAACATGAGATCACAGTTTTGCATTGAGAATGTATTTTTCCTAAACAATTCAGCAGCATTCTTAACTTAAAAGTAGATTATAGAGGGGCACCTGGGTGGCTCAGTTGCTTAAACGTCCGATTCTTGATTTTGGCTCAGGTCAGCTCACAATCGTGAGATTGAGCCCCATATTGGGCTTTCACGCTGGATGTGGAGCCTGCTTAAGATTCTCTCTCTCGGGGCGCCTGGGTGGCTCGGTCGTTAGGCGTCTGCCTTTGGCTCAGGGCGTGATCCTGGTGTTCTGGGATTGAGTCCCGCATCAGGCTCCTCTGCTGGGAGCCTGCTTCTTCCTCTCCCACTCCCCTTGCTTGTTCCCTCTCTCACTGGCTGTCTCTCTCTCCGTCAAATAAATAAATAAAATCTTTAAAAAAAAAAAAAAGATTCTCTCTCTCTCCCTCTCTCTCTGTACCCCCCCCCAAAAAAGCAAAAAAAAAAGTAGATTATAGAAAGCAGTAGCAAAACAAGGACTATTTGGGGGGATAGTTGGTTACTGAGCTTATAAGTTTTAGATTAGGGCACTTACTCTTAAAAAAAAAAAAAATCCAAACCTCAAAAAACAAAATCACTATCATGGGGCAGTCTGAATACCACTCTCTAAGTGTTCCCTCATAAAAATTCCTGCAGTGCATGAGGAAGTAGGGATCTACATAATGGCAAGGGCCAGTGAAAGTCCTCTTCTTTGACAGTCACCATCATATCAAATTTAGCATTAGCAACTTCCAATGTAACAACAAATAAGTATCGACCAAGGACCACATTTGGCTCTGGAGATACAAATGAGACATGGCCCCAGCCTTCAAAAATCTCATTATTTTCAGTGTATCAGTGGGTAGAGAATGTGTCATAAGTGGTTACAAGCATTTGCTTTTATTTGCATTGAGAGGGAAAGAAGGACAAAAACTGATTTTGATTTGTTGAAGAAACAAGCACCTACTTCAAAAGGAAAAAAATCAAGGTATAAAAACTAGTTATTTAAAGTTTGTCCACCTACAGAGATAAGCTGATACATGCTGATAACTAGATCTTCACCATCTACACCAGTTAAACATCACAGGGTCCCAATTTTAATGTCTTTACTGCTTAGGTACTTTAAGAAGTCAACAATCTATTTGGAGATATTGACATCAACTCTATCAAGCAAACCAGTATCTGCTGCCTATATATTTCCTTACCTGTCACAAGCCATTTAAATTTGAACTCCAGCTACCTCATTCTAGGTGTTTCTGTTATGAAATTATGTAATGTGATAGCTGGGCAGACTCAATAAAACAACGCTTTTTGCACATAAACCAAAAGACTTCACTTTTAAAGACTTGTCAGTTGGTTTCCAGTAAGCATAATATCTCATATTGTAGCCTAGGGAGCAAACACAACAACTGCCCTTTTCATAGACACAGTTGTGCCTTGATATACACAGAGCAATGATTTCAACAACTTCCAATCACTAACTAATATTTTAGACTTTAAAATCTATTTCTTACGGATTTGTGCTATATATAGAAATAATCATTACCCTTTGGGAAACAATGGCTCATTTACTGAAAATGAGTTTAACAAAGGAATTATTTGGTACTGAAAAATGCAGAGCAGTGAATTGGGTGACATAAATCACAGCATCATCAGCTCACGTGACTAACAGGGTAATTAAAAAAAAAAGAATTACAGTAACTTAAAATTTAGCTTCAACAATGTAATATCCTCAATCACGTCCTCTGTCACAAAATTGCGAAACCAGAAATTAGGTTATTTTGAAAATGCCCCTTTACTCCCAACCTGAGATGAATACCACAAAAAAGAAAAAAACTTTGCAGAATGGAATATTTCTATTCTGCCTGAAGCCTGGTTTTGACTGGTATATGTTTCAGTTACACATTTGATTCACACTGAATTTTCTTTTAAGTATTAGGAGAATAAATAGCATTCCAAAAGTCACAAGCTTGAAAACTTCCAGTTCCTTCTCTAGTTGGAGAACTTACAAAACTTACTACATGGAACAACAAGTTGATGCAGTGACCATAACCCAATCTCAGCAAATTCTGTAGAAATAGCCTCCAATTAGATAAAGCAAAAGTCACAAAATGTTAATCTAGAAGAATGGTTTATGGGTTTATCACTGTTCATTTCTTTCATATTTTCTGAGGTTTAAAATTTTTCAAAAAATAAATGAGGGGGGGCACGATATTCTCAAAGCAGATACACAACACAATTACATACAATGTGAAAAGATCGAGTTGTTTTCCACCAAAAGCCTTGTGGCTCATGACATTAAACTTTTACCAGAAACCTTAGAGTCACTGGCACACAAAAAGCAACCAATGGAGTAAATATTCTTTTTTTTTTTTCCAGATGCACTGTTCCTGGTTTCATTTAGAGTTTTTGTTTTTTATTTGTTTTGCTTTTGTAAGAACACTTCCTCCAGTTTCAATGGGCATTAAGTTGAACAGGTATTACTAGTAAAGCAGCAAAAGAGCAAAGGTTTTGGCTAAGCCTCTAACCAGCTGTGTGACCTTGAACAAATCTCTTAGCTTCCCTGGGTCTCAATTTTCCCATTTAGAAAATGAGGCAGTTACACTAGATGCATTCTAAAGTATCTTCCAACTCTCTAATTCCTTTCAAGATAGAGCTGTAGGCTTGTGAGAATGAAAAAATTAGCTCTCCAAAAAAAAAAAAAAAAGCTAAAATCTTTGTAATGTAGTGAAACAAACAGGATACAAAAATGTAAATAAATACCCAATGCAATCATGATCCCAACTCATTACAAACACACACACATTCCAGATGCAAAATTGGGGGGGGAAAACCATCAAATGCTATCAGCGGCTATCTCTGAGTTGTAGTTTACAACTTTTCTATATTTTTTAGGTTTCCTACAATAAACATATTACTTTGATAATGAGGTGGGAGAAGGGAGTTAAAGCGAAAGGAAAAACACTCCTTTTAAGTGCTAAAGAGAATTTTACATTTGGAAGGCATTCTACAATTTGAATGACTTTTCAAATACCACTAGATCTAACTGGTAAAAAAATCTCTGCAATAATCACATACCTATCAACAGTCAGACAAAAGCTGTTGGGTTATTTACCCTAAATTAGTAAACTTTAAGGAGGTACTGTATTTTTCACTCAAACTGGTAATAATGAGAGTCAACACATACCCAGGGCCAGGCACAGTTCTATGACTTTACATATATATTGATTCATTTAATCCATACAATAACGCCTTTGAAATAGATATACTATTACTATCCCCATTTTATACGCTACAACCATGAGGCACACAGAGGTTAAACAATTAGCCCACAACTAGCAAGCGGGCAGAGTCAAGATTTAAATCCAGTCTATAATCATAGTACTGGCTCTTAACTACTAATCCATACAGTCCCTTTGTACTTAAATTTTGTCCTTCTCCAGTCATTCTTTAACTGCTTTTGTTCTCAAAGTTCTTCTGAACTACTTTCCTTTAAACTGAAAAGAAATAATATGTAAGTGCTGGGATAAAAAGACAGGCCAAACTTTTAATTTGCTAGCTTAAAATTATAATTCATTTCAAAATCATTACTTCAGAACTATAAGGAGTATAATTTAATCTCCATACATATCGCTAGGTAAATAATACTGTAACATCTGAGGAATTAAACAGCATTAATTGCTAAGATTAATAATGGAATTTATTCGGAAATATTGTTGGAAATATTGTTCTAATACAAGGAAGGCACTTTGACGTTCTTTGTCCTCATGAATCTTCTGGGAAAAGAGCCCCTTAAACTAACTGTTGTACCTTTCTAAAATGTCTAACATATTGAAATGATATTTTAAAGTGTATTGTAATTAATCATTTTGATTTTTAAAAGGATACACATAATGTTTGTTTTGAACACTGGCTTTAAGACCCACCCAGTTAACTTCATAATAACCCCAATTCCTGCAACATACAGAACCTGGGAAAAGGAAAACAGAGAAAGCCAACCAATTAAACATGGTTGAAGTTCTCACCTAATTCTCTCAGGCAATTCAAACACAAACCAAGTATACATGTGTCCCTTTTTCTGCACAGTACCTACATTACTTGCCAATTTTTTTGGCTTCTGGATTACTTCGAATAAAGCTCAAATTTCCCCACATCTGTATTACCAAATGTTAGCCATGTCAAGGTAAATATAGAAATCAGTAGTTTCCTATTTTTAAAAACTGAAATGAGAGAGAAGTAGAGAAGAAAGGGGGAAAAAAGAACTTTTGCACCAGGCTGCCTGTTAACTTAGATGTGCAATGAGATAATCACCCGATAATTGCACCCTTTGGGTACTTCTGTACTGGTAAGATAATAAAGTGAAACAAAGTCACCTGGTTTATTTCAATTTACTTACACAATTTGCAAATCTGCAGCTCTCTGCCATGGTACATTAAGAAAATTAGCATGTAAGAAAAATCACCTGCTTATGTAAATCGGAGGATGGTTTTTATCCATGCAGACAGAAAAAAAATAGCTGCAATCTGGGTCAAACGACTAATTTTATCTATTTGTTCAAATGTCTCTCTTCACCTTTTCTCTGTAGCTCAGAGCAAGAATTTTAGGTCAGAGAATGGATAAACAAAAAGTTTCTGTGTTGTCTACTCCCCTTTAAGGAGTTTGCTGCCTGACAATACTGAGCCCTACGCTACTGAAATTGAAAACAAGACTGAGAACTTTATCTAGATAACAAAACCACAACACTGAGAGAGGAAAGAAATCAATGGAGGATATCTGATCTAACTGGGAAGGAAAGCAAACATGGCAAGGATCAGGTACCAATTTTACCTTCTGGTACCTTAGGCAAACAGGGCTTCAGAAAAGAAAAGGAAAGAAACTCCAAATAATTCAGGGCAGACAGGATGACTTCTCTACAGAGAACATTATTCCACTTTGTTCTATAAATGCTCCCTATCAAGATCTTCTTGAGTCTGATATAAGTTAGATGAATGTGTTCTTGGTAATTAATGATTGCCTTCCCAGCATCTGTTGCTGGAATTCACCCCTCCCACTTAAAACTGACTCCATCTCCAGGTCCAGGGTGGACCTGATTGCTCCAAAAGTAATTCTATCTCTACTGACACCATTGGCTCAGAAATCAGTATACAACCCAATAAAGGCCAAAGAGACTCTGGTACTGTGCTAGACAATAAGGTAGTCAGTACACTCTGTATGAAAAAAAAAAGAATGTAAAATATCTAATTAATAATTTTTATAGTAATAATATGCTGAAATGACAATATTTTGGCTGTCTGGAGTTAAAAATACATTACTAAAACTAATTTCACCTGTTTCTTTTCACATCTTTTAATGTGGCCACTAGAAAATTTAAAATCACGTATATGGCTTGCATTATGTATCTCCTGGACAATGCTGCTGGTTTGCTGAGGGCTTCTGTGAAAATGCTCCCTTCCTATTGTCAAAGAGCTTTAGGAAGTCACACTCCCGCTCTATCTCTGGGCATTGTATGCCTTAAATGGCTACAGCCTTAAAGCTGTGACAGCTCATTTTGTGGGAGGTCAATCTGCAAACTAGTAAATTCCCTACCCAAATTCAGAATTTAAAAGAGATTCCTAAAAAAGAGAGAGATTCCCAAAAACAAAATATTGTAAATCACAACTTGGTAATGTAAGCACTGGCCCCCAAATCATCTTACCTAATTACCCAGACACACACACAAAAAGATAAAATATTTAATACTAAGCTTTATTTAAAATTTTAAAAATCACTCCAAATATTTAGGAAAGCAAGAAAATAAATATAAAAAGCTAAAAGGCATAGTATTACCAGAAAAACAGTATCACATTTACATTTAGGAAGGAACTGATTGCCCATTTGCAAACAGGCAGGCTATTCATAACTAAATATGTATAATCCTTACCAACAAGTCAATATAGAAGAAAATAAATGTCTTGGACAAACTGCACATTTAAAATCTGATCCCAAATTTGAAAATTCTATGAAAGTCACCACATTGGAAAAGGGTTACATTTATCTCATTCTTCCTTTAAACAATTTTAGAAGCTATTCAACATCTGTAGTCCTGAAGAAAGGTGTCGTATGGTCACTAACAGACTTGACTTGCCCACAAATAAAGCTACAATGCTTTATAAATATTAATGCAATTTTATAATAGAAACTTAGGAAACACAGGATTTTATAAATGAAGAAACCAAGACCCAGAAAACTTAAATAACTTTATCAAGGTCATAGGGTTGTTGGGAGCAAGGCAGGACCAGAAACTTGTCTCCTAACAAGTTTAGTTGAGTACTCTATTACCCTGTCATTAAAAAATTTCTTCCCAAGGAAATGGCACCCTGAACATGATAAACACTAAGTTCATTGGTTCATTAAACTAGAAATAAAAACTTGGGATTTGAGAGAATTTTATTAATAAAACAGTACTGCTAATACTTAAGACATTCTTTAGAATCAAATACGTATACACACACATACGCATTTATATATCAGAGGAAAAAAAATCACACACACAATCGTTCTTTCAAATGCCATCAATGATCTACCTGCTAAATTCAATGGCCTTTTCTCCCCCTCATTTTTTTTTGACTTTTTTTATCAGCACCACAGATCACTCTCATCTTCCTAACAATCTTCTGCCATGCATATGTTGTCAATCACTATGAACACATTTTCCTATCTGACCGCCCTCTAATAATTTCCACCTACAACTGAGAACATTTCCTAAGGCTCAGACCTCAGCTACCTCCACTCTTCTATTAACATGTCTAAATATATACATACATATCTCTGAACAGTCACGCTCTTAAAAACTTTAAAGATTGCCATTCCCAGTGTTTCAACTTTTTTCATTATCACCCCCTCCAAGGAGCCTTTTTAGACATTTTCTCCCCAAACTCCCCATGAAATTTTAATACCACAGATATGCTATATATTTATATATGTATATATGTGCTTTATTCATAAAAAGTGTTAGACTGCCCCTCTCCCAGTACCAGTGGTCTCTTCAGCAGAACACTCCAACTTCAGGGTCCAGCTTTTGTTTGTGCCTCCACTGTATCACCTCCCACCCTCTCCACTGCACTTTAATTTCAGTAACTCCGGCCCTACAGTCTCCTGCATAGGAATCCATCCATCTTCCACATTAGCTCTCGTTCTTAAAACTCAGTTGAGGTATTACCTCTTCTAGAAAGCATTCAAATCTTCCACAGAAATCCCTCCTCTATGTTCCCATAATATCCAGGGAATATCTCTATTGAATCATACCACTAGTATATATCGACTACTATTGCATTGATGGCAATGAATTATAATTATCCATTTACAAGTCTCTTTCCTCGACTAGATCATAATCTTCTTTAAATCCCTCTCATCCAGCACAGGGCCCAGGAAATAGTCAATAACCAATAAATAAGTATTGTAAGAACAAGTGAAAATACAAACTTAAGTGGTTTTTTTTTAAGATTTTATTTATTTATTTGACAGAGAGAGAGCACAAGCAGGGGAAGCGGCAGGCAGAGGGAGAGGGAGAAGCAGATGTGGGCTAGATCTTAGGACCCTGGGATCATGACCTGAGCCAAAGGCAGACACTTAACCAACTGAGCCACCCAGGCACCCCTATCCTTATGTTTTTATTTCAAATTGAGTTTCAACTCCCCATCAAGACTTCCTAAAAGCAGGGATGTATTATTTTGCACACTGCTTACTTAACGATAAGCTCCTTTAGGGCAATATCATGACTTAAACATCTCTCTATGCCAGTACAAGCATAGAACAGACAACAGCAGAAGCTTGACAAAAGTTTGTAAAATCATTTGTAGAACTAAATATCCTCATTAGTGCCTACAGTAGTGCTGGGCCGTAGCAGGCTGACAATAAAAATACACTGACTTGTGAGTTCCAACAACGTCAAAACCTTCTGTCTGATAGTAGATATGATTCAATTAGCCAAACTAATTCAAAACACAGATTCATATGAAGCTAGGTGTAGGTAAAGACTGCCAATCATAATCAATGACAGACATCACTGTACACACTCCCTCTACTCACACCATTGTAATTAACTGTTAAAGTGCAACTCAATAGTTTCCTTAGTTTCCTTTTCATAATGTCAGAGTGCTAGAATTTTTTCTAATGTCTCTTGGCTAGGTACCTTAGAACTACCAACTAAGTCTTTGATGACTTGTCACATGCTTATTGACAGTATTACAACTGTTGCCTCAGGCACTCTCTGTTACCCCCAAGCAACAACTGGATCAAACTGACAAGCTGTATTAGTTAGGAAATCATTGCTGATCTGCATTAGATGACCCAATCAACAAATAATTCACTGGAGTATTATGAATGCAGAGGGAATCATAAACAAAACCCAAATAGAACTTTATAATGAAAGAGCTTCTACCCAATGACTTCTTTCCGTTTGGTTGGATGACAAATGAAAAAGTTTCTTTGGCCTTGACAATTTCCATCAAAGAAATCAGATTAGCATAAAAAAGAAACATACATTACATAAACAGTTGATTCTTGAACTGCTAGGACACCAGCAAATCTAATAAAAATCACCAAGAATAGTCACTCAATTCTACAATACAGAAGTCAGTGAGAACTCTAATACACCAAGTTGTAAAGATAATAAAATATTCCAATACTCTATTAGAGATGACCTTTTATATCATGGAACAACATTTTTATAATTGCTCATGCTTTGAGGGTAAAGCCCCAGAAACCCCAGAACTTAGATTCAAACATATATTCAGTTAATACACTTTGCAAATATTCTTCTTCTAGCAAGCATTTGAAAGGTAACTTTATCTGCCCCCATCTTTTTTTCAGGACATGCACCGATGGTAGTAAGTGATGGCTAAAAAAGTTGAATGTAGGGGCGCCTGAGTGGCTCAGTAGGTAAAGCACCTGCCTTCGGCCCAGATGATGATCCCAGGGTTCTGGAATCGAGCCCCATGTTCGGGCTCCCTGCTCAATGGGAAGCCTGCTTCTCCTTCTCCCTCTGCAGCTCCCCCTGCTTGTGCTCTCTCGCTCCCTCTCTCTCTCATTCTCTCTCTCTAAATAAATAAATAAAATCCTAAAAACAAAAAGTTGCATGTAGTTTTGAGGGATATTGTTGTTTTAGCTTGTTTGAAAAGGCAATTCTTTCTGAAATGTTTTTTCTTAATAAAAAGTATTTATCTTCTTTCTTTCTAAGCTAATAATCAATAATATAACATAAAATTTCTGCCCAAGAATAAAACGAGCTTCCTTTATTGTTTTGTGACTAAAACAAATTCTTTTGTTGTATTGTGACTTTGTTTTATTTTTGGTGTTTGAATATAATTTGGAAAAATCTTGTCAGGAGCCTAAGTACAAAATGACTTCCAATGTTAAAGGCTATACAGTTTGTTATCACCAAGAGAAACCAATTCAATATCATTAGATTGTGTTAGTTTTATTCTCTCTCTTTGACTTCTCTACTTTGTGACCATGAACCTGCAGTTTCTAAAAGTAAGTTCGTTTGTAGTTAAAATTAACAATACAGATTTTCACATTTCTAGTTTCACACGGATGCTTTGTTATGTCTAGAAGAGCAACCGTTTCCTTTTTATGGTGCAGGCTCTGCTTCTTCAAAGCTCTTTTCACAAAGCAGAGCTCCCCCCCCCCCCAAGAATCCAGCTGTGGCAGTTAATCCTGGCTGATAGAGAAACTTCTCAATTCTACAAATTCTTAACCTGTAAAACACAGTTAACAGAATACACTTCAGTATACTACTCTTTCTGATACAACTAGAGTTAGTTTGATGAGTTTTCCCCAAGTATATTCCAAAAGCATTCCCCATTTTTCCAAATTAAAGTTGACTATTTGGGGAGTAAAAGGACCAAGGAAAACATCAGAAAAAAAATGATGCCTCTATTTTTTAAAGGTGAGTAAGCTAGATGGTATCTGCCATGCATAAGGATTTACACTGAATAATTTTTCATTAAATCACACATATTTCCCCCACCTCACCGGGATCTTCTTTAGCAATTCACTCTTTCATCCAAACACAAGTAAAATGAGTTTCCACTAAAGCTGAACTTTGACAATAAGAATGCCTTCGTTCGTTACATTCTGAGAAGAAAAAATTAATTTCCTTCCCACTACGTAAATCCATAATACTTTGTAAAACAGCGCAGATGAACTGACTAGAACACCTGCCAAGTCCATACAAACATGTATTTTACAAATTTAAATGTGTTTGTTTTTAATTGTTAATTAATAGCAGATATACAGCATGTAGAACAACTAAGGGGGCACTTCACGGTATCTGAAGCCATGCCTCCAAAAACAGTCTGCATTGCTGCTGATTTCACCTGATAAATCTGGCCATTACATGAAGCCACTTCTGCATACGTTAACACAACAGGTTTTTTTCTACCAACAATAACTACAATAAAAGCAGCTAACATTTATTGAATGCTTACTGTATGCTATACAATGTAATCACTGGTTTTCAAGGATTACTTCATTTAATCTTCATACCAATTCTAGGAGAGGTGCTATTATTATCCTCATTTTATAATGAGGAATAGAGAGGTTAAACAATTTATTAAGATGACAGTAAGTATAACTAAGTATCACTACAGTGATGCTTAGGTTTTGAAAGACTGACACAAAAGTAACCCGGCTAAAGGTATTGGAATAATAAAATTCAAAGTTCTCCAACTTTACTTGGAGTACAAAGAGAACAGACCAAATGAATCCCAGGATCTTTGATCTTTCAATTAATCAGATAAATTAAAAACCAAAACACTAATATTCTAAGTAGAAGCTTTTCTCAGACTCATTATCAAGGTGGCACACAATGATTAATCCAATCAATATTTCAGGTTGTCAATGTCAAAACTGCCTGAGTTTAGCAGTCCTCAAACCTCTCTTACGTGGTCAACTTCCTCCAACTCTCAAAAATACGCACTTCATGAGTCCCTGAAGCCTTATGCTGTAATACTCTTTGTTCCAAGGTTGTCACATTTTTAAGCACTGCATACTCACTTTTCTCTGGCAAATGTGAACTATGGACAAATAGATATTTATACTGTCCTCACCAAATGACTGAGGTTTCTGTTTGTGGGTTGTTTTGTGTTTTGGTTTTGCATTATGAAAATGTTCATGTGGGCATTTGAAGCCTTGACATTCAATAAAGAAAGGTCAAATTATATATGATGCTTTGATAACCCATGAACAATATTCTATCATTGGAATGAATGTATCTCAGGCTACCCCATGATCATATTACCAGGTAAACTGGAACCCTTACTTTGAGATAAAACACAGCAGACAGTTGTTAATGAAACCTTAATTGAACTGTCAAAGCACCATCTTTACCAGCAAGCTAATAGGTAATTCACTACTTTTACATAACTGTCCAATACTGTAAGTTATTCCACTAGTTAAATTCAGGAGAGAGATAAATCAAGGCTGGTCGACTAAATTGTTCAGTGATAAATCTGACTGGTGAAATGCTATACCACTTCTACAAATATCTTTCTGTGTCTACACAAAGGAAAAACAGCATCTCTCAAAATTACGTGCAATGTTTTCAGTCATCAGTAATTTTGCATGCATGTCCAGAAGACACGAGAGCAAATACAGTTTCCTTTTGTGTAGTATGCCAAAAGAAAAATACTTCCAAGATGCATTAAATAAATATAAGAATCTGAATGAAGCTTATGATGCTCAAGTAGTCATACGGTGTTTTAATTGAATGATGTATCACTGGGAAAATATTTTTATGTTCCGTTATAATCATTTTTGAAAATAGTTTCAGGTTCATTAGGTATTCCCTAAATTAAAAAGAAAAATTCTGGTTCAGCTAGTTAATATGTAAAAAACCTCACTAATATCTTTAGCTTGGGTTTCAGAATACTAGTGCAATTCACTCTGGTTTGGTGTTCAAATCCTTAGTTTCAAAAATTTTACTCAGGTCATATAGCAGTTAAATTCCAAATATAATAAGCAATTTAGACGGCAAGTCATCAATATGTAAATATAAAAATAGAAAAGCATTTGCATACTAAAACACACACCTGGAACTCTTCCTTTTTTTCATACTGAATTGTACTTCACCTGTAACAACTGATTAAAAACACTCAATGCAGCTAACCGGAAAAACTTGGTTAAAGAAGAAGAAAGAACAACCTGACCAGGAGATCAAGCAATCAAACAGCAAAGATTCCACAGCACTGTGCTAAGTGCAAGGGAGGAAAAAAATGTAGTCTGGTATATACAGTCCATACCCTCAAGGGGCTTACAAATGTAATGAGACAAGGCAAACACAAAACAACTGGCGTCCAATAGAAGATGGTGTACAGAAGGAGGTACACTTCAAGTACAAGGAATGAACTCTGCCGGTGATGGAAGGGGTCAATCAATGAAAGAATCTAGAACGGATTCAAATCAAAACCATTTGGTTTTTCATATGTAAGTAATTCAGAATAGCCAGTACCAGAATGTTTGCTGTGGGAGATGTTTCAGCATTCCAGTTCCTCACCTTCCTCCCCTTAAAAAGAATCTTTTCCTTTAGCACAGGCTTCAAGTGAAAACTTCTACAAGTCATATCATCATTCGAGAGAAATGTAGAACAGTTTTAGAATATAGTCAAGAATGCTGCAATCCACTTCCCCTTCGGTAGCTCTAGTTCTTAGTGTTGTATGTAAAGCACTAAAATGAAAGAGCATCCAGGTCTAAGAAAATCCAAATAAATTCTCAACTGGTAGATGACAAAATTTAAAGCAAGGCACAACCTTTTTCCTGTCCACATTCCCCAGGCCCCACAGCTTTGAAATCCTCAAGGGTTAGGCAAGGAATGGAAGTTCACAGTGCATCCCCGGGGATAGGATATGGGAGAGACGAAGGCAGAAACAGGTCCCTGAGCAGAGCGACTGAAGAGGCACCATTACCGGCTACGCTCTTTCCCACCAGGAATCCCATACACCTTGGAGGGAGCACTGCAGCAGCAACCTCCTGGGACAGCTAGCTGGGAAAACACTAGACCCGACTAGTTTAAAAAAAAAAACAAAAAAACCCCAGATCACTTTGTAGTCTAGATTATAAAATCTGAACTATAAAGATGGCCAGATGTAACGCAAACATGACACTTGTATCAATTACAGCCTGAAAAACAATGACAAAAGGAGACATTTACCAGGCTGCTTCCAAAGAGTTCATTTTCCTGTGGTGATGGGGGCTTTTCTAGACATTAACAAGAATCTATTTTTGAATGCACTGAAAACATCAATTCATTTGTCCACACCAAATTACTTAACCCTTGAGAAAAAAATTCAGTTCTAGTTTTGATAGCAACAGGACCTACAATGATAAATTAATTTTATTATAAACTACTAATCTTACTAAGAAGGGCAAATAGACAAAATGTGGCATTTAAGAAGGGCTTAGACTTTTAAAAATACCCTAGCACTAGCAAAAGTGGAAGTTTCATATGTTTAAAAAAGTATACTACTACAGCAACCAACCAAGGGATAACAGCAACTTAAGAGGCACTAAATGACACTAAATGACACTAAAACATTACACCGAATGTGGGCCACGGCATAGCTAACAGTCTACTGACCTCATTTGTGGTACTCATGTGTGATGCTATATTTAATGCATTCTTATCAAAAAGCTAAAGCTACATACTTCCCAACTGTAGCTTTATGGTTTAAAATAAACCACTCAAGCAACGACTAAACTGGTTCAAGTATGAACCCTATCTTCCTTCTGGGGATCAAGATCACAAATTAAGGAATGAAAAGGCAAAAAGGAGGGCAAAGTAGTTACGCACAGTATGACAAGACTATTCTAAGGAATCAAGTTTGGGCCATTTGTGACATCTGCGGCAACTGGGCAACTGATTCAAACTCAAGCAAACCTAAGACATGACCAAGGTCTGTAGGAATACACATATCATACATCCACCTAATGATCCTACATTCAGTGGCTTGCTCAGGTTTCAAACCAAAAGTTTGGGAGGCAGCAAACACGTGTGTGACTCCTCAGAGGGTGTTCTGCCATCATTTGCCAGGACTCGAAAGCATAAACCCAGGCAGCCAACAGCACACTGGGCCTCTGGGTGAGGGTGGCTTCCTCCAGTTGAGCTGCTCCACTTTGGTCAACATGGAGAAAAGCATGACAGATGACTGGACCAATCACGACCGTGAGAAGAAACCACGAGAAGTTGTGTCCTTCTTTAGATACTCACCAGACAACACCAAAGGCTCCATATCCAATAGGTCTATCCGGCTCAATATCCAGCTGCTGTTGTGGATGATGCGAGTGTTGATGGTGGTGCGCCTTAACTGTAGCAGCTGCGGCAGCCTGTACCTGAGCTGGGGCTGCTGCAGCTGGTCCAGGAGCCTGACCCGGTGCGGGTGATGGGAAATATGGCTGTTGTTGCCCAGGGTTTAACATGGCTGCAGCTGCGGCCGCTGCTGCGGCTGCCGCAGCTGCCGAAGAGGTATGCTGCTGTACAGGGTGTACAGCGGCAGCCGACCCCGGATGAAGATGGTGCTGAGGGTGGTGGTGGTGGTGAAGGTGAGGAGGAGGGAGGTGTGGAAGGTGGTGGTGATGGTGGTGGTGGTGACCTGCTGCTGCTGCAGATGTACCGCCATTGTAAGCCGCCATCATTTTTGCGTTGGCTCTTGCGCCACAAAGAGACATTCAAAAAAATGCCCTTTGATTGGAAAGCAAACTGGGTCAAGCTGTCATTTGGCCATTTAAAAATGAAGAAAAACCACTCACTCCACCTCAAAAAACATGGAGCGTAATTGGCTTTATGTCTTCATCAGTCAATCCAAACAAGTTAGAGGATCTTGGTGTTTAGTTTTGGGGTGAGCGTGTGTGGAAGGGTGTGGATTGCCAAAAAAAAGAAAAGGAGAAAGAAAAAGAAAAGGAAAAGGAAAAAGGGACCCCTTCCCCCCAGGTTTCCTGCCACAAGTGGGTACTAAAACTCCATCCTTAATTGGGGGGAGGTTCCAACTTTGAATGTGGGAATAAAGGCCAAACCTCCCGACCCCCTGAACTCCACACACGAAAAGGATCAGGTAACACGCCACCCTTGGAATCTTGTAAGAGGGTTGACTCATCTACCCCTTCCATTCCCACATCCTTTTCTAAACACCTACCACCTCCTCAAAAATACAATTAAAAAAAATTCCAACCACCCCAAATTCAAAAGATGGGGGGAAATTTTCGGGGAAACCAGCTTTCCCCCCCTCGAACTCTCAGGCCTTCCTACATCTCCCCCTACTCCTAGTCAGGTTGACCTGATTGGAGGGGGTACTAAACTTTCCAGAACAGGAAAGAGCCAGGGAAGGAGGCAGGAGGGATAGAGAGTGAGCAGAGGAGGCGACAGGGCAGGACGGAGAGGAGAAAGAGAACCGGGGCAAAGTGAAGGTAAGGAGGTGCAGGGAGGAATGAAAGAGAGGTGGGCAGCACTCGGACGCCCAGACAGAGGGAACCGCCCCGGGATGAGGTTAGGGTCCCGGGGCCAAAGAATAGGAGCCCCGGGAGGCGGGCGGGGTGCAGTCGGAAGCGGGCTGACTCCTGCCCCCGCCGCCGGCTGCTTCTGCTGAGGAGGGTTGGGGGGGAGAGCGGGTGGGTCCCCCCGCGCGACGGCCCCCGCAGGGCTCAAGGCTGCTCCGTCTCCCCCCCTCCCCCCCACCCGGCTTCCCGTCCCCGCGGCCGCTTTCTCCTCAGTCGCTGCCGGCCGCTTTCTCCTCAGCCGCCGCCTCCTCAGCCGCCGGTGCCGCCGCGGCCGGACTCACCTCCCCTAGCAAAGCCGGATAGAGCGGAGCCAGCGGCGGACACGCGCAACCAGCCACCGAGGCCCCGCCCCCGCCTCACACTGACCGGCTGCCCTAGCCAATCCACGCCCACCTGTCTGCGTCTGCCTCCAATCCTGGGCCCGTAGCTTCAGACAGGCGCACTGTTCGGCCAGTGGCAACAAGGTGTGGGTCTCCTGGGGAAATCCCGCCCCCGATCCGGGATGGGCAGATAGAGAGACCAATCAAAAGGCAGAGTTTGGTCTGACCGACAAGACTAAAAGCGAATTAAAACCCAAAGATCTCCGTGACATTTTCTTTCGCCTCTCTCCTCTTTTCTTTTTCTTCTTTTATTTTTTTGGCAGGAGCAGGAAGCTGCGTGCTAATCCCGCCCGCAAAAGCTGGAAGAGAGGGTGGAATAAAAGAACCAATCATGAGCCGGGGACCAAGAACAGAGCAACCAATCCTTGGCTTGAAGACGAAGTGGGATGGGACTGGGGCCAGATAGACACTTGATTTGACAAATGGAAAAAAAGATTGATCTCGGTCCCACCCTTCAGGTCTCCTATAGGTCAGGATTGTGGAGAATTCGCTGTCGTATCAACGACGACCTCTTCGGGGGCGGGGCCAAGTGAAAGGGGTGTGGTCTAAGGAGAGGTGGGCGGGACTGAGACTAAGAAGGCGGAGTCCCAATCGTAGCTGGTCCATTGATAGGAGCCATGTCCTATCCCTTCTTAAGTCGTCAAGTGTGAAGAAGAAATAGGGGGAGCAAAAAAGGGATATCGAACTTCAGAAACTCAAGGTCCAAGGTTACAAAACAAGACAGTCACAGAAGAAACTCAGTAGACTGATAGTTCGTAGCCTATGGCGGGTCCTCCATGGCGAATCCTGATCTTGGTAAAAAGAGGTGATGTCTCCAGCATTCACCACTCCACTCTCAATGGATAATAAGGCTATCGATACAAACTGAAGCGACAAAAGTAATAAACTTAACTACAAAGATCGTAATTTTCTCTTGTATTTTCTAAGTTTTCGTCATTGAAATCTTACTAAAATAACATCTTTCACTATCACGTAACCTCACTTACTTGAATTTGCTTTTAAAATATGAAATAATAAGCTCACAGAACCTTATCCTTGCGAAAACTGCACTCAGAACTCTGGAGATCATCTTTGATTTCTCTTTGCATGTCCACTCCTTCCCTTCTAATCAAATATCAAGTCTTAACCACTTCTAAACACCCCCCCTTCCTCCCCAGTTACCACAATATTACCCTAATTTATGTCACTACCATCTTTAAGGCATCTCCCTGTCTGCAGGCTAGCACGCCTCTATTCCATCCTCCATTGAGAGTATAGCAATCTTTTAAAAACACAAGTCTGACCCTGCTTCCACCTTTGGAAAAAGTCAATAATAGCTCCACTTGATCTGGTTCTCATCTTGCTCAACGACCTTATCTATCACCTCCATCCTCTATACTTCAGACATTCTGTACTTTCAGTTCCACAAATGGTTTGTGGCTTCCAAGCCTCCATGCATATCTTTGGCCCCAAACACTCCCCACCCACCTCCCACTCCTCTAATTTATCCTTCACATGAATTTCACTTTTCACATAAATTTTACCTTTATTTTTCCGGAAAATTTTTCCTGACTCCGTTGTAGAGGATGTATCTCTGTTATGTATCTCCATTGCACTGCCTCCCTCATAGCACTGAAAACTCTATATTTTAATTGTTTACTGAGTTTGACCAGGACCGAAAGCTTGTCTGTCCCACTCTATGCTGTATGCCCAGTTCCTGGAGCAGTGTCTAAAAGGTGGAGACACTTAATAAGGAGTTGCATGAGTTATTGAGTGCAGGAGTGGTGGATACCAATCCAAGCTCTGCCATTTATTAGCCCTGGGACTTAGGCAATTTAACTAACCTTCCTCAGTCTCAGTTGCCTCAACTGAAAATGAAGATAAACTGTGCCTCATCAAGTCGAGTTGAAGATTAAATGAGGTCATGTATTTAAAAGTTCTTGGCAAGACGTAAAAGTTCAAAAGATGTTAATTTTCTTTCCCTATCCCCATCCTCACATAATATTTAGGATGCCTTTCCAATTTCCCAATGTATATCAGTCTCCTCCAAAGTGTAGTTTTCTAGAAGTCTCTTAGAAATGCAAAGTCTCAGGTTCTACCCCAGATCTAATGAATCAGAATCTCACAGGCAAGAAGCTGTTTCATAAGCCCTCCAGGTGATTCTTACACGCCTGTTTGAGAAGCATTGGCCTAGAAGAAAAAGGCCGAGTGTTAAACTTTGCTTACTTTTCAGCACCTAGAAAGTATTCAATACATGTGAAATAAAGAAATACATCCAATCCACCAGAAAATGATTGCATGTTAGGAACTATTTATTCCTGCCACAAACATTTTCTGATCGCCAGATATACCTAGGCATGATGCTGAGGCCAACAATGGGAGAGGGACAATACATGACCTAACGAAGTCTCTGCCATATAGGAGCTCTAAGTCTGGTGCAGGAGTTCCCAAAATGGTGTGTGCACACCCCGGGTGGTACACAAAGTGAGCCATTAGGCACCAGGAGGAAATTAGTACAACTTCTTATTTCACCTTTTTAAGAAGATTTTTATTTATTTGTTTGAAAGAGAGAGAGAGAACGTGCACACGTGCCTGCTTGAGGGGAAGGGCAGAGAGGGAGAGAATCTGAAGCAAACTTCGATGAGCTCAGTGCCCTACTCAGGGCTTAGCTCGTAACTGGAGATCACGACCTGAGCCAAAACCAAGAGCCCCTATTTCATCTTTTAAAATGTCTATTTTGTCAGTGTTTTATAACATACATAGTATACAGAATAGTGTAATGTATATAACTTATAAATAAATACAAATATATAAATTGGGGATTAAGGCTCAAAAAATTTTATCAAAAATATTGAGAAATCTGGGGCACCCAGGTGGCTCAGTCAGTTAGAGGTCGAACTGTTGATTTCAGCTCAGGTCATGATCTCAGAGTTGTGAGATCAAAGCCCTGTGTCCAACTCCACGCTCAGCACAGAGTCTGCTTAGGACTCTTTCTCCCGCTCCCTCTGCCCACCCCCCCAGCTCATACCCTCTCCCTCTCTCTAAAATAAAGAAATAAATCTTAAAAAAAAATTGAGAAATCACTGGCTTGTAACCATTTAATGTTCATGGTTTAGATCAGCTCTCTGATAGAAATATGAGGGCGCATATGAAATTTTAAATCGTCTAGTAGTCACATTAAAAAGTTAAAAGAAATAAGGAGGATTATTTTTAATATATTTTACTTAACCCAATATATCCAGAATATTTTCATGTTAAGCATGTAATCAATGTAAAAAAAGATGTATATATATATATATGTATATATATATATGTATATATATATGTATAAATATTCTGATACTAAGTCTTTGAAATCTGGTGTATATTTTGCATTTGCAGCACATCTCAATTGAATTAAAAATTCCATTTCCTCAGTCACACTAGTCACATTTCAAGTGCTCAGTGGCCTCACGTGGCTCGTGGCTACCATATTAGACAGCACGGACCTAGATCATGGGTTTGACTCCCTGCTCTGTCCCTTACTTGTGTGATCTTGGGCCAATTCCTTAACCTATCTTAGTCTGAATTTCCTTTTTCATAAACTAGAGAAGATCCTTGACTTCTCCAGTTGTGATGATTCAAATTGACAACCATGGAAAGCACATAGCCTGGGGCCTGCCTAGCTCCTCATCAGTGATATTGAGATGGGTGGTTATTATTAGTATTACGATCCAAGGCAAAGTGTCCTAAGTGTCAGATGAGAAATACATTTTGGGCACTGCTTGGTTCATGTCCCCAGCATTCCATCCACGTGGGTCTGGCCTGACAGACACCCAATTCCCCTTAAACACATCCCCAGACAGTACAATATCCGGCCCTTTCCATTCTGTTCCATTTTCAGGAGCTGAGCATGAGGAACGAGAAGTCGGAAGTGAGTCAGCAGGATAGCACTTAGAGCCTAAAAAAGCAAGCAGGACATCAGAATGCATAAGCAGGAATAGAATGTGCAGGAAGTGGGAGGTGATCTTCCCTTTCTTCCAAGAACTGGCTCCCCCCATGAGTTGTCTGTGGAGACTTTGTAGAACTTGCGCCAGGCCGAGAGGTGGGGGGTGATGTGAAAGGACTACAATGGGAGCAACTCACATTCAGCAGAGCTGGGGGCTCAACATGTGTTATCTCATGTGATAAATCGTCATTAAATTCTATTTTGCAAATGAAGAAATAGAGTCAGGAAGCCAAAGTAACTTACCTGAACCTCAGAACGCAGGGTAGTGTCCAGCTCCCTGGGGCATATAGTCTTCCCACTGCCCCACACAGATGGAAGGAACGGCCAAGGAAGTGATGCTATGATGCATGGGGAAGAATAGGCAGAAATGCTTCCGTTTAGGCGTCTGGTAGCCAAAGGCCTCCATCACTGAGTCCATGATACCTTTTCAACAATTATTATCCAAACCCCCAGGGGCAGAAGGTAGGGTCACCTCTGGCCATCCAGCACACGCACCCTTCTGAGTGGTGCTTTCTCCATGCTCTGACTCCTTCCCACACACCTGGAATATCATTCTACTTCTTCTACCCAAGTTCTACTCACTTTTCAAGGCTCTGCCCCTGGAACCTCAGACCTTTCTTGAAGCCTTTCTCTTACGTTAGGCCCTCTGCATGTCTCCCTTCCCTGAAGAACTTAGACATGCAATGTCTGCAACATTTATTTGAAACATGAGATGCTGTGAAAAACTTTTCAGCTCTGTGACTTCAGGCACCTAACACTTCTGAGCTTCAGTTTCTTCATCTGCGAAATGGGGTAGTAGTACTAATACCTACTTTGAAGTATAAAGTAATAACTACTTTGAAGGGATATAGAGGGGATTAAATACCCTCATGTGTTCGTATACAAAATACCTAGCACAGTATCTGACACGGAGTAGCCACTCAATACAGGTAGCTTCCTTCCCACCTCTATGTATTGTTGACCGATCAATTTTTTTCTTGGTGTCTCCATTTCAAGTGCTCTTCAGTTTGGGGAGGTGGGGTTGGGAGATGGGATGTGCTACTTGAATCTTAATAAATTGTAAATTGCTTCTCCCGTTTCCCCCTCATCTATTTCCGTGTGGCCCTTTATCAGCCTTGTGACAGGGCATAAAGCTGTCAGTGCCAAAGTAAAGCCAGAGGTTTGATAAAAGAGAGTGTGAGCAAGGCTGTGAACCTTTGTGCATTTGGTGATACTGTGGGATAAAGACCATGTCCACAATCAACGACAGGGAGGCATAGCCAGGGAAGCCAGACAGGACAGCGGAAGACTCAGTCTGCGGCACAGTACGGTGTCAGTAGTCAATAGCAACTAAGAATGAGATGGAGCATGGTAACAAGCTGGGGACTGGGGAACGCCAGCCAAATTCAAGTTCATGTGTTGTCCAGGCCATCCTCTGAAGGCCTGGGACTTCCTTCCCTGCAGCTAGGCCTCTATTCAACTCAACAACACAACTTAAGCTCCACAAGAGTTCCCTTTGCACATATCTGAGGACTTCGGCTTCATCTTACCCCTCTCTTGTCTTTCAGCCCCTGGCTGGGATATTTGTCCCATCTCCAAACCCCAGAACCAAACCTTAGCCCTGACCCACACATCCTTGGTCAGGAGAGCCAAGCAATGTCCAACGCTTTCCCCCTTCCCAAATGAGTAAGTAATGAATATTTTATCTTAAAATTGGTTTTTAAATAAAGTTTTAAAATATATAATAAAATTGTTATGTTTAACATTTGCATGACTTTGACTTCTTAAGTCAACATGAAAAAGCACAACTCACATGCATTGGACATACGATAAAACAAGGCACGTTTCATAATGTCATACCGGAAATGTACTGTGGATCCCTTTTCAGCTTGGACTCCAAATATAATAACATACTTTTTTACTAAAAGGCAATAATAAGCCTCGCACCAAACTTCCAACTATACACCCTGAACACATCAAATTACAGAGCTCAGCCTCCAGAACAGATTAAAGGCTGCCCTCTCTGGAAGTCCCCAGGTTAGAAAGAGGGCTGAGCCTTAAGTAGCCCTTCCTAGAGTTAGCAAGTGAAACCAAGTTCCCTAAGACTACACTGAGCACGGTGTAGGCAAAGACCAAGACTGCTTCCCAAACCCTGCTGCACATTGGGACCACCTGGGGATCTTGAAAAACTACTGATGCCTGACTTCAGTGATGTGCTGGTAAATGTTTAACAATTGGCTCTAGAAAGAAAGAAAGAAAGAAAGAAAGAAAGAAAGAAAGAAAGAAAGAAAGGGAAGAAGGAAGGAAGGAAGGAAGGAAGGAAGGAAGAAAGAAAAAAAAAAAAGAAAGAAATCCTGATCTGTAGCCATTTCCGTGGTGTGAACACTTTCACCACAGGTGATTTTAAGCTCCCAGTATGACTTCACTGAAGGAGGAGATGGGCAGAGATATACACAATAGGGTCTTCTGAGGCAGGTAGCAGCTGAACACTTCCTGGCACCCACCTCATTTAATTGGTATAGGGTGTGATCTGGGCATCAGGATTTTTTTTTTTTTAAATCCCATTCAAAAAATTTTTTGGTTACAACTTTTCTAGCAGATACATCTTTATTTCCCCAATTTCTTTTCTTTTTTAAAAAAATTATTTTAATTCAATTAATTAACATATAATATATTATTGGTTTCAGAGGTACGGGACTGTGATTCATCAGTCTTATATTATACCCAGTGCTCCTTACATCAGGATTTTTAAATTTTCCCAGTAGATTCTAATGTGCAGCAAAACTTGGGATTTCTGGGCTAAGGGGCTCATAATGAAGGGCCAGAAGCAAGAAACAGGCTACTTGATTGCCTTTCAGTGACAAATACAACCGGCATCTAGATTGTAAGGCTTGCCTCCTCAAGTGAGTATATTTTCTTCCACTAGGCAAGCCTCCATGGGAAACTAGATCATCCTAGGAAGGTCGCTTGTGGGCCTGGTCTCAGAGCATGGGGTGGCTGGGAGTATGGGCACGGAGGGGAGGCTGGTAAGAGAGCAGAAGAGCCAGGGTCATTGTACCAACGTAACTGACTGGAAATTTCTGGTGGCCCTAGAAACACGGATAAATTCCTGCTCCAGGATACCCCTCCAGAAATGTCATGACCCTTCTGTTAAAACCATCTTTATTCTGGGGCGCCTGGGTGGCTCAGTTAAGCGTCTGTCTTCAGCTCAGGGCCTGATCCCGGAGTCCTGGGATCGAGCCCCACATCAGGCTCCTCCACTGGGGGCCTGCTTCTCCCTCTCCCACTCGCCCTGCCTGTGTTCCCTCTTCCTGGCTGTCTCTCTTTCTCTGTCAAATAAATAAATAAAATATTAAAAAGAAAACAACAGCACATCTTTATTCTGACCAGGTGGCAAGCACTTGATTTGTTTAATTCTTTTTTTTTTTTTAAAGATTTTATTTATTCATTTAAGACACAGAGACAGAGAGAGTATGGGCTGTGGGGAGAGGCAGAGGGATAGGGAGAGGGAGAAGCAGACTCCCCACTGAGCCGGGAGCCCGACCTGGGGCTTGATCCCAGGACCGGGAGATCACGACCTGAGCCAAAGGCAGACGCTTAACCATCTGAGCCATGCGGGTGCCCCAATTTGCTTAATTCTTTTTTTTTTTTTTGAAAGATTTTATTTATTTATTTGACAGAGAGACAGCCAGCGAGAGAGGGAACACAGCAGGGGAGTGGGAGAGGAAGAAGCAGGCTCCCCCGCGAGCAGGCTCCCCCGCGAGCAGGCTCCCCCGCTAGCAGGCTCCCAGCGGAGGAGCCTGATACGGGACTCGATCCCAGAACGCCGGGATCACGCCCTGAGCCGAAGGCAGACGCTTAACGACTGTGCTACCCAGGCGCCCCCCAATTTGCTTAATTCTTAATTGTTATGCCTTCATCTGTGCTGATTGAACCCTAGTCATTTTGGTTGAAGTGTACCTAAATCTCCATGTTTTCTTCCTATACATGCCTGGCTGGGCCCCACCTCTGGGTTCCTGCAATCCCTTCTGCTTATTTCTGTCATGGTACTCATCACACAGCATTACAGATGTTTACCTGTCGGAAGCTCTGGGAGCTCCCTAAGGGCGGACACTGTGTTCTTATTTTTCTCCATTTCCCCGGTTCCCGGTATTGGTTCTTCAGCTGAAGTAAACTGAACTCATCCATTAGGTTATAAAGTATGTTAAACTTGTACAAAACACAAATAATTCACAAATACATTTTTGTTTTAAAAATTTCGAAGTTTGCTATTTAAGTGAAAACATCCCTTGGCTCTCTCATCCAGTTCTACTCTCCTCGAAGGTAATCACTATTATCAGTTAAATGTACATCCAGACTAGACTGTTTTATGTGTATTCTCACACACACTTTTAGGACTATATGGGGGGGGGTTGGTATGTTTTAAAATACATGTGATTATACTGCACTTATAGTTTTTATAACATGCATTTTTCACTTGACAGTATGTTTTTGGTGATCTTTCCATAATAATCTGTGAATTGATTTTTGTTCTTTCGAAATGCTGAATTTCTGGGGCGTCTGGGTGGTGCAGCTGGTTAAGCGATGGACTCTTGGTTTCTGCTCAGGTCCAGATCTCAGGGTGGTGAGATCGAGCCCCACGTCACGCTCTCCCTCTCCCTCTCACTCTGCCCCTCCCACTCATGCTCACTCTTATGCTCTCTCTCTCAAATAAATAAATAAATCTTAAAAAACAAGACAACCCCCCCCCAAAACCCAAAATGCTGAATTCGAAAGGAGATCCTGAGACAAGAATTCAAGTGCAAGTACTTCAAGTGGGAAGTGATTCCAGAAAATACCAATAGGGAAATGGGGAAGTGAGACAAGGAAGAGAAAGGAAGCCAGTAAAGGGTGTTTCATTAAGCAAATCATCACTGTAGGTAACCAGAGTTCAAGTGCACTGGGGGACTCCAGGAGCTAATATATAACATGAATGTATAATCCCTCTATCTAAAGAGAGCTGAAGTATTTATCCGTTATTTCCCCGTCTACCGTTGGTCGAGGGCTGTTTCAGAGAAGCTTTAACTCCCTAGTACTTATGGCTTGCCATGTACCTGGGCAGAGAGAGCTTTGGTGGCCAGAGAAAGTCCTTAGTCAGTATATGCAGGAGTTAGCAGTTGGAAGTCTGCCAGCATACAGAGATATGGCAAGTCCCAGGTTATGTGTGTAGAATGCTGACACGGTCTGCCTTACTTTATTAAATAATTTCCCATTTAAGTTGCTTACATTTTTTAGCTTTTACAAACAAGGCATCAACAAATACGCAATTGGTACTTCACTGAGTCCACAGATCAATCTGAGAAGAATTGACATCTTAACAACATTGAGCCTTCCAATTTATAAATACAGTATATTTCTCCATTTATTTAGGTTTTCTTTGATTTCCCTGAGCAATATTTTATAGTTTTCAATGTAGAGGTCTTGAACATATTATCTCAAATTTATCCAGAAGTATTTCAAGATTTTTAATGTTATTGTAAATGGTATTGGTTTTTACATTTCATTTTTCACTGCTTCATTACTGGTGTATAGAAATACAATAGATTTTTAAATTTTTAATTTTTAAAAGATTTTATTTATTTATTTGAGAGAGAGACAGAGATAGCACAAGCAGGGGGAGGGGCAAAAGAAGAGTAGAGGGACAAGCAGACTCCCAGTTGAGCAAGGAGCCCAATGCAGGGCTTGATCTCAAGACCCCGAGATCATGACCCGAGCTGAGGTCACACGCTTAACTGACTGAGCCACCCAGGCGCCCCTGCAATGGAATTTTTTTTATAGTGACACTGTATTCTGTGGCCTTGCTAAATTCGTTTATTAGTTCTAGTAGTTTTTCCCTAGATTTTGATGATTCTCTAATCTTATTACTCTATAAATAAAACGTTTTTTAAAAAGATTTTATTTATTTATTTGACAGAGAGACAGCCAGCGAGAGAGGGAACACAAGCAGGGGGAGTGGGAGAGGAAGAAGCAGGCTTCCAGCAGACGAGCCTGATGTGGGGCTCGATCCCATAACGCCAGGATCATGCCCTGAGCCGAAGGCAGACGCTTAACGACTGAGCCACCCAGGCGCCCCTACAAATAAAAAGTTTTATCTCTTGTTTTCCAATATTTAAGCCTTTTACTTCTTTTTCTTGCCTTATTGCACTGGTTAGGACCTCCAATGAACTGTTGAATAAAAATGATGAGAGTAAACTTCTTTGCTTTGTTCCCAATCTTAGGAAATAGTGTTCTACCATTCAGTCTTTCAGCATTAAGTATTGTGTTATTGGTTGGTTTTTCATAGATAATTTTTGCCAAGTTTGAGACATTATCCTCTAGTTTTAACCTGCAAGTATTTTAAGTTCCAAGTATTTGTGTTTACATTTTACTATGCTAAAAGGTATTGGGACTCTAGGTCTAGGTTCTGTTTTCTTTAGCATCATGATAGAGAAAGTATAGTTTTGGAGTTTGCAGCTATGTGACCTTTTTCAAGTTCTCTATCTTCCACCTCAATTTCCTCACTTATTAAATAAGGATATCTAAGTAGATTTTCAAGTTTATCGTGTATGTATCGGACACATACTAGACACTCAAAAAAACATTATTACCCTCCTTCCATCCCTTGCTTTCTATTTATAATATGCTTTTGACTTTATAATGACAGTTATAATGTCTGCCCAAATCTCACAATAGGTTTTTTATTTTTTTTTTAAATAGGTACTGACCATATAGGAAGGTCAAGATCTCATCAGTGGATGACAACTCCGTGGGTCACAGTAACATGTGGCATCCAGTCAGGCACTTCCCTCTGCTGACTGCAGATTCCATAGTTATTCCCAGACTAAGACTTCCTGGGATTAACATGTTATCCCAACCAGTACAAAAACAAATGCACTGTTCCAAATGATACCTAATTATATCACGTTCAATGCTTTTAATAGTATATCCAGAAAGAATGATTCATAAGTCTTGGCTCCAGTTCAGATATACAGAGAAACTTTATTGTTAGTTCACACACACATCTTCTTAGGCCTGGAGTTCTCCAGTTCTGAACACAGCAGGAGTTAAGGATACTAGGACAAAAAGTGTAAAAATGATGTTATAACTCCCAGAGCTGTGATTCCAAATGCCAGCCCCAGAGCAAGAGCCTGATGGAGTGTCTCACACAGACCTCTTTAGAACAAGAAATATAAGGATGATTTGTGAGTTTTTCACGAAATGAAATGTATTGTCCCTTATTCTGCAATTTTATATCTCCTATCTTTTTGGTGTGAAAATGTCCCTATATTGTTATTTTATGATGATGGTTATTCATTATCATTATTTGGTAAAATAAGTTAGCAAGATTATCTTAATCTACCACATACTACCAATAAAAAAAAATGTTACCGATCTGAGAATTAGAGAATATATAACCTCAGTATGCTTAGATTTGTGCTATGATAATAGACTGTCTATTGTCATTATTACTTGGGGCAACTATCGACCTGCTTAGAGACATTTCAGAATTCTAGCCTCCATCCTCCAACTAGAGGGTGTCAGCCCCAGTGACAGAAGTGCAAGGGACTGGATCCAGAGGGCCTGGGATGTTCTAGTGGATTGAGGTCAACTTCACCTGACCTGAAAAAAAGTATTAATTGTCAATATTGTGGCTCTAAACAGAGGGATATATAGGACAAGTTGAAACAAATATAAAAATGGATAAACAGCAAGAGAAAGGACCCGTATCCACATGTTGACTATTGGGAGGGACCCAGGATTTGTGGGAAGCCTGATGGAGGGCATTAGAGACTGAATCATGAGTGAGAAGAAGCTCAGCCAACTTGGCTGAGGCTTAACCTTATAAGCCTCCGTTTCCATAGCTGCTAAGTGGAAATGATCACCCTGCCTTGTCTCTCTGGAGTGTTTGCCTGTGGATTGAATGATAATGGATGGGAGAGTGCTTTGCAAACTACAGCGTCCCAGACAAATTTAAGAAATGACTCCCTTTTACTTTGTTGACAATTGAGAAGGCAATATTTCTAGACACATGATATAGCTCCAGGCGATCTCTTTACTGAGAAGAGATGATGGAAATGTACATGGCCTGTAGGCTAAATACTGTCAGAACACGTTATCACCAAATAAATCTGGATAATCGTATTTTTAATGCCATGTTCCCAAACCTAGTAACTAGGCAGAAAGGCTCAGCTCTGGCCAGATGTTGGATGCAAAGTGGGGTCTGAGGTTCACAAAAGGACAGCCAGGGTCTGAGTCAGCTGCTCATACCTCCATATTCTGGGCAAACTTCTCAGATCATATTTGGACTGCAAGGATATGTCAGGGTAAATTCAGAAGGTTCACCTGAAGATCCATCCTAGCATGAGCAGATTTTTCAACCAGCAAATTATTTTAATTGCCCTGAAGTCCATACTGTTAGAATACATTCAGATCATAGTCCGTTCTTTAATAATAACGATTACTTATTCAGGCTACCTATGCAGGAGAACTATTTTAAGTGTTTTAATGTATTACTTTACTTAATCCTCCTGACAGCCCTATGAGGATGGTGCTACCATTATCTCCATTTTTAAGACAAAGAAACTCAAACACAGAGAACTAAGTATCTTACCCAAAGTCATCATATGTGCCAGAGACTGGATTTGAACAAGGCAGTCTCACCCAGGGTAGGTTACTACACTGCTCCTCTATTTTAATTAAACACATGCTTTATTCCAGGTACTGGACCAGTAAGTTACAGGGATTAATAAAATCATATATATATGCCCTCAAAAAATTCCCTATCTAGGGGAGTCTGGGTGGTGCAGTCGTTTGAGTGGTCAACTCTTGGTTTTGGCTCAGGTTGTGGTTCCAGGGTCATGAGATTGAGCCCCCTGTAGGGCTCTATGCTCAGTGCAGAGTCTGCTTAAGACTCTCTCTCCCTCTCCCTCTGCCCCTCCTACCCCTTAAATAAATAAATAAATAAATAAATAAATAAATAAATAAATAAATAAATCTTTCAAAAAAATTCTCTATCTAGTGGGGAAGAGGTAGGCACAGATAATTGTAATACAATGTAGTAAGTACCACAATAGACATGCTTATCCCCCTTGTCCTGATTTATTTTCCTCTAAAGCGTCCTTTATTGTCATTGAACAAACTACATATTTACTTGTTTATTTATTATCTGTCTCCCTCTACCAAAACTATAAACTCCATGAAGGCAGGGTTTTTGTTTTGTTCACTGCTATATCCCAATTTCTAGAAGAATGCCTGATAAGTAAATATATTTAGAAGCTGCCTTCAAGGCACAGGAGTGGAAATTAAATAAAAATGAACAGAGATGTCACAAAATATCACATAATTCTTCCTCAGTGATCTGAATTGACAAGATCTTGGTAGAACGGAACGTGTTGAAAAGCTTCAGGGAGAAGAAAGGACATCAGCCAGAACTTAGGCAGTGAAGTTGCCCTTTAAATATCCCAGAGTTATTTTATGTGTATGTACATGTGCATTCCAGTCCATCACCGCCCCCCTACATTCCTTATCCCCTCCAGCCATGTTGAGCTGGTTGTCCTTTTCCACAAACGGACATACCTTCACTCATTCTGTTCCCCTTCACTAGAGGGCCCTCCCCTGGCGCCCCCTCCCCACCCTCACTTTCTCTCTGCTTTACCATCACAGTTTAATCCTTCAAAAGTCCTATCAGTTGTTGCTTCTTCATTAAGATGACATGCTTCTGTGCTCCCATAGCACTCTCTAAAGCCATTCAGTACCCAGAATCATAGGTGTGCTTGTCTCTGACCCTCCACTGAAGGCTCCTTGAGAGCTGAGTCTATGTCTTATTCAGCCTGTATTTCTAAAACCAAACACGGTGCCTAGCATGAGAATAACACTCATGAAATGTTTTTGAATAGTTAATGGAAAATCAATTTCTCTCTCTCTCTCTCCACACACACACACACACACGCACACACACTCATTGCAGGGACTCTGCTCTAGTTCCAGAACTCCTTTCACTAAGTTTATGAAAGTGCTCCACATGGAAATTGTTCAATAAATTTTGAATAAAAATGAACATAAAATTATGGAGAATGATACCATGTGAGTACTTGTACTACTTGTATTTGCCAAACATGTTACAAACCTATACAAGGCTGCAAAGTAAAGTAGTGTGCTAATTGTGCAAGAATAAACAGGCAAATCAAGGAAACAGAATAGAAAGCCCCTAACAAATCAAAGTATGTATAAGTACTATTTAGTGAAGGTGGCATTTTCTGATCAATTAGGAAATGGTGGATCATTCAGAAGATGCTGGGACAGATTAAAAATGTGGGGTGAAGCAATTGCACTACTAGGTATTTACCCCAAAGATACAGATGTGGTGAAAAGAAGGTGCACATACACCCCAATGTTCATAGCAGCATTGTCTACAATAGCCAAATTGTGGGAGGAACCGAGATGACCTTCAACAGATGAACAGATAAAGAAGATGTGGTCCATATACACAATGGAATATTACTCAGCCATCAGAAAGGATGAATACCCACTATTTGCATCGACATGGATGAAACTGAAGGGGATTATGCTAAGTCAAATAAGTCAAGCAGAGAAAGACAATTATCATATGGTTTCTCTTACATGTGGAACATAAGGAATACCATGGAGGACATTAGGAGAAGGAAGGGAAAAATGAAGGGGGGGAAAGAGAGGGGGAGATAAACCATGAGAGACTATGGACTCCAGGAAACAAACTGAGGGTTTCAGAGGAAACGAGGGTTGGGGGATGGGTTAGCCCAGTGATGAGTATTAATGAGGGCATGTATTGCATGGAGCCCTGGGTGTTATAGGCAAACAATGAATCATGGAACGCTACATCAAAAACTAATGATGTACTGTATGGTGACTAACATAACATAATAAAAAAAAATAGGAGTGGGGGAATTGGGTAGTGAGGAAGGTTATAGCACATCTATTCAATGGAACTTTATGTAGTCATTAAAATTCTTTTTTTAATATAAAAAATGTGGGGTGAAAAAAGTTAAATCCCTATATCATACCATTTACTGAAATAAATAAAGATGAATTCAGTAACTCATATTATTGTTTACTATATATCAGACCTGATACCAAGCATGTCACAAGCCTTTATTAATTTGAGCATCATGACAATTCTATGAGGATGATATTATTCTTTTATTTCTGTTTTCAGATGAGTAAACTGAGGCTCAAAGAGTTTAAGTTGACCAAGTTCTTATAGTTTAGAGGGCACTGGTATTCAGACCCAGGCCCAGCTAATGCTACAACTCTTACTCTTAACCACTACATTACAGTACCTCTCACTGAAGACATGAAACAGATCAATTGCCTCTAAAAGAAAATGTTCAGGTGTCATATCTCATTAGCCTCCTCTAGTCTGTGACAGTTTCTAAGACGTTTCTTGTTCTTGAGGACCTTGGATGTTTTGAGGGTTACTGGTAAGTTATTTTGTGGAATGTCCTTCAGTTTGTGTTTGTCTGGTATTTTTCTCAGTGTTAAACTGGGGCTATGGGGTTTGGGTAGGAAAAACATACCATTGAGGTAAAGTGCCATTCTCATCATATCATATCAAGGGCGCATCACTGTTGATATTGACCAGTCACCTGGCTGAGTAGTGATTGCCAGATTTCCCCATTGTAAAGTTACCCCCTGCACCCTCCTTCCATACCAGACTCTTTGAGAGCAAGTCACCAAGCATAGCCCAAATTCAGGGTGTCCTTTTGACACAGCTTCTTGCCTTCCTTAGCAAGGCCCTTCACCTCAGAACAGCACCCACTTTGGGACCTCTACTTTAGGACAGGTCACTGTGGGTTGGCTCTTGGAATTTTTTAGAAGGGGGCTATTTAGAAGACTTTACAAATCATACTCTGTTGTACAGGTCCTTGTGTGAACCCCTGAGATTAATAGTGGGACAGAGAGGCTACCAATGGGCAGCTTTCCAGGGCTTGCTGATGCCGCATTCCCATTTTAGTTCCAACTCTCCCCAGCTAAGCCCATATCCTCTGTCTTGTGTTTCACTCTCACCAATATGTGTATGGTAGAGCTCAGTACATTTTACTGCCTGGTGGATTTTTTAACTTGTAGGTACTTATTTACCCAACTGCATGATCCTCCAAGGCTTTATTTATGCTGGCACAAGTCAGCACCCTTTTTTTAAAAAATGATGTTGAGATATATTCACTTAAATAAATTAATGTACCCATCTCAGCGGTTCCCTTTGGCTATATGCACAAGTTTACATTCCAAAGCATGTGACCCTAGCACTGAAAAAACAATGCTTCAGGTCTTATGATGTTACATTTGGTTGTGAGCATTAAATGAGGTGATGTACAGCCTTTTATCCAGTACCAGGTACATAGTTTGCACTCAATAAATATTAGCTATTGTTATTGAGAAGTACTAGGTCTTTCTCTTTATTATCTTTCTTGGTATTTGTTAAGTTATGCAATAGGCTGACATTTCTCCAAAGAAGACATATGAGTGGCCAGCAAGCACATGAGAAGATGCTCAACAGGGGCCCCTGGGTGGCTCAGTCGTTAAGCGTCTGCCTTTGGCTCAGGGCGTGATCCCGGCATTCTGGGATTGAGCCCCACATCAGGCTCCTCTTCTGGGAGCCTGCTTCTTCCTCTCCCACTCCCCCCGCTTGTGTTCCCTCTCTCGCTGGCTGTCTCTCTCTCTCTGTCAAGTAAGTAAATAAAATCTTAAAAAAAAAAAAAGAAGAAGATGCTCAACAGCATCAGTCACCAGGGAAATGCAAATCAAAACCACAATAGGTACCATTTCCTACCTGCTAGGGTAGCTGTAATAAAAAAGCTGATAATAAGTGTTACAAGGATGTAGAGAAATTGGAACCCTCTTACACTGCTGATGGAAATGTAAAATGGTTCAACCACTGTTGCAAGCAGTTTGGTAGTTCCTCAAAAAGTTAAACGTAGAATTATTTGACCCAGAAATTCCACTCCTAGGTATATACACAAACAAATTGAAAACTTGTGCTCAAGTAAATACACATACATAAATGTACATAAGGGTATATTCACGGTAGCCAAAAGGTGGAAACAACCCACATGTCCATCAGTGAGCGAGTAGATAAACAAATTGTGGCTCATACGTGTAATGTAATATTATTCAGCCTTAAAAATGAATGAAGTACTGATATATGCTATAATGTGAATAAACCTTGAAAACATTTTGCCAAATGAAAGAAGCCAGACATTGAGATCATATATTGCACAATTTCACTTATTTGTGTATTTATTTTAAGTAGGCTGCATGCCCAATGTGGGGCTTGAACTCATAACCCTAAGATCAAGCATGGCGTCCTGTACCGACTGAGCCAATTGGGTGCCCCGCTTGATTTCATTTATATAAAATATTCAGAATAGGTAAAACACAGAAACTGAATGAAGATTGTGGTTGCCAGGGGCGGAGGGAAGGGAGAATAGGGAACAGCTGCTTAATGGGTACGGGGTTTCCTTTTGGGGTGATAAAAATGTTTTGGAAGATAGAAGTGGTGGTTGCACAACATTATGAATGTACTACATGACACTCAATTGTTCACTTTAAAATAGTTCATTTTGTGTTATGTGAATTGCACTTTTTTTAAAGAGAATATTCCTTTTGAAAAGGAAATCATATTGTGCCACCTTTAGTTGTTTTAAATTAGGTTGAAGAGGCAGTTTGAGCCATGTCAGGCAGGACCTTAGGATCAAGCTTCATGGGATGCCAAATCACGATCCACCAAAAGCCATTTACCACAAAAGACCACTGTCTCAGGGACCAGAAATATAGACCAGCACTTTCTCTCCCTATAAGAGAGGAGGTCAGAATGTTGCTTGAAGGCACAAGGAATTTGCACCAGGGGTAATAGATTGATGGATGCCTACTGATACCAGCCTTGGGTGGCCTGATCTATTCTTTTCGTGGCAGAGGTGGTTTTGCCAATGGTCCATGATGCTCCAAGTCTGATTGTTGAGACTCCCTTGGAGATGGGCACTACCAACCCCTTGCTTCAGCAACTTTCTTTTGTCTATGTTCTCTTGACTGCCCAACTTTCTCTTACCTCTGCACTACTCACCTGTTCACTTTGACACATTCTTTAGTCTTGTTAATATCTTTAGTTATGCAAAGAAGTCACCGCTGTCTCTTTCAGATGATTATGCATATGTCTAATCCCATCCATTATCTAACTTAGGGTCCAAGATGTGTGTGTGTGTGTGTGTGTGCGCGCGCGCGTTAATGGGTACCTCATTTATAGACTCTGTATAGCCACAATACTGTCAAAGTAACCCAAGTGGCTGGGTAATTCTCAGTTTAATGGTTTTCAATTAAGTCTAGAAGTGAGGATACTGTGGAAAGGGAAGTGAATCAAATCACTTAGGGAGATTTTCTGAACTTTACATGATTGACATTCTACCTATTGACAACTCTGGTAGACCAGAGGGTTGGGGTGGATTGAGAGGACAAGAATGAGTATTTTGGATAACCTCCAGAGGTGATTCTGAAAAGTCTCTTTCTTTCTTCCCCATGTTTGTGAGAACTCTCATATATTTCAGGGGAGACACTGATTGTGGCTGGGAACTTGAGACACACAGACCCTTTTATCAAAGGAACTACACCTTTAAGCTGTGATTCCAGAGCCCAGCTGCTTTTGAAGAGACAGGAAGATCCCACAAAACTTCCTTGGATACTTCTCCATCAGCCAGGTCTTTGCCACTATTTTTGTTTCAGAACCACCCACCTAGTTGAGGCTTTCTTTCTCAGGAAAAGCATTTATCCACCAGAGTTCTCACCCACCAGAGAGTGGGAAAGAAGAGGACTGGTGGAAGTGGGAGTTGCAAGGCTAGAGGAATATTTTTCCTCTGATGACTGATTCCCCACCACCACCACTACTTCTTTGTGACAGAAAAGATTGACTAAAGCGTTTTAGAAAGTGAAGGAAAATGAATGAATTCACAGTCATTTTGCGATGGTAGAAGGTAAAGAAGCAAGTTAAGTATTCTTTACAAATGGTCAAATACCCCAACTCACTTGGCATTTGGGTTGGCAAGATAAGCAGAGTGTAATGCCAGCTTCAAATTATTCCAGTTCCAGGGGTGGTGTTTGTCAGTGGAGGTGACTCTTTTCCATGGGAGATTTGGAGTATGTGCAAGAGGAAAAGGAACCAGTATACCTGCTGGAATTCTAACAGCTTTGAGCTGGCCGTTTGATTTTTTGGGTCTGGAGAATAGTAAGATATGAGTGGTTTTTAACAGTGGGATTTTAAGTCTATCAGCATGTCAGTAAGATGCTTTAGCACAATCTACCAGAGCATGTTTGGTGATAATAAGAAGTGACTCCGTCCCAGCCCTTCTCCCTCAATTTGTCTCCTTAAAACCAAAGGCC